>NC_092872.1:478358916-479796598 GCF_028372415.1 Notamacropus eugenii | reverse complement strand
ACTTCCTGCGAGGAGCGGGGGCTGTCGCCGTGGAAACGAAGGGGGGAGGAGATGGGAGGTAAGAGAAGGAGAGGGGAGGGGAAGGAGGAGAAGGAGAAGAGGAGGGGGAATAAGAGAGAAAAGGGAGGGGAGGAGGAGGGAGAGGAAATGGGGAAACGAGGAAAAGGGAGAGAGGAAGTGAGGAGAGGGAAATGGATAGGAGAAGCAGGGGAAGGAGTCTTAGAAGGGAGAGAAAAGAGAAGGGAAATGGGAGAGGAGGAGGGGGAGAGGAAAGAAAGAAGGAAAGTTGGGGAGGAGGGACAAAAAAGGGAGCGGTGGGAAGGAGAACAGGAAGTGGGAGAAGGAAAAGAAGTGAGAAGAGGGAGAGGAGAAGGAAACAAACGGAGGGAAATAAGGGGAAGGAGAGGAAGGAAAGGGAAGGGGAATGGGGAATGCAGGAGAGGGAGAGGGAGGGAGGGTAGGGGGCAGGTTCCCGGCTGAGCCAGGGACTCAAGTGTAGAATCTGGTTGGGAATGAATTGTTCAGATTTGGAATAAGAGGACAGAAACTGCATCAGAGGGGCCAGGCTGGGGCTGTCCTCCCACCTTCATCTCTTCCCCTCCAGGTTACCAAATACTTTTCTCCCTCATTATAGGGTCATTTGGGATCATGGAAGGGAAATTAGAGATCATCTAATCCAACTTCTTCATTTTACAGAAGGAAAAATCAAGACAAATTGGGGTTGAGAAACTTGGCCAAGGCCCCATGTGGCAGAGACTGGATTTGAATCTAGATCTTCCGCTGTCCACATAAAGGTCTTTGCTCTTTAAATCTAATCCTCCTTGAGAACTGTGAGGTCACTTCTAACTCTAGAGCTCTATTATCAGTTAACTCCTTGTCACAGGAAATGCTGTAGGTGTTTCATGAGGGAGAGGATCCAGTATAACCTAATTTGGTGACCACCATTCAGTGGGGGAATGTGCCAAATGAGTTTCAAATGACACCATCATACCATACGGTTTCCATTCTTGCCAATCTATTGGAACAGCTCCCTCCAAGGTCATGAGTGGGAAGCCTTCCCAATCCCCGGATACAATTAACCTTTTTTTCAGTCCTGAAACTCCTTGACCTCTGCTGCTTATGACACTGTTGACCACACCCTTCTAGTGGATACTCTCACCTAATTCTCCTCTTTTATGGACCTTTTGAGACTCCTCCCTGCCTCCTTTTTCTCTGCCTGACTATTTAATGTAAGTGTTTCTTGTTTATAGTCTTGGTCTTCTAATATATGTTCTTCTTTGAACAACCTAATTTATTCCTACCACTTTAATCTCTAAGCAGATGACTCACAAACTAGTATTTCTAAACTTCTTACTCTTATCTGAACTCCGAATCTGCATCTCCAATTGCCCTATTGGGCTTCTTCCCTAAGATGTCTCCCCAGGTACTCAAACTTTACATGTGCAAAACTGAAACTCTACTCTCTTCTGGTTCTCCTACGTCTCTTTAATATTGTACCCTCTTTGTCTCCAAATCTGGTTATTCTTCCTGACCATTCAGTTTTTGTGGTTGTCCTCCAAGACCTGTCCTCAGATAGATCATTTTCCATCTCAGCAATGTTTCTCTTTAGAACCACATGAATTTGCTCAGTTTTAATTACCATGTCCAAGCATCTTACCCCCTACTCTGTACTCTTTTATCTTCAGCCTTTCCTTTTCCCCAAGTTCAAGTCACTCAAGTCTCCAACAACCCAATGGACATCTCTACCTGGATGTCCTGTTTACATCTTAAACTCAATACACCCAGAACCTTCCTTCCAAAACTTGTTCTCCTTCTGACATTCCTTTTTTCTGTTGATGGCACCACCATTCTCTCTAGTCAGTTGCAAAACCTTGATGTTATCCTTTGTGAACTTTCTCCCTCATCCCTGACATTTAATAAAATTACCAACTAACTCCTGTCTAGATTCCCTTTGAAGCATCTCTCATATTGTATCCCCTTCAGTTATCTTCCCCTAGGCAACACTGTTGTTCAGATCTTCATTATCACTACTCATCTGGTTTATGGTGATAGCTTCCTAATCAAGTATCTTTTTCTTTCAATCTCTTTCCCTTTCTAACCTTTCCTTTCAGAAAAATCATCCTTGTGTATAGATTTGATCATTTTACTCAGTACAACATTCTTTAATGATTTCCTATTACTTCTTGTCAAAATCAATGCACAATCATTTATTAAACACCTTCCATATGCCAGGCACCAAGCCTGGCATTTGAAGCTTTCTACCACCCTAATTTTGTAGCTTAAATTTAGTAGCTAATCTCCACCTCATATTCTGTACTCTAATCAAACTATTACTTGCCATTTCTATAGAAATGACACATTTTCACACTACTTTGCTTTTTTCCCCCTAGAATCCATCCCCACTTCCATCTACCTGTTGAAATCCTACCCCTCTTTTTATACCCACCTCAAATGCTGAGGCCTCCCTGAAACTTTTCCTGTTTTTCCAGTCAGAAAAGAGCCAGCTTTTCTCATACATTGCATAGACAGTACTTCATTTTTATTTCTAAGATGCAGAGGGGCGTAAAGGAAAGAACCCTAGACTCAAGGATCACATGACTTGGGTTTTAGTCCTAATAGCATGGTTACTACTGATAATAAAAACAACTCACATTTGTATTTAAGGTTTATAAAATATTTTCCTCACAACAGCCCCTGGGATATAGTTCAGTGACCCCACACAAGGCATTTAACCACTTTGAGCCTCAGTTTTCCCATCTGTAAAATGGGGATTTATAATGCTTATGTTAAGTGGATTATACAGGGCTGTCCTGAGGATATCCTTTAAACCTTAAAGCATTATATAAATGTAAGCTAGTAGTATTACCTCTTTTATAAAGAGGCAAACTTACACTCTTTAATTTTATTTTCTATTATTATTATTTGTATGAACTGCATACAGGTCTCCTACTAGATTGTAAATTCCATGAGGAGCATGTATTTTTTATCTTTTTACATCTACTGTAAAATATGGCAGCACTAAATATGCTGCTCTGAAAAGCAGTAAGTGCTAAGTTTGTTGAATGAGATGGGAGGGATGGGGATATCCCTAGTTTAATTCATTTGAAGTGACTATACAATTTTGTCAGTTGTTTTTCAGTCACGTCCAATTCTTCATGACCCCATATGGGGTTTTCCTGGCAAAGACACTGGGTTGGTTTTGCCATTTCCTTCTCCAGCTCATTTTACAGATGAGGAAACTAAAGCCAACAAGGTGAAGTGACTTGTCCAGAGTGACACAGCCAGGAAGTGTCTGAGGCCAGGTTTGAACTCAGGAAGACTCATCTTCCTGACTCCAGGCTCAGCACTCTATCCACTGTGCCACCTAGCTGCCTGACAGTACAATGAGAAAGGTTATTTTTTAATGACATCATGTATCCAAAAGATTATTGTCCTGTAAGGTGGTCTCAAAAGAGATCTTACATCTATGCCAAGGAGGCTGCCATTTTAGAAAATTCTTAGGAAATGGAACTCAGAGACATGCAAAAAAGGCAGTCTTTACATGGACTGATGCAAAGTAAAATGTACTGTGTACAAAGTAACAGCTGTATTGAGGGATGATCAGCTGTGAATGATTTGGCTATTCTCAGCAGTACAACAATCCAGGACAGTTCTGAAGGTCTTATGACGAAAAAATGCTATCCATCCCCAGAAAAAGAACTGATGGGTGTCTGAATACAGATTGAAGCATACTTTTTTTTAAACTTTATTTATTTTTCTTGATTATTTTATCTGTATTTTCTTTCACAACATGACAAGTTATATTTTGCATGACTGCACATGTATAACCTATATTGAACTGTTTGCCTTTTCAATGAGGGGGGAGTGGGAAGGGAGGAAGGGAGAGACTTTAGAACTCAAAGTTTTAAAAACCTGTTAAGGATTGTTTTTACATGTTACTTGGGAAAAATAAAGAGAAAATATTTTAAAAAAAGAAAAAGGCATTCTCATGACTTTAGAATCACACCTCCATTTTTGACAACATTGATATGGACCAATCTTTTTCATCAGACTTTTCTGAAAATGACTGATGGTAGTTTACCCAAATCAAATCCACTCTCAGAAGAAAAAGATTTCCCCTCTCTTGAGGCATTCAAAAGAATACAATATAGGCCCCAAAGGCCTAAATATATTATTCACCCAAGGGGAGCATTTTGAAGGGTACAGCATTCCCTTGGATATGTAACTTCTGGTGGTGGTAATATTTTTTTTAAGATAGTTAAAATGCAGCTTAACTTTCATTTGTCATAGTCAACATTAAAGTCATTAAAAACAGAGATTCCTGGTTAGCTTTTTTTTTTTTTTTTTGAGGAGGTAGTAGAGATTTTTTTTTTGTATCACTAGCATCTTGAATTAGTACCTTGTACATGTGCATAAGCGCTTACTACTATTTGTTGAATAGAATTGAATATTTATAGTTATGTTTGTATGTTATAGCCCACTCATAATTAGCTATATTTAACTAAACCAAGAGTAGGGAAGGTTAAAAAGAAGAGGTGGTTCAGATAATTCCCAATAAAGGATAATCTCAAAATTATTTGCTTTTAGAATGAGTTAGAGAACATAGTATTGATTTAGGGTCAGTGTAATTTTCTCTTTCCCAGGATATCCACACAAGCATGGTGTAATAGATAGACAAGTATTAGATTTGGAATAAGGAAGACCTGTTTCAAATCCTGTCTTTGACACTGTGACCCTGGAAAAATTATTTAACTTCTGTGAATTTCAGTTTCTTCACTTGTAAAATGTGGTGTTTGGACAAAATAGCCTCTGAGGTCCCTTACAGCTCTAAATCTGTGATTTTCCCCATTATCCTTTGCATGTCAGCAGGTTTGCAGGGCAACCACGTCAGGGAGAACCTCCTGACAATGTACTAAATATAAAAGGAGCCAGCCTTGTTCAAAGAATTAGCTTCAGAAATTTGAGCTTAAGCTCTGGTATATTTGTTTAAAATTTAGTCTTCTTAGTTTATAGTCACACTTCAAATTAGAATGCATCTTGTGTACCACTTCACTTTCACCCTCAATTCATTTCAGATGTTGGATAGAATCATAGAAGTTCAGAATTGGAAGGAACTTTCAAGTCATCTAATCTAACTAATATCCTGAAGTTATTTAGTTCTCTAAAGAAGGATGTGTTTTTCAAGAATTTGAAAAGAAAAAAAATATTTTCTATGAAGAGAGATATTTCGAAGCCATTAAAAGTCAGTGGTACCAACTGATTATAGTTATTCTATCAATTAAGACAGGTTGAAAGTTGAGTGATGTATCTAATTTTAAAGACTGGGTGGGTGGGGAAACTGGGGGAAAGGCCAGGAGGGAATTCCTATGATTAAAAAGAACTGATAACTAATTCTGAGATGTCCTGACCAGAATCAAGCCAGGGTAGTAGGCGGAGAGGAAAGAAAGCCTTTGATTCCTCCTGGTGTGTCAGATCATTGTTTCTAAAAGATACCAGTTCATGTAGTGACCAGCTGCTAATCCTATCCTCTCATTTTACAGATGGAGAAACTGAGGCCAAAAGAGTTTTAAGTGATTTGCCTGAGGTCACACGGGTAGCTAAGCAGCAAGGCAAAATCAACTTGAGGTCTCCTGACTTCTAATTCTGAGTTTTTCCACCATACCATGCACTCTCCCACTAGGTTGTTGTGCAGGTTGTATTCTTCAGATATTTGGGGCTAGAGACCCTGTGTGAGACAGAATCCATCTCTACAAAGGAGGAGGGGCTAGTTCTGGGCCTTTGTGTATCAGCTTCAGCCTCATTACCAAAGAGATACAACTATATATATCCGAGTGTCAATTCATAAACATTGATTGAACACTTACCTATATGGGCTGAGTACTGTACCAAGTATTCTGAGTGATATAGAAGGATTAAAAGCCACAGTCCCTATCTTCGTGGAGTTTACAATATAGTTGAAGGAAACAAATCACTAATCATAACTTCGTAAATCAGTTTAGGAATGTATACCAGAAACTGCAGAAGCAAATTATCAGCACAGTAAAATGGACTCCAAATGAAAGTCTTAGGTGGTGAAAGGCTGCACAATAAAGGAATGATTGGGAGATAATTCAAGAGGACTTTCTAGAGGAGGTCTCTGGTGGAGGGGAAAATGAGGTGAGGGGAAAGCATTACAGAAAGAAGAATTGCTATATGTAAATACAAAGATGGAAAAGAGCAAGAAACATTTTTCTTAACATTTAGATCTATCCAAAAGTGGAACGGGTTGCCCAAAAATGGCAGATTCCCCATGCCTGGTGTTTCTTTCAGTGAAGAAGGCCTGTCAGGAATGTTGGAGAGAGCAATTCCTGTTCAGGTATGGGTTGATGACATAACCCCTGAGATGTCTCTTCCAATTATGATATTCTATGATTCTGCATCCTGAGAGATAGAAAAATAGGTTAGGCTATACTGGAGAATCTGTGATGAGAAAGCAGATTTGAGTTTAAGGCCTTGTTTTTTATGTTGCACCAGTCAGTACCTCATAGACCCTTCCCTCTGTCTCTTGTAGACTCTTCTGCACATATAATACCTTTTTTCCTCAAAGAGCAGAGTTTAGCAAGAGGTGGTATAAAACTTTAAAGTTACTTCTTTCCCAAAGAAGATGTCACTCACCTTTGTTAGCATTCTGTACTCAAAGCCAAATAGAAGTCTGGCTCACAGGACAATAGTAAGGGGAGATAATGGATTTTTGACCTTCCTATTAGTTCGTGTCTGGCCAGGAACTGGGGAGACATTTCCTCCAGCCTACTGAGATGTCGTCCTTAGAGACTGCTTGATCACAGCTCATCCAGAACCCTGAATAATAATAATAACTATGCAAGTATCTCATTTTATCCCCACAACAACCGTAGAAGGTAGGTGCTATTATTATTAGGTGCTAGTATCTGAGGCTAGATTTAAACTCAATTTTTCCTGACTCCAAGATCATCTCTCTATCCACTGCACCACCTAGCTGCTAAAAAGGGAAAGTAACAGTCCTGTTGGGTTGGGTGTTCAGTCACTTTTTATTTGTATCTGACTCTTTGTGACCCCATTTGGAGTCAGAGATATTAGAATGCTTTGCCATTTCCTTCTGTAGGTCATTTTACAGATGAGGAAACTGAAGCAAACAGAGTTAAGTGACTTGTACAGGATCACACAGCAGGCCTGGTACTCTACCTGCTGTGCCACCTAGCTGCCCCATGTTGAGTTAGGAAACTGCTAAATAGCTAAAATGAGTGAAACCAGGAATAAAGTAGAGCCACGGAGAGTGGGAGAGATACGGAGACAGAGATAGAAAGGAAAGAGACAGGGTGGAGGTGGGGGAAGAAAGAGACAAAGAGATAGAGTGAAAGAGAAAGAGTGCACATCTGAGGAATCAGGATTCTCTCCTCAACTCCTGGGGCCTAGTCCCAAGCCCTGATCTTAATAACTACCACCCAAGAAATTATCCAGCAGTTACCAGCCACTTCTTTCCAAATGCATGTGTGTATCAACATTAACTCCCTTCACATGCCTTGTATCCATCTCTTCTCTACTCTTAAAGAGCTACTATCCCAGTTCATATCCTCATTACCTCTTGCAATAATTCTTCATCACGTCTTTCTCCAATCCATTCTCCATTCAGTGCCCAAGGTATTTTTCTAACGCATAAACTGTGTCACCCTCACTCTCCCTACTTAACCTCCATATTAAAAGGATCAAATATAAAATCTATTGTTTGACATTTAAAGTTCTTTAAAACATGGCTTCTTCCTGCTTTTCAGCCTTCTTACATCTTACTCCTCCTCCCTGCACTCTACTGCAATCCAGCTACACTAGCCTATGTTGCTGTACCTCACATAGGACATTCCATCTCAAGTCTTCATGCCTTTGTACTGACCGTATTCCACTCCTGGATTTTTCCTTCTCGCATCCTTTTCTTAGTTACTCTGGCTTCAAGACTCATTTTAATTTCCACCTTCTGTAGAAGGCTTTTTCTGACTCCCCTCACCTACACTTGGTGCCTTATCCTTTGAAATTGCCTTCTATATTCTGTATATTTCCTATATATGCCTACTGATTTATATATTGCTTCTTCCTTGGATATAAGCTCTTTGAGGGCAGAGAACTTTTCCCCTTTTCTTTGCATCCCTAGTGCTTAGCAAAGTGCCTGACACATAGTAAACATTTAATATATGCTTTTTGACTGACTGAATAAGCCACATGCAGTCCCATTTTGGAGTTTCTTTCAACTGATTCTTTCCATTCTACTTTGCCCTCTGGTTCTAAGACATCTACGCAGTTTTATGATTTTCTTTAACAGAATAACTTCATTTTAATTTTAAAGGAATAGCAAGTTGTACATAATAGATTTGCAGTTTCATGTGCAATCATATTTTTTATTATACTATGTTATGGAAATGTTTGTTTTATTCTATAAATTAAAAATAAAATAATTTTTAAAATTTTAAAAATAAATTTATTTTCAGTTTTCAACATTCACTTCCACAAAATTTTGAATTTCAAAATTTCTCCCTATCTCCTCCCTGTCCCCACCCCAGAACCATGCATATTCTGATTGACCTTTTTTCCAATCTGCCCTCCCTTCTATCACCACTCACATCCCCTTCCTTTTTGTTTTCCTGTAGGGTAAAATAGATTTGTATACCCCATTGCCTATATATTTTATTTCTTAGTTGCATATAAAACAGCCTCTAACATACATTTTTAAAGCTTTGAGTTCCATATTCTCTCCCTTCCCCCCTCCCTACCCACCCTCATTATGATTTCTTGAAATATGGTGTCTTTTTTTTTTGGTTCATAGTTTTCAGGGAGTCCATTAATTCGTAAATTTTTCTCCTTGATCTATTTTTCCTATGACATTTCACATTTTCTTCTATTTTTTCAGTCTTTTGACTTCGTTTTATTGTTTCTTGATGTCTCAAGGAGTCAGTCATAAGCTTCAGTTTGGCCAATTCTAATTTTTAAGGTGTTATTTTCTTCGGTAAAATCTTGTACCTCCTTTCCCAAGAGAATTCCAAAGAGAATTACTCTTTTTATATCTTTCTAGCTCTCACTTCTTTTCCTAGTTTTTTCTTCTACTGCTCTCATTTGTTTTTTAAAATCATTTTAGCATTTTTAAAAAAAAACTCTTGATTTAGTCTTGTACGAATTCTTGTCGAACGTGTGTCCAAGCTGCATTTATCTTTGAGGCTTAGCTTATATATTTTGAGGCATTCTCTTTTTCTGGGTTTGTATCTGGGGCTTCTCTGTCAACATAGTAGCTTTTTGTGTTTGGGATCTGTCTTTGTTTGCTCATTTTTCCATTCTGCTTCTCAACTTCAGACTTTTTTAGTACTAGACTGCAGACTTCTGAGGTGAGATGTCTGGCCTGAGCTTCTGTCCTCTCACATCATTCTGCTGCTTTCACATCTCTGGATGGGGCCCTGCAAGCTTTCAATGCTCCCTAAGTGTTGTGATTTAAGGGGAGGGGGGAGTCTGTTTTCCATCTGTGTTTAAACTTCAAGTTCATGACCCAGGTTTTGTCTGTTGGTTTTCTTGGGTTTGGAGTTGCAGTGGACTGCTACTAGACTCAGATACTATTGACCCACTAGAAGGGTCTGCAGGTTCAGAGCCACTGAACCTTCTTTGGTCTGGGATTCTTGCCTTGGTTATACCACTGCAAGCTTCCACAATGGGCTGGAGGCTAGAACTGAGTTGCTCCTAGAATAAGAGCCTGATCATAACATTTTACTTCTGGAATTTGCTCCTTGCTCAGCAAATACTCAAGGGCCAATACTCAAGACTACTCCTCTCCACTCTAGATCTGTGCCCCAGAAATAGTTAGTAGGTGACAAAGCTGCCAGATGGCACCCAATCCTGAACCCAGCACTAGTTCAAAAATCCCCTTGGATCTCTTTTCTGCTCTGATACTTCCTGTCCTGGTGCTTTATCTTAGCCCTCTCAATCCCTGGACTCTGGAAGTTTCCCCACTGCACATGCTTCTGGCCAGGTCCTGTTTCTTGTGTCCACATACATTACTGTCTCCTAAAGCTTTCCTGGACTGAAAAAATAATTCACAGTGCCTTTTATTTGGCTTTCCTGATCAGAATTCAGTATAGGATGCTTTCTATTTTCTTTGTGGAGGTACTCTGACATCTTGACTGCACTCCACAATGTAGTCTCAATTTGCATCTTTCAGGTAGTACGTTTTTTGTCTTTATTTCTTTTGAAGGAGTCTGTGTTTTGAGTTCTGAGAATACATACTTCCCTATGTCAGTTCTTTCTCTGGAGATAAATTGTATTTTTCTTCATAAATCCTTTGTAGTTAATTCGAATGATTATATTACTCAGAATAGCTTGGTCATTTACAGTTATTCTTCAAACAATATTGCTGTTATTGTATATAATGTTCTGGTTCTGCTCTTTTCATTCTGAGTTATTTCATGTAAGTCCTTCCATGTTTTTCTGAAACCAACTTTCTTATCATTTTTTATAGCACAGTAGTATTCTACCACAATCATATACCACAATTTGTTCAACTATTCCTCAATTGATCCCCTCAATTTCCACACTTATGTACATTCACCAGCAACTTTAGCTGAATCTGGTGGACCATTTGAAAGAATTAAAAACATTATCCAACTAGTCATGGATACCATAAGTCCTTCTTTTGAAAGCCTGCTAAACTGCCTGTATATATTTTCCTGACCCTTGAAATAAAACCATTCTTTTTGGGGGGTGGATAAGAGATAGGGTAACATAACTTAAAGGTGTCTAGAAGGTTTTGAGGACCAAAACCATCCACATTTAAAAATAAAGAACTTTAGACTTAGGAATTAGACCTGGCTTCTAGTTTGGTTCCACAGGTTACTTTACCTCCCTGAAGGTATATCTGCCCAAAGCAATTAACATCTTCTCTTACTATGTACCCCAGAGAATAGTAGTGCAGTAATTAGATGATAATGTGGAAGACCTTCCAAATCATTAAATATTATACATTTATAAGGACAGCATTGTTCTATCATCATCATCATTATTATTATCCCAGCCCAGGTTTGGGTCTAGCAACTTGTTCCTATGGGAAGTTAATTTGCTTTGCCCAACAGAAGTAGCTCACAGCCCCTTTTGGCACTGAACTATTGCCCCCTGGAAACCACTGCCATTTACTCTGGAATGCCCAACGTAAATGGAAAGATCATGTTTGAGCCCAGTAGCTCTACCATCCAACCCTCAGGGCTTACATAGATGAACTTTCCTAGAGAATGGAGAGGGGAGGAAACATGAGAAGGGAAGATCTGGGTTTTAGCCAGCTCTGCCTAGAACAGAGGTGTTCTACTTACTGAATGCTAATTACAATATATTCTCATCTTTCAACTTCTCTCCCCCTGAGAGCTACCATCTTGATGCAACTTGGCTGAAATGACAAAATTTCCAGGGGGAGGTATATCAAGCAAAGTAAGTTTGGGGCTTAGTTGGCTAGAAGGTAGAAACTGAGATTCATGTTTCAAGGTGATTTCAAAACTTGAGGTTAAAAAAAAAGGCTGAGTGAAGGTAAAAACAGAAGTGAGAGACCAAGACATCATTGTCTCATTCTCAGCTCCATCACTACTTCCCTGGGAGGTCGCATCCTCCTCTTTTCACTTTACTTCCCAATTGGGACAGTGCCCTTACTTAGGATTGGATTAGCCCCCAGAGAAGGGAAGCACTTGGCTACTCAGGGGATGGCGTTTCTTATCCCCTCCTTCAGGAGGACCATAGGTCCCATGGACAAGGCAGGATTATTTAGGTCCTTCCTTTCCTCACCATCTTTTTGTTTGAACTCAGGGCCAGTAGCTGGTACAGCATCACCAGTGAAGGTGCTGGGAAGTTCTGAGCAGTTGGAAATTAGAGGAAAATATGTAATGAGCATTTGGAATTGCCTCACTGTGCCATCCCCATAACTCCTCCAGATCAGCCCTCCTCTCTGATGGATGGTGGAAGGCACTGAAGGCAGGTTTATGGGGGAGACTTATGCCTTCTGATTTCAACGTGGGACAGCCAAGGCTAGACTGCTGCCCTTACATCCTACCTCCATGGACAGATAGCTTTGGAAAGGTTTAGAAATTCAGTGGTCAGGAACCTGTGGCCTTGAGGCCACAAGTGGCCCTCTAGGTCCTCAAGTACAGCCCTTTGAATCCAAACTTCACAGAACAAATTCCCTTAATAAAAGGATTTGTTCTGTAAAACTTGGACTCAGTCAAAAGGCTGCCGCCAAAGACCTAGAAGGCCACAGGTTCCCCACCTGAGAATTCAACCCCCCACATTTCATAGATGTTTTGGAGGGCAGAAATGACCTTGACCAAGGTCACACTGATAATAAGCAGCCAGGATTTGAACCCAGAACCTCTGCCTGCAAATTTAGGGTAGTTTAGTCCCGCTTATCTTTTAGAGGTAGAAACTGAAGCCCAATGTCCCACAGCTAGCTATTCTCTAGCTCTAGCTTTAGAACAGAACCCAGGTTCTTCATCATTCCATGTTGCTGCCGTCCACTTCATAAGCTTCGATGGGTCTGTTATTATTGCCATGAATAATTTTTCTTGCTCTTTTTGAGCCAGCTTTCAGGCTGTGCTGCTTTCAGGGCAGGGAGTTGTCTGTTTTCCCCTCTCTGTGTGAACTTTTTGCTTATCTTCTGTGTTTGACTTCATTCATTTTCAGGGCATTGGTGTACGATTCTGTAATTTCTGAACTTGATGAACAATCTGTATTCTCCTCCATCATGACGCTCTGCCTGCAGCTTCCCCCCAGACTCAATAACCACCTGTTTTTAGCCATTCCTCTGTATCCTCGCTGCCATCTCAGACTCTGCTCATTTTAGTTGCCCTTTTCGGAGCTCTCCCAATCTAATTCTCTGATGCCTTTCCTGAGATGTGACAACCAGAACTGTATCAGGAAGTCAAGGCACTTCAGTCCTTCATCTCTGACAAGGCACAAAACAGCTGACATGTGCTAAGATCCTTGTACTTTATACATATTAATATACTGCCCCTTAGATGACTTACTCTTAAATTACAGTTCTAACAACCTTGATTTTCTGATTCCTATGCCAATGGCATGAGGCAGCTAGGTGACTCTGTGGATAGAGTACTGGGCCTGGACTCAGGCAGACCTGAGTTCAAATCCAGTCTCAGATACTTACTAGCTATGAGACCCTGATAGGTCACTTAACCTCTGTTTGTCCTAATTGCTGGAGAAGGAAATGGCAAACCACTCTAATATCTTTGCCAAGAAAACTCAGTGTTGGCATGATATGGTCCACTAGGTCATGGAGAGTTGGACATAACTGATTGACTGAACAACAACCATGCCAATAGCAGATTAGAAGCA
This sequence comes from Notamacropus eugenii, assembly GCF_028372415.1. Lineage (NCBI taxonomy): Eukaryota > Metazoa > Chordata > Mammalia > Diprotodontia > Macropodidae > Notamacropus > Notamacropus eugenii. Next base: position 479,783,230 of record NC_092872.1, on the reverse strand, counting down.
GAAAATTAGAAAGAGGGAGAAGAAAGGGCATGCTAGAGATTAGCAGTACGTTGATAGTATCAAAAAATTAACAGCTGTCACTGTTCGTAAGAACAGTGACATAGTGACATAGGATACAGAAATCTACAAAAACTTGAAAGGCACAATAGTGTGGGGCCATTTAGTGCAAGAACCAACAACTCTGCATAAAATCTCATTAGGTCCTGAAAGATCACTATATCATAGAGTATGCTGTCACAGCATAACACAATTAACAATAATTTATGCTCGTGATATTGATTCTAGATCACCCAGAAAAAGTAAAAATTTCATTTGCTCTGCTCTGCTTGAGAAGATAGAAAAGAATGCCATCCAGTTGAGAAACATTTCTGAGCATCACTGTTAAAATGAAATATTTGGGATGTAAGCTTCAATTTTATGGAAATTGTCATATGTTAGAATAGTTCATTCCCCAAAAGAGACATCACAATGCCCACTTGGATGAATACTACTGATAATAACGTTAATACTAACCCTACACATCTGTGAAGCGTCATTTTTCATAGCTCCTAGATTATATTTTTTCCAACAGTCTCCATGTGGCAAATGTAGAGAAATGTTGATTTTCCTGCAATTTGGTCCCACTGGAAGCTAGAATGAGAGAGCAACCCTTTATTTTCTACTAGGAGTCGCCTCTATGACCATTCCAACCCAGTCACAAAGGGGGAGGGGCTTTTCCCCCTGACTCAGAATGGGAGGGTGGGTTTAGGAGACAGAACTGGAATCCCATTAAGGATAAGATTGATCTGCTTCTCCTCTAATTTTTTTAAATGGTACCATCTTTGATATTCAAATCAATATGTACATTTTGAATTTACTGTGGAATATAGTACATAATGTTGGTCTAAACCTAATTTCTGCCAGATTGCTTTCTAGCTTCCCCATTAGTTCTTATCAAATAAGAAATTCTTTGCTGAATAATTTATGTTTTGGGGTTACTCAAACACTGGGTTATTGAGTTGCATTACTTCTGAATCCCCCTTGCCAACAATGTTTCATTGATCTTTTCTCCTATTTTTTAACCAATACCAATTGTTTTTGATTTTTCTATTTTACAATATTTTATGATTTATGAAATTAGGAGTCCTTCCTTCTTACCTTTTTTCATAATTTTCTTTGCTTTCTATATCTTTTATTCCTCAAAATGAATTTTGTTATTAGTTCATCAAGTTCTGTAAGGTATCAATCACCTTGGAATCTTGATTGGTATGTCATTAGAACTATCAATTAACTTTAGTGATGTCATTTTTTTATTAAATTGACCCAGCCATGAGCACTGAATATTCCTCCAACTATTTAAGTTATTCTTTATTTCTTTAAGGGGCATTTTGTAATTAAATTGCAATTGAATGTACTTTAGTAGGTTGATTCCCAATTATTTTGTGCATTTTGTAGTTATTTTAAATGGAATTTCTCTATTATTTAGCTTTTGGGATCTTGTTGGTTTTAGATAGAAATGTTGATTTTGTAGGTTTATTCATAGCCTACCACTTTGCAGAATCTATTACTTGCTCCACTTAGTTTCTCCAATAATTCCCTAGGCTTTCTTACATAAACTATCATATTCTCACCAAATAGGGATAGTTTTGTCTCCTTTTTGCTTATCTTTATGCCTTTAATTTCTTTTTTCTTTTTGTATTGCTGTTGCTAGCATTTCTAGAACTATATCAAATAATAGTGAGAAGATTGACCTTCATTGCTGTATCCCTGTATTTTGGGGGAAAACTCATAATATACACTCTTTGCATATGATGCTTGCTTTTGGTGTGAGACAGATACTTTTTGTTATGTTTTTTAAAAATCCTTTTATGCCTACAGGGTTTCTCACAGAAACAAATTGTATTTTGTCAAAGGCTTTTCCTACATTTATTCAGATAGTCATATGGTTTCAGAGTTTTTTTGATATGATTAATTGTGTTGATGATTTTCCTATTATCGAATCATGCTTGAATCCTGGTATAAATCCAATTTAGTCATAATGAATGGTTCCTTGGATAAATGGATATAGTCTGACACTGGTTTATAATTCTCCTTATTTGCTTTACCCTTCCCTGTTATATTAGGACTGTACTTGACTTGTAAAAGGAGTTTGATAGAGTTTTTCTTTCTCTGTTTTAGAGAATAATTCATGTAGTTTTGGTATTAGATGTCCTTTTAAAATGTGTTAGAATTCTCCTATAAATTAATCGTGGTCAGGTGTCAGGATGGATTTGAGAGATTATTTTAATCCAATCCCTAACTTTTTGGGGGGGGTAATAGACCAGAATGGAAATGTGACCTATGACTACACAGAAAAATGTAAACTGTCTTGAGTAAATGTAAACAGCAAAAGAAACTCCAGCTATTCCACTGGAAAACTTGTACATGACGCTGGAACATCCTGGCACTATGCCTTCTTTGTTCTGCTTCTATATAATACCTGCCCTGGTCTAGGGTTGGTGCAGGGATCAAGGATGTTACTTTGTCCTGCTGACTGGCCTATTGTGAATAAAATCCCCAGATCAATTAGGTTATAATTAATCCGAATAAAACTTCTTAATAACTAAGCTGGTATGGGCCCTTCTTCCTTTGGTATCTCTATTCTCTTGGAGGATATGCCCTGCAATTGGCATAATTAGGAGTATATTTGGCATAGTTGGCAGGATAGCCTGCCCCTTTACAGGTGGAAACTGTCGCAAAAGAGGAAATGCCATGTCTAAGTCACAGTCAGTGGCAGTATCAAGACTGGAGTCTAGATCTCCTGACTAAAGGATCTTTGCTTCTTGGGAAGACCCTCTGGGCAAAGTGTTCTCTTATATTTTGTGTTTCTATTGCTGGCCTAAAACATATCTTGGACCCAGATGGGTCACTGGGACTCCCCTCACATTTGAGGGTGGAGGGATAGACTATACTAAAAATGATAGAAGTAGTTTTAATTCCTCACATTTCATATAGCATTTTAACAGTTCCCAAGTTATCCTCTCTTCCAAATCGTTTCCATATGTTCAATCATTCAATCAACAAGCATTTATTCCCAACCCTGGTCCCCTATGTTCGCTAGGCACTGAGCATACAACACAATAAGTCTCCCCTCCCCTTTCTCCCTTTTCCCTCTTCTTTCTCTGTTGAGTGAAATGTATTTCTCTCTGAATATGTGTGTGTGTGTGTGTGTGTGTGTGTGTATGTGTACTCTTCCCTCCTTTGACCAATTTAAATGAAAATGAGTGAACTTGTACTTTTAAACTATACCTGTAGCTGTAGTTTGTGATATTGGTAAACTCATGGTAGAAGTTCCCTGAGGATGCTATCTGAAGTAGCTGCTTGGGAAAACTAGAAAGGTAAATTGGGGATCTAGATTGCAGAAGACTTTATATCCCAGGAAAGATTTCTATTGGGCCCTGAGCACCCTTAATCCCTTTTCTTTGGTTCTGAATTCCTCCCCATACTTTAAAAATTCATATCAAATACCCCCTCTTGTAGGAAACCTGTGTTTTCCCATCTCAACCCCCTCATTAAAACCCCACCCATTTGGACCCCACATAGTACTTTGTTTCATATCAGTGTGGTGCATTTATTATATGTAACCCTTGAATCAGAGACTCATGGACTCAAGGTATTCTTTGAAGATTGTTTTCTCTCTCTTGGCTCCTACCCAGGAAATTAAGAACCATGTATATTTCCTAGACCTCAGGAGTATACTAAGGTCAGCTCCCTATTTCAGAAACATAATTCACAATACAGCAGAAAAAAACTTCATTAAAAAGGATAAATACTAAACATAAATCATCTAATGAGCAACCATTAGCCCAAAAGAGACAAAAAACCCCCAAAAAACTCCAGTCATTTACAATCCCAAGTAAAGACTTCTTGAGGGATGGACACATTTCCTACATTCCTCACCCCACACAGAATCTTGTTTTTACTCCCTGACACATCAGAGATTTTTGAGATGGAAAGATATCATGAGGGGCATCATAGAGTCATAAATTTTAAAGTTAGCAAAGGCATTAGAATTTGTTGTATTTGGCCCCAAAGACAGAATGCCAAACCAGACGTAATGGCAAGAAACTGAAGAGGAGAAATTTTAGACTTGATGTCAAGAACTCGTTAACTATTAGAGTTACCCAAAGTGGAATGAGTGCCTCAGAAGATGGTGAGCTCTCTCTTCTTGGAGGTCTTCAAGCTGGATGGCTGCTTGTCAGGTGTTATAGGGGGTATTCCTCTCATTTATAGTTTGGATGAGATGGCTTCTGAAGTCCCTTCCAACTCACAAATTCTGTTAGTCTGTGGAATCTTTATTATACAACAAAAAAGGAAAATATACTGGTATTATTATCATATTCCTTTTAAGATTTCATATTTATAATTTGTAAAAGTAATAGCCGTAATCATAGCATTTTTAATCTAGTAGATGGATTTGTTTTTTCCACTGCAAAATTTCTCAAAACCTAGCATCATTAATTTTATTACTGATAGTAATTTTTTTATTGGTAGTCAATATTAATATTTTAATCTTTATAACAGCTCCTGGAAAAAACTCATTTCATACAATTAAGATGCTATTAACTAATAAAATATGTATTGCATTGCTAAATCAGGGGAGAGGATTCTGAGAAGATGGCATCGTAGGTCAGAAAACTTTCAGCTCTCCAAATTTCCACCACAAAATATACAAAACGTCACCTCAGAGGAGCTGAAATAAACACAAGGTAAAGCAGTTGTCCTCCTAAGAAAATTTGAGAAGATCCCAGGAAAGACTCGACCTCCGTGGCAGAGGCTAGGCTTGAGTGGAGTGCAAACACCTCCAGACTCTGTAGAATCAACAAACAATAAGCCCTCAGGGCAGCTGGCATGAGAGGCAGCCTCACCCTTAGAAATGTTCATCTCAAAGACAATGCTGGGAGTCTGACCGCCAAATAGAAAATTGAAGGACCTTCCATTGTCAAGAGACGCCAAACACTGCTGTGCTGACCAGACATGTCCTGGGCTGTGGCTGCAGGGAGGAGGAGCTAGCACACACCTGGTGATCCTGCTGCCTGTGGGCACTTGCAGGAGAGCAGAGTCCCCGGTTTCAGTTCTGGTGCTGAGAGGACAGCTGTAGTTTGCAATCACCAGAGGGACAGCAGCGAGCAAGATCATTTGCAGGACAGTGTGGCTGGAGGCCCTAGCTGTGGCTTAGGCATGGAGAGGAGAGCCAAAGGTCATACAGAAAATAACAGTAAGAAGGACCCGAGACTTGGGACATCATTTCCCATACCTTGAGACTACAACTTGATTACCCTAGTAGCTGATAAAAAACAAAATAAAACAATAAATAAGCAAAAGTGAATAAGCAAAGGAGAAAGAACCCAACCATAGACAGTTACCATGGAGATAGAAAAGATGTGGACTCAAATTCAGAGGAAGATAATGGAGCTAAAAAAGCCACTCCTTTTTTTTCAATGAGAAGCATCAAATGGCCTTACACAAAAAGAGTTCCTTGAGGAACTTAAAAAGGATTTTAAAAATCAAATAAGAGAGATGGAGGAAAAATTAGAAAAAAAAATAAGAGCAATCCAAGAAAATCAAGGAAATTATGAAAAGAAAGTCAACCAACTGAAAAAGAGAACCAAAAACTTAGGGAAGAAAATAATTCCTTGAAAACTAGAATTGGGCAAAGGGAAACTAATGACATTCTAAGACATCAAGAAATGATAAAACAAAATCAAAAGAATAAAAAAATAGAAAAAGTAAAACATCTCATCAGAAAAACAACTGATCTGGATAACAGATTGAGGAGAAATAAGAAACATCAGACTACCTGAAAATTATGAAAAAAAAACAGAATCTTGATAAAATATTACAAGAAATTATTAAAGAAAATTTCTCTGACGTTCTAGAACAAGAAGGCAAAGCAAAACTAGGAAAAATCCACTGATCACCACCTGAAAGAGATGCCAGGAGGAAAACCTAACAAGAATATCATAGTCAAGTTTCAAAGCTCTCAGGGTAAGGAGAAAATATTGGAAGCAACAAGGAAAAAAAAATCTAAATAACTTGGAACTACAATAAGACAAGACCTACCAGCTGCTAGGTTAAAGGACTGGAGGTTTTGGAATTCGGTAGTGCAAAAGAGCTGGGATTATGACCAAGGGTAATTTACCCAGAAAAGTTAAATATAATCCTGAATGAAAAAAATGAATATTTGACATACTCAAAGACTTGCAGGTTTTTGTGACAAAGACTCCAGAACTTAGGGGAAATTTAGACATATAACATCCAGGAGAAATATATGGCAAATATTAAAAGATCAATTATAAGGGACTCGATAAGGTCAAATTATTTACATTGCATATTTTAAAATATTAGCAGCTGTAATATGATTATTTAGGTAGTTTGAAAGGAAAGTCTGGGCTGAACTGAGTATGATGGAGGGATTCTAAAAAAAAAAACTAGAGAGAGATTTAAAAAAGTAATTATATACATGAGGCATAAAAGGAAAAACTGATACAGAAAAAGCTAGAAGAAGGGAGGGAGGGTAGTGATGAAACCATAGTCTCATCAGGAATGGGTTAAAGAGGGAACAATATATAAATCTAGAAGGGCATAAAGATCTTCTAAATTCAGAAAAAAAGAGGGGCAAGGGAATAGGGTGGAAGGAGAGGATAAAGGAGGGGCTCTTAGTGGGGTGAATAGGTTAGGGAATAGAAGGGCAAGGTGGTGGGTAAAAGTAAAGCAGAGGGGTGAGGAGAGATAGATTTGGGGTGAGAATGGTGCGGAAAAATAGGAAGGAGGAAAATACACAAAAAGTAACTGTGGATTAGAATAAAAACTGAATGAATTTATCCGCAAAATGGAAATGGATGGCAAATCAAAAAAATCTCAATTCAACAATATGTTGTTTTCAGGAAACATTATAAAAATGAGAGATACACACAAAGATAAAAATAAAAGGTAGTAGTAGAATTAGTATGTAAAAAAAGCAAACATAGTAATCATGATCACAGAGAAAGTTAAAGTTAGAGTTAATCAAAAGTGAAAAATAGAGAAACTATACTTTGTATTAGCAATATTATTCAATATTGTTTTAGACCATTTAAAATACCTAGACAGCATAAAATACCTGAGTGTATGCCTACCAAAACAGACACTGGAATTGCGTGAATATGAACATAAAACAATTTTTATGTAATCTCAGATCAAAATAATTGAAATAATGTTTATTATTCATGATCAGATAAAACCAATATAATTTTTAAAATGATACTTTTACCTAACCTATTTATTCATTGTCATCTCAATTAAATTAATATAAAATTATTTTACTGGATTATAAAAAATAATAACAAAGTTCATATGAAAGAACAAAACATCAGGAACTTCAAAGAAAGCAGAGAAAAAAAGATGTAAAGGAAGTAGATTAAGCAATATCAGACCTTAAACTAAATTATGAGGTAAGAACATTGTTGAAGTGTAAAAAGAATAATTTTGGTTGTATTAAATTAAATGTTTCTTGCATAAATAAAACCTATGTGGTCAAGAATAGAAGGACAGAAAATTGGAGAAAAAACATTCAGAGACAATCTCTCAGATTGGATGTGATTGGATTGGAATATTGCTGTGGTGTAGGAAATGATGAGCTGGTTGATTTAGAAAAACATGGAAAAATTTGAACTTATGAAGATGCTATCCACCTTCAAAGATACAGATGATAGGAGGAAATAGGCATCGTATGGTTTTACATGTATATGTATGAGTGTATATGTGTATATATGTGTATGTTTCTAGATATCTATGTATATGTATATATATATATATATCCACACTTAATTTCAGCTTTCTTTAGGGTGGTGGGGGAAGAGAGAGGAAAAAAGCAAAGAATGCACAACAGAGAACAAAAGAAAACCTAAAAGGAAGCAAAGAAAAGCTGGGCAACTTTGAAAACAATGTGTAGTACTTATTACATAGGCTTTCTTGAAATGGAAATTTATTGTTTTATATTGAATCCTATCTTATGATCTGCTGGGTACATGGCAATATTTTGGACTTTTTTCTCATTTTGTATTTAAATTTAGAATAAAAAAAGAAATCTGAAAAAAACCTTTATTCCTATGTATTGACAATAATAAGATTTATAGGCTTATTTCAGTATCTCATCACAAGACAAATTCATTAATCCTTCTTGTTCAGATGGAGTAAGATTCAATAAATCTTCATGGCAAAAAGAGCTCCTTATCCACTTGTATTTAGAAATATCTGAGTCTTTAAAATAACATAATATGTGCTTATATAGACTTCTCAAATGATTAATAAGCAGTTCTTTCATTTCATTTGCAGTGTAGGTATTTATTAAAGAAGAAAACATATCAAACTATAATTTTGTACATTTATTATCCATAGCTTCTTTTCATAAATGTAGCCACTTTATCTTTCTAGATCAGAGTTTGAATCTGAAGAATTTGCACTGATATAGCTAGAGTATTCAATTTTGCAAAAATACCTAGCAAACATACAAATCTTAGGAGGAAGAGTTTGTTATAAAGTTAATTTCCTTTATTAGTGTCCCTAGCATCAATGGTAATAATTTCTTTTAGCTCAAACATCTTTCGAAGTACTTTGTCATTAGAAAGCCAATGTGTTTTGCAATAACATGAATGTACAAATGATGAACAGAAAGACTTTAGAGAAGCCTGGAAGAACTTATATGAACTGATGCTGAGTGAAAGGAGCAGAACCAGGAGAATTTTGTGCATAGCAACAACCACAGTGTGAGAGGAATTTTTCAGGTAGACAGCCCTTTACAGCAGTGCAAGGACCTAAAAAATTCCCAATGGACTCGAGGCAAAATTCCTGACACATCCAGAGAAAGAATTATGGAATTGGATCGTAGAATGAAGCAGAATGTTGTCTCTTGTGTTATGTTTTGTTTTGTTTCAGGTTTTCTCATGGTTTCTTCCATTCATTTTAATTCTTCTATGCAACATGTCTAAGGTGAAAATGTATTTAATAAGAATGTTTGTGTAGAACCCATATAAGATTGCATGCCATATTAGGGAGGGAAGGGGGAGGGAGTGGGAGAAAATCTAAGTCTTATGGAAGTGATTGTAGAAAACCGAAAACAAATAAATTAATAATAATAAAAAAGAAAAAATAACATAAATGTACTCTGTGTTCTGTCCCTGGACTGTCATATATTATGCAAAAAACCTTTTAATGGAGTGCTTTTTAAAAATTATGCTCTATTTTGAATTTAATATCAAGTAAAATGTGCATTTCCTCATGTATAGTAGAACAAAAAAAAGAGGACTATGCATAAGCAAAATTCTATTATGTACTTTTTTTCTCTACTGTGCCCTTTTTACTTTGTTTTTCTTTCTCCTTCCCGCTACTCCTTGAAGACTACAATTAAATGAAGATATAGATATACATACACATATACATTTATATGCATATGCATATATATACCTTTACAATGCATATACATAGTTATCTATAATCATACACATACATACACATATACACTCATACACATATATGTAAGACCATACTATCCTTATTTCTTCCTATCATCTGTTTCTCTGAAGATGGATAACATCTTCCTACATAGGTCCAAGTCTTTCCTATTTTTCTAAATCAATCAGCTCCTCATTGCCTACACCACAGTGGTATTCCAACACAATCACAAGCCACTGTTATTAAATCAAGCCAGTGCCTTATTTTCATTCATATCTAGGGGAATGAATTGATCATGAAAAAGACAAGCAATGGGAGAAACCAGGCTTCCAGATTTCTGGCAGCTTGGGGAGCTGTAGTCAGTCTGGAGAAGAGGCTCCTCTTTCTGACTTCTCTGGAAGATAGGAAAGACAAAGAATGAGTAACTTAGGCAGTCAGAGGAGAAGAAAAAGGGACATAAATGCCAGGAGCTTCAGGTGTGATTTGTCTTACCAGGGCACCCAATCACCTACTAATAAGCTGTGATTATCCTCTTAATTCCTATTTTCTGTCTGCAGCAACAACTCACCAATAGTCCTGAGGGCTGCAGAAATTATAAGAGATATGGTACCCTGTGTTGGATGTCATCTCTCTAACCTTCCATTCCTCTGAAAGCCTTCTCAAAATGGATGATTTTCATCTCTCTTCCAAAATTTTCAGCAGTAAACAAAACTTTGGGACAAAAGTCTGGCATGGTTGACACCCTGCCCTCCTGAGTCCCTGTGCCATTGCTCACTACCTGGACAGTTGTGTGAAGGGTTACACATACAGTATTAAGGGGAAGGGAAGGAAATAAGCATTTATATAGTACCTCCAATGTATCAGGCACTGTACTAAGTGCTTTTTACAATTAGTATCTCATTTGATCCTCATAACAACCCAGCAAGGTAAGTGCTATTATCTACATTTTACAGTTGAGGAAATTGAGGCAAACAAGTGAATTGACTTGCCCAGGAACTCTCAGCTGGTAAGTATCTAAGGCTGGATTTGAACTCCCATCTTCTTGACTCCAGGCCCAGTTGTACCACCATTCAGTACATGTGTACTGAATTCTGGAATATATGCCCTTTCCCTAGTTGTGTATGGGAAGCATGCCCTGACCAGTCCCAGAGCCAGGCTACTTACATCATTTCCTTAGGGTTCTAGAGGTGCTGTGAGGGGTAGTGAAGAGGAATATCTTCTCTAATGCTCTCAAAATGAGCCATCACAGGTTGTGTTTCCTTCTACTGTCAGGTGCCAGTGACTCATGCCCCAATTCCATTCGACCAGTTAACATCGATTAGCCTTTTTTTAAAAAAAACAAATACAGTAATAACAGAACAAATTCTGCACCCACCTACCCAGCCAGTACCTGGGTGACACACTGTCCCCTATACCACCTCCCTCGCTGGGGAGAGTGGGCTCAGGTTTAGCAGTTTTTGCATGGCATTGGTCCTGCTATGTTGACATCTAAATTCAGTACTAAATACAGCTGAGTCCTCGAATCTCTACTATAAATAGGCTGAGTCCTGTATTCTTGCCACTCCATGCTCTTTGGACATAGATGCTGTGTTGGCTGCAAAACCAGATGTGGAATTTAAGTCCCAGATTCCAATTCCCGGAAGCTCTTCTGACCTTTCAAAACTCACAAGGTTGGAGCCTCCAGATTAATTGCCTTCACCTAAAATTGAAAAGCACAGATGACAAAGCAAAAGACCTGTACTTCTTTTTATAGGGCCCCATGCCAACTCCAGTAGGAGAAAATCCAAAGCCTCTCCTCATACAGTATATTCTCTCCTCAGATGCCATTAACAAAGGAGTTAAATGAAGAGCCCCTGAAGGAAATGAGTGTCCTTCCAAGGACTGCTCACTAGTGGCTTTTGAAGGCATCCCCATTTCTATTTTCACAACCACAGAACCTACTATTCACCACATAGTTTGCAGACTTTTGCATCTACAAATGCACCAAGGCATTTCCATTACACATCATGACTCTCCTTGGAGTAGGCTATCCAGTCTCTCTCCTTGGGGAGACACTATCAGAGGCCCTCTGTGCATGGGTCAGATTCTGTAATACATGGAACTGAGGAAGATAAAATTATCTGGCTGAAGGAATTTGTGCAATGATAAAGTAAGACAGATCCTACCATGGAAAAATTACCCAAAAGGAGGGTAGAAGAGTCAGGGAAGGTCTGTAAACAAAAGAATATGTCTCTCATTTGTCTCCACAAAAGGGCCCTCATTTCCCTTTCAAGGACTTGTGCTAACAAGAGTTAAAGATAGAAAGTCTTTTATTTAAACAATAAAAACAGAAAAGGAGACTCTCCCTAAGGTTATAGACTGTAAAGATAAACTTTCCCCATCCTTCCCACTTTTTTCTGACATATTACCCTTTTGCTTTCTCGTTTTTAAATTTTCCTTTCTTGTTAGAGCACTTTTTCTTGTTGTTCAGTTGGATTTGACTCTCCATGGACAAAGAAAAATCAGTCTTCCTAACTCCAGGGCCAGGACTCTATCCACTGAACCACCCAACTAGCCCCAAGAGGTCACTGCAGAGTCAATTTTCTGCACTCATCCCATCCCTTCCGCCCCAGCTCCCCTCCTTCAAAACCCCGGGACTACATAGTCCCAAATGACTCGCATTACTAGTAAAGGGCAGGGTCATGTTAACTCGTCTATGCCCCACCTCTGGGACTTTGGGCCCTTCCTCTGGTCCTCAGTTCCATGGTTCCTTGTCTGACTGATCTTTCTTTCCTATTTCAACATTCAAATGCCTCAAAGGAGGGAAATGATAGGGGAGAACCACCACATATATGCAGCAGCCTTCAGCATAGACCTTTCTCCAGATCTCCATGTGACAGTATCCCACTCTGGCATTAGCTCCTTCCCTCTAGGAATCTTACAAATGTGGTATTCTGTGTTTTCCTTTCTCTCTCTCTCTCTCTCTCTCTCTCTCTCTCTCTCTCTCTCTCTCTCTCTCACTGGAACCTCCAGATCTAAATGATGTAATGCACTTTAAATATCCCCTATGGCCTTGTGGAGTCTCTCATGTAGAAAAAGGTCCTCTCTTGTAATACAACCTGGGAGTCTTTTGTATATGGGGTAGGAGATGCTTACCTACTCTCTTGTTGTATACTTGCCAATTAAAAATTTGCAGTCCCTGGAAATTATGTGTGTATATATATATATGTATACATATATGCAATTCTGTATAATCTAAAAGTATATATTACACAGTATCTGTGTTGTAGGAAAGGTCTCAATAAACATTAAATTCCTGTTAATGTGCCAAGCACTGTGCTAAGAATACAATTACCAATAATGAAACAGTTCCTATCCTCAAAGAGCTTACATGTTTATCAGGGGAAACACTACTTGTATAAATAGTACAAAATATATACAAAGTAAATAAAAGGCAATTTCAGGATTAGAGGCAAGAGTGGCTATGGGATAGGGAAGACCTTATGATGGAGGGGCATTCGAACCTTGCTTTGAAGGAAACTTTGAAGGAGTTTTAAGAGGTGGCAGTGAGGAGGCATGGACCAGGGAAGACAACCTGCCCAAAGTCCCAGAGATTGGAGATGGAATGTTGTGTGTGAGCAACAAGGCAGCCAGTTTAGTTGGACCATGGTGTGGAGTAATATATACTAAGCTTATAAAGGTAAGTTGGAGCCCGATTGTGAGGGCTGTCCTACCACATTCCCCATTTCCCATTATAATATCCAAACTCAAGGTCTTGCTCATTCAGATTTTGAGCCAGATCCTTGCTTGTAGAGGTCATTTTATGATGCCAACTATCAAGTTGCAGCTATTGGGGTGGGACTTTCATGGTATCTAATGTCTTGACTCTCCCATGCTCCTGTCTCTTCTATTGCCAAGATATCCAACAAACTCCCTACCTGTCAAGTCACTGCAATACATCTTCTTTAGAAGATCAGCCATTCTATGGAGTTATTGGGCAGGCAGTTAGACTGCCTAATTTCTCAGCTATTGGTAATGGAGTGGCTTGCCACTATTTTAAAATCTTGCATTTTCCTAGGCTACCAAGCATCATGGCAGGACTTTTTGTTAAGGACGGAGTTCACTTATTCAACAAATACGTATAAGGGTCAGGGGGCATCATTATTGAGGGAGTGCATTCTCACCATGGTGGATAGTCTGTGTAAAGGGTCATAAGAAGGAGATGAAATGTTAAGTATAGAGAGTAGCCAGTAGACCAGTTTGGCTGGAACACAGAGTATACAAAAAGATATAATGTATAAGCCTGGAAAGGCAGGAAGTAGCTTTAAAGAGTATGAGAGGGCTTTAAGAGACAGAGAAAGTGGCATTTTATCCTAGAGTTAATAGGGAGCTATCAGCGTTTTGAGTAAGAATGACAGATTCAGACCTGTGTGCTTTTCAGAATATCATCTTGGTAGCTATATGAAGGATGAATTTATAAAGGCAAGACACTTGAAATCACTGAGGTGATGAGGTCCTGAAATTTAGTGGTGGCAGACTTGTGTAGAGAAAGGGGAAAAATAGGAGAGATGCTAGGAAGGTAGAATCAACAAGAGTTTATTGGATATGGTGGATAAAGGGGAGTGAGATATTATTATCTCTGACTTCAAAGTTGCAAACCCAGGTGACTGGAAAGAATATGGTACTCTGGACAAAAGTTAAGAAAATTTAGAAAGAAAGACAATGACATCTGTTCTAGACATGTTAAATATGAGATGCTATGGTATATCCTGTTGGAAATACCCTAGAGGACTGAAGTTCAGAATACAGAAAAAAGCTGGATATAAATATAGATGCATAAAAGAGAGAGAGAGAGAGAGAGACAGAGACAGAGAGACAGAGACAGAGAGACAGAGAGAGAGACAGAGACAGAGAGACAGAGACAGAGAGAGAGACAGAGAGAGAGACAGAGAGGTATGTGAGGTTCATTTGCAAGATGATAAGCAGACCCATGGCAACTGATGAAGTTATTTTCTTGAGCGAGGAGATGTGGAGAGAAGAGGGCCCAGGATAAAACTTTAGAAGATGCAAATGATGATCCATCAACACTAATGCATTGCTAGTGGAGTTGTGAACTGATCCAACCGTTCTGGAGAGTAATATGAAACTATGCCCAAATAGCAACCAAACTATGCATACCCTCTGATCCAACAATTCCATTACTAGGTACATATCCCAAAGGGATCATAAAAAGGGAAAGGGGACCACATGTACAAAAACACAGCAGCTTTTTTTGAGGTGGCAAAGGATTGGAAATTGAAGAGATGCCCGTCAGCTGGGGAATAGCTGAACAAGTTGTGGTACATCAATGTAATGGAATGCTATTGTGCTATAAGAAATGATAAGCAGGTAGACTTCAGAAAAACCTAGACTTACATGAACTGATGCTGAGTGAAGTGAGAACCAGGAGAACATTGTACACAGCAACAACATGGTGCAATGTTTAACTATGTGCGATGATTAACTATGATAAACTTAGCTCTCCTCAGCAATACAATGGACCAAGACAATTCCAAAAGACTTGTGATGGAAAATGCCAACCACATCCAGACAAAGAACTATAGAGTCTGAATGCAGATTAAAGCATGCTATTTTCATTTTTTTTCTTTCTCATGATTTTCCCCTTTTGTTCTGATTCTTCTTTCACAACATGACTAATGTGGGAATATGTTTAACATGATTGAATCAGGAGTTTAACCTCACCAAAACTTAGGGAGGAGAAACTAGCAGAAGAGGATGGTCAACAGAGGGTAGTCAACAAATGTCACAGAGAGATCAAGACAGATGAGGATTGAGAAAAGGTCATTGATTTTAGTAAAGAGATCATTGGTAACCTGGGAGAGAGTAGTTTCAGCTTATATAATGACAATTCATATAATGACAATAATATTATAAAGACAACTTTGAAAGACGTAGGAACTCTGATCAGCCACTGAACTAATGACCAACCACAATTCCAGAGGACTTGTACTGAAGCATGCTGCCCATCTCCTGATAGAAAAGTGATTAAATAGGAAGCCAGGTTAAAGAAACTGAGAAATGAGTGAGATGAGAGGAAGCAGAGGTGACAAATTGAGACAGATTTTTCTAGAAGATTGACTGTGAAAGGGAAGAAAGATATAGGATGACACTTTGAGAGGATGGTAGGATCAAAAATTCTTTTTTAGGAAAGAGAGATTTGGGCCTGTTTGTAGGCAACAGGGAAGGAGGTAGTAAATAGAAGTTAGATGGAGTGGGGGTAGGGAGGGAGGGAGATGGAACCAATACTAGGCAAAAAAAAGTGACTTCTTTATAAAAAACTGGAGAAAAAGAGGAGAAAATAGAGGATGAGGTCAAAGATCTTTGAATAGCAAAGGAATACCACACAGAATACCATAGCCTTAGAAATCTCAAAATCACGGGATCTCAGAATTTAGAGGTGCAAGGAATCTCAGCAGTCATCTATTCCAACATGTATCAAAAAAGGAATCTCCCCTATAACATATCCTACAGGTGGATGTTCACCTGAACACCTCCAATGGAAAGAAGCCCCTGTCTCCCAAGTCAGTCCATTCCACCTTTGTTAGGAGTCTTTTTCCCACCTTGAGGCTAAATTTGCTCCTTTTTAGTATATACTCTGTTGCTCCTGGTTCTCTTCTGTGGGACCAAACAGAGCAAGTCTTAAGCCTCTTTTTTAAAATTAAAATTTATTTCCTTTCCAGATGAAGATAAACCTTCTCTCTCCTTCACCTTCCATTTCCTTTCCCCACTCCTGTGAGAAAGCAAGAAAAACAAAACCAGTTGCAAACACATAGTTAAGCAAACAAATTCCGGCATTGGCTATGTAAAAAAAAATGTCTAAAACGCACCCTGAGTTCATCAGTTCTCTTTACGGATATGGGCAGCATGCTTCATCATGAGTCCTCTGGAGTTGTAATTAGTCTTTGCGTTGTCTTTCAAAATTGTTTGTCTTTACAATATTGTTGTTGTATGAGTTGTTCTGCTGGTTCTGCTCCCTTCACTCTGAATTAGTTCATACCATTCTTTGAAGATTTTTTCGGAAAGCATCATTATTTCTTACAATAGTATTCCATCACATTCACATACATTACTTATTCAGCCATTCTCCAGTTGATGGGAATCCCCTTGCTTTCCAATTCTTTGACACCACAAAAAGAGCTACAGTAAATATTTTGTACATGTGGTTCCTTCTCTTTCTTTTTCCTCTTTGAATTAGAACTACAATTCTTTCTCCATATGACAATCCTACAAACACTTAAAACAATTATAATGTGCCTGTAGTTTCTTTTCTTCCTTCAAACTCCACTCCAGTTCTTTCAACTATAACTTATATAACATGACCTCAAGGTCCCTAATCATCCTGGTTACTTTTCTCTGGATACTTTCCTGCTTATCAATGTTCTTATACTGTGGTACACAAGACTAAATATAGTACATGAGATGCAGTTTGACTAGAGTGGATTACAGAGAGACTGTCATTGCCTTATTCCTAGAAGCTGTGCCTCTCAATGTAGCCCAAGACAGACTTATTAAAACCACAAGATCACAAATTCACAAATAGTAATTATAACTTTGAATGTAAATGGGATGAACTCACCAATAAAATGGAAACAGATTGCAGAATGAATTAAAAATCACAGTCCAACAATACATTGTTTACAAGAAGCACGTTTAAGAATGAAAGATATACAGAAATAAAATGGAGGGTTGGAGTAGAATTTATTATGCTTCAACTGATACAATTATGATCTCAGACAAAGCTATGGATAAAATAGATTTAATTAAAAGAGATAAACAGTAATTACATTTTGATAAAAGGTACCATAGACAATGAAGCAATATTAATACTGAAACTATATGCACCAAAAACCATAACTTCTAAATTTTTAAAAGGAAAGTTAGCCAAGAGAAATATAAGGTACATACTAAAGATTGATTATAAGGGATTCATACAGATACACTATTTACTTTTTATATATGTAAAATGTAAAATCTACATCTAAGATTTTTATTAATAATTGGGTAGCTCATAAGAAAGATTGAGGTAAACCTGAGTACAATATGAATTTAAAAAGTAAAACCATTTAGGAATAGCTAGGAAGAGTATTTTATATAAATGAAGTGCAAGAGGAAAAATCTATACAGAAGAATTAGATGGTGGAGGAGGACTGGTAGTTCTGGTAATCTACTTTCATTGGGAATGGGTTTAAGAGAGAACAATACATATATATTTAGAAGAGTATAAAAGTCTTCTAAATTCAGAAGAAATAAAATGGTAGGGGCATAGTAATGAGGGAGAAGACAAGGCGGGGATTTTTGGAGGGGAGGGTGAGGGAATAGGTAAAAGGGGAGTATAGAAGGATGTTTAGATTTATGGGAATGGGAGGATAGGGGAGGGATCCTTGGAGGGGGTAGGCAAGTAATAGGAGGGCAAGGTAGTATGTAGAAGTAAAGTAGAGAAGACAGGAAGGACAGGAAACAAGAGATATGTATAAAAACAAAGATCAGGAGTAGAATATATTTGTTATATGTCTATTTATATATGTATATGTGTATGCATATATCTATAGCTATAGAGAAATATATCCAAACTTTATTGTAGCCTTCTGGGGAAGTGGGGGAGAGGAAAAAAGAACAAAGTAAAAAATGCACAGCAGAGAACAAAAAAAAACTCACAAAGAAGCAAAGAAAAGATGGACAATTCTCACGTGTATGATTTATCACACAGGTTTTCTTGAAATGAAAATTTATTGTTACATAATTTGAATCCTTTTATGCTTTGCTATGCACATGACATGTTTTTTTCTTTCTTACTTTGTATTTAAGTTTATGATACGTTTTTCTTTCTTTCTTCTATTCTGTATTTGTGTTCTGGCCTTTGAATCTCAAAATAGTAAAAAAAAAGGAAAGTTAAATGAATTACAGGTGGAGATAGATAGTAGTACTAAAATAGTGGGGGATGTTAATCTTCCCGTCTCAGAACTAGATAAATTTAGCCAAAAAATAAATAAGAAAGAAATGAAGGAAGTGAACAGAATTTTAGATAAGTTAGATATGCTAGATATCTGGAGAGAACTGAATGGAAATAGAAAGGAATACACCCTTTTCTCAGTAGTTTATGGTGCCTTTACAAAGACTGGCCACATATTAGGACGTAAAAATTTTATTATCAAAAACAGAAATATTAAAAGTATCCTTTTCAGATCATAATGCAATATATATTTAATAAGGGACCATGGAAACATAGTTTAAAAACCAATTGATGATTAAACAATCTAATCTTAATGAGTGGATTAAATAACAAATAATAGAAATAATAATTTCACTAAAGAGAATTACAATGAGACAACATATCAACACCAGCAAAAACTGCAATTAGAGAAAAATTTATATCTCTAAATGCTTACATCAATAAAATAGAGAAATTGGAAATCCTAAAAATTAAAGGTGAGATAAATAAAATTGAGTGCAAAAAATCATTGAATTAAATAAATAAAACTAAGAATTTTTTTTTGAGAGGAGAAGGCAAGGCAATGGGAGGTAAGTGACTTGCCCAAGGTCACACAGTAGCAAGTGTGTTAAGTGTCTGAGGCCAGATTTGAGCTTAGGTCCTCCTGATTCCACGGCCAGTACTCTCCTCACTGCACCACCTAGCTACCCCTTTCGAAATTGGTTTTGTGAAAAAAAATCAATAAAATCAATAAACCATTTGTTAATTTGATTTAAAAAGAGAGAAGAAAACCAAATCACTACTATTAAAAATGAAAAGGGAGAATACGCAACTAATGAATATGAAATTAAAGCAATTATAAGGAGTTATTTCACCTAATTATATGACAATAAATTTAGCAATTTAAGTGAAATGGAAAAATATTTACAAAAATACAAATTTCCTAGATCAGCAGAAGAGAAAAATGAATATCTAAATAGACTTATTTTAGAAAAAGAAATTTATCAGGCCATAAATGAACTTCCTAAGAAAAAATCACCAGGACCAGATGGGTTTACAAGTGAATTCTATTAAACATTTAAAGATCAACTAACTCCAATATTAATAAATTATTTGGAATAATATCCAAAGCAGAGATGCTACCAAACTCCTTTTATGAAACAAATATGATGCTGATACTTAAGCCAGTAAGAGTAAAAACAGAGAAAGAAAATTATAGACTAATTTCATTAATGAATATAGATGCAAAAATCCTAAAATACTAGATAAAAGATTACAATATATTACAAAGATTATATGTTATCACCAACTGAGAGTTATATATAATAATGCAAGGATGGTTTAACATAAAGAAAATATCAACAGTATTGATTATATCAATAAAAGTTTTAAAAAATCATATGATTATATCAATAGATGCAGAAAAAGCTTTAGATAAGATACAACACTCATTTCTACTAAAAACACTTGAAAGTATAGATATAAATGGATTTTTCTTTAAATTGATAAAAAGAATTCACCTGAAACCATCAGCAAATATTATTTGTAATGAAGATAAGCTAGAAGCCTTTCCAGGCCACTATCATCAATATTATTCAATTTTGTATTGGAAATTCCAGCAACAGCAATAAGAGAAGAAAAAGAAATAGAATCAGAATAGGGAATGAGGTAATCAAACTATTTCTTTTTGCAGGTGATAAAGATGATATTCTTGGAAAAATCTCAAACACTCAACTAAAAAGTTAGCTAAAACAATTAATAATTTTAGCAAAGTAACAGAAATATAAAGTAAATTCACCTAAATCATCAACATTCTTATATATCACAAACAAAACTTTGCAAGAAGTTAGTAAGAGATACCTCCTTTAAAATACCTCTAGACAGTACAAAATACCTGGGAGTACACTCACCAAAATTGAGGAACTCTATAAGCAAAATTAGCTTAAAAAAACTTTTTATGCAAATAAAATCAAATTTAGATAATAGGAGAAATATTAATTATTTATGGGAAGCCAGGGCCAACATAATAAAAATAGTAATTTTACCTAAAGTAATATATCTTCAATGCCATCCCAACTAAATTACCAAAAATTTATTTTACTGAGGTAGAAAAAAATAACAAAATTCATTTGGAAAAACAAAAGTCAAGAATATCAAAGGAACTAATGAAAAAAATGTAAAGGGAGTAGGTTTATCAGTCCCAGATCTTAAACTGTATAATAAGGCAGTAATCATCAAAACTATCTGATACTGGCTAAGAAATAAAGATGTATATCAATAGAACAGAGGAAACATACAATTTACAGATGCAAATAAATATAGTAACTTTGTATTTGACAAGTGTGAAGCCTTAAGATTTGAGGATAAAAATTTACTATTTGGTAAAAATTGTTGGGAAAACTGAAAAGCAGTATTGTAGAAATTGGGCATAGATCAATATCTTATACGATTTGCCAAGATAAGGTCAAAATGGTTACCTGACCTAGGTGCAAAGAGAGCCATTACAAGAAAAGTTGAAGAATATGGAACATATTGCTTGTCAGATTTATGGATAAGTGAACAATTTATGAATAAACTAGAGATACAGAGTAGTGTGAGGTATGAAATGGATGAGTTCAACTACACTAAATTTTAAAAGTTTCTGTAGAAATAAAACAAATGTAGCCAAGATCAGGAAGAAAGCAGAAAATTTGGGGGAAAACTTTATACAGTTTTTCAGATAAAGGTCTCATATCTCAAATATATAAAGAATTTTGTAAAATCTATTACAATATGAGTCATTCCCTAATTGATAAATGGTCAAAAGATATAAACAATTTTAAGATAAAGAAATCAAAACAATTTACATCATAAGAAAACATTCTCCAAATCATTATTGATTAGAGAAATGTAAATTAAAACAACCTTGAGACAGCATTTTACACCTATCAGATTGGCTAAAATGATTGAAGGGGAAAGTGACAAATGACAAGGAAAAATTGGGATACTAATTCATTGTTGGTGGAATTGTGAACTGATCCAATCATTTTGGAGAGCAATCTGGAATTATGCCCAAAGAGTTATTAAACTGCCTATGTCCTTTGATACAGCAATGCCACTACTAGGTCTATTTCCAAAAATGATTAGGGAAAAAGGGAAAGGACTAATATTTCCTAAAATGTTTATAGCAGCTCTCTTTGTGGTTGCAAAGAACTAGAAGTTATGAGGATGCCCGTCAATTGAGGAATAGCTAAACAAGTTGTAGTACATGATTATGATAGAATACTACTGTGCTATAAGAAATGATGAGCTCAATGATCTTAGAAAAACATGGATAGACTTGCATAAAATAATGAAGAGTGAAATGAGCATAACCAAGTGAGTCTTGTATGCAGTGACAACAATGTTGTTTTAAGAACCATTTTGAGTGAATAAAGTCATTTTGACTATTGTAAATATCCAAATTAACTACAAAAGACAATTGAAGGAAGATATTATCTGCATCCAGAGAAATATCTGATAAATAGAAGTATGAATAGAATGATTTTACACACAGAGAGACATACAGACATATACACACACATACATATACATATTTGTGTCTAATAGTAACCATCTCTAGGGTGGCGAGGGAAGGAAAAAAAGAAATTTATATGATATCTTTATTATATACTTAAGAGGAATAGCAAAAATAATAGATTTGCAATTTTTGTGATATCATCTTTCTAAAAAATCATATTATATTACAGAAATGCTTATTTTATTCCGTAAATTAAAAATAAAATAAATAAATATTTCTTTAAAAATCACCAAAAAAAACCCAAGATCTTTTTCAGACAAACTGCAATCTAACCATCCCTCCTCTATCTTGTATTGGTGTGGTTGGTTTACTTGAACCAGTGTAAGACTTTACATTTGCCCTCACTGAATTTCATCTTATTAGATTCAGCCCCTTTCTCTAGGCTGTCAACATCTTTTTAGGTCATGCCTTTGTCATCTAATATGTTAGAAATTCCTCCAAGTTTTATGTCATCTGCAAAGCTTGTTGAGCATATCATCTATACCTTAATCCAAGTCATTAATAAAAATGTTAAATAGCACAGGGTCAACCAAATCCCTGAGGCACTCCACTGGAGACATCTTGGCAAGGTAACATTGATCCATCAGTAAATGACTGCCTTAAGAATCCAGCTATTCAACCTGTCCTAAATTCAACTAATTATATTGTCATCTAGTTCACACTTGTCCAAAAGATGAACTCCCCTAGATAACTGGATAATTGAAATCCCATTTCATGCCTTATTCTCTTTCTTTTGAATACAGGATAAACTGGAGGTAGTCATGGAGAGAATGTACTAGGATTAAAGAAGAACAGGAAAGGCTTCTTACAGAAAGTAGAATTTCACCTTTCTGTGCCACTTCAGTTTACTCATCTGTAAAACAGAGATAATACTACCTCAATGCAAATGATGCCACTGATGGCAGAAAGTGAAAAAGGATAAAGAAGCCTCTTGATGAGGGTGAAAGAGGAGAGCATAAAACCTGGTTTGAAGCTGACCATTAAAAAAAAAAAAACAACTAAGATCTCAGCAAATGGTCCCTTTACTTCCCGGCACATAGAGGGAGAAGAAACAGAAGTAGTATCAGATTTTATATTCTTTGGGCTAAGTGATCACCACAGAGGGCTACTGCAACCAGGAGATAAAGAAATGCTGACTCCTTAGAAGGAAAGCTATGGAAAATCTGAACAGCTACTAAAAAGCAGGGACATCACCTTGCTGACAAAGCTCCATATAGTCAAAACTATGGTTTTTCCAATAGCAACGAATGCTGTGAGAGTTAGACTATGATGAAAGCTGAGTGCCATGGAATCAGTGCTTTCAAATTGTGGCTCTGGGAAAGACTTTTGAGAGTCCCTTGGATAGCAAGGAAGTCAAATCAGTCAATACTTAGAGAAATTAATTCGGGCTATTCACTGGACGGTCAAATAGTGCAGCTGAAGCTTAAATACTTTGACCACATAATGAGAAGACAAGACTCCTTGGAAAGGTCCTGGTGTTGGGAAGGATTGAAGGCAAAATGAAAAGGAGACAGCAGAAGATGAGATGGATTGATAGTGACATGGGAACAATGAATGTGAACTTGGAGAAATTTCTAGAGACAGTGGGGGATGGAAGGGCCTGGCATGCTGTGGTCCATGAGATCGTGAAGAGTCAACACAATTGAATCTGACACTGCTTCCATTTCTTTTCTCTGTTGGCTAGGAAGCAATGGGACCATTTGCCAAGATCTTAATTTTTTTGGTTAAGCTTCAAGCTCCTCTTTCACCTTCATCAATTCTTAATTTCTTTCCATTTTCAGCCATCAGAGTGGTATCATCTGCCTATGTGAGACTGCTGATATTTCTCCCTTCAACAACAAAACAAAAGTTATTGTGAGAATAAAATGATTTAGTGTTTGTAAAAGTGCTTTGTAAACTTTAAAGGGATACATATATGTGTGCGAACTATTGTTATTATTATATAGACAAATATTGATATTTACAATCATTGCTTTTCAGAGAGAGATCCAGATGGTAGCGTAATCTCTCTCCACCTAGGAAAGGTCTTTATACATTTTATGATACTTAGAAACTAAAATAAAGTTCAACAGTCAAGAGTAAGTATAACCCAGGGGTATCTAAGCATCCTCGATTCATTCAACAAGAGAGCATCCTTCAGGGCCCTTTGGAGCATGTTCAGATTGCCTAACATGGAGGTCTCTGCATCCCCTATCACATGAGTGGGGGTATTTATATTACAGATATTTTGTATGTGGTAAGTAGAAATAATTCTAGCCCAATAACCCTTTTGGAGACAGAAGATGGAAAGAAAAGATGACCCAAACACAAGTCCTAGATCCTCCCTGACTCTCCCCTATCTAAGAGCTGCTGGTGCAGTTAGAATGGCCCTCCCCCTTAATTTACAAAAAGGTAGATAGTGCATTCTCTCTTACAGACAGTGGGTCAGATTCCAGATCAAATGTCTATCTTTATCACAAGCAGGTCAGCTGCATGTTGTATTTGACAGCTACCAACAAAAATTAAAAGCCAAAATAAACTAGTTCAGAAAACCAACCAAGACATCACCAGCTTCAGAAATGACATGCAACATTCCATGCCCATAATTCACCACTTCTCTAGTAAAAGGAGGAAGGTATATATATACATACATACATACATACATATATATATATGCAACTACATAACAAAGTGGATGAAGCCCTGAACCTGGAGTCAGGGAGGCCTTGTGATCTTCATCTTTGGAGGGAGCATCCTCCTCAGGAATATCACAAATCTATTGAAGTGCTTAAGCTTTAAGGTGCTGAATTCATAGAATTTTGTTATTATGTCTGCAGAAGAAAAGCTTTAGTGGTTTGTCAAAGCCATTTTATACACACACACATACACATGTACGTATATATATATATATATATATGTGTGTATGTGTGCATAAATACACACACACAGACACACACAGGGGTGGTGCTGTGGACAGAATGTAGAGCTTGGAGTCAGGAAGACCTGAGTTCAAATCTGACCTCAGATACTTACTAATTATGTGATCCTGGGCAAGTCACTTGACTCTTGTTTGTCTCAGTTTCCTCATCTGTAAAAAGAGCTGGAAAAGGAAATGCAAACCACTCAGTATCTTTGCCTAGAAAACTCCAAATGGGGTCATGGAGAGCTGGACCTGACTGAAACAATAACAAACAACCATTCCTAGCTGGCTGAGTTATTGTGAGGATTAAATGACATAACTGATTAATAAATGCTAATTGACTGACTGACTGTTTACCTGAAACCATTCAGAGTTTTATTTTTGTTGTTTTTAAACTATGATGAGAATGTTCCTGTTGGGTCAGCATTGTACCCTGGAGAGAACACTAGCTCTGAAATCAGAAGACCTAGACTCCAATATCGTTTTTGTGTGATTCTGAGCAAGTGGTTTAAATTTTCTAGGCCTCAGTTTTTCCCATCTGCAAAATGAGGTTGGAGGTCCATGTCTCCCCATCTGTAAAATGAAGGTCTTGAACTCAATGGCTGCTGAGATCTCTCAGGCTTCAATCCCATGATCCCAAATGGGGAAAGCAACACTAATGTTATGAATATGAATATATTAAATGAGAAGAACTCAATCCAGAGGTTTTTCTGGTAATAATGGGGGTGAGGGGAAATGTAAAACTACAAGGCAGCTTGTGGTCCACTTTGAGTATGTTGCATGTAAATGATTTTTTTACATTTTTAAACCCTAGACCAAGGAAAGGGCTGGGGGGGAAATAGTTGCTCCCATATTTAGGAATGCTTTCTAAACTGTCTAGCTACAGCATCAGTCCCATATACATGGACAGTATCAATAAGTGACCAATAACCAATCCCCTAAAACCTTAACCTCCACATATGAAGATTGGGCTACCTTTTGGGGCACTCCGATTTTACATATAGTGTATATACTCTGCCCTACAATACCAGTATACCTAGAATTTCTTTATCTGGGTACATGTTATTTTCACGATTAAAACAGAAAGAGTTCCTGGAGAAAAGAGACTATTGTCTTTACATCACTAACATCTAGCACAGTGCTTCTACATCCTCTATAGGAAGCTTCTCCCCACCCTCCTTAATTATAGTGCCTTCCTTCTATTAACGGCTCCCTAGTTTTCCATTATATGGCTTCTCCACACATATTTCTTTACTTGTGAGCTCACTAGAGTGGGTAGGGATTGTGCTTTGCCTCTTTTTGGATTTCCAGGACTTAACACAGTGCCTGGGTTATAGCAATAAATGTCTACTGACTGCCTGACTGACATTGTCTGGATACTTAATAATGCTTTTGATGAACTGAACTGAATACTTTTAAGTGTGTTTCTGTGAAACAGAAGAGATCTGGGGCAAGCAGAGCAAAGAGCCAGGAGCCTAGAAACCGCATCAAGAGCTAGAAGGTTTGGAATTATCCATTCCCCCCCCCGCCCGTCCTTTCGGAGAAGACGGAGGAGGAGGGTAAAGGGACCTCCCTTTGTGCTGGGCCAAGGGACAGGATCTGGAGCCCAGCTGCCAGCTTTGCCCCTCCCCCTCCAGGGTTTCTAGGCCCTTCTCAAGGCTTATTTGTGCCTCTAAGTAATTTGCATTCAGGAGTATGGGAACTAAGAATGGGAGACCGGAGGCAGAGCACTAAGGCATAGATAGAACCAGTATGGATCGATCCCTGTTCTGTGAGTCATACAGAGCATGTAGGTTCCAAAGGGAGGTGTAACCTACCAGAAAGGAAGATTGATTGACTCCCTAGAAACCCCCAAGGGAAGCCTCAGCCCTTGGGGGCAAAATCAGTCTGGAGGGATTGAGAAGGTTAAGGTGGAGGTTGACGGTTGGGGATGGGGGCCTTGCCAGAAAGGAAAGTTCTTTTAACTGTGCAGGGTCTATGGACCTCATAAGGCACACAAGTCCCTTATGTATTAGTATAGCCTAGAATAAAGTGGTTCTGGGTCCCATGCCTTCTCTCTGTTCCTCCCTCATGATCTTCCTTCCCCCATCTCACTAACTTTGCACTGGCCTTCCCCCATGCCTGGAATGTATTTCCTACTTACCTCTGACTCAGTTTCCCTTTAAGATGCAGTTCAAGTGTAACCTTCTGTATGAAGTCTTTCTTGATCTCCCCCCTCCCTGAAATTTGCTAGTGTCCTTCTTTTCTAACTACTTGATATTTAACAACTTTGGAATATATCTTACTGTTGTTCAGTTGTTTTGCAGTTGTGTCTGTCTCTTCATGACCCCATTTGAGGTTTTCTTGACAAAAATACTGGAGTGGCTTGCCATTTCCTTCTCCAGTTCATTTGATAGATGAGGAAACTGAGGCAAACAGGATTAAGTGATTTGCCCCGGGTCACACAGCTAGTAAGTGTCTGAAGTCAAATTTGAACTCAGGTCTTCCTGACTCCAAGCTCAGCACTCTATCCAGTGCACCACCCAGCTGTCCTCTGAAATATACACTCTCTCTCTCTCTTTCTCTCTCTCTCTACATACATATATACATATATATAAACTGTACATTTATATTGTGTATTTACGTGTATTTATTTTTATGTATATTTTATGTGTATTTATATATTTTTATGTGTATTTATAAATGTATTTATATTTTATGTGTATATTTTATACGTATCATCTCCCTCTTTAGTATATAAACTCCTTAAAGAATGATGTTTATACTTCTTTTCCCAGTGTCTAGCACAGTAAGAGGCACTTAATAAATAATTATTGGTTAATGGATTGGTTGAAAGAAACCCAGCCTACATCAATAGGAGCTAGAAATAAATATATGTTCCCAAAAAAGCACGTTATTGATAAGTATCTTATATTAATCACAGGTTCCATGTATATAATGCTGGATTAAATTTAGGAGGTTGAGCAGGAAAGAGCCCTGAGGTTAGGCCAGGCAGGATCCCTATTCCTGCCCCCAGTAAGAAATGAGAAGAGTTGAAGAAGGGGCAGTTGAAGGGCAAGTTGAGAGAACAGGGGCCCAGGCCTTGTGGGAATGGGTAGTCATCTCCCACATTCTACTGGACTCTCCCTCTACTAAAATGTTCTATTGTTTCCCTTTGTTCTGGGGAAACATTGCTAAATAGCTATTGCTTTGGCTCCCATAAGGAGGTGATCAGCTAAAATTTGAATCCATGATCTGCTCCATGCAAAGTAGCTTTAGGTCTTGAGGCAACTGTGTGGCCTTCCCCCTACTCAGATACACAGTAAGAGAATCATTGCAAATATATAAAAGAGATCTATTCTCAATTTAGAAGTCATCAAAGGACATAGTTTTCAAAAGAGAAAAAAAGCATGATATTGACAACCATTTGAAGGACTGCTCCAAATAACAAGTAATAAGAGAAATATAGACAGCTCCACCCATCAGATTGGCAAATATGGAAGATGAATGTGGCTAATGTTAAAAGGACTGAGGAAAGACAAATGCATTGATATACTGTTGGTGGAGCTATGCATCAAACCTACTATTTTGGTAACCAAATTGGAAATACAGTTCAAAAGTCACTAAACTGTAATATATACCCTTTAATCTAGCAAAACCATTATTATTCACAAATCCTTAAAGAGGCTAAAGACAAAAGGAAAGTTTCAAGGATGTTGGAGACAGCTTGTAGAGGCTCTCAAAAGCTGACTGTTAAATTTTCATAGTGAATATATTCGCCTTAGAGGTTGGCAAACACTACAAATCAGGCTTTGGTTTATCTTTTTTATTGTTTTCTTGATTTCTAGGCGTAAGAAAGTGATACAGAAAATGTTAATAATTCATATTAAACTGAAAGTTGTGCTATGTATAGTTTTTTCCCAAAGAGCCAGTTGTTAAACATTTTCCACTGTGCTACTAGAAAGATTCCACCCATAAAAAAATATTAGCATTAACACTTTTTGTAGTAGCAAATAAGAGGAAACTGAACTGGTGAAAGATGAAATGACTGAATAAACAAAAGTTTGATCTTTCAAGCATATCAGTTTATTAAGCAATACATGCCAATTTCCCAACAAACCCGGACCAGATCTCTTTAGCTTAGGCTAGACCCTGAATACAAGAAAAGACAGACTTTTATACATTACAAATAATCAAATAAGGCCAATTAATTAAAAAGAAACAATACAACATTAAGTAATCTGATTTCTAATTGGAGGAAAGATTAGGGACTTTCCAAGTTGAGAGAGACAATGAACGGGTACAATTCTCTGAAATCAGGAGGTGCTCCCCTCCCCAAAGTGTCTGTTAACAGTCAAAGGAACATGGAAACACCAACTGACTGACCAGTATGGGGCCAGTTTTCAGATAAGACATATGGGTTGCTTGAGATATACAACTGTGAGAAAACTCCTTGCATCAGTCTTTGGATCTGAGTTTCTGGTCAGCACAACCTAGGTCTTTGGTTAAGAGGTGATTCAGCTTCCCAGCCACACAGGGCCAGGTTCAAACAATGCAACAAAGCTTATTCCCAATTCCCACAATTGAATAAACTTTCTCATAAGATAGAAATTTTATTAGGCCCATAATTGAATAGAAAGGGAACTGAACTAGCTTCAGAATTGAGTAACCCGAGGGAGTCAGTGTGGTTCACTCAGTTCCCACAATTAACCACTTGCTGATCTAATCCCCTCAATTCCCTCAATTTCCTCAGAACAAAGTAGGTGCCCATCAGTTGGGGAATAGGTAAACAAATTATGGTAGAGAAATGTAACTTAATACTACTATGACATAGAAATAATGATATAAAGAATTCAGATAACCTTGGGAGACTTGTATGAATGGAAGCCAGACAAAATAAGCAGAACCAGGAGAACAATTTACAAAGTAAACACCATAGGTAAAACACAAACAACAATGACAAAAAACATTTAAAGACTTCAGAATTCTGATCGATGCAGTGACTTCAGAGGGTAAAGCCTGCCTCTTGCCTCTTGGCAGAGGATTAGTAGATGACAGGAGAAATGACGCATCTATTTTTAGGCATTGCCAGTGCGTTGATTTGTTTTGCTAGACTATATTTATTTGTTGTAAGAGAAAGTAATATGGAGGTGGAGGAGTTAGTCATTGGGAAGGGACAATGATGTAAGAAAAAGCATTAGTAAACCTTTTTAAATGTTTTGAAGTACTGATCTGCTGGATATTGTGGACTTGGCTCCTTAACCACAGAGTTCCAAAGAAGAAAATCAATATATAGCCAACAAAGTTTCTTCTATATTCTCAATCTGCATAAGCAGAAAACCTACAAAGGAGAAAGGAAGAAGGAATAGTGAGGAGATAAGTTTCAGTCATGTCTCCCTGACCTGCAGCCTATACCTTGATCTTAACCAATTCAAGAACCCAAAGTCCCTTAATTTTTTTGTCATTTTTTTGCAGTCATGCAAAACATATTTTCATTTTAGCCATGTTCTAAAAGGAACATAGAAAATAAAGAAAGTGAAAAACAGTACTCTGTGATCTGCCTTCAGACTCCATCAGTTCTTTCTCTGGAGATGGATAGGACTTTTTATTATGAATCCTTTGGTATTGTCTTGTATTCTATTGCTGAGAGTAGCTAAGTCATTCACAGTTAATCGTCATACAGTATTGCTGTTATTATAGGCAATGATCTGGCTCTGCTCATTTCACTTGTTTTTTGGTTTTTTTTTTTTTAGGTGATCAGGGTTAAGTAACTTGCCTAGGGTCACACAGTTAGTAAGTGTCTGAGGCCAGATTTGAAGCCAGGTCCTCCTGACTTCAGGCCTTGTGCTCTATCTGATGGGGTGCTTGGGTGCTTGTGCTTGGACCCCATTTCCAAGATCATATTTCTCCCTAGCTTCAAAACACTATCCCTGACAGTTTTTTCCCCAGCCCAACTGCCTAGCAATAACTCATGAGTGGGTCCCAGTGAGGCAAACTATCTCTCCCTGTTACAAGAACAAGCTGACCTCTGTAGAATTTCCCTTGTGAAAACAAGACTATCTTGTACCACCAGAATTATCATGTAATGATTCTCTGTTACTATATACAGTCCAGAGGTCAAGTTATAGACATTGCCTCTCAAAGCTATCTTGCTACAGATATAACAGACCAAAAATACTTCCCTTAGGAACTCTCACCCCCACCCTGATACCCTACCCCCGTTTCTAGTAGTGGATGACTCCTGTGACCAAGGTTTTATGTTATCACTCAATTAGCATATCTACCAGATGATTACTTTTTCTACATAAGCATATAGAATTACTATATAATCTATATAAACACTACTTTTCCTATATAAGCTTTAGGGTCATTCCTGTTAAGTTGAAAAGTTCCTTAAGGAGCTCTGCCCACCATATTAACATTACAATAAACTTTTACCAACTTGACTTAAAGAATGCTTGAGTCTGTGAATTCATTCCCGACAATTCTCTTGTACGTCAGTCCTTGTGGGGTCCCTGAACCTCTCAAACTGCATCATGTCCACTTAGCTGCCCCATACTCACTTTACTTTGCATAAGTTCATATAAGTCTTCCTAGGTTTCCCTGAAACACTCTGCTTGTTATTTTATAAAATTAAATTGATTTTTTTTGTTTTCAACATTCACTTTTATAAGATTTTTAGATCTAAGTTCTCCCCCTCCTTCCTCACTAAGATAGCATGCATTCTGATATAGGGTATACATGTACAATCACATTAAACATATTTCCACATTAGTCATGTTGTGAAAGAAGAATCAGAACAAAAGGAGAAAAACAAGAAAGAAAAGAGAAAATAATATGCTTTGATCTGCATTCAGACTCCATAGTTCTTTCTCTGGATGTTTATAGCATTTTCCAGGAATTGAGCCCTTGAGGCCACATGTGGTCCTCTACATCTTCAAGTGCAGTCCTTTGACTGAATCCAAACTTCACAGAACAAACATAAAGGGATCTGTCCTGTGAAGTTTGGATTTAGTCAAAGGGCTGCACTTGAGGACCTAGCAGGCCACATGTGGCTTAAGGCTACAGGTTCCCAACCCCTGTCTTAGATCATTGCATTGTAAGTTAAATCTGCCAAAATTGGTTATGGTACAATGTTGCTGTTACTGTCTACAATGCTCTGGTTCTGCTCACTTCACTCAGCATCAGTTTATGTAAATCTCTCTGAAATCCACCTGCTCATCATTTCTTACGGACAATTGCATTCCATCACAGTCATAAACCACAACTTATTTAGTCATTCCCCAATTGATGGGCATCTCCTCAATTTCCAGTTCTTTGCCATCATAAAAAGAACTGCTATAACTAGCTTTCACGTATTAAATCTTTTCCTTTTTCTTTAATCTCTTTGGGATACAGACCTAGTAGTGGTATTGCTGGATCAAAGGGTATACACAGTTTTACAGCCCCCAAAATCCCTTAATTGAGATCTTAATAAAGGCCTGGTGAAGGCCAAGAGTTCCCCTTGCTAGATTATACCTATCATTCACCCTCCTCAAAACCCTGAAACAATTTGCCTATGGTATAATGCATTGGATCAAGGGAAATGACCAGGTATTTGGGGTCTTCTAGACACTGATTCAGAAATGACACTGACTTTTCAAAACATTTATTTATTTACATTTAATTTTTTTCCTAATTACATGTAAAAAACAATTATAACATTCTTATTTTTTTTATTTCAAGTTCCAAATTGTCTCCCTCTTTCCTTTACCTCTCCCCTCCCTGAGATAATAAACAATTTGATATGGGTTATACCTATGCAATCATGCAAAACATATTTCCTTATCAATCATGTTGCAAAAGAAAACACAGACCACACCAAAAAAATCCACCATGAAAAAATCAAGAAAGTGAAAAATCTTATGTTTGCATTCAGACTCCATCGGTTCTTTCTCTGGAGGCTGATAACATTTTTCATCATTAGTCCTTTGGAACTGTTTTGGATCATTGTATTCCTGAGAGTACTGAAGTCATTCCCAATTGTTCGTCCTACAATATTGCTGTTACTGTGTACAATGTTCTCTTGGATCTGTTCACTTCACTTTACATCAGTTCATGTATGTCTTTCTAGGTATTTTTCTGAAATCATCCTGCTCATCTTGTCTTAAAGCACAATAGTATTCCATTACAATCATATTCCACAACTTGTTTAGCCATTCCCCAAATGATGGGAATCCCCTCAATTTCCTATTCTTTGCCACCACAAAACATTTCTGTATAAATAAGTCCTTTTTTTTTAATCTCTGGGATATATAGATCTATCAATGGTATTGCTGGATCAAACAGTATGCACAGTTCTATAACCCTTTGGGCATAGTTCTAAGTTGCTTTCCAGAATGGTTGGATCAGAAGTGACCCTGATGGAACTCAGGAACCACATGGGTCCTGAGTTCTCTTGTTAGACTGGAAGTACATGGAAGACAGGAAACTGAAGGAGTAACGGTGAGGATTTACATCACCATAGGACCGATGGACTCCATATTGAATCCTATAGGGGTCTTGTACATCCCTGATTTATTACAAGAATAGATATTTTGAATCACAGGTAAAATACTTACATTGGTTCCCCAGTCTAGTGGTAGGGACTTCATCCTGATTGGTCGGGTGACATAAAAGCTGATGGAGGTCCCGCTGTCCTCTAAAATTGTCAAACCAACACAGTATTTCCTTACTGGAACAGTAAGAGAAATTGCAGTAATCAATAAAGACTGTCAAGGGGAAGAGGGGTTAACAACACCCATCACTTTGCTATTCGTATATTGTTTGGCTGATGTAGAAAGCAAGGAACACTTCATGGAAAACTGTTGACGACTGACACTTCAAACAAGTGGTATCCATGGTTACCACTAAGGTTCTTGAGATTAATAATTGTTTTAGACTGCTTGAGTACTTTCTCTGGGCGATGGGCAGAGTACGGCCGCATTTCAGAACTGTGTTAGACTTGGATTCAGAGATACCAGTAATTTTTCATGGAGTTGTCAGGCATGTCTGCAAAATACCTGCCTCCAACTCCACTCTGGTCAATTCAATTCAATAAGCATTTATGAAGTGTCTGCTATGTGCCAGGCACTGTTCTAGGTCCTGAAAACACAAATAAGAAAGACAGCACCTGCCCTCAAGGAACTTATGATCTAATGTGAGAAGACAACACACAGAAGGGAGGAGAAACAGCAAGGGGTACCTGGCAGGGGCATCTTGTTCCTTCAAGCTGAAACGAAGCAGAGGTTCAGATGGAAAATAAAGTGAACTGGAAAGTCTAAATGCTGCCTTCAACAAAAGAAAGTTTTGGGATTTTAGGCTTCCATCCTCTATCCCTTCAAACAGAGGAGAGAAGAGGCTGAAGTAGGTGGGGAGCCTGAGTTGGCAGGATGGTAATGAGATTTGAAGTGATAAGGTGGAGCAGTAATCATCTTTTGTGGAGTTGATACCAAGCAAAACTCCAGATAGAAAGCAGAATGGCCATTCACACATAGATCCTATAGGGTCATGAAGGAACCACCCTCCAGTCACATATAGTGAAATAAGATGAAGAGGAGATGTCATCCTAATGGTATGAGCTAAGAATGGTTTTAAAGTATAACAAAAGATATTAAAAATGAGACCCAAGGAAGAGTACACATTTATACCCCAATTCATGGATGATAGGATCATAGATTGAAAGGTAAGAAAGGTCCCTTAAGGCCAACTAGTCCAACATTTTACAGTTGAGGAAATTGAGGCTCAGAGACATTAAATGACTTGCCCAAGGTCACACATATGAGAAGTATCTTAGGTAAGCTTTGAACCTGGGTCTTCTGCCTTCTGAGTCACAGCCATAAGCAAAATAGATATGGAGTAAGAAATGGAGAATATCTCGTCATTCTGCTCAATTCACTCAGCATCAGTTTATGTGTCTTTCCAGATTTTTCTGAAATTTGCCTGTTCATCATTTCTTATAGCACAGTGGTATTCCATTCCATTCATGTACCACAATTTGTGTAGCTATTCCCCAATTGATGGGCATCCTCAAAAGCTGGTTGCTAAACATTTGCAGCGCACTTCTGCATCCAACATACAGGAGGGCTTCCTCATTTTCTCTTGACATCTTAGGGATTGTAGTGGGGCACTGTGGCTGTCCACTTGCCATCCCTCCCTCAGCATATAAGCAGCCCATTTTTTTCTTTCTGTCATCCAATTCATTAATGACTTTATTCCCGTTTTTCCAAGTTCCCTGTTAGATGTTGCAGCCTGTTTATATCTACCATGTACTTCTTTATCTATTGTCTTCTGTGTGACACTCATTTGTAACTCTTCAAGTACTATGTGTTCTGTGTCATCCTACCATACAAAAACATTGAGTGAATGTTGATATTAAAAATATAGATCATTAAAAGACCTTCACAATTTCGTGAAGGTAATCTAACCAGCTGTCCTCCTCCTCCTCCTGTTCAACTTTGGACCCAACGCATTCCTCTTCAACTTGGATTTTGTGCTGGTGTTCTCCATCTGGGTGGTGAACACCTTTGGAAAGCACAAATATTCTTTTTTCAAATGCCTTACCTGATGTTTATGAACAGAGGGTCATTGAACAAGGTTCTTTCTGTTATCATATCTTTCAAGGAATCTTGAATGATTTTGATGCATGAATGAGAGACTCGTTTTTGTAAAAGGACCATTGTGGTAGGTTTTGGTTTTTTTTTTAAACTAGGTCTATGGAGAGATTTAAGAGGGTCTATGAATTTGGACAGGGAAAAAGAAAACCAAACCACATCTCTATTTTCATTAGTTTTGTTTCGTTTGTAATTCTATATGTATTTTATTTTATTGATTTAAGAACATTATTCCGAGAAGGGATCATAGGCAGATTACCAAAGGGGTCCATGACCCAAAAAAGATTAAGAATTCTTATCTTTGGCATTTCTTTTAATTGAATCAAATGCTTTTTTAGAATCAACAAGTAATGAGTGAAATTTTAAATTCCCTACATATTTGAGTTAATTAATGGTAAAGATGTGGTCATTGTTGAGTACCGCTTATAAAAGCCTATACTTGTTCCTTACTAATACTCTTATAAAGAATCCATGATTCACATACATATGACAAGCATAAAGATTTTGTATAGAAAGGAGAGTGAATATACAAGTCAGAAGTTTTTGGTATTCTCTCAGTCCCCTTTTCTAAAAAATGATATTCTATTTTTTCCTCAATTACATGTAAAGGCAATTTTAAATATTCATATTTTAAAAATTGAGTTCCAAATTTTCCCGCTCACCTCCCCCTTCCCTGAGATGGTAAGCAATTTGATATAGGTTATACATGTGTAATTACACAAAACATATTTCCATGTTAGTCTTGTTGTAAAAGAAGTCAGCCCCCCTTTTTGTCAATAAGGCTTGAGATTCCCCCGCAATGTCTTTGATTTTTGCCCCTTCCTTCAGATACTTTGTATCTTTCAATACTGTCACAATTAAGTTGTATCAGCAGATTTCCTTTATATATACTCAATCTAATGTGGCTGTTTTTCCTATCTGTGATCTCTTCAGTACCCTTTTCTACCTCCCCTATAAACACATCTGGGACTGATATTAGGGTATAAGCATGGTGGTTCCACTGTCCTTGTTAGAGAAAATAGTTGGTTATAATAATTTTTTACAAATTTTTTGCATCTTTCGTTTGTTGACCTCTTTCCATTTTCATCCTTGGGATGACTTTGCTTAGTTGAATATCTTGCCAAGCTCCATTTAAACTAGTTTAAAGACCTTTGCTCTACTGTTGTTTCTTCCATAAGAAAAGGTCCTGCTTGAAATTGTCCATTATGTTGCATGACAACATTCCCTAAGAAGAGAAACCTACCATTCTGTGGCAGATTGCTGAGATGGGGAGAGGGAGAGATTGGCTCTGACACGTGTTGACATATGCTCTGCATTTGGATTTGCATTCCCAGGTTGCTGAGCAACAGCAGAAACAACCTTTAAGGGGCTGACGGCATTTGCTGTGCTGACATGGTCTTCTATTCTCTATAGCTTCTGATGAGAAATCCTGCTTGACCATTAAGGAAGTCCCAAGAGCAAATCCATTAACACAGATTAGCATCGCCTTTCCCTGTACCATATCACCCTTCGGTGGCTGGCATTATAGAATGCTAGAATGGGCTATTAAAGACCCAAATAAAAGGGCTTTTAGGAGGCCAACCCCTCCAAGCCTAGGGAAATGTATTATAGGCAGCAGGCAGAAAATTCCCTGAATCACCAGTCATCACATGACTTAGTCTCTCTTTTGGTTAAGACATGGGGTTGGACAATCAAGGAATGGAGAATAGAGGAAAAATAACTAGTTAGTTTGAATATTAAAGTTTCACAAACTTCAAATTTTTTCCATTCCCCCATCCATGCCCACTGGCTCACCCATTCTAGCCTATCTTGTACCTTGCAATGGCTTCATGGTTGTGGGACTCTCCTGTGCCATCCATCTGCCATAGGTGGTAGCCAGCTGGCAATATAAGGGAATTTATTACCTAAGGGATCCCCTTACCTGCTGTGACAGCTGCATGATTCTCATTCTACTTTGCATTACATATATTATACTGGGAGTACTCCAATGGCAGCTATAGCAGCTCACATAAGCTCATGCACTGACAAGCAGGTAAATGCTACAATGGGTAGAGCACTGGACTTGGAGTTGGAAAGACCTGAGTTTAGCCGCAGATGCCGTGTGGGATACTTGGGGAAATCACTTCACCTCTGTCTTCCTCAATTTTCACATCTGTAAAATGGAGATAATAATAGCACTTACCTCCTAGGGTTGTTGTGAGGATCAAAAGAGATAATATTTGTAAAGTACTTTGCCTTTACACAGCACTTTGTAAAGTGCTTTGCCTTAACATAGAACCTTAAAGTGCTACGTAAGTGCTGGCCATCACCACCACCACCACCACCACCACCACCATCATCATCATCATTCCTTATGTCTCCAGAGAGAGGGCATCTTAACACTGTACTATTTTACTACCCAAGATAGTCCAGTATTTGAATTGTCCACCAGGTGGTGCTATACTCAAACCACAAGTTACAGGGTCTCATCAGAGTCTGCTTGGAATCTGTGTTAAAGTCTTTCACATGGCCAAGTCACGTTGTTCTGGGCAAATAAAAAGACGCTAATTTTGTTTTGGATTTAGACCAGGGGATGATGAAATATTGCTCAGAATTATTTTTTAAAATATGAAATCAAATGAGGTAATTGTAAGGTGCTTAGCCCAGTGCGTGGCACACAATCAGTCCTACACAAATATTAGCTTTTATTTTATAATAGCTATTATTAGCTATTCTGTATTAGCTATCTAGCTACATAATTTTATATGACAATAACAGCTATTATTAACTCTTTTAAAATAACAAAATTTATGGCTCTGTTCCCATCCTGAAACTGTATTTTGTTCTTTCAGCAAAATAGCTCTTTACACTAGCAAAACAGTCAATCAACCAACTATGCTCACAAATTTTGTTAGGCAAAGTGAAAATAAAAAGAAAATGATTAAGAATGCCCCCACATGGAGCCCTTTGCCATTCTTTGGAGTGAATAGAAAAGGATTCAAAGTACCCACAGACCACAGAAAGGAAGTAAGGGGGATATTTGTCCAGGGCATTAGAGCTGGACCTCATAGCTTAAACCAGAAAGGCATAGGCAATGTGGGGAGAGAAGCCAACATCCCTGCCTCTGGGGAAGCACTGTCAGGTTTTAAGATAGCTAAGAGGCCAACACCTGAAGCCTCCTCTCCCTACAAGCCCTATATTTGTTCCCAGCCTGATTGTTTCCAGACTGAAAACAGCACTGTTTTCAGCTGTACAAGTCAAGACTTGGTCATTGCTGCCACCCACAGTCTCATCTCAGCCCTACCAGTGCTGGTCCCAGGCACTCCTAATGGAAGTGTGGGCCAAGGTAGTTGGCAGATTAAGAGTCTGACTTCCAAAATCAGCTCCTCTCTCTTATATGGTGGGCGGACAGCCTCAGTTTAACCATGGCAGATGTCTCCAGTCCCACAACTCAGAATGGCCCCTGGGAAGTCTCTCTCAAGAGCAAAGGATGAAGAAATAGGGAACTCTAGGCCTGTATGCCCTTGAACAAATCTTGCCAGTAACTCACAAATCAGTTTCCCCTGTCAGAACTTCTATAGGCCCCTCGGTTCTCAAAAGAGATAAGACTTGCTATCCTGGTAAAGGTAAGGGGGAGATATTAACAGCGTTGGCATTGTGTGTTGTATAATTGAAATGCTTTGTAGGCACTCTTGTAAAAGTTGCAGGCAAAGGAGAGGGAAGACTGTCCAAGAGTTATGACAGATACCTATGATGTCCAAGAACAATGATGTCAAAGAAAAAGAAGAAAATGAAGAATATCCATACTTACAGTATTTCAAACTGTTGTTTGAAAGTCAAATGTATGATGTGCACAATATCAAAGGTTGATTGGAATTGCTACATGATACCTGTAATTTCTCATTATTTTCTTTTAAGATGTATTGTGCTTGATGTGATAAGCAAGGAATGGATTGCATTGAGTAAAGGTGTTTGTAATATTCAATTTCTCATAAACACTCTACTTTGTTTGTAACTATAATACTACCTCTGAGACATTGCATCAACCTGTGCTCTAACTCATAGTTTGGTTTCCTAGAGAATGGTTGCTACCTTGGGTCCCAAGGGTAATTCTGTGGGTTACTCCTCCTACTCTAACTCATGAGCCCACACTCAATCACTTCCCATTAACAATCAACTAGTAGACTTAATTGGCTTTTAGCAAGGGCATTTAATAAGATAGTATAATATGAACATTCCCCTCAAAACCTGAATCCCAATCTTCTACAAATATATAGTGGCCCTGGAAAGAGTGAGTTGATATTTAAAGTATGATGATAATGAGACAGATAATGAGGAAACTTTTCTCTATAGTGATTACTTTCTAGGACTTCTGTAATTATATTAATAGCAAAGGTGGAACTGGAAATTAATTTTGGCTAATAAAGGAATTTCCCTCTCTCCCACCCCACCATGAATTTTATTTTCCCTCAATACTCTGGGGCATAGAACTAGGCACTGGTTCAGCTGATTGACCAGAATTGCCATAATAAAACCTTCTATAAGAAGTGTATAAACTTTGTCAATGAGTTGATAAAGTGCAACTTTGGAAAGTGTTAATTGGATGCTGCCATGGCCTAAAGGAGGAATATAAGAACTTAGCTCTATAATAATTCTGACAAAGCACTGAGCCAGATGTTGCTGGGAGGTGTTACCACAGGCTTTGAGAACCAACTAAAATTGCCCCTTACCTCTAGAGACAGGCAGACTGGACTCTGGACTTGCACAGGACTCCTAGTTAAGGAATCTGCGTAATCAGTTGGGACCTGAGATAACCAACCCTGGCCCAGGTGCAGAATTTGTGGCTTTGGTTATGTCAGTATGAGCTAGGGTCACAAAAAAGCAGCACTAGGTTAGACTGCTCAAGTGTTAGCTTCCCAGACAAGGAACAAGATGAGTTGTGGCCACCAAATTGTAGCATGAAGTCAATGCTTTCTTTCTGGTTCAAATCAACCTTCAACCAATGGAATACAATAACTGGAGTTGGCCACAAAGCCACGGCTAAGCACCAGCTTTTGCTCTGATGCATTCTGGGAACAGGAAGGCAGAAATCACAAAAGGACAATCTGTTATTTGTTTAGCTTTCTCTTGGTCCATTGAAAGGAAATATTATTGAGAGAATTTAGGGCAGAATTTCCTAGGAATTCAAATGATCCTTATGATGTTTACCCTAGTGCTCCAATTAAATTCAATTAACAATCTTGGAGGGAGACATCTCCAGTCATCCTGATTTGTATCTTTCTCCTGGACCCAGATGTTGCTGGAAGAGAAAGTGAGGCTAGTGGTTTTGCACAGCCTTTCCTCACTTAAATCCAATTTACTTTCAAGTCATGGCATCACCTACCTGATGTCATTCTCTTTGAGAACAACAGACAAAAAAAACAACAAACAACAATTTCACACTCCTAACAAATAATTTCTGTGTACATTTCCAAGAGAAAACACTATACTGTGAAAATGTCAGTTACAAATATCCCCAAGTTATCCTTTCATAATCCTTTCATAACTGATCATCTGTTGTCTTTGTCTATAACATGGGTATGCATATATGTCTTCATGCAATCTTATCTAGTTAAATATTGAATTAAAACAAAAAAAAAAAGAGAGAATATGTGACTTCTAGCTGGCCAACATGGCTGTGTGAATGAACTTAGACTACTTAGTTCCCATATATCTACTCCAGGAAAAACCTGAAATTCATTAATAGACTAAACAATTGTCCAGTAATCTAATGAGAAATTACATTAAATTTCTCCCATACCAGAACTGTCCAGAAAGTCAAGCAGAAGCCTACATGGAAAAGGAAAGCATGCCGTCAGCAAAGCGGGAGCTAACGTAGTCAAACAAGCCCAGCTTCTATTGTCAAGGGACAGAGAAAAGTGTGCTCAGACACCCTAGGAAACCAGAGGCTCTGAGGTCCCTAGCACCTTCCCTTGAAATGTCATGGAGGGCCCTAAAGATCTCGAGCAATGAATCTAAGATACGAGGAGGAGGTCAGTATAGTATCTCAGAGGACTCAAGACAGGACCAAACAGAGCAGATAACACTATTCAAAGGTGCAACAAAGAATAGAGTCTGGCCCCGGTGCAAAGCCTAAACTAAGAAATTATAACAGGAGAGAGAAGCAAATTGAAAAACACCAACTAGTATAAAGGATTATTGTAGATCTAGAGGGGGGAATCACTGCATAACAACTCCAAGAAGTTGCAAGGACTTTCCCTAAGAATTACATAAATACCTAAAAACAAATAAAGCAAGAGATTACAAATAAAATAAAAGCTCTGAAGGAAATAATTGGAAGGAGAATAAATAACTTAGAAAATGTTAGCTAAGGAATAAACTGTGAACATTTAAAAATACTCAACAAATCAATGACTCCTGAGAAAAGCAAAAAATATTAGAACAAATTCAAAAGACTGAAAAAATAGAAGAAAATTTCAGATATCTGATTTTTTTTAAAAACTAACTTGGAAAACGGGTCAAAGAAAGATAATTAAAGCTTCACTGGACTCCTTAAAATCAATGCCCACCCCCAAAAAA
The DNA here is from genome assembly GCF_028372415.1 of Notamacropus eugenii. Taxonomy (NCBI): domain Eukaryota; kingdom Metazoa; phylum Chordata; class Mammalia; order Diprotodontia; family Macropodidae; genus Notamacropus; species Notamacropus eugenii. The sequence continues at coordinate 479,741,186 of NC_092872.1, read as the reverse complement.
GCCTGAAAACTATGCTTCAAGAAATCACATATAAAAATTCCCTAGATCTTTTAGAACCAGAGGGAAAAGTGAAGATAGAAGTTCAGCAAAACTAAACAACACATTAACTGAATCCCATAGGATAAAGTGTACTAAAAGTCTTAGTGCTTAAGGTAGTGAAACTTTAAACTGCACTAAGATTTTTTGGGACACTTACATATTTCACATTCATAGTCCCCCTACTTCTGCAAAGAAGAGAAGAAGGTACATTCTAAAATTTCTTCCTCCAGGCCAAGATTAATAATTAATCTACAGATCACTCTTAAAAGAAACCACAAAAGGAAAAGTCCTAAGAATGTCAGAAACAAAATCCAGACCTCTGATATCAAAGAAAAAAAATATTGTTAAGTATCCAGAAAAAAAAAAAAAAAAGCTGTTCAAATACCAAGGGATCAACACACAAAATTACAGAAGATCCAACAGCTTCTACCATATGACCTTGGGTTATAATATTCTAAAAGGCAAAGAGATAAAGGCATCTCCACCTGCCTAGTGGACATCTTGAACTAAATGCCTTGTAAATGTCTTAATGTGTTTACAACCAAAATCATTATTCCCTCCCACTCCCAATCCTCCTCTCTGAGTATATCACCATCTACCCAACCTCAAAACACAATTGTCATCCTCAACTCCTCATTCTCCTGTCCTCCTACATCTAATCTGTTGTTGAGTCCTGTCAATTCCACCTTTGTAATATCTCACATCAAAAGCATCTCTTCTATCCTCTGACACTGCCACCATTGTATTGTAAGCCCTTATCACCTCATTCCTGATCTATTTCAATAACTTTCTGGTCGGTCTCCCTACCGAAAATCTCTACTACTCAGTTGTCAAATTGTTCTTCCTAAAGCACAGAGTTGACCATGTTCACAACCCTATTCAATAAATGCCATTCAGTTCAATAAAGTGGCTTCCTATTACCTCCAGGATCAAATTTTAAACTTTCTGTTTGACTTTTAAGGTCCTTCACAACCCAGCCCTTTCTTATCCTACTTTCTATATATCCTATAATCCAATGATACTGGATTCTGCTGCTGTTTGTCCATACCACTCCATTTCCCAACTCTGGGCATTTTCACTGGGTGTGTCCTATGCCTGAAATCCTCTCCCTCGTCATGTCTGGCTTCTGGCTTTTTTCAAGTCTCAAGTGAAAACCTGCCTTCTGTAAGAACCTTTCCTGATCCCCCTTAATACTATGCTTTCCCTTTGAAACTGTCTTCAATTTATCCTGTATATCTCTTTATACTTAATTGTTTAACTGTTGTCTCCCTATTGGGTTGTGAGCTCCTGTAGAGCAGGGACAATTTTTGCCTGTCTTTGTACCACTAGTGATTAATACTGTGCTTGGTACTTGGTATAGCCTTAATAAATTTGTTGGCTCGAATTGAATGTAGGACTTTCAAACATTTTTGATGGAAAAAAAAAAACAAGAGCTTGGGGTAGGAACTTTAAAATACAAACACAAGTGAAGAGAAACCTAAATAAACGAATTTATTTGAGCTATTGCATAGGTCTATGATGACATCATGCTAATATTCTAATGGAGGAAAAGGAACGAGTATCCCTTTAGAACTGTAATGTCTTTGAAAGATATTGAGGGAGTTAAAGGAGAAAAATTAACGACCTGGGGAGTATTGGTTTATTCCGAATTCTCAAGAGAAGGGAGGAGAAAAAGAATACACTAGTGTGAAAAGGAGAAAAAAAGGGGGTGGAACTTGCTATTTCTCATAATTGAGGTATGTGAGAAGACTATACAAACATGAAAGAAGGGGCAGGGCAGGGGAAGCAGGAATCGGATGGAGCTCACTCTTATGAGATGGACAAAAAAGTGTTGAACATACACACACATACAGCTTGGTATAGGGATACATCAAAATCAACAGGCAAACAAGGAGAAGTGGTTAAGCAAGAGAATAATAACCAAGAGGAAATAGCTTCAAGCAACACAGTAAGACTCCCTGGTCTTGAACAGGGATTCAAGGGCCAAAAAAGAAAAGCAAAGAACCAGAAGAGGGTGCCCATTAATTGGAGAATGGCTAAACAAACCGTAGTATGTGAATGGAATAGGATACCATCGCACCATAAGAAATGATGAAAGCCAATTTCAGACCTGGGCAATCTTATAAGAACTGATGCAAAATGAAGTTAGCAGAACCAAGAGAACATTACACATGATGAAAAATGCTATCCACCTCTAGAGACAGAGAACTGGTGAACTCTGAATGCAAATTGAAACATACTTTTAAAATTTTCTTTATTTTTCTTGTGTGTGTGTATGTGTTTCATTTTGCAACATGGCTAATATGGAAATTTTTTTGCTTGATTTCACATGTATAATCTATATCATATTTCTTGCCTTCTTAAGGGCTGGGGAAGAGGCAAAAGGGAAGAAGAAAATTTGGACTCAAAATTTTTTTTAAATGTTAAAAATTTTCTAAATGTAATTTATTTGTATTTTTGAAATGCAATATTTAATAAACATTTAACAAAATAAATAAAATACATTAAAAAATTTAAAGATAAAAAAGAAAGGCAATTTCAGATGATCCAGGGTTGTATGAATTGATGTAGTAAATTTATATATTGAGTAAAGTGAGTAGAACCAGAAAAACAATTTATATAACAATATTATTTGTAATAAATTTTATCGATTTTTTGTTATCACGTATCCCTGTATTCCTCTTTTCTCTTCCTTGACAGCCACTCCTTATAAAAAGATTTTTTCCTCTCTTTTAAATTCAATTTTATTTTCTGTTCCAAATTCTTTCCCTCCCCCCTCCCTTTCTACTACCCCTTGAGAGAATAAGAAAAACCCATTTCTAAATGTGTATAGTCATGCAAAACAAATTTCCACATTAGCCATATCCATAAAGGAAGAGAAAGAAAAGGAAATATCTTCTAATCTGCACTGGGGCCACCAGTTCCCTATCTGGAGGTAGACAGCATGTTTCATTATGAGTCCCTCGGAATCACATTTGGACAACGTGTTGATTAGAGTTCCTAAGTCTCTCAAAGTTGATTTATCTTTATAATTTTATTATTTGTATAAATTGTTCTCCTGGTTCTGTTTACTTTACTTTGCATCAGTTAATATGAATATTCCCATGTTTTTCTGAAACCATCCCCTTCATCATTTCTTACAGCACAATGGTATATTAACACATTCATATCCCACAACTTGTTCAGCCATTCCCCAAATGATGTGCTTCCTCTCGATTTTCAATTCTTTATTATCACAAAAAGAGCTGCTATATTTTTATACATATGAGTCCTTCTCTTCAGGTCTTTTTGGGGTGGGTAGGTGGGAGGAATTAACCTTAGGAGCAGTAATCCTGCCTCAAAAGGTATGCACAGTTTAAAAGCTTTTTGGGCATGGTTCCAAATTGTTTTCTAGAATGGTTAGACTAGTTCATAGCTCCATTAAAGTACAGGTTTTCCATATCTCCTCCAGGATGTATCATTTTCCTTTTTTGTCTCCTTAGCTAATATTAATGTGAAGTGATATCTCAGAATTTTTTTAATTTGTGCCCCTCTACTTATTAATGGTTTAGAGCATTTTTTCCACATGGCTGTTAATAGCCTTTATTTCTTCCTCGGAAAACTGCCTATTCACATCCCTTGACCATCAGTTGGGGGCTGGTTCTTATTCTTATAAATTTGACCATTCCCTATAAATCTTAGACTTTTATCAGAAAAATTTGCTGCAAATATTTTTCCCCCAGTTTCCGGTTCTCTTCTCATTTTAGCTGCATTGGTTTTGTTTGTTAAACAAAAATATTGTTAAATTACAATTGTTAAATTAACAATTGTTAAAGCTTTTTAATTTTTTGTAATCAAAATTGGTTTTTTTTACCTCTTGCAAAACTCTTTATCTCTTGCTTGATCTTGAATTCTTTCCCTACTTGTACTTCTCACAGGTAATTTCTCCTTTCCCCTCTGATTCACTTGAGAGAAATAACTTTGAAAGAGTACCAAAAAAAAAAAAAGAAGCCCAAACTCCAAGCAACGCAATTACCAACCATCATGATTGCCAAGAACCGACGACAGAGCATATTACCTGCTCGACAGAGAGGTAATGGACTCGTGACACAGAACGTGACATATATTTTTGGCCATTGTTAACATGGGCGTTTGTGTTGCTTAATTATGCTTGTTTGCTGCAAGTGCTTTTTTCCCTCTCTGTTTAATTTGAGGGGGGTGAGTTAATAATAATGATGTAAAAAAAAAAGAGAGTACCATTGAAACATTTTTTAAATGCATAGAAGGAAGTTCAAGAGGAAGTGCAGGACTGTTTTGAAAGTAACATGTGGAATTATATACTTTTTTTTAAAAAATAAAGTGGTACCAAGTAGAGATTTACAGTTTTATTACAATCTACTTTTTGCCTTCTGCCAGGCCTAGAGGCCTGAGGGCTACCCGAGTATTACCTTACCTCTATCGCAGGTCTTCGGCTGGCCAAACCGGATAAATGTATGAGAGAAGAGACTTTCCGGAGTCGAACAAGGGTTAGGCTTTATTCAGGGTCTCGGTTACATGTGCAGGGGAAGCTCTTCCTTAGGAGGGAGAGAGAAAATCTCCCAAGGAGGCAAAGATCTTATAATAAGAGATTAGAAGCAGAAGTGTAAGTGGGGAGAGAGGGGGAGGGGAGAGCGAAGAGAGGGAAAACGGAGCCTTCTGTCCTGTCAGGGCCCCTTCCGAGCTAAGAGAGCCTTCAGGCTTTCCTGATCCTAATTAAGCTCTCCGGCCGTGTAGTTTGCACCTGAATACCGTGCCTGTTAGATAACAATAGGTGTGCCCAGATCCGGGACAGTCTCGAGGGGGATGCTCCTCCCATCACGTTTCTCACGGGAAGAGGCGGAAATACACGAGATTGCTCAGTCTCGCTCCTCGATTCCCTGCTGTTTTCTGGGGGGCCTCATGAGAACTCTAAGATTTAGAAGTTCCCACCTTTACCCGCCCGAGACTGTCCACATGGAATTGAGCTTCCACCCCCAACAGCCTTCTTTTTTGGTATTTGCGTTTTTTGTATACATATATATATACATACCTATGCATGTATACATTTGTGTGTATATATGTATATGTGTGTATATATCTATATCTATATCTAGATATATAGATAGATATAAATTTTTAAAGGGAATATGACTCTGACCTAACTCCAGGCTGCAATATTGAACATTGTCGCAGGGTGGTAGCAGGTTTTGTTCCCTCTACTGTGGCAGTGTGACCTTAGCTGCCCATTCAGAAGGCAGAATTGCATCCCAGAGCTTTCGACCCTAGGAGTGATGCAATAGGTAGAGTAGAGAGCAAGGAGCTTGAGAGGTTGGTGATAGAGGCAGCTACTATGCAGAGTCCACTGAGTATCAGATACTGGTCCTGGGATAAGGGAGTATCTCTCACTCAGGCCCTGGACTGTCACTAACTCAGCCCGCCCTCTCCCAGGTCCCTCAATCGAAGAGAACACCTGACTACAGGACCAGAGGTCTCTTGCACCCCATGTGACTGAGTTTGAGTTTCAGTCTCTCAGGTGACAGGAAAAGTCACATACCACAGCCTTCCCTCTGTACTCAACTCTGAGGGAGCTCTTTTTGACAGATAACCATGGTCTCAATGCTGGATATCCTCTTTTTCTCCAGATGTTTGAGTCTCTTCTCCACACAGCTGGATGAATCAGTACAGGAGAGCCCTCCCCCCTTAATTAGTCACACAACCAATATTCAGAGAGGACCTAGATCTCAGGTCATGCTGCCTATTTCTAGATTAGCAAAAAAAAAAAAAAAAAAGTTACCATGTTCTACATCAGGCAAATGTTTTGCCTTCTCCGGACCTCAGTTTCCTTCCTCTGTAAAACAAGGTCTTTGGACTGGTGGCCTCCAAGTTGCCTTCATGTTTCAGCAGTGTCCCAAGATTCTCTCTTGCCTTTCAGAGGACAAAGGTGTTGTATATGTCCAACACCATCAGATGGTGCCAGAGACCAACCCTTGCCTGCTCTCCCTCTTTGGCCAAATGAGTAAATGATGGTTCCCCAACTTTTAAAAAGCAACTGTTTGCTGGAAGGGTTGCTGGCCAGAGAGTTTCTGGGCCAGTGCAATGAAACCCATACACAGCCTTTAGTTTATAACTTCCCCAAGGCCAAGGTCCACATCTTAGGCCATATGGAATCTAGGCTTGTCTGCACAAGTTGCTATAGCTTGATATATGGAAAGGGCAAAGGACAAAGGATTAGGATACCTGGGGTCTAATTCTAGCTTTGCTACTAACTCTCTGGGTACCATGACTTCACTGGTTCTCAATTTCCCCATCTATTAAATGGAGTTAATCACCATTTCTCTTCCTTTGGAATCAAAGATCAGACACACGTGATGAGGCAGGGACAAAGTTGAAGTGCAAACCAAACATTTATTTATTGCAAGACACCAGATCTGGGCTGGATCCTTCTCTGTCTTCCTGGGACTGGTCCTCTAAGCACCTAACTCATCCTATATCAGCAACAGCCTACAGAAGGTGCCAAAGAAAGGGGATGGAGAGGGTTTCCCAGGCTGCAGGTACAGTCAGGTAGCTGCAAAGAGGTCATTCAGCCTAGCTACTGCTTATAACCTCCTGATGGGGGCTGATGGCATCAGTGAGTGTTTCATCCTGCTTCCCAGTGGTAGTGGGGAGCTCAGGTGCCAACCTCGGATTTCTAGTTCTTGTTCTTTCTGTCTCCTCTTCCTCAGCCTGGGAGATTTCCAAATCCTATTCCTTTTTTTAGCCCTGACTTCAGAGGAAGAGGGATACAGGATGGAGATAGGGTGAGAGCAATAAAGGGGACAGCTTTAGGCAGATCAGCCAAGAAATCTAGGGTTTCCCCCCTCCTTCCATATACACTATTGAGAAGATCTTAATCATTGAGACCTTCGCAAGGTCTGTGACCTTGAGAGAGAGAGAGAGAGATTCTCAGGGCCTCAGTTCCCACCTACCCTTTGGGAAAAATGAGTCAGCAGCTGAGTAGTTGCCCCCTTGCCTTAGCACCTTTGTGGAGAAGGGGAGTGGTTTGCTGTTGTTTGGGGAAGAGGAGTGGGGAATCATAGTGGTAATGGCCCTGGTTTTGACTCAATAAGGAAACACCAAAAGGAACAGCAGTGATCTCTCCCTGGACCTAGGGAAGCTAGAAGGATTTCTTCCAGCTAGTCCTGCTCCTGGCTGGAGATCCTTGTGTCTCTTCTGCTTGTCGAGGCTCATTCATTGATCCACAGACAAACCTTAAGAAATTGGAAGGGGGGGAGGGAGGAAAAAACCAAAAGAAAAAAAAAGAGAAATACAGAACCAGAGAGAGACAGATATAGAAAAAGAGAGGCAGAGGAAGGTAAAACAAAGACAAGTAAAAAGTCACATATAAAACATTGATACCCTAGAAGGTAGGATAAACTTGGGTATATGAGCAGAGGATGAATGCCCCCGGGGCCTCCTCCATCCCTCCATACTTCCCTTTCTCCCTCTTCCCAGTGCTTGCTTACCCCTCAGCACTAGAGCTCATCATGAGAAGTGGAATGGAGGCTATGTCCACTGCTGCCCACCCTGTCCAGCCTCGGGTCCCTCATGGTCTTTTGAGAGCCACTCCAACCAGTGGCCTGAGTATCGTCATCCCAGATGGTGGATGTCTCTGTGTCGCTCAGCCACTGAGCGTCCCCTGCATAGTGGGTGGGGAAAGCGAGCAGGGGCCTCACAGCAAAGGCTCTCAGGTCCCGGGGGGAGAAGTGTCTCTTGTAGTCCTCACTGAAGGGAAGAGGGCAGGGAAGCCCAAGGTGAGGCATCCCCTCCTGTGTCAGGAGGCCCCTGGTCTGAACCCAGGAGGGAAAAGCCAACAGACTAGAGCTTGTAGAGCCTGAAGGCAAAGGATTGACTCCATCTCCACCCCAGCCCCTGATCCTGAGCTCACTTTGGATGCCGGTCATACATGATGGGTAGGAATTCATCCACAGGCAGCATCCTGCCCAGGGGTTGCGCTTCTAGTAGCTTTCGAGCCCCCCTCAGGGACAGGGTGTAGGCCAGAGTCCAGTAGGAGTAGTTGGCCACCACAAGGTGGCGCACCCCTTCTACAGCTGGCTCCTCCTCCCAGGTCACTTGCTTGCGCCCCAGGTAACTAGATGGGTGGGAGAGAGAAACCCAGAGCATCACAGAAAGCTCCCGGCCCTGGCATCAGCTCTCCACACTGGCTAGATCTTCCCAGTCTACCTAGTGCAACCTCAGAGGGCTGCCTGGGAAGGAAGGGGCCTGGATACTTAGAGAGACTTACTCCAACTCAGCCCCAGCAGTCTTCTGCCAGCAGAGGTCCTAAGGGTGCTGCCCCTGCCCACCTTACCTCGCCCCCAGCCCCATAATTTACATGAGGTCCCACTGCAGCTGCTCCTGAGACACCTCTTCCATCAACCGCTCCAGCCGCATCCTGAAGCTGGCCTCAAAGCGCACATCGTCCTCAAACACCAAGACCTGTTCCAGGCCCCGGGTAACCATCTGTGTGCACAGAGAAGGGAGGCTCCACCTTCAGAGCCTAAGGATCCCCCTCAGTTTATCCTGTAGACTCATCACCCCTAGCTTCACTTCCATAAAAGCAGTGCCTTTGTGGTATCACGGCTCCCCTACTCAAGGACTAATAACGGAATTCAAATGCCACCTCCTATAAGAAGAGTTCCCTCATTCTCCCAGATAGGACACAATCTCTTCCTTCCCTGAAATCTTAAAGACCTTTATTTCTACTTCTCATAAATTTAGCACGTTCTACCTAATTTATTCTATCTCCCCTAACTTGTTTTAATCTTTTTTTGTACCATCCTCCACCCCTGGCCAAGCAGTTTTCTATTAGTGTCGGTCCCAAGGGTGCTTCTCCCCACACTGTCAAGCATTTCTTAACCATCTATTGTATGCAGAGCACTGTGCCAGGAGAGCAAAGTTTAGGTAAGACAGCTTCCTACTCTCATGAAACTGTAGAGAAACTAAGTGTCCCAAAAACCTTAGTGTGCTTTTAAGACCTCTGGGACACCCAATATTCCTCCAATAAAATATTAGCTCATCAAGGGCAGGGATTGTTCTCTCTCTTTTTTTAAATCTTTGTACCCACAATGACCAGCACAGTGCCCAGCACACAGAAAACACCTAAGAAATGCTTGTTGATTGAAAACAGAGGACCATGAAATGTACACAGGTTCCGATAATACACATTTCAGAGAGGTCAGGGAAGGAAGTTCATTACTGATCTGCCCTGGAGGGTTCAGGGAAAACTTTGTGAAGGAGGCACCCTCTGAATTGAACTGTAAAGACTGACAAAGAAGGAAGGCGTCCATAGGCCCATACAATGATGCGCTTTAGAGCTAGAAGAGACTTTGTGCCTGAGCAAAGAAAATGGAAGGGAGCTGGTCTAGGATGTCTGGGAGGCTGAGATCGGTCCAGCTTGGCTGGAATGTCTCTGTGCTTAAAGAAGGTGGGGAGAAAAAGGAGGAAAAGTGGGGAAGGTAGGATGACTAGTGCTAGATTGTGGAGGGCTTGGAATGTCTGACAAGTGAACATTGCCTAGTGAGCAAAAGAGAAACACTGAAGATTCTTGAGCAGAAGGGGATACAACCAGAGCAGTTTATTAGGATGATTTATTTTGGAAGTGGTATGAAGGCTGGGTGGAAGGGTGGAAGTAGGGAGGGCCTGGGAGAGTGGAGGCAGGAAGAGCTGTTAGGACATTATTATAATAGCATGGTTAGGTGTACTATGATGGCATCAGCGGGAATAGAGAGGAAGGGACAGATTTAGCGATGTTATAGAGACAGTCTTTGGCACAAATGGAGGCATGTCATTAACCTGTCCTTTAGGTGGAATGACCTATTAATAAATATTATACTTAGAAAATGGCCGCATTTTATTTATTGGTTAAATAAGAAGTTGGTGGCAGTGGTGGGATAGGAAATAGGAGCTCCACACCCCAGACATTTATTAGAAACCTCACTCCTATTTTATGGAGCATAAGTGGAAAAATTTGTTCACAAGGAGTGAGCTTCCTGTTGGGTGAATCTGGGGTTGTGGATTGACTCTCTCCCTGTTCATGATAGTCAGATCTTCTCCAGAAAAGAAGGTGAGTGAATATCTTGTGTGTTTTGTTTTGTAAGTTGTTTTGTGTCCTTGTTTATGCTAGAAATTTTGTTATAAAATTTGGAAACATTTGGCAATATTTAAAACCTGGGTAAATTTCCTAGACCATCTGTTGCAGGGAATTAATTCATCCCTCAAAGAGGATCAGTGGTAGAGTGCCAGACCTGAAGTCAGTTCAAATCTAACCTTAGATACTTTCTAGCTATGTCCCTGGGCAAGTCACTTGACCCCGTTTGCCTCAACTCCCCATCTGCAAAATGAGCCAGAGAAGAAAATGGCAAACCACCCTAGTATCTTTGCAAAGAAAACCCCAAATGGGGTCACCAAGAGTTGGGCATGACGGAAATGACTGGACAAGAGAGATGAGGGAAAGGAGAACACCTAGGATAATTGTAAATGGGGCGTGGGGGGTCACAAGTCAGAAGGAGGAGCAGTTAGAGGGAAAGGCAGTGAGCAGGTTTCAGTCAGGTTGGCTTGGAGCTGCTTATAGGACATCCAAGTCGGAATATTCAGTGGGCGTGTGGAGATGTAGGGCTGAAACTCAGAAGGGAGGTCAGTCCTGGCAATGAAGGTCTGAAAGTCCTCTGTGCAGCTGAAACTAGGAACAAATTGGACTGGCAAAGGAGAAGCCTTCAGCAGAGCAAAGAGGAAGAAGGATAGAATGTTGAGTGGAGGAAACATGCTGAGGGGAGGCTTTCTAAAGGAGACAGAAAAACCAATTGGAGGATAACCAAGACCGTGTGGTGACTCTGAAGGTGGCTGAGGAGAAAGAATCCAAAGGGTGGAGTAAACTATATGAAATACTAAAAAGAGGCTAAGGAACTTGAGGCTGGAAAATAGGCTTTTCAGTTTGGGGATTGGTAGGTTGTTGGTGACCTCAGAGAGAGCAGTTTCAGTAAAGAAATGGGGACAGAAGCTAGACTGCAAGGGATGGGGCTAGATCAGTTAGGGAGGGCACAGAAACATTCAGTGTAGACTACTTCTCTGAAAAGTGGCAGAGCTGTCTGGGGAGGAGGGGAGGAGGCAAATTTTAGAATTCATAATCTTATAAAAGCGAGTGTTGAAAACTAAAACTAACTAAATAATTTTTTTTTTTTAAGAAAGGGGAGAAGGGGAGGAGGAAATGGAATGTAACTGGATAGGGAAGAAAAATCAAGGGCTAGCTTTGGGGAAATTGAAGAAACCTGGGCTTATCTGTAGACAGATAGGGAGACAGAAAGAATGAAGATGTAAGAGAGGAGAGCGTATGTGGCTGCTAGGACAAGGTCCTAGAGAAGGTCAGGGGTGGTAAAAGATCCAAGGCAGTGGTGGAGAAACAACCCTTAGGGATGTTCTCCCTATGACTAGAGAAAAAGACATTGCACGTTCAGTCAGCACCTGTAGAGCTGAAATGAACACTCCCCCCTGCCCTGGCTTCCTATATCCTCACCTCCTCCCAGATGGAGTAGTGGCTGAGGAAGCAGCCCACCTCTCCTTTGGTCAGCGTGCGGCCAGAGTAGGGGTCATAGTAGCCGGGGAGAAGATCCACACCCAGGCTTTTGATGGTGCTGCTGTTGAGTGCACTGTAGGGAGATATGGAGGGGACCGGCTTGGGTTTCAAGTCAATATCCTCCCCACACACCAATCTAGGTCCTCACATCTGAAACAGATTTTCTGCTTCCCCTTTCCTCAGTGATTCAGAGGTAAGCTATAGTCCTTTTTCTGGATACTGGTCAGGCCAGCTCAGGTCCCAGGGTCCTCACCTGCCATCCACAGCTTCCAGTATCCGTCCAGCAATCTCCATCTCCCACAGGGAGCTTAGCATCCGCTCTCTGCGTTCAGGCCGACGGGCTAGGCTGATGACAAAAACCTTAGGAAACAGAACTAGCGAGCATCATCTCTCCTGTATCTTCAATCCCTCTTTCTCCACATCAATCAATCAATAAACATTTATTAATTGCCTACTATGTGCTAAATTCAGGGATACAAAGAGGGGCAAAAGGTAGTCCCTTAAGAAGCTTACAATTTAATCTAATCTACTTCTGCCTATAAATGGACTCAGGAATACAGAGGATCAAGGGAGGAATTCATCAAAGCCATCCCCTCCCTGACCTGGAATCCCTAGGATACATACCTCATCAAACCCCATCTTATTGGGATTTTTGGGGGGCAGGAACACATGGGCTGAAGGCTGCATAGGTGGGCCATCCGCTGTGATGGAAAGATATACCCCCAGAATCTGGTCATGAATTTAGCTTAGTTTCTTTTGGCTCTCAGTCCCTTTAATCCCTTCTCTCCCAACCCCCATACCATATTATATTAAAATGAGAAGGGATCTTAAAGATCATCTAATCCAACTCTATTATTTCATAGCTGGGGAAGTGACTCGATTCATGTTACACAGCAAGTTAGCTGCAAAGTAAGGGTCTCAAACTGGGGGCCTCTTCAGGGACCCAGGAAAACTTAGGCACTGGGAGGAAAGAATTCAAGGGAAAGCTAGGGACCCATTATCTTATCTTCCATCGCAGAAAGAATTCAGGATTGGACAACAGTTAAGTCTGGGCTTTGGTTCTGGCTCTGCCATTAAGTTAACTATGTGGCCTTCAGAGCATCACTTCCTCTGTCTGGGTCTCACTTTACCCAACTATAAAATGAGGGGGTGGCATGGAGGACTTCTAAGGCTCTTCCAGTTCTGACAGCCTGAGGAGCTTGCTAAGCCACCGAGTAGCACTGGCTGCTTGGCTAAGGGCTTTGGAGCTACAGGAGTGAAAGGAGAGTAGTGTTTTGAAACACTGTATTACAAGGTGTGACGTAGTATGGTACAGCTACATGTGGAGGGCCAGCTACCACGGACAAGTAATTGAACCTCTCTGAGCCTCGGTTTCTTGATCTATAAAATGGGGGGCTTAGACAAGGCGACCCCTGGGATCCCTTCTATTTTTGGAACTACTACCCTATAGTCCTGGGTCCTATAACAAGGGCAAGAGTATATGGAGACTAAGGAAGGGCTAGAACTGAAATCCAGGGAAGGGGGAGGGGAAGCAGAGAGGAAAGACAAAGCGTAGCTATACATGGAGAAGAAAGGCATTGTCACTGAAGCTTCCTAAGGAAAAGAAGGTGCTGCCATAGCCCAACGCTTACTTACCCAGGGCCTCCAAGATCAGATGGACAAAGTTGACTTTCTCATCCTCTAGCCCCTGATGTGATTTGACCGGAACATTCATGTACCCAAAACGATGCTGGTTGCAGACATGGACCGAGACACCTGGAGGAATGAGGCAAAGTAGAGATGGAAGGATCTCAAAGCACCTGAGCCCTGTCCACCCTTTAGCTGAGTCTCTTCCCTAGTGGCACACTCTCTAGCAAAAATGAAGAAAGCTCCCCTCCCCATATTGAATTCTGGGCTGGTTTACCTGCCTTCCTCCTAGGGAAGAACTCTACCTCCTTTATGGCCCCACCATTCTATGAATCTATGTTCTAATATTTTATAATCTAAAGTCCCTTCCAGCTCTCACATTCTTACATACATGTTTTAAGGCCCCTTCCAAATCTAACATTCTGTGTTCTAAGATCCCTCCCAGATCTAATATTCTGTGTTTTAGGGTCTCTCCCTGTTCTAATACTTTGTGTTCTAACACTCTGGATTCTAAGGTTTCCCATTTATAATACTCTGTGTTCTAGGCTCCTTCCAGGTTTGACACTTTGTGTTCTAGGTTCTTTTCTAGATCTAACATTCCATGATTCCCAGCCCAACTTGAGACCACTCACCTGCAGCCTGGCAAGAATAGGCAAAGACGATAATGTCATCAAAGGGCCATGTATAGTTGAGATGGGGAGGATAGAAAGCCAGTTGGTCAACTCCCTTGCCTTGAAGAGCCAGCAGAAAGGTAGAATGTACCATGGGCACTTGGAAACAACCCTGACGCTGTCGATTCTTGGTAGGGAAGTAATCTGATGTACGCCGGTAATAGCCCTGACGTGGAGCAAAGGACCAGGACTGTTGGAGAGTCACTAAGCCCTTCTCTTCCTGCACCCTGTCCCCACACTCCCAATCAGGTACCATACCTTCACACCTTCCACCCTTGCCATTAGGGTTAGATACTTTCTAGGAAGAAGTTATTCTACTCTCAATACCCCAACTCCATTCAAATCAGGTTAGAAGGTTTGCTTGTTCCTGAGTTTCAAAAACATATTAGGTTCTACCCATCTAGGACCTCACCTGGGGTGTGATCCCACACCAGAAGTTGGAGTAATAAGTCTGGGAGTCCAACATAGGGGCCACCACTGGCAGACCCTCCCCAATCAGGAACTTCAAGGTTTGGTTGTTGGTTAGGATGTTGTCAGTGTCTGCAAACTGGGGGTGAACAAGACAGGTTAGTCTTAGGCAGTGGTCAAGCAAGGAGTATTCCTACAAGTTCCTCTGGAGTTCAGAGCAGATACAAGCTCTGTCTTGGGGTTTTTGATATGATCTGGGGAAGTGATATAGTGATTGGATCCAGGGATATGCCCGGTGGAACTGAGTAGCCTCCATGAGATTTTACAAGCCAAATGGTCAGGATAAATGATGGTGTGAAGTTCTCTTACTAGGATATAGTCAGCTCCCCAAGCTCGTGCAAAGTCCAAGGCTTCTTGTTTCAGCTCCATGAGGAACTGGTGGCGTTCCTTGGTCCACTGTTTGGGACTCTCTTCATCTGGGTACAACCTATACCAGAGATCAGATCAGGCAAAAGATCGGAAACCAGGACAGTGCCTTGAGGGATGAGGCCTTACCCAAGGCTTAGGGTGACTGGTCTGGAAGTCCAGGCACCCGGGTTCTAGTGTTCTAACCTTACCACTGATCAACTGTCTGACTTTGGGCAAGAGAGTTGTCTCCCATTCCTTTAGTCTAAGACTTGGGGTTCTGTTAAAATGCCAGTTCCCTTGTAAGATGCTACTTTACCCAACAGCAAACATTGGTAGTTTAATATAAATAAATTCAGTGGACCCAGTCATGTCCTTCCATATGCCGATTCAGGGTTTGGAGGAAAGATCATTCATTCATCAAACAGTGCCTGACATATGAAAAAGCCTTGTGCTAAAGGCCTGGTAAGATAAAAAGTTAGGTAAAACACATGGTCCCTAGATGCTTAAATCCAGTCCCCTACCACCCTAAACCATCTGCCTTCTGGGATAAATAGATTATACTCAACACTACCTCTCCTTAACAACTGGTGGTTGTTGTTAACACCATTTGGGGTTTTCTTAGCAGAAATACTAGAGTCATTTGCCATTTCTTTCTCCAGCTTATTTTACAGATGAGGAACTGAGGCCAACAGGGTAAAGTGTAAGCTACTTGAGGACAGGTACAGCAGTTTCAATTTTGTGTTTGTATTCCTGGCCTATCATAGTGCTTACATATACATAGTAGGCGCTTAATGAGTGTTTGTTGAATTCAATTCATTTGAACTGAATCCTCGATCCCCAACCCTGCGCACCTTGGCTCACCTTCTGGTCTCCATACCACTTCTGCATAGTCCTTGCCCACAGCAGCCAGCCACTCCTGAAGAATCTCAGTTGTATTGTCCACATTATGGTCTGTGGCACACCTGTGGTCAGAGCAACCATGAGGAAGGGGCAAGACTAAGTCATCTGTGACATGGGCACAGGTTTAGAGTTGGCTTAGTGGAAGAGTCTAGACAGCAACCCAAACTCCTCCATTGAGGACTGAATCCCCCAACCCATACCAGACCTGTCCAGTTACATCCCACCTGAGTGCTAACCATCCTTAAGGTGAGGGTAGCTCAGAAGAGCCCTAACAAAGGTGGGGCTAGATTCACTTTGTCCAAAGGCACTGACGAAACTTTCATTCCTTCAGCAGCATTGAAAAAATTTAGCTTATCACATAGTTAGTAAAATAATTGTTGTTTTTCAGTCAAGTCCAACTCTCTGTGACTCCACTTTGGGTTTTCTTAGCAAAGATACTGCAGTGGTTCATCATTTTCTTCTCCAGCTCATTTTACAGATGAGGAAACTGAGGTAAATTGAGGTAGTGATTTGCCCCAGAACACACAGTGAGGAAGTGTCTGAGGCTGGATTTGAACTCAGATCCTCCTGACTCCAGGCCTGGTCTTCTATCCATTGGGCCACCTAGCTGCAGTAAAATAATTAGTGAACATGAAAAGCTATGCATAAAGTAAAGTAAGCTGAAACAGGAAAACAATGTATGTAGAAAGAATAACACAGCGATCAGAACTGAAAGCTGTAAATTTATAACAACCAAGTTTTGTCATGAAGAGGAGCTAGAAACAGGTACATCCTCCCCTGGCTTGTAGAGGTGGGGGGTTACAGATGTGGAACACTGCATATAAGATCAAGCTTTTGTAAAATTTTGGTTCATTTTGGTAAACTTTTCTTTTTTATTATATGGTTTAGCTTTCTGGAAGGAAGTATGTAGAGGGTTTTCCAAAATTCTTAGTGCAGGTTTAAGCTTTCATAACTTAATCCCTAATAGCTTAAATCTGAACTAAGACTTTCAGGAAACCCTATATGGGGAAATGTGATATAAAATTAAAAATAAAATAGGAAGCCAGAAGATGAGGACTTGCCTCACTAGAGGTGCCCTTAAGCTAGCTGGCTTGGCCCTAACTCCATCCCCAGAGTGGCCTCCTCAGCAGCTGTTTCATGATGCCTTCAGAGCCTCTATGTCATTCCTCTCTTCAACTCTCCTCACTTGAAAGTCAGTTTCATGTTATCTGTCCTGGGCACAAAAATTACAAGTTATGGCTCTGAGGTTAGGCCTTCTGAGGAAACTAAATTGTGTATATAGAGGAAAGAGTAAACACATATATAGAATCCTTATTTTGCAGATGAGGAAACTGAGCTCAGAGAGGATTATTGACTTGCCCCAATTATACAGATGTTAAATGGCAAAGCCTAGATCTGACCCCACTCATCTAAGTCCAAATCCTTAACTCTCTCCCATGTAAAATACTGCCTCCATCCAGAGATATTGTGAAAAGAAACCAGAGTGTGGACCTGAGTGTCAGCTCCTTCACAAACTTAATAAGTAATCATGGTAGCTAAGTAGTGCAGTGGATAAAGCACCAGTGCAGGAGTCAGGAGGACCTGAGTTCAAATATCACCTCAGACACTTGACACTCACTAGCTGTGTGACCTTGGGCAAGTCATTTAACCTCAATTGCCTCATCCTGGGTCATCTCCAGTCATCCTGATGAATATCTAGTCACTGGATTCAGATGGCTCTGGAGGAGAAGTGAGGCTGGTGGCCTGCACAGCCCTCCCTCACTCAAAACAAAGTCAAGTGCAATAAATGTCATTATTTCTTGGATGGCATGGTCTTCTTTGGCAATGAAGGACAAAAATACATGCACACACACACAAGTAATCATGGGAAAATCACTTTCCCTTTCTGGGACTCAGTTTCCCTATCTACTACAAAAGGGACAGTATTGCTTTCCTTGGTTAATGAGAAAAGAATTTAAGTTGACCTCATGCTTAGTGAAAGATTTCCAAAAATTCAAGGAGTGGGAGTTGGGAGGAAAGTGAGAGATTCTTGGGCTGTGAAACAGAGGCTGGGCTCTGATCAGGACTCTATCCCTGTTTAGTGGTAACCTTCAACAAATGACTTCACTTGTCCAGGCCGTCTGGGCCGCAGTCTCCAGATCTATAATGTAGGGGAGAGTGACCACTTCCATTGACCTTGGGTCACAAACTCACTGTGATGAAGGACAAAGTAGTTTGGAGCAATGAACAAGAGAAGCCCTGTATGAAGTCAAAGGTACCATCAGAGTTAGGGGAGGCTTTAGCTTCCCTCAATTGGGGATGATGGGAGCAAATTTAAACAAAACTCCCAGTTTCAAATGTTCCTGTCCCTTTAAAGAGCTGAGAGATGAGAGCAAACGTGTCATTCCCAGCTAGGGGTGGGGACCAATCCTCTGCGCCCAAAATTGTGGGAATTGTGGGAGACCTCACTTGGTCACCAGCCCACACCACCCCTCACCAGCCAAGGGCTGAAGGGGGGAGTCAGTCATTCCACCCTGTCTAATCCAACCAACTCTCCCTACCAGGTCTGGTCCCTTCACCGGTTTCCATAGAAGGGGGTGGGGGACCTCTGGGCTCCGGGGTGTGTCCTCTGCTGCCCCCCCCCCAGCCTGCTTCAGGGTCCAGGACAGAAAATATCCTATAGGGGAGGCTGAGAAACTGACCAAACCCAACTGGGATACCATTAATCCTTTGATTCCCTTCCCTTTTACCCAGGTCTTTGAGAGGAGGGCTAGAATATCCTGCCATTCCCAAAAGGGAAAGGTGTATGAGAATTGAAGGTATAGTGGACTGGCATCTGACTTGATTAGATTCCAGATTCTAAGAGACCTTGTGAAAAAGGGGTGAAATTCTCCACCAAAGTTGTCTGGACCTCAGAGGGAAAGGGGATAGGATCTTTTTAGGGCTGAAGATGCCAGCAGCTTGAGCATATCCCCCTGCTTCTCCTCCACAAGTCTAACCGAGTTCAGCTGGGAAAGGACAGACACTGAGCAAGCAGTCAGCTATACACCCTCCATCTGCCAGATCAAACCACAGGTTCTGAGAGAACAAATAAGGTTGCAATGAGAAAGAGAATGGAGATGCTTGTTAGGGAAAAGAGAAGAAGGACTGGAGAAAGGAGTGGGTATGGGTGGGCATAAAAGAAAAGGGTAATGGAGAGGTAGGGAAAGCCAGGAAAGTGAGGGAGAAAGGAAAGGGATGAAGCTGAAGGAGAAAAATTCCCAGAAAGCGGGAGAGAGGCCAAGAAGAGGGTGGAGAGGCCAACCTTCAGCTGAGGTCCAGGGTTCAAGGGAACAATTCCAACTGGGGGGATGGCAGGGAGCCCTGAATCTGAGGAACGTCCGCGACTGGGGTTGGGGGGCAGAGAGATGGTCCCCCCACATGGGCAGTATCCTGGGAAAACAGGTTATGGGGGAGAGCGAAAGGAGGGCCACTGTGAGCTGGGGGCAGGGAGGCACCCTGGGGTCTCTCACCAGAGGGCAAGACGGGCCCGGGGATAGTCCAGCCGCTCCAGAGCCCCGAGATAGTGCGGCAGGGAGTATCCGGCGTTGCGGGCCAGCACAGCGATGACCACGGCGGGAAGCGGGGGCTCAGAGGACCCCCAGGAGGGCCTGCCCCCCAGCAGCAGGAGCAGCAGGAGTAGGAGAGCAGAGGGCGGCGGGCGCATGGCAAAACAGGCAGAGGAGCGGCGTCGGCCCCCAGGGCTCGCGGAGCCGAGCCAGGCAGGGGGCTGACCAGAGGGAGGAGAGAGGGGGGATCGCTGCTGGAAGCCAGGGGGAGGCCAGGGGCGGGACCAGGGGAGGAGCGTCTGGAGGGGAGGGGCTAGCCCTGGGGCTGAGGAGACTGGTCTAGAGGGAATGCATTTCCCAGCCACTCCCACCTCCAAATCTGTGGACCTCAAAGCATCACCTGCCTGTCTTGGGACCTAAACGTCCCAGAGAACCTGAACCTCCGAGGAGGCCGGGTTCCGGCCGGTAAAGGAGCTCAGGAGGCCCCGCCCCCCGGCCTTGACCTTGGGGCGTGGCAGAGCTGGTCTAGGGGATGTGGCTCCCGGGGCGGTCCCTCCAGACCCCCCCCCCCCCCCCCCCGCTCCCTCGGCTCCCCCAGCCTCCAGCCTGCAGACGCTGGCTCTGGCGGGGACCCAGGACATGATCTGATGGGGAGGTGCGGAGCGGGTGTGGAAGGGGGATTCTCAGGCATTGGTCCCAGAGCCGTTGGACCAGAGAACATCCGAACTGGGGACAGGGCGTGAGGGAGAACTTTAGAGCACAGCTAGCTCAACCCCTCTCGTTTTACGGAGGGAGACGCTGAGATCAACTTAATTCTGATCCCATGGAAAAGGAAAGTGTCAGCTGCTGGTTCTTCTGGGGCTCGGCGAGGCAGCGCGGGGATCCTCCAGCCAACTTTGCCAGGATTCCCCAGAACCCCTCTTACTCAGCCCTCCCTCCGCGCCATCTCCTGGTTACAGACTAAAAAGGCAGGAAATGAGAGAGTGGAATTTGGCAACTCCAGGGTTCCCACATTCTCCTTCCTCCCATAATGAGGTGGAAGGAGGCCAGGAAATGGGGCTTGCCCCTGGAGGAGACGGAGGAGCCCCCACCATTCTGAGGATTCACATTAGCAGGAGGGTCTGGGAAAGAGTGGGACATGGGGGAAGTGGCCGCGGAGGGAGGCTGGAGGAGTGGGGAAGGGGCTTGAGCGTTAGCAAGTGTTAATCTGACCTTTTATCGCTCCAGGGCTTCTTCACCAGAGTCGGTAGTGCTCAGACGGACAGCCACGTCCACGGGACTAGCTGCCCTCTGCCTGCCCTGGTGGCTCTTCTGAGCTGCAGGCCAGCATCTCCGCCGAGGAGAAGTACCAGTAGGCAAACTGCAAGAGTGCAAAACCAAACTTTGTCTTTCCCCCAAACCTACTCTTCCTTACTCCTGATCTTCCGTATTTATAACTTTGGAGTCACCTTCGGTTCTTCCTTCTTGCTTCCCTTTCACACATTCACCAGGTCCCCTGTTAATTCTTCTTCCTCCTCACTCCTGCCCCTCCTCGCTCCATGGGTCCTGGATGGATGGGCCCAGCCTGGGTTGTTGCATTAGTTTTGTGAGGCACCGTAGGGCAGGGGGCTGACTGCTGGAGGAGGGAATCCGGGGAGTTTTAGGTTTAAATCCCACCTCAGATACTTGCCAGTAGGTGTAAGTACACCTTTAGGCACCACCTGAGCTCTCTTGTCCTCAGCTGGAAAATGAGGAGCTTGGACTCAATGAGCTCTAAGTTCTCTTCCAAATCTATTGTTCTAACAGGTCATCCTGCTTCTATTTGTCAACCCCTCCCCTCTCCATGACAGAAGGATCTTTCTTATGCATGGATCTGGTTATGGCATTTTTCTACTAAATAGTCTTCAGTGTCTACCAAGGAAAATTCAAAGCCTGCGGGTCTTTTTGGTCTTATATTCCAAACCCTCCTGGTTACCTTTACAATAATAATAGTATTAACAATATTATAATATATTATTGATAATTATATGTTAAAGATATATTGTATGTTAGTGTATATAATTACATAATTATACTATACATAATATATAAATTATAATAATATTATTAATCATAATAGCTAAACTGTCCATCTATTCTCTTACTCCCCATAATAACTCTGCGAGGTAGGTATTACTATTCTGCCCAGTTTACAGATAAGGAAATTGAGGCTCAGAGAAATAAAGTAGATTTAAAGAATCCTACAGTTAGTAGGAGACCCAGGCAGTATTTGAATTCCAGGCCTTTCTACTCCAAATCCAGCACTCTGTTCACCATGCCTAACTGTATCGAGCAGCCTCTAGACAGATATGGCTCATGCAAGTCTTGTATACTCATTCTTCACTCCGATCAAACTGAACTGAATGGTGATCTATGTCTGCTTCTCATGCCTCCATGGAATAGCCTTCCATTCTTTAAATCTCGAACACCTCCTCCAGGAAGCCTTCTTTGATGGATAGACTCAGTTGGTAGCGACCTTCCTTCACAGACCTTTATTATTTAGCACTTTATTTTGTAACCCTACACCTATAAAATCACAAGTCTTGTCCCTATCACTATCTAATATATTGATCTTGTAGTATTGTGTGTTCTGGTTATCTGTGTTTTATCACCCTACTTGGATTAAACCTACTGGGGGCAAAGACTGAGTCTATTAAGCTGTGGATCTTCCCCCAAAACCTTACAAAGTGCTTTATATATTGTAGACATTTAGTGAACATTTGTTGATGGATTGATGTCACTCTTATCATCATCATCACCACAAGCTTCCTAGACAATGGGTCTGGTATCCAGGCTTCTGCTTCCTCTGGCTGGGCCTGAATATACTCCAAGCATATCTGTGGCCATCACTGCCGTCCTCATACCCATTCTCTTTATGAGGCCACCACTCTAGTTCAGGATATCCTAACTTCACCCTGAACTAGTGTAGCAACTTGCTGATTGAATTCCTGCCCTCCAGTCTCTCTTCTCTACAATACATCCTCTGTGTGGACAGAAAATAATCTTCCTAGGGCACAAGTTTAACAATATAATTCTCCTGTTCAATAACCTGCAATGGCTCCCTATTTACCTCTAGAAGCCCCTCAGTTAGCATTTAAAGTCCTTTATAGTCTGGCTCCAGCTTACACCTTTCTTGACTTATTTCACATTTACTCCCCTTTACACTCTGAATTGCAGCCAAACTGAGTAATTTGCTGATCCCCAGACTTGGCGTTCTCTTCTACCTTCTACTTTATTCCATTGCACAAAACTGTCCCTCATTCCTGGAATGCCCTCCTTCCTCACTGCCAACTATTATTAGAATTCCTGGCTTCCTTGAATGCATAGCTGTTGCCAACATCAACAGGTCCCTTAAGTTGTCAGTTTTTTTCTCTCCTTGAATAATAATTAAATATGCTTATTTTTATTTGTTGTATTTCCTTGTAGAATGTAAGCAACCTGAGGGCAAAGATTGTTCATCACTTTGTTTTGATATTTCCAGTGCCTAGCACATAGTAGGTGTTTAATGAATACTTTGGATTGAATTGGATTGGTGCCTTAGCAGTAGCTTTGGTGTGGCACATTGAAAAGTTAGAAAGTCTTGATTCTTCTAGCCCTGGCTCTGTCCTAGACTCACTGTATATGACTTTGGGCACTAACACTGACACCTCACACTGATATAGGATGCTTTTTAAATATGCAAATGGATTTTAATCACAAGCCTGTGAGCTAGGTAGTACAAGTCTTATCCTCATTTCTCAGATGGGGAAACTCACCCAAGTTGACATCAAGTGGAAGAGCTAGAATTTGAACTCAGATCTTCTGTACCCAAGACCAGGGCTCTTTGTACTACAACAGTCCAGCCCCCTTCTATCAGCCTCAGCTTTCTTATCTGGAAAAAAAAAAAGATTGGATTAAATTGTCTCCAAGTTTATCTTCCCCTTCAAACTTCTTAATTTCCCTACTTCTGTTTCAACCACAGCTGTCCTAATCAAACTATTTGGAAACCTTGGAGTCATCCTGGATCATTCCTTCTTCCCTCTCCCTCCCTAAACAATCCACTGTCAACTGTTGTCAATTCTATCTCCTCAATATGTCTTGAATATGTCTCCTTTTGACTCACCAGCCACCTCCCCACTTCAGCCCTCATTAACTCTCACCTAGTCTACTGTAATAGTTTCCTAATTAGCCTCTCTGCCTCCAGTCTCTCCCCATTTCAATGCATTATACACACAGTTGCCAAAAGGATAAAGTACATTTCTAACCATAGGAGAACAGTATACATAGCAACATGAATATTATATAATGACCAACTATGAATGACTTAGCTCTTCTCAGCAATACAATGATCCAAGACAATTCCAAAGGATTTATGATGAAAAATTCTATTCACCTTCAAAGAAAGAACTGATGGAGTCTGAAGGTAGATCAAAGCATACTTTTCTCCCAAATTTATTAATTTATTTGTTTTCAGTTTTCAACAATCACTTCAATAAGTTCCAAATTTTCTCCTCCTTCCTCCCTTCTCCCTCCCCAAGATGGCAAACAATCTTATATGGGTTCTACACATGCATTCCTATTAAACACATTTTCACATTAGTCATGTTGCATAGAAGGATTAAAATGAATGGGAGAAACCATGAGAAAAACAAAACATAACAAAGGAAAAAATAGTCTGCTTCATTTTGTGTTCTGATTCCATAGTTCTTTCTCTGGATGTGGATGGCATTTTGCCTTGACAGTCCTTTGTAAATGTTTTAGGTCCTTGTATTGCTGTGAAGGGCTAAGTCTATCAAAAACAGTCCTCTCACACTGTGGCTGTTACCATGTATAACGTTCTCCTGGCTCTGCTCACTTCAGTCAGCATCAGTTCATATAAGTCTTCCCAGGTTTTTCTGAAGTCCACCTGTTCATCATTTCTTATGGCACAATAGTATTCCATTACATTCATATACCACAACTTGTTCAGCCATTCCCCAGCTGATGGGCATCCCCTCAATTTCC
The DNA here is from genome assembly GCF_028372415.1 of Notamacropus eugenii. Classification (NCBI taxonomy): domain Eukaryota; kingdom Metazoa; phylum Chordata; class Mammalia; order Diprotodontia; family Macropodidae; genus Notamacropus; species Notamacropus eugenii. The sequence goes on along the minus strand of NC_092872.1, from coordinate 479,717,001 downwards.
AGTTCTTGGCCACCACAAAGACAGCTGCTATAAATATTTCTGTACATGCGGGTCCTTTTCCCATTGTTATGATCTCTTTGGGATAAAGCTGTAGCAGTGATATTTCTGGATCAAACGGTATGCACATTTTTATAGCCCTTTGGACATAGGTCCAAATTGTTCTCCAGAATGGTTGGATCAGAGAGCATACTTTTTTAAAGCTTTTACTTTTCTTTCTTTCTTTTTTTGGTTCGTTTTCTTTCACAACATGATTAATATAGAAATATGTTTTGAAAAAAAAGAAATATATTTTGCACAACCACACATGTATAATCTATATCAAATTGATTGATTGTTGTCATTTGTGTTTATCGGACCAAAATGACATCACTATGTTAGGGACAAGGTGCAGTGTCTCTGAATGTGGCTGATCAGACCAATATGAGTTGGGGAGGCTCTACCACAGATTGGGCACAAATAGTCCATATGAACATTTGAAGGGTAGATGTCTCTAAATTTGCACATCTCACCTTTTTTTTTCAGCTACTGTAATTCTGCTTTGCTCATAAAGCAAATCACCTTCTTTAATAGGGGCCATGCTGGGCAGTCCTTGTTACAGTGCCTCCCATACCTCACAGTGGATTCCAGAGTTCTTCAGAGAGACCTTGAGAGTTTCCTTATACTAATTCTTCTGACCTCCATGTGAGCACTTGCCTGGTGTGAGTTCTCTGTAAAAGTCTTTTACGCAAACAAAAATTTGGCATTCGAATGACATGGTCAGTCCTTCAGGGTTGCACTTTTTGTAGTAGAGTTTGAATGCTTGGCAGTTCAGCTTGACAAAGGACCTCAGGGTCTGGCACCTTATCCTACCGGATGATTTTCAGAATCTTCCTGAGGCAATTCCTATGGAAGTCATTCAGTTTCCTGACATGGCGCTGGCATACTGTCCAGGTTCACAGGCATACAACAATGAGGTCAGCACAATGGGTTCTGTAGACCTTCAGTTTGATAGGCAGTTTAATACTTTTTCTTTCCTACATTTTCCTGAAGAACCTCCCAAACACTAAGCTAGCTCTAGCAATGTGTGTGTCAGCCTCATCATCTATGTGTACATTCCTGGAAAGTATGCTGCCAAGGTGAGTGAATTTATCCATAGCATTCAGAACTTCTTCATTTGCTGTAACTGATGGTTCCACATATGGATAGTGCGGTGCTGGCTGGTAGAGAACCTGTTTTCTTCTTGTTAACTATCAGGTCAAGATTAGCACAAGCATCAGAGAATCTATCCATACTCTGTTGCATCTCAGTCTCAGAGGCTGCACTGAGCACACAATCACCTTTGAACAAAAAGTTGCATACCAACTCTCCCTCCACTTTAGTCATGGCTTGTAGCCTTTTCAAGTTAAATAATATACTGTTAGTGTGGTAGCTGACTTTGATGCTGTTTTTGTCCTTCTTGAAGGTATCTGACAACATTGCTGAAAACATCTACTAAAAAGCATTAGAGTAAGCACACAACTATGCTTCATTCCTGTGTTCAGAGTTGTGGATCTCTATCAACTGCTTCTTCACTTGCCCATCACCACAGAACTTTGAAGTAGGGAAAATGGTAAAAAATGTACAGGTGATGTCTTTTGACATGAACATAAATGGGATTTAAGTAAGGTAGAGTTGTACAAAGTGATAGGAGTCCAGTGGCAGGACCACTGGCAATGATTACAGATGTAGTGGATGACCTTGACATCTTGGATGGCTAACCAAGCTTTAAGAGCTTGGCCCATTGGAACAAATTGTTCACTTTTGCCCAGGGAAGTCTTCCCATGCTTGGGGTAGACACCACCCTAACTCACCAACAGGTTTGTAGCCTGTCTGTTAACCCTCAACCTGATCTAGCCTGGCTGCTGAAAAGGTTTACTAGGGTGTGGCCACTGAGTAAGTAACAGCTTCTTGGAGCCACAGGTGAGAATTGGGTGGCAAATAGACACCAAAGGTGGAAAGCAGCCCTGAACAATCCATATATAGCTATATCAGATTGCTAGCCTTCTCCATAAAGGAGGAGGGGAGGGAAGGAGAGAATTTTGAACTCAAAATTTTTTTTAAAATGTTTAAAATTGTTTTTACATGAAATTGGAAAAAATAAAATATTTAAAATTTTAAAAAGTACAGTTTTAATCATGTTGCTCCCCTGCTCAAGATGGTTCCATTAACCATGTTATTCCTTTATTTTGCATCTAAAGCCCCTCATAATAATCTTCTTTTTTTTTTTTTTTAACATTACTCCTCTTCCTACACACTTAGTTCCATCCAAACTGCCCTGCTTGTTGTCTGCTATGTGTAAGATTCCTATCTCCTACCACCAGGCCTTTGGATGTGCTGATTCACCTTCCTGGAAGGCTGACTCTCCTCATTTTCTGCCTCATGGCATCCTTAGCTTCCTTAAAGCCTCAGCTCAAGTACTTCCTTCTACTAAAGCCCTTTCTGCTTTTCCCAAATGTTGAATCCCTCCCTTCAAATCATTTTGTATTTACTCTGTATATGTTTTATATTTATCCATGTACCCATTTCCCCTACTAGAATATAAATTCCTTGAGGACAGGGTCTCTTTTCACTTTTTATGGATCCCCCAGCTCCCAGTGAAGTACCTGACACACACAGTAGTAAGGTCTTTATTAAGTGCTTGTTAGATTTAATTGAACTGAGTTTTCTTCTGTAATAGTCAATAATTTTTATAGATTTTATGATCAATACTATTGCCCTTTTAAAGAAAAACAGCAGCCCAGATGCTACTGCAGGCAAAAGATCACAGTATTTAGAGCTAGAAGGGAATATTAGGCATTATCTAGTCCAACTCCTTATTTTACAGATGAGGAAATTGAAGCCCAGTGAGGTCAGGTGACTTAATTAAGGTCACACTGGCAACAAATATCAGAGGTCCCATTTGAACTCAAATCACAGGCTCCAAATCCAGTGCTTTTTTTTCACTACCCTATGCTAAATTTAAAATTCAAGGAAGAATGTCTAACATCCTTATATTTTAAGGATACCTTGTTCTAAATTCTTCACATTAGGAGAGAGCCAGGATGTGGAAATATCTCCCACAGTTGAGGACCCATTCCCTAGAAGGCTTGGCTTCTGAGCAGTGTGGGAAGGTTCAGGCCACAGCTACTCTCTGCCCTCCAAAAAGAGTCTCCCCCTTGTTTTCTGCAAGTCTTTTTTCTACTTCAAGGAATACTATAACCAGATTCTCCTTCATGGGATTTGTGGGACATGGTGCAGGAAGTAGGGTTGGAGGGGAAGTTAAATCCAGGCCACTGGCTAGTAGAGAGTGGAGAGGAATGGGAACAGAGTAGGTTCGGTAGAAGCCCCATACTTCAAGTCACTCTTTCTCTGTAGCATCTGGCTCCAAGTACCGTTAAACTTTGACTTTCTTGCCCAGCTCTGGGAGGTGGGAAAGAAGAAAATTAGAGAGGCATGTGGATTTCTGGAAAGGGACTTACCCAGTCCCAAGGTCTGAGGCTTGGGGAGGTGGTGGCAGACCCAGAAATCTGTTTTTCAGTTGCTTCTTCCATTGATCCTGTTTCCATGGCCTCATGTTGATCCCTTGTTGACTTTTGATGGGTTGGCAGGGGCTACGTGAGGTGATTTTGTTTGACTGAAGCCCTGAAATGAAAAGAATTATGAAAAGGATGAGAGAGGGAAAATGAGAACAAGGAAGGGGTAGGGAAAAGAGTCAGGCCAGCAACACAAAGTTTATCTTGTAGGTCCCTTGTTATTTTCATGTTGTCACTCCCATTAGCATAGAAGTTCCTTAATGTCAAGGATAGTGTTTTTGTCTTTATTTGTATCCCTAGTCCTTAGCACAGTGACTGACATGTTGTTGTTGAGTCTTATGCTACTCTTTGTGACCCTGTTGGGGGTTTTCTTGGCAAAGATACTGCAGTGGTTTGTCATTTCCTTCTCCAGATTATTTTACAGATAAGGAAATAGGGTTAAGTGACCTGCCCGAGGTCACACCTTGTAAGTAAGTATCTGAGGCCAGATTTGAACTCAAGTCTTCCTGACCCTGGCACTGTATCCACGGTGCCACTTAATTACCTTAAGCACATAGTAAGTGTTTAATAAATGCTGCTAATAGCATACCAAAAGGGTATAAGACAGTTACATAGGTAGGCTGGAGCCAGATTATGGTTGACCTTGAAGGACCTGAATGAAATTCAGGCGCTTACACTTTCTTTGGTAGGTCAAAAGGTCCTTCATTTTTGAAGAGGGCCAATGACATCATGAAGAATGTCTTGACTTGCCCATGAATTGGATTTAAGTGAGGCAGAGTTGCACAAAGTTGTCAGCCTCATTCTTTTTTCTAGAGTCATTGAATTCCAGTGCAAAGTCAAGATGATGGAGGATGGCCCAGGATGTAGTAGATGACTTTGGCATCTTCTCTGTCTGACCAAGCTCTAAGAACTCCATAGCACCAACTTCAACTGCCTCCATGGCTGTTGGAACAAATTGTTCTTATCTGCCCTTTCCACTGAGGAAGTCTTCACATGCTCGGGATAGCCATCCCCCTAACTTACTGATGAGATTGAGGCCAGTGGGTTACCCCCTACCTTCTCTAGACTGTCTGCCAAGACAGTTTACTGAGGTGTGGCTGCTGCACATGCTAAAGCTTCTAGTAGCCATAGATGAAAATTGAATAACAGGGGGACCCTAAAGGTGGATGAGAAACCCTCACACCAGAGGTGCTAGTCCTCCCTGAACACCACATACACCCCAGAGGGAGCTGTTTGGGATAACATAATTGTAAGAGTGCATTAGGAAAATTACTTGGGCAGGCTAAAGGAAGAATTGGAGAAAAGACTGGAGGAAGGGAGACCAGTTGAGTGCCTATTACAACAAGTTGGGTAAGAAAAAATGATCCTAAGTAGAATGGCTTTAGTAGAAGTGGAGAAGAAGGGCTGGATGTAAGATATATTTTAGGGTAAAGGACTTGGCAAGTCTTTATATGTGTGAGATGATGGGGAGGGAAGACTGAAATATGGCTTCAAGGTTATGAGCCTGAGATGCTAAGAATATATAGTACTATTAACAGAAATAGAGAAGGTAGGGGGAGGGACAGGTTCGAGGAAATGAGGTAGGGTTGGGGCGGGGAGAAGATCATAAACTCAATTTTAGATGTGTTGAGGTAGAGGTTCCACATCAACATCCAAGTAAGGAGAGTTAGCAAACAATTGGAAATAGAAGACTGGAGTTCTTGAGAGGCCTTAGGATAGAGATATAGATTTGGGAGCCAGTTTCACAGAGGTAATAATAAAGCCATAAAATAGGAGAGATCACCATGGTAGAGTGAAGAGAAAGAAAAAAAAAAGGGTCCTAGGACAGGCTTGGGGAACACCTATGTTTAAGAGATGAGAGGAGCAAAAGAGACAGAAGGAGGGTCAGAGGAAAACTATGGAAAGGAGGGGAATAAGCATTTATACAGCACCTCCACTCTATGTAGGAAGAGCCATATAAATGATAGCTGCTATTATTATTATTATCATAGGCCAGGTGCTGTGCTACGTACTTCTTAGAAAGATTATCTAATTTGATCCTTACAGCAGCACTAACTCATAAGGCAACGCTCTCATTGTCACCATGTTGCAGCTGAGAAAATGAAGGCAAACAGATGAAGTGACTTGCTCAAGGTCACATGGCTACTAAGTATCTGAGGTTAGATTTAGACTCAGGTCTTTATGACTCCAGGCTCAGGGCTCTAGCTGTCTTTAGAACATAGTGACAGAGTCAAAGGGAAGAAAATGTATCCAGGATGGGGTGGTTCGCAGTGTCTGATGCTGCGGCAAGGTCAAGATGAATCAGAAAGAGGATGAGGGAATGTGGCAATGAGAAGATCATTAATGACCTTAGAGAAAACTGCTTCAGTAGAATGGTTGGGGCACAAGCTAGATTAGAAATCATAAAATAACTCACCCATAGTCTCAAAACTTTCTGATTAGGAGATCCAGCTGTCTGCTGATTTTCCATCCTAAATCTACTTCTCTGGTTTTCTCTTCTCTTCTCCCTCTAGTCTAATAAGGGACATCAAGTCACCTATGCTTTGTTTTATCACTCACTGGCAAAAGCTCTTTTTCTCCCCTTCTCTCAAAAAGTTACAATTAAGTCCATACACACACACATACACACACACACACACACACATATACATACATATACTTACAAGCATATACATTTACTTAGACATCTATTATCATACTGGCAAAAGGTCTTGATCACTCTTCTAAACTCATTTTATCAATCAAAGGTTGAGGCAGATATCCTGTTTTTCAATCAATCATTGTTGATTAAATACCTACTCTGTGCCAGGCTCGGTGTAAACATTGGTTTTCCAGGAAGAAATTTATCTGCATCTAATATTTAACAAACACAACAACCACCCATAACTGAACAGCCTCTTTTTTCACTTACCATTAGAGTCATTCATCCAGTGAGTCCATTCAAAATGCACAGACTGAAAAGCCATTTGGAACTATGCCCAGAAAATCACTAAAGTGGGCATACTCTTTGACCTAGCAGTACTATTACTAGCGCCTTATCCTCAAAGAAATCAAAGGAAAATATGTACAAAAATAATGACAGCAGCTCTTTGGTGGTCGTAAAGATTTGGAAATCAAAGGGGCATCCTCCTATTGGGGAATAAGAAAACCAATTGTGGTATACAGATGTAATGGGATATTATCATATCATAAGAAATTATGAAATGGACAATTTTAGAGAAAACTGGGACTTACTCTATGAACTGATGCAGCAGGAAGTGAGGAGAACTATGAAAGCAATTTATACGATTATAACAACACTATTTAAAAAAAACACTTTGAAAGATTTTATTACCTGATCAGCACAATGATAAACCAGGAAATCAAAAACATGAAGCATGCCACTCACCTCCTGATGATACACTTAAAATGCAGAAAGAGATGTACATTTTTGGATATGGCCAATATGGGAATTAGTTTTGCCAGACTATGCAGGTATGTATTGAGGACTTTATTTTTCAGAATTTTAAATGTTTATTTACTTATTTGGGATGGGGTAAAGGTGGATAGTGGGAGGAAGAGATTAATTTTTAAATGCTTCTTAATTAAAAAAATTTTTTAAAACTCTTTAAAATAAATAAGGCTATAGATGAGAGAAAAAATAATTTATCCAGGATGTAAAATTGTAGAACTGAAAAGAATCTTGGAGACCAACCAGAAAGTCTAGTCTCTTTTTTTTACAAATGGGGAAATTGAAGTCCAGAGAAGAAATGACTTGCTCAAGGTAACACACAACAGCCATTCACAATTAATGTCAAAGAGAAGACTAAAACTCGGATCTCCCAGCTCCTCCATCCAATAAACTATGATTATGTAGGAATTTATCCATACGTTAGCTGGAGAAACCCTGTGAATCTCTACCACCATGAACATCAGCAGAATTTAGTCTTATCTGATTATCAATTCATCACCTCTGACCTGGAGTGTGGAATAGAGAGAAGGTAGGTGTCGTCTTGGATAGGGTGGAGGAGAGATAACATGGGCCACCTGGGACTAGAAATGCAAGGAGAACAAAGGATCACAAAGGAACACAAAGGGGCTGGAGGCACCAAAGGTGAGAGAGCCTAGAACTAAAAGGGACAGTCATGCATTCTCTATCCTTATGTGTCTTGTGTACTGCGTAAGAGTTGAGCCACTGGTACCAGGATAAAGTACTAGAGGAGACTGAGTCTTCATTCCTTCTCTTCCAAGAACGCTACTCCTAAATGCAGCTCCCCAGCTGTCAAACACTCTTATTAAAGTTTTTCTCCTCCTCCTCCAAGGCATCATCCTCTACGTTTATCAAATATTTACTGAGCATCCACTATGTATATAACCCTGGACTATGTGCCATCTAGGGACACAATGATGAATCACTTAGTCCTCAAAACCTGGATTACATTCTTCAGATTACAAGCCCCTTGAGGACAGGGACTCTTGCATGTCATCTTTGTGTCCACAATGCATATATTTGTTGAACCAAAGTGAAAGCGACAAAAACACAAAGCACTATAATATGAGGCAATCTGTGATAAGTATGATCAACGGGACACACCAGGGCAAAGGGAACTCCAAGAATGAGGGAAGACTAGAAAGAGGTAAGAAGTAAATGGGCAGAGATGGGAAGAGGGCCTGCCAAGTAGAGGGAACATGAGCAAGGTGGGGAAAGAGAGGGGTATGATTGAGGAAACATGAGGAGACCAATCCACAGAATCACAGAATTGGAGAGTTGGAAGGGACCTCAGCCACCACATAATCCAACCCATACAACAAAGGAATTCCTGCTTATAAAATACCCAGCAAATATTCTCCCAGCTTCTGCCAGAACCCCTCCAAGGAGAGGAAAACCACTTCCTTGAGAGGCTGCCCATTTCCTTTTTGAATGACTGATTGTTACAGAGTTCATCCTGGCAGAGCCTGAAGTTACCTCTTTGAAGTTTCTACTTGCTGCTTCCTGTTCTACCTTTTGGGGACAATCAGAATGTTTGACAAGGTGCTAGGCTTATAGTGAGGAAGATCTGAGTTCACATCCTTCCTCAGATACATACTAGCTATATGACCCTGGATGAATCACTTTAATCTCTGTCTGCCTCAGTTTCCTCACTTGTAAAATGAAGAGATTGGTCTCAATGGTTCCTTTCTACTTCTAAATCTATGATTCTATGAGGTCTAATTCATTCTTCACATAACTGCCCCTCAAATACTTAAAGGCAACTATTATGTACCCTCTGAATTTTCTCCAAGTTAAACATGTCCAGTCCCTGCAAATGATGTGGACTCAAGAACCCTCACAGTCCCAGTTACCCTTCTTAAACCCCAGGATTTAACACAATGCTTCAGATGAGATCTGAAGAGGGCAGAGTACAGTGAGACTATCACTCTCTAATCCTGGAAGGCATACATCTCAACGCAGCCCAAGATCTCTTTAACTCTTTTGAAACATACATCACCCTGATGATTCATATAGGGTCCACTAAAACCTCAAGATCTTTTTTTTCCAAAACAACTGCTATCTATCCATGCCTCCCCCCATTGCTCTATATTTGTGCTGTTGCTTCTTGGACCCATGTACAAGACTTTTACATTGATCTTTATTGGATTTCATGTTACTAGATTCAGAGAATCATTTATTTAAAATAGGAAGGAACCTTAGATATCATTCAATTCAACCCTTTTATTTTATAAATGAAGAAAGTGAGATCAGAAAGCTAAGTTTTCTTGCCTAAGATCACACAGGTAATGAACAATTCACACTTTGATCGTCTTATGATAATTCAGTTTAGTTTTCACTGGACCATGATTTTTAATTCAGTAAACATTTGTTAAGTATTGACTATGTGTAAGGGATTGTATTGGTACTAGGAATACAAAGACAAACAAAATAGATAGTCTCTTTCCCTAAGAAGCTTATATTTTTCCAATTTGGCTTCTTTCTTTGGTTCAACAAACATGAACCCCAAACCTATTGATCTGTGGAGCAATGTACTAATTACTTACAAGCAAGATTTTGATATGATTTCATTTTGTATCATGTGTAAGTGCTTTCACTGACCCCGTGCCTGATATCAACCCAGATTAAACTAGTTTGAACTGGTTTCACCACTTTTATTTAATTGTACATCAGTTAAGTGTTGTATTTCATGTCATGCACTGGTGTTTCATTGCTCTCTTTACATATTACTTAACAGAAACATCCAAAAGCTGTTGTTCTTAAAGAGAACACTTTAGTGGCCGTTAGAGCTATTAAATAATAGCTCCCTTTTTATATAGCACCTACTATATGCCAGGCACTGCACTACACTTTACATATATTATTATCTTATTTGGTCTTCGAAACAACCACTGGAAAATAGTGCTATTTTTATCCCTATTTTACAGTTGTGGAGACTGAGGCAAATAGAAGGTAAGTAACTTGTCCAGAATCACTCAGCCTATAAATGTCTGAGTCAAGATTTGAATTCAGGTCTTCCTGAATCCAGATCTAGCACATTATTCACTGCAGCATCTTGTTACCTCTAGCCTAAAGAAGTCATTTCCAGGATCTTTCCAACACATCAGGAAACAGGTTCAGTCACACCAAAGTGCATAAGAGAGGGCTGCTGAAAATGAAAAACAATGCCAAGAACAAACTATAGCTACAAAACAGCCTAATTAATCTCTAGACAATAACCAGACTTTCAGAAGGAGCTGGCAGCTTGAGGGGTTGTTATTGATATTTCTACAGAGATAATAGTTTTCCTGTAGTTTCCGACACAGCAGCTAATTGTTGCTGTAAAGCAAAACATACTAGTTGTGGGCAACACAATATGAAGACTGGAGCACTGAAGATTAGAAAAAGACAATTTTTAGTGCTGAAACTGTTTTATTCAAGACTGTACCAGAACTCTTGTCAGAAGAAGTCCAGATGAGACATTGAGACCAGGACATTTTCATTACACTGTGAGTCAACTACCCCTCAAAAATGTTTGGAGGATTTTTTTTTTTTACTTTCAGTCAGCCTATAAATCTTGTCCCTTGGGGGAATGATGAACTCTGATGAATGTATGTTTTGTGTTCCAGTATCTCGTTTCCATTTGAGAATTTTTGTAATTTTGGAACATTTTTGGTTTTGCATATATATATATATATATATATATATATATATATATATATATATATATATACACACACACACACACACACATATACATATATATTTGTGTATGTGTATATGTGTACATATCTGTGTATATATGTATATGTATTTATATGTATCTATGTATATCTCTGTATATATGTGTGTGTGTGTGTGTGTGTGTGTGTGTGTGTGTGTGTGTGTATATATATATATATATATATATATACTGGAACACAGTATACCATGCAACCCCAAGATTTAACACAATGCTTCAGATGAGATCTGAAGAGGGCAGAGTACAGTGAGACTAACACTCTCTAATCCTGGAATTTATGGTTGTAAGGGAAGTCTAGCTGAATGAGGAGGAAGGGGGAATATATTCATAAATATAAAAAGAAGTAAAACCAAAATATATCAATAAAATTATTTTACATATAAGAAGAAAGAAATGTTCGTTGGCATCATTAGCAACAAAAAAAGTGTTGGGATTTAATCCTCCTACTCTTGATGGTGAGATCAATTTTCTTTTTTCAATATCCAAGCCACTTCTCTTAAAAAAAAAAAATGCTCCTTGCCTTCAGGAAGCTCACTGTTTAGTTTAGAGAAATAATCCCTCAACAATTAGGGAATCGTTTGGTGTTAATCCTATAAGATGCAGTCTGAAGGTTCAAAGAATCCTCATCCCTTGTCAACATTAGCCTCTATCATTTTCCACTCTACTTCAAGAGCTGGATGAGATCTTAAGAATCATTACCATCCAATCCACTTATGGCATCAATTTTTAGGTGTACTGTAATAGGGCATCATGGGTCAGTAGAAAAAGTATAGGATTGGAAGTTAGAGGAATTAGGTTAAAATCCCAACTCAGCCACTTACTTCCTGTGTGATCTTCCTGAACCGAAAAATGGTAGTAAACTAGTTGAGTCTAAAGTCTCACTATCTCTAAATCTGCCACCCTATGATTTCTTTGAGAGACATAACCTCATTGCCTTAATAGTTAGTTGATTCCTTGAGGCAGTAACATAGACCTGGAGTCACCCCATCTTTCTCATTCCTTACCTCTTCATTCTTAGCCTCAAAAACAACTGGTTAGCCTCCTGGAGATGTATCCAACTTCCCCCATCTGCCCAGTCCTTTCAAGGGTGTTGACCAGGGCTATAGGGTGACCCTTGGGCAAAATAGTTAGACTAGTGGCTTACACAGCTAGAACCTTAGAACCCCAAAGGAAAGGCAGAACTAAGTTGAAATTGGAGAACATTTTCTAGAAACACATCAGTATTCACACAAATCCAGGAAACTATTTAGTAAGATGTTTCTAGTCTCAGAGATTTAAGGAAGAAAGCAGACTCATCTGTGATCAGTGGCACAGTTTGTACAGAAGTCATTTTAAAACCAATGCATTTTCTTAAGTAGGTGAAAGAAGCCCAGGTAATACTGCTTAGAATCTGAGCTGACTCGGCAAACCAAACCTTCAGCCCAAGGTTGCAAAGATAAACATAGTTCTATTGAGATCCAATTCAGATACGTTTCAAAGCAGTGGAATTTTAAGTCAGTCAGGTTTTACCCAGATGACAAAAGGCTTATGTTGTGTCAAAGGATCACAGATTTAGGACTGGAAAGGACCACAGAAGCTATTTAGTTTGACCTCCTTAATTTACACACAAGGAAACTGAAGTCCAGAGAGGCTGACATATATAGATCTGACCAAATCACTCCCCTGCTCAAGAAACAAAACTGCTGCGTCTCCCTATTACCTCCAGGATAAATTTCAAACTCCTGTTTGGCATTTAAAGCTCTTCACCATCTGGTTCCAACCTACATTTCTAGGCTTATTACCCATTGCTACCCATCACTAGGTATACCACGCCACCAAATCAGCCTACTCGTTGAACCATATACACTAATTCAATTTCCAGTCTCTGTACATTTGCACTAACTGGATCCCATCCCTGGAATGCTCTCTCTCCTCACTTCCATAATATATATAATCATCCTATAATCCTAGTACTCTTATAATCCCTATGTTTTTCCAGGCTCACCCCAAGCCCCATCCTCATCAGACCTTCCCTGATCCCCTCAGCTTAGAGTGCTTCCTCTTTCCACAATTATATTGTACATGTTTTGTCTCATCCGCTTCTATACATTGTTTCCTCAGATATGTCATGAACTCCTTAATGTCAAGAACTGTTTCATTTTTGTCCGTCTCTGGAGTTTAGCACATTGTCTAGCACATAGTAGGTACTTCATAAAAACATGTTAGTGGGTTAATTGCCCAATATCATACAGGTAATTAATAACCAATATTTCCCAGTCCAGACATATTTCCCTTAGGAATCTCCCAAGCTCAATCGGGCCATATTGGACAGATCCAGCCTTGGAAATTAGCTCCCCCAACCCGATTTGGGTTTATCTCCACCATCCCTAGAAAACAAGTCCAATCCAGGCGGTGCTATTTCCACAGAGACCAGGAGGTGGCGGTAGTGTCCACAATTTGGCCAGGACACTGCTCCTTCCATTTCTCCCATTCCCACTGCCACCCCAGGAGCCCAGAAGCAGAAGCCACTGGGAAAAATAAAGTCGTTAATCTAGACTTCAGATCTCAGGTCCAGGGCCCTGCCCCAAGCCCTGGGCTCACTTTCCACAGCTACCAGTCAGGGATATGGGTCAGCTCTTCTATGTGACCCAGGCTGATGCTGCCTTTTTTCAGGATGTAGAGGTGGGGAAGAGGGTTTGGGTATGGGATGCTAGCCTAAGCGTTGTTTGTTTCATTTTGTTCTCTTGGTGTTCGCTTTTTGTGGAAACCTAGAAGGAAGAGGTAGAGCACGAGGCAGATGGGAGGGGGGCGGTCAGAGAGGCCAGAAGTGGGGTGATCAAGTTGTGGAGGTATGGGGGCACCTGATGAAAAGATCATTTTAAAAAGAGCCACCAACAAGCACATGCAAAGGACCTTGAATTTAGGATCCCTGGTTTAGGAAGCTGGGGTGGCTGGTTCTTGCCCCAGGTCTGGAGTACTTGCTACCTCCAGTCAAATATAGCCTCATTTTACCCTGGAACTGAATCTCTGGATGGGGGGAGGGTTGGTACCACTCTTATCTCCCCTTCGCCATGTATTGAACACTGGTATTTTGCCAAGGGATAAGAACGCTACCATCTAGGGGTGCCAGGTGGGCCGGGGGGGTGCTCCTGCCTCCTTAGTGATTCCAGAAAAGAGGAAGTCCAGGCTAAGGGTCTCTCTGGAGAGAGGGACAGAGATGAAGAAAATCCATTCTTACCAGGCAGTGGTCTCTTTCTCCCTCCTTCTGTTATCCTCTTCTTCCCTCCCCAGGGCCTTTCTGATCTCCTCAATCTCCTCCAATTTCCTCTCAGACAAGGGGACCCAGGATCTGCCCAAGGATCAATAGTAGATTCCCTCTCATCCCCAGGAGCTTCAGCCCATGTATCCCAGCCAGTTCTGAGTGAGTTGGATTTGATCAAAGGATGGCAGCTAGAATTCTGTTCTGTTCTGCCCTGGGAGGACCCAAGGCAGGGTGGAGGCAAAACCCACCAACTCCCATCTCCTCCCTTGCCTGAAGGGAGACCAACACCCTGGAATCCCAGCCAGCTTTATTCTACCATCAGGGCCTGGAACCTCTGGGCACCTGTTCCAGAAATCTCCCCCTGTCCCTGCACCCATATCTCCTGGGTTTCCCCACTTTTCTCCTACTCCCGTACCTCATTTCCCTTCATCTTTTAGGGACCCTAGCAACAGAGAACTCTGAGGAGAAGAAGGCTATGCCTCTGTCCTCTGGAGGCTGGGACTCAGCCAGTTGTTTTCCCTGAGAAGCCAGCTGTTTTGCCCATTAGGAAGGGGCTCTAGCCAGCCCTGCTGTGTCCAACTCTGCTAAAGTCATTTTCTCGCTACTGCAGCGTGGCAGCCCCATTCAGTGCCCGGCCCAGTAGCAGCATTAACTCCTCCAACTCCAGGGTTCCCCTATACACTCTTCCTCTGTCCTCAAGGTCTGTACACACACCCCTAGGGTCTGTCCTAGCCCCTCTAAGGAGAGATGCTCCTTGCCTCTACCCACCCAAATGGTAAGAGCACCAAGAATCATGGGGGCACCATCCCAGGTTGCCACCCAAGTGTTCTCTCCTCCATCAGAGGGATTGTCCTCAGGTGACCCTAGACACCACCACAGCTCAAGCAGTGGGCAGTGCTGAGAGTGAGCGCGTAGGGGCAAAATACATTTCTTCTCAGCAAAAGCGCCTGGCAAAGCAAAAAGACTATCTCAGGTGGTATGACTGGGTTCTTTTTTTGGGGGGGGGTGAGGCGGGAAGGAGAGGTGGAGAAACTACTCAGTGTACTTAAAGAGACAGAAGATGTTGGATTACCAAACACCACACCACCCTGAGCTAGAATTGGAGAAATGCCCAGGCTGCCGATAGGGGCTTAGAAGATCATTCAGGTCCAGGGAGCAGAGCCAACAGTTGGAAGGGATCCAGAGTTAGAGAGGACAGCCCTCTCCTCTGGGTCAAGCCAGGCCAGCCCCAAGAGAAGAGGCTGTTAGGCAGTGTCCTGGGGCAAAGTGACTCTCTTCCCCAATAAAGGGAAGGTCCCCCAGGCCACAGTCTTCCACCTAACTTCCAGGGGACATGCCCCACAGTGGCTGGGGAAAAGGCAGGTCAGGACCTGGGGAAACTCCAAGGGAAGTAGATAGGACTAAAGCCTGAAGGCCCCCAAGAACTAGGACACTGGAGTGGAGCAAATGGTCCCCCAAGGAAAGAAAGAGACAAGGAAGTCTAAGCTCTGGGCCCCTATTCACCACCACCACATGACTAGAGCACCTTGTTTGTTTCAGAGCTATACTCAGAACTACCCCCCAGACCTGTGGCACCCCCACCACCCACAGGGCCAGGCCTGTGATCCCAGTGCTGGGTGGGATCACAGGGCCTAGGAACGACCCCACAGGATGCAGTGATCCATGTTCTTCCCCCAGTTAGTTGCCCTCCCCTCCCCCTCCCATGGGTCAGTCTCCCAGTCCCAACCTAGACAGCTGGAACTGGGCAACACAAAGGGCCCGAGGGCAGGACAATAACCTTCTGTCCATTCCCAGATGCTGGCCTGCAGGCCTGGTCCAAGCTGGGGGCCGGAGCCCCGGAGGGGCCGTGCCAGGCCCCCCGCGGGCAGCAGACAATGTTGGCAGTGATGGAGGGGAGGCATTTCAAAGGGTTTTGTTTCCCAGCTGACCCCCGCCCCCCACCTCAGCCAGGGGTGAGGCCCTAGCCCCACCTCCAGCCACCCAGAGCCTCTCAGGAACGGCCGGGAACCGGGAACTGGCCACATTCTTGACCCCGGGGGAAAAGTTTAGAAACTCAGTGCCTAGCGGAACAATAACTGTGTCATGGAGCAGATTTAGGAGTAACTCTTACCATCACAAAGCAGGAGACAAAGGGGAAGGGGGTGGGGTGGGGAGAGGGAGGGAGGGACAAGGGGAGGCCAGGAGGACTCTGGAGCTGCCGGGGGCCCTGCTCGCCACTCCAGGCCAGCTCCCAGGGCCCTGTTGCAATGCCCCAGACCACTGGTTAAGTAGGAGATGAAGGCAAAGACTAAACTGAGACTGGGGCGGGGGGGACCTCTACAGCAAAAAGGATTCAGATACTCAGATGACAAGATATGAGGCTTTATGCCTTAGTGACATGAAAGGCAGATTAGACACCTGGGAAGGAAATCTGGGACAGGAGCTCCCTACCCCAACTAGTCCCTAGGGGGTCTGGCCATGAGAAGGGACCTCAGGGCTCGAGCCAGGGCTACTTCCTCCCTGACTCTGAAAAGAGCAGGTTCTCTCAGGTCCTGAAACAAATGCTTTATTGCCCTATGAGAATAGGCTCATTCCCTTGCACTTAAAAAAAAAAATTAATTCTTATTCATCTGAGAGTAGAGGCAGAGAGATGGACAGGATGACCTCTCAAAGCCCTTTCTATCCAGAGACTTCTCTGATCCTACAAATGAACCCAGTTTTCCCAGCATTTGCTTCTACCCCAACACTATTGGATGGGGACTGTTCCCTAAAGCTGGCAGATGAGGTTGGCACTTGGATAGGGAGACCCTGAGCACAGCAAGGATCTAGACCCAAGACTCTGATGCCCTAGAAAAATTCATCCAAGACTGAAGAACTAAATTCCCAAAGCTACCTACCTAGATAGTCCTATTCAGGGCTAAATTGGGGATATTGTGTAGGGTGAGGAGAAATGGGCTCAGTTACCATGAAGGGACTGAGCTTTAACTACAGCAAGAATTAAGGTTGGAAGTTACTGGGAGGTACCCAGTTGGGATGTTTGGAAAATTCCCTTTTCTAGAGATTTGTAAGGAAAGAGAATAATGGAAAGTCTAATTTAAGAAAAGAGGTATGGAATCTGGTACTATGCCCCAAAGGTTACTAAAGTGACCCAGTGATACCATCACTAGACCTATACCCCCAAAGAGATAGAAGAAAGAAGAAAAAAGATCCATATGTAAGAAAACATTTATAATAACTCTATGGTGGCAAAGAACTGGAAACCCAGGGGGCGTTCACCTACTGGGGAAAGGCTGAATGATATATTCAACCTTTATGGCATTAAGATAAAATGGAATACTATTTTAAGAAATGATGAAAGAGATGGTGTCAAAGAAACCTGGGAAGATTTGTATGAATTGATGCGGAGTGAAGGAGAACCAGAACAATTTATCGAAAAACATAAAGACAAAAAGACTTTGAAAGACTTAAGAACTCAGATAGGCACAATGACCAGTCACAGTTCCATGATGAAACTCATGCTCCCCATGTCCTGACAGAGAAGTGATGGACTGGGGTGCAGATTAAGACATTTTTGGTACATAGCCAATGTGGGAATTTGTTTTGCTTGATTATGCATGTTTGTTACAAAGGTTTTCTGTTTCTTTTTTCTTTTTCTCAATAAGAAGAGAAGGGGGTGAGAGGGAGAGATTTTTATTCACTGAATAAAATTGATTTTTAAACATAGCAATGCCATATTAAGAGCAAATTCAATGAAAATAATATGACTACATTGACATATGCAGAATAAGCTTTTGACAAATACAACACATTTCTGCTTGAAAAAAAAAACAAAACAACAGAAAACAGAAATAAGTAGACTTTTCCTTGGGGAAAAAAGGCACAAGTGCGAAATGACTTCTCATTGTCCCTTCTACCCAGGCGTATTTGATTCCATAGATTTCACCTCTGTGCTCTACCTCATACGCAGTCTTCCCTCCCTCCCCACTACCTACATGGTTGTGGCCTTGACTAAAGCCTCTTCCTTCCTGCTGACATAGGCCATGCAGACAGAGAGATAAAGGGATGCAAAGACCCCGACTTATTGGAAGAAGGAGGGATGAATGACAAATGACATAAGACGCTGAGAAATGGAAAGATGGGAGACTAAGAAACAGGAGAGGGAAAGAGCAGTCCTTCCAAAATCAGGGAACTCCAACATCTCCGATACCTGGGATAATAATTCCTTTAGATGCAATGGAGATCATTGTCAAGTCCAGAGCCATCTTCCCAAGGACAATAATGCCTTTATTTTTCCCTCCTTAACTTTCCTGGGGACAAAAGGACCTAGGAGCCCTTTTACCTGCCCCTTGAATTCAGAAGTCACCCACACAAACACATTTCCTTTCCACCACTGAACCTTGACCATGGCGTTCTCCAACCCTGCCCTCCCACTTCCCCTGGGAGAACAGCCACTCACCCCAGGACCGAAATGCTCTGGGGGCTGGCTCCAGGGCCTCTTCAGTTAGGGGTTGGTAGGGGAAGAAGGGGATCTTCACTGCCACAGACTGATTTCCCTGTCTGATTCCTGTCAGCTTGGGCTGCCACCTGGCCCCAGACGATATTTGTTCTTCCTGAGGTTTTTTTCCTGGCAGCTGCTGGACAGGAAAGAGGCTAGAAGGGGGGAGAAGGGGGCAGATCTAGGGGGAGCTGGTTTCTGGAGAGGAAAACCTGGCTCCAGCCCTCCCCTGAGGAGGGGATGAGATTGGAGGGGTACCCACCTGGTCACCCTCCACTCCAGCTGTCTCTCGAGAGGGGAAGGAGGGAGACCGGAAAGAAGGGAGAGAGAAAGAGAAAGGGAGAAAGGGAGGAAGGGAGGGAACACCAGAGCTGAATCCAGTCCTCTTCCCCAGACCAAGGTGTTTGCCTTTCCTTGCTACACACTGACTCCATTCAAAGCCTTCGGATCCCTGGTGAGGTTGAGTGCCAAGGCACCAGGGAGAGGGATCACTGCCCTTCTTTCTCCCTTGTCTCTTACCACTCCCCTTCAACATTCTGAGGTGTTGGGACTTCTTATAGAGGGGAGAGAGACAGAGAGAGATGGAGGGAGGGAGACAGAGAGAGATAGGGGAGGGAGAGAGAAATGAGAGAGAGAGATGGAGGGAGAGAGAACAGGGACAGAAAAAGGGAAAGGAGAAAGAGAAGGAAGGAAAGAGACAGGATAGTAGGAAAGAGGTTGGGGGAGAGGGGGAGACAAAGTAGTTTTAGCATAAAGAGAACAGAAAAAGCAAAAGAGGAATATGGCTGCAGACAGAATCAGTAGAAGGCAACAGAGATACGGAAATTGAAAAACAGGGAACTAGACAAATGTGTAGAGGCTAAGAACCGAAGAAATCTAAGTTGAGGATTGAGAGTTGACAAAGAGATCAAGGCCAAGAACCTAAACTGAGAGTGTAAGAGGATCAGGGAGATGGGAAACTGGAGTCTGAAAGGGGAACCTTAGCAGCTGCAGTGAGCCAGAGAACACCCCCAGTCCCTGACTTCCTGAAACCCAGCCTTAGGGTCTGACCTGTCCCTCATACCCAGACACCAAGACTGGGGACCTGGACCAGCCATCGAGAGGAGGAGGTCAGGGGAAGAAAAAAGGGCAGTGGGACTGGGTTAGGTGAAAAGTTCCCTGAAGCCAAAGAGGCACCGATTGGGGCCAGGGGTTCCCATCTCTGGGGGTCCTGCCCTCTCCTCGGCCTGGCTGTCAGGTTGGTGTATAAAGGGGGTGGAAAGGTCAGCCACGGCCTTTCAGGCCTGTGGGAAAAACCCGGCCAATCTCCCTAATCCATATTTATTGGTGTGAGACACGAGGGGGATGCCCCCCCTTCAGGCTGGTTCAGGTTAGCCCTAAGACAGGCCCCATGTCACCCAAATCCTCTTGTTTGCTTCTGGATTGGCTACTTGGGGTCCTCCCCCTTCCCTCCTCCCTACTCCCTCTTCCCCCCATACCCACCCCCCCCTCCAATTGGGGTTGCCAGGCAACCATGGAAGGGTAGCTGAGAGATTTTCTTTATTACAAGCGGCAGCAAGAAAGCAGCATGGCCCCGGGGAACTGGGATGGGGATGGGGGGAAGGGCTAGGGGGGCAAGTATTCCCTTCTCTGGGGGGAGACCCAGTGGCTTCATCAGCTCTGGTTCCTGCAGACGGAGAAGTAGGGGGTGGGTATGGACTGAGCAAGGAGAAGAGATGTGAAATCAAGTATAATATCTGGGGTGACTCTATGTTCACTAGTCAGATCTGGCCAGGAAGCCTGTCACTTCAAAATGAATTTGGATGGCAAAACACCTAGACACTCCATCATATCACCAGGCAATTTCTAAGCCCAAAATACTGAAATGGACTCGTAGACTGGACTTTAGGGGTTATTTAACCCATTGCATTCACTTTATTGTTGAGGACCCTGAGAGCTAGATAAGGAAAGTGACTTGTCCAGATTTACCTACTAGTTAATGGAAGACCTAAGGATCAGAGCAAAAGTGTGTTTTAATTCCTCTTAACCCAGGGCTCCTTCCCTCATGCCAGGTTCCTTGGTCAATAGGCTCCTACATACATGCCCATTAATACCAGGTCCATCTGAATATTGATATTCAAAGGATAAAAAAAGGGTTTGTATTTGTATTTATATTTGTATTATCCAAGAAATGTAAAGAATTTTATGAGCAGGATTAAGTCCAAAGTTCTTTTGGCTTCCTTCCAAAACGCCAGAGCCTTCTTCCCTTCCTTAGTAAGCACAGTTAAGTGATATGATTAGATCTTGGTCTTCAGAGTAAGAAATTTTAGGTTATCTTCCTAATATCAGTTTACACTGTGGAAAATTGGAGGCCATATTTATTTGGTGCCAAAGGGAGCAGGTTATGTATATGATTTCAGAGGCCATTGGAAGATTCTCCTAGCCCCCAAATTATCCCTCCTAGTTCTCTTATTCCTCAGATTCCTCACCTCTTTGGTTTAAAGCTTCTATCCCTTAAAAATGCAAATTTCTTTTGGGAAAGATAACTTAAGTGGGAAAGGAACATGCATTTATTAAGCTCCTACTGTATGTTTTACAAATATTCCCTTATTGGAGCCTCACAATATGATGTAGGTAACATTGTGATCCCCATTTTAAGTACTTACCAGTCATTTATTCTCCAGTTTAGAAGAATTTATTTAAGACTTTTTAGAGATCAGCTTTTGGGAGGGAGAGAACAGAGAAGGCTCTGGATGGATGTGTGAGTGGGGTATGAGTTTCAGAAGGGAGAAAAGGACACCAAAGGGGAGGGGGTAGGACATCTGAAATGAACTTCAAAAACTTTTCTGTCCTTAAATATAGACAGTACAGGCCCCAGGGCATCTCCTAAGTGTTGTTTTTTTGAGAAAATTGCAGACTTCAGCTCATTTCCTTATCATTTACCTTTTCTACACCTCCCCAGCCCAGCTCCCCTTCAAGGGGAAGCTGGGGAAAGAATTCTTCCTCTGACTTAGTGTCAGGAGTCAGTCAGTATTTTTAATCCTGAGCCTGCTATTGTTAAGTCATAAGTGTAATATTTTACTTCTCTAGGGGAAACAAGCTTTAATTAAGTGTGCCAGGCATTGTGCGCCATGCTTTTTTGAATATGATCTCATTTGATGAGGCTAATAAAGGTTAAGTGACTTGCTCAGGGTCACACAGCTAGTAACTAGTCTGATTTGAATTCAGGTCTTCCTGACAACAGGCTTGGTGATCAAACCACAGTGTCACTTAGCTGCCTTAATTTTCCTTATCTGCAAAACTAGGGAGATGACCCTTTAAGCTCTATACTTGAATTCTGGAATCCTATGTTCTAAGGTAGTTTTGGCATTCTCCATTTCCATGAACATTCTAGGCAGCGGAGATTTGCTTAAGAGAGGTTTTCTTGTAATTACTATCAGGCTAGAACCTTGAGTCTCCTCACCAATAATTTCACTTATCTCTGGGATAGGAACTACAGTCCAGAGAGCTGTGCCTTCCTTCACATAGCAACACAGCCTTGGAACTGCTTTGAGGAAGATTCAGAAATTTAGACTTCTCCAGTTAGGGCTCTAAGAGTCAGATTCTAGATTCTTAGTAGGACTTGAGGAAATTATCTCCCCAAATTATCCCCTTAAGACAGTGAATCTGAGGAAACTGCCCATAGAGGAAGGCAGTGGCAAGGGGAATCAGAAATGAGAAAGGACAGGCAGTGTGTAAGCTAATAGCAGGCAGGGATCCTAGCTCTCCAGGCAGTACAGGTACACTACTAGCAGAAGGACAATGCCTACAGATTCCATTAACTTAGGCTCCCTCTCTTTGCATCCCCACTTCCACCCCTTTCACACCCTCCTCTCTGTTGGGAAAGGGAATGCTAAGAGTTGGACTCAGAGAGTTTACTGACTCCATATTCAAGGCCCTGGTGGTCTCATCTCTGTGGTTCCCTTACCACCCAGCTCATATTCCACACTATCTGCCCAGGCCCCCTCAGATATTCTTGGAGCCCACCTAGATCTCTGCCTGTTTTTCTAGCAGGACACAGGCAGACCCCCCAAGACAGATAGCAGTGGAAGAGAAAGGGCTTTAGCCCTTTCTCTGCCTGGCCCTTTCTCTGCCTGGGCCCCATGTAATTTCTGTCAGGAGCCGCTAGCTGAGGGCCATCAGTCTGGAGTACTCTGTGACTGGCCCTGGGATTGCTAGTAGTCTGGTTGTAGGGGGTAGGTGGGTGTACAGCTCTACATCCCCCCCACCCCAAAAACCCCTTTTATCTCTTCTGCTCAGCTAGGGGAACACTAGCATTACCTAGGCTCTACATAAAACCGAGGGAATTTCTCTTTTTAAGAGATTTTTCCCTGTATGAGACCTCTCTCCAACAATCCGAGGTAGCATCTAAAGAGGCTTGTCGTGGGGGACCACGGGACCCCAAAGTAGGGCGGAAAAAATGGGAAGGGTGCTTAAAAGCTACATAGAGTTAGACTAGGGCTGAGGGAATCTGTGCTCTCAGATTGCTGGGGGTAGAGGTGGGGGAGAAGAGACAAGAACCTTATGAGAAGATTCACGGGGCTGGGGGTGGACAAAACTTCCTAGTTGCCTCCTTTGGGCTCCTAGGGTGGCTAAGGGGGACATTAGGGAGATTGCTCTGGGAAGAAATGGGGGGGGTTTCCCAGGGCCCCTCGGTGGCACCCTTAGGGAGGGGGCAGGGCAGTTCTAGCAATGGTAGGAGCCAAAGGGAGGGAGCCATGAGGCTGGGGGTGGGTGGGATGATGGGGTCCAGGCTCAAGGGACTGGGGTGCGAGCTATTGGGGGGGAGACCCGCGGGGAGGGGCGCGCTATGTCTTTAAGAGCTGCCTGACTGCAGGTTGCAGCTGTCGTGGTGGGGCTCTGGAGACAGCGGAGATTCATTACTCCACCGACACAATGACCATTGATCTCCCCGTGGTGTTATTCAAATCCAGTACCAATTGCAGCCCATCCCCATTCTTCGGCGGCCGCCGCAGCAAGGCCCGTATTGTTGGAGGGGACGACTAAAAGCCCGCCCCGAGGCCCCCGAGCCGCCAGAGGCGCCTGCTCCGGCTCAGCCCTGCGCCTCGCCCTGCGCGTCCGGGGGGACGATAGGCGCCCCCCCTCCCAGCCTGGCCCGGCCCGGCCCGGCCCGGCCCAGCCCCGGCCACCCACCTACCCACCCAACACCCCCCGCACCCCCCCGCTCCCAGCCTGGATTTCCAGGGGAAGGAGTGACTCCTGCTGCAGGTGGCCCGGGGGGCCCCCAGTTCTGCTCTCCGGGTTCCCTTGCATTCCTCCACTCCAGGTCTCTCTGGGGGCAGGGAGAGAGGGAGAGGGACCCCTATCCCCAGCGAGGCCGGAGGCAGATAGTACCCGGGAAGCGGAAAGCTCAGGAGTCGGTGCGTGCCGGGGGCCGCGGGGCCGGAGGAGGGGGGAGCTGCGGGCCGGGGAACCTAGTAGTCGGGCAACACACCCCCCTCCCCGCCAGCGGGCAGACTAGAAGGTCCCGGCCGGCTGTCGGGGGGCCCCGATGCTGGGGAAGGGGCAGCCAGAGATGCGCCTTCGATTCTTTCTGTTTGATGCTTTCCAATGACTCGGACGCGGGCGCCTGGCCCCTGAGCCCAGAGTGCGGGGCCGGGCCGGTCTGGAGCTCCGACATCTCTAGCCGAGGGCAACCCGAGTCCCCGCTCCAACCCCGCCCAGTCCCGCGTACTGGGGGCGCTCGGAGAACCAAAGCCGAGGTTTCCCAGCAAACTGGACCTTCCATCTGGATCCGGGTTGGAGCTCGGCCGCAATCGATTTGGATCTGTCCGGGAGGACTAGGGAAATCCACCGCGATTGATCGAGATCCCGTCCCGGGAATAGGGGGCGGTGGGCAGCTGCATCTGCTGACCACCTACGGAGGTCTGCGAAGGAAAGCCGCCGTGGGGAGATCGGTCAGGCGCGGAGCTCCGAGACCCAGGTGTCCGAGGTGGCGCTTTCCAGGAGCTGGGCGGCGACTGGAGGTGGGGAGGGTGAGGGGGGTTCGGGGAGGACGGGGAGCAGGGGTTCCGCCGCTGATTGTCCAAACGCAATTCTTGTGCGAGTCTGCAGCCAACCGAGAATTGTGGCTGGACATCTGTGGCTGAGCTCCCGGCGCAACCGGGGAGATCAAGAGGTTGGTGGGGGGCGGGTATCCAGCAGTGAGTAGGGGGGATCAAGGCGGGACGAGCCCCCCTCTGAGGGCAGAGTCCCTACCCCGGGTTCCCGGCTCGCTCGCTAGGGCTCGGGAGTGATATGCGCCAGACGGATCCCTCATCCCCTCGAGGAGGGGGAATCGCTGGAATTCCCTGCTCCGATGGGGCGCGCGAAAGACAATCATTTATCCTCACCACCTTCATCAGCACCATCATCCTCGACACCGCTCGCGTTCTCACGGTCACCACCACTGTGATCACTATCGCGATCGTTACAGTTGCTTTTGTTATGATCTTCCACCCCTAAATCCCGGGTCCGGAGAGGAAGGCACGGCTTGGCTGGGAGCGGAGTCAGGATGCCGAGGATGGGTCCGGGGACTAGTCTAAGGCCAGGAAGGAGGGAGGAGGGAGGGGACGACGGAATCAGGGAAGCCGGCTCGCAAACTCGTTTAGAATTTGGTGCGCATTAGAAAGCGAACATACAACCCAAACGAAATTGGAGTCTCCCCTGGTACTTTCCGAAACAGACCGATCCTAAAAGCTTAGGCTACCACTCCCGGGGCTGGAAGCCAAGCCCAGTCGGGCAGAGCCTAGCCCTAGACCAAGCCGGAGCCGGAGCCGGAGGAGCGAACGTAGTAAATTGCCTGCACTTTCGTAGCAGATCTTGGGAAAGAAATTTTATCAATTAAAAAACAAACAAACAAGCTGGAGAGATTGACATTCATTATTCATATATTTAAAGAAAATAAGCGCGTCCTCCCCAACACCACCCCCGGAGTTTTGGTTTTCACCTTTGGAGCCGAGCTTGGGGTCCTCGTAGGCGGGGAACCAGTTCGAATGGGCCTGTAGTTGGCCGGGGCACTGGGGACTACACTCAGCAGGACTGTCTTCAGCTCAAGGAGTTTCGGCCAGGGTGACCGGGGCGCGGGGAAACTCGTCTTTCTAAGCGCCTGCTTCTCGCCTAGACTCGTGGGCGTTTGTTTGGATTCGGGTAGGGGTTCTTTCGCTAGGAGAGAGCGTGGGGGACCCAGGTGCCTCCCGCCTCCGCTGCCAAGTCTACTCCAAGAGAGATGAGAAACGCCAGGTCTTTCCCTCCCTGGGAACAGACAGGCAGCAGGGGCGGGGGAATCCCGCGTGGGGCGACCGGCCAAGGGGAGCTCCCTGCCGCAGCCGCGTGGGTGGCTGGGGGAGGTGGAGGGAGTCGGGCTGCCCAGCTAGGACAAGGTGATGGCAGGTCTTATTACTTAGAAACGGGGGTACTGTTCAAAGTGGGGCTAAATTGAAAGGGAATTTAATTAACTTGAAAGCATCAATAACACGCAGTTCTATATACGCAGGCAGAAGCACATAGTTGCGACTGTACCCAAAAAGATAAATACACCTCAATAGTTTCACAGACACTGTTTCCTCATATAGACCCAGAAGGGCACTTGCTTAAAGAAATATAGACTCCCACCAAAAGATCCCTAAGTTTTGTATGAACTATTCAAAGGCCCAAACCACACACCACTTAAATCAGAAAGCAGTAGACAAATGCATCCAAACATATTGCCAATTTTAATTGATTCTAAGATAAGGCTAGCACTACCCACTCCAGGGATTTTTACAACGAACACACCCATCTTCGACTCTTGATATCCCCAGGCCAAAAAGATCTACGTCCATTAGATGGACCAGTGAGGGAGATGAACTTGGCATTAGTCTCATTTAGAGGATGGAGGTAGGTGGGAGGAATTCTTATCCTTTCCCCCTTTCAACTTTTCTGGAAAAACTAAGTATCTGGGGAAAATATTTTCTCTTTCCAAGGCACCCCCCACCCCTTCCCCTTATGCCTCCTCTCTAGTTTTAGGACTGAAACGATCACATTCTCCTTGGGGATATACAAAGGATCTTTGGGGCCTAGCTATGCCGCTAGTCGTAGACTATCAGTTTGAGGAATGAATGAGCAAAATAACCCTCCTTTCTACATTTATGAAGAGAAAAGGTAAACAAAAACCCAGGATTGGATACAGGGGTACCTAGAATATACTGAAAATTCTCAGTCTCTTCTGATGGATAGGGGGCTTCTCTGGAGATTGAGTGAATTGGAGATAGGAGGTTCGGGTTCCTGAAAATTCAATTTGACAGGCTAAGTGATAGACTAAAAATGGCTCCTACGGTAGATGGTATAATACTCAGCATTATGTATACAAGAGAGAGGGAGATGAGTAGACATCCAGTTCCCAGCTTTATTTAGAATTTGGCTCTGCTGAGAGGTCCAGCTCAAACTGGACTCAACCTGTCCTCGTCCCCACAAATTTCCCCAGCATCATCCTCCTCCCAGATCTTGTTCATACAATTTTGGTTGGGCCCTTAAACCTGCTCCAAGGAGGTAAGAGAATGATTCTCAGAATCCCTGGGACATTTGCATCATGCCAGGAGCTGTGCCATGAGGTCACTGGGATACCAACAACTGACCTAGCCCAGCTGTATCTAGGATGAGGCTCCAGGCAATAAAGAAAAAAAAGACAAGCATGAAGGCCTTTATTTGCCCAATGCCGGCTGTTACAGGCACCGCCATGTTGACTTCCAGATGAGTCTGCATGCTTTGTGGAGAGGAGCTGGAAGGTCCCAAATATATCACAAAGCAGTTTCTTGTGCTCTGGTTTTCTGGCAACCCTTAAGTTCACAATGGTAAAATCCTTGGCATTAGAGAGGAAACTGAGGCACAAGGAAGAGACTGTAGCCCTCCCCAGCGAGGCACAGAGCCCAGGTGTCTTCAGACAGTCTATGACGGACGAGTTTTTTGTCTCTGGGGGAGGGGGCCTGGGAGCCCATCTGGTGGCCTGTATACTGTGGGGCAGGCCTAGGTCAAGGGCTAGGGAAGTCAGAGGAGCAAGGCTGGAGCAGCTGGGGGCATCCAGGCAGAAGAAGGAGGAAGAGGCAGCACTGAATAGGGGCCCCCGGCTGAGGCTCAGTAATGACATTGGAAGAAGCATGTGGAGCCCTTGATTTCTAAGATGAGGAAACTGAGGCAAGAAATCTCAGTCACAGAATCCTAGAGCTTGAAAGGGTCTTTAAATTGTCAAAAGACAATTTCACAGATAAGGAAACTGAAACCAAGGGTGATGAATGACTTGCCCAAGGTGACACAGTTTAGAGTACTGGAACAGCTCCACAAGAAGCAGGCTGATAGGGATTCAGAGCTCACAAAGATGCCTGCAGAGTAGTGGGGGCAGAAAGACCACTATCTCCTTTCGAGGCACTGATTATGGATGGAGGCAGTCTGTGGCAGGTTTCTTGGCAAAGCTGCCCCCCCCTGCCCCGTTATGAGGAAAGAGGTGGTAGTAGCTTCTTCCACTATCACATAAGCTGTAAGCAGCACATTTTTAGTAGCTGGCCTCATTTCCCTTCCCAGAGGGAAAGCTGCTAAGGCTGGAGAGGGAGTGGGGAGGATGAAGCACAGGGAAGAGGCGAGAGCAGGACTGCCTGGTTCTTTTGCTCCTGGTCCTTCCCCATGAAGACAGTCAGGGGAGGCTTGGTGTCCCACATGCTCCGGCTGTGGGGGAAGGGGGAGGGGGAGGATTTCTCTCTTTTGTTCCCCCATTTTGGATGTTTTCTGCCCTGAAGGTCCCTGGGAGCTAGAGGAACTGAAGGACAGAGGAGGACAGATGCTCTAACCACCATGTAGTGTGGAGATGAAGAGGATGTTGTCCTGGTCCTGTAATTGGTAGTCCAATTCACCCTGAGAGAAAAAAAAAGATGAGAGAGAAAAAGGAAGGAGACAGAGAGAGAGAAAGGGAGGGGAGAGGAGAGAAAGAGAAGAGAAAAGGAGGGAAGAGAAAGAAACAGAAAAATGGGAGGGGAAAGAGACACACACAGAGAAAGGAAGAGGAAAGAGGGACAGAGAAAGGTAGGGAAGAAAAAGAGACAGAAAGAAAGGAGAGAAAGGGAGAGAGACACAGAGAACGAGAGGGGAGAGAGAGAGAAAGGGAGGAAGGAGAGGCGAGGGGGGCGGAGGGGAGGAGGGAAGGGAAGGCGAGAGAAAATATATCAGCAACATATTGACACTCAGTCTGAGCATGCACAGAGCTATGAACCCTGAAGGTAACATGAGGTAGGGAAAGATGTGATTGCTTCTGAGAGAGATGAAATGGGTTTCCTTCACTGGCTCTAACACTATCTCTGTTTGGGCTCAGCTTTTTGTAGTTTTCACCTATTTCAGTACAGGTTCTTGTACAGACTCCTTCCAAGGGCAAAGAAGAGGATAGAGGAAGAGGGGTGCTCATAGTTCTAACAATGAGAAGCAAGAGGAAACTGGGGTAGGGCCAGGTAAGGGAAAAGCTGCCCACTCCTACACTGACCTGCAGCTCCCAGTCAGCATCATTGATTAGGACCAGAATCCCTGGCCGTCTGTAGGAAAAAGAAAAATAGAATTTGAAAGCTGGAAGGGACTTTAAAGATCATCAATGCAATCCTTTCATTTTATAAAGAAGGAAACCGAAACCTAAAGAAATATACAACTTATCAAATGAGATCTTGTTTATACAGCACTTAGCACAGTGCTGAGTACATGAGAAGGTGCTTGTCATCAGTCGTCCCCAGCCCCACCCCTTTCATTACTTAAGCTGTGTTTAGAACACATCTCTAAGGATGCTCGTTTCACCAGACCATCCTTGCCGAAGAACACCATGGGCTGGCACATGGACTCGAGAAGCTTCTGGAGAGGAGAGAAACTGTGAAAATCTAGAACCCTTCCTGAGGCACTAGTTGGAAGTGAGGTTCTGGGGGACCTCTCTAACATCAGCTCAGGAATTTATATCTTAAAAGACCTCCCAGGAAGAGGAGTCTACAATCTTCCAGGGCAACAACCTGGATCCGAAAGGAAATTCTTCGTGATATCTACTGACTAATCTTGACTCATTTTGTTATGTCCTTGTAGGAGGAGATGAGAGTCCCTGGTCCCACCCTCCTTGTAAAAATCCAGTGCAGAAGTGAAGATATCAATGGCTGAGTCCCTAGAAGTTTGAGTCAGATAGGATTTCAATTCTCTGAAACCTGTCTGGAACAAGTCTGAAAGGTGTAAATCGGCTTCCAGGGAAGCCCAGTGGGGATCACTCTCACTTCGTTAATGGCTGGAATCTATAGTCTTATAGTTCAGGGAGTCCTCAATCTCTACAATTCCTTTGATAGATAAATTAGCCCCAGAATTAACCCCTGAAGCATCCCATTTCTATGGCCAGGTTAGGTTAGTGAAACTCAAAGGTCCTAATTCAGATTTCAATCTCAGTCTGGCTCTTGGCTGAAAAGCACTGGGGACATGTAAGAGATATATTCTTATCTGTCAGAAACCAAGGATGGCTTTGGGATTTCCTGGCCCACTCCCCAGGGTGACCTGTGCCACAGGGATGCTGTAGATAGGTATGCCCCACACTTCACCATGACCCCAGGCAGAATGCAATCACTGTCCCTTTTTTCACCAGGTTGGCCTCATTTTAAAAATAAAGTGATTTCCCAGTGGAATGATTTTGGCTGCTTCTCAGAGAGGATGGACCCAGGCCTGTGATGGGTTCAGAAGAGGCAGATGCTGAGGCAAAGGACAGGGGTAGTATGGATCTGATTGCTTCAATCTCACTTCCCACTGATAGGACAGGGGAAGGTCATAACCACAGGGCAGAGCCCTATGTTAGCTGGTGGATGAGGGAAAAAACCTGGCTTATGATATAAAAAGAGCATCAACTTTGTCTATACCCAGTTCAGTAGAGGGTGGCTATGTTCATACTCAGGTCCAACAATGCATTCATACATGGAGCAAAATAATTCATTAGAAGCACAGAAAACCAGAGCTGGAACCCCTACCCTCTCCTTTTATAGACGGAGAAACTGAGGCAAGGAGACAGAAGCAGCCTGCCCAAGGTCACACAGAGCTGATCACCCGAATTATACCTACCACGCCCCCTCCTATCTGGGAATAAAAATTTAAGATCTCAAATTCAGTCCCAAGGACAGATCCTTTGGGGGAACAATGAGACACAGCAAGTATCGGTTTCTGTTGGAACTCTGAAAGGGTTCCATCACTCAAGATTTCTATACCTTCTTTTGGTTTCACTTACTTCCTCTATCTATGGGAAAAACAAGCACTTCAGGAAAAGGCTGAAGATTAGAACCCTGGCTTATCCTCAACCAGGATGGCACCAAAGCTCATATACTCAAATGTCTTGTTCCCCAAACCACTGAGGCATCCATCAATTAATCAATCAACAAGCATTAAGTAGGTAATGATTTATCAGGGGGCTGTGCTAAGAACTGGGGGCACAAGTACAAAGAACAGAGCCATCTTCTTCTGTGTGACACATCCCTTGTAGGGCATCCCTCCCTCAACTCTACACTGGTAGAGGGGAAAGGAAAGAGAGCCTTACACGCTATCTCCCTGGATGAATAATTCTGGTCGCTCCTTCAGTAGGTTCTTCCTTATCCAGATGAGAAGGTTTCGGATATCCCCTAAAAAAAAAGGAGGGAGACCCATCAGTTATGATCCCAGAGAACCCAGCCCAGCTGCTCGGTAATATGACCAGAAGTTCTTTGATCTAAAAGACAGTACCAAGAAAGTCTTTGCAGAGACCTCATTCCCTGAGCCATGGAAGGTGCTAGATGGTTATGCTAAAATGGGGAGGAAGGAAATATACATTTATTAATCACCTACTAAGTGTCAGGCACTTGGCCTGAACCTTAGGAGCTTTTCAAGCTTTAAGACATCTGCTTATCACAGTCCGTGAGGTGAGTGCTGTTATGATTCCCTTTTTGCAAGTGAGGAAACTGAATGAAACTGAGTCAGGACACTTTAGAAAGGGTCAATTAATTAGGAAAAGGGGACTTGGGTTGAATAAGAGAGAATAAATTTAACCTGAAGATAAAATAAACAAGAGAAAATGTCTTGACTAAAAAAGTGTGAAGACTCCAGAACAGGTCACCAAAATAAGCCCTAGAAAAGGGTTTGCTATGGGTTATCATGGCTGGAAGAAAAGTCTCAGCCAATCCTTGGTATAACCAGGCTTTAAATGGGCCTGTCGGGATGGGTAATCTCTTGTTCTCAGTACCCTTCCCACCCAGAATATCTCTCTTCCACCTTTATCTCTCCTTCTCAGCCCCAGACTGGGAGGATCCATCTTTGCTCCTGGCTGGCATACATTTCTCTTTGCAAGGGAAGAAAAACAATTGTAGGAGAGATAGTATCAGTTAATTTCCTCTGGAGGAGGGAGGCTGAGGGGAGAGAAGAATCCATCAGTAGGCTGGGAGACACTGACAAATAGCTCTCTGGTTCCCTCCCTCTGGCCTTGCACACCTCAAACTGCCATGCCCCAGATGGGTTACTCTTGTTGTGCAGAGAGGAAAAAGATTGGTAAGAAAGCTGGGGGGAGGTGAGTGGCACTGAGCAGAAATAAGTCTCTATGACTTAAGGATCTCAGTCTCTATGTTCCTTCTCCACAGGCTCTGAAACACAGTGTAATGGTAAGAATGCTGGGCTTGAAGTGAGAAGGCTTGGGTTCCCATCTCAGCTCCAGTATTTATTAGATGGTTGATCTCGGGCAAATTTATGTCTTCATTTGTAAAATCATGGTGTCAGCACTCGCACAACTTACCTCACAGGGCTATCATGAGAAAAACGCTATATAAGCCATAAAACAACCATGCCAATTATCACTACCCTTCCCTACACCACACTCAGGCGTGCAGGAAAACATCCCCAAAGTTCGGCTGTGCTGGGTCTTCAAGTCCCCCCCTTGGGAGCAACAAGGTCACTTAGTGGGAATGGAATTGATGGGCGTGCTGACCCAGATGCCATGACATGGACCAAGGGAAACTCATTACCTCTATCCTTTAAACGCATTATAATTTTATCGGCTAAACTATGGTGTGGGGCTACTCCTCTTAGCCTGGGGCTCAGTTTCCCTACCTGTGATCATGAGCTCTGAAGGTTGGGAGTAAAAGGAATGCTTGGAAGAGATAAAAAAGTTAAAAAATATCTGGACAGTACAGCTGGACACTCAAACCAAACATGTCTTTCATGAAAGTAGTTTCTCTGAATGGCTGAGAGAGGGAATTGCTATATCCAAACACTCAGTTCTGCACTAACCAGCCCATTCCTCTGTCTGCAGACTTTGGTATGTCCTTGGAGCACCAGACCACTGATAGGGTATTCATAGCATGGGGTTGCTCTTTTAAAAACAGAAACTGTATCTAGGATATATGGAAGTGATTGTAGAAAACTGAAAACAAATTAACAAAAAAATAAAAATAAAAACAGAAACTATTAAGAACTTTGCATTAGTGTAGCAAAGAAAGAAGAAAAAGAGATACAGGGTTGAAGGAGGAGGGAGAAGTAGGACAGAGAGATAGAAGCGCAGGCGCATTGTGCCTAATGATCTGTGATGATTTTGTCGCCTGATGGGGCTCCTCCCTAGGGTTTTCTGAGCTGGGAAAGGATGGGCTTGGGTTTCCCCTTGGCTCCGACTCCTCTTGGCCTCCATCTTGGCACAGTCTGGTGTGCAGTAGGCCCATAGATCTTCCTACTGCTCGATAAAACTGCCCAGGCCTGACAGATCCATCAGTGAGGCCTTGGTGAAGGGAGAGGATGTGCGTCTGTGTACAGAGAGGAATTACCACTACAGGGCAAGTGCCTGGAATGAGAAATGTGGAGACTAGGTTAGTGTATGTAAAACTCTGCAGCCTGGTGAACTGTAAAGCCTTATAGGAATTCACCCTTCCCCTCCTCTGAATTCTCACTCCCATATCCCTTCTGGTACCCAGAGAAATGAGATTCAGCCATGTTTGGGCTCTCTCTGTTCCCCAATTCCTCTAGAGACTGAGTTTTCCTTGGATTTGAGCTGTGTCCTCCCAACAGAGAAGGAGACATTGTCATCTGTCTGGGTTAGGACCATGGATAAGGATTCAGGGTTCTGTGGTCACCATGGGGTCATCCAAATGACAGCACCATTGGCTGCCCTGCCTACAAAGTCTGGGAAATGTGGGGGATGAGAACTATTCCTTTGACCCAGTCCTGGCTTGTTCATCATGGTGCCCTAAGCCCAGCTCTCATTTGCTGAGGTCACTAACTTCAGCCTAGCCCACCCCTAACCCCGCCCACATTCTTGCCAGACTGTTACCATGGTTTGGGCCCTGCCCCACCACCCTTATTGTTTGGGTGTGGGTTTGATGGCTGATGGCTCCCTTCTCAAAACTACTAACAAGAAACACCTAAACCTTCTATTTCTGGATAGAATCTCCCCCTTTTCTCAACTTTCCTGCCCTTCCCACCCCATCCCCAGGGGTAGGAAAAACCCAGGGTGCCCAGAAAAGGAATACAATGGCTCATATCTCATCTCAGCCTTGCTTTGGGAAAGGCAATATGCAAACAGACTTCCTAGCCAGATGGTGGGTTTCCAAAGGCAGCTAGGGAGGCAGAAGGGTTAAGCAGTCAGGTGCTAATAAACAGAGGCCAGACTTGGAAACTAATCTCTGAGACATGAACATCTTAGGCTCACTCTCCTCATCTGCCATCCTCCTTTATTCATTTTCTCACAGTCAGTTGTACCATCTGAGTTCCAGTTCTAGAAATCACCTCTCGCTGCCTGTATTCTTCACCTGGGTCTTAGTACATTCACCTTATATTCCAGTCATTTGTGTCCACGTCTTAGCACTTCTATTAGACTGTGAGCATTATGTGGCCAGGCTGGAGTCCTCATCATCTCTGTATCCCCCAAAGCACAGGGAGAAAACAGCAAATGTTTCATGAGTGAGTGAACTACTGCCTAGCGGTTGGCTGAAGAGAGCTGAGAATGGGGTGACTCACATGGGATAATGGAGCATATGGCTGGTGGCTTAGAAGACAACGAGAACCATGTGCACTTTTTTAGTGACTCAATCAATTATCGAGCATTTATTAAGCACCCAATTCAGGCACTATACTAGGCTCTGGGGATATGAAAACAAGGCAAACCTAGTACTGGCCCTCAAGGAGGAGTTGGGCATCTATGCAAGAGGACAGATTACTCTTAGAAAATAGCACTTGATCTCATCTTGCATTATCTTCAGAATCAAATGAATTAAAGTGTGTGTGCACACGCACACATACACCCAGGAGACCATGGTTAGCAAGACAACAGTGGCACAGAAACTAGTAGCTGCCTCCTCTTTTATTCCAGGGAGTTGTCCAGTGCCTACTAGGGAAGGAACTGAAGGCAGGTAAGTAAGGCAGTCACTGGCACCAAGAGCACCTCCCAAGACTCCTAACTCCAAGTAATGACAAGCTTAAAAATTTCTGGATCTGGATTTCAGTCCCTTATGCATTCTCATTCAGACTGAGCCATGATCACCCAGGATCTTGGGAACCCTTAGATAATGTGTGCAAAGCACTTGGCTAACTTTAAGGCTGATTATTAGCATCATTATGAGAGTCCTCCTGGTCTTTCCACAAGAAGCACCTGTGAGGGAGGAGAGTGGTCACTTGCTCACCATCACATGTAGGGAATCTTATACTTTGGGAGCACAGTCAGGGAAGTTTACCCCAGGGTAGATCCTTTCTACTGCTAGTGGGTAGGCCTGCTCCCATCTTTTCTTGGCTTAGACTCCAAGATAGCATGCCTTTCTATGAACCAACCTAGAGAGCCATGGAGCCTGCTGGCAAGGGCCCCTCTCACTGCCCCAAGCCCACCAGCCATCAAGGAAAGGCTCTTCTCTCCAGCACGCCCAGAGCCTTACTTACTTGAAAGGAGAGAAGAAAGGTCCAAAGGGTGGGAGTGGATGAGGGGAATGGGGTGAGGGGAGGGGGAGCTGGGTGTAGGGCCCATTTACAAATGAATGGAGGTAAGAATGGAGCAGTTTGTGGGATAAAGGGCCTGCAGAAGGAGGTTTACAGATGTGCAGAGAGGACTGCTCCTCATTGTTTAATTAAGCAGAAAGTGGCTCTTTTCAAAAGCAATTTTGCACAGGAGCTGGGGGGGCTCAGCAAACAGGCCCCAAGAGCGAGGGTGAGCAGGAGAAAGGAACAGCTGGTGCTGGGAGCCGCTGTGAAGCGCATGCTAAGCAGTTTAAAGAGCTGGAGAGCTCCCTCCCTCCTGCTCCGGTCACCCTTTAAACTGCGGAGTCATGACAGGCACAAAGGGAGAAGACAGAGAGAGGCGGAAACGGGGTGGGATGGGGGGAGAGTTTGGGACAGGAGGAAAGGTTGTCCTACTCCATGTCTGTGTAGGAATGTGTGGATGGCTGAAAAAAAAAGGAAATTCTGGGCTTTGTCCTAGAGACTGGAAAAACGAAACCGCAAGGTGAACTGACCCAGCTTCAGCTCACTGAGTGATCCATGCCACGAAGAAACCCCACAGGCCACGTGCAGGTGCCCATTACCTTCTCAAGCAGAGCCTCACACTTTTGGTTACCATTCTCCCTTCTCTAGGTCTATACTTCATGGGGAATAGCTCCTCATAGACATGAATACAGTACCACTGATCCCCAGCCCCCCTCTTAGGTGAAAACCTTCCCTTCTGCAGCAGGGAAAACCTCAATTCATAGTTAGGATGTGAGGGATCTAGAAATGATCTCTCGGGGGTGTGGCTGAAAGTCAACCACCCTGCCAGAAGAGCTGACTCTGCCAACTGTCTATTGGGACTCCTTGGTTCTAACCTTCCCTGGAGCCTCAGGCTCTTTCTTCATCTGTAACATAAGGACACTAGACTAAATGGTCTCTAAGGTCTTTCCCCTTGTGTTCAAACCCTGTATAATTATGCCTTCTCACATTATAGATGAAGAAGGGAGAGAGCCAAGTATAGAGCTCAGTGTAGAATGCAGACAGACTCGCTTCATTTCACGTTAATGTACTGGCAAGTTCCCCTATACTTTCTTTCATTTCTCTCAGTGGGTTCTCTTTGGAAATATACTCATTTTGGGTGCTTTTCCCTGACCCTACTCCCCAGAGTCTTGAGTGTTCAGGTTGTCATAGGGCTCTGTGACCCTCTACCTCTCCAATCTGAATTACAGTCTACTCCAGCCAGAAGAGACTTTGAAGATTTCTGGTCTAATCCCTTTCATTTTACAGGTGAAGAAACTGAGAGCCAGAGAAGTGATTGGTCCAAGGTCACACAGCTGATTGGAGACAGGGAAGTGTGGCAGACAGAGAACTGGCCTTGGAGCCAGGAAGACCTAGTCAAGTCCTGCCTGCAACACATACTAGCTATGTGATGTCAGGACTCCAGGGCAGAGGTGTCAACAGGAGGTCATACCACTGTGCAGTGTGGTTCAAATCTGATTAAAATATAAATGTAAAATATTTAACAAAACAAATAAAAATACAATAAAACATTGATAGAGGAAGTTTCTGATCCTAGGAAATTCACAGGTCCAGGCCCTATCCCTATTTATACAGTTGATTAGTCACAGAAGAAGGATCAGGTTTTGACTCCTAAATTCTATACTCACTCCAATCTTGTGGCTGCTGTTTTCCCCACTGGGACTGCTGGGATCCTCTTAGCCAAGCACCAGCAGGTGGGCCAGGCTGGCTGCCAGGGAACAGATCTGGGTACCAGCTCAGTGGCACCATGAGGCTGTCCCAGTGGTACAAGCCCCTTGCCTACCCACTGGGCACAGCGGTGTCAACTCAATGCCTGGCAGTCGCTGCCTAGTGTTAGAGCCAGAATATCACTTTTAACCTACACTGGGTCCCAGTTCTTCTTCCATGACAAATTGTTGCTACTTAGGCTATATACATCCTGCTCAAATTTAAAGCATGTTGGGCAGCAGAAGTACACCACTGGGCACAACCTGGCATATGTATCTTGTATTAAAGCTTCCTTCCTCTCCAGTTCCTTCTCTCCTCCCTCCCCGCCCAGCAACTAGGAAGAATATAACAGAAAATTTAGAAGACCAGGGTATGGGGGTGGGGGGATGGGGAAGGGGACTTGATAATGAGGAGGGATCTGGGTTCTATACCCAGCTCTACCCTTGACTTCTTATGTTGTCTTAAACAAGTCATTTGCCCTCTTTTTGCCTAGCTAGGGAATCATGTTTCCAGGGAATATTGTAGTGCTGATATTGATACCCTTTGAATTCTTCAGAAAAGAAGTTAAATGCGTAGAGTTCTAGATCATAGCTAATAAGATTTTTCAGTTTGCCGATGAGACCTCAAAGGTTTTATTTCAAAGTCCCATCATTCAGAAGACTGCTAGGATTGCTTGGATGGTAATCAAACCCATGATCTGGTAACTTTCAATATCACCCTACCCTACAACAGAATCATGATACATACCTGCGGCAGCTTACCCAACCTCATAGTAACATTTTAGTTCCTCCCATTAACATCCTGTCCCCAG
This sequence comes from Notamacropus eugenii, assembly GCF_028372415.1. Taxonomy (NCBI): domain Eukaryota; kingdom Metazoa; phylum Chordata; class Mammalia; order Diprotodontia; family Macropodidae; genus Notamacropus; species Notamacropus eugenii. Next base: position 479,679,053 of record NC_092872.1, on the reverse strand, counting down.
TTCAGTGGGGCATTTTTGCTCGTCTGAGAATTTCAGGCAGCATTGAGGCAGACAGAACCATCTCTGTCCTAGCCCCCCAATGGGAGCCAACAGACCTGGACAATGATCCATTTGATTGCAAATAGGTCTGTCAGCACAGCATCCTCCCCACAGTGCCAGAAGGAAGCTGCCAAATCCAGGATCTCATAAGAATCTAGGAATTCAGTCTCCACCTTACAGTATATACCTTTTCTCCTGGGACAGATCACGGTTGTGGACTGAGAATGAAGAATTATTTAGAAGGGAACTGTCACTTAAACAATCAGTATGACCACAAATCTGGGCTTGGAGAGTTAAAATGAATCCAGTCTCCTGCCTTCAATCTGCACAAGCCAGGACCACTGATAATTTACCTGACTCTCAATCACACTGTCTAATCTTTGAAACTCTAAATGTTGACACGTTATTTTCCCTAGGTCTAACCTAAATCTTTCCTCTCATAATTTCAGTCCAATGAATCTTTGATGTCATTGGTGACCACCAGGACTGAAGGTTACCATCTTCATGGAAACAGCTGAATTATCCAGTGCCAGTCTTTCCTTTTTCAGATCAAATCATCACAATTCTTTTGTCTTTTGTTCCCTATCCTCTTTTACCACTCAAGCTGCCTTTGCCAGGATCCTCTCTTTTCTACCTTCCTCTTAAAACGTAGTGATCCTAGACTAGATTTGGGATGTTAGAAACATGCGCACCTAAGGAACAAGGCAAATGATGGAAAGAAATAAAATTATGGCTTGACAGTTAAAGCAAACTTTTATCAATATCAGGAAAGGTAAGTAATTAAGGAATCACAAACACTGTCAGATAATTATTGTCAGATGATTTTTGATGCCTGTTTTCTAGAAGGATATTCAAGTCTCTCATTATTCCTCTGCTAATCTGGTTTTGGGAAAACTTGGGTGGCCCATGAGGTCCTCGATCATAGATAATGGTCTCTAATTGGGTCAATCCAGACGTAAGACATTGAAGATATATGTAAAGAAAAGGTCAGAGAATGCAAGAGTAGAAACTTGAGCAAAGAGTCAAACAGGATCTTTGTGGTCACTGGGAACCACTGTGCACACATAGGATGCCTAACCAATGACAGCAGAACTAGTGAGGGGAGAGGATGGGAGCGGGGGGAAGAGAAGGAATCCTCTGTTTTACATGTGGTAAGATTTTCTTCCCTTCAGTTGAAACTTCACCTGTGAGGATAGTTGGGAACCTCTGTCTAATACCTCCTATAATGGCTGTTCAGAAATCCTTGGACACCCCACTGCTCCCAAGGTTGGCCATACCTGTGTTCCCCTGGCATAACAGGGGTGAGAAGAAAAGATGGATACTCACAGGGCTCCTCTTGACTGGGTAAGGTGACCTGGTGCTTCTTTACACCATCAAATAAGAGCTCTGCCCCACCTCTGCAAGGAAGATGATAAAGAGAGGACCCAGTAAATTACAGGGAGCAAGAAGGGGCTGTGCCCTGAAACAATACTGAATAGGTGGAAGTAACAATGAGTTGATATACAAGACTTCAGCTAAACCAGTTAAGAACTCAACCATATGCTACATCTGACATATGAATATTTCCTTACATACTAAAATGCTGTTTTAAAATTAACTATCACTTCTCCATCTTAAATGATCTCAGTTCCTGTACTCTGTCTACATGAGGCTCATTGTCCTTGTCCAATATTTTAATCACAATACATTCTATGTGGGACACTAAGTTTCAGGAAGGAAGGGACTGTGCTTTACTTCATGCCTGTATCCCCATTTTATGGCACTGTATTTTGCACACATTAGGTCTGAATAAATGCTTGGTGAATTGAACTAATACAAATATCGAAAATGGGACACCAAGCTTCAACCAAGAACACAGGGACAGAATAGACAGTGCTTCATCTATGATGGTGGTTAGGGTAAGCCAGAATTTTGGCACACACCAAATTTTATAATCTTTGCCGTGCTTTTCACCTTGTAAACTGGGAAGAAGAAATGGAAGGAAAGGAATGTTTTCCAATATTTACCTTTCAAACCAAACTGTAGTATGGTTCCACTGAAAATATACTGGACTGGAAATCTGTTATTTCTAGGCCCCATTCTGGTGACACCCAGTTGTGTGACCTTGGGCAAATCACTCTGTTCCCAAATATAAAAATAGGGGGTTGGCCTAAATAAAGTCTAATATTTTTTTCCAACACCAACATTGTGCAAATCTATCCAATCTAGAATCCATCCAAGGTAGCACCATGGGACCTTTTCTTGACTATCCAAGAATCAATAAACCCCACCCTTGAAGCAGGAGAATCTGGATTAATGAATATCTACAATTCCTCACCACCACCCCTTTACCCTCCAATCCCATTCACCCAGGGTTGTCTACCCTTCCTTTTCAGTCAACTCTACACTTTTGGAAAACAGATTCCAAAAGGTTTGGAGGAAGGATAGGTAGGATCTCATAGACCAAAATTCTACAAGAGAAATCAGTCTAAGAGTGATGGAAAACTCTCAAGAGTGAAATTTGGAAGATACAAAAGGAAACAATTTTTTAAAAAAATGTTTGTATTTTCTTCTCAGTTGCATGTAAAAACAATTTTTAACATTTGGGTTTTTTTAATTCTGAGTTCCAAATCCCCTTCTTTCCTTCCCCCTCCTTGAGAAGGCAAGTACTTTGATATAGGTTATAAATGTGCAGTCATGCAAAACATTTCCACATTGGGAAACAATTTCAATAAGGAGAGTCTGAAGAGAATGATGTCTCAGGGTAACCCATCAACCAACTTAAGTTTTACAAAGGAACAGACAGAAGATAGAAGCAAGAGTAGATAATAAAAATCCAACAGAAGAGCACGGAAAGGTTCTGTAAATATAGTGCAAAGCTATAGACAGTGTGTATTTCTTTTAGCCATATGAGGGGAAAGAAGAGAATTAAAAAAGGAATAGGACTGCTTAGGGTGGACAAGACTATAACATCTGGAAAAAGAAAGGAGAACCTTTAAATTAGCATATGGCTCATTTTCTCTGTACCTCTGTACTGGAAATGAGAGATCTAACAGTAAGAACTAAGAGGCACTAGCAGAGATTGATACCTAAGATAGTAAGAACACTAGTCACCCTTAAGGAATTCATGCCATCAGGCCCAGAAGGGCTATAGTCTCAAGTACTGAAAAAACTGATTGCTAAGCCATCATCTGTAACAGCTGAAAGATGGTGGAGAAAGGGAGAGCTACTGCAAGACTGAAGAAGTAATGTCCTGATTTTCAAGAAATCGAAGGTAAAGGTGTCTGCAAACTACAGGCCAGTGATCTTGAACCTCAATTATCAGGCAAATGCTAGAAGGAATCATTTAAGAGATGTTTAATCATTACAAAGAGCCTGAATAAGTATCATGAAGAACAAGTCAGGCCAGACTAACCCTTCTCCCCTATTTGATAGGGTTACTGAGTTGTTAGACCAGAGAATGCTGTAGATATAGTTTACACAGATTTTAGGAAAGCGTTTGATAAAGTGTCTCATACTGTTCTTATGGAAAGATAGAGAGCTGTAGGTTCCACAGTACTATTAGAGAGATCCAGGCTAGGCATTAATGAGGTGATATTAACTCAGCAGGAGGTCCCCAGGTGAGTGCCCCAGGGATCTGTGCTGGACTCTAGCTTTTGAACATTTTTATCAATGATCTGGATAAAAGCATAGATGGAATGTTAATCAGATTTGCAGATAACACAAAACAGGAAGGAAAAGCTAATACTCTGGATAAGAATCGGAATGAAAAAAGAACTTTATAGGATAAAGCAATCTCATAAGATGAAATTCAATGGGGATTGTTTGTTCAATCAGTTTCAGTTGTGTCTGACTCTCTGTCACCCAGTTTGACATTTTCTTGGCAGAGATATGGAGTGGTTTACTATTTCTTTCTCCAGCTCATTTCATAGGTGAGGAAACTGAGGCAAACAGGGCTAAGTGGCTTGCCCAGAGTCACACAGCTGGTAAGTGTCTGAGGCCAGATTTGAATTCAGGAAGATGAAGTCTTCCTGATTTCAAGCCCAGTGCTCTATCCACTGTGTCTTGTTTTGGTCCAAAGAGGACCAATGACATCACAAGGTGATGTCTTGACTGGCCCATGAATTGGATTTTGGTGATGCAAAGTTATATTTGACATTTACATGGATTAGAAAAAAAACAACTTCACAAGTGGGAGGGAGGTAGGGGAAAGGACAGTTTATCTGGAAAAGATCTGAGAGCCTTAGTAGAATTTTAAATTCAATATGAACTTACCAGATGTAAAAACAACAACAAAAAAAGGTAAGGCCACCTTGGGCTGCATTAGGACTGGAAACTCATTCAGAAGTAGGAAGGTAACAGTCTGTTTGTGTTCTGCCGTGGTCAGACCACATCTGAGCAGTGTTCAGTTTTTGGCACCACAGTTAAGAAAGGACACTGATAAACTGGAATATGTTGAGAGGAAGGCAACCAGAACAATGAAGCATCTTAACTCTGTCATTTGATGGGGATGTCTAACAGGGTAGAAAGAAGCCTCAGGGAGACATGATATCTCTGTTCAAATATCTAAAGACCTGTCACATCTAAGAAGGATTAGACTTATTCTGGTTGGTTGCAAAGGGCAGAACCAGAAGCAATGCTCAGAAGTTGCAAACAAGCAAATTGAAGCTTGATGTCCTAACAATTGAAGCTGTCCAAAAGTGTAATGGTCTGCCTGGGAAGGAGTGAGTTCCCCTTCACTGGAGGCCCTTAAACACAAGAGGAATGACTACTTGTCAGGTATGCTACAGTGAGACGAGATGACCATTGAAATCCTTTCCAATCCTAAATTTTGATTCTGCAACAACTGACATTGTTAACAAGGCACAGAACCAGATGACTGGAGTTTGACTTCTTCCTTTCTCTGCTAATTCCTTGGTGGACTGCCAGTGGGTATCCAAAAGACTGGCGATGAGAGGGAAGGAAGGCTTCCAGAGACCAAGGTCCTGCATAATGAGTCCTTGAAAGCTGAGTTAGAAAAAAATCAAAACATAAAATGTGCTTCAATTTTCAATGAATCACTACATTTAACTTTTGTCAATTTATTTCCCTACAGATTGTTTTTAAACTTTCCTTTTACCAATGATACTTCCAACCCCCTGCCTCCACCTCTATAACTGACCAGAAACAACTTCCCAGATAAAAGGAAAACAGAGGCTGAACAAATTATTTTCTTTTAGGCTCAGGGCTTGAATTTTCTAAAGCTCAAGGCCTTTGATAATTCATGTAACTACTTTAACAAGGGGTCTCAAGGGACATCGTACTCTGGCTCGTCAATCTTATATAGGATGACCTGTTTAAAGATGGCCCCATTAAAAGGACTATGTATTTCCATGGAAGTAGAGCACAGGAGTTCCCTGTGATAACTTCTCCCAACCAGGGCAAGACCAAGAGGCCCCACTTCTTAGCAGCTAGCACATGGCAAGACCATTTCCATAAGGAAATGGATGTCTGCGCATATCTGACTTTAGGTGAACATGTCAGTTCCCCCTAGGTCTGTTGGTCCATACTTGAGTTTGAAGCATGTGCTTCAAAAACAGCTGGCTAAGAGTGCTGATCACAGCATCCGAGGCAGAAAAGTCAGTATCTAACATCTAAGTCTATCAAAGAGGGTATGATCCTTTATATTTATACACAACAGATTCATAATTTAGAAAGCCCTTTTATAAACATATTTGTGCATGTATGTGTTTACATGTATACATATATAAATATATGCATATAAATTTATATTATATATTATATATGTGTGTGAAAGATTTCCTTTCATCCTACTTGTGAAATAGAGGTAGAGCAGAAATTAAAACCCTCATTTTACAAGACAGGAATCTGAGGCCAAGGGAGGGGATATGAGATGTCCAAGGTCATAAAACTAATAAGTTCTTAGTGGTCAGGGCCAGAATACAGCTTTCTTGACTACTAGTCTAGGACTCTCACCACTACACTATGCTACTGCTTTATAACTCTCAATTAGCTTGCCTGAAATTCTATTTCCAGGGACTTCTAAACGGAAGAAGTAGTCCTTTTAAATCTACAAACACTGTCCTCCCAATTGGGGAGAGGAAGACACTGCTGAGCTTTAAGAAGAGATGGGGAGCTCATGCAGCTGACAAAAGTCACACACAACCACCGTTGAGGGACTGGGATGGACAGAAACCACTGGAAGGCCAAGGCAGGCATTGTGATGGGGGAAACATGGGGTGTCTGTAATCACAACAAGGTCACACTTTGTTGCTGCAGAAGTGTGAAGGAGGAGATAAGGCCCATCTGTGACCCACTTGCTGGGACCATTTCAGCTGTGGGCCATGCACAGAGCTTCCATTTATATGCCTCCAAGAGCTTAGCTCTCTTCTCTTCTGGGGTGGGGGTCGGGACATGCAGCAGCTGGAGAGAGTGGGGGTTGGGGGAAACAAGCAGACTTGCAGGGGTTCCATAGTTGAGGGGAGGTCAGGGAAATGTAGAAAGGAAAAGAACTGGGGCTGATGGGTCCCAAGCAAACAACAGGCAGTGACCAAACCTGGCAGTGCCAGCCACAGACACTGGGTTTCTGGTGGGGTTTGTTTGTCTTTTAAAATGAATGACTAGAGAATGAATCTGGATCAATGGGTAACTTGCCAGCAGCTTTGTTTACTGGTCCACAAATAAGGGATGGAGGGGCTCTGGCTTCTCCAATGATACAGTTCTTCAGGTAATGAAAAGTATATTCCCATCCCCACCCCTTGGGCCAGCTGGAAGAAAGTAAGGTGAAGGGCCTTTTGTGAGTGGAAAGATGTCAAGGAAAGCCTCAGACTGAACACATTTTTGGTTTAAATTTCATAGAGGGATTGGTCCGTTTAGTAAAATTTCCTTCCAAGTGATGCAGTCTTAGATTGTCTTGTTTTCCACCCACAATTCTCAGTGAGATTTAATAGGATGCAGATGCAAGGCTTCAGAGAACCAGTTTTCATTCTCCACATCAAACTGGGAGACAAGTTTCAGAATGACCTTCTCTGTCCTTCCCATCACTCCTATTTGGTAAAACTTCCCCATTTTAAAAAGGAGGAATCTTGAAGGGAAGAGGGGGAACTGGGACTAATTTCTTCAGTTCTCACTACCCTTGGGATCCAAGTTTTCAACAACATCCAGACTGTTGTGGTACAAAACAATCTAGTCTACTCTAGAGACTTTGTATACCATGTTACCCGACATCTTTTACTGAACATATCATAAAATATGTTTAGTGATGGCAGTGTGTCTCTGAATAGAAGGTGGAAATAGATCAAAAAATTGTGCAATGTTATGTTTGTTTTTGTTTATGAAAACATCCAAGTTTGTTGATGCATGTCAAGTAAATAAGAAAGGAAATAACTTTTTCTAAAAAGCTTGTGAAATAGAAAGGTGTGGGAAGACAGCTCTATCTAGCTCTCACACCACAAGAGCTAGAATGACTAAGTGTTACATTTACAAAAGATAATGGAAAAAGGCAAGTCCATTTCTTTGGTTTAAACCAGATCTTGAAAGAGTTACGGAGAATCATTCAAGAACAGAGAAGGAGAGCCAATGGGTGAGTGCAGTGATACTTCTTGTAATCTTTACTCGGGTACAGAAAGACCAGGAAGGAGATCCTTAAACTAAACTGAGGCATCATCATATAGCAGAGAGCCCTTCTGAGAAGCAACTTGATCACAGACACAAAAGACAAAGAAGAGCAGAAGTTCAAAATGAGTCAACAGTAGTGGCCCAGAAAACTAATGTAAGAAGAGGGACATGGCGTTCACACTGGGAGATAACTGTCCCACTGTACCCTGCCTTGGTTGGACCACACTCAGAATACTGTGTTCAAATCTGCTACCACATTTTAAGAAGGACATCTATGTGCAGAAGAGTGTTCAGAGTGGGGCAATCGTATAGAGATTGGCTGACGGAATTCTTTAACCCAAAGAAGAATAAAAACTTTAAGGCCTTCAAATAATTGAAAGGCTATCATATGGAAGAGGGGATTAGACTTATTCTACTTGGCCCTAGAAGAAAGAACTAAGAATAATGAGTAGAAGTTGCAAAGATGCATATTTAGGCTTGAGGTAATGCAAAACTTGGTAACCACTTTAGAAGCTATGTTATAAAGAAGACTCTTGTTCAGCTACATTATGAACCGGATGGTCTCTGAGATCCCTTCCAACTTTGAGACTCTGATTATGTAAATTTTAGAGGAAGAGACTGAGGACAAAGATAGCATAGCACACTTTTCCTTCTTTCTGAGAAATTCCATTTTTCCAGTTTCTCAGTTTTCTAAATTAGGTAGAAAAACCATAGTTTTCTTAGTAGTCAGTGTCTTTGGTAGCATGGAAAACTGATCCACAAGTTTTAGCAAGAGAATCCAAACATTAGGAAGTGGCCTAATTCAATGAGAATTGACAGAAAAGTTGTGGGATGTAGAAAAGACTGATTTCCTAATGAGCTGAAGCCTAACGAGCCTAAACTCGAGCCTAAACTGATGAAGTGGACAATGATTTGGGGAATCCACAAGCCTTAAGAGAGTTAAATGGTTCAAAAGGCTCCCCTCTCACTTCCCCTGCCTCCCCCCCCATTTGTCCAATGACGAGGTGACAAGGCCAATAACTCATCAAAAGGATGCATGACTTTATGGAGCAAGGAACAGTAAAAACATCAACTAAAATTTCCTTAAATTTCTAAATGGCGCTCACAGTACTTATCATCCAGACGCATCCAGAGGGCCTACTGCTGACAGAGAACGTTCTGCGTGCCCACAGCCAAGGCGGAGTGCCCGGTTGGTTAGAGTGGGACAAGTCCCAGAGGTTGCCTCCTGTTTATCAAGCTTTGGGTTCTGTTCCTTCCCCTTTCAGGGAGAAAAAGAAAACCAGACTCCACGGATCGTGGGCTCTGACACTAATGAGCTCTGAGTCTCTGGTCAAATCTGCCCCTCCCTTGGCCTCAGTTTCTCCATGTGTAAAATACTGAACTCCATTCCAAGTTCTAAGGATCCCTGATAATAAAAACCAATCTACCAACAAGCATCTATTTATTAGTGCTTACTAGTCAGTCAATATGCATTTATTAAACTCCGTTTATGTGCGGCACTGTGCTAAGTCTAGGGGTACAAAAGAGTAAAAAAAAAGAACCGATCCCTGTCCTCAAGGAACTTCTCTCCCTCTGCATGCCATCGGGGGCACCGGTCCTCCCCGCAGGATGCAGCCAGTTTCCAGCGATGCCTACACATCCATTCACCGGTCGGCCTGGGGGACGTAAGTGGGGTGAGTTCCGGATCCTGGGACTTCATAGACCAGACTCCGCGCTCCAGGTTTCCAGACCCGGGCAAGGAGGGCAGGAGGGGCCATCCTTAAAGGGCCCGAAAATCTAAACCGTGGCTCAGAGATCAGAGGAGGCGGGCACGTACGCATGGGCGTACGCGCGCGTCTATTGGGGAAAATACGGTCACGTCGTTCTCATAGCAACCCTGCCCTGGCTGGGCAGCGCACTACAGCAGGTCGGAAGGCGATGCGAGAAGTCTGTTCTGCTGCGACAGAGTCTGAAGGAAGGAGAAGGAGCTGCCAGCCCGACACACTTCCCTTCTGCAAAGGGCCACCGCATCCTCCCCTCCCCTGGGCTCGGGGCCCCCGACTCACCCGAACTCCACCTGCACTGACACGGGGGCCGCCATCTTGAGGAAGACGCAGGTAGCGGAAGTACACGCCCACCTGACGTCTCCTGCTTCCGCCCTACCCGGACGGGGAACTAGGCCTAGTCCTTAGGAAGCTTCCTTCTTCTCCCCTATTGGTCAGGGCCCTCCTCGGAGCCCCGCCTACTCGGGAGGGAGCGGGTGGGGAGAACTCCGAGGACTGAGGATCTCCGAGTCCTGGAAAACGTGAGCCGGAAGTAACTGCACAACTCGTTAAGCCCTGTTTTACGGACGGGGAAAACTGAGGTCCAGAGAGGGAACTGAATCCACGAAGGAAGCAAAGATCACAGGCTTTGGAGCCGAAAGTTCCCGCTAACTTAGAGAAACAGTCGTTTTCCCAGGTGGGAAGGCCACCTCCACGCTCCAGATCCAGTGCTCTTTCGGTTACAGATGTGGAGGCAGAAGCGTCCTTTTCTGACTCAGGCCGGGGTTCTCCTTCCTCAGGTTGAAGTCCTCACATCCCTGGGGGTCTGTCAGTGCACTGGAAGTTCCCTCTCCATTGACTGAACTGAGCCTGGGCTCCGACCTGGGCTCTTTGGACTGACACCTTGATTATCCCCATCCTAATTCTGTTTCCATTTTATACCTTTCATCCCCTTTCCCTTGGTGTAAGTTTCCCTCCTCCTTTTCTTTACAGGGCTCTGTCTTCTCCCCATATTCCCCAGTCAGGATCGCCACTTGGCCTGCCAAGACAAACTGTCCCTACCACCCACCCTCCCGAACTTCGGGGGAACAAAGCGTCCACCCATAGCCTAGCCCACGCCCTCTCATCCCTGTAGTGATCATCCAGAAAATACAGCGTCCTCGGCACGCTGAGGGAAAGACAAATCAGATATTCCAAAAACCAGAACCTTCCAACTTCTCATTTTCTGTGGCTGGCACCACAGTTCTGCCAGGTTTAAAGTCCTTTGTCTGTTTCCTTACCTTCAAAGTCTCCTTGCCACTCTTACGTAATATTCTCTACGTAAAATGAGGTATTTGTGAAGCACTTAGCACAATGCGTGGTGCATTTTAGGCGATGCTTAATAAATGCTTGTTCCCTCCCTATACTGGAAGGTTCCTTCTAACGCTAATAATTATTCTGTGTTCATTGTTCTAAGATCTCTTCCAGTTGTGACTTTCCGTGATCCCTATGACGGTCCTCTTTTTTCTAATCTTTTTATCTCCCTGTGTCTAGCATGGTGATCTGTATTCATTCATATATATATTTGATAAACATCTTAATTAAATTGGATCCAATCAATAAACATGTTCTATCAAATTTTCCTTCATAATGCCTTTCACAAGCACTACCCTAGTCCTGTTTCTCATCACTTCTTCCAGTATTTCAATAACTTTCCCACTGGTCTCTTTGCTTCCTTTACTCTCCCTTCTATCCACCCTTCACAGGTGTTCAGGTAAATTGTTAAACCTGGCTTTTATCATGTGTCTTCTTTGCTCAGAAACCTTCAGCAACTCTCTAGGGCAAATAGAATAAAGTCAAAATCCCTTAGTCTGGCACTGAAAGCCCTGCTGGATCTAACCCCCATCGTACAGCTCCACCTTATTTCAGTCTCATCATATCGCCTCCATGGGACCTGGCGCATCCTTTTCTCTGCAAAACCCAGGCTGATGAGAGTGCGTTCCTGGGTTGGATCCGTGTATGTGTGATTTTAAAGATTATAATTATTATTTTTTGGCGGGGGTGGGATGGGGTGGGAGTGTAGGGTGGGGGTGGTGCAGAGGGGGAAGGACCCCAGAGATTCCCGCAGGAACCGCCTTCAGTTCTTTCTGAAGCCTCGAGGAAAACAATAGGAGGGTCGGGAGGGGGCTAGAGGGCTCTGGTGGGGACCACAGTCCGCTGGCCTTTGTCTGAATCCCCCCGGGCTCAGTCCTGAACCCTCGGTGGCTCAGAGAAAAGGCGATGGGGGTGGGGGGAGAGGGGCGGGGAGGGTCAGGGGGAGCTGGAGTCTTTTGCAGGCTTCCTATCCCATTCTTGTGCTAATTGGATGTCAAGCTGAGATCAGTGAGAGGGAAATCAGTCCCAGCGCTCGGGTTAAACTGCAGCCAAAGAACGCTCGGATGGAGAGTGGAATATCATTAGTGCCCGGAGGAGCTTGGCTGGGATGGGGGGTGGGGGGAGGTGAGGGGGCGGGGAACAGAGGGGGATGAACGTGGGGCCCCATTCAAAGCAGCTCCCTCCCCTCCGGCTGCCTTCAATAGACCCCTCCGAGGTATTTAACCTTCCCAAGAGTTGAAAGCGATACAGCAAGCGGTGGCTCTGAAGGCCACTTGCCTGGCAGCCTGGGACATCCCGGGGCAGGACCGCAAAAGAACACTTTTTTTTTTTTTTGAAGGAAGAGAGGCTGTGGTCTGAGCCCCAGGAAGAATCTGCCTGGGGGGAGGGTGATGGAGTGGCCCTACCTGTCTTTGAGCTGGAAGATGGGTGGAGGAGGGATCTCAGATCTGCCTAGCTTCTTAACCCTTTGATCTGGATTTCTTAAGAAAAGTTAATAGGGTGACTGACCGCCTGTAGTCTGTCCCCTCCTTCCATAGATAGATCATCTGTATCTTTGCCTCTAAAATTAATCTCTGACCGAGGACCTAAAAGCATCACAAAATCAGACAATCTCACAGAAGCTACTTTAGAATTCATCTAGTCTCATTTTACAGATACGGAAACTGGGGTTCGAAGAGAAAGGTCCTACCCAGTCACTCAACCAGTTGGTGGCAGAGCTGGGACAAAAGCTAAGGACTCCTGGCAGTCCTACTCCCATTACACTACACTGCCTTTCTGCCACCCCACCAAGCTGACCCAGGTCTCTTCAGAGAAGAGAGGACCTGTGCATGGGTACTTTAGATGGAGACAGGGCTGTTGTATCCCCAAGAAAATGAGGTCTATTTTCTTGTTCTTTACTCACCACAAGGGAAAGAAGGGAGCAAAGGGAGTTTTCCATTTTAGAATAGGGAAAATCAAGTCCTTCGCAGCAGTGACTGTAGAGTTCTTTAAGGAACAGATCCGGTTGCTGTGCTTTCTCCATTTGCAGGAGGCTAATAAGCTCTCTCATTCTACTTTTTAAGGGATTAACACAGCCAGTTTCATAGAACCCTGAGGGTAGGAACATCTAGGAACCACATTACCCCAGAATAGAAGTTACTCCATATTTAAAAACAGGTCCAGTCCCGGGGTTCTTTCCCCCTCCTCCAGTCCCTTCTACTACTAGTACATCTCCCCTGTACATCCTGCACCAAAAGAATAAGCCAACCTGCCCCTGGCACAGGAGCAGCTAGATGGCACAGCGGATAGTACACCCTGCCTGGAATCAGGAACTTGTAGCTGTTAAGAGTCCATTTTCAGTTGTGTCTGACTCTCCATGACCCCACTTGAGGTTTTCTTGGCAAAGACACTGGAGGGGTTTTACCATTTCCTTATCCAGCTCATTTATCAGATGTGAAGAAACTGAGGTCAACAGGGTTAAGTGACTTACCCTGCAACACACAGTTAGGAAGATGAGTCTTCCTGACTGAAGGTCCAGCACTCTATCCACTATGACACCTAGTTGTCCCATCAGTAAGGCCCAAGTTCAAATCCAGCCTGAGACACTAGCTGTGCGACCCTGGGCAAGTCACTTAACCCTGTTGGCCTCAGTTTCTTCATCTGTCAAATGAGCTGAAGTGACAAACCACTCCAGTATCTTTGCCATGAAAATAGGTCATGAGAATTCATCGCGTCTGAAAAGACTGAACAGCAAAATCCGTGGGACAACAAGGTCAGGCTCTAAGGGATTAACCAGGGCCAGCTTGCCCTCTCCTGGCCATATGGGTTAAGAGCAATCAACCCAGACACTTCTGACTTCTGACCTAGGACCCCTGGCTCTTTACTCCACTCTCTCATTTTACAAATAAGGAAACCGAATCCTGGACAGAAGTACAGTGTAGTCAAATGTAGTGCTCAGATTGGAATCCAATTTAGGGTTCTTTCCACTTACATCAGGCAGATCTATAAGGCCAGGGCCACAGGGCCTCCAGTACCCAGCACAGGGTGGGCTGTGCCCAGCACAGGGCAGTGATGTGAGTCTAATCTCACTAGATGGGTGGGAACAGAGAGACACCCACATTACCCAGAAGGATGTGCCAAATACTAAGTGGGGGGTACTAACAGTACTAGCAGTGTTCCCAGGAGAGAGAATGCACTGTGATCTGTAGGGGCAGGGAGAGGATCAGCAAGGTCTGCCCAGATATGGTGGAGAAGGGGGTGGAGCTGAGGCTTAAAGAATGAAGAACTAGAGAGGTCTGGAGCATGACAGGAGCCAAGGTGTAAACAAGGGGAGACGGCCACCCTCTCACACATTCACATAAATTAAGAGGCAGCAAGGAAGTCAAGTCTGAATTTATTTGCCATAGACACCCCATCCCCACGCTCTCCCACAGCAAGAGGTATGAGCCAGGCCAAGGGGTGTGAGGAAGAAACGAGACAGAGACACAAACTAATCCTGAGGGGAGGGAGAAGCTGCAGGGCAGAAGAGAGGAAGGAAGCTCCTGCAACGGAGCCAGCCTCTCTCTCTGTAGTGATCCTGAGAAGCTTTGGAATTCTCTACAAGGCCAAACAGAAGACCTCACTGAAGAAGGTGGACAACTGATGTGTGCACAGGGGAAGGAGATGTCTCTTCGGCACCACCTAGCTCAGGGTCTCAGGCAGCTGCAGGGGCTTTAGTTCCTGCAACTCTTTATTCTGGAGAGTGACCCCTTTTAGCTACCACCCTCCTTTGTCTACACCACTGAAGTCCTATGGTAGCTTAGATAGCAGCCATAGCCCAAGAGAAATAGAACCTTCATCCTAGTCCTCTTGGCCCAAAATAAAAGGGGGGGGGGAGGGAGTGATTCCTCTGTCCTCTGGTTGGCTTCCTGAATCCAGGGTCCTCACCTTTTGGTAAGGTACAGGGAGTGTGAGACAGCAAGAATCCCAATTAGTGTACTCCCCTCTCAACCTTCTCCCCCTCTATCCTCTCCCCTTCCTGCCCCCCCATCTCCCAAGACATCACCCTGAGTATGCTCAGTCAGTCTCTGCTGTCTGGGGTATGGAGACAAAATGAAGGATTGAACTTATCCTACCCTAAGCCTTCCAGCTCCCCAGACACAAGGCTTTCATGGAAAACCTCTAATGTGGGGGTAGAGGAAGATGGCAGTAAAGTCACTTGGCAATTTCAGAGCAGAGGTGTCCACTGCCTTCCCTCCCTTCACCCCAGGCAGCACTCTGGAGGAGGGGAATGGCCCTTACCACTGCTCGCTTTGGTCTGACATCATTCCCTGTTCCCCAAGAGCCCTCCAGAGGCTCAGCCCCTGATTCAGTCCAGCCCCTAGAGTGGGAGCAGGGATGGAGATGATCACAGCTTCTCTTCCCCAGCCTGGATACGGACATAAGCCTTGGAGTCCAGGGGAAGATAGCGGCACAGTCGGGTATCCAGGTAGAAAAGGGGGTCCTTCACCAAAGCTGGGTTGAAGCCCTCTTTCCGTAATTCTGTCTTCTGGAATTTGTGGGTCCCTGAAGGGGCGGGGAAAAGGGGTTAGATAATAAGAGGAAGGGGGACCTCATTGTTGGGGACAGGAGAGGCCAGAATGGCCTCAGTATTAAAACACTGAAGGAGTAAGATTAGAGAAATA
Organism: Notamacropus eugenii; assembly: GCF_028372415.1. Lineage (NCBI taxonomy): Eukaryota > Metazoa > Chordata > Mammalia > Diprotodontia > Macropodidae > Notamacropus > Notamacropus eugenii. Next base: position 479,663,680 of record NC_092872.1, on the reverse strand, counting down.
TTTGCCCAAGAAGAAGAGGAAAGAAGTAAGCATCACGGATTTGGAACTAAAAGGGACCATCTCCTCCTCATCTTACAGATAAGGAAACTGAGGCCTTGGTTTAAATGACCTGTCCAAGGCCACATGGGTAGTGAGTAGCAGAGCTGGGATTTCATCTCAGTTCCTCTAACTATAACTGATTGACTCAGTATTTGAATGCTGTGAGACCTGGGAGAAAGAGGAGATGGTAAGGGAGGCAGTTAAGGTTGGGGAGGTCTGAGGTAGGAAGACCTAGGAAAGGAGGGGAAGAGGGGGACCTTTAGCTGTACCTGTTTTATGGAGCTCAGGCAGAAAACGCAGGAAGATTGGACGGGCATAGAGCGGAAGTTCCTTCTCCAGTGCTTTGGCAAATTCTGTCAGGTCACAGCCACCTTTGGGGTCAGCGACTGCAGCCATGCCTGCCCGACCCTCAACACCTGCAGTGCAGAGGAAAGGTATCATAGGGCTGCGGGGCACCTGGGAGGTCTGCCCACAGAGCTCATGTCATTCGCCGAAGCGGCCAACCGACAAACATCCTATAAATGACCAATTCAGATGGGATGTATGCAAAACACTTTGCCAGTCTCAAAGGGCTACATAAAGGTTAGCTGTTAGACGGATGCGGCTCACTTGTGGCAGAGGCCTGACACCTAGTGGTCACTCTAGGTGATACAGGTGCTGAACAGGCCCCCTCACTCAATTTAACAAATATTACCACAGAAACTTAAGAGCTGGTTGGGACCTGAGGGGTCAACTGGGCCAACCAGAATCACATAAACAGGCACATGCTATTATTATTTTTTAATCAAATATTTTGAGTCTCATTCTTAAGAAGTATGTATTTTAAAGAATTTATAGTTCATTTGACTCAAGTTCAAATCTGGCCTCAGGCACTTACCAGCCAAGTGACCTGAGACAAGTCACCTAACCTCTCAGACTCAGCCATTTGTAAAATGGGGACAATATGAGGACCTACTGAGGCAGGGAAGGTCATTATGAGGGAAAATGAGATAATACATGTAAAAGGCTTTGCAAAATAAAGCTTACCTAAACACTGTTGTTATTACCTCTAGGGACTTCTAGTCCTGGAGTCTGGAAGACCCACCTTTCTGAATTCAAATCTAGTCTCAGACAACTACTATCTGTGTGACGCTGGGGAAATCACTTAACTCTGTTTGCCTCAGTTTCCTCATCTATAAGATGAGCTAGCGAAGGAAATGGCAAACTGCTCCAGTATCTTTGCAAAAAAAAAACCCAAACAGGGTCATGAAGAGTTAGACACAACTGAGCAACAATTATCGCCTAGGGCCAAAATGTGCCCTTGTATCGCTCAGCCCTTTATCTTAGTTCTGCCATTCAGAGAGCTAAACCATCTAGCTGAGTTATTGACATTTTGCTAAGAGTCTGCTATATGCAGATCCCTACTAGGCAATGAGAAAAATACAAAGTTTAAGAGTCACTGATCTAACCAGAATACTTGGGCTGAAAAAGTGACATCAAAACATATCCTGGGTATGCCTAGAAAAAAAGAACCAGGCTGGCCATCCAAGAAGGATGGGTATTGCCTGGGTGTCCATCCAGTTCATGTGCCACCTCCTATGCAAAAGCCTTCCTCAGTCCCTACATATACTGACCAGATTACACAGGCTGACAGAGGATCATAGAGTTAGAGCTAGGAGAGATCTTAGAGGCCTTGGAGCCCAAATGTCTAATGTTACTGATGAGGAAACTGAGGCCCAGAGGTGTGAGGGACTTAGTGAGGCCACATATGGAGCAAACTGATTAGACCCCATGTCCTCAGACCTCTGGAGTCCTTAGACTCCCCAGACAGGTCCTCATTTTGTATCACTAGGCCTCTAAGTATTGTATGCCCTCAGAAGAATGGAAATTCCTTCAGGGCAGCGATTATTTTTTCATTTTGTCTTTGCCTCCCCAGCAATTGAGGGACCTAGCGGTGGTGGGGAGGTGTGGGTAGAGGACAGCTCTACAGCCAAAAGACCTGCATTCAAGTCCCTCTTCTGACACCTAGTGACTGTGAGACCCTGGGCAAGTCACTTGATTGCTCAGTGCTTTAGGCACTTCTTAAGAGATGGTGCTGACCTGCACTGACAGAAGGAGTTTTATCGCCTGAGAGTTCCCTATGTCAGAGAAAGCACAGGGTGAGACCCTACCCCTAGCTCTATCTTCAGACACCTAGCATCGTGCTACACTGTATATAAACAGTATACATATAGTATATGCTTACCTAGTATACAGTAGATGCTTAATTAATGCTTGTTGGATTTGATTTCCCCAAAATATGAAAAAATCTGGAGAGGAAGGAGAATTCATGGAAAGATAGGAATAAGAATTGCTCAGGATGACAAGGTGTACAGGTAGTACCCACAGTATTGAGATTTTGGCCCCAGTGAAGTACTGTGGTATGTATGTGGTGCTTTACCCAAAGAACCATGGCTCCCCACTTACCTGGCACCTCCACACCATACACAGCCACATCAGCCATGCCTAAGAGTCGGCTCAGGGTCCCCTCCACTTCTGTAGTGGATACATTCTCCCCTTTCCACCGGAATGTGTCACCTGTTCGGTCCCGGAAATACAGGTAGCCCAATTCATCCATAACCAGCACATCACCTGATGGAGGGAGAAAAAGGATGCAGGTGAGGCCTGGAGGGTGGGACTTTAGGTATCCTGCTATGATACTAAGAAGCTAGAGAGAAGACTGGGAGGGGAGGGAGGGGCTGTGCTCATGGAAGCTATGAATTATGGGATTCAGAACTAGAAGGGTCTTCAGAGACCACCTGAGTCCAACCTCCTCATTTTCAGATAAGGGAAGCTGGGGACACTCACTAGTTTGGGGACTATAATTATTATCAATTAGTGATAATAATAATAAATAACAATAACATTGATCTCTAGAGGCAGCCATGGTATAGTGGACAAAGACCTGGTCTCCAAATCAGGAAGACCTGGGTTCAAGTCTGACCTCTGACACATGTACTTCTTGTTTACCCAGGGCAAGTCATTTAATCCGTCGGTGGCTCAGACAGCTCACCAATAAGGCTACACCTTTCAGAACAGGTGCAGAGTACCACTGGGAGAGGGAATTCTCTTACTGAGAGTCCCCTAGACTAATAAAATTATAGGTTTGAGAAAAAACAAAAACTAACCTGACATTTATTCAGCCAGTGCCTTAAGGTCTATTGAGGGCCTGGCTAGCCACAGCTTTATGAGACAGACAATAACTTTCCATAGGGAACACTAATATTCTCATTTCATAGATCTTCAGTTGTGCAGGGTAATGGGCCGAGGTCTGGCCTGTCCTCTCTCCAATACCCCCAGGAGGCAGAGAATTAGGAATCAGGAAGCCCTGGGTCTAAGAACTACCTCTGACTAATATTAGCTTTGGGATCCCTGGCAATTCCCTCCACTTCTCAGTGCCTGAGGCAACCCTCAGAACTGTAAATTACAGAGAGCCGCTGATCTCTCTGACTTTACCAATGAAGAAGCAGAAACACAGGTACAGGACACCCAACTCTCCTGCTCACCCCCATCATACAATATAACACCTGGTTCTAAAACCCAGGTCCTCAACATGACTTTGGAAAGGAGGAAATTCATAAAAGGAAGGGATGCTCCTGGCAATGTGGAGGAAGGGCAGGCATGGTGTCAATCCCTTCATTTCCTCTCCCACCCGAATGATTCAAAAAGAAACTGAAGAAGAAGGGAAGAGGGAAACAGCAAGGCCCCAGGATAATGGAAAGGGGTCCTGACCACTGAGGTAGGCCATATCTCCCTTCTTGAAGACATCATAGGCAATCTTCTTATCATTGGCACCCGGATTGATGTACCCATCGAAGCGCCGAAGCGGGTCGTGCTGCACAATTCGACCAACAAGCTGGCCTGGCTCCCCTGGGGAAATCAAAACTCAGCTGGGATGCTTTCTCCTATCTGGTGAACCCTCTTCATGTTCTGATTCTGCTTAAAAACCTTACCTGGTCCCACAAGGCCACCCCAGACCACATCCAAATCCCTGTTCGATACAGTGTTTGAGGCTCCTGTCTCCTCAGCCTCAGCTCCAGCCAGGCTATCTCCTTAGCATTGCTGTTTCCTCACCCTACCTAGAAGGCCCTCCTGCTCCCTTCATCTGTAGGGGTTGTTGTCCATCGGCTCCAGTCCTCCATAGGGATCCCCTGACCATGCCGTGCCTTGGTAACTTCCCACCTCTGATCTCTTACAGCACTTTCTGTGTGTCCCACACATCTGGCACTTAGGCCAGGATATACTGTCTTTTAACTTGTGTGTACATATATACATCTATACATACAGACACATTAACAATTGGAAAGGAGGTTATAAAGGAAAAGGGGTGGTCCTGGGAATGTGGAGGAAGGGACTGGGAAGGCAGAGCTAGCATTTATATGGTGTTTCAAGGTGTGCAAAGCACTTTAAAAAGATCTCATTTCATCCTCTACAACAACCCTGGGAGGCAGGTGCTATTGTAATACCCATTTTACAGATGAAGAAAATAGAAACAGAATTTGCCCAGTCATACAGCTAGAAACTTACTGAGGCCAACTCTGAAGGCCCAGCACTATCCACTGTACCACCTAGCAGCCTCACTCTATATTTCTCTCTCTTATTTCTTGTTCAGTCACTTTTTCAGTGGTGTCAGATTCTTCTTGACCCCATTTTTTGTTGTTGTTGTTTTTTTTCCAAAGATACTGGAGTTGTTTGCATTTCCTTCTTAGTTCATTTTACAGAAGAGGAAACTGAAGCAAACAAGGTAAGTAACTTGCCCAGGGTCTCACAGCTAGGCCAGATTTGAACTCAGGAAGATGAGTCAGGTCCAGCACTCTATCTAGCTGCTCATCTCTATCTATACTATATAAATATATTGATATCTATCTCTAGCTATACTATATCTATCTATTTAGATAGAAACATAGAGAGTGGTGGATGGATGGATAGAGAAATAGATATAGATGAATGGTTAAATAGAGATGGATGGCTGGACTGATGGGTAGATTGAGAGAGAAGTATAGATATATGGTTGGATAGATAGAGGGATCGATAGATATGAATGGAGAGAGAAGGATGGGTGGATGGTTGGATAGAGAGTGACAGATAGATTAGATATGGATGGAGACAGAAAAAGAAATAGAGAGGAAGAGAGTGGACAGTGTGGTATAAAAGATAGTCAGCCAGCCTTGCAAGTCAGAAAGATATGGGTCCATGATCTGCCTCCGCACATACTAGCTGGTATAACTGATAAATCACTTGACCTCTTAGTGACTTAGAAAACTTTCTAAGACTATAAGTTACAAAGCAGTTGCCAAGATGCATTGGAAGGGGTCATTTCCACACTCAGACTTCCCTATGCTAATGAAATCACACGTCTGGACAAAATGTGTGTGTCTGTAGGTGTCTTCTATCTGTCCCTTCCTCCATGAGTGCTGTCCCTTTTATACCCCCTAGAGCAGAAGTGTCAAACTCAAGGCAAATCAAATTAAAATGGAATTGGGAAATGTTGAATAAAATAAATAAAAATGCAATAAAGCATGAATAATACTAATTTGTAGTTTTCTAAGTCAATATGCACCTGTAAGAATTCGATTCTATTAGACTCTGACGCCACAAGCCTAGAGTATTTAGAATAGGCAAGAATTTGTGATAGTGGTCAGTCTAACATCATTTAGACCTGGAAGGTATCTCAGAGACCATCCAATTCAACCCCAATGGGAGGAAACTGAGGCCCAGGAAAAAGGTGGGAAAGCTAACTCTAGATCTAGCACAGCACACTTGGTAAGGCCTAACTGGGATGGTTTCCTGCCTCCAACCCTCACTAGGCAATCCCCCTGTCTAAAGGCTAATTTCCTTCAAGTTTTCCCACCTCCACCCCTACCTCCACTCCCGGTACCATTCATCTTTGAAGACAGACCTGGATTACAGGGAAGGCAGATGCCATTGTTATCCCTGATCAATTCCATGGTATCCTCGTTCACCCTCACAAGCCGGACGGGGTAGACGAAGGATATGATGCGGCTATTGAAGCCACAGGCCCCCACCTGTGAAGTCCAGGACATAAGAACCCTGATTTCGAGATGCCAACCATCCCCTAGTGACTTCCTCCCTAATCCTGTCACCCAGGTCCCAGGATTCTCTGCTGGACTTCTCTATTTGGGGAGACATGGATGTTTCTCTTTGGGGCTGGTACTTTACTCTGCCCCATCCCATTCCATCTAATGAGGCTAATCAGATGGGCCCCCAGCTATGCAATGACCAAGCCCTTCCAGGCCCTTTGCCTGATCTTCTATCTTTCCCAGTATCTGACCAAGTATGTATCCAGATCCTCTCCCTAAGAGCCCCTGACCTGGCTATCGAAGTTCCCCACGCTGCAATTGCATTCAGTGGCCCCGTAGAACTCGGCCACCTGGGGGACATGGAAACGATTGATGAATTCAGTCCAGATAGACTGCCGAAGCCCATTGCCTAGGGCCATGCGCACCGAGTGCTGGGTCTCCACTTCTCTTGGAGGTTGGTTCAGAAGGTAGCGACAGAGCTCTCCAATATACTGGACAATCTGGGGGCAGGGGTAGGGAGGAGGGGAGACAGGTTGAGGCATCGATCCTGGGACTGATGAGAGACCCTCCCTCTTTTTTATCCTACAGTCACTGACTCAAAGACTGTCAGAGCTGGAAGAGACCTTCAAGCTCATTTCATTCAAATTCCTCATTTTTCACAGTAGGAAACTGAGACCCAGAGAGGGAAAGCCATCCTTGTCAGATTGCACAAATAAGCTGGTGGCAGAGCTGGGACTAGATTCCAATGCTCCTAAACACTGTGTGTTTCTTTCTTTTTTAGTTACATATAGCTTTTTTAAAATGCATATAAAACTTAACAGTAATACCAAAATTTCCTTTTGTGTCCCCTTTGGAACTTTTCCTCTCGTGTCTATTTTTATTGATGTTCTTTTCATCCTCTTTTTAATCTCTATCACTGCCCACTAACTCACCTTTCCCCCCACCCCTGCTCCCAGATAAATCCTCCCTGAACACAAATAAGGATGGCGGTACAAAACTAACAAGCAGTGTTCCTTCCAAACTGTCATGCTACCTCCCCACACCACAATTACTGAATCCTTTTCTCAGAGGTGCTCCAGAAACTTCCATCCTCTTATCAAAGTCTTGTCTCTGCCACTGACTGTTTAGTTTCTTGAGGGGTGAATTCTCTAACTCCCAGATACTATCTAGTATGGATCCTGGCTCAGGAAAGGTCCTCAATACATATATGAAGATGGATTGATTTCCTCATCTAAAAAATGAGTAGGCTGAGTCCTACCTACTCTACCGTCACAAAACATTATAGGGATCAAATGGGGCAATTAGATGAAAAATACTTTGAAAGGAACTGTCACCAGAGGAACACAAAGGGCCTTTCTGGACTAGTGGTTATTTTTGGGTCCAGCTCTTAACACCCACGGATGACAATTCCTCTCTCTCTCTCTCTCTCTCTCATTCTGTCTCTCTATCCCTTTCTCTCTGATTCTGTCTCTCTCCACCTTCCCCTTTTCTCTCCCTAACCCCCTCAAGTCCTATCCTCCCACAACCTTACCATCTCTCCACCAAGGTCTCCAGCTACTGTGCTTACCGTACAGTTATACTTGATGCAGTCATCCCAGAATCGAGAGGCAGAGAATTTCTTTCGGATCACCACAGTCATCCCATGTAGCAGACATTGTCCAACCCCCACAATGTTCCCTGGTAGGTACAGGGGGAGCCCAGGGTGAGTGAGGGAGGAGCGGGGAGTAAAAGAAACCTACCCCAAAGCTTCAGAGAAGTCCCCTTCTCTCCCAGGCTCAGAAGACAGAGGACCAGCCCCAGGAAAGGTAAGGGAGATTCCATTCACCCACCCCTACCCACCAGTCCTTTCAGGAGAGCCAAAAGGTGAGAGGGAATAAGGACCTGTCTGAAGTGGGTCCCTAAGAGTCTAAGGTTACCTGCTGAGTGGTAGAGGGGGAGGCAGTCATATACAATGTCACTAGAACGCATTCGGAAGCCATAGTAGACCAGAGCAGCCATCCGGTAGTACCTGGGACAAGCCAGTGTCAGTAGAGGGAGAGATTGGACACCTGGTAGAACCTGGGTTCCCTTTCTGCCTTCCCTGGGTACCGCCCTCACTTCCTCACCTGCTGTGCACCACGATGGCAGCTTTGGGCATTCCTGTGGTGCCGGAGGTGTAGATGTAGAAAAGCTTGTCTGGGAGAGGTGAAACACAAATGGTTGGCCAGAGTAAGGTAAACAGGAGAGAACTGGGTTGGGGAGGGGAGGTGGAGCTGGTAGGTAAAAGGGATGAGAGCCAAGCCAGGAAGGCATAGGAGAGAAGTGAAATGGACTCTCTCTCTATACCTGTTCAAATCCTACTGGTTCTTGAAGACGCAGCTACACAGAGTCCAACCAACTCCACGGAGTCTTTGTCCTAACCACCAGAACTTAAAGCAACCTCTCCTCTGAACTGCAGTTCCACCGAGCATCTATTCACCTCACTCTGCAATAATTATATGTGGGCTTTTGCTGCCAGACATATCTATGTCTTATCTCCTCAGGTGATTCCCCAAAAGAGCAGGGGACATTTCTTAAACTTTTTCCCTAAAACTTTGTGCATACTTAGCACCTTTATAGACACTGTAAAGGGAATTGCGGGAACCCTGCTTTCAAGGAGTTTATACTCTGGTTGAGGAGACAAGACAGAAGCATGTGAAAAGTGATATGATACAAGAGATTTCACAAAGCAGAATGGGGTAAGTGCCCAGTGAAGGTTAAGCCAGTATGTGAATGATTTGAGAGAGAGGAATGATCAGGGCAGGTTTCACAGAGCAAAGGGCCAGGGAGGAACATTAGAAAGAGCCTGGACCAATTCCAGAGGACTTATGATAAAACATGCTATATCCCCAGAGAGAGAGAGACGTGAAAGACTCAGAGTACAGATCAGGGTCTATTCTTTTTCTTTTGGACATAATCAATGTGGTTATGTTCAATTATGTTCAAATCTCAATGTGGAAATTTGTTTTGCTTGACTATACATATTTGTAATGGGTTCTGTTTTTCTTGTTTTCTCAATGGGGATGAGGGGAGGGAAGGAAGGTGATGGAAAAAGAAATCAGAGATGAAAATAAAGTAAAATTAGAAAGGGAGGAAATAATGAGAAAGAAAAGAGAGAAGGAAAGCAAAAAAGAGAGAGAGAAGAATAGAAGGAAGAGAAAGGAAGGAAAGGAAAAGAGAAAGGTAAAAGAAAGGAGAAAGAAAGAAGGGAAGGAAGGAAGGAGGGAAGGAAGGAAGGAGGGAAGAAAGGAAGGAAAAAAGAAAGAGAAGAGAGGGAGAAAGGAAGGAAACAGAAAGAGGAAAGAAAAAGAAGGAATGAAGAAAGAAAGGAAAGAAGGAAAGAGAAAGCAAGCTTGGACTCAAGAATAAGCCAGGTATACATTAAGTGATCAATAAGGACCTGTTCAATAAATTAGCAAATGGTGAGCTAAGAGAAAGCTTGACCCAAGCTTTCTCCCTTGCCCAACAGTGGGGATCATACCAGTGAAGCCTTTGTCTGGTAGACTGGGCAGGTTCTTGGGGGATTCCTCCAGGAGGGGTTCCAGGTGTTCAGTTCCTGCTGGCACAGAGCTGGGGTCCCAGTCTCCTGAGCAGAGGAGACTCAAGGAGGGGTCCAGAGTGCTGTGGATTTCACAGACAGCTAGGAGGAGAGAAGTGATAGGAGGGCAGTCAGCACTTCAGGAAACTCCCCTGCCCCAGGCCCAGGGATGGGCATGGCTCAGGTGACTCCCTCAAGAGCCAGTCTGTTGCTCTCAGAACCTACAATTCCCAGCTCAGCATGCTGGGCATAGTACCAGAAGGAATGGTAAGTGGCCAGGGCTTCTGGCACTTAAAGGTATGGGTGAGCTTCTCTAGGACATTTCAAGGGTGGGGTAGAAATTTTTTTTGTAGGGAAATGATAGAGGTAGGGGGGAAACAGATATATGGAAACCAGGGAGCAGCAAAGAACAGCTGCTTTCCACATGTGGAAAAACAGAAGCAATTCCTCCAGGTCAATGCTTAAATGCAATCGGTATAAGCTAATTGTGGCTTTCTCAGTTCTATTCCCACCCTCCTTGTTCCCTCAAACTCTCTCCTCCTCACTCAAAGAGTGTTCAACTGAGAAACCAATGCCCTGGGTTCTAATTCACGTTCCACATAAAAATAGATGTGTGACTTTGGGCAAATGAAAGGCTGGTGATTTCTTAGCCTCAATTTTCTTCTCTATAAAATTAAGGGTTTGCTTTAGGGATCTCCAAGTCCCTTCTAACTCTACCCTTCTCTGTTCTAACATCTCCTCTCCTTCCTATACTCTCATCCTCCTATCTCTATGCTTGGGCCCCAGGTATGGTTCCTAATACTCACCAGAAGATAGCTCACTGCCAAAGATGAGGATGCGAGCCTGAGAGGTAGTCAGGCAGTGGCGCAGGGCATCCCGCCGCAAATTAGTGTTGATGAGGGCAGCCTCCACCCCCAGCTTGGCCATGCCCAGCCAGAGCCCCACAAACTCATTTCGGTTTTCCATGAACAGGGCCACCACATCACCAGAAGCCAGACCCCGTGCTTGCAACAGATTGCCAACTGCATTGGAGTAGGTATCCAGCTGGTGGAATGTCCAGTGGGTATCTGTGCCCTCGAATATCAGGGCTGTCTTGTCCGGGTGGCGCTTCAGGACGGAAGCAAAGATTGTAGGCACCGTCTGGCGCTCCCTGAGGTATTTCCTCACTTTGCGCTTTACCTTCAACAGGACAGTCCCAGCACTGCCAAGGGAAAGGAGGAGATCCCTTCAGGAATGTGTCCTACACCCATATCAACTTCATGCCCCTTGCTTTAAGTATATAATTCTACACTTTCATTTTTAAAATAGTTCTGCTTGTCATGGTTACCAGGTGAACTTCCCTTGAGCAAATTTAAAATATTATAATGGCCCTTAAAGACATCATTATTACCTACTATTATTATTAACTCCAGCTTCCATTAACTTCCCTTTCTTCCTCCCAATTAAAAACACAAGAAGGGGTTGGGGGTGAAGAGTTGGAACACAATCAAAATTAATCCACACGGTGGCCACCTTGTGCTCATCCCTTCTATCTGAAGAAGAGTAACCTCTAGACTATTTCCAGAACTTCTGGAGACTTCTGGAGACTAGTTGTTCAATTGTATTCATTAGTTTCAAAGTTGTTTCTCTTTACATTGCTGTTTTATCACTTTAAATTCTTCTGATTCTGCTTATTTCACTTTGCATCAGTTCGTACTACCCAGGATTCCATGAAATCATCTCTCATCATTTCCTTTCGAGATTTCTCTGAACTTGTGAGTTTGTAGTCCAAACTTCCTACAGTGCTCTGGTCTTTCCATCAAAAATTCTCCAAAATCTTCTATTGCGTTAAATATTCATTTTTTCCCCACATAGGATTATGCCAAGATTTGCAGGGTAGCTTATTCTTGGTTGTAAGCCCATCTCCTTTGCCTTTCTAATACCCTCTAGGTATCAGCATCCTGGCCTCAGGACTCACTAGCCTGAGCTCATACCAAAGCAACTACATGCCTGCTTGAGGACAGTATTAATAGGTGCTCTATTTAGGGGCAATGCTTTCATGCTCCTCCATAAAAGAGAGGACCTCTTGAGTTGGATTTCTTAGTATCTACCTCAAATAGAACCCATTCTGGCTCCTCTTTGCATCTGGCATTATGTGCTTAGAAAATAAATTCCTTGAGGACAGGGCTTGCCTCATTTTTGTACCCATAGTCCCAGGACCTAGCAAAATCCCAGGGCACAAAGTAGGTGCATAATAAGTGCTTGTTCATTGATAGTATGTGCATAATAAATGTTTATTGATTTCTTTTTTTGGGAGGCAATCAGGGTTAAGTGATTTGTCCAGGGTCATACAGCTAGAAAGTGTCTGAGGCCAAATTTCAACTCAGGTCCTTTTGACTTCAGGGTCAGTGCTCTATCCACTGTGCCACCTAGCTGCCCTTATTGAGTGGTTTCTTTCCCCAACTTTCTCATAGCCATTTTCTGATTGGGCCAGCCATACCTGATATTACTCTGACAATCTTACAGTAAGCCACACATTCCCACAATATTACTCTTGGCATCAGCCAGCCCTGCTGTGCCATGATCCAGCCTGGCCTCCATGCCACCCTTTACTCTTTTAGGCTATGTCTGCCTAACACCAGCCCATACTCTTAGCATTGGTCTCAAGCTAGTACCAGCTGCCTCCAGCCTACACAAAGCCTCCCACAGGCAGATATATAGGCATGTTATCCTCCTGGAGTCAGACTGCAGAAAGGAAGGATATGCTGGCTTCAAGGTCATCATTGTCCTGTAACCCCTGGGGCCAACCCCAGCAACCACCCATCCCCTGATCCCTGGAACAACCAGGACTAAGGGCTCAGCAACCTCAAGTCAGGAAGATTCCCTGGGCAGGTACTTTTAATCTTTGGACTTCAGATACTGAAAGGGACATGGGAAAGCGGGGAGGAGTGGAGAATAACTCTTTCATGCTGTGTGGAAAGGTAAGCCCTATTGCTCTGGGAGGCAAGGGGGTTCTGTAGAGGAGATTGTTACCATAGGAACCCAGAGGTAGAATCTTAGGTCAAAATAACAGATACTCACAAGATATCACGCCCAAGGGTCTTCCAGATGATCCTGATGAACCTCCAGCCCCCAAAGGCAAGGTAGAAACAGAGCACAGAGAGGCCCACCTGTGTCCATGGCAGCCTCAACACCAGCTTGGAGAGCATAGCTACCCCCACCAGGGATACCTTGGACAACATCTTGGCCTGTGGGGCATCAGAGCTGGTCACTGCCTGAAGGTTTGGGAGCCCTGGCTTCCTCTCCACCCCCCGCCCAATTTGGTTAGCTGCCTGGTCTCCTCATAGTAAGACAGTTCCATCTGCTCCAAGAATCTTTCCCAGGGGGGCAGACCACTGGTCCAGTGACCCAGACTACTTCTCTTCCCTCTTTCCCTCTCCTCCACTTCAAGTAAATGCCCTTTGGGCAAGCCCCAACATTCCCTGATGTAATTTAGGGGTAGGGGTTGAGGAACAAGAGTCACTTCAGGCATGGGACACAGGAAAAGGCAGGGCTAGGAGGGAAGATTCTAAGGTCGAGCTCTATTTTGTTATGGGGTGGAAGTAGCGGGGGAAGATAGCACAGAAAAAAGAGCAAGGTTATGAATCAGGAACTGGGGTTCTAACGCCCAACCTGCCATGAATGAGTTGGGAGACCTTGACAAACTTAATTAGAGTTCTGGGGCCTCTATTCATTCTTCTGTAAAGTGGAGGGGGCAGGGTGGGACTAGATAATCTCTAAATTCACTGCTAGCATTTTACTGGTATGAGGAGAGGTAGCTCAAATGGGGAGCTTTTTTGGGCTTTTTCATCCATTTCAGGTCATAGCCTTAATGAGAGGAAGGTCCAGATGGAACCAGGATTGCAACAAAGAAAAGTTCGTAAAGGAATCTGAGTCGCAGACTTCACCTTCTGCCCATTAAAGGCAGCATTGGTTGCCTAGTTCCACTGTCCCATACCCAGCAAAGTCACAAGAGCATGTTTCTCCTACCAGCTTCTGGCCCTCCCAGGGACATGGGGATTTATTCAAAAGCTCAGTCGTGGAGTCCTGTGGCTTGGGTAGCTTCCTGGAAACGGGGAGCCCAGGCTAAGAAGCAAGTGGAGGGGGATGGGAGGTGTCCCTAACCGGCACAGTGCCCCAGATCAACCACTAGAGGGCAGAGAGAAGCTGTTAGGACTAGACTCCTGGGGGGGGGGGGGGGGCATTGGGGAAGTCACATAGAGATCCAGGCCTGTCAGAGCAGCTCCTAATAGTAGATCTGAAGCCTGAAGGGGTGAGCCAGGCAGTGAGGAGAACCCACCCAATTCGATATTAGCTCAATAAGTCCTCATGGCCAGAACTATTCAGCAAAGAGACCTTTGGGATTGGGTGTTCCTAGAATGTTGACCTCAGATGCGGGATCATATTCTCTGGCTGACCATCCACGGTTAGGACTCCTGGTTTCCAATCTTGCCCTGTCATAGATTTGCTGGGAAGGGTTGCGGTGGCAAAAGGGGCACTGCATCCCTCTGTCTCCTCCCCTAGGAAACGCTGATGGGCAGGTAGGCATGGCAGGTGAGGCCCTCAAAACCAGGGCACCTGTTATGGGTATCAAACCACTCCAGGTCTTTATGGACAAAGAAATGAGACCCTTAAAGACCCTCCTCCAAATACCACCACCTGTGCCCAAAGTGTTGCTTCTCGTTCAGAGAAGTTGTCCTTGGCCCAGTGGCGGATGAGGAGGGGGGTGAAAGCTTCCTGGGTCTGCTGGTCATCTGCTCCCTGCCCCATCACGAGGCAAGAATCAGCCCTGGGGTAGGGGAACAGGGGTTCTAGGAAAGGGCTGGACATCCCTGTCCCAGGTCCTGGCAGGGCCTGTGGTGGGGTGGGGCCCGCAGCCTTTACTCCCAGGTCTGGGGGCCTGAGAGGAGGGAGCCAGAAACCTGGGCTACACAATTGAGCAGAGCGAGGAGGCTGAAAGGCAGTCAGGTGGACAGGTGGACAGGCAGACAGACATTCAGACAGACTGACAGACAGAGAGGCTTGAGGATTCCCCCGGCTCTGCAAACGGCCCCGCCCGACACCCACCCCTCCTTACTGGCTCAGTCCGACGGCCAACACCCATCCTGGGGCCCTGGGAGGTTCGCCCCCCCACCCCCTAGCATCCAGGGCGCCCATCCCGGGAGAGCCGAGGGGGCCTAGGGGCCGTCCAAGGTGCGCCGCTGCCCCGCGGCTCCAGGAGAGGAGCCGAGATTGGCTGCGCGCAGGTGGAGCCGGACGCCACCCAACACCTCCTGTCCTCCCCTCCAGGTCACCCGCAGCGGGCACCGAACTCACCCCCGGCTTCATCCTCGCCCAGCCGCGCCCCGGTGCCCGGGTGCGACCTCCCGCGCGCTCCAGAGGTGGCCCAGCTGCAGGCGGGGAGCCGGCGCGGATCTCGGCAGCGGTGTCAGGGCTGAGCCCGGAGCTTGAGCTCGGATTTGGGCTGCGGCTCGCGGACTTTGCCGGGCTCCTCCCGCTGGCCCTCCTCCTTTTCTTCCCCCTCCTCCGCCACCACCTGTACCGCCCACCTCCGACATACGAACCGGCTCCGCCGGGCTCGGCCGCACCTCCAGCTCCTCCTCCTCCCCCCGCTCGGCGCGGCCGTAGCCGCCGCAGCAACGCGGCGAGCCCTGCAAAGCTGACGGGGAAACTGACTCGCACCTCGCCATGCGCACGGGCGCGAGCTGCTCCGGAGCTCGCGCGCTCCTGGCCAGACGCTGCAGTGCACGCTGGGAGTTGTAGTCCTCTCCCCACAGTCCTCTCCTTCCCCTTCGTTCCCTGCTTTGGGCTCAGCCAGGACGAATTCTTTTGAGGAACCCAGGATCCAATTCCCTGGGGTCTCGCGGTGGCCACTTTGCTGCCTCGCACCGCCTGGTGCCTGGCAGCACACTTCTTCCCATCTTCTCGGTTTTGCTCCGCATGCTTAACTCCCCCGGGAGTTCAGCCTGGGATATGGGGAAAAGTTTTGTAAACTTCGGCAGCGGGTGCTGGGGGCACCCCCGGAGGGACCCCGCGCCCCGGACACCGAGAGAAACGGAAAAGGAGCTTGAAGAGAAGGGGACTGAAGGAATTAGCTCGAATGTAGGGTGGGAAAGTGAGCCTCCTGTCCAGAGGCAGGCTCTGTGGCGCAATGGATAGCGCATTGGACTTCTAGCTGCGTGACTCCCGAGGTCATTCAAAGGTTGTGGGTTCGAGTCCCACCAGAGTCGCATTTTGAAAAGGGCCTTCCACTGCCAGGAACGTTTTATAAAAGTCTTTGGGAGTTCTGTTGTGAGTGCAGCAGAACCCTTGAAGAGCCCATTTTGAAAGACAGTTCCCTAGCTCCGGTGGAGCCAATAGAAAACGGACCAAGGTGAGCGCTGTCCTGGGGGCTCCGAGAGCTCCCCTTTCTGCCAACTTTGTGCTTGGACTGAGCAGCGTGCGGCGGCACGAGGCGGGAGCGATGCCCTCCCCAGCCCTGTGCCTCCGTGCCCTCACCTGTCAAAGCGCAGTCAGCTGGGCTGAGGTGACTGCGCAGCTCTCGAGTCTCTTTACTAACTCGCGTGCCTTCTTGGTTTCCATCCTCCCTGGAAAGCTAGAAACAATAAGAACAATTCCCATGTGCATAGAGCCTTGAGGAAGAGATAACCTGTGAGAAGTTACGGGAAGATGACCCTCACAATTAGTAAGCCTGATGTGAACCCAGGTGTCTGGTTCCAGTTCAGCCCTCTATCCACTACTCCATCTCCTATAAGCAGCGTTGTGCTATGCAAAGAAAATAACTAGCATTTATACTAGCTCCTATTATGTGGTAGGCACTGGAACTAAGCACTTCACAAATATATGATCTCAGTTGATCCTATGACCATTCTAGGAAGCAGGTCCTTTTAGTATGTCCATTTTACAGTTGAGGAAATGGAGACAGAGGTTAACTGACTTGCCCAAAGTCACAGAGTTAGTAAGTGTCTGAATCTGGATTTCAGCTAAGGTCGTCCTGATTCCTAGTCCTTGAACCACCCAGCTTCCCTATAGTGTATTTAACTTTGGAATTGGAGCTTGTGGATTTGAGCCTTCACCCTGATGTTTACTATGAAACTTTTGGCAAGTCATTTAATTTCTTTTGACCTCTTCTAGTTTCCTCATCTATAACGTGGATCCTGACCCTGATGCTCACTATCATTGTGACTTTAGACCGATCATTCTTTAGGTCCTGGTTTCCTCCTCTGTAAAATAAGGGAGCTGAACTACATGATATGTAAGGTTGCCCCCTGCAGTTCTAAATCTATGGTCCTCCTAGAAGATGGAAACATTTAACAAATCTTATCTTATTTTTCCACCTGCTAAGTGGAAAGTGAGTAAGAAAAAAAGACCTTCACTTAATTCAGGTTAGAAGACCTAGGCAACCTTGTGCTTCCCGGCACAGAATCAGCAAATCTTATCTTTAGAAGAAACTGGAAGATTCAGTTTATGTAGCCTTTGTGCAAACATTTCCAATATCCCAAAGACAACAACAATGCAACTTGGTCCATTGTTGGACAGTACTGATTACATTTTAGCATGAGATTTCCCTCCCTTGTAACTTCTACACCCATTGGGGCCAATTCTCCTCTCTGGAGCTACATAGGATAAGCCCCAAACTCTCTTTTACTTGACTTCTCTTCATCTCTTTAAAGATAACAATTCCCCCCACCCCTACCTTGCCCAAGTGTAAGCATCCTCCCAGCTTTAAAGAATCCTCAGATCATTTGATTTCTAGACCCTTCATGTAGATCATTCTCATCTGAATATGCTCCAGTTTTCTAATCTCCCTCTTAAAAGACAGGACACAATACTCCAGAAGTGGTCTGATCAGGGCAGACTGAAGCGAACTGACTTTGATCATCTTCTAGGAATTTTACTTAGGATCGTACATTAACTTTGTTTGCTTACAAAAGTCTTCCATTGGTTCCACCAGACCAATGGTTGAATGACTTGGTTGTTTTAAGGGGGATATCTGGCTAACTGTACTCTGAGTTGTAATGAGCTAGTGCAAGCAATAAAAGGCATAGAAAATGCTGTGAGAGTTTGGAAGCAAAGATCACTTCTAGCTGGAGTGATCAGATGGTTCTTGAAGAACAGGCAGGAATCTGACAGGTGGAACTGGATGAGGAAAGCCATTCCAAGAACTGTGTGTATTAACAAAGACCTAATGGTGAGACATCAGAGGGCTGTTCAGGGAACAGTGAGTGGTTCAATAGGGCTGCCAGACAGATACTAACTAGTACTAACTAGTGGGATATTAGGCTATTAAGGTAGGCTGAAGTCAAATCTTGGAGGACCTGAAATGCCAGGCTGAGAGATTCTTAGGAGGGGGACATTGCAAATTTCTGAGCCAAGGGGTATTATGGTAAAACTATGCATTAGGCAAGATTCATCCTCCAAAATGCTGACACATTCTTATCTTCAGCTCTTTGTAAATACACTCCTCAACCACCAACACTTACTTCCTCAGTACTTCCTCAGGACAGATCTTTTGCAACTTCCATGATGACACTTTCTTTCCTATAAGCTCTGTTTTACCTTGATGTCTTTCTGTTTAAGAGACCCCCTAATCTTAGCAGCCTATTTTCAGCACATTTCTTAGGTTGGGTTCTTTCTGCAGATGACTGATCTTATTCACTTATTATTATTTTGTTTCATGTTCAGAGGGTGAGCAATTTTATATCTGCCTCAAATTCTGGGAAGGGCCCTTGTTTGGACCCTCCAGATCCCCTATGCACTGAACACCAATATGTTTTCCAAACATGCTTTTATTTTCTTAATATAATTTATTTATTTTTCAGTTCTCAACATCCAGTATACAAAAAGCAATAAATGGATTCAATCTTGTAACTAAAAAAAAAAAAAGACTGGAAGCAAAACAAAGGCAGGCTAAAGTGTTTTATCCAAATATTATATGTCCCCCAATCCTAAAGCACAGTCATTTGCATTCAAGAATTTGAATTCAAAATTTTCTCCCCACTCTCCACCGCAGGACACCACATCCACCCCTTCTTCCAGTCTGTCCTCCCTTCTATTCCCCCTGCATTCTACTTTCCTGTAGGGCAAAATAGATTTCTATGCCTCATTGCCTGTATATCTTATTTTCCAGCTGCATGTTAAAATAATTTTTAACACTCATTATTAAAGTTTTGAGCTCCATATTCTCTCCCTTCCTTCCTCCCCACCCACTCTCATTGAGAAAACAAGTAATTCAATATAGGTCATACATGTGTATGCAAAACACTTCCTTAATAGTTATGTTGCGAAAGACTAATCACATTTCCCTCCGTTCTATACTGTCCTCCATTTATTCCATTCTCTCCCTTGACAATATCCTCCCACAATAATGTTTGCTTTTGATTATCTCTTTCCCCAATTTCCTGTCCCTTCTATTATCTTCCCTCTCCTATGCCCTTCCCCCTTGCCTTCCCACAGGATAAAATAGATTTCCACATCCAACTGAGTGTTATTCCCTTTATAAGCCAAATCCCATGAGAGTAAGGCTTACCTATTTCCTTTAATCTTCCCTCTCTTACCCTCCATTGTAAAAGCTCTTTCTTGCCTCTTTTCTGTGAGATGATTTGCTACATTATAACTCTCCCTTTCTTTTACTCCTAGTACATTCCACTCAACAGTAAATTTTATTTTTTAGGTATTCTCTCTTCATATTTGGCTCACCCTGTGCCCTTTCTCAATGTGTATACACACATACACACACACACACACACACACACAAATATATAGATTTGAACGGAATGAAGTTAGTGAAGACTTCTCAGTGCTTAACAAAAGGCTTTAGTAGATGATCAGGCCTAAATTTCAGTTTCCCAGAAATCATGTGACTTCTGGGAATACGAAACTTAAATCTCCCCCTTGGGTTGTCATATCAGCATAACACAACCCCCCCTTGGGTTGTCCCATCAACATTTACATCAACATAACGCCTATTAGTTATTCCACTGCTACCTTGTTTCCTATTCACCGTGTAGACTGTCACATTTAAGTTGTGAGCGTGCTTCCCAGCCAATGGGAGCAAAAGGCCAGCAGAGGGGTGGGATCTGTAATATAATCTCTATTTTTGCCTTCTGTAATTGCCTCACTTTCCTGATTACTTATCAGACAGGAGCTGCCCTTTCTTGTGAGATGATAATAAAATCTTACTGCTTTGCTTCTACCTTGAGAAGTCTCTGATTTTTATTTGTCAGTGGTCTTTGACCCACACAGATTTGACAACAATATGGCCCTGCCCAAACTCCACTTAATGACTATTTTCTGGACCCCCTTGGCTTAGAGTGATTATCAATGGTAACTCTCTCTTTCCCTCCCAGCTTGATTTAGTTATTTTTTTCTTTTGCTCATTAAAGGGGCCATTCCCTATTTCTTAAAGAAGCCTATTCACTGAATGAGTGTGACCTCCCTCTAAGTGAGTACCTGAAAAGGCCTTAGCCTAAAAAGGCTAAGTCTTCCATGGCATCCTGGGTCATCTCTAGTCATTCTGATGAATATCTGGTCACTGGATCCAGATGGCTCAGGAGGAGAAAATGAGGCTGGTGACCTGCACAGTCCTCCCTCAAAACAAAGTCAAGTACAAGTCATGTCATCATTTCTCTGATGTCACAATATATACATACACATATACACCCAATATACACATACATACATAACCATATACACCTACACACACACATACATACACACACATATATATACATATATCTGTATTTACATATATGTGTGTGTGTGTGTATGTATGTATATATTCCCTCTAACTACCCTAATACTGATAAAGGTCTCATGAGTTATAAAAAGCATCTTTTCATGTAGGAACGTAAACAGTTCAACTTTAACGAGTTCTTTAAGGTTTCTCTTTCCTGTTTACCTTTTCATGTTTCTCTTAATTCTTGTATTGGAAAGTCAAATTTGCTATTCAGCTCTAGTCTTTTCAACAAGAATGCTTGGAAGTCCTCTATTTCATTGAAATTCCATTTTTTCTCCTAAAGCATTATACTCAGTTTTGCTGGGTAGGTGATTCTTGATTGTAATTCTAGTTCCTTTGCTCTCTCTGATCCCTTAGTGTAGGAGCTGCTAAATCCTGTGTTATCCTGATTGTATTTCCACAATACTTGAATTGTTTCTTTCTGGCTGTAATATTTTTTCCTTGACCTGGGAACTCTGTAATTTGGCTACAATATTCCTAGGAGTTTTCCTTTTGGGATCTCTTTCAGGAGGTGATCAGTGAGTCTTTCCATTTCTATTTTGCCCTTTGGTCCTAGAATATCAGGGCAGTTTTCCTTGATAATTTATTGGAAGATGATGTCTAGGCTCTTTTTTGAGCATGAATTTTGGATAGACCAATAATTTCTAAATTATCTCTCCTGGATCTATTTTCCAGGTCAGTTGTTTTTCCAATGAGATATTTCACATCATCTTCTATTTTTTCATTCTTTTCATTTTGTTTTATAATTTCTTGGTTTCTCATAAAGTAATTAGCTTCCATCTGCTCCATTCTAATTTTTTTTTTATTATTTTTCATTTTTAACACAGTTCATATCACATAAAACAATTCCAACTTTTGGTCAGGTGATATTTCTCTTAAAGCATTTACAATATAGACCACAAATGAATTTTTTTTTAACATTAACCAACTGAGACACAAATAATAATTATGTATGCTAACTTCACAAGCCCTTCACCTAATTGTCTCCACACTATTATTAAGAATTAGAGTACCCTAATTTATTGTTGTTGGTCTAAAGTCCTAAGCCTAATAGCTTAATTTTAGACTTAACCTCAGATGTTCTCCTACCAACAACCTATAGTTTAATGGATCTGGTATAAAACATACAAACTTTTTCACTGTAGGAAATTGCCACTAAGAGTAGGGACATTGCAAGGAAGTAGTATCTCCCCAACTTCATATCAGTTCCAGGCAGGAGTAGATTGTCAACTTGCATTCAGTCAGGCTTAAAGTCTGCCAGGTGTCAATGGGGAAATTGAGTCAGGAGAATCCTAACTCAGCCCAGGCTGAACAGCCACTCTCCCACCCTTCCATTGAGATCACCTTTTGCAGTTCATACCAGCATCTCACAGGCTTACTGGCATCATGAATTGGAGGCTCACACTGCCTTTCTTGCTATCCATACCTGGAGTTAGACTCAGAAGAACAGTCAGTTAATAGTCCCATAGAATCTTAAAATAGCAAGTTGCAATAACCAGGTTTCAGATATGACTATAACTTCACATTGGCTAAGGAACATCTTTTGAGGCAAGTCTTAAGTGACTTGCTTGCTTTTCTATACATGTTCTAGTTCCTGATTAAATAACAATCATAAAATCAAATTTACCATTAAAACCTTAACTTTTCCATCAATGCCAAATTTTACCTGAGGTTACCTGCCTCTACTAAACTTAGACTAAAATTCTTTTCCCCAAACTAAAGATGTCTCTGATTTAGTCTCAGTAATTAATTGAGTTAATTGTTTTAATACTAATTGCTTTTCCATCTCTTTGTAGCATGTCCAATTTTTCTCCCCATCTCATTTTTCTCTCCTCCCTCTACCCCCTAATACCTTGCATTCTGATTACCCCTTCCCTCAATGTACCTTCCCTTCTATCACACTCTACCCTTCCCTTATCCCCATCTTCTCTCTTTTCTTGTAGGGCAAGATAAATTTCTATACCCCATTACCTGTGTTTCTTATTTCCCAGTTATATGCAAAAATAATTCTCAACATTCATTTCTAATACTTTGAATTCCAACTTCTCTCCTTCCTTCCCTACCCATACCCACTGAGAAGGCAAGCAATTCGATATAGACTAAATATGTGTCATTTTGCAATACTAACTATATTGCCCTCTATCCTACTCTATTTCCCCTTGTTTTTTTTTCCTCATTTGACCTTGTCCCTTCCCAAAAGTGTTTATTTCTAGTTACTCCCTTCTCCTATTTGCTCTCCCTTCTATCATTCCCCTCACCCCACTTGTCACCTCTTCCCCTACTTTCCTGTAGTATAAGATAGATTTTCATACCAAATTTAATGAACATTATTCCCTCCTTAAGCCACATGTGCGGAGCGTAGCTCCACTTTTCCCTTCTCCCTTTCTCCTTTTTCTCCTCCATTGAACAAGATTTTTCTTATCTCTTTTATGAGTTATAGCCTGCTCCATTCCATTTCTCCCTTTCTCCTCTCAGTATTTTCCTGCCTCACTCCTTAATTTTTATTTTATTTTATATTTTTGTGGATATCATCTCTTCTGATTCAACACAACCTGTATTCTCTGTCTGTGTGTGCATGTGCATGTGTGTGTGTGTGCATGTGTGTGTGTATGTACAATCCCTCCACCTACCCAAATACTGAGAAAAGTCTCAAGAGTTACAAATATTTTCTTTCCATGTAGGAATATAAACAGTTCAGCTTTATAAAGTCTTTTATGATTTCTCTTTCCTGTTTACCTTTTCATACTTCTCTTCATCCTTGTGTTTGAAAATCAAATTTTCTCTTCAGTTCTGGTCTTTTCATCATGAATGCTTGAAAGTCCTCTATATCATTGAATGAATATTTATTCCCTTGAAGTATTATACTCAGTTTTGCTGGGTAGGTGATTCTTGATTTTAATCCCAGTTCCTTTGACTTCTGGAATATCCTATTCCAAGCCCTTTGATCCCTTAATGTTGAAGCTGCCAGATCCTGTATTATCCTGATTGTATTTCCACAATACTCGAATTGTTTCTTTCTAGCTGCTTGCAGTATTTTCTCCTTGACCTGGGAACTCTGAAATTTGGCCACAATATTCCTAGGAGTTTCTCTTTTTGGGTCTCTTTCAGGAGGTGATCAGTGGATTCTTTCAATATTCATTTTGCCCTCTGGCTCTAGAATATCAGGACAGTTTTCCTTGACAATTACGTGGAAGATAATGTCTAGGCTCTTTTTTGATCATGGCTTTCAGGTAGTCCCATAATTTTTAAATTGTCTGTCCTGAATCTATTTTCCAGGTCAGTTGTTTTTCCAATGAGATGTTTCACATTGTCTTCTATTTTTTCAAACTTTTGGTTTTGTTTTTTGACTGCATGGTTTGTCTCATAGTCATTAGCTTCCCTGAACTCAATTCTCTCTTTCAAAGAACTATTTCATTAAGTGAGCTTTTGAACCTTCTCCTCCATTTGGCTAATTCTCCTTTTTAAAGCCTCCTTCTCCTCATTGGCTTTTTGAACCTCTTTTTCCAATTGAGTTACCCTCTTTTTAAAGGTATTATTTTCCTCAACATTTTTTGGTTCTCCTTTAGCAAGCTACTAACTCACTTTTCAAGTTCTTCTATTGCCTGAGTCCAGTTTAAATTCACTTTGGAGGCCCTGGAGGCAGGGGCCTTGACTTCCTGTGACAGTATGCCTTGTTCTTCCTCATCCAAAAGGATGGAAGGAGATACCTGTTCACCAGGAAAGTAACCTTCTATGGTCTTATTTTTCCCCCCTTTTTTGGGCATTTTCCCAGCCAGTTACTTGACTTCTGAATCCTTTGTCAAGAGGGTGGTCCTATTGTGCCTCCTCTACCCAGTTAATATGTTCAAGGCTGAGATTTGACTCAGCTGCTGGATTTCCCCAGGGCTTTGGATGGGGGAGGAGCCATCACTCAGGGCTGAGATTTAGATCAGCTGCTCAGTTCTGCCAGAGGCTTTAAGTTGAGCTGCCTGGAAAATGGATCCAGGCTGCTTCCTGACCACTGTAGCTGCCTGCATTCTGCTGCTGCTGTTGCTGCCATCGCCTGGGGCTATTGCTGGATGAACCCCATTCCCCTCTCACCCAGCTGGGAAAGCCCTCCCACACTGACTTTTGGAGCTTTCTTTGTCGCTTGTGGGTTGAGGTATCTAGGACCCTCCCTGCTGAGAACTCTGCCCTAGAGGTCTGTTCAGGTCCTGTTCCTTCCAGGCCAGGGCTGGGCTATGCTCCACTCAGCGTCCCAAGAGATAGACCTTTTCTGTTGGCCTTCCAGGTTACCTTTGGCTGGAAACCTCTTTCGCCCTGTTGCTCTGTGACTTCTGCTGCTCTAGAATTTGTTGAGAGTCATTTTTTACAGGTATTTTGTGGGCTGTGGGGAAAGCACTAGAGTATATGCATCTTTCTACTCCACCATCTTGGCTCTGCCCCCCCATTCTAATTTTTAAAGAACTATTTTCTTCAGTGAACTTTTGAACTTCCTTTTCCATTTGGCCAATTCTGCTTTTTAAAGCATTCTTCTCCTCATTTACTTTTTGGACCTCTGTTGCCATTTGGGTTAGTCTATCTTTAAAGGTACTATTTTCTTCAGCATTTTTTGGGATCTCCTTTAGCAAGCTGTTGACTTGCTTTTTATGATTTTCTTGCATCACTCTCATTTTTCTTTCCAATTTTTCCTCCACCTCTCTTACTGGATTTTCAAAATCCTTTTTGACCTCTTCCCTGGTCTGGATTATTTCATATTTTTGGGGGGGAAGTTTTGGATGTAGAAGCCTTGACTTTGCTGTCTTCCTCTGTTGGTATGCTTTGCTCTTCCTCATCCAAAAGGATGGAAGAAAATACCTTTTCACCAAGAAAGTAACCTTCTATAGTCTTATTTTTCCCCCTTTTTGGGCATTTTTCCAGCCAGTTACTTGACTTTTGTGTCCTTTGTCAAATGGAGGGTATACTACCCTAGTCTTCAGAGGTTTTGTGTAGCTGTTCTCTAGGGACCTGTAAGTTCTCAGTTCCTCCAAGGTGGCACAATGAAGGGAGAGGAGTTTACTCCTCTCTTGGCCTGCACTCTGGTCTGTGAACAACCACAAGCACTCTTTTCTGCCCTGGAACTGTGAGTAGGATTCCCTCTCCATAGCCACCACCAGCTCTGCCATGTCAATGTTCCTCCTCACCAGGGGACTGCCACTCAGGGCTGAGACCCAGTTCAGCTGCTCCATTCCCCTAGGGTCTTTAGGCTGAGGACTCCAAAACTGGATGCTGCTGCTGCAGTGGCTGGACCTCACTCCCCTCTCACCCAAGTGAAAGAGCTTCCTTACTGACCTTTGAAACTGTCTTTGGCATTTGTGCGTTGAAAAATCTGTGAACTGCAGCAGCTGCCTGTGATTCCATGCCCTGAAACCTGCTACAGTTCTGTCTGTGCAGCTCGGCCAATGCTGGCTTGTGCTCCACTCCAAGCCTGGTGTGATAGACCTTTCCTGTAGGCCTTCCAGGCTGTCTTGGGCTGGAAATCTGTTTCACTCTGTCATTTTGTGACTTCTTCTGCTCTAGAATTTGTTGAGAGTCACTTTTTACAGGTATTTTATGGGCTATAGGGGGAGGAGCTAGAGCAGGTTCATTCTACTCTGCCATCTTGGCTGTGCCCCTTCCCCCCAATCATATCCTTTTTAAAAGCTTATAGGGGTGTTAGGTAGCACAGTGGCTAGAGTACCAGCTTTGGAGTCAGGAGGTCTGAGTTCAAATGTGTCCTTACCTAAGCAAGTCATTTAACCCCTATTGCCCCCCAAAAAATGCATATAAAAATTGTAGCTCACATGTGTATAGCACTTTGTTCATAAAGTATTTTCCTCTCAACTTGATATTCCCATTTTACAAATGAGAAAACTAAGACTCAGAAAAAAATGGAAAGAAGCAACTTGCCCCAGGTAATGCAAGTTACTCTGTGCCAGAGCCAGATCCAATTCTTTGACTATATTGAGATGTCTCTAAAAAGTACCCTTCAGGATTCTAGCATTTGTCACTAAGCCTGGTCATATATATTGATGTAATAATAATTCATAATCCTCTCATTTGGCAGTATACAAAGGAAATAACATTCAGTCAAATTGCTTACAAATGAATTAAAACCCTGTGAGATCTGAATTGATGTAGGGCCTTGTACATGGCAGGGCTTTGTACATGCTTAGTGGAAATTTATTTAGATTTGCCTAATTTCTGTTTGCCCTGACTCTGGAAGTGTGTATGTATATATGTATGTATGTTTGTATGTATGTATGTATACACACATACACATACACACACACACACAGAATAATGTCCTGGGTGGATTCTAATTGGCCTCTTGGTCAGCTAAATATTGGTCCATTTCAGAAACCTGGTACTGAGTTACTAACCTACCACAGACCAATTTCAGGAATGTCCACACACATCTAATAATGGGAAAAAAGAAACTAAAGCAGTGAATCCCAATGTCCATTTTCCCTCATTTGCAAGCAGAACATTAGCAACCTGGGAATTAGACCAAGTGACAAAGTTATGTCAGATCATGCTGATGCAGCCCAGCATTCTATCACTAGCAGAGACCCCAAAGGACTAGGGGTCCTGATTATCCTCCCTGACATCAACCTCAAAAGTTAGGTCCTTTCCAGATTCCCTTAGGAATTGGTCACCCATACTCTTCATAACTTTAAAAAAAATTATATTTCCTACCTGTACCAACTCATTTCCCCCCCAGGTCAAATATTAATTTTAAAATATTTTTTCAAGAAACAAGTTTTTTAAAAAAATTAATCTGTCTCTCTTACTACAACCCCACCAACTGAACAATTTTTTCAAAAAAATGAATTACAAATGCTTTAATATATATTTACACAGTTCATCAAAACAAACTCTCACATTCACCATAACTGAAAAGGCAGGTCTATTTCTGCATTTTAAGTTTACCGTTGGGAGTTGAGTGGCATATCTAATTTTCATTCTTTCAGATTCATGGTTAATTATTGCATAGGTCAGAGTTCTATAGTTTCAGAGTTTCAATAGTGTTATCATTGTATCAGTTTACAACAGTCTTCCTAGTGTTCACTGAAATTGTCCACTTCATCATTTCTTATGATGACAGCATCCTTCCAATCACCCAGCCTTGAAATTTAGGTGTCATCCTCAATTCCTCACTCTTACCACCCTATATCCAGTTTGTTATCAAGTCTTAATAGATTTTACCTTAATAACACACCCCATTCTGTCCTCTGATACTGCCACCACCCTAATTACTTCATGCCTGGATCATTGCAATAGCCTTCTATCTCTCCCTAATCCAATCTTATCATCTACTCAGTTGTTATCATTCTCTTTTGTTCTCTGTATCAGTCTGATAGTTGAGGTAGAATCTCAAAATTGCCTTAATTTGCATTTTCCTAATTGTTAGTGATAGACATTTTTAAATGATTGTTGATACCTTTGATTCTTTCCTTTGAAATTGCCTGTTCATATCCTTTTACCATTTATCTACTAGGAAATAGCTCTTATTTTATTCACTTAATTCTTGAAAATGAGACCTCTGTCAGAGAAACTTCTTGTGAAGACTTTTTTCCCCTTTCACCTGTTGACACCAACAAAAAGCCTGAGAGCAAAGAGTTTTGGGGTATTTAATAATAAATATAGTAATTATGGCTAGCAAATAATCAATAAATGGAGGTCAGTGATAAATCATTGAGATTATCCAATATTTAAATACGCTTGGAAGAGTGGGTGCTCCTCCTTTGATTGGTTAACAACCAATGACAGCATTGAATATTACAATGAGAGATGAGTGTATTCTAATCAGGGGCTGAGGGATATTACTCTGATCATGTCACTCTTGGACAAAGAGATTCTTCTCAAGACAGATCACTTC
Source organism: Notamacropus eugenii (assembly GCF_028372415.1). NCBI lineage: Eukaryota > Metazoa > Chordata > Mammalia > Diprotodontia > Macropodidae > Notamacropus > Notamacropus eugenii. Next base: position 479,635,391 of record NC_092872.1, on the reverse strand, counting down.
CCCACCCATAACCCCCCACTGGGGCAATCTAGACAGAAGGATCTATCTCCACCCAAAACAATGAAGTTGAACACAATGGGCCAGAATTCTCTTTACCTTTTAATCAGAAATAAATTCTCCCAGTTGGATGGGGTATCCAGGATTGAGGAAAATGTCTCATTATGAGCCCAGTCCTTCTCAAGGAGATAGGGAAAAAAAAACCCTGGATTCCCACACACTCCCATTAATAATTAGTTATTAATAAACATTTCTGTTTCCATTCTAATTTTTTTCTACACTAGATGTTTGTACAAAATCTTTAAAATTTTATATGCTATTATCAAAATTGTTCATTTTATTTTCTGTGACCTATCACAAGTTAGTAATGAACTCTTCCCCTATTCATTGATCTGAGAAGTAATGTTTTCATTTTCCTTTAATTTGTTGACCTTTTATGTCTAGGTCATGGATCTATTTTGGACTTTATCTTGGAGTATAGTGTGAGATGTTGATCTAAACCTAATTTCTGCCAGACTCTCTGTTCAAATTTCGCAGAAGTTTTTACTAAACAGTGAGTCCTTTCCCTAGTAACTGGGATCTTTGGGAAAAGAAGAGGAAGGGAAGGGAAGGAAAGAGAATAAGCATTTATATAGCACTGACTATGTCCTGAGAGCTATTGCAAAGCATTATTTTTTTTACAAATATTTTATTTAATCATCACAACCCTGTAAAAACCTAAGGTAGGCTTTTACAGCTAAAAAAACTGAGGTAAACAGAGGCAGGATTTATCGAACACTATATTGTGTACTTCACCATGCTATGTACCTACTCTGTTCCACCGATCAACCATTTTTAAAAAATAACTAGCACAACATCATTTTAATTATTACTGTTTTGTAGCATCGCTTGAGGTCTGTAGATAGACCCTTCCCTTTTTTTCATTGTTATCCTTGAGATTCATGGCCTTTTAGTTCTTTATATGGATTTAGTTCTGGTTTTCCCTAGCTCTACAAAATATTTTGGAAGTTTGATCACTGAATGTGTAAATTAATTTAGGTAGTACTGTCATTTTTATTATATTGACTTTACCTACTCATGAGCAATTAATGTTTCTCCAGTTATTTCAGTGTGTTTTTATTTCTATTTTATGGTTAGATTTATATAGTCCTTGCATGACCTGCCTGTACCAACTCTTAGGAGTAATGAATTCTCTAATTTTACGTCTCACAGCCTCTGTATGAAGTAGCGTAGTGTGTTAAGATGTTAAGAACCTTAGTCTTAGAACCAGGAGAATCTTGGGTTTGAATTCTGCCTCAGACATCAGTTATTCACCAGTGGCAAGTCAGTTAATCTTTCTAAGCCTCAGGGTCTTTATCTGTAAAATGGGAATAATACCTATAATGTCAATGAGGCTATGGTGCAGCTTAAATGAGATTCAGTATTTAAGAAGGCATTTTGCAAATCTTAAAGACCTCTTTAAAGTGCTAATTAAGAAGGAGTGGTTTTTAAAGAACTACTGAGAGGACTTCAAACAGTTGAGCTAGAGGCCTGTCAGGAAGGAACCAGACCACAAACCTTATGGCACACAATGAGGATAGGCAGCTAGAGTGTGACTTTGTGTAGATACTTGTCCTCCTAATCACGATTCCAAAAGGGACCCAGGGCAAAGTGTGCCCCACATTCTCAGTCATATTCTTCACATACCCCCCACCTCCCCATCTCTTTCACTTCCTGGCTCTCATGTGAGGAAAATGCTAGCTTAGCATCCTTTAGACAGACCAGGAAACCTTCATCCAAATCCTCCAGCATGGTCAGAGCAGGGGTGGAGGGGGAGGGACAGAACCTAGAAAACAGGGAGAAGCAAAACTTGGTCTTTTTCCTTAGGATCAAAATGTTGGAGTGAGTTCTCAGGACTGCCAGCAAGCCATCTGGCAAAAAAGAAGAGGAGAAACAAATATCTGGGTCCAAAAGAGGGCTTTATTCAGCCTGTGGAACCAACATCCTTCCTTACACCACTTCTGGATCCAAAAAGTTGACATCCTGGTATTCTGTCCAAACTACCCAAAAAGATTCTTGACCTTGGAGGGAGGGGAGAGAAAAGGGTGAAACAGTGGGAGAAGTAAGATGAAGTAGAAGGAATTCTTCAAGTGGAAGACAGAATGACTGGAGAGTAAATTAAATAAAATCACGGAGTCATGGATTCCTGATAAATCAACAGAAGTCTCTGTTCTGAGTTTACTCAATTCCACTTACGTGGCAGTGATGTATTGCTTCTCGTCTACTGAAGAGATTTCTTCTGAACAATAAATATTTTTTCTCATATCTCTTTTGGGAGATAAGGGGATATACACATATCCCTTGAAGGCCACTTTCTGAACTCTCTTCATCCCCTTATCTGGGGCTAGATGTCCCTGGGTACCTCTGAGTGCAAAGGTCCTGGGCAGGGCAGCCCATTACCCAGTGGCACAGAGTTGGCATGAACCTGTTGATTCAGAGCTTTGGGGATGGGGTACGGCCTGGCCACACAGCAGGGGGTGGAGTGATGCCTAGCTCCTCCCGAAGGGCTTTTATGGGCTGCTCCCACCGTTGTTCATAGTAAAGGTTGAGGACACATCGGGAGTTTTGGCCATTCTGAACTGCCCAGGGAATCAGCTCTGATATCAACACCTTCAGCTTCCTGTGGGGACAGGAAAGAATCCATTATGTCAACCCCACCCCATATATCACTTATATGACTTCTGTCTAGCTGAAAAGAGATTGCTTAGGTCTGAATGCAGGCATTGACAAGGCTCTGGCTTTTGCTCCTCTTTCCTGCCCCCTCAATCCCCCAGCTCTTCTTCCTGTTTGGACACCTATATAAGAGGCCACAAAGAAACTTACTTGGCACTGAGTCGAATGGGTCCAAAGGCAGCTCCTAAGACACACATGGGCAGGCCTGTTTGGATGGCTTCGAACCACTTAACCACAACTTCTCCTGGCCAAAAGGAAAAAAAATGGGTAGTGATAGAGACAGGCCCTTGTGGGTGGTCCTGTCACACATCACTATATAGTGGAAACAGTAAGGTATCCTAAGAGCCAGGAGGTAGCATGTACCAGCAAAGGCAAACCGCCACCTTCCCCCTTCAGCTCCTTATGGAAAGAGCCCAGAAACTGAACCCCTCACACTACTGGGCCTGCTTCCAGCTCTAGCCTTACCACCATCATTAAGCAGAGCACCCACCATGAATAAGGGGCCCACATTCCTTTTCATTACCACTGTTGACCTATTGCCACCAATGTGAAGGTAGGTCCAAGAACCTGAGGAATGGCAGCACTCTCCCCTGCTTCTGCTTCTGGCCCAATTCCCAAAGTCATCAATCCGCATTTGAATATGAACTCCTTCAGGTCAGAGACAAACTCTTCTTTTCTCTCTGTATCCCTAGTGCTTAGCACAGTGCTTTGTACATAATGAACACTTAATAAATGTTCATTAATTCATTCATTTATGTGATGCTCAAATTGGGCTGCACAGCCTGGAGGAAGAGGGATCAGGAGTTGGCCGATCCTGCCTGGGTCCTATAATAGAACCCAGTTCTTGTGTCTAGTTTGGCCAAGGCAAGCTACTGACTCCCTTCCTAATCTGATGGTTTCACAGTTCTTGTCACTTTGGATTTATGATGCTCAGATAATCCAACCCACCCCAACCTCCCAGGCTTTGTGCCCACCAGAATGAGTACTCACGCACCAAGCATGTTGGTGGGCATTCCCAAAAGGGTGTGGAGTAGGTCATGAACCTCACGGTAACGCTGGATCACATAAGCAAGTTCCTCATCATCCACAAAGCGGGTGGGTGCTCGTGTATCTGGGGATACCCTCTGAAAGCCCCACCACCCGAGCATTGAGTCACATCAACTCCCCTAATTCTCTGCCACCAATTCCACACAGACCAGCTATTCCTCACCAGTCCTTGGTCCTAATGCTCTCTACATACATATACTAATTCAGATTAACATTTGAAGAACTGAGCAATGTCTGTTATGACTATCTCAAAGGCTGCCGTAGAGCCATAGGACTCGAGGGGCATTTTTAGGGCTATTTATGTGGGAGGGGCAGGATCTGTACATAAGAATGGGGAGGAGAGACAATCACACCATATAGTTCCCATCTTTGTGGGTGATCCTTAACGTCAGGCTCCATGAAGCGGAAGTTGAACCTTGAGCTTAATTACCTTTAGGGCAATTCTGTTGCTCCATCCTCTGTGGGTTAACAGAGCCTGAAGGCCTAGTTGTGTCACAGCTAGTTGCTACAATATGGACTAGGGACTGGGTCAGAAGCTATGCCCTCTCCAGGTCCTTGACTCCAGATAGCAACCTGATACTTTGCCTCCATCAGAGAGATAGTCTGGAAAAACATAATGTTGGGGAACTGGAGAAATTTTCTAGTTTTCAAAAAATACAGATGATATCTAGTTAAAGGGCATGTCAAAGGCATGAAGGGCAGTCATAGGATGTAGGGTTAAGAAGGTTTCAGGAGATGAAGGCCGTTAGGTCAGGGGGCTCTGCAGCCTCAATGAAAAGAGTGGGGGACTAATATGTTCAGACTGACTCTCCCTGTATTCTCTTCTACTGGACAGATGGTCTCTGGAGTCATTGAGAGCCATGGCTGTTGGGCAATGCAGGAATAGGACACAGAGAAGAGCCAAAGTCCATGTTATTACCAATCTTCTCATAGCTTTGATAGAGGCTTTTATATTCTGCTGATCAGTTTGCCCACCACCAGATGACAAAACCTAGGTCTTCAGGGTCAAAAGGTCAGGGGTGATAGAATTAATCCCAGGATATTTCTATGGTGGCTTGTGGCTATTACCATGTTCTGCCTCTATCTACTCCCATTATCCCCCAGGATTCAACCATGTTGAACCATGATTCAACAAACACTTACATTAACATCAAGAAAGTGGGCATACTCCCAACCAAAGGAGCCCTCTGGTAGGGTTCGGAGTTTGTTCAAGTCCAGGGTAGAGAGCTGGATCCGAGGCCTTTCCCTGTAGGAACAGAGGGGAAGATTCAGGAGCCAGAATGGGTGAATAAGATTACCAGACATGAGTGACACACAGAAAGTTTATATGAAATTGACATCTAGGTTTGGCCTTAGGAGAGGGTGAATCTGATAGAACAGTAAGAAAGTCACAGTCCATATACATTTATTGAGATACTCTGTGCAAGGCATTTTATTAAGAAATGTTGAGGGACGAAAAAGTAGTTTGGGATACTGTCCCTACGCTCAAGAAACTTTTGGGGAAAGAAGGGTATTAACATGAAAAGAGAATTGACAACAGAATGAAAGGCAGTATGCAGTAGTGGAGTCAAATTTCACTTCCTACACTTAGAAGCAGCATGATTATGAGCTCCCTTTTCCTCATCTGCAAGAGGGGAATCATGGCACTGGTAGCAGCTACTTTAAAGGATGACTCCAAGGATCCAATAAGACTATATATGCAAACCTTGAATTGCTCTACAAAGGTCAGCCATCACAATTATTTCAAGGCAGTCTATTTGAAACACAAAATTAGTGGTACTAACAGTAAGTACTTCAGAAGTTCAGAGAAACATTCCCCAGCTGATAAATGGTCAAAGGATATAAACAGGCAATTTTCAGAGAAATAAAATAAAGATATCTATAGTCATATGAAAAAATGCTCTAAATCACTTTTGATTAGAGAAATGCAAATCAAAACAACTCTGAGGTACCACATCATACCTATCAGACTGGGAAACATGACAGAACAGGAAGATGATAAATGTTGAAGAGGATGTGGGAGAGTTGGAACACTAATACATTGTTGGTGGAGCTGTGAGCTGATTCAATCATTCTGGAGAAGAATTTGGAACTATGCCCAAAGGGCTACAAAAATATGCATACCTTTTGACCCAGAAATATAGCTTCTAGGACTGTATCCCCAAAAAATCATAAAAATGGGAAAGGGTCCCACATGTACAAAAATATTTATAGCAGCATTCTTTGTGGCGGACAAAAACTGGAAATCAAGGGGATGCCCATCAAATGGGGAATGGCTGAATAAATTATGGTATATGAATATAATGGAATACTCTTGTGCTATAAGAAACGATGAACAGGAAGACTTCAGAGAGGCCTGGCAACACTTATATGATCTGATGCTGACTGAAAGGAGCAGAACCAGGAGAACTTTGTGCACAGCAATGACCACAGTGTGACAGAGTTTTTTCTGGTAGACTTGGAACTTCATTGCAATGCAAGGACTTAAAAAAAATTCCCAATGGTCTTCTAAGGCAAAATGCCTTCCACATACAAAGAAAGAACTATAGAATTCAATCGCAGAATGTAGCAGATCATTTTTGTGTGTGTGTATTACGTTTTGGTTTGTTATATGATTTCTCCCATTCAATTTAATTTTTTTACATAGCATGACTATAGTGAAAATGTATTTGATGGGAATGTTTGTGTAGAACCTACATAAAATTGTATGCGATATCAGGGAGGGAAGGGGTAGGTAGGCGGGAAGGAAGGAAAAATAATAATCTAAGTTATATAATAGTGATTGTAGAACACTGAAAATAAATAAAATTAATTTTAAAAAAAAGAAGTTCAGAGAAAGGAAGAGAGCTCACTGTGGGCTGCAGTAGTCAAGCGAAAACTTCAGGGAGAAGGCATGACTTTAGCTGGGTTTTAAGGGATATAAGAATAAGTGGAAAGGATATGAAGAGTATTCCAAGAAATGGGAATAGTATAGCTAAAGAAAGGTTCTATAAGAAGTAACATCTGGAGAAGTAGGGAGTAGAGGGTTTTTCACGATAAGGAATTAAGATTTTATTCTGTAGGCAGTATTTCTATTCAGAGAAATGCTCATACGGCAACACATTACATAAGGTTTAGGATAGGGCCAGGCTGGAAGGGACCAGGGAAGTTATCTCCTTCAATCCCCTTCATTTTATAGAAAAGGAACTGAGGCCAATAAAGGCTAAGTGACTTGCCCAGGATCACATGTCTAGTAAGTGACTACGGCAGAATTTGAACTGAGGTCTGCCTGACTTCGAGTCCAATACTCAATTTACTACAACATTTTGCTTTGGTTTGAGGGGATGTCAGAATCCTCATTCTATTCCCACTCCCAACCCCTCCAATTAAGCCCAAGAAGAGACCTACTGCAGGATCTGGGTACCCTCGGGGTCCCTCCTCATCCGGTCCCTGAGTGCCCGTAGAGCTTGGTGTCCTGTGGTCTCACCCAGAACAGCAACCATGTCTGAAAGGACAGAAATGAGCACATGTGGAAAGAATGGAGTCTCTGGGCCAACTCAAAATGCTGAGTTGTGTGTAGAATCCTGTGGTAAGTGTAAGGGAATGAAGCCAAGGTACTCCCAAACATTCATGTACAAGGTACTGGGGATGTAAAGATGAAACATGATACTAATTATGACTTCAAGAAACTTAACAGAAGCATTAAGACAAGAATACAAAAAAGTATAAGGCAAAATAGGATTAAGTGAAAAGGAGAAAAATACAAAGTGATTTGAGAATTTTGAGGATAGAAATACCACTTTCAGATGGGAACAGGTGGGATGGCATTCAAGGAAGGAATACCATTCATTCATAGAGAGATATTCCCTGAGATGAGCCTTAAAAGGTGCAAAGAATTTTCACAGGTAGAGACAGGTTCATGGATAGACTGTATATATGGAGGTGAAGCTTTCCCTAACATGTAAAATACAGTGTGGTAGAAAGAGTACTAAACTAACCATCAAGAGACCTGGATCTGTCACTAGTTCCTGGTATGGCTTTGGGCCTCAAATTTCCTCATTTTTAAAATAAGGAGATTGAATGAGATGACCTCTAAGGAGCCATCCTGTTCTTGAATTGTATAATTCAATCTATATTAAGTGTTGGAAGGAACTTATGGACTGTGGGTCAATGGTTGGGAGTCAGCAGAATAGGGCAGTTAAAGAAGATTAGAACTGTAAGGGACTAAGTCATCTTATGCAACTCCCTCATTTTACAGATAAGGGCTGGCAAGCAGGATACTAAAAACAGACAAGGTAGGTGTGACCTGCCCGGACCTTAGTGATCCTCTAATAGCAGGGTGTGGTGCAAGAAGCAGTTAACCTGCCAGCACACATTTAGGACTTATAAAATTTCAACTACAAAACAAGATTTACAAAAAGAAAAGACTTAAATAATTAAAAATTGAATAATAAATAATAATTATCATTATTTAAATAATATTAATATTTAATTTAATGTTTATGACTGAGATAAGCCAACATAATAAAAACAATACTACTCAAATTACTCTCCAAATTTAGTACTCTATCAAATTACTACAAGGCTACTTTACAGAATTAGACACAATGATAACAAAATTCATGGAGTAATACCTGGAAAAGAATAGTAAAACTGTTGAAATAATGAAAATAGTAGGAAGGAGGCGCAGTTTGGTGTTATCAAATCTTAAACTAGAGTATAAAGCAGTAATTATCAAAATTACCTGGTACATGATAGAAAACAGAAGAGTAAGATCACTGATTTAGATCAGATAAGTACGACTAAAGATACAAATGTGTAGAGAGAAGTCTAGTGCTCAACAAATCCAGAAACAGAAACTGGTGAAAAAGGAATTTACATCAACATCTTATGCTTTATACAACAATAAATTCCAAATGAATAAACTATATAGTCATACCTTTAAAAAAATAAGAGAACAGAAGGTTATATCTTACACAACTATGAATAGGAGAAAAACTACAATCAGACACAGCATAAAAAGACAAAATGGACAATCTTGAGTAGAGAAAATGTAAAAGATTTTGCACAAATGAAATCAATGCAGCCCAAATTGGAAAAAAATGATACTACTTGCGGGAAATCTTTATATTAAGTAAAATAAAAATGACATCCAAAATTCAAATTGAAACAAACATGTATTTCTCAAGTAGCTAAAGGATATGAACTAATAATTCTCAAAATTCGGACTGCAAACTATTATCTTAAAAAGTCCTCAGAATAAATAAAGAAATGCAAATTAAAGCCCCAAAGCATCAGTTCACTCCCATCAAAGTCAAGATACTAAGAGATTGAAAGGGAATATTTATTGATAGGGGTGTAGGAAAAACATTAATTCACTGGTTGTGAAACTGTGAATTGGTTTAGCCATTCAGGAAAACAATTTGGAACTATGCAAGAAAAGTTACTAAGTTATTTATATACCTTTTGCCCTGGAGATCCCATTACTGGGTTTTTACCTCAAAGAGGATACTGACAGTAAGAAAAGACCCAGATATAAAAAAATGTTCATAGCAGTATTATTCAGTGTAACAAAAATATGGAAACGTAACCAATGATTGGAAAATGGCTGAACGAATTGTAACATATGAATGTATGATGCCATAAAGAATTACAAATTTGAAGAATTCAGAGAAAAATGTAAAGACTTATGAAATTATAGAGTAAAGAAAGCATAGTCAAAAGGCAATAAATTCAGTAATTACAACAATGCAAATAAAGTCATCGCAGAGAGATAACAACACTATGGTGAATCATACCAATCAGTACCATAGTATTAAAATTTAAGGACTCATTCTTATACACATCCACTAAATGGTTTCACGGGGATTGTTCACTGAGCATTTTGAGGTCCCTCATAACTCCAAATATACGATCCTATGATAAAGTGTCTTGTGTCAAAACAAAATGTACCAGTACATTTTAAAAATTCATTAGACTGCAATTCAACGGTTCTGAATCTGGTACCCCTTTGCCTCAAATTGCTTTTTCTTGTCTCATTCTCTATAAAATGAGGTTGTTATAGGGAACTGTTCTGGGAGTTGGGTGACCTGGGTACTACCAACCCCTGGGAATCCCTGAGCCACCCTAAATCACCTCGTTGTTTTTGTTTGAGTTTTTGTACAGACTGACAACACTAACTAATCCAAGCTGTGAGACTACCTGCCTCATTTTGAGTAAAGTCACTTTCTCTTTCTTCTGGACTTCAGTATGAACTTTTAGAAAATGACAAGACTGGGTTAGATAGCCAGCTCTAAACTATAATTTTGGCTTAAAGTTCACTTCTTCAACATAATATATGTATAATCTCAACTGTCTTCTTTTTCCTTCTTCCCAACTAAAAATAAACATTTTTAACTATTGAGATTATATGGGTTTAATGATCAAAGTTGGCAAATGGAATTTCGTGGTTAGGCAAGCCTGAGTAGAGGAAACTAAAATGCTGGTCCCACAAAATAGGATTTCTATGAGTACTGGATGGTGAATCACAGGAGTGGGTTCTGGCACCAGCTCTTCTACTTACTGCACCACTTTGAGCAAATCACTTCCCCTTATCTCTAGGTCTGTTTTTTCATCTGTAAAATGGGGACATAAAAGGTTCTCATCCTGTTATAAAGGTATTAGGGGTCTATCCAGTTCCTGGCACTGGATAGGGTCAACTAGGGGTTTGGGGATGAGTGTTAGCAGGACTGAAGGCTGGCTAGCAGGATATTAAATAAGGCAAGAGTTATCTGACAGTATCCTAGACCAGCAGTTGGGAAACCTGAAATTTGATCCTGATTCTGCCATGAACTAAAAACGTGACTTGAGGCCAATTACTTCTCAAATCTGGGTCTTTTTCCTCTTTTATAAAATGAGATATCTAAGGTCTCCCCAAGCTCTTAAGTGGGGAGGAACCTCCCAAAGAGGGCACAGAACTGGGTTAGGAAGGTACTTAGACCTGGGGGGGACATGATGGACAAGTAAGCAAAGCAGGAGGGGCCTTTCTGGTCACTTGAAAACAACCTCTTAATTTTACAGACTTTATTCTGGCGAACAAGACACTAAGCAGACCACGGTGGCCAGACCAGGGCTTCATCCACTCAGCCACGGATTCTCGGCTTCACCTTGGGCAGTCTGCAATCATGGTAGCCGAAAAGCTCCTAAGGTCCACAAAGCTTAACTTGGAGCCGGTCCACCCTGCTTCTCTGGGTCCGACTTCTTTTTGTAACCTGAAATCAGACTATCCCCTTCCAGGTCTGCAGGTGGGACCTGCTGGAGGAGAAAGGGCACTGGGACAGATCAAACCCGGGCTCGGGCTGCGGGAGAGGGTGGAGAAAGGAAGCCCGGGCACTCGCGATCACCTGCAAGGCCACCTGGCTACCCACTAGATTCCCACTCTCTGGGACTTGACCTCCCCACTGACGGGACTGGATGAACTGATCTTTAAACAAGAATCTGCCCGACCCCTCCCTGGGTCAAGGTATGGTGAAAAAGTGGGGAAGACGTCCCCCGTTTTGGAGTCGGAGGAGCTGGGTTTGAACGGCAGGTGTGCCACCTCGGGTAAGTCGCTTAGCCTGCGGTCCTCCGCTTCCTCATCTGTACCAGGAGAGGGGTGGACGCGCCGACCTCCGCGCCCCGCTTCACGCCGGGCAGGCTCACCGTGGCGGTAGGGGTCGTAGAGCGCCATGCAGGCGGCGCCGGCCGCCAGCAGCGCCTTCTGTAGCGGGCTGGTGGGTATGTGGCCGGGGTAGAGCAGGCCCAGGTCCGTGCTGCGGCCGCCGGGGACGGCCGTGCTGCTTCCGCGGGGACTGAGCTGGAGCCGAGGCAGTAGGGGCCGCGACAGGCGCAGCGCCGTCGCCATGGCACCGGCCCCTAAAGGAAGAAGAGCGAAGTGAATCTACCGCCCAAGCCGCTGCGACGGAGCCTCGCAGAGGCCAAAAGGAATTGGACCGCGCTCGCCGGCTCGCAGCTGTCTGGTCTCCCGAGCCTTCAGAGAGCCGCATTCATTCTTCTCTCCTACTCTGCGGAGGAGGTGCAATCTTTGCCGCAGCTGGCTCCTGTTTTCTCCAGATTGAACCAGTCCTACTCTCGGCCCGAGTCTTGTTTCTCTCCGGGACCATAAGAAAGTGCCACTTCCGGCCTAGGAATATGGCGGCGCCCAGTGAGGGACCCCATTTCCTGGACGCTGGTGACGTCACTTCCGGTGGTCTCTTCACGCTGCGCGAGCATGGGGTCTACGCGTTCCGCTGCCTTGCACGGGCTCTTCGCAGTCTACAAGCCGCCAGGGTTGAACTGGAAACATGTGCGGGACACTGTGGAGCTTCAGCTCCTGAAGGGTGAATGGCTGCGTTCCCTGGCTCCTGGCCCCTGGCCCCCCATCCCCTTATCCCCCTTCCTGTCCTCCACCACACGCTCTATGCACCCACTTCGCTTAATAAAGAGCCGGCTGCGGGTCAGGCTTGTGTGGTCTGGGTCAGTCGCTCCCCGCCGTGTTTCAGTGTCTTCATGTCCCCAGCCCACCGTCCGCAGGTGACCTCTCCTCCTTACTCTGATAGAGACTGATTTACAGTGACGAGGCTTGGGCTTGGCAGAGCCGGCTCAGGGGTGAAGGGAGGCGCAGAGGACTTCCTCCTGACCGAGGGGAGCTTCACTGACGCAGAAGCAGTGCGGGGTCCTAGCGAGAAAGTGAAGGGATCCTCCGACCTTTGGGGGTGGGGGGCAGTGATTACGTGGAGACTTCAGAATGGTGATGTCGCTTTAGAGGCTTTTATGGGGGCTCAAGATCAGGGGCAGGATGAGGAGGATGGATGACAGGATAGGAGGCACAAGGTGAGGGAGACGCGAAGTTTTATAGGTGAGACTTAACCCTCAGGTTAGAGAATAAACTAGGGGCTTCACAAAGTACTGGAAAGGCAACTCTCTTAACCTTTAGAGCACTGTTCGTATCCTCATCGGTAGCAGTGCACTCCTTCACATTGCAGTAAGCATACTCTGGAGTCGCACATAGTAAACACATCGACTCCAGTCTCTATATTTTCCTGGTTTTCTTCCCTCCTTGCCTCTACCAGCACTCTCTCTTCCCCTCCTCCAAGATTCCCCTTACAGCTTCCTTCCCAGAGCCCTAGATTTTAAGATCATGTTTAGAACTGGTAGGAACTTTAGATAACAGACATCTGGTAAACCAGTCTCCCCATCCACTATTTTAGAGATGAGGAAACATTTCCACAGGGGTTCTTTCGTGCTACTTCCCTTAGAGTCAACATTTATTTAAGTTGTTTTAAAGTTTGCACATCATTTCACATAGGATATCTCATTTAGTTCTCACAATAACCCTGTGAGGTGGGTGCTGTTATCCCCATATTACAGTTGAGGAAACTGTGGAAGGCAGAGGTAAGTGTTCGATGGAGGATTCAAGCTTAAGGCTTCTGACTCCATGTCCCTCAGTCTGCCCTCTAGAGCACTTAAGTTGTTTAATGATCTTACCTCTAGGTCCCCTACTGAAAACTGTTTTTGGCCTCTGAATTAGACTGATAGGCTCTCAAAGGTCATCTCTATTCCCATTCCCTTTCCCTTATTTTACCAGGAAACCAGGGACCTGATAATTAGAAGGGGTTTGGCCAAGGTTAGAGGAATAGCCTTAGATCCAGAACTAGTTCCTGAAGTCCAGACTTTGTCATCTTTTTTATTTTCCTCTTCTGTCTCATCCTAGTCTACTCATCTTCCAGGTCTTAACTCACAGAGGCAACATACCCCTCGAGAGCACATCCGATTCCTGCTTGGGCCTGCAGAAGGAAGTGAAGGGAAAGAACTGACCCTCACAGCCACTAGCGTTCCAGTCCTTTCTGAGCACCCATTAGGTAAGGTGATTCTGGGGCATGTCCATGGGGTCATCTCTATAAAGTCGACAAGGAATGCAATTAAATTCAATGCAACAAGTATGCAAGTACCTACCAGAAAAGCATAACAGGTTGTTGTTGTTTTTTTTGTTTGTTTTTAACATTTAAAAAAAACTTTGGAGTTCCAAATTCCCTCCCTCCTGCCTCTCCCCCACCTATTAAGAAAGCAAGCAGTATATCAGTTATATGTATGAAGACCATAGCAGTCATTGTTGATAAGAATTTTTGAAAATGAAAGTTTCTGCATTCAAGGAGCTTACATCCTAGGGAAGAAGTTCTTAACCTTTTTGTCATAGACTTCTTTGGCAATCTGTTGAAACCAATAGATCACATCTTGTTGGGGTGTAAGCTCAGTTCTCACATGAACGGTTTCGGACAGGTAAAAATGAGGGCTTCTTAATTGCAAGCTCTCATGAGGCCCCCCAGGAACAGCTGGGAATTGAGGAGTGAGACTCGAGCTTTCTTGTTTCTCCACCTCTTCTTAGTGGAAACTTCCTGGGGAGAGCATCCCACCCCTGAGATTGGTCCATGGTCTGAGCACACCTTTTTGTTGATTAGCTAGAGGCTGAGAGCATGCACAGTATCCACGTGTGGACTATGCAGCTGGGAGAGCTTAAGTGGGGACAGGAAAGCCTGAGGAGGGTCCCCTCTGGAGGTCCCTCCCCTCTTCCACCCTGTCCTCTTGCTGTGTGATCCTTGCTCCTTGGGTGGGGGCGGGGGGGGGGTTCCTTTCTCCTGGGGAAGAACTCGCCCTGCATATGGACACGTAACTAAGATCCTGACTGAAGCCTAACCCTTGTTTGACTCTGGAAAGTCTCTTCTCTTGTTATCCGGCTAGCCACTGAAGACCTGGACTAAGGTAAGAAGACTCGGGCAGCCCAAGGCAATTAGGCCAGGACAACATCTCAGAATGATCTTTTAAATGCATAAGATAAAAAGATAGAATTACAAAGGAAAACAATTATATTTTAAAAAGGATGTGCTTTTTTCCATTAAAGTTCATGAAATCCCTGAAATCTTTCCACAGAGCTCTTGAGCATCCATGGACCTCAGGTTAAGAACCCTTGCTCTAATGGGAGAGACAACATATGTGCATGTAGTAGTATGTGGAAGGAGGGTATTCTGGAAGGACAATGTGGAAGGTGGCTCTTGAGTTGAGTCTTCAAAGCATCTAAAGGGCTGAGGCTGAGATGATGGAGTGAATTCCAGAGAGTACACTGGGCAGGGGCAGAGCTGGGGGTTTGAGGATAGGGAATAGCCAACAAAAATTACAAAGATGGGAAATAAGAGTACCATGTGTATGGAACAATAATTTGTCAGGTATAGCAGCACCATAGTGTATGTGTACACATGTAATGTATAAGAGAGCCAAGTTGTGAAGAGCTTCAGGAGCTAAATAAAAGAGCTTATTTTGAATTCTACAGGTAATAAAGAATCATGGGAACTTGTTGAGTGTAGGGGTGGGGTCAGAACTGCACTTTAGGAAGGTCCATTTAGTGGCTGTGTGGAGGATCAGTTGGAATAAGGAGAGAGGTATGAGGTCTGGAGACCAACATTATTTTAGTAGTGCAGGTGAGATGTGATGAAATCCTGAGCTAAGCTGGTGGTCTTGTTAGTGGAGAGAAGGGCACTATAAAAGAGATATGGAGACAGAAATGACAAAATTGGGCTACTGATTGGACATATGAGATGAATGAAAGTAAGGAGTCCATGATGATCCTGAGATTATATATAACCCGAATGACAGGGATATATCTGCATCAGTAATAGGGATATTGTGAAAAGGGTTGAAACTAGAATTCAGGAAAGAAACTAGGATTCAGGAAAGAAACTGGGACTAGATATATAGATTTGGGTATGATCTGCATCTAGAGTAATCATTTAACTTATGGGAGCTGATGAGTTCACCAGGAGAGAGTGTAGAAAGAAGAGAGAAAAGGGCACAGGACTGAACCTTGGTTTACCCACAGTTGGAGATGGGGTGGGGGCAAAGATCAAGATCTAGCAAAGGATACTGAGAAGGATTGGCTAGATGGGTAGAAGAACCAGGAGAGAGCATTGTCATGAAATCTAGACAGGACAAAGTGTTCATTCAGATGTTAGAAGAAGGTAAAGAGAGTGAAGGTTGAGAAAAGGTCATTAGATTGGGCAGTTAAGAGACCACTTGTAACTTTGGAGAGAACTGTTTCAGTTGAACGTTAAGGTAAAAAACCAGATTGCAGAAGGTTTAGATAGAATGAGAAGAGAGGAGTTGGAAGCACTAAGTATAGGAGGGCTTTTTCAAGGAGTTTGGCTGAGAAAAGAACTGGGGATTGTAGGATCTGGTGAAGATTTTTTAATGATTTGGATAATTTGGCATGTTAATAGCCAACAGAATAGGAACAAATAGATAGGGAGAAATGAAAAAATAAAGGGAGTTAAGAGATGAGAGTGGGAATAATCGTCTTGAGAAGATGAGAGGGGATGGAATCAGGTGTGCTTGTAGAGGTGTTGGCAAAAAGGGGATGATTAAAAGCACTGTGCAATTTCCTAAATGTAATGTTTCATATAATTATAGGCCCAGCATGTATATTATGTATGATTATATATAGTGCAAGAGGCTAGGCTAGTAACTTTGGGAGCCAGTGAGGGATGAATGAAAGGATTGCCTTGTAGCAATAATTGCCCCATTGAAGTTGGATAGTATAAATTTATAGTGGATACTTAGTTTCAGGAACACCATCATTATCCAAGACTGGAGTGATGAAGTAAATTGTTGGAGGATAATTTCCAATGGCTGTGGGTTAAGGAGGATCCAAAGTCTCAGATTTATAGCTACAAGGGACTTTAGATATACCTAAATTTGTTTGTAGATTAAGAAATGGAAACCCAAAGAGATAAAAGTGACTTACTGTCAGGTTACACAAAAAATAAGTGAGAGAATTTAGTATGTGAACTGAGGTCCTCTGACTTTAAATCTGTTTATTTGTTCCTTTGCTGCCCCAAGATAAATAAATAGAAAATAAGCAAAATAAATACACAGGGAAATGCTGATGATGCCAGGACATTTATTCTGGGCCTGCTATATCTACACTGTTCCCCTAATCCTCGAGAACAACAATTGGCAAACTATAGTCCGAGGGCCAGATGTAGCCCACTACCTGTTTTTATGGTTTTGACATTTTTAACTAACAAGTGTTGAATTGTCAGAACCATTCTTAACCATACAAAAACAGGCACGGCTGTAGTTTGCCAGTCCCTGCTCCAGAAGTACAAGCCTTGCATGCTGCTTTATCACTTCTCTGATGAAATACTTAGTTGTCCTGCAGGTAGGTCCTGGTACAAGGATTAAGGTGAGTCTGGACATGGAACATAGGTGTCCTTGCTTGAGTCATATTTTCAGTCTTCTCAGAGTCTTTCATTCCAATCATTGCAATCATGTGGGCAGACAACAGGGTTTATGCCATCCCTTAATAGGAGAATTTATTCTTTGAAGCCAGAGTTAGTTTGGGAACCATTTGTGTACAAGCAAAATCCTCTTGACTATATTCTTTCCTTCCTATTTGTGATATGCGTAGAAGCAGTCACAGCTCAGATCCATCCCTAGGCTCAAGGAAATGACTATGTCTTTAGGGAGGGGAAAAGAGTTTTCATGTCCAGCACTAAAAGGATGTGTAAGCCAAAACTGTTCCTGGTTTGGATTTCTTTGGAGCAAAATATTTCAAGCAAATAAGTCTTGAAAACCAGAGTCACTGACTTAAATTGATTGAAAAAATGGAGGAAAATGATGTGATCCTGCCCCTATCCCAAACCAGGCTTATTTCCAGAATCCTCAGTGGTCTCTGAAGAGTTCTTCTTTCTTCTTGGGCACCAGAGATGCTATCGTCCCATTGCTCCAGGGACCTTACATATCTCTTCTCTTTCCAGTGAGAGGGCCAAAATACAGGAGTGTGAAAGTGGGCGTCGGGCACCGGCTGGATTTCAAGTCATCTGGAGTGTTTGGTAGGCAGAGTTGGCATGGCTTGGATTGTGTGACTTCTGCATGGGAGGAGCATAATGGCTTCTTGGGAGGGTGAGATTAACAAGTGATAAATGCCCTGTGGAGGAGGGGCAGCATAAGAGAGAATAGTAACTATCCTTCCCAAACCCACCATAGAAGTGTGAAATTTTGTGTCAGGGCCAAAACAAGTTCCTCTGAGAATCTTTCCTACAGTTGTTCCTTGTTCATTTGCTCTGATATTCTAATTCCCCTCCCTGACCCTCTCTTGGCCCAGGTCTTTGATATATTAGGGTAGAGGTTATAGACCAGTGAGGGTAGTGACTTGTCCAAGAGCCAGGAGTCAGGAAATACAAGATCACATTTAGGATGTGTGAACATGTGATTCTGGTCCTGTTGGTAGGCACTTGGACATATCTGACATCAGAAACCACAATGCCCAGTTCAGTAGAACAAGAGCCAGCTAGCAGCTGCTTCTGTGCTATCTGTGACCATGGAGTCAGTGACCACATCCTCCGGATAGGTCCAGTCACAGTCAATCTTTTGTTTTTTTTCTGCATTTCTCCCAGGCCCCCAGCCCCCAGTAAGGACTCAGCTGGACAGACATTATTTCATTTTGCTGTCCTCTTTCTTCTCTCTACAAGATGAATTAGGAGAAATTTTCTTCTTCAATCAGAACAAGAAACTGAGGCCAGAACTTTCCCAGAGAAGTCCTATGCCAGAATCTTATATGCTTATTGCCCTTTTGTGATAGAGAGGACAACAGTGTTAAGAGAACAGGGAGGGAAATCAAGGCTGGATCGGAGCAAGAACCCTTGATTCAGTAACTTTGGCTTCTGTTGGACAATTAGCCCAGTGGTGGAAACCCCCAGGCACAAAGAACCTGGGAAGCTCTAGAGATGAACTGTCGAATTGGTATCTTGCAGTGCTCGGAGTGGGACATGGAAACAAGCTGCTCACAGACATCTACAATGCCCATCTTACCAAGGTACTTTCTGGGGGTGCTTAGCTTTAGTGATTAACTACATGGCCTCTGGCCTGGAATGCATCATTTAACTTCTGAGTCTCAGTTTCTTCATTTGTAAAGTGGGCAGGAATCATAATTCCTGTTCTGCCAAACTTCATGTGGTTGCTGTGGATTGTGAAATTCCTTGTAAAGTCCAAGGGGTGGCCCAGAGGTGAGGGCTTATTATTTTTCTTCCCCCAAGGCCTGAACCTCAGTGCCTCAGGCTCCAGCAACTCAATGGGTCTCATGGCCTCTCATCTACACCTGGCCTCTGGAAGAAAGGATTTCATCCGACCTCTGGAGAATAAATTAATTAACCAACATTTATGAAGTGCCTGTAGTGTGAAAGGCCATGTGGTTAGTATTGTAAGGACTATAAAATAGCGCAAAACATAGTCTCTACCCTTAAGAACTTGGAAGTAATTCATTTATTCATTCAAAGATTACTTACTCAGTACCTGCTGTAGATGAGGCATATATACATGAAAAGTTAAGTAACACTGAAAAAGATACTGCAAGGCAGCACAGGGTATGTGGGGTCCATCATGGTTCATCAATGGAACAGAGAGGCCCTGCTGTAGTTCAGAGCAGGGAGGGAGAGGTCACTGTATGTTAGGAAGGGCTCATGGAAAGAAGTGGGTTGAGCCGGACCTTAAAAGATGGAGGGGGAGAAATTTGGAATGAAGGTTAATGAAGGCTAAAGAAGGACCCTGAGAGTCACGGAGCACTATGCAATATGTTGGAGAATAGTGGGCCACTTTGGTGAGAGGAGAAAATTGATGAAGGTGAACATCAAGAGATAAGACTGTTTTGAACCAAATTGTGGAAGGTTTTGAATGCCACATGTAACAGTGGAGAAGGGCCACCTATTACACTTTGTAGGGCTCAAATCTCTTCCTCAGCCTGATGTTATTCCCCACACAAGAGTGGTGCTCCTTAGAAACTAAACCCCAACAGGGAGCTGAGGAGCCCCAAAAGAAAACTGGTCAGGAGCAAAGAGTACACACTTCTGAGGGAAGGGACTGCCCTTTATATTGCTCTGTATTTAGACAACTGTGGGTGCACAGTAGCTATTTATTGGATGGTCTGCTTCACTGTCCTATCCTGTGGATGCATAGTCAATACTGGGTGACTTGCTTTGCTCGCCCTTGACTTTGTGGGGTTTAGTCAGCATAGCAGTAGATGTCTAGATTATCCCAGAGTTCCAGGGTCCAGGTAAACTGCTTCCATGGGGTCCCATTGAAAGAGTGAGAAAATTGATGCTCCCCATCTCTCTTCTCAAAGGATTACACAGTTCGTGGGCTCCTGGGCAAAGCCACAGATGACTTCTCTGATGAAGGCAGGCTCATTGAAAAGACAACTTATGGTAAGATCATGTGAGAGCCCAGGGATCAGGGAATATACTTGGGGCTGTTGTTTGTATGATGTCTCCTGTCCTTCTCCAAGGACTCCAAAATCTCTCTGAGGTTAATTCCTGAGCTGGTGCTCATTAGAAGAAGTCAAGCATACCTTGAGGCTTCAGTAAGCAGATTCCTGTGATAGTAGAAGTAACACTTAATTTAGAATCTGAGGACCCACATTCCAGTTCTGATTGACTCTAGTATTACTATCTGTGTGACCTTGAATAAGTCACCTAAAACCTCTCTGGGCCTTGGTTTTCTTATCTTTAAACTTAGGGAGCTAGACTAGATCCTCCACTTGTTCTAAAGGCCCAATGTCCCTGTAGAGTCTTCAGGGCATGGCTCGTATGCATGGTAAAAGTCAAGGAGACAGATTTTGGTTCAATGTAAGAGAACTTTGTAACAAGCAAGAATTCCCTGAGAGTGAAACAGTATGCTTTCTTAAACCTGAACTGTTGGAGTAGAAGCTGGTAACCCACTTAGCACAGAGGTGTGATGCTGTGGAAGGGATTCTTGCCCTGACCTCATAGCTGTCTGCACCCCTGAGGTCCTCTGTCACTTTAAGGTTCTAGGAGTCTGAAATGTTCTTGTTCAGCCCCGTGACAGGACTGCTTCTCAACCAAGTAGCGGTCTGAATTCTTGTATCCTAAGTATACCTCTCTTGACTTCCCCAGTAATTTAACCCTTGGGCAGTGGCTGCAGATATATTTGCTCCCAATTAGTTCCCCAGTGGTCTGAGGCTCATCTATTGCCAGAACCTTTGATGTGAAGGTATAGGACAAGGGCAAATCAAACCATGGCCTCTCCTACAGTGTGTTTATCCAGATGAAATTAGGTTAAAATGAAGTTTAAAAGGAGAGAAAAATCACATTAGGGCAACCTAGAGCCCAAGGAAGCATGTGGGTGGAATTTAGGTAGCCTTATTCATTCACCTTGGTGATTGTCATAATTTAATGGCAGGCCTTTATGCTAGGCCTTTTTTAGCATCAGCTGGAGAGCCCCTCCTCTCTGCTAGCCAATGCTCTGCTTCACAAAGCTATCACCCCACTTACCCTGAGAGAGGGGGACGGAATCACTGTTAATCTCCAAGTCGACATTAAGTACTAGGGTCCCAGCTCCCAATGGGTGAGCTGTGTGGGAAGGTGTGAGCATCCTAAGAATGTACCAGAGGGCTGATGTGGGTACATTAGAGTCTATTTGCTCCTAAGGGCATTCTCTTCCCTTTGCCCTTGGTGCATGCCCACTCCAGAGGCTGGAGAGAGAAATAGAAAGGGGAGATTTGAGAACATATAAAGAAACTGTGGGCTGAGTGGGGTGAGGGTAGCTTCGCCTTGCCTCACCCCATGCAGGTGATTCTGCTCTAATCCATTGACTTTCCCAGATCATGTGACCCCAGAGAAGCTCAGCAGAATCCTGGCAGTCATCCAAGGCTCCCATCAGAAGGCTCTGGTAATGTAAGTATCAAGACTGGACTGCCTGTCCTCACCCTTTGCCACTGGAGGCAATAAAAGAGGCTGGAATCTAGTCTGTAACTAGCACCCATGTTGTGTTGACTGCAGTTCTTGTCTTGAGCCAGCTATCCTGTTTGTTCTCTGGGGGAAGCCCCTGAGGGAAGTCACCCAGATCTTCTCTCAGATTTCTCACATTGCCATTCCCAGAATTTTCCCACTCTTCTCCAGGTCTGGCACCCTGGTCCTCTCACTCAACAGATGATCCTGCTTCTTTCTTTGCTGAAAAGTTTTAGGCATTGATATTCTGTAGGACCCTCCCTCACTTCCTTGAAAGAGGTCTTCTTCCTTTTAAAAAATTAAATATCTTTAATTCTGAACTTAAATACAGAAAAGGTATGAAAATACATACAACAAAACATGCCAAAAGGATCGTGTATGAAACTATGAATATCCATTTCAAACTCCAGTTGTCCTGCTTGTCTGTGCTTCCTTCTCCTGTGCATTTTTTTCTTTTACAAAATTACAATGTCCCCTACCTTTTTCTTGCCTCTCTGTAGTTAAGCCCTTCTCTCTCCAGACCCACCTTCCAAATAAAAACCAAGAGAAAGAAAAAAAAAACCATTTTGTAGCAAGTAAGTATAGTCAGGCAAAAGGAATATACGGTGGTGATGTCCTGTACTTCATCTCACAGCTCTCATTTCTCTCTCCGAAGGTACATAACATACCTTACTGTAGGTCCTCTGGAGACGTTGTTGATCCTTGATTGGTCAGAGTTCTTAAGTCTTTCAAAGTTCAGGGGTTTTTTGTTGTTTTTTGTTGTTCTTTTTTCTATTCCTGAATAAACTGTTTTCCAGACCTTCTTTCTTAGTTTGTCCCCTGTACTTGCATAGTTAATCCTATCTTCTCATGACTCCTGTGAAACCTTCCTTTTTGAGTTACTATCTTGTATCTTTCATCATTTCCTTTCCATTAACAGTTTCTTTTCTGTCTACATACATGTTTAGATGACCCTGGTCCTCAGTAAGAACAACAAATCTTCTCAACCTCATTACTTCCTTAAATGCTCATGATTACTACTTCTCCTTCACTTGTTCCCTTATTGAACATTTGTAAACAGTCCCCCCACTACTGTTCTTTGCAAAGTTACCAGTGAGTCAGGTGCACAACTGTTATGTCTGCTACCGGGGAGGATGAGGGCGGTGGATCTCTTGAGTTTGGGAACTCTGAATTGCCCTTAGTTGTGAGCTAAGCTGATCACGTGTTGGCAGGAAGTCCAGCATTACTGTAGTGAGATCCCTGGAGCAGGGGGACACTTATTAAAAACAGCTGGTCAAAGCTGTTCCTATTACAGTGGGATCTATGAATAGTTCCTACACTTCCACCATGGGCAAAATGGGGAGACCCACTCTTAAAAAAAAAAGTGACTAGTTACCTCCTCATCACCAAATTTTTCAGCCCTCGTTTTCCTTCACCTCTTTGTAGCTCTCTTACTCCCCTCTTCTTTCTGTTAATTCTATATTGTTCCTTGGATTCTACAGATCTCAATTTTCTACCTTTCTGACTTCTATAATGGTCCTTTTATTGACCCCTAACCAAAGACATTATACCAAGGTTCTCTTGTTGCTCCCTCTTTATCCACTTCTCTCCCTTAGTCATCTCATCTATTCCTATGGCTTTAATTATCACTTCTACACAGTTGACTCCCAAATTATATGTCCACTATTAGATGTCCTGCCAACACCTTAGACTTACATAAGCCCAAAACCAAACTACTCATCTCCCCTGACCCCAAATCAGCACTACTCTCTGACTTTTCCTATTTTGACTAATGACACCACCACTGTCTGTGTGTCTTGGGAGTCACAGATGACTTCTCCCTCAACTCCAACATCAAATTAGTTGCCAAGTCCTATAGTCTGGCTCTTGCAAGTCTGTTTTCCTTCTAGTTGTTAACCCTTTCTTGAAATTTCTTTGTATATATTTATCTGCATACAGGTGTAGCCCTTCTAGTAGAATTTAAGCTCCCTGAGGGTGGAGATTGTTTCTCTTCTTTTTTTTTGGCCTTTGTAGTCACACAGAGCCCTGTACATAGTATCCGCTTAATAAATGTTCATTGAATTTCGTATCTGTTGTCTCATCTCCTTTCCCTCTATGACAACCAGAATTCGGCAATAGGATCATAATTGATCCTCCAGCTTCTCCTGGATCTGATTCATGTTGCATAAAATACCACATTAATCATCCCCAAAGACAGTTCTGATCATGTCACTCCACTGCTCAAAAATGTTCCCTGGCTCCCCACTGCCTGTAGCAATGGTATCAAACTCAAATAGAAACAGATTCTTGTGCTGCATATTGACTTGAAGAACCACAAATTAACACTATCTACATTATATTTTTATTGTGAAATATTTTCCAGACACAGTTAATCTAGTTTGAGCTGCTCAGGCATTCACCAGGAATTTGACACCTCTGACCTATAGGAAAAGCCAAGATTTCTCAGTATTCTGAGAATGAAGGCAATCCTAAGTGTGAATTCTCAGGAAGTATTTATATTCCCACATAGTATGCCCTTAAACTACCTTTTCAACCATGCCTCCCATTACTTCTTTTGCCAAGCTGAAAGACTTTCTGTTCCCTAAATGTGCCATGTCTTTGTCTCTGCTCATCATTCTCTGCCTGGATGCCCTTCTGTCTAGTTGACCCTGTAAAGCCCAAATCAGTCTTTTTTGAAGGCTTTCCTGATTTCCCTCCAGCCACATGTGATCTTTCCCCCCATAGAATGAATTGTATTTCACAAGAGGTATCTGCCTTCTTTGACATGTCGCATATCATATTCTACCTTGTATTATGCTTAGTGGCCTTGTCCCCCCTACTAGATTATTAGCACTCCAAGGACAGAGATTTTGTCCTTTCATTTTGTGTATATTTCAAATGCCTTGTTGCTCAGTAAACATTTGTTAAATTGAATTGAATCTGCCTGGCCCTTCATGACATTGCATTCTTTTTGGTTAGGCAGAAGGGCAAGGGACAGTTTTCAAGAGAACCCCATTTGGAGTTAGGAATGGGAAGATAACTTACCTTAATTCCAAACTCTTACCATTACAGGTGGTCATTAAAAATTGTCATCCTCTTCCCTAGGTATTCCAATCTCGACTTGAAGACTCAAGAGGCCTATGAAATGGCTGTGAAAGGGTTAATCCGACCCATGGACAAGAGTCCAATGCTGATTACAGGAATCCGATGTCTCCAGTTTGCTCCTCCTGAATTCATCTTAGGTAGGATTTAGGGGCGTAGAAAATCAGGACGGCATGAGAGTAGGAGCATGATAGAGCTCTACTTCCATGAGGGTAACCCTGGAAGACAGTTCTCACTCCTTAGTGACAGTAACTCCCTCTCCAGCAAGCCCAGCTGGGAGGCCTCATGACATCATCCTCTGCCATGGCAGCTCACTCAAGCTCTTAGGGTCTCTGACTTCTTCCCACAGCCAGTGCTAGGACTGTGCCAGAACAAACACTCTCATATCTCATGCCAGAGCACTCTTTGATGCACATTCTTAGCAAGCAGAGGTTATATTTAGAGGCATATTCCCAGGGTTGGATGGTGTTTCACGTTGTTGTCAAAGCTTCCCCAGTGAATTTCTGTTGCTTTGGCCTCATTCAGTTCCCTTCTTTCTTCCTGATATCTCCTCTGGATTGCTTTTCCTCTTCCCTGTTTCCCACACTTATATCCTTGCTCACACTCCTTTCTTTTTAACTCTGTCTACTGCCCTGGTACAGAGATTCAGTGCATGCATGAGACCCAGCAGCTGCTCCGTCGAGTGGTGCATGAGATTGGACTGGAACTGAAATCAGCTGCCGTCTGCACCCAGGTGCGCCGGACCAGAGATGGGATCTTCACCCTGGAGGATGCCCTCCTGCGGACACAATGGGACATGTACAGCATTCAGAAATCAATTCAGAAAGCAGCACCCCGAGTAGAGGCAGAGCTACAGAAGTACCAAACAGTGGCACTGTGCCCTGGAGACCCTGCTGGAGAACAACCTGCTTCCTAACAAATCTAGGTCGTGGGCAAACTCAAGTAAATATTCTCCATGGTCTGGGCTAAGCAGAATGAGGCACATAGCCTTAGGTAAGAACAGCAGGAGAGGGTGCAGAAATGGTGTGGCAGATCCATGACCCAACTGAGGTTAGAGTTCATATACTGCCAGGAGGAAGACTTGGGAAACTTTAAAAATGATCCTTGTCTATTCAGTAAGTAAAAGGCCCTGCCCCTTGGCTTTTGTGTAAGGAAGTGACTTGTGTTCTGATGTTCTTGGGCTAGTGAACATAGTTGAGAAGGAAGCAGCATCCTTGGCTGCCTCATTGAATCTGGCAGAATCTTGCTGATGTCAGTGGGAAAGTGGTAGTAGAGAGGTGGAGACTCCAGGAAAAAGTAGTGGAAAAACAGAGATATCAAAGGAGGAGGAACTAATATTCTTTACTGCTTACACAGTTTTGAGAGGACCCCTTCTAACCTGTCTTGAGGGGAATCAAGAAGAACTGAGATTTCTCTGAAAAACTCAGAACACTTAATAGGGTGGGATTGTCCTGATATTTATTTTTATTACAGAGAGGGGAAACTGAGATATAGTTTTGTGCAAATCAAATGGAAACCCATTCTTTATCTCTTGGCTTCTTCCTTGACCCCTAAATCTCTAGGCAGGGTAGTTGTGAGAGAAAGATCACTGGACTTTGTGTCAGAAAACCTAAGTCTGAATCCCAGTTTGGCCATTTTCAAGCTAGATGGCCATGGGCAAATCATCTCACCTTTCAGAACCTTAGTTTCTTCAACTAAAAGAATAAGGATTACGATACACATTTCCTACTAATCATTTGATCCTACCAAAGGATCAAATGAGGTTGTGTAAAGAATTTTGTAAACTTTTCAAGCTCCCTATGAGAGTTAGGCACTACTATTCAACAGTAACCCAAGACCACTTTCTAACAGCTCCTAGCTTTGAGTGGTGGGTATCTGGATGAAAGGCCAGGCAACACAGGTGACCTTTTTTAAACCCGTTCTAGAGATCTGGGCATTGCATTTTGACTTGTCACTTTTCCTGAATTCAGTAAGGGCTGGGCCTCATGTATCCCTACGGATGGGGCTAGTTTAGAAGTGAAAAGGAAGGTGATGCAGAGCTTGTTTTATGTTGTCTAACAACCAAGAGATTTCGGATTTGAAAATCCTGCTAAGGAAGAGACTTTGAAATTCTAAATAGACACTTTTTCTCCTGCCTTCTCCCTTTATTCTTCCTCTCCCCAACTTCAGCTCCTCCACACTGCTGTATATGTAGGTGTCCTCAGCTAGAGTCTGGGTTAGTAAGGAGCTTCTAGCACCCTAGCCTACATACATACATACATAGCCTAGGCAGGTATGTGCTCTGCCTAGTAACAGTCAGGTCACAATGAATGGTAATAACCTTGCTGATAAATTCTCAGCATCAGCTCCACCCATTATTACTCATACCACCCTCATCCCCTTCAGAATGTATCCACCCCTTTTATTAAGCAAAACAAAGCTTTTGTTCTCTGGAAATATGTTCTACTTACGACAAATGCAAACTCCCATGAAATACAAATGAATGATCATATCAGATGCTGCTTTCCTGCCTTGATTCTCCCTGCCCAACTTGGGCTCAGGGATGGGTTAGGAGTGTTCATTTGTTCTCTCTTTTCTTCTTCATTTCTACTGTGCCAGGATGGCTAATTTTTAGAAAACTCCATTACAGATAATGGGTATTTAAAAATTTCTGCTGAATAGAATGGTTTCTACCCTTTCCCACAGCCTAGATTTTTTTTTTCAGTCAACACATTTTTTTTTTAGTACCTGCCATTCATTCACCCCCTACATGTTTGTAGAGTGCTTTTTGTATGCGTAGCACTTGACTAGGCTGTCAGCAATATTCAGATAAGGGCATTCCCCAGAGCTTACCGCCTAGTGAGGGGGGTAAGAGATAAATACAGTTAATTTATACAATATATGAAGGTACTGTAAGAGAAGTACCAAGTACTGGGATTTCGTTGGAGGGAAGTACTGCTTTCAGGGCACTTTTGTGCTCAGCACTGTGCTATCTGCTATGATTACTTAAGAAATTGGAGCCCCAGCCCTGACCTTTGACCTACGGTTCTTTCCTGTCATGTACCTCTGCTTGTTCATTTGTCTCACAACCTCAGGTCCTTTTTCCCTCTGACTAGGCTTTGAGCCTTCCACTCCTGTTTCCCTTCACTTTCTACCCTCATCTTGGCTCTTAAGGTAGTATTTTTTATGGGTGTTCTATAAATGCTTATTAAAGCCCCACGTAAAGAAAACAGGAGCCCCCCAGGGCCCACAATCGTCATAACATTCACACAAAATAGCATGCGTGGCCTTGATGGATTATACTCCTTTGTCCTATCAAAATCTTCCTTCCTAGCCCCTCAGCTAGACAATTATTCTGCACATTTCACCGAAGGAAAGAAATGGACAGCGGGGAGCTCTTCCCTGTCTCTAGGAACAGCTAGGTCCAATGAAGTGGTTTCAGTATTAGCGGGTAGGATTGATGTTAGTCATCATTAAGAATTTTCCGTTTGTGTTGTGAGACAATTTTGTACATTCTATTAAGGGAGACTATGGGATCATCCTTGCAGGAGATCTCCCTGTCCTCTCCAAAGGAAGGTAAATTTTGATGGCCAGAAGCTGCCCAGTTAACTTGGGGTTTACTGGCTAGATTTCCTTCCTTCCTTCCTTCCTTCCTTCCTTCCTTCCTTCCTTCCTTCCTTCCTTCCTTCCTTCCTTCCTTCCTTCCTTCCTTCCTTCCTCCCTTCCTTCCTCCCTCCCTCGAAACCTTAAACTCAGTTTGCTGTGAAGCTCATAGATTGGACCATAATAGGTCCCTGCCCAAGCTTCACTTAATGGCTGTATTTTGGGCCATTCTGGCTTAGAGTGAATGTCAATGGTAACTGGTTCTCTTTGGAAGAGTGACCCTGAGGGTCTTCCCCTCCCAGCTTGATTTTTTTTTTCTTTTTTTTACTCACTTCTTAAAGAATTCACTGAATGGGTGTTAACTCACTCCAAGTGAGAACCTGAAAAGGCCTTAGCCTAAAAAGGCCAAGGTCTCCCAGCACATCCTGGGCCATCTGCAGTCATCCTGATGAATATCTGGTCATTGGATCCAGATGGCCCTGGAGGAGAAAATGAGGCTGGTGACGTGGCACAGCCCTCCCTCACTCAAATCAAAGTCAACTGCAAGTCATGTCATTTCCCTGATGTCATGGTCCTCTTTGAAAACAAAGGACAAACACAACTTGACCAAGAGTAACACCTATAGGATGGTTAAGGGGAAGTAAGGTGTTAGATGGATCTTTAGTTCCTTTCTGCCTAAGGGTTTGGCATCTAGTAATACATGTTGGTGTCAAAGTTACCTTTGCTAGAACACTGAAAAAAACCCCAACTTAGTCAGAAAACCTGTGCTCTAGTCACTTGTTAGTCATATAACCATGGACAAATTGCCAAATATGAATGAGTATTCATTTCCTCATTTATGAAATGGAGGTAATTAATCCCTGTTCTGTGTACTTCATAGTGTTGTGTGGATCAAAGGATATGTATGTGAATATATGTGATTACAAATATAATAGCGTAAGGTTGATATTAACATTTGAATGAATTAGCATACTTTGAGGAGTCCCAGGGGCTAAACCTAGACCCTTTGTGAAGTTAGAAACTTCTAAAATGAGTGCCAATGGAAGCAAAACAATCTTGTTCCTTATCCTAACAAACCAGCTGGACAGGTTTGCTTCTTTTGGAAAGGTGGATAAAGAAGCAAGAGAAACAGCAAAAGTCACCCCTAACAATGAGCAGTTTTCCTCCTGCACAGTTTAAGGTTGAGGGAAAGACTGAAGTGACTATTTACCAAGAGAAAGTTATCCATCGATAGTTGATCCAAGTTGGCTAATGTTGGGTTTAGGGTTAGCAAAAGTTTGCTGTTTAAGAATAAAATTTTGTTTAGATTTAATTTGTGATAGTTTGAGGGGATTTAACATGTATGGAAAGCACTCTGTAACCTTAAAGTACTATATAATTGCAAATTTAAAATAAACATGCCCTGTGCTCAAGCTCATCCATAGGGAACTTGGAGGAGTGAACACAAGAAACTTCTCCCCCTGTTAGAATGCAAGCACTTCATTCATTTCTAGTCTCTTAAAATTTCTAAAATGTATTTATTTTGATCTCCTGTGTTTAGATTTTAAAGTTTCTCCTAAGTTCTGGTCTTTTCATCATAAATACGCAGAGGTCCGGTTTCATTAAAGGTCCATTTTCTCTCTGTAGGATTAGACTCATTTTTCTCTGGGTAATTTATTCTTGGTTATAAGTTTAGTTTTGCCTTTTGAATTATGGTATTCCAAACTCTCTTCTCATTTGTAGTGGTAGCTGCTAAATCTTGTGTGATCCTGTGATTTTTAGGTACTTGAACTTTCCTTTTGGATGCTTGCGGTATTTTTTTTTCTTCTTTTTAACCTGGAAATGGAATTTTGGCTTATATTTCTGAGAATTTTCATTTTGGGATGCCTTTCAGGTGGCCAGTGGATTCTTTCTATTTTTACTTTGCTTTCCAGTTCTGACATAAGAATCTTAATAAGAATGGCCCAGAAAAGATCTACTACTTGATCCACTTTTACAGATTGGAAAGAAAAGCTGACTACCATGTCAGAAGTTTTTGAGAATGCTAAACATAAGGTTTTGAGGTCTGGGAGAAATGGGGCAAATGATTAAGTTGAAGAATGAACCTGCTCATCTCCTCACCTGGATGCCTAGCATTTGGCATGGAAGTATAAATTTTTCATTATTGACAATGATAACTAGAGACAAATCTCTTCCCTGGAGGAACCTGTGCTCCCTGAAATCATCCTGCTCATCATTTAACCTTTAGCCTGGTTCACTGCTGCCACCCACCCACCCTCAAGTTTTTTACACCCTTGTTAAACTTTCACACAGACTCTGGCCAACAGAAAACATTTGAGTCAGGCAGCTTCCTCACAATACTTTTGAAGGTTCTAGATGTGAGACTTTACCCTGAACTTCTTCCAGACCTGGACATTAAGGAAAGTTTAAGTAGGACTTTGCTTTATGAGAGTCTTCACTCACTGTGTTTAAAGAGGCAGCTCGTCAAATCCAAAAAATGTTTAAATGTTACGTGCAAGAAGTGTGCCGTAGTGGATAGAGTTGGCCTCAAATGCAAGACCCAGATATAAGTCTTATCTCTGGCACATTGGCAGTGGTTACACTCAGCAAGTACAATCTCTGTACTCTAGGCAATTTTCTAAAACTATAAGTTGCAAAGGGAAAACAAAACATAGTCCCTGCCCTTTTGCTTCTTTAGGAACATATTCTGATGAACAGACCTCTCTGTCAAAGGGCTGTAAAGAAGGACAAGTGGAATTGGTATCTGAGCAGCATGCTGATATTTATTTCCTTTGCCAAAATGCTGTAGGATGGGATAGCATTCATTTCATTGTTAAAGATTATCTCCCCCAACTCTTGAGAATCTGGAATTCCGAAGACCTTTTATACTGCTAGAGGGCAGAGACTTTGCCTTTAGAATATTTTATCCAGAATACCTAGCATACTAAAATATTAAAGCGATTGAATCCATGGCTCAGACCATAATCCAAATCTGATTGCTGCCTAGAATTCCTGCTCCCTTCAGATGGCATGGGGAAGTTGCTGGAGAAAACAGCTTTCTTTGCAAAAGTGAAAACAAAGCCTGCAACCATGTTACCAGCTCCTTGCCTGGACCTTCCTGTGCAAGGCTGTTCAGCTGACCCTTTGTAGACTATGATCAAAGCATCAGAGAACTCTTTTTTGCTCCAGTGGTCACTGAAGGACTTTGGTTCATCTCTGAGGTGATACTGCCTCCTAGAGGCCCATGCTTGTTGCAGCACCTGTAATAGGCAACATATTCTAGAAATTCAGGTAAATGGATTGGCTATTGGGAATAAGGGAAGATGTTGTCCTACAGTCACTGATGATCTCCATGTGTCTCCCAACGGTATGTTTGGCTAATCCAAAGCATGAAAGTAGAATATATCAGTGTGGGACTGGGACTCCCAGCCAGAGAGAAGGGATAAGGGGAAGGAGGCTATTTACATGGCTGACTTGTGTGCTGAATACTAACTCTGACTTGGATATGGTGTTACTACAATGCTCCCACTAACCTGGAGAAGATGCTTTAAAGTGGGATTTGAACATTTTTATCTAATGAGGTAAGGGAAACTACCTGCAGACAGAGGAATTGAGGTAAAATGTTTAAAGCTTTAATTATTCTGCCTTTTTAAGTTTTTCACTATTTCTCTTATTTTGTCATCTCCTTTACCTGATCTCTTATAAAATAATATGGTTTAGATAGATGAGTGTATATCAAATGTGTAGATCAAAAGGCATTTTATTGTTTTTTTTGTTTGTTTTTCACGAGGAGGGGAGAGAGGTGGGAAGCACAAAGATTAGGTGAGCTGCTGCTTAAAACGTCAGAATTGTTATTTTAGCTTTATTTCAAGTAATTTCTTGGGAGTCTAACCAACATCGAATTTCTGGTTTCAGTCTCCCTTTCCAATCAGGTTTCCATCTCCTCAGCTCTTAGAATGAATGAAAATGGGATAGGGCCACTGCCACAAGTTTTCAAATACTTCATACACTGTAGGTGCTCATTAAAATGCTCCCTGAAAATATTTACTACTTGGCATAATCAGGGATTGTGAAACCTTCCATTTGGATATGCCCTGCCCCCACCTGCTTTCTGAGAAACTAAGGCAAGGACACATCAAGGAGGAGGCTGGAATGGGGGGAAGGGGCACCAAAGTTGGAAGGCACACTTGGCCAAATGGGGGCTGCACCCAGGGACTACTTTAATTTCACTATTATAATGAATAAAGGATAAGTGACACACAGTGTGGGAAACCAATAAAACGTTTGCCTTTTATGATTGGAAAATTCATGCAATTAATTGGTAACCAGAACTTTCTGTCTCCCTAGAAGGGAGAAACCCTCTGTCCTTCCCCATCACCCACTTTAAAGTCCTATTCACCATCACCTAAGACAAATTGTCCTTATGAGTTTGAAGATACAAGCAGCATCACAAAAATTAAAAACAATTCCAAAGCTGTAGATGAGGGAAATTAATTTTTTAATATAATATAGATACACACAAGGATACAGTCAAGATGATGAGTTACCTGAAATACTCAGAATTCAGAGGATTGTAGAGCTGAGAAATCACCCCCTCAACAACCCCTTATGCAGGCACGCATACATACACTCACCACCACCACCCTTCTTCACCCATATTCCCTTCCAATTCCCTTCTAGCCTTTCTAGAAAGGCACATGTAAATACTTTCTCTGCCATGGTGGCCTCTCTTAGAAATCTTGTAGGTTTCATCTTCATGCTCTCTTTGGGTCTTTTCGCCTACCCCTGGCACTCCATCTTTCTGCTTAGTCATCCATGTCCAGGTCAAATTCAGGATACAGCTCCTTGGTAGTGACACCTCTGATGCTGGCTGGAATAGCAGAACGATGTTGTAAAAGAAATCAGAGTTGGAAAATCTTGAGATGCTATCAAAATCCTGGCACAGAAATGACCTGACATTTTTACTACAAACTCCTCAAACCTCTCTGTCCCATTCAGACTTTTCACCTAAAGCTTTCACATTCTTCACTTTTTTCATCTTTCCCTGCAACTCTTTCCTACAGGGTCAAACCAATTTCTATGCTCTTTTAATTTATTTTTCCTGTACACTCAGATCATCTTATCCATGCACAGATACTGAGAGATTATACCTCAGCATTCTCCTCTTATTCTGGGAAGTCTTTTCTGATGACGCCCAACTTTTATCTTTCAATTTCACATTCTCTCCCTCCCTATCAAGAAAGTATAAAAAACAAAACCTATTACAAATATGTACAGTCATGAAAAATACATTTTCACATTAGCCATGCTTTAAAAAAGGCAAGAAAGAAAATCTATTTTTTATATTATCTTAATATCCTTCTCTTCCTTTATCAGAGATCTCTCCCTTACAACAAAGAATCAAAAAGGGAAACAAACCCAACATATCCAGTCAGATGTTATGCAGTATTGTCTCTCCCACCAAGAAGGTCAGGAAGTGCATTCTCAGTCTCCCTTTGGGGTCAAGCTTGTTCATTAAAATAATTTTTTTGGACTTCAGTAGCAAACACTAAATTGGAAGTTGGAAAATGCACATTTCCATATATAGTGTAGACCAGGAAAGGACTGTACATGAAGCTACAAATCTGTCATGTTCATTATAATTTCATAATGTACCACTTCATTTCTCACTGTTCTTTGTGTTGTCATTGCACAGTGTTTCCCTGGTTCTGCTTGCTTCCCTTTGTGTTCAGAAGTCTTCTGCTTCTCTGTGTTCTTCAGAGTCATTGTTTCTTACAGTGTCACATTATTCCATCACATTAACATACAAACAGTTATTCAGTCATTCCTCAATGGAGGGGCAGGCACCTTGTTTCCAGGTCTTTCATACTACAAAAAATGCTGCTGCTCAAGAAGAAAATAGCAAAGAAAGGGGAAAAGGGGAGAGGAAGAATTAGAGGGAAGAAAGCTTAAAGGAAGAATTAACCCTAGGTAAAACAAATTCTAACATACAAAAATATTATAGCTTTTTTTGAAGTGGCAAAGAATGCTTACAAATGGATAAGCCAATTATGGTATGTAAATGTGATGAAATACTACTGTGCTGTAAGAAATAATGAAGGAGGGCAAATAGATGGCACAGTGGATAGAGCACTGGCCCTGGGAACAGGAGGACCTGAGTTCAAATGTGCCCTCAAACCAGACACTTGACACTTACTAGCTGTGTGACCTTGAGCACTTAACCTCAATTGCCTAAAAAAATAAAATAAAATTTAAAAAAGAAATAATGAAGGAGATGGTTTTAGAAAAAATAGAAAAATTCTATGTGCTGGCACAAAATTAATTGAAGAGAACCAGAAGAACAATTTATATGACAACAATATGGTAAAGCTAAATAACTTTGAAAGAATTAGGAATTCTTAGCAGAGTAAATAACCAGTCATGATTCCAGCAGACTAATGATGAAACATGGTGCCTACCTCCTCACTGGGAGGTAGATTCAATAGTGCAGAATAAGACAAATTTTTTTGGACATGGTCAATATAAAAATTTGTTTTTCCTCTAATTTTCAATTAGGGGTGGAGGTGGGAGTGGAGCATGGGAGCTAGATAAAGGAGGATGAGAAGGTGGATTTTTGCTGATTGAAAAAAAGTTTTTAAAAAATGTTACTATAAATATTTTGATGTATATAACCTTTCTTTTTTATCACTGACATATGCTAGATCAAAAGGTATAAATATTTCAGTCACTTTCTTAGTGTAATTCAAACTGTTTACCAAAATGGGTTCAAAACTGCAGGTTCCCCATTTCTGGATTAGACCAATTCACTCTATATTAACTGTTTTTGTTGTATGCCTTTCTTTCCAAAAGCCCTCCAGCACTGACCATTTCCATCTTTTTATCATCTTTGACCTAAGAGTTGTTTCGATTTTCATTTCTTCTTATTAGCTATTTGGAACATCTTTTCATATGATTGTTTGCACTTCTTCTTTTGAGAACTATTCATATCCTTTGGGGAATGGCTTAAGTCTTATATACTGTATTTATGTTAGTTCCTTATATATCTTAGTTATCAGACATATTTGATTAAATTTTTTTCTCTCACTGACTACTTCCTTTCTGAAAATAACAAAGTAGGTCAACAAAACGGACTATATACAAATGTATTTCATAATGCAGTTTTAATAAACCATAGAATATAAATTACTTAGGATATCCCTATTTGTCAAGAACTGCTAGGAAAAATGGAAGGCAGTTTGGCAGAAAGTAGGTTTAGATTAACATCTTATACAATATACCACAATAAGCCCAAAATGGATAGGGGACCTTCCTATTAACTATTAAAAAAAATAAGAAAATAGAAAAGAACCAGTTTAGGTACCTTTTCACAGCTATAATAGAACGAAAATTCTGTGGAAAATTCCCCAACTTTCATGTCCTTGGGGACCTACAGGCTTCTGCTACCACTCAAGAAACAAGTGGGGAGGTCTTCTGACAACGATCTAAAATGATTATTAGTTGCTAGATAACTCTCTGAGTGTGTACAATATGTTAGATAAGGTTGGAAAGGAGCCTAAAAGATCTTGAAATAAACTGGATTCTCTTCATTTGAGGGAATGACTGAACAAAGATGGTCCACAAATGTAATAATGTATTATTGTATCATAAGAAATTGTGAATGTGGAGAGTTAAGAGAAAGCTGTGAAAACTTGTATAAACTTATGTACAGTGAGATGAGTAGGGTCAGAACAATGAACATAATGGTTACAGTAGTAGAAAGAAAAAGAGGAAAGACCTCATGAAACACACCTCTTCACCCTCGGCAAAGAAGTAATGGACAAAATGGCAAATCCATTTCCAGACTCCACCAGTATGTTGATTTATTTTGCTTGTCTATACTTATTTACAACAATAAAGAGCTTCTGTTTTTGGAGGGTGTGTGTAGGTAGTGATGGACATGCTAGAAAAAGCATGAATAAAACACTGAATAAATACTACCTTGTTAAATTTAATACATGCTTTAAAAAACATGTGAAGGTTCACACACGAACCTCTTTTTCTTTGCATATTGAAATTTCTGCTGATGTTCATAATAAAAAAGAGAATTTAAGAGGAAGAACTTAAAAGCACATCTATATCTTCCCTCTGCATCTAGTCATCCCAGACCAGGCACCTGAATGATGACTAAAAGCTTCTAGAAAAGGAGCTGCTTAGTTGGATCTTTAAACAACAAAGGGCTGATCTTCTACTTCTTTTGCTGTTGCTGCATTAACAAGTTAGCAACTTGAGGGCAAATAGACTCAAATGATCCGTATAGTCTGACACATCAAAACACTCCAATTATCTACCAGAGGTGGGTGGGAGGGATGTTATCAGAAAAACTGTCTCCATTTGGGTCCTAGGGAAATTACAGGCACCTGTCACAGCCTATTGGCAACTCCCAAAACAAGCATGTCAATCACATGGATAAAGGAGTTTAGAAACCAAAATAAAAATTGCCTAGCCATTCTCAGGAATTGATTAGTGAGTTTGAGACAAGGAGTTATAACAATGCACACAAAGCAGCAGGCATAGTTAAAAGTACTGGGATACTCTAAGAGCATGAAAGTGAAAGCAGGGGGTGTGGAGGGGGCCAGGGAACTTCCAGCCACTCACCTAATTTTCCCATTAACATCTGGCCCACATCTTTAATATCATTGTACTCATGGAGCAGGGAAATGTGGTCTTCCAACTCAGACACAACATAGCCTCTGAGAAACACAGAAAGAGATGTAGACAATGAAAAACCATGTGAGGATTAGAGGCTGCAGTAGCAATCAGGAATAACAAATGTCTGCTAAACTAAAGTGAACTGACATGTGGACAGGGGCTGGGTGGTCATGAATAAAGCAATGAACTTAGGCAGTCACAACTCTGATGCTTACTGGCTGTGTGACCACTGATGAGTCATTTCTCTGTATAAGTTTTCTAATCTATAAGATAGAGATAATGTTTACCCTGGTTACTTTACAGCGAGGTTGTGAGGCAAGTCCTTAAAATGCTACAGAAATGTGAGTTATAGTTATTCAACAAAGAAACCAGGTTGGGGTATGCAAGAACCAAAAAGGGAAAGGGGGGAGGAACAGTGTGCTTTTTCAGTTAACTACTTGTAAAGAAAGCTCAAAAGCTCTGTGAACTGAAAGGTCATTTAGTTCAACCTCTTCCTTTTATAACTGAGGAAAATGAAGCAGAGTGAAGTAACTGGGCCACAGTTGCACAGAGCAGAAGGGGCAGATCACATTCAAACTCCAGTCTTCTGATGTCCAATCCCACATTCGTTCCACCACATGGTATTGTTTTGAAAAACAGTGTAGAACTATGCAAGAAGAGTGATGAAATTGTTAATTGTCTGCCATAGGGAGCACACCAGAGGAATTATACTGCAAGTGAGTGAGTGGCAATGAGAAAAGAAAATATATGCAACAAATACAAAGCTGCAAGTAAAATCTGTGCCCAGCAACTGGACAACAGCTAAACAAAGCAACTATACTAATGTCGTGGAATGTTAGTGAGCCATAAGGAATGATGAATATCATTCATAGGATCCACAGAAGTGTGAGAAGGTCCAGGGGGCATTACGCCAAGTCAAAGAAGCATAGCCAAAACTGCATGTACAAAGGGACTAAAATCATGTCAACAAAAATGACACCAAAAGGCAACAAAATGTGACTCAAATTCAGTGAGCAATGTTGGTATACCGATAGTAATTCTTCCTTTCTATTATCAACTGGTAAATGACAAAAGAGGAAAGTGACAAGATCAGCCTCAATCGTGGGGGGGGGGGGGGGAGAAGAAATGTGTCCAAATAAAACATTAAAAAAAATAGGATATGTGCTTGAAAGAACACAACATGAACAAGGATATTTACATACAATGCAAATGTCAATTCCTACTAAAACAGTAAAATCTAGCCAGCTGGTCATGTTCAATGTTAATCAAACAAGAAGCTAGGAAAGAGTTCCAAGAAGGTCATGTGCACTAAAATAACAGGAACTTCAAATAGGAACTTGGGGGTGTCTTTTTAATTGGGGATAAATTGAGCCTTTTCTCTCACTCAGGTCCTCTTCTTTTTCTTCTCCCCCACCCCACCCCACCCCACCCATCCCCTCTAACTTCTACTGTTGTAACAAGAGGGAAATAAACTACAGGCTTTTTCCTTTTGGCGGAGGGAATAATATGGGCACTAAGACACTGCTAAGGTACAGGTTAAGGCACTAATTTGATTTTCAAAATCTGTGATCTCCCTCTCAAAGACCGTCAGGAGTCTTAGTAGTTCTATGAAGTCTACAGAGGAAAGAAATTCTAGAAATGCAAAGTCCTCAATCCACCAATTCAAAGACAATGAAACTCATGCCAATCTAACTCCTCGCTTAGTAACCATATGTCTGATGATGCTGTTTTGTAAGCATTCTTAAGCTCTTTTTCAGGTGTGTATGTCCCAGCTCAATCACTAAATTTTAGAGCTACCTCAGCCTTTGCAATTATCCCGTCCAAGCCCCTCCTCCTCAGATAAGGAAAATAAAGGTGTGACCGAGTTAGTTCTAGAGCCAAGTGCTTGGTCTAGCCCTTTCCTTACTGCACCATGCTATTCTCCTATGGGCAGGGGCTGGGCCTTCCTCCATAAACTGGAAACTCCCCAAGGGATGAGATCATGCGGTATAACGTGGCAAGGGAGCTAGGGGGGCTGAATGTGGAGTGAGAAGAAGGAACTTCTCGTCCTGGTTCTGCAATCTATTAGCTATGAAACATGGGGAAAAATCTGTCTGACTCCCATAAAAGGGGGATAATAAGGCTTGCACTATCCAGATTTGCTGGGGTTCTGTGAGCCTTAGATGTGAGGTTTATAAACTGGAAAATGATGTACATATGTGCTACTATTGTTCTTCCTTCTTTCAATACCCCTTGAATACTTAACATATTGCTTTGTATATAGTGGGTCCTCAAACCATGGTATTATTAAACAAATCCCAGACACAGCTAAAGGGTCTCACAACAAATTTAGTAATAAATGTACTCAGCCATCAACTGGGAGATCTCCTGATCCAAAGTGTCTCTCTTTTGCTTTAGCGCTTGGATTTCTAGCCGTAGGGAATCCTCGCTGGTCTCATCAGCGTGGCCAGATTTGGGAGTAAGCACCTAAATGGCATAAGGAGAAAAGATGTGAGTACTAACCTATCAGGCAATATAATCAGCCCCCTGGTAGTCATAGCAACTGAACTCCTGGGTTCTCTTTATAATTCTATCCTGCCAAAAGCACTGTAGTAGAATGGAAAGGCCCTTGGCCTGGGGCTTATACTTTCTGGTTGTGTGGTCCTGGCTGAGTCATTTGACATCACTGAACCTCAAGTTTCTCTATCTCAACTTATACTACCTACCTCCCAGGGTTGTTGGAAAGAAAGGACTTGTAAAACTTAAACTGTTATGAAGATTTTACCTTTCTATTTACCAAGTGACAAGGGTAGGGATTAGCATTTTCCCAATACCTCACTTTCTCTTTAACCCTTCTTGGGTTGACTTGGAGACACTGGGGGGATGCAGGATGTAGGTCTCTAAGCTTTGAGGAAAAATAAGAAAGTGGGATAATTCAAGGTTTAAAGAGCAAGCCTCTGGAACCTGTACCTAGAATGATTCAGAAGGAATTGAGGAAGATAGACCAAGGTAAAGAATAGGGAAAACTACTTCTTGACAAAGAATACTGGAATTATTCCTTCAATGGGCTTCAATGAATTGCCATAGATTGTCTAGCATATCTCTTTGATCTCTAGATCTCAGTTACCTCACCTATAAAATGATGAGACTAGACTAGATGATCTATATCAAGCACTGTGGGAAATGCTAATAGGGGTAAAAAGATAAATAACAGTCATGAATCTAAAGGAGTTTATAATGGGCCAAAAGACAGACACAAAACTATACCACAAAATAGAATATGACATTGAACATTGATTCAATTATCATCTCTAACCTCTCTACTAACCTCTAGATACATCTCAACGGCCTACTGAACTCGAAGTCCCATAAACATATACATATATATATTTATATACACATATATACATATATAATATTTTATTTTTTCCCTAGTTATATATAAACAATTTCAAACATTCATTTTTTTTAAATTTTGAGCTCCAAATTCTCTCCCTTCCCTATACCAGAGACAGTAAGCAATCTCATATGTGATACATATGCAATCATGTAAAACTATTTCCATATCAGTCATTTTGTGGGAGAAAACTTCACTTTGTATCAGTTCATATAAGTTCATTTCCTGAAATCATCCTACTCGTCATTTCTTATAGCACAATGGTATTCCATTATAATCATATATCACAACTTGTTCAGCCATTCCCCAGTTGATGGGCATCCCCTTAATTTCCAATTCTTTACCACCACAAAAAGAGCTACTATATTTGTACAAATAGATCTTCCCCCCCCCTTTTTTTTTTATCTCTTTGGGACACAGACCTAGCAGCTGTCCCATAAATATCTTAAAACTCAACATGTCCCAAAGTGAACAAATCATCTTTCCCCTAAAACGCTCCCCACTTCCAAACTACTCTACTGTTATTGAGTTCACCATAATCTTCCCAGTCACTAGGCTTGAGAAGCGTCATTCTCAATGACTCACTCTTGCTCACCCCATCCCCATAAAAAAGGATGAGTTAAAGGATAAGTTTCTAAAAGCAGAGATAGCAAGGTATGAAGTAGTACATCCTTCAGGCATTAGGAACAGAGTGAACAAAGGCACAGTCAGAAAAGAATAGCATGTTTGTAAAATGGTAGGTAATTCAGTATGACTGAAGTAGAATGGATGAAAGCAAGTTTTATGAAATAAGGCTGCAAAGGTATGTTGGTGCTAGACCACAGAAGGCCTCGAAGGTAAGACTAAGGAGTGTGGACTTTCCAGATCTAAGGATCAGCCAATCAGCCAGTCAACAAACATTTATTAAGTGCTTACCAAGGCAAGGCATTGTGCTTATCACTGAGGATACAAAGAAAGGCAAAACATGGTCTTTATCCTCAAAGGTATTCACATTCTAGTGAGAGAGACTTCATCTAAAAATGGCCCAGACAAGACCTCTCCAGTTCAAGTGTTGTGTTTGTCTTTCTTTTTCGAAGAAGAAAATATCAGGGAAATGATGATAAAACTTGCACTTGACTTTGTTTTGAGTCAGGTCACCAGCTTCATTTTCTCCTCCAGAGCCATCCGGGTCCAGTGGCCAGATATTCATCAGGACAACTAGAGACGGCCCAGGAGGAGGAGACCCTGAGGACCCTGGCCCTTTAAGGCTAAGGGTTTTTCAGGTTCTCACTTTGAGTGACGTAATGCCCATTAAGTGAATAAGCCTCTTTAAGAAGTGTGTTAAGGGATGGCCTCTTTAATTTAAAAAAAAAAAATCAAAAATCAAACTGGGAGCAGAAGACCCTCAGGGTTGGTGGTCAAAAGAGAAACAGTTACTACTGACACTCACTGAGCCTGAAGGACTCAAAATAGTCATAAAGTGGTGCTTGGGCAGGGACCTATCGTGGTGAAATATATGAGCTCCAGAGTGAAATGGATTTAAAGTTTGGTCTGTGAGAAAAAAAGAAGGAAGGAAGGAAGGAAGGAGGGAAGGAGGGAAGGAGGGAAGGAAGGAAGGAAGGAAGGAAAGAAGGGAATCTAGCCAGTAAACACAAGTTAACTGGGCAGCTTCCAGCCATGAAAAGTCATCTCAAAGGGAAAACACCAGAAATAGAAGTCACTTAAGCTCTTTAAGCCTAGGTTTTTCTCAACTATAAAATAGGGAGTTTGACTAGGTGACATCTGAGGTCTCTTCCTAGCCAGGAACTCATAGCTCTTTTACTAATATGTGTGCATGCAT
Organism: Notamacropus eugenii; assembly: GCF_028372415.1. Lineage (NCBI taxonomy): Eukaryota > Metazoa > Chordata > Mammalia > Diprotodontia > Macropodidae > Notamacropus > Notamacropus eugenii. The sequence goes on along the minus strand of NC_092872.1, from coordinate 479,593,324 downwards.
ACACACACTCACAAACATATGTTACAGAGTATGAGATCACCATAGGCTACAGTAGTTAAGTGACCACTGAATGGGACTTCAGTTCAGCTGTGAAGAATGGGCAGGAATGGCCAGGGCCATGGTATTGAAATGCAATGGATAGGTATTACACCAGAGGAAAAAAACAAATATAGGAATGGGGAGGCTTGTAGGGACAATAGAGAACCACTGGAGTTTACTCAGCAGACGAGTGCCATGGCCAGAGAATCTTTGCTTTAGAGCTGGAAAGGACAGAAGGAGCCATCTAGCCTAAGGACCACATTTTACAGACAATACACATAGCTAATATCTTTGGTAGAATCTGAACCTAGGTCTTCCTGACTGCAGATCTAGTGACCAATTAGTTGGGATTACACTAGTCCAGGTGATGGCCTAGCTTAAGGTAGTAGCTGTGTGAATTGTGAGGAAGCAAGTGTAACAGATGTTGTGGAGGAGGAAATGACAAGATTTGGCAAATGACTAGATAAGTGAGGTGAAAAATAGTGAGAAGGCAAGAATAATGCCAAGATTGCAAACCCTGAAGACTGGAAAGGACAATGGTTCCCTCAACTGAAACAGGAAAGTTCGGAGGAGGGGTGATTTTGGGGGAAAGATAATGAGCTTGTTTTGGACACACTGGGGTTTGAAATAGATGCGCATAGGATATCCAATTGGAAATGAACAATAAGAAAGTGGTGGTGTAGGCCTGGAAGTTAGCTGAGAGACTGGAATTGAAGATAGATAGATAGATAGATAGATAGATAGATAGATAGATAGATAGATAGATAGACGACAGACAGATCCCAGATATAGAAATATCTGGAAGGGGATAATTAAACTCATGGAAGCTAATTAGATCACTCAGACGGCCCAGGACAGTCTTGGAATAAGGCCAAAGTTTAGGGGCATGATGTTGATGATGAGCCAGCAAAAGAAACTGAAGAGATATGACAGGTAGGAGGATAACTATGAGAAAATAGTGTCACAAAAATCCAGAGAAAGGGTCAGGAAAAGAAGGTGGCCAACACTGCCAAATGCTGAAGAGTACAAGAAGGACGAAATCTACAAAAAGACTTACAGATTTGGCAATTAAAATATCACTACTAACTGAAGACAGAGCACTTTCAGTTGAGTGATGAGGTTAGAAGCCAGACTGCAAAAGGCTAAAAAATTCAAAATCAAAGTATAAGAAATAAAGATTAATTTTGAAGAATTTAGCTTTGAAAGGAAGAAGAAATTTAGCTTGAGGGGAAAGCAAGATCTACTAAGGGTGTTAAGAACAGAGAAGACTTGGGCATATTTGTAGGCAGCAGAAAAGGAGCCAGTAGATGACAGGGAGAGACTAAAGTTTTAAAAAGAAGATGGCTGAGGGAACAGTCTACGGTTAGCCATTGCAAAGTAACTGTTATGGAAGATGGAGTACTGTGCATGAGAGACAGCAAGTAGTCCAGTTTGACTAAACAGGGGTGTGGAACCTGTGGCCTTAAGGCCACTTGTGATCTTCTAGGTCCTTGGGTGTGGCCTTTTGACTGAGTTTTACGGAACTTTACATGAGTCCTTGAGGCCAAAGGTTCCCCACCCCTGGACTAGCCTGTGGAGGGGAGTAATGTGTTAGAAAACTGGAGTGATAGGAAGGGGCCAGATTGTAAAGAACTTTAAGTGACAGACAGAAGGATTTAAAGTTAATCCTAAAGCAATATGAAATCACTAGGATTTATTGAGAGGGGAAAGGATGATACACTCAGACTTGTGATTTCAAAAAAAATTACTTGGGCAGCTGTGAGGGCAAGTGGATTGGAGTGAGGAGAGACTTGAGGCAGGAAGACCAATTAGGAGGATATTTTAATAGTCAAAAGGTGATGAGGGTCTAAACTAGAGTGATGGGCTGTGTAAGTGGAGAGAAGGGAAGATATGCAAGAGAAGATGCAGTGAAAGAAATGACAAGATTGTGAAGTAAAAGTGAAGAGTTAAGGAAGACACTGAGGCTATGAGCACAGGGTATGACCGGGTAAATGGTAGTGCCCTCTAGGGTAGTTCAGAACGGGGTGAGTTTGGGGTGAAAAAAATCATGAGTTCTGTTTTGGACATGCTGAGTTTTGAGATACTTGTGGAAAATACAGTTCGAAATGTACAGCAGAGGTTAGTGATACAAAACTTCAGCTCAGGAGAGAGACTAGAGCTGAATATATAGATCTGGAGATCACCTGCATAGACTTCTCAATTTAACCCATGGGAGAATAGACTTGTCAATTTAGCCAGGTGAGAGAATGTAGAAAAGAAAGAAAATAGCACAAGACAAAGCCCTGGTGTATACTCAGTTGATGGAGGGAAACCAGGATGAAGATCCAGCAAAGAAAAAAATTTGGAACTACGTCTTAGAGTCCTATAAAACTGCGTATACCCTTTGACCCAGCAAAACTACTACTAGGTCTATATCCCAAAGAGATCAAAGGAAAAGGAAAAGCACTTACATGTATGAAGCTATTTACAGAAGCTTATTTTGTGGTGGCAAAGAATTGGAAATCGATGGGATGCCTATCAGTTAGGGAATGGCTAAACAAGCTGTGACATATGATTATGATGGAATACCATTGTGCTACAAGAAATTATGAAGGTGATGGTTTCAGAAAAACCTGAGAAGACTCATGTGAGCTGATGCAAAGTGAAGTGAGCAGAACTAGGAGAACATGGTACATAGTAACAGCAATATTATAATGACATTCAACTGTGAAAGACTTAGCTACCCTAAAATACAATGATCCAAGACAATTCCAAAAAACTCTCAAAGAAAAATGCTATCCACCTCCAGAGAGAACTGATGAACTCTGAATGCAAACTGAAGCATACTTTTTTCATTTTTTGGGTTTTTTTTTGCAACAAGGCTATGTTTTACATGAATTCACATGTATAATTAATACAATATTGCTTGCCTTCTCAATGGATAAGGGGGGGAGGGAGAGAACTAGGAACTCAAAATTTTAAAAAATGAATGTTTTTCTAATTTTTTAACATTTTATTTAAAGTTCTGAGTTCCAAATTCTGTCCGTCCTTCCCCTTCCTGAGGTGGTAAGCAATCAGATTTAGGCTATACATGTACAATTATGTAAAACATTTCCATATTAGTCATTTTGGACAAGCAGACTCAAATAAAATAAAATGAAAGAAAGTGAAAAATAGCATGCTTCAGTCTGCATTCAATCAATATCAGTTCCTTTCTCTGGAGGTGGATAGTATGCTTATCATTAGTCCTTTGAAATTGTCTTAGATCATTGTACTGAGGAGAATAGCTAACTCATTCACAGTTCTTCATTGAACAATATTGCTGTTACTGTGCACAGTGTGCTCCTGCTTCTGCTCACTTCATTCTGCATGAGTTCATATAGATCCTTCCAGGATTTTCTGAAATCTTCCTTTTCTTATAGCACAATAATATTCCACTACAATCACATACCACAACTTGTTTAGCCACTCCCCAATTGATGGGCATCCATCCCTTGGATTTCCAGTTCTTAGCCACCACAAAAAGAGCTGCTATAAATATTTTATACCAATAGTTCCTTTTCCCTTTTGTTGGATGTCTTTAGGATATAGACCTAGGAGTGGTACTGCTATATCAAAGGGTATGCATAGTTTTATAGCCCTTTGGGCATAGTTCCAAATTGCTCTCCAGAATGGTTGGATAAGTTCTCAACTCCACCAACGGTGTATTAGATTCCCAGTTTTCCCACATCCCCTCCAACATTCAATATAAAATATTTTTTTAAAATATATAAATATAATTATATATATAATTTTATTGTATAAATAAAATTTTTAAAAATAAAAATATTAAAACTATATGAAAAAATAGTTGAACTCCTTGGCTGAGAGGGTGGGAAAGATGGGGAGGTATGGGAGGTTTGAGGAAAGAAAATGAAACAGCCTCTGTGCAAAGAGGGACAGAGAGCATCAATTAGGGAGGAATAAAAGGATTGCTTTGCTACAGGGAGGGCCCTATTAAGATTAGATAATATAAAGTGGTAATGCATCCAGTCACCGTGGTTGCACGATATTCTCTAGTTTTGTTCAGCAGCACAAGCAGGAGTAAAAGGGGAAGGTGGTGGAAGAATACATGGTTAATTTTGGGCAAGGCATGATTGTCAACAGGACAAGGGAGCAAGGAAATCAAAATCAGAGGGCCAAAAGTAGTCAAACTGTTTAACTGTAAGATCAAAGTTGAGAAAGTACTGACCAGTGGATGGTCTAGAGGTCATTATCAGATGAAGAAGAGATTTAGGAGGAGTAAGCCATAGGGAGAGATGGAATGATAGGTTATGATAAAAGGATTATAAGGGTTTTTCATCGAGAAGGTATACATGGAGAGTATCCCTGGAGATAAATCATGGGATATAAGGATATATCAGATACTGAATAACTTGAGAATGAGCTGGGGCCAGTAAATGTTAGCCACCATGATTTTGGTTTTTAAAAATGTATCAATAAAAATAACAATCTAATCTAGCTTGTATTGAAATTACATCAAAATCAAGGTGTTATGTAATTTTTTTTAAATAGAAAAATGAGTAGGATTCAGATAGAAAGAAAGGGCAGGGCAGAGTGGAGTGAATATAGCTACAGAGGTGGGAATAAACTTAGCATTTTGCAAGGACAATAAGACCAGTATGACCAGAGCAAAAGAAGTATTTAGAAATGAGGTTAGAAAGGTAGAACAAGGTCAGATTGTAGAAAGTCTTATATACCTGGTTCAGAAGTATCAAACTGATCTTTTAGTTATTTAGGCATTACTACAGGTTTTTGAGCTAGAGGGTAATATGATGTGTTTTGGCAGAATTAACCTAGAAATGGCAGTGTGAATGATGGTTGGAGGCAAGGCTGGTAATGGTAAGAGCGAGGAGGCCAAGAGTTCATGAATGAAGTGGTCATAGGTAAGATTCAGGTAAAGGCCTGAACTGGGGTTGTATCCATGGAGATGAAAAGCTACAGGTGGGAAAAACACTACAAAGAATATACAAGATCTGATAAACATGGAGGTGATGGAGAGCGAAGGATCACAGATGCTTCTGTGTTTTCTCAAACATGGAAAATGGTAAAAGAAACAGTGAAGTCAAGAGGAAGGGGCAATTTTGACAAGGAGACACAGATCATTTTAGATGCACTGAGTGCATCTAGTGAGATGAAAGTAAGACATCCAAACGGAAAAATATCCAGGAGGCAGTTGGAAATGTAAAACTCATCTGAAAGCTCAGAATGACAGATACGGATCTGAAAGTCATCAACAGAAGTACTGATCAAACAGCAAAATAAATGACAATTGAAAACCACAAAGTAAGTTATCAACTACAGAAAGACAAAGAGAAGAACAGGGAAATGCGGAAAAGGCGCCAGAGGAACGAATACTCAAGTGGCTGAAAAAGCAGAATAGTAGTGACTTGAAGAGGCAAGAGAGAGTTCCAAGGAGTCAGGAGAGAACAGTATCAATTTTTTGCAAGTAGGTAAAGGAGAATGAAGGATAAAAAAAGGCCACTGGGTTTGCCAATTAAAAGTCACTGGACATCTAAGAAATAAGACTGCCAAGGGTTAAAGAGCAAGTGGGTAACGAAGGCAGAAGGTAGGCTTGGCAAAGAAGTGGAGGGATGTAACTAGTGGGGGCAGTAGATCAAATAAAGTTTTTTGTTTGTTTTTCCCCTCTCTCCCAAGATTGGGGAGATCCGTGTACTTAAAGGTAGAGGGGAAGCAACCAGTTGGGAGGAAAAGATTGTAGAAATTATGGAGGAAAGGCCTAAAGAAAGCAGAAGACACAAGGGGAGGTTAGCTTTGGGTGGGACTTCATCTGAGGGGTGAGGGTGAGAAAACATAGCTAGAGGCAGAAATATTTCGAGGTAGAGAATACTGGATGAAATAACATCAGATATCCTTCCTGGATCACCTTAGTCAAGTAGGAGGCAGATAAGTCATTCAATTCATCAGGTATTTATTAAACACCTACGACGACGGCATGAATCTGATACAAGCGGAAGGAGACACTGGAGGTATGAGGTAGGATAGGAAAGGCAAGGTTTGGGTAAAGTGCTAGGAAAACGTCTGCTCTGGAATCAGAGATCAAGGAATGGAGTGCTGCGCTGTAACTGAGGAGGTCCAGCAGGCTGGGGAAAGACACTGCCTGTGTGGCACAGGGCAGGGACAGGCAGCAGAGCTTGTGGCATACTCACGGGGGATCGAAAAGCTGCCGAATGCCGTTTGGAGAGTCCCAGGCGTGCCCTAGAAAGCAACCAAGGAAGAGGAGTGGTTAGGGACCCAGGGGGGTGGGAAGAGCGGAGAACCTACAAGGTTACTTGAGAGCTTGGGGACCCCCTGGGGTGAGGACGGCTGGGCAAAGGGAAACTGAATCAGGCTGTTCAGGACACGGCATTGCGGAAGGGATGGAGACCAAGCACAGGTGGAGCAGACCCTAAAGGGCAGAGGTCCCAACGGAGCTGAGGGTCTCTGGGAAGGTGCCAATGGCAGGGCTGGATCTGTGCGTTGGTTTCTTCAGAGGGGAGGCGTCTGATGGTGTTCACTGAAGGCGTCTCTTAAAGGAGGGGCCGTCATCTTAAGACGGGTTTCTGAAGCGGGTGGGATCTTTGGGGAGGGTGGGGTCTTTAGAAGGAATGACGGTGCTCATGATGGGGGGAGGGGGAAGAACAAGCATCTATTAAGCGCCCGCTAAGAGCCAGGCACCGTGCTAGGCACACTGGAAGGGGCTGAGGTCTCCAGAGCAGGGGGTTTCCGAAGAGGGTGTAGGATCTTGGGGGGGGAGAGGTCTACGATGAGTGTCGTCCCCTCCGCACCTCCGGAGGCTCGGGGTCCCGGGCTCCCCTCCCGAGGGTCTCTGCAGCGCGCGGGGCTCCAGGGCTGCCGAGGAGAAGAGCGGCGGCGGGCCTGAGGCTCGCACCCGAACCAGGACGAGCGGGCTCCCCAGGAGCCCGGAGCGTCGGCGCCAGTCGTGAGCAGACCGCGAGACGAGAGGACAGACTGTAGCCAAGTACAGAGGGGCGGGGCGGGTGACGCGGCGCAGGCGCAGACGCTGGGAAGCGCGGCGCTGTCCGACCCCGCCCTTCGCCCTCCCTATGGGAGGAGCGGGTGCGGCGCGGTGGCTGCTGGATGGAATGCCGCGGTGGTTGCCGGGATCACGGTGATGTGGCCCCCCCCGCCTTCCCCCTCCCCGGCCCGGGATGGCGGACGAGACCCGGCAGAGCAAATTGGCGGCGGCCAAAAAGAAGGTAAATGCTCTTGAGACGGCCCCTGCGCTCGGGGGCTCGGCTCCGCCCCCTCCTTTCCCGCCGCCAGGACCCTGACAGACCCCCTCCCGGATCCAGGCTCTCCTCGTTTCTCTCAGACCCCCTTCCGGATCCCTTAGATCGTCCTCCTGATTCTTCTCGGGTCTCCCCCGCCGGTGTCTGAGGGCCACCTTCTCGTGTTCCTCCTCGATCTCCTCAGGGTCCTCGTCCCCAGTCCCGCAGGTCCCCGTTCCTGAACCCCACAGGTCCCGAGCCCCGCGCCCTCCAAGACTTCCCTAAATCCCTGGCGCCCCACGCCCCTCCCCCGCAGCCCCCTTGGTGACTTTGGGCCCGTGACACTCTTTCCCTGGGCCCGACCCGTGACGTCAGGCCCAGCTGTTGGCCTCCCGGAAAGGCCTCCCCCCTTCTCACAGCTGGTGCCTGGAGGGAGATGCCCTCTGCTCGTCTCGGGGCCCCTGGAGCCTCTCGTCCCCTCTCCCACCGAAACCCAGATACCCCAGGAGGGGCCCCAAGGTGAAGGCTTGGGCACGCCAGCAGCCAGGCCTGCCCCGCCCGCTCTGTGGGAATCCGACGCCGTCCTGGACTTCCTCCCTCGGAGCCCTTCCCAAACCTCTTCCAGCCTGTTCTGCACCCTGCCCAACCCCCAGCATCGGACTCCCTTTGCCTCAGACCCAGAGTTAGGGACGGAGGGGGGGGGGTGCGCAGGTGGGGTAGGGAAAGGTGTGTGTGGAAGGACCACATATAGGGTAATATTATAGGGGAGTGGATAATTGTTTCTCTCGGAGTAACTCGTGGGGAGGACTTGGAATGAGGTTGGGCCACCATCCCCCTTCCCAAGTTGTCATTAGAACCTTCTGGCCTGGGAAATGGACGGGATTTTTTAAATGACTAACTGAGGAGGTTCTTGAGCCCCTTGAGAACACTTTCAAAAGAGTTCCAAAGACGTGGAGTGACTGCATCACTGTGTACATTCAGAGACTTAACATTGATGATAACGATGGCTAGTAAGATCCTAAATTTATCTAGTTCCTTGATTCTTATGTTCTCAAAGATTCAAAACATGCTGGAAAAGTGAATGAGAGGATTGTTTCTGCCCAGATTCTAACTCTTTTGAAAGGTCCATGGTTTTTTCTTTCAACTTTCCACCACACCCTCTTATTACCTAAATTTCTGGAACCACAATCCTTTTCATTCATTGCCCTCTGGGATAATATATGCTCACCTATTGGAGGAATGGAGAGGACTTAAAATGAGAGGAATTCTGTTAGGGTTGGGAGAGAAGTTAGTTTTGAGAGGTTAGCAAAGGACTTAAAGTTGGGACACCTGAGGCTGAGTCCGGGTTCTCACACTTAATTATCTGGGCAAGTCATTTCCCCTTTTACCAACTAGTTCTGAGGAACATGCCTTGTAAACTTTAAAGCACTTTGGAAGTATGACTTATTAAGGAAACTGAGCATCTGAGCTGTGAATCATTTCTCAGCACCTAGAGAGCCTTTGGGCAAAGTTGGAATCCAAACCTAGCTGTTTGACATGCTTTCTTCTTGAGCCCACCTCATTGTATAATTTGCACTGTCCTGGACCCTGGATCATGACCCTTGCCATTTCCAACCCTAACCTTTTCCTCTCCAAAGTTGAAGGAGTATCAACAGAAGACCAGCCCTGGTACCCCAGCAGGAGCCAAGAAAAAAAGGAAAACGAAAGATGGGAATAACCCCGAGACTCCTCCATCTGGCGACCGACACTCTCCTGAGGATGTGAGTCTTAATTAGAAACACTCCCTTGGAAAGATGGAGAAAAAGGGGTGACCTGACTCAGCTGACAGTTTTCCCCTATCCCCAGAAGAAGCGTTACAAATGAAAACGGCACCAAGCCACCTGCCCTTCCCTTTAAGACATACTAGCAAAGTCATGGTGGGAGTGAAGTCATATAATAGAAAAAGACCTGGAAATTGGAAATCAAGAAATCTAGATTCTTGTCTCATTTCTGCTACTCACTGCATGACTTGTGCAAGTCACTTCACTCCTCTGAACCTGTTTAAAAGAAGTAAAAGAGATAAACTAAGTATTCTTAGATGGCACTTCTAGCTTTATTGTTTTAGGATTTTATGATTCTGTGAACTTCTCTCCAGCTTTTCTGGATTATGTTAACATGGCCTTGCCCAAACAAGGCCAAAAGTAGATGTTAGGAAGGCTATCCCCAACCGCTGTCTATGGATTGGGTCCTTACCTTAGCCACCTTCAGTTCCCATCCTTACCCCCATTTCCTTAAGCCTGTCCCTTCCACTCTTCCCAACTCTTATCTCCTCCCTCTAAGCCACCTCTCTTTCTCTCTTCTTCCCTTTTTGTTTCTCCCTTTTCGCCTCTTGTAGATTCAGGACATTCTGAAGGTGCTGGTGTCCGACCTTAACCGTTCCAATGGGGTAGCGCTACCCACATTGGACAAGCGGAAGGTGAGACAGTGCCGAGGTCCCCTCTCACTGGCTTGCTTTCCCAGCTCTGCATGCCCCCAAGACTTCTCTGGGTTTGGGGATGACCTCCTGCTTTATTTTTCTGTTGCTGTCATTAACCCATGGTGGCCTGATTACTCCCTCATGTTCTCCTACTTTGTTAGTTTTGTTTTTCCCCTCTCCCACCCCTTTGTTATCTAGGAGGAAGTAAAATGCATTTTGTAGCTAAAGGTAGAGTCAGGAGAGTCTTCAGAAAATTTTTGGTCTGTTGGTCACTATAAAAAAAATGTAAGAAACACCCTGGGTCCCTCCTCAAACCATCTGTCCAGCTTGAGTGGGATGAAGAAGTGTTGGGATTTTGAGAATTAACAGATGTAGTTTTGTTTGGTATAAAGAAAGACAAGATGGATTTTTATTGAAACAGGCTAGTGGATAGAAGTGCTGCTCTAGAGCTCTTACAGGTATAGACTAGATAAAGGGAAAAAAAGAATAAGTTAAATGGTCTATCTGAGATGGTTTTAGTGCTTCTAGGTAGAGAAATGCTTTAAATAAAGCTTAAGAAAATGAGGAGTCCCTTCTCCTTTTTGAGGTGCCTTAAAAAGAATTCCCTTAAAGAAATGGTGGAGAAACATAGGAGAAGGAGCCATGTTGGGTGGGCAGGGTGAGATGCTGTGATACAAAAATGTAGGAGTGGGCAGAGGGCTGGAGAGCCTTGGAAATGAGGCAGTGTGCTTCTTGCTGCTTGTAGAAGAAGAGGGATATTAAAGAACAGAAGAAAATGATCAGAAGAATGGAGGAAGATTGGGCAAATGGCTGCTGTAGTCTAGAGTGTCAGGGGATTCCAGAGAACAGCCCCCTTTGGATCGCAGCCCAAATAGTAGTAGAGTGGATGCCCCAGTGGGATTGAGGAAACTGCCTGCTTGGCCTTGATGAGCACTAGCAGCTGTACTTGGGATACCAGTTGGCAGAATTCCTCAGGGATTGGGCAGGAAATCAGATCAAGTTGTTGATGGGGGGGTATTGCCAACTCTGGTTTCAGCCTATTCCCTGGAAGTGAAGTTGGATGAGTGGTGGGTCTTACCTCCTGGACACTGGATTTCTTCTGCCAAGCCAACTGGCAGGTGATCCACACCAGGAAGTGATGTTGGCACTTCTTTCTGCAGCAGCATGCCCAAGACAAGATTGCCAGACCTGAGAAGTGAGGTAGAATTGGGGCCAGATCTTATTTCTGATGGTCATGGGGAAGGTCAGCTATTGGCTTTGATGAGGAAGAGAGAAGTACTTGGTATTTTAATTTTTCAGAACTTCTCACACTTAATTGTTCAGGCAGGGAGAGGTAATATGGTTTATCTACTACTTAGGGAAGAGACAGTGTGATGTTAGAAGACAGACCACTAATATATAGGAGTAAGGAAACTTGTGTTCAAACTCAGCTCTGCCACTAAGGAGTTGTGTGATCTCAAATAAGGCATTTTACTCTCTGGGCCTAAGTTTATTCATGGGAATCATGAAGGAGGTTGGACTAGTTGATTACTAAGATTTATTCTGTGACTGGGTACTTGGCCTCCTTTCCTAGCCACCTCCACTTCCTTTTGGGAATTCATTCATCCAAAATGTATTAAATACCACTCCTCCACAAGGCATGGTTAAAGGCACTGAGGAAGATAAAAATCAAATAAAACATAACCCCTCTCAGGGAACTGATGGACTTGGAGGAGAGATTGGAGTTGTTCACAAGTGACTAACACAAAGTAGGATATGACATGTTTAAAACAGGTACAGAGTGCTTTGATAGTTGAGAGGTTTTGTGAAATCACTGGAAATACCAGATCACCCATTTCCTTTACACAAACTCTCTCTCCTGGAGTAGTTTCCTTCTCATTTCCTATACCCTCTACTTCCAAGAGCATCAAGTCAGGGTGATCCTAGATAAAGTTATAAAATTTCTGGAAACTTTGGTAGGGGAAAATGTTTTGGGTGGGGTAAAGAAAAAGTAGCAACTTGAAATATATTTTTAACTATCCTTTACAGAAATACAGTGAATAGAGCACCCAATTTGGAGTTAGAAGATCTGGGTTTGAATCCCAGTGTTGCCAGTTCCTATCTGTGCCTGTACTTTACCTCAGGTCCTTAGCCTTACTGGAAGTCATTTTTCTTATCTGTGAAATGCATAGCATTCCATAGCATTCCATGCTAATTGATAACCAGAATCATAGAAAATGGCAGGGCAAAACAGGGCCCGAGGGGCAGGGATCATAGCATAGAGAAATAAGTGGGCAGAAGGTACCGTTTGCCCATTACCAAGTCTTCCCTTTGCTCTTCTGTATCAGGAGAGTGAAATGGGTTGAGAAATTCAAAGGAGCACCTCTGTTTTTTTACACAGAGAAATGCTTTTCTTTTCCTTTCCCCAGACAGATGCATTTTCCCACTTCTGTCCAAAACTGGACTTGCTTGGTTAGGATAAAGGCAATCTCACTGTCTTCTCCCAGTGAGCTTCTAAGAAGATAAGGACCCCTCGGAGCCCAACCAGATTCCTAACATAAAATATGAGTAGTTGTTTGAGCTTTGACCTAGAGTTGAATCTCTTTCAGAGTTGAAGCTTGGTTAGGCGGAGTCAGTGAGGGAAAGCAAGTGGATTGTTCATTATTCCACAGGACACCAGGTCTCCATCTATAATAGTGCTGTGGATCTGCTGCCTCAGAGAAGGAAAATCTGAAATCTCCAAGATGCTAGGAGTCCCGGTGGGAGGGGGTGTGAACTTGGGCAGTGATTGTTCTCTTGTACCTGGACTTGCTGTTTGAAAGGATCTTTCTGAAGAGGAGAGGTTTGGGTGATGGTGGTGAGATAATTGCAGTTTGTTCTCCATACTCTAGTTAGATAATTTCTTTCTGAGAAGACCTGGGTCCAGAAAAATAGCTTGGGAGTGAGGGGATATAGGGAGTAGGTCTGCCAAACATGGTTGCACGTGTTTAATTGTCCTTGAGATTCACTACCAGGCAGGAAGCAGAGGGAGGGTTCCAAAAGGAGCCAGGGTTGCTCCTGAAAGCAAACTAGATTTTTGGGAAAGTAGTCTCTTCCTTTGGCTACATTCTGCCCTTCCTTTCTAGCACTTGTGCTGGAGAGCTTAGAGCCTTTTGCTGCCATTTTTTTAGGGTTCTAGGGAGAAGAAGGTGTGTATGTATGCAAAGGTGATTGTGCTGTCCCTACTCTGAACTCCGGCACTCTCGCACTTGCCTTTCTGGAGGGATCTGAGGACAAAATGGAGAGGGACTCAGCACAAATCCTGGATTGGAGTGTGCAGCCATTACTTTGACCACTGCAAGGGGCATTCCCTGATTGAAAAGCATCTGTTCATTTTCTCCCTTCACCACCTCCCTTACCACACGTCTCATCTCTACCTAGAGATCTGCCAGTGTCCTTCTTTCCTGCATGTCACTATAATGCCCTTGCTCTGTTCTGTAACAGGCATCCAGAGACAGTGCTGCTCCTGCCCTGCTGCCTGCAGATGTCACCGTTCCCTTTGGCAGTGCCCACGCCCCCCGTACCAGTACCCCCTGCCCCACTAGCATGGCCTCGCCTCAGGTTTGTGCCCTTTACCATCCCACTTGTTCCTCATCTCAACTTTGTCCCTGACAGCATCATACCTATCTGACACGTATACTCCTTTGGGAGTCTCCCCTCTTCCCTTTCCCTGGGTAGCTTGGTTCCCAGAGTCGAGGGACCTACTCCTCTGGTTTAAGTGAGCCCAAGTCTGGGGTGAGTCCAAATCTGTGGCTTTCTGTCCCATTTGGCTGCCCTTGGGATAGGAAGGAGGGGATACTGGAATTAGCAAGGCCCATTCTGTCCCTAAGTGGTAATTACACGTTATGTGACCCCACATTTTTTCTTTCCCTCCCAATAGAACTGTGACATTGAGAATGGTCCAAGTCCTATGGATGAAAGCAAGTGAGTGTCTGTCAAGGGTAGTTGTCTCCCAGAGACAGGCCTGAAGGTCCAAGTCATTTTATTCTCTTGCCCTTCCTTTTTCCATTCAGTTGTATTGAATTTTCTCCATGCATGTCTTCCAGATCTCTGTCTTCTACTGAGAGTCTGCGGCAGATCTCAGAACAACTCAATGGTCTTGTTTCCCAGGTAGCGTAGGGATTGAGGTAGGGTGGCATATGGGGACAGGCAGGGAAGGATAATGTGGTTTGGGAAGTTTGGGGCAGGAATAGAGAGGACACAGTATAGGTGATCAGTATTTATGATATAGAGTACTCTATTGTGTAGGGAGTCAGGGAAATTGGATTATATTTTTATTCTGTTTCTCACTGGCAGCTAAGTTGTCCAGTAAGGAGTCAGGAAGACATGAATTCAAATCCTGCCTCAAACACTTACTAGATGTGTGACACTGGTTAAGTCACTTAATTTGTCTCAATCTCAGTTTCCTCATCTGTAAAATGAAAATAATAATAGCACCTACCTTTCAGGTGCTGTGAGGTTCAAATAAATTATGTAAACATTTGTAAAGTGCTTTGCAAACCTTAAAACACTTTGTAAATGCTAGCTATTATTACCACTTGTGTGACCTTGGTCAATTAATGTCACCTTCCTGGACTTCACTTTTCTCCTTTATATAAGGAAGAAGTTAGACTAGAGCAGGGACCCTTAACGTTTTTCTGTGTCATGGAAGCCTTTGGCAGTCTGGTAAAGCCTGTGAATCCCTCCTTGGAATAATATTTTTAAGTGAACAAAATAAAATTCATGAGATTTCAAAGAAAACTGATTATATTGAAATATAGCTATCAAAATCCTTTTTAAAAAAGAAGTTTATGGACCCCAGGCTAAGAACCCTTGAACCAGAGGATCTCTAAGTCAGTTCACTTTTAGTTTTAACATTAGAATTATGAATGTGTTAGGGTGGGGAGAGTGGATTAGAACGATTAGATGGGGAAGGAATATATAGGCTAAAAGAAATAGACTGATGGATTGCAGAGAGAAAGGATCAAGGCAATTAATGAAAGAGGTGGGGAGGTGTAGGGGGTGTGTGTGTGTGTGTGTGTGTGTGTGTGTGTGTGTGTGTGTGTGTGTGTGTGTGTGTGTGTGTGTGTGTGTGTGTGTGTGTGTGTGTGTGTGTGTACTAGAAGAAAAGAAAATGGAGAATGTGGGGAATATTGAGGTCAAGGAAAATCTCAATTGAAATTTTTTTTTCCAGTCCACATCCTATGTCAATGGGGAGGGCCCAGTGTCTTCTACCAACATGAGGGACCTGGAGGTAAGGGGCCCAGGGCCTTTGTTGGGCTAGGCTAAAGACTACACTGTCATCTTTAGCCATAGTGGGGAATAGAGTGTCTTGTATGTACCCGGTAAAACTGACTTCACTGTTCCCCCATCCTAATGATTATTCTCTCCACTTCTACCCCAATCCTCTCTTTGTTTCTTCCTCTCTGCATGCGCCTCAGAGTCGGTATCAAGAGCTAGCAGTAGCCCTGGATTCCAGCAATCTAACAAACAAACAACTCGGTAGCAAGATAGAGGAATTGGTAAGATCCCAGCATGGTCCTCCTGGTTCCAACTTCTCTTACCTTGGTCTAAGTCTTCAGTCTTCCATAGGGACCTAGAGCAAGCCATTATTGGAACTAAGGAGAGAGTGCTGAATTTGGGGGTGGCCTCAGCTAAGGTACCAAAAGGAATGGGGATTATTTCTCCACTAAGGTTTCCAAGACATTAAGCATGTAGCATGGCTGTTTCTGTTTGCCACTCTGTTAACATTTCCCTCCTACTTCCCCCAATTGCTCCCTAGATTCTCCTACTGCCTTCCCTTTCTCTCAGTTTCTCTGGGAGATGTTAGGGTGTAGTGAAAAGAGCACTTGATTGAAAGTTGGTCTCTGCATGGCAGCAGTATGACACTTCACCCTGCTGGGTTACAGTTTTTTTTGTCTATAAAATGAGCAGTATACAGCCCTCTTTTGTTCTTTTTTATGTATTTTTGTTTGTTGACAGTTAAGTTCCTAATAAAAAATAAAATGGGAGGGGTTCAGACTAGATTATCTAAAGCCCCTTTCAACTTTAAAATTTTATGATTCTGTGATTCTCAGTTCCTCTTTCAGTAGGCAATAGGTTTATCTGGGCTTCCCTTTCTAGAAGTGCCTATGATTATCCTCTAGAATGGACAGTCAGTTATCCACATGCTGGCCTCCTGAGTGTAATAGTATATTCAGTAAGCACTACTCCCTTGGGAAAACCCAGAGGAGATGACTCTTAAGAAAAATGAATAGTTCAGTCTAGGTCTGTCTAGGCCCTGGGAATTTTTTCTTCCATCACCATCTTCCCCAGTACCTCTCTTTCTCCAGTGACTTGGAGAGTATGAATACACTATTCACTTCTGGAGAACACCACCTTGTTTTTGCTCTTTCCACAGAAACAACAGAATCAGGAAGCCCTGGATCAGTTGGAGAAGGTGAGATGACTGTGCATTTTGGACAGGTGTCTTAGATTAGAGCCTGTTGCAGTTGGGCACACCTGCCATCTGCCCCTCTGATAAGGGCTTCCATTGACAATACATTTCTATTCCTGGTAACTAAGCTCCTTTCTTGCGCAGGAGAAGAAAGAATTTGAGCAGAAATTTGCCAAGGAACAAGGAGCCCTAAGGGAACAGCTACAGGTAAGTGGGTGTGATAGGACAAAGTTCCTGTTATCCCATAGAAATTCTCTTATTCTTCTCTTTATTATTATTATTATTATTAATTTGTTTTCAGTTTTCTATAATCACTTTTATAAGTATTAGATTTTCTCCCCCTTCCTCCCCTTTGGCATGCAATCTTATATGGGTTCTACATATTCATTCTTATTAAACACATTTTCACATTGGTCATAGAAGAATTAAAATGAATGGGAGAAACCATGAGAAAAACCAAAACAAAACGTAACACGAGAAAATATTCTGCTTCATTCTGGAATCCAATTCCACCGTTTTTTCTCTGGATGTGGAAGGTATTTTGCCTCAAGAGTCCATTGGGAATGTTTTAGGTCCTTGCTGTGAAGGGCTAAGTCTACCAGAACAATTCCTTGCACACTGTGGTTGTTACTGTGTACAATGTTCTCCTGGTTCTGCTCCTTTCACTCAGCATCAGTTCATATAAGTTCTTCCAGGACTCTCTGAAGTCTTCCTGTCCATCATTTCTTATAGCACGAGAGTATTCCATTACATTCATATACCACAACTTGTTCAGCTATTCCCCACTTGATGGGCATCCCCTTGATTTCCAGTTCTTGGCCACCACAAAGAGAACTGCTATAAATATTTCTGTACATGTGGGACCCTTTCCCATTTTTATGATCTCTTTGGGATATAGTCCTAGAAGCGATATTGCTGGGTCAAGGGGTATGCACATTTTTGTAGCCCTTTGGGCATAGTTCCAAATTGCTCTCCAGAATGATTGGATCAGCTCACAGCTCCACAAACAATGAATTAGTGTTCCAACTCTCTCTCATCTTCTCCAACATTTATCATCTTCCTGTTTTGTCATGTTAACCAGTCTGATAGGTATGATGTGGTACCTCAGAGTTGTTTTGATTTGCATCTCTCTAATCAATAGTGATTTAGAGCATTTTTTCATATGACTATAGATAGCTTTAGTTTCTTCCTCTGAAAACTGCCTGTTCATATCCTTTGACCACTTATCAGATGGGGAACTCTTCTCTTCTTCTTAAAGGTCCATATTCAGACTATTGGGATTCTTGTTTCAGAGAAGACAGAGCTACAAACAGCTCTGGCCCACACGCAGCAGGCTGCCCGCCAGAAATCAGGTAGAAGAGAGTTATTGTCCCCACTGACTGCTCTCCTAAAGGGTCCCTTCCTTGGTGATGCAATTCCTTGATTCTGCCATCTTTTTCCATTCTATAGTTGGGGCCCCCCTTCATGTATTTTTCTCACCTTACCCTTTTGGAGTTGGAAGAAAACCCTGCTCTTATTCCTACCCCATCTCATTCTAGGAGAGTCAGAAGATTTGGCGAGCCGCCTGCAGTCCTCCCGGCAGCGTGTTGGGGAGTTGGAGCGGACGCTTTCTTCTGTGTCTACACAGCAGAAGCAGGCTGACAGGGTAATTCCAATTCTTGCTCCTCAGTAGGTATTGTGAGTCTCTTGTTCATGCTGTGTAGCTTATTAGAAGAAGGTCCTTGGATGAGTAGGCAATGTGTGGTGTATTAGAAAAAGCACTAGGTTTAGAAATCAGCCAGCCTGTATTCAAGTCTCATCTAGGGCACTCTATATCTGTGTGACCATGGAAAATTCCCTTAATTTCTGGGTCTATGTCTTTATCTAGAAAATGGATATAACATCTGACCCTCTCTGCATTATTGGGTTTACAAGGTTCCAACGAGTTCCTGAATATGAAGTAGTTTATAACGTGAAGTTTCATTATTAGCATGAATACAAAGCAGTTGCCTGAGTTTTTGCCCTCTCCTGCTGTCTGACCACCTTCACTCCTCTTGCAGTATAACAAGGAGTTAACTAAAGAGCGGGATGCTCTCAAACTGGAACTGTACAAGCACAGGTTAGTAGGGTAGCAGCCAGAAAAGACTAGGGGATCTCAGTGCAGAAGTGGGCAGGGGCTGTGGCCTGAGTTTAGTTCTCCTGGGGAAGACTGACTAAAACTTTATGTTCCAAGAACTCTGGGCTTAGGAGTCCTACTCTAGTTCTGGCACAAACTTGATAAATGACTTGGGTCCCTGCCCCCGTCTGGGCCTAAGTTTCCTTATTGTGAAATAAAGGAATGAATTATATTAATAGTGTCCTCAAGTTTCCAGATTTTGTGAGTCTTTGGAGAGTCTGTGGAGGGTGGTGATGTGTGTTTCCCATGGGTCCCCTGACACCCTTTCTCCTGCCCTGCCCTGGTGCCTGTCCCAGCAAAAGCAATGAGGAGCTGAAGCAGCAGCACTCAGAGCTAGAAGAGAAGCTCCGGGTGCTGGTGGCAGAGAAGGCAGCCACACAGGTGGAGGTGGAGGAGCTGCACAAGAAACTGGAGATGACAGAGCTAATGTTGCAACAGGTAACAGCAGGGAGGGCATTCCAGGGAAGCCAAGCCCCCAGAATTCTGAGGTGGGCCTAGGGCTTCTACTGAGCAACAGATAGGACGGAAGTCGGAGGTCGTGGAAGCCAAAGGTTTGGTGGACCTCGAGGGTCATTTAGACACATCAGTGACATTTAAAAAGCCTCCAGTTGGAGGATGGAGAACTCACCTGCTCTGTGGCAACCCATTACAATTTTTTATTGCTTTTATTGTCAAGTCTTTTGCTTATATTAAGCCATAATCCTCTGCCCATTAGTTTTTGACTCACTTCTCCTTGTCCTGCCCTCTGAGACCAAGCTATCATGACCCCTTTCAGTTTCTTTTTTTCCAGACTAAATATCCCCAAGTCTTAAAATCTGTCTATGGCCTGTTTTCAAGTCCCCTCACCCTGTAGCCCTTCTTTTGATATGCTATAGTTTGGAAGTTCTTAATCTCAAATTAATAACTTTCTATATAATTGATTTCATTTGTAATCCTATGTATTTCCTTTTATGAATTTAAAAGCCTTATTCTGAAGAGTCTAGAGACATCAACAGACTGCCCAAAAGTTCTGTGATATAAAGAGAAGAACCCCTGATCTAGTTAGTCAGTGCCCTTCCTAGAATGTGGAGCCCGGAACAGACATAATACACCATATGTTGACCAAGTACAATGGGCCCTACACTCTCTCTTTGTGGACACCACTTCTGTTAATGCAACCCAAGATCATATGAGCGTTTTTGTGGTTGCCCTGTCACACAGCTGACTCATCAAGCTTTCAGTCAGTGAAAACTCCTGTCTCTCTGACATGGGTTGCTGTCTAGATGCAGTTCCTAGTCTGCCACTGACTAGCTGTGTAGCTTGAGCGGGTTACTTCCCTGCTGTTTCATCAGCTCTAAATTGGATGTCTCTTACACCTGACTTAGAGGTTATAAGGGGGAGTTTACTACTGACCCTTCATCTCAGAGTGGCCCTGGATCTGACCTTCTCTGATTCCTCTCCATCCAGTTTTCCAGTCAATCAGGTACCCCTGATAGTAACCAACAGCTGCAGCAGGCCCTAGAGGAGCGAATGCAACTGGAGACCCATGTGGGCCAGGTGAGCAGGACAGACATGAAGAAGGAGGTTAATTCCCAGGTGATTAGCATTGCCCATGACCATTCCCTTCCGACTTATTTTCCTTCCCTTCTTCCAGCTGTTGGAATCATTGCAGCAGCTCCAGGCAGAGAGAGACCAGTATGCAGAGAAGTTGAAGGAGGAAGGCACTATCTGGCAGCAGCGGGTGCAGCAGCTTTCAGAACAGGTTGGGACTTAAGAAGAATCCAAGGACTTTGCGAGAAGGGGATGGCTTGGGAGTGAAGGGAAAGTGAGGGTTAAGGGAAGTAAAACTTCATATTCTCATTCCTCCCTTCATCATCTCTCCTTACTATGCTGTGGGCAGGTGCGGATTCTGGGGGAGGAGAAGGAACACAGTGTGAACCAGGTGCAGGAACTAGAGAGCAGCTTGGCGGAACTGAAGAGCCAGTCTGGTAGGCTGGGGCTAGGAAAGCCAGGGGAGGGTATCAGGGGCTGGGGACACATGACAATGGTTGAGTGAGATATTTTGTTAGGAGGAAGCAAGGAAAGCACTGGTAGTCAGGGTGCTGTGTCCTCCTTGGGCTTTCTCTGTCCCTCTTTATAACCAGCAGATGGCGATGCCCTTAGATTTCTAGATGAGAGAGTGGGGTTGGGAGCCTTCTCATCTCAGAGACTGGAAATTTGGGGTCTGGCTGGAATCAGCCAGTTAGGAATCCTATGGACTTTTCCATTCAGAACGTAGTTTTCCTCTTTAAGGTTGAGGACAGGAAAACCGTGTCTCTGTTACTATCGCTTCATCGCAGGCTGTTGGTGATTTGAACTTTAAGAATATCTCTTAAATAACTTTGCCAGGTGGAAAGATTCTAACTTGGCAGAATCTCTGTCTTCAACTGGCTAGGGAACACAGACAAGAGTCAGAAGACCTGAGTTCTAGTTCTTCCACCAATGGACTGTATAATGTTGGGCAAGCCCTTTCTCTGAAAGCCTTAGTTTCTTTGTTTATAAAATGGGTTTGATAACACTCTACCTACTTCACATAGTTGTAAGAATAAAAATGAAATAAGAAATGAAAAACTTATTTGAAAACCGTGAGAGTTTTAGAGTACTTTTAAGAGGGTTCTTTGAAGTACTTTTAAGAGTTACTGCTTATCTCAGATTTTGCTCTAAGCCCTTATCCCTTCTGACATGTCTCAGAGGGGCAGTCAGACCCCAAGCAGCAGGACTTGAGGGCCAAGGGACTGATGGAAGGTCGGAGGATGGGGAGCAATCTGAAGTCATTGTGCTTCTCTTTGCTAGTAGTGCCCCCAGCCCCAGAGCCCCCAGCTGGTCCCTCAGAGGCAGAGCAGAGACTGCAAGAAGAGGCAGAGCGACTTCGGAAGGAGCTTGAGGGCCTGGCAGGGCAGCTCCGAGCCCAGGTACAGGACAATGAGGGCCTCAGCCGCCTAAACCGAGAGCAGGAGGAGAGACTGCTGGAGCTGGAACGGGCAGCTGAGCGCTGGGGGGAGCAAGCGGCCGAACGGGAACAGATCCTGGAGAGCATGCAGAGTGACCGAACCACCATCAGTCGGGCCCTCACGCAGAACCGGGAGCTGAAGGAGCAGCTGGCAGAGCTACAGAATGGCTTTGTCAAACTGGTATGTGGGCCCTACTCCCTTTCTCTTTTGCCCATCCCTCCTTCCACATTAAAACCCTAGAGTTAAAGGCACTAGTTCTGGAAGGGATCTTAAAAGACTACCTTATAGAGGAAGCTAAGGCTGGAAGGGAAAAGTAACTTCCTTGAGAGCACACAGCTAGTTAAGTGGCAATGCCAAGACTAAAGCTCAGGTCTTTTTGCTCCTAATCTGTTCTCCTATCCACACATGAACTCCTCTTACCTCTCAGATCCTCTGGGAACTTTTCCTTGTTGAACCTTATTTGTTTTCAAACCTTGTCTGTTGCCAAATCTAACAACAGACTCTCAGACCAACCTCAGTGAGTCTGTGTGGCACCAATCTCAGTTACATGTATGTGGCCCCTTCCTCTGTGGGCTCAGTTGTCACTTGATTACTAATGACTGCTTTCTCTCTCTCATGTCTCCAGACCAATGAGAATATGGAGGTAACAAGTGCACTGCAGTCAGAGCAACACGTCAAGAAGGAACTTGCCAAGAAGCTGGGGCAGCTACAGGAAAAGCTGGGGGAGCTGAAGGAGTCGGTAATGCCTTGTGTCATCCAGTGTTGGATAAGCATCCTTTGGGAAGGGTTGGGGAAAACAGGGGTCTTTGGACTTGTGGAGCATTATAGGTAGCCATTAGGATGGGACTAGCTGGGCAGAGAGAAGTAAACACGCACACAGGTACTATTCACAGTTATATAGGCATTCAGAGGTGTTGATTGTAATCAAAATGTGGTCAGAGATATCTGAATCCATCTCATTCCATCTTGGGGCAGGGACAGAATGATGGGGGGAAATGAGGCCCTTATTTGGGGTGGGGAAATATAAGGTATAGGGTTGGGTGAAGAGGCACAGCCTTGGAAGACAGATGGGGAGGAGCTAGAAGGTATTTGAGTTCCTGGAGGGCTGTTAAACCATGGGGGAAGTAAGCAGTGAAGCACAATTTCTAGAAAGCTGGCTCAGCCATTGTTGTTCCCTGGCTTTAAAAGAGAGAAAGAGCTGGGCATTTGTCTGACTGCCCCCTAGGAGGGCTCCACTCAAGACAAGGCCAGAGACTGGAGGTCAGGCTGGACAGGGCTGTGGACAGGGCCGTGGACAGGGCCTCCCACCCCCACTGCTCAGTGGGTGCTGGACCTCAGTAGTACCCCCTCATAGATGGAGTTGAAGAGCCAAGAAGCCCAGGGGCTACAAGAGCAGCGGGATCAGTACCTGGGCCACCTGCAGCAATATGTGGCAGCCTACCAGCAACTGGCCACTGAGAAGGACGAACTTCAGAAGCAGTTCCTACTGCAGACCCAGCTCATGGACCGGCTGCAGCATGAGGAAGTGCAGGGGAAGGTAGCAGCTGACTTGGTCCGCCAGGAACTGCTGCAGACTCAGGTGAGAGGACTTTTGGTTCCCTTCACGAGGGGAAGGGGATGGGAGGCCCAAAGGCTGACATCATCCCTTCCCCCAAACAGGCGCGCCTGGAGGCTGCTACCCAAGAAAACCAGCAGCTGCAGGCCCAGCTCAGCCTTACACCAGAACCCAGGGAAGGTGAGGGGTAGCTACACTCCTTCTAAAAGATGGCAGAAGGGGGACATTTCCTAGAACCACAGATTGACCAGTAGAGCTAGAAGAAACCTTGGAGATCATCTTGCTCTCGTCCCCTCAAACAAATAAATAACTTGGAACCCCAGGAGATGAAGCACTCTGCCCAAGGGTGCACAGCTACTCTGTAGCAAGTCTAGGATTAGAAACCTGTTTGGCACTAATTGCCAGTCCAGTACTCTTCCTACTATATCATGTTGCCTCTCTGGCTATCCCCAACAGATGAGTTGGCTGAAGAAGAAATAGAGGATGCTCCTAGACCAGCATTAAGCATCCCTGAGGACTTTGAAAGTCAGGAGGCCATGGTGAGCATGATTTTCTCTGTCCACCAACTCTGATATGTTCTCCCACTCCCTGCTTCAGGCTAAAATTCCCAAGCCCATCAGAATGCCTACCTTTTCATAGGTACCTGCTTCCCTAGCCTTTCTCCCCCAGTCCTTTCTACCCTTGCTGGTATTTCTCACCAGCTCTCCTACACCTGCCTCTCTCACCCCAGGTGACATTCCTGAACTCAGCTTTGTCAAGTATGGAAGAAGAGAGGAGTCAGTTGTGGCAACAGCTAAAGGAACAGCGACTACGGTGCCGGCATCTGGCCAAGGAGGTGGCCCGGCCCCAGCAAGAGCCCAGCCCTTCCTCCCAGGTGCTGAGTGGGGACAGTGTGCCCAAGGAAGTGCACCAGGCACTTCAGGCTGCCATGGAGAAGTTGCAGGTGAGATCCCAAGGTGTGCAGAGAGGAGAGTTATGGAGGAACCCAAGCTTGCAGTTCCTTCCATGGAGGAGCTGACCCTTTTTGGGGCCCTAGGCCCGATTCACAGAACTGATGCAGGAGAAAGTGGATCTTCAAGAACGAGTGGAAGAACTGGAACATAGGTGTATCCAGCTCTCTGGAGAAACGGACACTATTGGTGAGGAGAGGCATTGGAAACAGAAGAGGAAAAAGGATGGGGGGAGGAATAAGCTAGGTAGTAATGGGGGAGGGGACAAGTATGACTGATGGGGAAGATAGGTATGGAGGGAAGCCAGGTAGGCATGAGTGATATAAGCAAGCTGAATGGTCAGTTGTTAGGGAGTCCAGGGTGTTGAAGAATCTCACCTGAATCAAACATCTTCCTGTCCCCAACCCAGGTGAATACATTGCACTATACCAGAGCCAGAGGGCTGTGCTAAAGGAGAGACATCGGGAGAAAGAGGAATATATCAGCCGGCTGGCCCAGGACAAAGAGGAGATGAAGGTTGGCAGGCTCTTTCTTCTTCCTACCTAGATTAGGGAGTGAAGTTAGGCCAGCATGAGCCCAATAGCTAAGTCTCTCCTCTTCCATGCCAGATGAAGCTTCTGGAACTGCAGGAGTTGGTGTTACGGCTAGTGGGTGAGCGAAATGAGTGGTTCAACAAGTTCCTGGCTGTCACCCAGGCACCTTCAGGGCCTTCTGGGGAGAGTAACCCCAACCCTGTCCCTCAAGGCCACCTGGATCTCAGTCCTCCTGACAAAGAGGGTGAGTAAAACATAGGAAAACAGATACAGGAGCATACTCTTGGGCTCAAGAATAGAATAGCCATGGGGGTGAGTTATAGACTGCCAAATTAGCTTAAAACCCTGTCTCTTCCCAGGCTACCGGGAAGTGAGCCTGGCAGATGAGACGGAGCTTGTGTCCGCTGTGAGTGAGCCCCCCTTGAGCCAGCCTCGTCCAGATGATCCTACAGCCCAACAGATCATGCAATTGTTGCGAGAGATCCAGAACCCCAAGGATCGGGCAGGGGGCTTGGGAGAAAATCCTTGTATCCCCTTTTTCTACCGAGCTGATGAGAATGATGAGGTCAAAATCATGGTGATTTAACAGTGTGGTGATAGGAGGAAGTAGACTGGGCCCTCAGTAAAGGGCAGCAGGATCTTTTGTCGTCCCCCCACCCCCCACCTCCAACTCTAGAATAGCTAGGTGGGCTCAAGAGAATGATGGTCCCCTTCTCCACCCCTGGCATCTGGAGTGGGGAGGGTGCACAGGTTAGTGTGGGGCCCCTCAATGCCCACCCCACAGGGCTGTTTTTCCCTCCCTAGGCCTGAGTCTTATTTCATTCCAGCCAAAACGGAGTGTGTGGCTGAATAAAGGCAGTTTATTTGGGAGGCCTGGGGCTTGGCTCACCTCTCTGGGAGATAGGGAGTGGCTGGGGGTGCTTAGTGAGTGTGGGACAAGAAGGTACCACCTCATTCAAGTTGGCATCTCATCTTGGTCCTTGGGGGTGGGGGGGTGGCAGTAGACAGCACTTTTGGTGGGCATCAGGGTGAGAAAGGCTTGCAACGGGTAATGGGATGGGGCAGCAGAAGGGGCAGGGGCTCCATTGGGCAAGGGAGCAAGCTTTGTGGCCCGTGAGTGTACATACTGTATGTAACTTTTTGTATATTCTGGGGGGTGGGCCAACCGAGGGCAGACACCCCTGAGCAGGCCACCACCCTGTATGATAGAGCTGAAGCAGGACAGGTTTAATATGGAGCAGTGTTCTAATAATTATTTGGGGAAATGGGGAAACTATTTATTGGTGGCACAACGCAGGGGAAGGAGGAGGGGACGGGGTTTTAGTTCCTGGGTGATTCGACTCCTGTTTCTTTTGCTTTTCTCTTTCGGAATAAATGAATTCAGCCAATGCTGTTGGTCCTGTGTCTTCCTGCCCCTAGGCTAATTGTCATTAGGACTTGTAGCTGATTCAGCTCCCCATTTCTCTGACCATGTTGGCCCTAGATTGTGCTCACTCTGGGCCTAGCTGTTCCATCCATTCCATTCACCTCAAGGAACCTGGGGCACCCTGCTGCCTTCCTCTTTGCCCTATTGCCACCTAGGCTTTACCCACTCCTTTGTCATAGGTTTCTTTTCTGGGACCTGGCTAGCAAAGGGAGAAGTTATTCTGGTGTGGTAGGTCTCGTGTAGTGTAGTACACTACATTGTGTATCTCATATGAGATAGAGACAGGCATGGATACAGCATGTGCCTGAGGCATACCTTTATGTCTCCAAAAAAAAGTGGTGTTGTGTCATTCTTTAAATTTGTATGTTTAAGTAACATTTAGTTAATATTTATAATTAAGTTTGTATCCTTAGTTGGACTAATTAAATTGTCCTTTGTGATTGGATTCATTCCATTCTGTAAACCTTAAAGAAAATTTCCCTGGGTGTACATTCTCATGAAATGTACTGCAATGTGCCTTTCCTGTAGAATGAGTCCATCCTTGCCAGAGGCCCAGCTTGAAACATCTGGACCAGAAAAGACCTTTAGTCAGGAAATGTTAGAGTTGGAAGGGACTTTAGAAATCCTCTAGTCCAATCCCCATCATTTTATAGAAGAGGAAAGTGACTTATTCTGGGTCCCGTAATAAATCCATGACAGAGCTAGATCCCAAGTCTTCTTACTCCAAGCCAAAGACTTTTTCTACTCATTGTTTTATGGTGCTACAGCTGTATCATGCTTCTCCAAAAAAGCCCAGAGCCAAAGGTTCCTCTTTCAGGTCTAGGTTAGAAGAATTTCTCATTCATTCCTTGGCAGATGAACCTGCTATTGTGGAGCACAAAACTTACAAGGGTTCGCAGGTGCTGGATGAGATGACAAGAGCCCAGTCCCTTTCCCAAGTCAGCACAAGGTGCTGCCTTCTTCCTTTTCACCCTGGGAACTGGTGCCTAGACCTCACTTCCCCAAACTCCCTAGAAGACAGATAGCCCAACCAAGGCAAGTTTGGTGTCATACAGAAATGAGTTTTATTCTCAGCCAAGAGACAGCGCAACAGATAGAAGTGACAGAACAGTAGCAGTCACTGGTATAGCACCCACACATCCACAGGAAGGGGGAGAGTCCTGCTGACCCAGGCACAGGGGAGACAGTGAGGCTCAAGGAACATCCAGGCAGATGGAACACTTTTGGGAGTGGGGAATCCAGAGCAACAACATCCCCTTCTACTTGGGCAACAAAACCACAAGGACAACCGATGGTTTGACTTCCAACCTGAGCAAGGTTGTGTTCCTATATATATATATATACGTATATATATTATATATATATGTATGTGTGTATTTCTAGATATTTATAGAAGTTTTGGGTGGGAGAGATACCACACAGGGGGCATTTTCTGAGCACAATTTTCATTAATGTCACACCTGGATATATGTCAGCTCACAATTATGACAGACCAAACCATGAAGTTTGGGAGGGTAGCCACCATCAGTCACAGAACAGCAGTAAGAGGATTAGGGACAGAGTGTCATCGAGGAGTAGGGAGCTGGTTAGAGATCGAAGGGGGGTCTAGGACTCTCAGGACGGGATGGACTTGCCTGACCCGCTCGGCTGGCCATTGAAGAGAGAAAAGGAGGGGAAGAAAACTGATAAGGCAGGAAAACCAGAGATGTGACCAAACCTCTTCCCACCCCACCATCTGTAGCAGTTGACTAGGACAGAAAGGGAACTGGATTGCAAGAAAGGAGAGGAAGCAATAGAATGGAAAGGGAAAGTAGGGGCACCTAGAATTAGCAGAAAGAATCTGGGCTTTGGCAGGGAAAGGGGAGAAGAAGTTATTTGGGTTCCACCCTCCCCACCAAAGAGCCACCATTTCCCCACACACATACACACTCCACACACTCACTGCACCCAAGGTACCACTTCAGAAGCTGCTAATCACATGCTCTGCCTCCTACATCCCAAAGACCCAGATCTAACCCTGCTTGACCCCAAGGAGCCCAGAGGGTCCCTGCTCTCCATCCCCGTTTTAAAAGAGCTCCATGGTTTCTACCCCATCCAGCAAACATCCAGCTGGAAATGTGGATTTAAAGCTTGGAAAACACTGGGTGAAGAGGGTTAAGTGTAAAGGTGAAGCTCCAGGGGCGGGTGGCTGAGGATGTGTCTGTCCCCTCAGGCAACGACAGCCTCCTTGGTAGGGTCAAAGGACCTAAAGGTTCCTCCCTTAGTGTGATCATGCAATGGATGCCAGTGGCCTACAGGCCTCAAGGTTATAAGTCTAAGAGGGGAGGCTCAGCCGGTCAGGGGACCGCAGGTCGCGTAGGTGAGGCCGGGCCCTTCCTGCTGGGGAGAAGCAGAATTAAGAGTCAGTGGGGCACGAATAGATAGGAGAGGTTACTGGTGCTCTGAGCTGCTCCGTTTTAGGCTGGGCAAGAAGCCCAGAATGGGACATCCCACTGGAGGCAGCCAGGAAAATCCCAGGCCAGGTTATTAAGCAGAGCCCACCAGCTTAGCTGCGCTCTTTTTCCAACTGCTGGTTATCCCACAGGGTACCCAGACAAAGGATCTGATTGCTCTCTGGCAAGCCCAGAAGATGTGTCTGTCCCTGGGTTATCAACAGCACCACACTAGGGCTGAGAAAGCTGCCCTTGGTTTGATGGCATATGCCCACCCAGTAACTGGCAGAAGAGATACCAGTAGGTAAGTGGAGACTCCATTGGAGCAGCAGACACACAACAAAAAGCCCAAATGAACTGGAGCAAGGGCAAGAGGGATTCTACAAGTCTTTAGCAATGAATGGCTAATGAGACTATAAGGATCTCTAATCAACTTTGTTCGGGGTCAACTTTGGAGTAGTACAGCTGGTTCAACGAAGCCCAGCATGGTGTCCACAAAAGAGGGTAAAGGAGCAAGGGAGTGCAGAGCCTACAGTGACTCACATCAGGGGCATGACCCCTAGCACGTTTGCCTAAGTGATCTTAAAGTGAACCCCAGTGTCAGCCTCCAAGGGACCAGGAGCTTTCCAAAATAGGACTGGGACATCTGGGCGGCTAGTAGTGCTTCTATATCAACTCATGACCTTTTAATCACCACCTGGAGTTGCTGCTGCCTTTCTGATCCACTGCTTAGATGCTTAACATGAGTGGGAACCCAAAGTATCATACCCTAGAAATGCTCTAAAGCCCATATCACAGGCTCTCAGGTACTTTGCCATTCTAGATTCCAGGGTACCAAAAGCGGGGTGGGGAGGTATGTCTCTATCTCAGAGCCAAGCCAAAAAAAATCAAGCTTTCCCCAAAAACCCAAGCTCAAATGACCTCTCAGCCCCTGGGATTACATCTCCACCACAATCTTCCAACACTGTCCTGACACTAGAAAGACCCTACAGGAGGAATCTCTTAGCATAGAACTTATGCTGGCCCTGACAGCTTCCCAGAAGCCCCTGTCTGCCTCAGCTAAAGGGATGCCTACCTGCCTGCCCTGCCTTCCCTGGGCATGGCACCAAAGCTTTGAGATCCAGAAAGTGGGAGAACAGCTGAGAAAGGTAAGAATAAGTCAGAGATGCCCATAGAGGGCCAAGAGGGTAGGAAGAAGAGATCTGGAGCTTGAGGAGGGACTGGGTAGGACATCTGTTTGGAGCTGGGAGCCTGGCTTCCATGCCCTCTGCCTGGCCCTCTGTGGCTGCCCCCTCCCAAGGCAGGGAGCTGGCAAGAGTCAGGGGGCAGAGGATGGAACACACGGATTCATGCAGCACAGGCTGGGGAGACCAGCACCTACCGTGGCGGGAGTCCTCAGGGGTCACTGATAGTGATTCTGAAAGACAACACGAAATCAACAGGGCAGTTCACATTGATCAATGCAAAGGGCCAGGCTGGGCTGTTGGCAGGGGGAGACACGCGCGCGCAACACACGTGCACACACATGCTCTGAGGCCCACAGCTTCCGCATGCACACACTGACACAAATGCTCACAGGAATGCCAGGAACTCTTCCTTTCCCCCCACCCAGTCCCTTACTTTGCTCTCACTAGCCTGCACGTGCAGCAGGGGATTCAGACATGCATCCACTCAGCAGCTACACAGGAGCACACGCATGGGCCTACTCATAACAAAGAAGCTTGCTCTTTTAGGAGCAGCAGGCACACAGAGGCATGTGCAAATGCTCCACAGGTGTGCTCACAGAGGGACACGCACCCTAACCCCCCCTCCCCCAGGCCTTGATCTGTCACAGGACTCCCAATAACCACTCCCTTTGCTCCCCAGTGCCTACTCGATCTAGGAAGCCCTGTTGCGGCGATTCAGAAAATGGGGCAGGGTACTCTCCCATCAGAAACAATGTCCAGCTCCAGGCTCACCAGCCAGAGGCTGCCAAGCTATAGATTCAGACCTCTGAAAGGGGCCTTTTCCTGGGGTGCTACATCTGGCTAGACAACTGCATGGCCCTATGCTTTCTGCATGAAGATGTACCCTCCCAGAAGACAATGGAAAATATGCCTGCTCCAGATCCTAAAATAGTGGCCTTTTGTCAATTCATTCTTCTCAGATTGGTACCCAGCTTCCCCTCCACCTACATGCACCTTCTGCTCTGGAGAGGCTAGTTTTCTCACCATCCCCCATGCATACCCTTCTCATTTCTGCCCCTGTACCTTTGTCCAAGTAGGCCTTCCCCAGCCTCACTCTTAGAGCCCTGACTTTTTTTCACATGGCATGCTACTCTAGAGAGGAAGCTTGTCCCTAAAACAGCTTGAGTTTCTATAATAGTGAAAGTCTGGCTTCTGATAGAGTGGGAATTGGGGGGGGGCAGGTGAGGCACCAAGGTGCAGCTTCCAAGGAGGAGAAGGTAGGCTCAAGGACACTAAGGAATTTCTATATTACTGAAAGACTGGCCACTGCAGGCAGACAGGAGAAGAAATACATCTCCAGGATGTGGTGGTCAGTGCCCTCTAAGTTACTTTAAAAATTTTCATTTTTTTACATTAAATTTTACTCTTTAATTAATGAGGACAAAGCTCCAATGGCCTTGCCCTAGTTACTGTTCTGCTACTCTCTATTCCATTCCCCCCTCCTCCTTCTCCCCTCATTATCCTTCAAGTTCAAATCCTATCTCTTTGAAGACTTTTCTCCATCCTCCTCAAATCTCTCTCTGAATAAGTACTTCTGGTCTGGAACACACTATTTAGCTCTTAATTCACTTCTGGTTGTTAGACATGTCTTAGCCATATTGTAAATTATTTGAGAACAGGGACTCTGTAAATATGGGGCTGTGGTCAGAGTATGAACTGTATATTCACTATAGCACCTAAGGGAGCAACAACCAACTGGCTCACAACACTGCCCCGAGGCCTTATCTGCAGCCCTTTCTGACCTCCTGCAGTCTC
Source organism: Notamacropus eugenii (assembly GCF_028372415.1). Taxonomy (NCBI): domain Eukaryota; kingdom Metazoa; phylum Chordata; class Mammalia; order Diprotodontia; family Macropodidae; genus Notamacropus; species Notamacropus eugenii. Next base: position 479,562,146 of record NC_092872.1, on the reverse strand, counting down.
AGCCAACCTATCCTTTGTTCTTCATGGACCAAAGAGACAAGTTAATCTTTCTCTTTTTTTTACCCCACAGAAAAATTTGATTTCTACTGGGCAGCATGGAATAGGAGGAAACGTACTTAGATTTGGGGTCGGGGACCTGGATTTGAATTCTCTCTCCATCACTTCCTAGCTGTGTGATTGTGGGCCAGTACTTTCACCTCTCTTGATCTCAATTTCCTCATCTATAAAGTAAGGGGGTTGGGCTAAATAGTGATTAAAGTTGCCTAACAGTTATTGTTAGCTACGGTGAGCTACTAATTATTATTTCTGCATAATGATTAGCTCCTAAGCTCCTGGTGGGGCACAGAAAGGCTACTGTTCTCCATCCAGCCTTCCAAATTATGACTTGGTGATGCTTATCTTATTTTGGTTCCTTACAATGAACAAAACCAAAAGAAATCAGACTAAAGTTAGATTTCAAAAGGGCCTGCCTTAGGAAAAAGAGGTCTGAGGTAGGGCGATGTGCTAGAGGATTTGGAACCTCTTTCTCTGGATGTAGGCCATGCAGGGTTAGGGGTAAGGAAAAAGTGTTGTCAGGATGCTCAAAGGCCTGTCAGCAGAAGGACAACCCAGGCATCCTGTTTCCCAGTCCTCCATATGAAAACACTCTTGACATTCTCTCGTACACTCATACGTGTGCACGCCCACACAGGCACCACATACCTTCCCCACTGCACACAGCCATGGCCTTTGCTCTAAGGGACCAAAAGGCAGGCCAGATATTTGAACAGAGGTGGCCATGGGAGCAGCTGATAAGACTCAAGGACACTAGGGAAATGGGGGGGGTGGGTGTTGCAGGAAGGGAAACATCAATAGTGATGCTGCTTCCTTCCTGGTAGGGGATGCTGAAGCATTCCCTCACCAGGCCTGACCAGACTGAATTCACTCATTCTATACATAGAGAGGAGGCAGAAGCTTTTCAGGGTGCCCTAGGACCCCTGATCCAAGGCAGGAAGCACAAGGCAGTCCTAAGGGGTGTGCAACTCCCAATGTCCCCCCTCATCCACTGAGGGATGGGGATGGGCACCGATGCCCTGTGACCAGGGTATAAAGAATAGTGGAGGAGGGGAGGAGAGAAAGGAATGAGAAGATCAGCTTGCAGAGAAAAGACAGAGGAATTGGGCAAGGGGAGGAGGGCAGACATGAGCAAAGGTAGGTGAGGAAGTGCCATGCACCCAAGACCCTAGATCCACAGCTCACTGAGTTATTCCAAGGCTTGTTGGACCTCGGGCTGCTTCCACTGGATGAAGGTGTAGAACAGCCCTGACTGAACCCTTGCCAGACAGGCAACACCCCTCCCCCACCTTCCAGGCCCTTCTATTAGGGGTGACAAATGATTATAGTAGATTGGAAGCTGTGTCCTAGTCTGCAGGCTGGCAGCTTTTCTCCTCTAGCTACATTCCTGTCCCACAAAGTGGACCCGGGATTCCTGGGCAGTTCCTTCCTGCTCACTGGAGAACTCTACTGCCTTCCTCAGACCCTGCAGTGCTGCTTACCTTCCCTGTCTTCTGGGGGTGAAGCTGCTGCCCGGGGTGCAACGGGTTTCCCGTGCATCAGCAACACTGCCCAGCAGACCTCTGCAAAGGCCCAGAGATGGTACTGTGCCCTCACTGTCCTGAATCCAGAAAGGTGGGGACCCCAAGACACTCTCCCTCCCCTTGACCGCCCTCCCCTCCGCTCACCTGGGAACCCCCGGGGGGGCGCGGTTGGGCCTTGACGGCACCTGAGGGGGTGGTCCGAAGGGGTCAGGGGAAGCCCCCGGCCGGGAGGGCACGGGGGGCGCCCCCCCCAGGGCGGACCCAGCAGGCGGAGGCCCAGGAGCAGGGCCCCGGGAGCCGGGCCGGGCTGGGGGCACGGCGGGGGCTCTCCTTTGTGGGGTGGGGCTGGACGTGGGCGACCTGCGGGGGACGCATAGAGAGGGAACGGGAAGGTGAACGACCGCACCCCTGAACACCCGCACCCCGCGCTGGCCGGGGCACGCCCCGCCTAGGATGCCCTCCCCATCCCGCCTTCTCTGCCCCCCGGGTCCGGGTGAGCCTGTGCCCCTAGCTCCAGCGGGGAGCCCCCAAAGCCCGCCTCCCTCCAGCCCCGGGGGCGGCCGGACCCGCCCCTGGTACCTGCGTCCGGCCGGTACGCTCTGCACCTGCAGCCAGGAGTCGTCCACAGGCGGCGGCATGGGCGTGCTGATGGTGGTGGTGTTGATGTCCCCGATGATGCCCAGCGCCTCCTTCAGGGCGTGGTACATGCGCAGCATCTCGTCCCTCCGCTGGGCTTGCTCGGCAGACTCCTCCATCAGCGTGTTCTGGTCCCCGCACGAGTACAGGTTGGCCAGCAGCTCCGAGTGGATGAAGTCCTTGGTCTGAAAGCGGAGGGGCGCACAAAGACCTAGCAAGGGGCAGGGCTGTGGGGCTGGCCAAAAGCCAGTCCAGCCTGTCCCGGAGGTACCGCCTGGCATGCTACCAGGGCTGAGTGACCCTTGCTCACTTCACCTTCTGATTCTGCTTTTCCATCTGGAAAAGGAAATGTTTGTGCTAGAGGGTCAGTAAGCCTTCTCCTCCAAACCCCCCTCCCGCCCAAGGCAAAGAGGTGGATAGAATATGGGAGACTTGAATTCAAGTCCTGCTTCAGATACTTATTAGCAGTGTGACCCTGGGAAAACCACTTAACTCATCTCAGTTTCATCTCTAAAACGGGGATACTAATAGCATATGCCTCACAGGGTTTTTGTGAGAATCAAATAACACGTAAAGCACCTTGCAAACTATTATTCTAGCAATAATACTCTATGAACTTGGCAAAATATTTTCAGAGGCTTAAAGAACACAGTGTTAGAACTGGAAGGAACTTGGGAATATAAATAAACAAATGAATATATTGGGGTGTATATACATATATACATACATATATATAAGAGAATGTCAGAGCCAAGAGATGTTAGAATATGAAAGTCAGAACTGGAAGGGATAGTAATCCCTGGTACAATCCTCTCCTTTTATGGATGGGAAAAATTACATCCAGAATGGGTTAGAGACCTCATCTCTCTCATCAAAAAGACCGAGTCTTTCCAAAGAGGGGGTGTGGGGGGGAAAGCAAAAGGGAAAAGAGGGTTGGGAGAGGTAGGATGAATGGATGTGTGTGTGTGTATGTTCTTGTCATGATGTGAATGTTAAAGGCAACTATGGGAAGACATAACTAGCTGAAGCATAGATATGTTGAAGGCTCTTATGAAAAAATAGAGTTAGGGTTCCTGGATGTACCCACATCCCCAGATAAGTGGGGATGTCCTAAAGCAAGAAAGAGGGTAAGAACCATTCTTGGTTCACAGGCCATACAAAAACAGGGGATGAGCAGCATTTGGCCACAGACCACAGTTTGCTAACTCTTGTCCTAAAGCAAAGCTGAAAAACACTGAAAGTTAAGCCCAGCTCTACATGTACAGAAAGTATTTTTGAGAGAGGGATTTGTGTGAAGCTAGAGGTCTGAGAAACCATTCCACAGAAACATCGATCTACACGTCTATGGGAACATCGCTAAGGGACAAGGAGTCACAGAGGGGGTGACACAAATGGTTGAGTGCTTGCAAATAATTTAGCAATCTAGCTCATGCTATCATCAGAGCCTTCTCTTATGGGTACCAGGAGAAGAATACTTCCTTGACCAGAAAGAAAATCTGGAGTCCTGGCCATAAGCTCAGCATATACATGTACTGTTGTTTTTCAGTCACTTCAGGCATGTCCAACTCTCTATGACCTTGGCAAAGATACTGAAGTGGTTTGCCATTTCCTTCTCTGACTCATTTTACAGATGAGGAAACTGAAGCAAACAGGATTAAGTGACTTGTCTAGGGTCATGAAACTAGGAAGTGTCTGAAGCTGGATTTGAACTAAGGTTTTCCTGACTCCAGGCTTGGTGCTCTATGCACTGCACCACCTAGTTGCCCATATACATGATGAGAAGCTGTGCATAAATGAACAGACACCCATCTTTGCTAGGTGTTGCTTCCCTTCATCTGTTAGCAATAAATGGATCCTATTTTTGAAATGCATCTTGAACAGATAAGCTGTGGTGTAGTTGAAGGGCCCTGGATTTGAAGCCAAAACATTTAGTTTGAATCCTGACTTTACTAATAGTGTAGATATGGGCCAGTCACACTCCCCTTTCTGGATCTCAGTTTATTCATTTGTAACATGGGATGGGGGTGGACAAGATGGTCTCCATAAGTTCTCATCAGCTCTAAACCCTATTCCTGTCTTTCTCTCTTTCTCATCCTTCTCCCTGCAGATTAGCTTTCCAAAGGTATAGGAATGTACCAATGAAACCTAGAGTTTTTCTAAAGTCAGGATTCCCTTTCCCCAGCCCTCTGTAGGCAACTAGGTGGTATAGTAATAGAGCATTGGCGTTGAAATCAGAAGACTCATCTTCCTGAGTTCAAACCTGAGACCCTTACTATCTGTGTGACCCTGGACAAACCCTGTTTGTCTCAGTTTTCCCATCTGTAAAATGGTCTGGAGAAGGAACTAGCAAACCACCCCAATATCCTTGCCAAGAAAGCCCCAAATGGGGTCACAGAATCAGACATGACTGAAATGACTCAACAGCAAAACCCTCCTTAAACTGAAGCCCTAATACTTATAACTGACTTACATTGTTTATCATGAGGTGCATAATAGTTTTGGGCATGAGGTCACGGATAGTCTTATTCACGATGGCCATGTAGGAATCCACCAGGTTGCGGATGGTCTCCACCTGCCTTTCCAACTGGGGGTCCATGGAGTGCATGAAGTTGTCTGAGCCATTCTCTTCCGTCTCGCTGGCCTGGGGAAGGACAGGAGAAGTCCATCATACCAGAACTACTTGTGTCCCTCATCCTGGTACTGCCCCCGGGGCTCACTTCAGAGAAATGGTGGTTGCACCGATCTTTCAGCCCCATCTCATTCCCTCAGCAAGGGGGAAGATAGAATCTGGGCCAACTTCAAGGCTCAGCTGAAATTCTAACTCTTCCAGGAAGTGCTGCCTTACATCTGATGTCTTAGCCCTTTGTAATTCTTTAATGAATTCATATTCTAATTTTTAATCACACTTATCCTAATACATTTCTCAGCACTCTTACCAGATCATTAACCCCTTGGGGGTAAGGACCCTGTCTTGTAAGACTCTGTATCCTACCCATACCCAGCCCCTAGCAGTCTAACAGAGTTTTGTACCTATTGACATTTCATAATAAATAGCTATCTGTTGAATGGAGGTACTTACTTTCTCCTTGTCCTGTGGAACCATCAGGAAATTCCAGGTGACCACAATGTCATCACACAGAATGAGAAGGAACAAAGAAACACAGCAAAGGGAGAGAGATTCAGTGGCCCAGGCAAGGTGATAACCTGAGGCTCAAGGTCTAACAAGGTTCTTAACTTGGGCTCCACCACCCTTCCAAGGAGTCTGTGGAGAGAGCTCAGGAAAGTCTAGGAACTTGGATTGGGAAAAAAAAACGCACACAAACACATCTTTATTTTTACTACCTCAAATTAAATTTAGCATTTTCCTCAATGATTTAAAAACATTATTCTGAGACGTCTGGGTTTCACCACACTGCCAATGGGGTCCATGAGAAAAAACAAAATGGCTAAGAAAGCTTGGTCTAAAGGAAAGCATGGGAGGCCCCTTGAGGGGAAAGGATAGTGGTCCTGGGACAGAGACACTTAAGAAAATGCTAGAAATAATAATAGATGACTGAAAAAATTCTAGAAATAATACTTCATAAGAGAAAATATCAAAATAATCAAATAATCAAAAACCAGTGGGACATATGTTGCTGTGAGAGAAGTAGGAATCACGTGAAACTACTTCCAGAGTAGAGGAAACACAGGGAACTGCCCTATCTATGACAGAAAAGGTGGTGTAACAAAAAACAAGAGTCAAGTAAGGGGAAAGGTTATGGAGAGATCTGAATTCTTTTTTTCCCCAGAGAAGGATAGGCTGCTTAACTCCGCCCTTTGCCCTGGCTCCCACCACAACTACCCTGGGATTTCTGGGGCCACCAGGACCCAATAAGCAAACAAGGGACAGGAGGTTAAAAAGCAGGGGAGTGTCTCTTGATATCTGATTTTTTTGGCCAGTGGGGACTCTCAAGACACTGAAGACAGTTCTGGCCCAAAGGAGAAAGGCCTAAGAGACACCTCCCAGATAGGTTCTCATGTCTACTATGACAGGATAGCACACTTGGCGTCCCTCGTATGCTACAATCAGGGAGGCAGGGTCCTAACTGTCTCGGCTCCCCATGAAGCCTGGACTCACCCCAACTCGCTCTGGGTATACCCCAGCCCTCAGGAAAGATGCTTTCCAACTGTCCACCTCCTCCTGAGTTTCACAGGCCAGCTCCAGTTGTCGGTAATCCTTGTAGACATTCCTGTGGAACGATACCACACCCTCACCCAGGGCAGATAGTGGGCAGAAGAGACCTAGGCATCCTGGCTCCCAGCTTCAGTTATCTCTTCAGGAGCCCTTTGCTTAGATCTAAGATGCCACCACTCTTATCCTCTGTCCTATCCAAGAGAGAAGAGCCAGTTTCTGGGCATCCTTCAAGGCCCAAGGTACAGGCTGCTCTGTGATGATATATGCAATCCTGCCTACTCTACAAACCTGGGAATGATGCCTCCTTCAAAGTGCTTCATAGTATTTCGCATCTCCCATGCATTTATCATGTACTGTGCACATGCTTTACAGGGATGACAAGCTTCCTAAAGGCAAGACTTGGAGGGATACTCTCTAGGTGCCCGGGGACACACAACATTCGATACCTCTGCTCAGTGTTGAAGAGGGCAAAGATATGCTTGCTGGACATAAAGCCCTTTTCCACATCTCGGAGTTTCAAGTTGTCCACAGGGAGCATATACTTTTTCTCCTTCTCCTAAAAACAGAGAAGATAGTAGAGGGTTAAGTCCAGGGTCATGCTGAATGATCCCCTGGGAGGGACCCTTTTCCTGACCCAGACAGTTCCCGGCTCTGCAGCTGAAGATTTCACTTTGGCAGCTTTTGTATATCCCAAAGTGGGCACCAGAGGGCACCATCTGCTCAGTTTCTCCAAGATAATGCCAACCTGAGGTGAGATGAGGGGGAGTTAGTGGGGCACAAGAGTGAAGCTGGGAGAGGGAAAAGGGAGGGTGCATGAAAGGTGGGAGGTGGTCCCCAGGCCACTTCCTGGACTGTGTTCTCACATCCTATTTTGTATAAGCCCCTCTGCCCCTTGGCAGTGCCCTTCTCTGAGCAGAGAAGTCCAGGGGAGAAAAAAGAGATTTGGGGCTACATGGCTTCCTCTAGTCAGTCACCACAACAGCCCCAGCGGTGTTCAGTGCTTCTTTGTTCGCAGGAAGAAGTCAAAGGCCACAGCCCCAAAGCTCCAGAAGCCAAGCTATGTCTGCAACCCCCTGCTACAGCAGGGCCAGGAGATGAGGAGCTGCCAGTGTTGGCATCCATAGCTCAGCTAGGCACATAAGCAGCCCAGAGAGAGGTCACTCTTACTGCTCTCCCTAGGGGTTGCCAGAAGCCACTTACTGGCTTTCCAGGATCTACTGCAACTCCAAATGAGGAAGGGATACTTGAGGGGTCAGGGCCCTCCTGAGGCTCTCCTCTCCTACCCTGTCCCTTCCTCCAGTCCTCTGGCCATCCCTCTAGCTCACCCTTTTCTAGCCCTGGCTCTGGGCTATAGGACCTGGTTTAGATCAGCCCTCTGACTTCATTTCCTGAGTGCTAAGACAGGAAGGTGGGGGGGAGAAGAGCAGCCTGCCCGGGGGCCCCTAGCTTCAAAGGGCTGGCTCAACCCCCAGCCCATGTGTTAGCAATCAAGAGGCTCTATGTCAGTGTGGATGTGTGTGTGTGCTGTGTATGAGGGTGCAAGAATGTGTGTATGTGGAAGGGAGAGAGGTATGTAAACAAGTGGGTGCGCAAATCTGTAGTGGTGGGTTAAGATTAGAGTATAACTGTGGGTTTGTGTGTCTTGTGTCTGCGAGTCCTATATATATGTGTGTGTGTGTATGGTGAAATCTGGACAGAGACTTGGTTGATTGGATGATAGGGTCAGAGACCACCTCCCTGTCATGACACTTGGCAAATGTATTGAGTTTGGCTTAGATCAATGGGGCAGGTTTGTGTGTTTATGGATTGACATGTATTGGCATTTGGTGGAGGAAGCATATGTGGGTCCCTGTGTGCTGGCATGTTTCTGCTGGGTGGGCTGGTGTATGTTACAAGTTTAGATGGTGAGGGAGGTCCTTTTAGAATACCAAGGCCAATTCCCCAGGAGGTGATGAAAACATTTTCAAAGCTTGTTTGCCTCAGCAGGGAGGGTGGGTGGAAGGGGGAGGAAGAGATCACCGTCCCCTTTGCCTCCATCCTTCTGCAGTGATAGGGTGGCTGGTAAATGGGAGTTCTCCCTGTCTGGCCGGTTCCAATTCTCCCCTTCACTCCTGGGCCCCAGTGACCAGTTCCTCCTCAATTTCACATAAAGCACTCTTTATCCTGGGCAGGGCAGCCCCAAAGAGGAGAGAGTTGTGGGGCTGCAAGGGGGGAGAGGAGAAGGAGAAAGAAAGAGGAGGAGGAGGAGGAGAAGGAGGAGGTGTGGGGAGGGAGAGAGGGAGGGAGAGGAAGTGGGACACATGGCCCAGAGAACATCTGGAATCACTAGAGGGGGGAGGCCAGGGCTGCCGCCAGTCGGGATCCCCTCTATTTCTGGGCTTGGACACCAAGGTACAGAAACTGCCTCTTCTCCCCCCCAGCAACCTTATCCCTTCTTACTTCCTGTTCTCCCCAGCCCCTGGGCTCCCCTCCCGAAGGCCCCTCCTTCCCAGGCTCGAAGCTCGCCCCTGCCACGTCAAATGAGACAGAAGGGGAGCTGGGAGTGGAGGGGGGACGACGGAGCGGGAGGCCCCTGCGGCTGGGGCGGGGAGAGAAGGGGCTCGCATCACAGAGACCTGGTTTCAGGGGGCGTCCGCACTCCCGAGGAGGACTGGCCAGACTCGGCAGCAGCCCCAGCCCCAGAGTGTGCCCGCCGCAGTGGTAGCGGGAGCTAGGGAGGAGAGGGGAGAAGGGACGCAGGGGCACTCCGGCCGCCTGCCCGCCGCCAGCCTGGCCGGACGCTACAGCGGGACAGAAGGACACAGACTCCACTCCGTCTACCCAGTGTTTAGACTATCTGTTCAGGACTCCAATATTGTACAGTAGTCTGCACATTGGTTAGGCTGGGCTGGGCTACACACGGTGTCGTGCCCGCGGGCATGGAGGTGGCATGGTGCGGCACAGCACGGGAGAGGATCGGAGCCAGAATCAAGCTCCCACCTCTGCTCCAGAGGCTTCAAACTCCCTACCTCTTCTCCCTTCATTCCTGGATCAGGGAGGAGGTGGGGGGGGAGAAAGGGGAGGCATCCTGGGGGTAGGGGGTAGGGGGGTCAGGGAGGGCAAGGTTCTGCTTTGCATGGAGCTGAGTCCATGGAAGAAGAAGCCACTGGAGGAGGGAAGGGGGCATGCATGGGAAAGAGCCAGAAGGCAAGTGATGGAGCCCAGTGGACATGCCCTGGAGCTTGGGGTGGTTGGTGGGGGTGGGGAGTTTGAGAGGCTTCTAGCTCCCAAAAGGTCTTTGGGAAAGGGCTAGGTTTGTGGTGGATTACTGCTGCTTACAAGGCTGCCTCATTCTGAGACAGTTTCTCTCCCTTTTACTCCCTTCCCACCCGCTGCCCACCCCACCAAAAAAAACTTTCTCAGGGCAGAGGAGAAGGCGCCAGTGGAACTCAGGGGTGGAGGGTAGGGGTAATGAAGAATGAACCCCTGACTGGACCCAAGTGGTCTCCCAGTCACTTACAAATGCATACTCACACCCTCCCCCAATCATACACTTATATCATCAAATATTCCCAATCATTCGTCCCAAACACACACAAATACTCCAACACAACACATTCTGGCCCCTAAACACATTCACATCCCACATACTCATGCCCCCCCAAAACATACATATTCCCCCAAACATATTCATACTCTCAAACATATTAGCACATTCACCTCCCCAAAACATACACATCCCTTAGAGACTTAAAACACTTATGACTCCAAATACACACATACACATACATACACACACATTCCCTGAACACAGAAATACACTCATCACACACCCAATACACACAGAATTCCCCAAAATGCACTCACACCCCAAACACCCACTGAAGCATTCCCCAAACACACAATCCCATTTTCTATTCCTCTCAAGCATGCACACATGTGGATGCACACACATACACACACAGAGCTGTCCAATAGAGTGCCATATAGTCACACCCAAGCTTTCATCATACCCTTCCCAGTCCAACAAAATCCTGAGGCGGGGGTTGAGGGGGAGGTGGGCAGGGAGTCGGATTTGGAGTGTTTGACTATCCCACAGGTTCACCTACACACTCACATACACATGCTTGTGAGCGCCGTGCGTGGCCCAGAGCCACGAGGTGCTATTGTTACAATGAAGGCTAACTCCTTCCCGTTCATAGCACCCCCTCCCCCGTACTCTGAGACAACAGGGGTCTAAAGTGATCCAGGGGTGTTTTCTCTGATGGTAGGACTTGAGGGAACACACACACACACACACACACACACACACACACACACACACATATACACACTCACCCTCCCCCACACCCACCCCCCCCTCCACAGACCTCTGCCTCCCCATCCCCAGCTCAGTCTATCTATATTGCCTCTGTCTCCATCCCTTTTTTAAAGGGGACTCTGGAGTACAGGGAGAGGCCCTGGCTGGGGAAAAAGGCCCAGACACCCCTAATAGTCATCCCCCACAAGGAGGGGAGTTGGGAGGCCTCCCTGGGGTGACTGCCCCACCCCAGAGGAAGAAATAGGGAAATAACACATCCAAACTGTGAAGACTCAGGGTAGGGGGTCAAAGAAGACAGCCAAGGACAAGAATTTAAGGAAATCGGGAATATAAAACCTGTCTTTTTCTGCCATTCTTGTTAAGATTCCTCCTCAAACACCCCATCTTCCCCCTGGTTCCCCACATGATGAAAAAGACCCATTCCTTTCCCCCCATCCAAACTCCTCCCCACTTCTTTGCCAGCTGAAGTTCATTACCATGAGTTTTCCCCCTTCCCCCATTCTCAGGACTCCTCCCGGTCACCTCTGGAATCCAGATGTTAGAGCCAAGCAGCCAAGCTCTTAAAGGAGCCCAAAGGCAAAAGACAGTGATGTGGGAGATATAGGGGAGAGGTCTAGTCCTTCAAGGGGGAGGGGGTCTTGCATAGGAGCCACTGAGGCAGTCTTGACAACTCCCACCTTCCAAAGTGGAGGAGGTGGAGCCTTGAGATCTTTGACCACTGGGTGTGGGAGGGGGTTGGGGGGAAGGGGTTAACAAGGGTTCTGGGCTCATATGTGTCATGGGCCTATGGGGCCACAAAAGAGGAACGCCCTGAAGCTGGGAAAACAGGAAGGCAGCTGGGCTCGGGGCGAAAGAGTGGCATAGCAATCCCTCTCCACCAACTAACTCCAGTGGCCCCTTCAGCCCCCTGAAACAGAGAACGCCTCCTCCTGTCCCTTCCTTCTCTGTTAACTTGAAAGCTTTAAAGCCCAGCTCTCCTCCAAGAAGCCTTCCCTGATTAGTCCAATGAACAGTCTTCATTCTCCCCCCACTTGGCACACACAACCTCAGGCCTCACACAAGTTTCCAAGTGTTTTGTCAGTGTTTTCATGTTTCCAAGGTTTGATGGAGTTCTCTATGTTCTCTTTCTAGGCCCTGCCCCTCAATCCTTCCCCTAAGGGTTTTGGGGATATATAGAAGGGAGGTTTGACCTGGAGAGAAACCAGTTTCTTCTTGTCACCTTGCTCTTCCCCACAGCCCAAGTTAATATTGTATGGTCTGAAACCTGGGCCTTGGCTAACCACCTAGACCTTCAAGGGTGGGTTCCTCTATTGGCACCCCGAGAGTTATATCCATTCAAGATTCATCAGATGGGAAGCCCACTGGGCACTGCCAAGGCATCACAGGTGATTTAGACCAGTGCTTCTTAAACTGTGGGTTGCGACCCCATATACTGCAACCCCACAGTTCAAGAAGTGCTGAAGGGGTCATAAGTAGAAGAAGTTTAAGAAGCCCTGGTTTAGAGCAGACAGTCTCTATTCCGGCTCTAAGATTCCATGATTCTAAGATGCCTTGCTACAGCCCTTCTTAAAGGGTAAAGTGAGGCTGTGGGCATATAGGGAATATATCCTGTGTCCTGCCCCTTTAGGTGAACAGTTTCCAGGCACCAACTGGTGGGTACTCACCTCATCATCCTTATACCAGGACAGGTTTTCAGCTGTCAACACAAACCAATACTCCTTGGAACCTCCTTTCATGATACCAATGTTGTTGATGGTCAGCCAGCCCTTTCGGATCACCTGTGGGTACCCCAGAGAGTAGAATTGGATCAATGGAGAAGGGAAGAAAGAGGGGAAACTCATTTTCTCTCTATCAAGATTCTCAGAGAGGAAGAGCAGAAGGAGCTGGGGCCATAAACACAAGGGAGGATGAACTAATATAACTCAAATGCATACCCTGCAATCTTACTCCTTGTGCGATTAACTTACTACAAGTCATTTAATGTCTTTGGGACACAGTTTGCTCATCTGCAGAATGATGCATGGACTATATGGCCTTTGAGGTGTCTTCCTGCTGAACTTAGTTTTCCAAGATCCAGCTCCAAGGCCACAACTGTCATGGAACTTTCCATGATGTCCACAGTTGGGAATTCTCTCTTCCTTCCACCAGTTCTCAAGAGCGGGGGGTCTCTGTCCCTCTCTGGTACTAGATCTCAGTTGTAGAAGGGGCCTCCTCCATCATCTAGACTAATCCATCCATCCACTGTCCCTCAAAAAACTATCATTAGCAACCTCCAGGGGAGAGGGAACCCACAATCTTTACCATACACTTGCCAAACATTGTACTATTAGTGACTCAGGTAATTAATGTCTTCTCCCCTTTTCTAAGCTACAAGTTCCCGAAGAGATTCATCATATTTACTTTTGGAAAGCTCACAATGCTTTGCCTATAGTAGGTGGTGTTCATTCAGTCAAAGCTGAATCATAAACTTCAAAATATGCCCCTGAGTTATCCCATCCTCCCTTCTGGAGGACTGGCTAGTCCAGGGGGAGGGGATGCTGTTTAAATCATGCTATCCAAGATTTTCATAGATTGGTGACCATTAAAGTAGAAATCACAGGCAGCATATCTGAACTTGTAATAAAGGGCTTTTTAACCATGAGGTTGAATGGCAACCTGTCAGGGATTCTGTAGAGGTCATTCCTGAGTAGATGATATCATGGGTACCTACAGGCCCTAAGATTCTGTGATCCTAAGACAGAAGCAGGATCTGCTCAAAGACTGGGAAGAGGAGAAGGGGGAGATAGAGGCCAAGGGTTTGGTCACAGATTGTCCCCAAGGCACTTCAGAATTTCTTACAGCAGAACTCACTGGGGTGGTAATGGGGGGAGGCAGTCAAGTAGTGGATGGGAAAGGGAGAAGGAACCAAACCCTGGGACCCTAAGAGACCTGAATCCTTTCTCATATGTTCCCCTTCCCCCAACCCCAATCCCGATCTACAGTCAACTCTTGGACACTGAGGACTGAATGCTGAGGATATATTGTGATAAATATTCACTTAGGTATAGAAGTCTTTTTATCTCAAGACAGGTCACCAATGCCCACTGGTGTCTCACCATGCATGCACGTGCATGCACCTGAACCCACACACACACACCCCTCCCAGAATGCCCTACTCCTCCCTCCCCATTTGACCCCATCTCCCTTCCCCTTTCCATCCAATATGAAAACCTAGCCATCCTTTCAAATCCTACTCAAATACCACCATATCCATGAAGCTTTCCCCAATTTCCTGCTCCCCCTCCCCATTGGCAAAAACCTCCTTTCTGAAAGCTCACAGCAGTCTATTTTGAACTTTTCTTATATATGCAACGTGTATTATTTTGTCCAATCTGCTTATGTGTCACCTCTCCTTACTAGACTCTGAGTGCCAGTCTTTACACAAAAAAATGCTTGATGTTTATTGCATTGAGTTAAACTGCCTTATACCTAGAAGTAGGTTATATATACTGGCTCAAGGAGTTAGAACCTATAATCTGTTCTTTTTTTGGGGGGGGCTTGAAGGATAGATTTCTCACTTTAGGTTGGGGGATGGTATCTAAGGATAAGCTCAGCTAGTCCTCAATCTCTCTCGAGTCAGTTGAAGGTAATTAATAGTTGCCCTTGGAAAGTGAGACCCTGTAGTGCACAAGACCCCTCTCTGTCGCTTGCCCTGGAGAAGCCCCTGCTTCCCACCTCATCTTCTCACTACTATATTCAAGACAGTCTGTACTTTCCCATAGACAGGAAAGTCCCCAGGAGTCCCAGGGCTGGTAGGAAAGCCCCCAGGGATCCTTGGGGAAGGACCCTCTCTTCTAATGATGAAAGGAGGGCATTCAGTAAATGAAAAGTTGGCCTCAGGTTCCTGAAGCCTCTTCTTAGGACTCAAAGTGCTTCTCTCATGTCCTATTCTTCTCACTGGCACCCCTAAAGGAAGGGGAAAGAATGATCCCCAAAAGAAACCAACTCCCAGACCCAGACCATCACATCTCAGAGGGATGAGAGTTCTTGTCATTATATGTTAGTTAGGAAGAGTTCAATCATGGAAGGAGTTCTAACATCATGGCAGGACACTAAGGGTTGGTGTCTGTAGCCCTGCCACTCACTGGTAAGGTAGCCTAGGACAAACCTGAGTCTCAATTTCCTCACATGTATTTGACCATTAGTCCTTGCCCTGTGCACTTCCCAGAGCTTGAACCCTCTAATCTGAGGCTCAGGTGAGTTTGAAAGGTGCTCTGTTTTGCTAGCATGAGGGAGAAGGCACTGGTTCCCATCTAAGACCCTCCATAACACAGTAGTCCCAAGCACCCTTTCCAGCCACATCTTCTCCAGCTTCCCCTACAGGAAGCCAGCCAGATTCCCTCCTAAATACACCTCATCTTGTCCTGTCTTGCCTTTTTGGCTCATCGGTTTTCCCCTAGCTGAAATCAAGCCATATTTTGAGGTCTAGCTCCAACTTCACCACCTTGACAAAGCCTGGTGACCTGATGACCTCTCCCTTCTCCTAACGTGGCATTACCTCCTCCTGTCTCTCTCAGTTGGTCACTGCCCAACACAACATCTGGGGGGAACCTCTTGCATTAACCTGGTATCTATCTTTTCAAAGATTTATGTCTTGACCCCCCCATCCTGCAACAGAATGTAAATTCCAAATGCATTAATGTATGCAAAATGGTTTGAAAACCTTAAAGCACTATATAGCCATGACTCATTATTACTATTAAAGGCAGGGACCCTTTGTATACATCTTTATCAAGGCACTCAGTGCCTAGCACAGACCTAGAAACACACGAGGTATTCAGCAAAGGTGCCTGCTCTCTATCCTTCTCCAGCACAACTAGCACAGGATGGAAACATAGGCTAACACCCTGGTGGGGCAAAGGCCTGTGCCACACAGTAACCACACTATCTTCCACCTCCTCCTCCCCCAAACAAAGCCCCCACATCCCTCCCCAACCCCAAACAGTGACAGTCCTGATACTCACCAAAATCTCGTCCTGAAAAGAAGTAACCATAGCAACCGCCATGGAGCATCGGGGAGAGAGGAAAGACCATTACTTGAGAGCTGCCCAGTCAGACAACACATTGCTGGCTGCCACCAGGCATGCTCCCAGACCCTAGAGTTCTCCCCGGGGTTGACTGGCCATGGCAAGGGACCTCATTGGTCAAAGGAGGCCCTGGACCCTCTGGGCCACAGTCTAGGGCTATGATTGCCCAGTCTGACTGTACTTGGCAATTGGCCCATTAAAAAGTAGGGAGTCCCTGTAGCAAAGCCTGAGAGGACAGGGCCCAACTATGGGGCAGGGCACCCACCAGTCTGGAAACTTCTGATCCCAAATTTCTAATGCCCTTTGAGTATCTGAGGATTCCAGGCTCTAGGGATGGAGCCACCCAAACTAGACCCCGTCCCCTGGCAGAACAAGAAATAGGTGCTATTTACCTGGTTCCCTGATGTCTTTTTCTTATTCATCTGGCTGCTCCTCTGCTGGGCACTGGCAGGGAAGAAAGAGGAGTTCCCTTACACCCAAGGAGTGGAAAACTCTTGCCTTCTCTTCAGTTAGATGTCATCATCTGCCCTCAGATGCCCTCACTGACCTCTTCACTTATGCCATGTTATGTACAAGAGATTCCAAGGAATTAAGTTGAGTGCGTCTTGGATTACTGATGAGGCTCCCCAACCTTGCCCACCCCTCCTGTAACCCAACAGCATTCCCTGGTATGTCAGTAGAAAATAATCTCTCTGAGGTCAGGGAATGTTCCTTTTTGTATTTGTATCCACAGCACCTAGCCCAGTGTCTGACACATAGAAGGCACTTATAAATGCTTGATGATTGACTGGAGGTAGTCAGAGACCCAGAGAAAAGAAGGGCAGCGGGGCACAGAGCCAAGATGGAGGAGTAGGAGAACAGATCTGTAAAAGCTGTCCCCTGCAGCCCATAAAATACCTGTAAAAAATGACTCTAAACAAATTCTAGAGCAGCAGAAACCACAAAACAACAGAGTGAGAGATTTATAGCCCAACACAGTCTGGAAGGCCAACAGGAAAGGTCTGTTGCACTGGGCTCATAGCGGAGCATAGTGCAGCCTGGCTCAGACAGGACCGGAGCAGGCCTCAAGGTGCGCAGAATCCCTGGCAGCAAATATGGTTCCCAGGTTGCTCAACCCACAAACACCAAAGATAGCGTTCAAAGGTCAGTGAGAAAGTTCTTTCACCTGGGTGAGAAGGGAATGCAGTCCAGCCCTGCTGGCAGCTGTGGGGTGAGGAGGAGCACTGGCGTGGAGGAGCAACTAGAGGCAGTTGTGGAGAGGAAATTCTACTCACAGATCTGGGCAGAAAAATTTTTTGTTGCTCCCAGAGCAGTGTGCAGACCAGGAGAGGAGTCAACTCCTCTCTCTTGATTGTGCCACCTTGGAGGAACTGAGATCTTATAGGCGCCAGAGTACACTCTTCTCTTGACAAAGGACTCAAAAGTCAAGTAACTGGCTGGGAAAATGTCCAAAAAAGGGAAAAAAGTAAGACTATAGAAGGCTACTTTCTTGGTGAACAGGTATTTTCTTCCATTCTTTCAGATGAGGAAGAACAATGCTTACTGTCAGAGGAAATCAAGGCTTCAGCATCCAAAACTTCCAAAATAAATAAGCAGTGGTCTCAGGCCATGGAAGAGCTCAGAAAGGATATTGAAAATCATGTAAGAGAGGTGGAAGAAAACTGGGAAGAGAAACGAAACCAATGCAAGAAAATCATGAAAAGTGAGTGAACAGCTTGCTAAAGGAGACCCAAAAAATGCTGAAGAAAATAACATCCTTAAAAATAGACTAACTCAAATGGCAAAAGAAGTCCAAAAAGCCAATGAGGAGAAGAAGGCTTTAAAAAGCAGAATTAGCCAAATGGAAAAGGAGGTTCAAAAGATCACTGAAGAAAAGAGTTCTTTAAAAATTAGAATGGAGCAGATGGAAGCTCATGACTTTATGAAAAACCAAGAAATTACAAAACAAAACCAAAAGAATGAAAAAATTGAAGCCAATGAAATACCTCATTGGAAAAACAATTGACCTAGAAAATAGATCCGGGAGAGAAAATTTAAAAATTATGGGACTACCTGAAAGCCATGATCTAAAAAACAGCCTACACATCATCTTTCATGAAATTATCAAGCAAAATTACCCTGATATTCTAGAACCAGAGGGTAAAATAAATATTGAAAGAATCCACTGATCACCTCCTGAAAGAGATCCAAAAAGAAAAACTCCTAGGAATAATGTAGCCAAATACTGCAAGCAAACAGAAAAACAATTCGAGTACTGTGGAAATACAATCAGGATAACACAAGATCTAGCAGCTTCCACATTAAGGGATCAAAGGGCTTGGAATATGATATTCCAGAAGTCAAAGGAACTAGGATTAAAACCAAGAGTCACCTACCCAGAAAAACTGAGTATAATACTTCAGAGCAAAAAATGGTCATTCAATGAAACAGAGGACTTTCAAGCATTCTTGATGAAAAGATCAGAGATGAATAGGAAATTTGACTTTCAAACACAAGAAGCAAGACAAGCATGAAAAGGTAAACAGGAAAGAGAAATTCTAAGGGACTTACTAAAGTTGAACTGTTTACATTCCTATGTGGAAAGATCATATCTGTAACTCTTGAAACTTTTCTCTGTACTTGGCTAGTTGGAGAGATTATACAAACACACACACACATATGTAGACAGAGGGCACAGTGTGTGTTGAATAGGAAGAGATGATATCTAAAAAAATAAAATTAAGGGATGAGAGAGGAATATACTGGGAGGATAAGGGGAGAAACAGAATGGGGCAAACTATCTCTCATAAAAGAAGCAAGAAAAAGCTTTTTCAATGGAGGGGGAAAAGGGGGGGAGGTGAGATGGAAAAAGTGAAGTTTACTTTCATCACATTTGGCTTAAGGAGGGAATAACACGCACACTCAATTTGGTATGAAAATCTATCTTACACTACAGGAAAGTGAGATAAGAAGAGGTGGGGGGATGATAGAAGGGACAGCTAATGGGAGGAGGGAGTAATTAGAAGTAAACGCTTTTGGGGAGATTCAAAGTCAAAAGAGAGGCTAGAATAAATGGGGGGCAGGATAGGATGAAGAAAATATAGTGAGTCTTATACAACATGACTATTATGGAAGTCCTTTGCAAAGCTACACATATATAACCTATATTGGATTGCTTGCCTTCTCAGTGGGGATGGGTGGGTAGGGAGCAAGGGAGAGAAGTTGGAGCTCAAAGTTTTAGGAACGAATATTGAGAATTGTTTTTGCATACAACAGAGAAATAAAAAATACAGATAATGGGGTATAGAAATCTATCTTGCCCTACAAGAAAAGAGAGAAGATGGAGATAAGGGAAAGGAAGAATGTGATAGAAGGAAGGGCAGATTGGGGGAAAGGGTAATAAGAATGCACGGTGTTTTGGGGTGGGGCAGGGGAGAGATGGGGAGAAAATTTGGAATTCAAAATTTTGTGGAAATAAATGTTGAAAACTAAAAATAAATAAATAAACATTAAAAAAAAAGAAAAGAAAAAGGGCAAGTGCCTCCTACCAAGGGTGGGGAGTACTCACTTAGCAAAGCCGATGAAGTCTTCATGGTTGGTGTTCATGTAGGCCAATTCAATGTCAATGAGAAGCATGACCTGAGAGAAAGCATGGAAGTCAGAGGGTGAGTGATAGAGGTAGAGACGGATGGATGGATGAGAGGAAAGAGAAAGAGACGGATGAAAAGGTGGAGGAATAGATCAACGGGAAGGGGAGAAATGGTAAGAAATAGAAGAAAGACTGTGGAAGGATGAATTGGAGTGGAAAAGTAGGAAGGGAATGGAAGGACAGATGGGAGCATGGACAAAGAAAGACAAGAGAGAGATAGAAAGGCACTGAAATGGGTGAGACATAGAAGAAATAGACAAGGGAGCAGGAATAGAAAGGGAAGGCTTCATGCAAAAGAGAATAAAACAGAGTGGAAAGAATGGCCAGCAGTAGAAGCCATGGAAGGAGGAGAGGCCTCACCTGGTCCTTGGTCTTCCCCTCTCGTTCACGGATATGGGTAGTGACAATGCGTTCCATTTCTTCTCGCAAGTGGGGGTACTGCTGGAGCTGGGGACAGGGGAGAAAGCCACGTACACAAGGGGAACATGGACATGGATGTCCCTGTGCCCCTGGGAGGCCTGGTGGGCATTGGGGACAGGCCTAGGCAGAATGTCTGTCTTAGGAAACACCTTGCCTGTGAGTGAGGCCCCAAGTATACTCTGGCAGAGGGGGTATAACTAGATGGCTCTGAACTAGAGGAATAAATTGGAATAAGGCATATGTTTCCTTCAAAAGGCCACATCCCAAAGTGAAGCAAAGTGCCAGGTTCAGCTCCTGTCCCCTCATCATACAGTCACCCCAAGACGTTTTAGAAGAGGGGAATGGAAGGGTCGTTTACAGAATCCAAGGGGAAAAACACCTCAGAAACCAGCATCCTCCTTGGAGGCCACTTGGATGTGGCCATCTTAGACTGAGAAAGTCTATGAGGGAGAGTGGAAACTGATAGTACCATCTACGTCCTGGGGGTCCTTGAGGGAGAACATACAGACCAGAAACTGAAGCCAAGGGTGGGTCAGGGGTTGAGGAAGCGCTGGGAAAAAGAATCAGATTGGGAACCACTCCCTCATTCCAGTCAATGACAGCCTAGGCCAGGAGGTATGAGAAGCCAGGGCTATGGGCACAAGACAGGGGCAACTGTCACTCACGGGCACAAGACGACATGCAAGAGCTTGGAGCCTAGGACATGCAAAGGTGTAGCGGAAGACCCAAAGCCTGGGGAGTGGGAGGAAGAGGACATGCACAAGGGGGTGCCAGCAGCATGGGCAGTACCCCCATGGGGACATGGCTTAAGCGTCAGCCCTCTCCATGAACGCTATCACACACTGCCTGCCACTGCCTCTCCTTCCTTTGAGTGCCCCTATTCTAAATGCCCTGAGTCCCTGAACACTTTCTGCAGGGTAGTCAGATGGCACCTAGAGGCAGGGCCCAGGTATGTCTTATAGGATCCCCTATAAGACTTACCTATACTCTGCTCTAGACCCATGAGCCCTCACATTTTGTCCTCTCCTTGGGATCAGCCTTTTCTTCTCCACTAAGGAAATGGGGCATGCAGCTACCCTAGAGAGAAATCCAGTTTTTAGAGATACCTGGGGCCCAGCAAGGGCAAGGGTGCCCAGGTCAAATGCTAATAGGACTATGTGGGATGGCAGTGGGGCAAGGGAGGAGTGGGGAAACCTCTAGGCCTCCATTATTACTAGCAGACCCCTTTTCCCCTCCTCCTCTGGGCACATTCGCCCAAAGCCTAGGCAATCTCCCAAATGAGAATGAAATCATTACTTTGTCCCTCTGGGTGAGCAGACCACTTTTCAAAGGCCACTAGCATGTTGTGCCATCCTTGAAGGGGCAGAAGGTCCTGTAGGGTTCTCAAAGCTAATCTACTTAGATTGACCATCACATCTCCTCTGGAATTGTGGTTGTCACTGAGCCAATGCAATACTGTGAGTGGATGAAAAGCTGAGGATAACAGGGCTGGTTCACTCTTCTTACCAAGTAAATCCTCCATGTATCTCTGGGTCCTGCCTATACCTCAGCAGTAACCATGCCTGCTTCTTCTGCTGTGTCACAGCCCTAGCCTGTCACACCTCCCCTCCCTGTCCAAGATTCCTTCATCTTTGCCACCCAAACCTTCTTTCCATGTCAGAAATTAGGAGGATCAGGGCTGCCCTGCCCAGGCAGAGGCCAAAGAAGGAGGGCCAAGCAGAGGGCAGAGGTTGAGGAGAAGCAGGCAGGGGTCAGAGAAGGAACAGGCAGAGAATGAAAAAAAGACAGAAAGGACAGAAAGAGAGAGAGAGAAAGAGAGCATACCAGAGGCAGGCTACGCAAACCAACTCCTCTCCCACCTGCTTCCCCAGGACTAGGGTAGGCTGGGGTTTTCTTGGTGGGACACCTATCTAGGGCTGTGCCACGGGCTTGGAGGATGGCGGAAGCTGCAAAATCAGGCTAAGTCTGGGACTTCAAATATAGGCACATTAACCTAAGGCTATGATGACTCAAAGGACATTTCCTCCCACCAAGATCCTCAGCCTCTGGGATAGAAGTATGGAAGCCTATTTAATCAAAGCAAGGGACACTGAATACAGCTCTGCCCTTGACTCAGGAATCCGTAGGCAGTCTTGGATTTCTTTTTGAAACCTGGGCCAGCTGTCCTGGCCAGTCCCTTTGGAGTGGTGTGTGGCTCCCTCTCCTGGTCCCTTGTGGCCCAGGTCCCATTTGGGGGCTGGCAGGGTAGGGGTGGGTGACTTGGGAGGAGAGGAGAGTCTTCAAGGATAAAGAGTTTAGGGCTTAAAAACCAGGGACCAGAGAGTCTCTGTACCTCTTACCACCAAGTGTCCTACCCAGTTCAAAGCTCCCCTTAATGTGGTTTCCACCCCCAATCCCACCCCCTGCACTGAAAGGCCAGAGAGATGAGGGGCAAAAAGCAGATGAGGAAGACAGAAAGAAATGATTCACCTGAGGGTAGCCCCACTCCGGCCCCTGCTCTCTCTGTTTCTGTGCCAGGACCTGCTGGGCAGGAGTCACTAGGAGCCATGGGAAATGCATGGAGGTGGGGGGAGGCAGGCGAGAAGACAGATGCCAGTAGGCACAGGCCCCAGGGTATCACTGGGCTTGAGTGTAGGTAAGGGTGTTCTTCAGCCAGGCCAAGTGGGAAGTGTGTGCAGAGAGAGGCTGTGTGGGTGTGCAAGGTAACAAATTCAGGGACATTTGGGCATGACGGTAGTGTCAGCACAAGAGGGCACAGGAGCCCCTCATGTGGGAGTGGTGGCAGTAGGAGACTGCCCGGGGTGGGGGCATAAGCACATGAGGCCTGGCCTCGGGCCGCCATCTTTACCTTCGCGCTACACTTTCTGATGGTGGCTGTGAGCTCACTGACTACCATGTCCACACACTTGAGAGTGGGTTCCTTCAACTTCTGCACCTGTTTTTTCACTATGGCTTCAAAAGCCAGATCAGGTGTGAAGAGCCCAGTCCTGCACCCGGGGAGGAGCCCAGCCAGCAGGCCCAGGAGGAAGAAAAGGAGAGACAGAACCAAGCAGGGAGGCCGGGAGGTTAGGGGACAGGGAGAGCCACAGGGGATGAGAGAGAGACACAGACACAGAGAGGGGGAGAGAGAGACACAAGGCAAAGGTAAGAAATGAGACTCATCCTTCCCGCCCCACCCCCCAGGGGCTACCAAGTACCAGGGGGCTTGGTGGGCTTTGTGGTGGGCAGCGGAAGGAGCTGAAGGAGCAAAGTCCCTTCAGGAGTGTGCCCACCTGGCCTGGGCACTCACCGGCACATGCCACTCAAACCTCTCAAGTCTGGCATCGCAAGACCAAAAAGGGGTCTCCATGGAGCTAGGACCGTACCTTCTACAAACTCTTAGCCTTTCATCCCATATTCCTACTCAGCCACCAGCCTTCTCAGTGTTGCCCCCGTGGGACGCCTGGGCTCCAGCTGGCCCTGCCCAGGTTTCACAGGTACTACCAACCTGCCAAACCCTACATCCTACCTCCCACGTCCTCCTTTCCTGTCAGAACCTGCTATAGTGCCTTTCATCCCCATTCTCCCATGAGATATTCTTAACCTCTCCCTGGGCCTTGGGGGTCCTCAGCTCAGAAAAAAATAGAAAGAGATGGAGGAGAAACAGAGAGAGGAGGGGAAGGAAAGAGGGCAGGGATAGAAAGGAAAGAGTGAAGCAAAGGACCACAAGGCGGGGGGTCTAAATGGTGGTCAGAGGTAAGAAGGAAGGACACTGGGGGATTTGGGGCACTTGGCAGTCCCCAGATCTCTGCTCCCTCTTTTGGGAGAGTATCCTGAAACCTCCAGCCTCTCCTATCTGTGCATATCCACTAGAATTGTTTCTCTATAGAAAATCTTCCATAGCTGAGTCTGCTTCACATCTAGCTAGAGCTCAGGCCCCCTTCAGACCCTCACCTCCAGTCTAGTGTCTGTGCTGTCTCCTTCCCTCTTTCACACACGCTCCCACCTGCTGTGCACTTAGAGGAGGTTCAGCTGCCCAGTTGCTAGTGCCCACTGACACCCCATGGATCTTCTCTGAATCCCAGATACTAGCCTTACCCCCCTAGAGGTAGCTACCAGAAAAGCTGTTCATTCCCTGCCAAACAGATTAATGATCTCAAGTCCTCCATGCTCTTTAGCTCTATGGGCCCCAAGGAATTCCTGGGCACAGGAAGTACCCAGAAAGTGCTGCTCTCATTCTTCTGTGAGTGGCATCTGTCTCTATCCCTATCTGGTGCCAAATCAAGTTTTATCTGGGCAGTTTATGGCTGTCTGTCTCTGCTCCCCAACCAACCCTGCTGCCCCCCACACACATACTCCAGAAGGGCCTGAACATGCTACCGAAAAGGGTGAGGGTGGTGTGGGAGTGAAGGTGAGCATCTGGCTGCAGTGCAGGATGAAAGGGGATTCAGGCGGGTAAGAGGGAGGCTGGCACCATGCTGCGGCCTGGTTACCTTCTTGGTGCACTGTCTAACGGTATTGATTAACTCCGAAATGACCATGTCCACACATTTCAGACAGGGCTCTCGGATCTTCTTCACCTGCTTTTTCACGATGGTTTCAAAAGCCATATCAGGGGTGAACAGCCCCGTTCTAAAAGCCCAGGGGGCAGATAGGGCAGGGAGAAGGGGACAGCATTACAAACAGGTACCCACTTAGAGGAGAAAGGGCTGACTCCCCCCTCTGCACTATGTACATTCCCTCAGCAGAAACTTTCCACCCTCCTGGCCAACAAGGAAACTTTTAAGTTCCTTTTCAGCTTTGTCATTCCCTGTCACAAGATCCTTCCAGCTCTGTCATTCTCTGTCCCAACATCCCTCTAGCCAGATCTGTCATTCTCTGTCCCAAGGTCCCTTCCAGCTCTGACATTTGCTGTCTCAAGGTTCAATCCAGCTCTGTCATTCTCTGTCCCAAGGTCCCTCCAGTTCTATCATTCTCTATCCTGAGACCCCCATTTCATCTCTGTCATTCTCTGTCCCAATGTCTCAGCTCTGACATTCTGATTCTGTAACTACTACTTCCTTATGCATTGCTATCAAGGTCACATTTGTCCATACTGACTAGCCCAACTTGACTTAAAAGGAGTTGGGTACTTTAGGAGAGGAGGAGACTGAGGAGAAAAATTGGGAATTTTGAAAAGATTAAAAATAAAGAGTTGAGTTCTTGGAGCAGCTAGATGGTGAAGTGAATAGAGTATCAGCCCTAGAGTCAGGAGGACCTGAGATCAAATCCGAGCTCAGATACTTACTAGCTGTATGACCCTGGGCAAGTCACTTAACTCTGATTGCCTCTCCCCTCCTCAAAAAAAGAGTTGAGTTTCTGCTTTGCTGCTAACTCACTGGTTGATATTGAGAAGAAACTCTAGTGGAAAACAATGTGAGACTTGGGAGTCAAAAGACTTAGTTGTGAATTTTGCCTCACCCTAGGCAAAAGTTGCTTGGCTGTTTCCATATCTAGAAAGCATGGGAATCTCCCTTAAAGAGACTGCTTGGCAAACCTTAAGTTGTAGATGAACATCAACTAGTTAAGACCTCTCTTGAGGCCTCACTTCCTCATCTGTTGAATGAGGGGCTTGAGTTTGGACCAGGATTCATTCTAATATCATTCTATGAGGGCATTTCCTAGTCTTATGAGGAAGACTGGACATTATGCAGATTATATATAAACACTGGCTCCTAAAGGAACCTAATCCTTAAGAAAAACAAGAATGCCCTCCTTTCTCTGACTCCTAGTTGGATGAAGAGATATAGAGTGTAGTTAAATGTTTAACATCTAGCTTGGGGGGGAGGGTGCTGCAAGATGTAAACATGACACACTTTGAAGTTTAAAGTGCATTATTAACGTCTCCATCACTTTCTTAAGACTAAACAATCAACAAAATAATAAAACAAGTCCTGATTTATAGCCTCTGATGATCTGAGGTATAAACACTCATGCTGAAAATTTAGCACTCAGCTCTTGGGAGCAGATATTCAGCACACCCCAGGGCCAGAGCCTGAAGAGGGGAAAGTATGGGCCCTGACTCCAGAAGCGAAAATGAGCAAATTAGACTAAAGGACAGAATTTGGGTTCTACGGAGGTGACGGTGGGGGAATCAGAACTTTCCCCAGGAGAGAAAATGAGGGAGATTGGCAACAGTGATAACTTCTCTGCCTTACCCTGCTCACTAACGGCCTCAAGAATGACATAACCAATTCCTAAGATCCGTGCCCCGCCCCAAGTGGCTTGGGTGTCCTGGAACTCCACTTTCAGGCCTGAGCAGGGCTTCTCCAACACTATCAGGTGGGAGGGCTCTAGGAGAATGAATAAATAGACCTTCTATCTCCCCATGGTTCACAGTGAACCTTCAAACAGTCCCTTTCTCCAGCAGGCTTTGGACTCATGTTCTAGGGGCAGATGCTTGATTTGGTATAACTATGGTCTGAGTAAAATTCCTTCAAAGAGCTATCCCACTGATCTAAGGAAGCCAGCATGACTCACAAAGAGCTGAAAGCAACCTGAGCTTCTAGGTACAGGGGTGGGGAACCTGCAGCCTTGAGCCCACATGCAGCCTTCATTTCACATTTGAGGAAGTGTGGCCTTTTGACTGAGTCCAAGTTTTACAGAACAAATCCTTTTATTAAGGGGATTTGTTCTGTGAAGTTTGGATTCAGTCAAAGGGCCATACTTGAGGATCTAGAAGGTCGCATGTAGGCTTGAGGCTGTAGGCTCCCCACCCCTGTACCTAGTAGCCCTGCATCCTGAAGGTGGGGGGGGTCCTACCCAGCCCATCTGACTACCCATGAGTGCCCCCCCCCCACACACAGAGACTGCACAGCCCACTCTCACTCCTCTATAGGCCCTTTCCTTTCTCTTACCATTTGAGAGGAAGGTGCTGGGAAGGGAACAGGATGGGACAGGGAGGGAAGAAGAAAAATTAAATAGAGGAGTGAAAGATGAATTCATATTCTTCTTCCACCCAGACATCTCATTTCCTTAGGATTGGGTCTAGGGAGAACTGGGAAAGAAGGAACATAATATAGTAGAAAACACTGGGCTAGAGGATGTGATATCTGGCTATGTGAACTTGAGGGATTCACTTCCTATTTTGGGCCTCAGTTTCCCCATCTGTGAAATGAGGCACTTATCCTAGATGGTCTATAAGTTCCTTCTGGCTCAGGTGTTCTGTGTTCTAGGAGCTACTGAAAAATCCAGAAGGCTCTAGAATTCTGATTCTATTAAGTCAGTGTTCTTGGCATGACTAGGGTCCCAACGCAAGAACTAAGTCACTGCAAGAGATTCTAACTCCCAATGTAGAAGGAAGAAAAAGGGCTATTTGTTTGGGATGTATCTTCCTTCCCAGTTCCCTACATGCCCACATGAACTCCCCAGGCCCAATATGATCCAGAGTACCTGGAACCTCCTCCCCCCGCCCAGCATCCTCCCAGCAGCCAGCCAAAGGAAACAGTATCCTCTCGGCTCCCAAGACTCTCAGGTGCCCACCCCCTTCCCTCTACGTGCCTGATGCCATGAATGTTCTTGATAGCATAGCTGATCTCCCGCCTCAGCTCCTTTTCATCAAACTCCATCTGTACAAAGGGGAGGAAGGCACAGCCTATCAGAGGGCTTCTCAGAACCCCCAAATATCAGGTAAGAGAAATAAAGAGCCCCTTTACCTGACCACAGGACATAGTCAAGGCCACCAGGAGGACCATCCCATTGGCATTCTGGGCACCCAGGACCTTAGGACCTAAATTCAAACCACAACTAGTTGTCCTGGAGAGATATGTCCCAGAGACTTCTTACCAGTGAGAATCAAAAACTGAGAGACTTAGAGCCAAAAGAATATTAGAGGTCATGTTAGCTTAACCTATCATTTTTAAAGGTGAAAAAACTAAAGTGAAGAGAATGTATACATCTTACCCAAGGTCACACGGAGAGTAATTAGCAGTAGTAGGGTGAGTCTCCCAGGCCCTCTGACTCCAGCTACACAAGATACTGTCCCTGGGTCAGGAAGGCACTCTTCTTCCTCTCCACTTAGCAAAGTCCTATTGGTCTCTTAAGGACAGGTAAGTGGCCCAATGGATAGACTGCCCAAGCCTGGAATCAGGGAGACTTATCTTCCTGAGTTTAAATCTAGCCTCGGACACTAGCTGTGTGACCCTAGGCAAGTCACTTAACCCTATTTGTCTCAGTTTCCCCATCTGTAAAATTAGCTAGAGAAGGAAATGGCAAATCACTCATATCTTTGCCAAGAAAACCCTAAAAGGGTCACGAAGTGTCGTGACTAAAAAACACCTGAACAACAACATTGGTCCATTAAGACCCAGCTCAAATCCCTCTTACTCAGTGAACTATGATCTACCATGTTCTCTCATTCCTTTGAACTCTTAATATCATCCTATGGCACTTATTACATACTGCCTTATGGACTTATTTACCATTTTATGTATGTGAGGTTTTTTTCCCCTTTAACTACACTATTAAAATCACTCGTGTCCAAGTAGATCAACTAACATTGGGGGACCGAGCACTAGACAGTTGGTGTGCTTGAATGAAAGAAGCACTAGATTAAAATTTAGGAGTCTTAGTCCAAATTCCGGCTCTGCCATCTGTGAAAACTTTGGCTTGTCTCTTTTTCTCTTCAGGCCTAAGTCATTTCAGGAAGAAACTGAGAGAGTTAGACTAGATGACCTCCCAAGTCACTTCCGGTTCTAACAATTGATGGGCTATTTCCTAAGGTTTCTTCCCAGCTCTGAAATGCCAGTCTGGGTGAAGCTGGATCAAGGTCAAAGAGGGAAAGTGTCATCACTGTGGACGAACTTACTTTGACCAGCTCAAAGGGGAAACGCTCATGGAAGATGCGATTGATTCGGGCCCCTCCAGACAGTTCATAGGTATCAATCTGGTCCCCCGAACCTTCAATCCTTTTCTCAAAGTCCACAGCAAACTGCTGGACCATCCTGGAAAGAGGAAATGGGAAAAGGATGAAAGGGGTAGTATCTAGAGCCACAGAAAAAACTGAACCGAGCTTCAGACCAGACACCTACAGCAATGGAAAATGGAAGGATGGGGACATTCAATGAGGCTGGCAGTCAGTCAGGAAGACAGAAAGGGGAGACTGAGCCTGGGACAGGAGAGAAGAAGCTGGCGATACAGAAGCAGATCTGGGCTACTTACTGTAACAGAGCCTTGGTCTTGCGGGAGGGGTCATCGGGACGGAAGTTCTTATACTCCTCCACCTCCTTTTCGATAGACAACAACTGACTCTGCAGCTTGTTCCGAAGTCCAGGTAGTGTGTCCCGGATATGGTTAGTCAGTTGCTATTCAGAGAGAAGGGGGAGAAAGGGTTAAAGTCAGCAAGTCAATAAACATTTATTAAGTACTTTCTATGTGCCAGGCACCACCCCACGAACTGCAGATACAAAGAAAGCCAAAAACAAAATCCCTGTCCTCAGGGAGCTCACATTTGAAAGGAGGAGAAAATAACTAGGTACATACAAGAGAGATAGATAAAGATATAATCTTGGGGCGATGGAAAGTGGTAAGGAACTGAGAAAAGCCTACAGAATCCTGAAGGAAGTCAGGGAAGCCAAGAGAGGGGACAGAGGAGGAAAGCATTCCAGGCATGGAGGACAGTCCTGCCTTTGTAAAGACGTGCCATGGGAGATGAAGTACCCTATGTGAGAAACAATTAAACAGACCAATGTAATTGGATTATGGAGCACATGGATGGGAGAGGCAGGAAGACTAGAAAAATAGGTACCACCACCAGGTGGCACAATGGATTAAGCACTGGCCCTAGAATCAGGAGAACCTGAGTTCAAATGTAACCTCAGATACTTACTAGCTATGTGACACTGGGCAAGTCACTTAGCCCTAATTGAGAAGGAAAGGAAGAAAGAAAGAAAAGAAAAGAAAGTAGGAAGGAGCCAAGTTGTGAAAAGTTTGTGTATCAAACCTGGCTCCTTCCAATCTGAGGTAAAAGGGAACCACTGGAGTTTACTGAGTAGGGGGTAGGAATTGTCAGACCTATGCTTTAAGAAGATGACTTTGGTAGATGAATGGGAAATGGGGGATAGATTGCAGTGGAGAGATCTGAGGTAAAGAGAATATTCAGAAAATTATTATAAAGAAAAGTGACGAGGAGGGGGGAGGGAATACATGCAGGATATGCTGTGAAGATAAAAATGATGAGATTTAACAACAGACTACATGGAGCGGGCGAGTGCAAGTGAGGAAGAATTGAGGATGAAACCAATATTTCAAGCCAGGGTAACTGGGAGGATGGCGTTACCCTTGGAAATAATGGGAATGTTGGGACCAGGAGAGGGCTTGGGGAGAAAGATGACTTTTGTTCCAGATGTGCTGAGTTCAAGATGTCCAAAGGCAGCTGGTGATGGAGGACTGGAGTTCAGCAGAAAGATGAGACTTAAATACACAGACCTGGAAATATCTGCATGGAGATGATATTTGAATCCATAGGAGTTGAGGACATTACCACACAACGCAGTATAGAGGAAAAAGGGCAGCCAGCTACAGTTAGTGGGTGTGAACTAGATGAAGATCCACCAAAACAGATTGAGAAAAAAGTCAGCAGACAGGTAGGAGGAAAGACAGGAGAGAGCACTGTCACAAAAACCTAGAGTGGCCCATCCATTGGGGAATGGCTGAATAAACTGTGGTATATGAATGTAATGGAATACTATTGCGGTATCAGAAATGATGAACAGAAGGACTTCAGAGAGGCCTGGAAGGACTTATATGAACTGATGCTGAGCGAAAGGAGCAGAACCAGGAGAACTTTGTGCACAGCAACGACCACAATGTGTGAGGAATTTTTCTGGCAGACTCAGTACTTCATTGAAATTCAAGGACTTAAATAATTCCCAATGGTCTCTTAAGGCAAAATGTCTTCCACATCCAGGGAAAGAACTATGGAATTCAATCGCAGAATGAAGCAGATCACATTCTTTTGTATTATGTTTTGGTTTGTTTTATGGTTTCTCCCATTCATTTTAATTCTTCTAAGCAACATGACTATAGTGAAAATGTATTTAATATGAATGTATGTGTAGAACCTATATAAAACTGTATGCCATCTCAGGGAGGGAACGGGGAGGTAGGGGAGAAGGGGGAGAGAGAGAGGGGAAAAATCTAAGATATATGGAAGTGATTGTAGAACACTGAAAACAAATAAAATAAATAAATAAATAAATAAATAAATAAATTCTGAAGGAATCTACAAATAAATATGGTAGGTCAGGTGAAAAGTGATAGCCAACTCAAACAAGGGTTGTTCAGGTAATAGAACTTAACAGTATCACTGACAAAAGACTCCAATATTTTTTTCAAGATGTATGCTGTTACTTCACTTATTATACTAAATAGAATTGACATGTACACATTTAAAAAAAAAACCTAGAGTGGACAACCAGGAGGAGACAGTCAGCAACAAAAACTGCAGAGAGCTCAAGAACGCTGCAGAATGAGAAAAGGCCATTAGATTGGGCAACTCATGAGACTGGACAATTAAAAGTACTTTGGTCACTGAAAAGGGTGGGTTCTGCTGAAGGATAAGGTTGAAAGACAGACTACAGAAGTTTAGAAGAAAATTAGGGGAAAAGTTAAGTACCTGGAGAAATATTAAGTGCATATGGGTAATGTGAGCTAATATAATAAAAATGACAATATGACCTAAATCCATTCATTTATTCATTGCCATGAGGATTACTGCATAGAACTATAAAAGTTGTAACAAAATTCATCTAGAAGAACAAAAAGTCAAGAATCTCAAGGAAAACAATGAGAAATAATGGGAAGGAAGGAGACCCAACAGCATGAGATATCAAACTATATGACAAAGTAGTAATCATTAAAATTATTTTGTTCTAGTTAAAAAATTGAGAAGTCATTCAGTGGAACAGATTGAGTATGCCACATACAGAAGCAAAAGAATCCAGTGACCAATTTGATAAACTCAGAGACCCCAGTGACAGAGGTAAAGACTCACTATTTAATGAAAAACCGTGGAGAAAGCTGGACAGAAGTCTGGCAGAAATTAGGTTTAGACCAATACTTCCATCATATACCCAGATAAGCTCCATATGACTTATATGACCTAGATATAAAAAGTCACATTTTGGATCCATGGATAGAAGAAATGTTCCTAACCAAATAAGGGATAAAGAAGGTCACAGAAGATAAAAATGGATAGCTTTAATAATTTTTTTTTTTTTACAAAAGAATCAAATGCTGCTAAGATTAGAAGGGAAATAGTTAACTGGGGGAAAAAATCCCTACAGTAAGTTTCTCTGATAAAGGTATCTTTTGAAGATGTATATATATATATATATATATGGAACTGATTCAGATTTATAGGATTTATATATATATTTATAAATGCCATTCCCCAACTGATAGTTAAAGGATATGAACAGGTAGTTTTCAAAGGAATACATCCAAGATATAATCCTATACAAAACTACTCCAAATTACTAATAATTAAAGAAATTGGAATTAAAGCAACACTGAGGTTCTACCTCATACCCATCAGATTAGGAAAACTGTAAAAAAGGAAAATGACAAATGTGAAAGACAAAACTAGCATGTATATGCATTGCCACAATGGGCTAGCACCTCTGAGCCCCAGGCAGGTGGACAGGCGCCAGGCCCATCCACCCTGTCTCTCCTCCAAGGGCATCAAGCACATGGGACCTCTAGAATCCCACATTCAACTCCTTGGCTCTCATAGAGCTGGAATTGATTCCCTTGCTTCTGAGAACTTTTCTGATAGCTGCTTTTAGTGGGGGGCTGGGGAGGGGGAGTCCTGAGCTGTTGAACCTGTGAACTGGTCCAACTATTCTGGAGAACAATTTGGAAGTATACCTCAAAAGTCACTAAACTATGTGTACTTTTTGACCTGGAAATATTGCTACTAGGCATATATCCCAAAGAGAACAAGAAAAAAGGAAAAGGACCTATATGTCCTTTTCAATACAAACGTATTTATAGCAGCTCTTTTTGTGGTGGCAAAGAACTGGAACCTAAGGGAATGGCGATCAGTTTGGGAATAGCTACACAAATTACAGTTTCTGTAATGAAACTCTATTGTGCTGTAAACAACAACTAAGGCGACAGTTTCAGAGAAACCTGGAAAAACTTGTACAAAGTGATGCAGAACGAAATGAGCAGAACCAGGAGAACTATTTATACGCAACTACAACATTATAAAAATGAACTTTAAAAGACATAAGATCTCTGATCAATATAATGATCAACCCTGATTCCAAAGGATTTAAATTAAGAATCCTACTCACTTCCAGACAGAGAAATGAGGGAGTAAGTAATGCAGAATGAGGCATGTTTTTTTGATGTAGCCAATATGGGAACTTGTTCTGTTTGATTGTGTATATTAGTTTAAAAATAATAATAGTTAACATTTATATAGCATCTACTATGTGGCGGGCCCGTGCTAAGTGCTTTACAAACATTCTGTCATTTGGTACTAGGGTGTTTTTCCTTCTCCCCCAGAGGGAGAAGGAAGAGGCAGGAAAAAGAGAAAAAAATTGCTTGATAATTGGGGAGAAATTAACTTTTAAAAAATTATTATTTACTTATTTTAAACATTATTTTTAAATTTTTGAGTTTCAAATGTTTTAAATTAATTAAAAATAAAAGTTTTTAAAAATAAAATGACAGGAGAAGAACTAGAGGTACTGAGTGTAAATAGCTTTTTCAAGGAGTTTGGCTAAGAAAGGGAAGAAAGATAGGGTAACAGAGAGAGTGGGATCTAATGAGATTTTTTTAAGGATTGGGAGATATGGGCATCTTTGTAGGCAGCAAAAAAGGAGCCAATAGATAAGAAGAAACTGAATATTAAAGAAAGAGAGAGGATGACAATAAATTAGAGCCTCCTAGTCCTTGGTATAGAGTCCTTAGGATCCAAGAGAGTGGGATCCCAGAGGTCACCCCTTCCCAGGGCCCTTGTTCTTGGGGCTCCCCAACGTGATTGTGTTACAGCCCACCTCCATGAGATCCAATAGGAAAGGAATCTCTTGTTGGTCTTGAGAAATTAGGGTGCCCTGGCAGGTCATTTTGTCCATCCTCAACTACAAACTTACCCCAGCTCTACTCAAGACAGAAGATGGACTTTTGGGTGAGCCACTGTTCTCTCACTCCCTGTCGGTGAACAATCATAACTTTTCATGTTAAGAAATATCTAAATGGACAAGACCTATCTGTAGTTTTCCTTAACATAATGAATCTCACTTGAGTCTTTTGTAGACCTGGGTACCTGTCCGTTAGTGTTTGTGTACACCTTGGTCTCATGATCTTCAGAGGAATGAGAGGGAAAGTGAGAGGAAGAATGAAAAAGGAAATCTTCATTAGTAAAAGGAGGAGGGTAAAGGAAAAAGGAAAGAAATCTTACTTTCTCCAAGGAAAAAGGAAAGAAATCTTATTTCTGACTAAGATGGCTTCCTGAACAGAGGCAAAAAGGCCACCTTCCACACACCCACTCCAGTAGAAACAGAAAAATAGCACCAGACTGAAGGACGTTCGAGGAATCTTCAATAAATTATATATAGTAATTATATCTACCAAGAACAGCCCAAAAAGTCATCCAGAGGCCCACAGGCAATAGATACAGGCCAATGAGCAAAGCCAAGGGCAGTACAGACAAACAAGGTAGAAGCCTCTCAGCCTTACCAGATACAGGACCAAACGGGAGATACCGCTGGAGAGCCAGTAAAGCTCTATGGCCAATGCAGCAAGAAAGCAGAGGCCTCCTACAAAAAAGCCTCAGGGGAACCCAGAAGCAAGTCTGAATCATGGAAATGACTGGAAGCAGCATCAACTAGTCCCAGATGCAGCAGGGCTCAAATCAGGTCATCCCAGGCCCAGGGATTCTGTCCTGAGATGCTATAGAGCAGGAATTCTTAACCCAAGGTTTGTGGACTTTAAAAACTATTTCAATAAACATATCTTGATGTAATGGGTTTGCTTTGTAATTCTATATATTATTTTATGCATTTAAAACCATTATTCTGAAAAGGAATACATAGGCTTCATTAAAGTGCCAAACATGATGTGACACCAAAAAGGGATAAAAATCTCACTGTAGAGGGTCCTGGAGGTCCAGTGCTCTGAACCTCAAAGATACAGGAGAGACAAAAACCTACCCTGGGAGATACTCTGACATCAGTCAGCATGGGAACCCAGAGGACCAAGGACAAAACTATAAGCAGGGCCAATCATCCCACCCAAAAGCCCAGCAGAAGGCAGAGCCTGGTGCTGCCACAAAGCTCCCATTCAGGAACCAAGTTATGAGAGATGAGTAAACTAAAGAAGACAGAAACCACCCTAAATAATTATTATCGATTGAGAGGTAATCAAAGATCCAACCTAGAAGAAAATAACTTCACAACAACTGAAATGGAGACTCAAAGCAGAAAAAAAATATTTTCTACAAGGACTACATAGATATATAGAAGATATCTAGCAAGAGATTTTAAAAAATGAAATTAAAATTTTGGAATAATGAAGGGGAAAGGAGAATAAACTTCATAGAGAACAAAGTGATAAGCTTTACCTAAGTAAATATTGTACTCTGATATAGCCTAATATAGTCCAAACAGAAATTATGTCTATGGACTACAAAAAACATTAGAACCAAATCAAAAGATTAGAAAATGTCAGAAAATGTAACATATCTGCTGAAATAAATGTGTGTATGTATGTGTAGTGTGTATACACACATACAGACAGACACATATACAAACATATGGTATATATGCCCAGATCTATTAGAACTAAAAGTTAAAATGAAAATAGAAAGAACGTACCAATCACCTCGTGAAAGAAATCCTAAAAGGAAAAGGCCCATCACGAAAATCCAAAGCTCCCAACATGAAAAAAAAATTACTGTAGGCAGTTAGAAGGAAAGAATTCAAGTACCTGGGAACCACAGTCAGGATCACACAAGACATAGCAGTTTTTACTTTTAAAGAGAGATCTAGGAGTACAATTTTCTAAAAAACAAAAGATATAGACTTGCAATCAAAACTAATTTACTCAGAGTATAATCCTTTAGGTAGAAAATGGACATTAACAGAATAAGGACCAGAGTCGAATAGTTGAAAGGCAAGCACAAGAGTCAGGAGAAACCCAGAAAGGTACATTTATGTAAGTGATTGGAAGAGGCTCTGAGACGATGAGGAGCTAATGTTTTAATAGAAGGAGAAGAAACAAGTACTCTTTCAGAAAGGACACAGAACAAGTTAAATAAGACAAACAGAGGGCCTGGGTGTGTACTGGCTGCCTTCGGATAGTTTTAGGAGGGAAAAGAAAAGGATACAGCAGGGTAGAAAGGGGAAAGGCATAAATGAAACTTACTATTTATCATAACTGAGTTATTTTAGGAGAAGATACAAAAACTCCTGCAAAGTGAAGTGAGCAGAAGCATACGAAGATGTACAGAATGACAACTATATTGTAAAGACAAACAACTCCGGCAGGGCATTAATCAACACGATGACTGACCACAGCTCCGGAGAACTCACCCTGAAGCATGCTGCCCACCTCCAGCTGGAGATGATGGGCTCAGAGTACAGACTGAGATACGTACTTCTTTGGACATAGCTAATATGAGAAGTTGTCTTGCTTGACTATTGTCTATCAATCGTTTCACTCATGTCCGATCTTTCGTGACCCCATTTGGGTTTTCTTGGCAAAGATACTGGAGTGGTTTGCCATATCCTTCTCCAGCTCATTTTACAGATGAAGAAACTGAGGCAACCAGGGTTAAGTGACTGGCCCAGGGTCACATAACTAGTAAATGTCTAAGGTCAGATTTGAACTCACGAAGATGAGTCTTCTTGACTCCAGACCGGACACTCTATATACTGTGCTACCTAGCTGCTTAACTATAGATGTTTGTAATGGGTTTCATTTTTCCTGCTTTCTCAATAAGAGGTGGAGGGGGAGAGGAGGAAATAGGAAGGAAAGAGTATAAATTTATGAAAAGCAATCTGGAATTATGCTCAAAGAGTTAGAAAACTGTGTAAATACCTTTTGACACAGCAATACCACTATTAGGTCTGTTTCCCGAGGTGATTGGGGAAAAAGAAGAAAAACCTATATATTCTAAAATATTTGTAGCAGCTCTTTTTTGTGGTGGCAAAGAACTGGAAATTGAGGGGATGTCCATCTGGGGAAGGGCTAAAAATGTTGTGGTATATGACTGTGATGGAATACTACTGCACTGTAAGAAATGACGTATGGGTTGATTTTAGAAAAATATGGAAAGATTCGTATGAAATAATGAAAAGTGAAGTGAGTAGAGCCAAGAGAACACTTTATACAGTAAAAGCAATACTGTTCAAAGAATAATTGCAAACAACCAAGTTATTCTGTGTACTTCAAATACTCAGATCAACTATAAAGGGCCCATGAAGGAAGACACTATTCACCTCCAGAGAAAAGAAGTGATGAATAGAAAATGACCTTCTCTAGAGCAGGAAGGAGAGAGGAAGACAATGAGGAGCTTAAAATGTAATGAAGAAAGAATATAAATCTAAAAATAAAATAAAAATTAATTTTTCAAAAGAGTGTACAAACATGGATGAAAGAGCAGGGAGAGCAGGCAGGCATTGGATGAACCTCACCCTTATCTGTCCAAGAAAAAGGAGGATTGAATACACACACACACATACACATACACACACACATACACATACAAACATGCATACACATACATATACACACATGCACACATACACACACACACAGAGTTTGGTATAGAAATATATCATATTCAACAGAGAACTAGGCGAGAATAAAGGGAGTGTTAAGAAAGCAGACGATCCTGGGGAGATGTTAGGAGGGCTGACAATAATCATTTCTGAGCCCATCACCTCTGTAGCTGGAGATGGGTAGCATGCTTTATAAGAAAATAATTAAAAGCAAAACAAACTTCAGATTCAGAGAGTTGTAAAGGAAGGGATTAAAAGAAAAAGAAAAGAATTGGAAACTAAGGGGGTCCCCATCAATAAGGGAATGGTTGAACAAATTATGGTATATGAATGTAACAATATTATCGAGCCATGAGAAACGATGAAAGAGATGTTTTCAGAGATTCCAGGAAAGTGATGCATATACATATGTCCATATATATGAACGTATATACACATATGTGTGTATACACACATATACACATATATTCATCTAAGTACAGATGTATTTCTATATATGTACATATATATACACATACACACTGTATAAACTGATGCAGAAATAAGAAGAAACAACAAATTACAAAATGACAACAATCTTATAAAGAAAAGGAACTATAATAAAAATCTTAAGAACTCTGAAATGACCATCCAGACGACCTTTGATGGAAGCAAAGAAGGAAGGAAACAAGTGTTTATCTAGGTGGCAAGCACCGTGCTAAGTATTTTACAAATATTATTTCATTTGATCCATAACAACTCTGGGAGATAGATAATAATTATCTATTTTATGCTATTATTATCCCCATTTTCAGTTGAGGAAACTTGCCTGGGGGTGTCACACAGGTAGCGTCTGAGGCTAAATTTGAACTCAGGTCTTCCTGACTCCAGGGTCCAGCATTCTATCCGCTGAGCAACCCCTAGCTTTCTCATAATGAAGTATGTTACCCACCTCCTGACAGAGAGGTGATAAACACAAGGTGAAGAAAGAGGCATTTATTTTTAGACATAGACATGGTAGGGATTTGTTTTAAATGATTGTGTTCATGTATTAAAAAGAGATTTTTCTTCTTTTTTTTTTTAATTGGGGGGATTTAGAAGAATGTAGTGATGCCAAAAGAAAGAAAAAAATAGGCAAGTGGAAACATTTTTTTAAGTGTACAGATAAGGAGTTCAGAAGGAAGAAAAGATAAGCAGAATAGCTCTGAAAATAACATTGAATTTAACTGAATACTTTAAAAAATGAGTTGAATGAAATAGAGATTCACAATTTCATATGCATTCCTCTTTTTATGTTCTTTGTATCTGGAAAAGTTTGTGGGATTTTGGTGTTTATTATCAGAATTTTTAAAAATACATTTAAAAATGACACAAAAAAATACATTGTTTTAAAAGGAGAAAAATCAAGGATCTGGGAAGATTAGAGAGAAAATAAGAGTCAAGGAAGAAAATGACAGAGGACATCTAGCTCCATTTGATTTTCCAGTGAGAATTATGTAGAATTTCAAGAGATTATTTTCCTATTTTTAGTTGCTTCAAAGCCTTCCCCTGTTATGTTCATGCTCTGTTTTCCTGTAGTCGCTAATAATAAAAACACTTTTTTTAGACCTCAGTGCAACTATCTATTCCCTTTAGGGACAGCGGAACCTTACAGACCTACAAACTATTCAGGAGTGACTGGAACAGGAAGGAGAGAACCTTGGATAGAAGAATGGCAGGTGGTAGCTGGGAAGGGAAACTGGCAAGCCAAGCCCCAGAGTTTCCAACAGAAAGGAGGAGAAAGGTGACTTGGGAAATGCTACAGGATCTACGGGAGTCACAGAGTCTCAGAATGTTAGTGCTAGAAGAGACTTTCAAAGACCAGCCCAACTCTTCATTTGATGGATAGGAAAGCTAGGCCTCAGAGAATGCAAGAGACCTACCAAAAGTCACCCGGTTTGCTAGTTTAAATACATTCTATCTTTTCACATAAACTAACTATGTTGTTCTTAGAACCCTTGACTTCCACCTCCCAAATGCCCTGGGTCACTTTCCCGCACCACCAGATTCCTCTTTTCCTCACCCACCCAGCACCCCTAAGAATCTGCCTAAATACCTGGTTCAGGACTTTCTGTAGGTAGGGTGTGCCCATGCGTTCAGCCAGATGGCGGTAAGATGGGTGGGAGAGGAAAAACTTTCGCTCAGCTGCCAGGGCCGCTGTAATATCCTTTTTGCCATCAATATCTTTCTGGCTCCGATTCACCACTCCAATGTAGCCTGTGGGACCAGGTTCAGAGATGAAAGGTCATGTAATTTTTCCAAGTTAGGGATCATTCCATAGAGCACAAAGGGAGGGCCCCTACCTCTGCGCAGGGGCAGCAGCTTATTCTCAAGGACATCTCGGGCATCGGTCCCTTCATCCATCAAATCTAGTTTAGTGATGACCCCTATAGTACGCTGTCCTGAGGAGGGAAGATGAAAATGTCAGTTTTTCTCAGCTCCCACCCTGGCACCACCAGAGTATACCAATCCTCCCCTCTAGTGATTGAACCAGGTCTTACCTTGAGGATCAACCTCCTTGGCAATCTTGAGGGCATCAGAATTGGCAAGGTCAGAGTTGGCAGGGGATACAGCCAAGATGAGACAGTTTTCCTTGGTGACGAACTGCATGAGCATGTCACGGATCTGGAACTCAATGTCTGGAGGCTGGTCCCCCACTGGAACCTTGGTCATTCCTGGCAGGTCTACCAGGGTCAGGTTCAGCACTGGACAGGGGCAGTCAAGAGGATGGAATCAATGGGGGAACTGAGGAATAGAGCAGTGACCAAAGGGAGAAGTCATTAAAAGGGCAGAGTCCAGGGAAATTTCAAAAGGTGGACTAGCTAGACATGGGAAGAGTGAGAAAAGATATACCTCTCAGGGAAGGTTCTAGATCAGATGTGGTCAAAGGTAGAAGTCAGAAAATGGAAGGAGAAGAAGGGGGAAGATTCTCAAGGGGGTGGGTGCAGAGACCAAAGGCTGCAGCCCTCCTAAACCACTTTCTCACCATGTGGAGAATAGACCCGCAAGTTGATGGGCACTGCTGAAATGCCCTTGTTGGAGCCAGTGACACGGTCAGTCTCTGCCTCAATCTCCAGCCGGACCTCCTCAAAGTCTGTAAACTTCTTTCCTTTGCAGTGGAGAAACTCGGCATATTCTGTCCCAAGGCACAGAGTAGATATCACCTTTGGCTCCTAGAATCGTCCCCCATCCCTGTCTTCAGTCCCTTCCCCCCATACACATGCATTTTTATCCTCTCCCTAGGGAAGTACCACCCTCTGTCTCCCTCGAGAGGGTCACATTTGTTTCCCAGTTTCTTCT
Organism: Notamacropus eugenii; assembly: GCF_028372415.1. Taxonomy (NCBI): domain Eukaryota; kingdom Metazoa; phylum Chordata; class Mammalia; order Diprotodontia; family Macropodidae; genus Notamacropus; species Notamacropus eugenii. Next base: position 479,521,277 of record NC_092872.1, on the reverse strand, counting down.
ATCCCCAGCAAGATATATTCCATGCTAAGGTATGCCCCCTTCCCCACCTCCACCCCAAATCTTCCAAGTAACACCCAGGCAGCTGAGTTCCAAGAGGAAGCCAGTATGAGCTATTTCAGTGTGTGGCCTAGGAGAGTGGTGGGGCACTAGGTCTATAAAAGGGTACACCCCTTATAGCCTATACCTGTGGTGGCATTCACCAGCTGCAGGACCAGTGGCCGGCGGGTCACAATACCAGATCCACGGGGCAGGAAATCCCTATATCAGAAAAGGGTGTCTGAGAAGGGCAAAAGTTTTTTCCCCTCATCTCTTCCAAGGGATATATTCCATCCTGAGGATTACTGCTCCAAGAAATCCTGGGTATCCAACCAGCTTCCAGAAATGACCCTTCCCTCCTCCACCCTGGCCCAGAGTATAACCATAAAGATAGAGTTGGGTATATGGCAGCAGAAAGGGTAGGGAAAAGAGAAGAAATAATGAGGAAATGCCAACCATAAATAGTACAGAAGGGTACAGATTTCTCTAACATACTACTCTTTCAGAACTTAATGATCCAGCTAAATATGGGCCTGCCTGCTCCTCCCCAAACCCAATATTCCATCTCTAGGCTTCATCCCTTTACATAAGCTATCCCCATCTCCTTCCTTACCTCCATCTCTTAGAATTCTTAGCTTCCTTCAGTGATCCCTTCAAGGGCAACCAGAAAAGAGAAACCTTTCCCTTTTTCCCACCTGACATTATTTTTAATTTACCTTATATGTTTTTAATTTCTTTGTGTATATATCCTGGTAGGATGGATGCTCTGTAAGAGCAAGGAACATTTCATGTCTTGTCTTTGTTTTCCCAGTGTCTAGAACAGTGCCTGACACATAGTAGGTGCTTTTTGAATGACTGATTGATTGTTTCAAGAAGATACGGGTCACAGTCAATGATAGGGCTTCCCAGGCAACTCTTATGTGTGTCTACTGCTTATCACTAGACTCACAGAATCCTGACCTGACCCCTGACAGCTTCCAGTCAACACTGAGTCTGAAATGGTTCTCTGGGAGGGGAAGGGTATACATGGAAAAACTATGGTGATGTAAGAAACAGAAAATACCAATAAAAACTTATTAAGAAAAATAATATGAAAAGAGGGAAAACTGAGTCACAGATCATACACCGGAAGTATTCTGCTCTCCAAGGCACATGGACTTCCACTAGTCACAGTTTGTAAGCCAAAAATCTGATGAAGCCTACTAAGCACAAACCACCCCAGGGGAAGAGGAAGAGTCTCCTCATTTCCCCTCCCCTGCCAGGTCTCAGTCCTGGATATTTTCTGCAGCTCCAGAGTCACAATCTGGACACTAAGGACAAGGGAAAGGTACCCCAGACTTATACCACTTCCTCTTCCTCCCATTTTTCTTTGGTCTTTCCTGCCTTTTCTGCTGACTTTCAATCCTTCACCACACCCCTCTGACTTGGACTTCCTGCCTTCAGCCCTCCCCTCCTCCTGCCACTGAGCCTGGCCCATGAGACCATCCCGAGGCAGCAGCAAGGCAGCTGAGTTTGGGTAGAAATGGAGTAGCTATCACGGCTGATGGAATGAAGAAGTCACAACATGACAGAGACATGACATGTTAGAGCCAAATGTGACCTTACAGATCACCTATTCCAAGCCCCCTGTGTTACAGACAGAACAAGATACAGAGGTGAAGTAAATTGTCTGGGCCACAGAGACTTAAATGGCAGAGGGGGAACAGAATCCAGGCTTCCCAAGCATCTCAACTCTCTCCTGTAAAACATGTTGCTGTAGGCCACAGGCCTGTTTCTCTGCCTGCCTCAGTAGTGTGGCTCCCTCTCCACCCTCACTTCCGACCCACACACTTGAGCATGTATTTCAAGGCAGGGCTCAGAGAAGGTACTGTGATTTCTCTGGATGAATCAGCAAGGACTGGAAAGGAAGACTGTCTCAAGGGAAGCTGATGGATAGGAGCTGTGTCCTAAAAAGCAGGCCCTGCTCTATTCAGAGTCTACAGGGTGGAACCTGAATTCCTCAGCTGGTACACAACACCAGTTGTGCACAAAGGCTGTGGAGATGGGGTGGGAGGTGGTAAGGACAGGGAAAGGCCTGGTGTCAGGTCAGGAACTGACAACTTTCACCTGGGGTTCCACTTCCAAACGTCCTAAGAATGCCAGGACAGGGAGGGCACATCCCAGGCATAGAGGCTTTCTTCCTCTAGTTTATGTCACAAGGGATAGGGGCTACAAAAATGGACTGTCCTTCCTTGGTCAGGGAATGGAAGGGAAGGCAGTAGGGGATAGGGACGAGGCCTAGCCTCCACTTAAAGAGAGGTAGCAGCATGGAACTGTGGGAAGAGCAGAGGACTTGGAGTTGGGAAACATTGGTTTTAGTTCTAAGTTTACACATGTACTAGTTTTCATGACCATGGACTAATCACTGCATGCTCTGAACTATTGTTTCTAAATGGGTCCAGACCTGTGATTTCATTCCTCAGGATAAGAAAACTCCCTTCACCAACCTAGATCTTCAACTGTTCAGGCAATTTCTAGTCTGAAGAGAGTTGCCTGGGTGCCCAGAAAGGATAAAGGACTTGCCCAAAGCAGGAAACCTGAGCTTTAGTTTCCTGACATAATGTGGGTACAATGGAGCACCGAGGTTATCCATCTCTCTGCTATTTCTGTTCAGTTCAGTCGTGTCTGACTCTTCATGACCGCATTTGGGTTTTTCTTGGCAGAGATACTGGAATGGTTTGCCATTTCCCTCTCCAGCTCATTTTGCAGATGAGGAAACTGAGGCAGACAGAGTTAAGTGACTTCCCCAAGGTCACACATCTAGTACATATCTGAGGCATTTCATCTGAGGCATCACTCTAGCAAGAAAGTGACTGTACAATGGGGCTGGTAAAACTTATCTCACCTGTTCACAAAGTTGGGAAGACAACACTGTAAACTTCAAAGTATCAGAGAAATGTGAGTTATTACATTGAGGCCTCAGATCCTCCCAACCCCTTGAAGTCAGGGACTGTTTAACTTCTCTTTGTATCCCCAGAACTTAGCATCGTGCCTGGCATATAATCGATGATTAATAAATTCTTTTTAATGGATGGGTTGCCCCTTCCCCTAGCCTAGGTGTGCACTGCTATATCCATTTCCCAAATCTCAGCAGAGATGCTATATCTACTTTGAGGATTGGGGTAAGAAGCTAGGAAGGATTTCTTCCCAGCTCCATCTCAGTCCTGTTCTGAGCACGGTTTTCCTACCTACAAAAGGTGAGGAAGGGGGAGGGGAATTCAAGACTTCATCAAATCCTGGGAGGAAGCATCAGGAGAAAACTGAGGCTGATGGGCTTGTCTACCTCTATCAGTGAAAGGATTAGGAAAAAACAAAAAACAAAAGGCATCCGGCCTAGGAATATTTAAGCAGACTTGTTAAGGTAGTATCATAGAGTCATATATCTGAAAGCTGTAGGGGACAGTGAAAAACAATGCTTCTTCCTATCAGGCAGGGGATAGAGAATAGAGAAGAGAGTGTCCAGTCCAATAAAGGCAGAGGGACCAAATGCCATGGCCTAAGCAGGAGCAGGAAGATGAGCTGAGGGAGATATGGAGTCCCCAGATGGAGGTGCACTCATCATCAGTTCCCTCCCCCAAACCCTCTACCAACATAGAGGCGGAACCCCCACCTGGCCAGCTCCTCGCCCAGCAACACCATGGCAACAGCCAGTTCCCATGGAAACATGCCCAGAGAGGAAGAAAACCACAAAGCACTCCCCCCTTCACAGAAATGGAACTGATCTCCACCACCTCCCCCACCTCTATTCTGAACCAATAGATCAGCCTGATGACAGCAGACTTCACTGGTCCTAGGAACTGGGGGAGGAAAAGCCTAGATGGTTCAGCAGGGATGGATAGACAGATAGATTGGGGATGGGGAGAAATAGTCCCATCTTCTATCCCAAGATCTCAATTCTGCTATCTTTTAATAACTCAGCCCCCAACACTCAGACATCTAGGTCCTCACCCTGACAACAGGGCTCTGAGATGCCCTGGGTCTGACTGCCTCCTCAAACCGACCAAAAAAAAGAGAGGGGGCATATACAGGGGGGTTCAGAAAGAGGGTGCTCAGTCTAGCTGGACGTTCAGAGCTTTTGGCCCCAGGAAGCTGAGGCTTCCCCAGGCCCTGGATCTCTTTAGTAATGCCTACCACCTGAGCTATTAAAAGGACAATCAGCTTAAAGGGAAGCAGAGATTACAGGCAGGGAGACAGCCTGGACCAGGAATTCCCCAGTGAGAATCACTGTTCTCTGTAAAGGAGCACAGAAAGCAATATATGCGTAGTCAGGAACGTCTGGGCCTCTCCATCCTTTGGGGTAACCTCTAGAGGAACCTTCAAGGGACTGGTCCAAACAGAGCTCTATCTGTCCTCCACGTTCTTGGGAAGAGTCACCGAATCACGGAATTCGATGATGTGAGTCAAAGTCACGTATTTTAGAATGAGAATCACAGTTGAGAAAATGCACCTCCCTCTCTTCACCGGAGAGGTGGGGGACTATGGATGTACAATACTGCACATACTGTCAAACCCAGTCATTGCGTTGGTTGACTTTGCTGACCTGTTGTTTTATTTCCTCTTTTAATCTTTGTTACAAGGGAAGACCATATGGATAGCTGAAGGGAAAGGTATATATTTGGACATGAGTGTGATAATAAAAACAAAAGTCATCAAGAGAGGAAGGTAGAGAAAGAGGGAGGGGGAGAAAGAAAGAAACAGAGGGGGGAGAGAGAGAAAGAACTTAAAAGAAAGCCCCATGTGACTTTGATCAAGTCATTTTGCGTGCCTGGGAATTAGGCTTCTTATCTGTGAAATAAGATGGATGGATCAAATGATTTCCAAAGTCCTTTCCAGCACTAATATTCTATAGTTCTATCATTTGGGGAGTTTAGTTAAACCTTCCCATTTTATAGATGAGAAAACTGAGACCCAGAAAGCAGACACAAGATCAGGGGAAGAGTCCAGAGTTTCTCTAAGTCAGGGTCCTAGATGCCGTTCTGCTTGGCAGATTCTTTACCTCAGAGTCACTCTCCTTCAGAAAGAAGCTCTGATTTCTCTTTATACCCCAGACAAAGAAAAGAATAAGCATTTATTAAGCACCTACGATTTGCCAGGCACTGTGCTAAGCACTTTACAAATACTGTCTCATCTGATCCCCACAACAACCCTGGAAGGAGGTGTTATTATTATCCCCATTTTACAGATGAGGAAACTGAGGCAGACAGAAGTTGAGTGACTTGCCTAGGGTCACACAAGTAGTTAAGCTTCTGAGGCCGAATTTGATTTCTAGCCTTCCTGACTCTGTGCCCATTGTGCCACCGAGCAGCCTCCAAGAGGTCAAAGTGAGTTGCCAAGGACAGCAGCAGAACCTAACAGCTGATTTCTACATTTCTGGGTGTGCCTCTCTGAGGACCAGCTCTTCCTAGAGAAAGTCAGAGGGCAGACCCAACTCCATGGGGCATCCCAGAGGCCAGGGGTCTTATTTCTCAGCCAGCTCCTTCAATCTCTGTTCTGGGTGGTTAGAGAAAGGGAACTCCTGTTTCCTATTTCCATTCCATCTCTGTAGTTCCTTCCCCTTCAAAGAGATACAATCTGACCATACACTTCAATAAAGCTAGTTCCCCATTCCTCCTTTCCTCGACTCCTCCCGCAGGCTTCCTATCATGCATCCAGGGAGCTTGCCAAGTTTACCCGCCTCTGTCAGTATACCAGAGGGGTGCCCTTTCCTCCCCAATGGCATGAGAGGCTGGATGTGGGGGACATCCAATAATAAGGCACCCAGAGAGAGTGGTGGCCGGCCCCACCAGACACCTCCTCACTGCCCCTGCCAGCAGTATGGGAGAGTGTGGATGGGGCAATGCTAGCTCTCACTATTAAGTTCTGGTGAGGTTGGGGGATGGTAAAAAGTGAAGCTGGGAGACTGCGAAAGCAATTTCCTTGCCATCTGCTGACTCATCCTCAAACACACACCAGGCATAAAGAGAGAAAAATGATACCTCCAAGGAGTTCAAAGCACTTTATAGGGAACATCTCCATCATCCCCAGACTATAGAAGCTCAGTGACCCTAACAGCTGTTATTCTGTTCTGTCCTATGGTCTCTGCTCAAAACAGACAGGCCACCAAAAGGGGCACTGCCATGTGAATAGGTAGCACCTAATGACTCTTTCCAGGGGCTCCAGGACTTGTGGAACAATGTTAACCATGTCTGAGAGCTTGGGGTTACAGGAAAAAGAGAGGAAGGTATTGACTCCTTTGGGTGCTTTGAGATCACTTAATGTAGTCTACTTATTGCCCCATTACACTGAGGCTGGATGCACTGGGAAGGCCAGAAGAGGAGGATTTGATATAAACAAAGTGGACCTTTGTAGCTTGAAGGAATTTTGACTGCTGAGGATGGGATAGTCTTGTGTCTAGAAAGAATACTAGCCTGGCAGTTAAAAGACCCCAGTTCTGACCTTGGTCCTACCACAGACTTTCTGGGTGACCTTGGACAAGTTACTTTCCCTTTCTGGGTCCCAGTTTCCACAACTGGAAAAAAAACAGGTTAGATCAAATGATCACAAAGGTGCCCTCCAGCTCTACAGGAATGGGGTGGGGTATCATCTCCCCAGAGGAAAGACAGGATGGGAGGAGTGTGGGGTTGGCTGGACTCAACAAATCCCTCTGTGTTCTTTTTCCCCCGTCTTCCCCAAGAGGGATGGTTGTGGGTATGTCTGACTCACTGGTCTAATGGATTTCAAGAACAGTTTCTAACCTTAAGAGCGGGGCTGCCTCACTTTTGCAGCCATACCCTATCAAAGGAGCAGGGGACCCAGTCAGGGACGGGAACATCAAGGTCTCTTCTCTCCAAAGTGGAGCTCCTCTGCTGGAAATCCACCTCCCTTGGGGGAGACAGAAAAGGAAGGAAGAAACAACTTTAGAGCATCAGGCAGAAGAACCTGGCTGAGAAGCCCCATTTCTCATCTCCACTCTAAGTCACACTTGCCTGATAGCTGATTTCTTTCCAACCTCCAGTTCGAGCTCACAGAAGCCTGGTAGAAATGGTATAGCTCCTGTGCCAAATTCGATACTAACACATATTGGCATTCAACTTCCTTCTTAGAACCACTGCCTGACTTTTTTTTGGACAGGAATTCAAGGAAAATGAGGCAGTAGCTACTGCTCAAAAGAAAGCTGCCTCTCCCTTTGACTCCTTTGGTGTTGGATTTGAAAAGAGATATGAATAATGTTGTGGTGAGGGGCTGTTAGTGGGGGAGGGGAGGTGGTTGATGGCAGTCCTGAGTTGGGGTGAGCAGGGAAGAGAAAACAGAATGGATGGTGCTGTAAAGGCAGGTCAAAGGGTCACTAAACCTTAGAGATGGAAGGGACTTCAGAGGTCTGCCCTAACAAGTGGTCATCCATCTGTCCTAAGACCTCCAGGGATACAGAGCTCACTCCTTTTTCAAGCAGCCCATTCCACTTTGAGGCACCTATGGTGTTTAAGAAACAGTTCTTCATCTGATGAAATCTGTCGTTTTGCAACTTTTATCCACTGTTTCTTGTTCTGCCCTCAGACGCCAAGCAGAGCAAGGCCAGTGTCTGCCTGACAGTCCCTCAAATACTGAGGAAAACTATCAGTCTCCTCTTCTCCAGGCCCACCCTGCAGCACCCCTGCAGACCCTGTGGTCAGTGGGATGACCAGTACAAGCCCTTCACCATTCTGGGTGCCATCCTCTGGATAAAGTCCAATTTGTCAATGTTTTTCCTGAACTGGAGTGCCAGGGACTAAACACAATATTTTAGAAGCAGTCCGTCCAAGGAGGAGGACAGGGAAAATAATGACTTTCCCCATTCTCCTCTCAACACAAACAAAGGTAATATTAGCTTTTTCGGCTGTCATGCCATACGTACTGCTGATTCACACTGAGCTTACACAATGCAATGTGTAACACAACCTCTCCTCCAGCTAACCTCTACCTCAGGCTTCTGTTTTCTCAGCCTAGTGTAACAGGGAAAATGTTGGGGAGCAGGGAAAGTGATGGAGAAGGAAGAGATTGGTTTCTGAGTATGTGCAGGACCTAGGCGACTCATTTGGGCCTGCAGATTCTGAAACATGTCTGTAAGACTGACTTACGGGAGAAGTGACCACTGGGGCAAAAGATTTTTTTTTTAATGGATAGCTTAAGAAGCGATGAGCAGGATGGTTCCAAAAAAACATGGGATGACGTATACGAACTGATGCAGAGTAAAGTGAGCAGAACCAGAAGAACACCGTAACAAGAATATTATAATGATGATCAACAGTATAAGACAATTCCAAAAGATTCGTGTTAAAAAAGCTGTCCATCTTCAGAGAGAGAACTGATGAGCTTTGAGGGTAGAATGCAGCATCTTGTTTTTCACTTTATTTGTCTTGCTTTTTTTTCAACAAGGCTCATATGGAAATATGTTTTGTATGACTTCACATGTATGATTAATAGATGTCGTACTGCTTGCCTTCTCAAGGTACAGGGGAGGGAGAGAATTTGGAATTCAAATTTTAAAAAATTGAATGTTCAAATTTTTTTACATAATTGGGAAATATTTAATGAAATAAAAATATATTTAAAAAATAAAATGGTTGGCTTTTATTTTTAGATCACCACTTCCAAATATATATCTCCCCTGACTCAATATTTAGTGAGCCATCCCTTGTAACAAAGTGACTCAGAAAAACTAAATCCTGTATCAATTGAGTTTGGTGGGCCAGCTTATTAAGCTTAAAACTGTCCTAAGACCTGGAAGATACTCTAGAGGCGCAATGTTCCACATCTCTGCCCACTTCTGCAAATAAGGGACAGAGGGGCATTTTCCTATCTCTTCTCCAGGATCAAGCTTAGTCATGAAAATTACACAGTACCAGGTTTCAGCATTTTGTTCTAGGAAAAGGATTTCTCTACACATCATGCCCTGAGAGGTCCATTAGACGGAAGATGAAACCACCATCCTTAGCTGAGAATCTAGTGATCTGCTATTAAGGTCACTGTTATAATTATATCTATTATACCAGTAGTCAGTAAAAGCATGTTATGTCTCTTCAGTAAAAGAGCCTATGTATGGGGAGTTAGCATGATTTAGGAGACAGTGTCTTATATTTAAAGTCTACAGAGAAGTGGGTTCAAATCCTGCCTCAGACACTTAAAAAATATGTGATCTTAGACAAGTCACTTCATCTCTTACAGCCTCAGTTTCCTAGTCTGTAAATTGGGGATTACAATCCTTGCATTACCAACCTTAGAGGGCTGTTGTAAGGAAAGCATAGCAAATCTCATATAAATAAATAGATGATGTAATTCTCATTTCTAGGTCCCATCTTGACAATTAAGCTGGCATATGCCAGGGTAAAACAGAACAATCACAGCCTTGACTCAGGAGATAATGGGTATTTCCCAATCAACCCTGCCTCTGACTTTTACCAGGTGTGGGCCTCTCTCCTCATGCTCTTCTAGCCTCAGAGTGGGGTTAATAACACCTCCCAGGGTTGTTGAGGATCAAATGAGGTTATATCAATCCTTTTATATCCTTAAAGGGCTATGTAAATATCAGCTATTATTATTTGGTCCCAGATCTTAAGGACACTAGTCATCCACCAAATTCTGGCAAAGATTCAGGAGGTGGACTTTCCAGGTCCCTGGAAAAGCAGGGGCTTTTCTTCCTCCCACAGTAATGGTCTATTGTAATGTACTGTACTTGGCTAATAATGCCTTTCCTCTCTCAATGCATTAAGATCAGATGCATCTGAGTAATAAGAAATAAAACAATCCCATGGTAATAAATAGGGATGTCAAAGATGGATGAAGCAGCTAATTGTTCCTGCTAGACTCGAGCTCCCCCTACCTCTGCTTCCATTCTCCCTCCTGAAGATTCTTCAAAGAAACTTACCAAGGGAGAGTTGTCAGAAGGGAACCCAGGGATTTTGGTTCCCAGTCCCTCTCCTTCACTTCAGCACCAAGATTACATTCTTTCCTGCTTTATACCACTGGAGGGATCCTGGGTGCCGTACCCTCAGTCCCAGGAGGAAGATGGAAACAATGTCCCTTCCCTGAGGCCTGATCTACTTTGCCCTTCCAGCCTTGGCCATCAATAATGATAATAACCCATGTTTCTATAGCCCTTTAATACTGATCATCTTATTTCTTCCTCCCAACAACCCTGTGAGGTGTATATGTAGTATTTATTCCCACTTTGCAGATTAAGAAACTGAGGCTCAGCCAGAGGAAGTAACTTGCCCAAGGTCATTCACAGGTAATTAGTGTCAGAGTTAAAATTTGATTCCAAGTGAGGAAGTCTTGCTTCAGGACAACTAGGTGGACAGAGAGCCAAGCCTGGAGTCAAGAAGATCTGAGTTCAAATGTGACCTTGGACACTTACTAGCAGTGTGAGCCTGGCCAAGTCATTTAACCCTGTTTGCCTCCGTTTCTCATCTGTAAAAGGAGCTAGAGAAGGAAATGGCAAACCACTGCTGTATCTTTGCCAACAAAACCCCAAATCGGGTTACCAAGAGTCTGACATAATTGAAAAACAACTGAATAACAACAGGAGATCTTTCTATTATATTTTGTTGCCTCCGATAGATTACTCAAATATTGAAACTGGGAAGGGCCCCACCCTCCCTCCCCCACATCCATATACACTCTAACAGAAGAAAACTGAGTCATGGAATCATACGTAGATTATAGCTCTAAGGGAACTCAGGGGCCAATCAGTCCAACCTCCTTATTTTACAGATGAGAAGCTGAGACCCAAAAAGTTGGATGACTTAACCCAATTCACACAGGAATTAAATGACAAATCTGGGATTCAGATCTTAGTTCTCTGACTCTAAATGCTGTGTTTTCCTATGATACCTCTCAAAATGATACCTCCTCCTCCAAGAATTTCCCTAGACTGACTGAATAACGGTCAGTTTTTCCCAATCCTTTCCTTACCCAGTTTTAAACTAGTCAGTCCATAAGCATTTATTAAGCACCTACTATGTGTCAGGCATTCCCTCTCCCTCAACCCCTCCACAAATGCCCCTTTTACATCCAACTCCCAACAGTCCCCAGTAGTAGACAATAGTAGAGGGGTAATGATCATGGAGGTGATGTAAAAATAGCCCATAAAATAGATTCCCCCCCCCCAAAAAACCCTCAAACAAACCATTCATTTGGAATATGGTTTCTCAGGGTAGTTGCATACAATTTTCCTTCTTAATTATGTTTCACAGGCTCAGATGCCTTAAAGTTGCAAGGAACCTTAAATGCCTAATCTAACCCCCTCATTTTATAGTTGAGGATGAAAGAGGTTACCCTGTGACCTATCCAAGGTGTAACAAAAACGCCATTTGAACCCAGGTTCTCTAACTACAAATCCAGTGCTCCTTCCACAACATTCATTTGCTTTTGGCTTTGTTGTGATTAATATTCAAACAAGCTTCCATTTGCTGAGTGCTTCATTGATGGGGGGACGCGAGGGGGAAGGAGATGGAGGCCTATTTGGGATGCAGTGAGAGCATACAGCAGGAGGGCGGAGCGGGGGGGAGGGGAATCTATGAAGCCAAAGACAGGAACCAAAATGTCTTTTTCTAAAAAGAGCATCCTTACCCTTCTTCACCTACATAGGCCATAGGCCTGGGCACCTAGAAGGTACTCAGGATAGGGAATCATAGAGCCAAAAGTCCAGCCCTTTCACTTGCTAGATGGGAAATCTGAGACCAAGGGAAAGGGAAGCGACTGGCCCAAGGTCACACAGCAACTCTCTATGGATCATATTCATGGCTGTTTCCCACTTGGGGGTGCTGGTTTATTGTGGAGCAAGTTCTCAGCGTCCCCTTCTGTCAAACAGGATGCTCTGTGGCTAACTGCAACATAAACATCCAGTCATTAAGAGGGAAGCAATCATTTCCCCATAGTGATGGCTGAAAACTATCCGTGCACCTGATGATCGCTACGTACTCTTCTGGTGAACAAAGGCTTAACTAGAATTGTTTTTAATTTCTCTAGGATGAAATAATAAACACAAAGTCATCATCTAAAAAACGGAGCAGGCTAGACTTGACAATAGTAATTAGAATTTATACAGTGTTTTAAGGTTTGTAAAATACTTTACAAGTGTTCTCATTTGATCCTCACAAAAACTCACAAAGACAGATGGTATTGTTATGCCCATTTTGCAGATAGGCAGCTTAAATAACTTACCAGGGTCACACTGCTATTAAGTGTCTGAGGCAAGATTTGAATTCAAACCCTTACTGAGTTCAGGCCCAGGCCTCTGTTGACTGCACCTTCCAGCTCCTATGATTCTGGGTATCAAAATGACCTGAGCTCCCTTGGTTCCCCTTTGCCAGTGGGACCAAGAGAGTAGAAGGGAAAGGTGGTTGTGATCAAGGGGGGGGAGAAGCAGATCCTTTGAAGAGTATATGTGCATGTGTATGTGAGCATGGATGTGGATAAAGATGAACAGTTTATTAACTCTGACCATGACTGTAAGTGGTTGTGTGTTAACATATACACCAGTGGCCTGGCATGTATTATATGTGACCATGCAATAAAAATAGCTAATATCTACACAGCACTTGGAGGTTTAAAAATCATTTAACGTATATTATCTCATTTGGTCTTCATATTGATGCTGGGAGGAAGATACTATTATTATCCCCATTTTACAGATGAAGAAACTGAGACTAAGAGAGGTGAATTGAGTGCTCATAGTCACACAGCTAATAAGTCTTGAAGTGGGATCTGAACTCAGGTCTTCTTGACTCCAAATCTAGCACCTTATCTATTATGCATTATTATAAGCTTAAGTATCTTAAGTTCAAGGGTACCCGGTGGAGATCAAGAGATACCTGAATATGCAAAGGAAAGTCTTCCATTTTGTGTCTCAGGCCTGATTGAAGGTGAAAAAACATTGCCTCCCATGCCCAGCCCCAGTAGACACATCCCGGTGCTATTTGTAGCAACTGAGGATGCTGATGGGAGGGGTGGGGGACGGGTCATGGAGGGCATCACAGAGCTCCTGTCTCCAGGATGGCAGAGGGCACAAGGGGGCCTCCTAAGACCTCTGGGTAGTTGCCCTTCCTGCCCATTGGATGGTATAGCCCTAGGCCCTCCCTTCCCCCAGCTCCTTTCATTCCTGGCCCCAATAACCCCAGCCAAGCCTAAAGAAACTTGAGCCTCTCGATGGCTCTCCTATCAGCCCCTGATCAACTCCATTTTCCTCTGGGTTCTTATCCTCCATGGGTCATTTTTCATCTCTGCTTTCCTTGACCCAGACATCTGAGGGATAGGTCTCCTGTGTACTCATGTGTGTTTTTCTCTCTCCTAGTGGCAGGGAAGGGATTTGGTCATGTGTACTTAGTGTTTAAAAGTGTGTTAAGCATGTGAATGCCCAATAGGCATATGGAACCCCTAGCATGTTCCAAATGCATATGCCAAGCATGTTTTATGCATAGTAGCAAAGCATATGCAGAGTACATTTCTCATAGCTGCAACATGGACTGGAAAGTAGGGGGAGTCAAGATGTGTTCTCTGATTGGACCATCTGGTTGCTGGGGTTGACAGGGAAGGAAAGTGTCACCTAGTCCTGAAGGATACAGCTAAATCTGAGGGGACCTATTTCTCAGCCAAGAAATTCTCCCAAATCAGGCTATACTGGAGGGCTCAGAGATAATGCCCAAAGGGAACTCAAATCCATGAAGTCCCTCCCAGATCAGTCTAGCTATCCATGACCTCTCTCCTCTGAACCTTGACGATGCTTTTCACCTGGACAGGTCAGAAGGTGCTTAGCACAGTTCAAATCTCTCTCTCTGTCTCTCTCTCTTTCTCTCTGCTATCCTTTTGCTGTGGCTTCCAGGGGGCCTTTGCGCCATTTAATTCTCTGTTCCAGTACTACTCTGGGAAGACCCATCCCAGGCAGGCTGTTCTTAAGCCCATACCATCCCACTCTGAGCTGTTCCAAGACTAAGGGAAAATCTGCTTCACAGAATCACAGGGAAGACACAGCATGTGGCCAAAGGGACATACCCTATGGATGCTTGGGCTAGCTTTCAGTTATATGAGTGAAACTGGAGGAAGAAGATCACTGACTGTCTGTTCAGTACTAGGACGAAGGGATGAACTGCTAGATCCATTCTCAGACAACCCAGACCCAGGTCAAAGAAAAGCAAAACAGATGTGTGCAGGGTGGAGTCCTTACCTGGGGGGAAGGAGGGGGACCAGGGAGGAAAGGGAAGAATGGCAGATCTCTGGGTAATAGCTACAGTATGCCTCATGTCTTAAGCAGCCCATGAGAAGATGGGTCCCAATCCCTATCACCAGCAGGAAGAAGGCATAAGGCTAGAAGATGGAGTAGACAAAAAAAAATAACATGTATGACAGGCTAGAAGATCATAATTTCCAGTTCAACCACTGACAGGCTAGATAAAAGTTTTCCCTCTTCCATGCCTCAGTTTGCCCACTTATATTTAATTATGATCTCATTAAGGGTATGAAGATTGGCAGCTGTTGACTCATATTCCCAACTCTACCGGGTATCGTACAGTGAAGAGAATGCTGACCTTGAGGGCAAAAAACCAGAGTGCAAATCCTGCTGCCGCCCTTTCCTGTGTGGCCTTGAACAAGCTGGGCTTTGGTTTCCTTAGCTATAAAATGAGAGGGTTGGAGGAGACAACCCTTTGAACTCTAAAAGGGTGATCCTATGTCTTTGATCGCAGACTCCTGAATCTCAATCAGACCCAGAATTCCTTGTTTCCTCTGCTACATCACTCGTTTCCTCCCTAGAGGAGAGAGGGAGACCGGGTCCTAAGGGAGTCTCATAGCCTGCCTTCATCACCATGCACACAACCCCAGGGACAGGCCCATGCCCACTGACATCAAGCGGAAATGCAGGCACTACCTGGGAGCTAGAGAGGAAAGAAGAGAAGCCACAACCCAGTGTCTTAATCAGCTGCCAGTCCTACAGAGAAATAAGAAGTATGGGCTACGGTCAGGTCCTAACCCCAACTCTGGTTATGTAACCTTGGACAAGTCACCACCCTCTAGGGGTTGAGAATTTACTTGGGGGCAGCTAGGGGGTGCAGTGGACAGAGCATTGGTCCTGTAGTCATGAAGACTGGAGTTCAAATTCTGTCTCTGAGCTGGCTGGGCAATTTACTTAACCTCAGTTTCCTCATCTGTAAAATGGGAATAATAAAAGCAACTATCCCCCCCATTGTCATGAGGATTAAATGAGATTAATTATAAAGTCTAAGTACAGTGCCCAGCAGATAGTAGATGCCATACCAATATTTGCTATTATGGTTGTTATTATTATCCAAAAGACTCAAGATCTGTTAATGGTTTTGAAATCAACAAGAAACCTGGATTTCTTATGTTTCTTTCCTCTTCCTCCCCATCTTCTCTTCACTTAACCCAGGTCTCAGTTTCCTCATCTGTAAAATAGGGATAATAATAACTGTACTTACCTCACAGAGGTAGGTAGTGCAATATACCTCTGCAATAGAGCAGCAGTTCTCAAACTTTTTGGTCTCAGGACCCTTTACATTCTTAAAAATGATTAAGGACCCCTCCCCAAAAGCTTCTGTTTATTTGAGTTATAGCGATCCATATTTACCATCTTAGAAATTAAAATATCTTATTATTATTATGAAGACAGTTTTGACCTTGAGGAGTCCCTTAAGGGGTTCTCAGGAACCCCTTTGGGGTCCCCAGAAGACACTTGAGAGCCACTACCTTAGAACACAATTTAAATGTGAGTTTTTGTTATTTCCTCTGGCTTCTACCCAGAGTGGGCAGCCCCAACATTTACTGTATGTACTGTGTGCCTCCCTGTGCTGACCTTACAGTATTACCTCACTGTACCTTGTACACCATTGGTGCCACCTGCTTCTCTGGAAACCTTTGACCATAAGGTGATAATAATATACTTTCGGGGTGGAGGGGCAGGGCAGTGATGGAGAGGGGAAGGACAAAGGGAGATTTAAGATATTTCCTTCAATCTCTTCAAGCCCTCAACCCAGGATATGGGAGCAACCCAGATCATCTGTGTATCCTTCTCTCCAGCCCATATCTCTGCAGTTCTTGAGTCACATGAGCCCAGGGGAAATCTGCAGAAACCAATTTCCTTGGGGGCCAAGGAAAGAGCTGTCAATCTCTACTAACCCAGCCTGGCCTGGGCCCTTTTGGGGGAGAAAAGGGCTTTCCCAGAATCAGGGCTTTCTTAACTGGGGTACAAACGTTCCTTTGCAGGACCCCCTCCCTCCTTCATAGACTCTCCCTCCCCCTCCTCTCTTCCCCAAGAGTCACTGTAAAGGAAATGGGATTTATTTAAGCTCAGACGGAGGCTAGGAGGAAGCTTTAACCCTTCTGGGTTTAATCAACATTGGGGAGGGAGGACAGATGCTCCCCAGACAGTCCCTGAAGGACAAAGATGCAGACAACGTAGGAGTGTGTATCCTTTCCCCTACCTACAAGCCCCTGCTACAATCCCCTGTGTCCAGGCCACATCATTGCTAGCTATGAAGGTCATATGAAGGGAATTGTGGTTGCAAGTCCAGAGTCACAGAATGAGAGCCCAGTTGGGCTGCTAATGAAAAGAAAGGAGAAGGAAGTGATGCTGAAGGTGCTGATGGAAGGGAGCCATTAAAAGGGGGAGGGGAACAGGTAGCAGCCAAGTCCACCTGTACAGAGAACCAGACAGCAGCTTTCTCCTTTGGAATTCATCTCTACAACCCACACAATCTGCATCTTAGAGAAGAGAGAACATAGAGAGAGAATCCCCCTCCCCCCATCTCTTCCTTTAAAAGGAAGATCCTGAGACTACTGACCCGGGCCCAATCACCAATCAATTTTATACCAGTGCTGTCATCCCATTAGCTTCCTCCACGCCATAAGGCATACAGGTTAATATACTGGGTATGGAGGAGGCTCCAGCCTGGGTCTGACCTTCTGCCTCCCCAATAGTTACATAAGCCCAGGCCCTTTGTCTCCAAGGCAGCCTGGTGTATAGGTGGGGGGTGGGGGAGGTCACTGCTTCCCTCCTCCATTCCATAATCGGCGAGAGAGTGTCATCGGGCTCCCCTTCCAGTCTTAGGGTCTGTCCAGACCTTCCGGGATAAAGCCACTCGGATGAGTGATTAGATGCTTCCAATGGCTCCAGAAGACTCCCAGGTCTCTCCTTCCTCCCACCCCTCCCCAAAAGGCTGCCTGCCTCCCAGTCTTAGTCATGTCTCCACCTCGGCTCGCGGTCGTGTCCACTCCTCCTCCTTCATTCCCCCCACCCCCACCCCTTTCACCCCTCTCCGGCTCCGGAGAGGAGCCCGGGAGGGCAAAGCTGCTCTGGCTACCAGAGATGGATGGATTTCATTCTTCCCTTCCCAACCTGACAGCGACCCGCCCGCAGCCCTGCGGCTCAGTGAAAGATAAGCAGCTGCTCTCGCCTCCCCAGAAACCCCACTTAATACCAGGCCCCCAAAGTCCAAGTCTTCCCCCTCCCCCTCCGCTGCGCTGCGCACAGAAAGCGCAGGGAGGGGGGAAGGGGCATTGCCCACTGCAGGGGGAGGGGGAGGGAGAAGACGTCTGGTGCCCACCTTGGGAGGCACTACCCACTCCTGGGGTACCCTGAGCCCACGCTAGGGGCACTGCCTAGTGCAAAGGAGCGGGTGGCCCTCTCTGGGATGCAGGGGACTGGGGTGGGGGACTAGCTGCAGTGGCCCCTGGCTAAGCGCAGAGTGCCCGGCGGGTGCAGACGGGACGGGCTGCGGGAAGGGCATGGCTGGGGCGGGGAGGGGAGGACTCCAGGGCTGCGCGGGCTGGGTGCCGCGACGGGTTTATTACCTGCCCACGAAATTCTCCAGCACCGAGCTCTTGCCCGCGCTCTGGCCGCCCACCACAGCGATCTGTGGCAGGTCCAGGTTGGCATTCTGGCCGATGGCGGAAAAGGCATCCTGCAGCCTGTTGACAAGAGGGATCAGATCTTCCATGCCACGGTTCCCCATTGCTGCGGCAGCCGCTGCCTGAGCCCCCCCTCCGGGGGCTCCCCGCTCCGGTACCGGCTTCCTTCGAGTCCGCTGTGCTCACTGCAGGCTGCTGGCCGCTAGATCCGCGGCAGGAACAGCCGCTGGTCCTCTCCCGCCCCCACCAAGGTCTGGGCTCTTGCGTCTTCTGCCTCCCGCTGCAGCAGAGACGCTTAACCGTACCGCCTGCTTCGACAGCAGCCCGGCTCTCCAACAGCCCAGCCACCCCACGGGGATAGGAGTCCCGCACTGACCTAAGGCTGTCGCCAGAGGGAGCCAGACTGCCCGAGAGAGGCTACTTGGCCCTGCGCAGGCGCTGGTGCCGAGGCATCACGGGAATTGTAGTTTTCTCTAGATTGTGGGCGATGAAAGGGCCCTCTATTTAAAAGTATTGGTTACCTGACTGGGGTCTGGGCGGACACACTCCATCAAAGGCAAAGTCAAAGGGAAAGGAATTCACTTTACTTCTAAGACCTGGGTTCTAGTCTGTGTGATCTGAGGCAAGACACATCACCTCTGTCCTACCCTACACCCTTTCCACCTCCACCGACCTTAAATATCTTCTTCTTCTCCCTCTTCCTCATCTCCATCTGTTAAACTTTCACCATTTAAATAAGTTCAAGTCCCACCCATTCAGTGAAGATTTCCCCGTCTACTCCAGTCCCCAGGGAGCTCTCATCCCTCCAGGGCATCTGTAATACTCATTTGACGTGTATATTCTTCCCTAAGCTGTCAGTTATCTTTTTATAAGTGTCTTATCTCCCTTCCTAGACAGTGAGTTCCTTGATAGCAGGAACCAAATTTTATTCATCTTTGCCTCCCTCACAGCAACCAAGTATTGGAGATGAATGAATTGATTGAAGACAGTGATGCAAAATGGCAGGAGAGGACTGGTAAGCCCCACAGAGGATAAAGTGCTAATTTTTCCACATTCTGTAGACCCTCTTCTAATTAAAAAATTTAGAAAACATTTGCTATATATGCTGCTTTCTGATTCATATTCACTCCATGTTATCATCTCATATAGACCTAGAGCTGGAATGGTCCTGAGCCCATCTGTTCCAATTCCCTTATTTTTAAAAATTTAATATTTTATTTTCCCCCAATTCCATATAAATGATCTTTAATATTCATTTTAAAAAGTTTTTGAGTTCCAGATTCCCTCCCTCTCCCCATCCCCCCACCTTAAGAAAGTAAGCAATTTCATATGGGTTATGAACGTGCAGTCATGCAAAACATGTTTCCAAGTTAGTCATGTTGTGAAAAAGAAGAGGACAAAAAATCTTAGGAATATTAAGTAAAGAAAAAACACACTTAGATCTGCATTCAGACCCTATCAGGTCTTTCTCTGGAAATGGATAGCAGTTTTCATCATGTGTCCTTCAGATATTGTCTTGTATCATTGTATTGCTGAGAATCGCCAAGTCATTTGAAATTGATCACCATTACAATATCGCTGTTACAATGTTCTCTTTGCTCTACTCACTTCACTTTGTATCAGTTCATGTAAGTCTTCCCAGGTTTTTCTGAAAGTATCCTGTTCATCATTTCTTATAGCGCAATAGTATTCTATCATAACCATATACCACTATTTGTTCAGCCATTCCCCAGTTGATCAAAATCCCCTCATTTTTCAAATTTTTGCCACCACTAAAAGAGCTGCTACAAATATTTTTGTACATATACATGCTTTTGCTTTTTGTTTTATCTCTTTGGGATACAGGCCTAATAGTGGTTTTGCTTGGTGAAAGGGTATGAGTGCATGGTTTTATAGCCCTTTGGGCACACCAACTCCCTTACATTAAAGATAAGAACACTGAGGCCCTGGGAAGATGAGTGACTTTTGCAAGGTCCAACAGATAAGTAAAGTGTCAGTAGTGATCTTTAGATCCACAATTCTTTCACAGTTCTTTCCCTTTTCCTTTTGAAAAGTAGATTGGCATGATTACCTTATAATAACATATGGTGATTCTAATATCCAGAGAAGTACTGTGTGTCTGAACAATTGTTCAAACACACACCTCATGAATCAGAGATGGAACCAGGGTTTGAAGACCAGGTTCTTCTCATGAAAATCTGCCTCGGGCTTGACTGTTTTGTTTAACTTGTTAGTTGCTCCACCTTGGTCTATCAAATAAGGGTGCTGGACCAGATGGCTATCTACCATTCCTTCCAACTCTGATATTCAGAGATGCAAGCCCTCGGGACCCATTGTGCTTCTTCTGAAGGCTTCCTGTGGGAAAGATGGAGTTCTGAGTTGGCTGGTGGTGTTCTGAGACTCCCCCTCCCCCTAGCCAAGGCAGTCACAACATCCTGAGACAAGGCTAGGGCTAAGGAGTGGAGATCCTGTGTGATGGAGAGATCAGGGCCTTATTCTTTGGATGACTTCCAACTTGCTGTGTGGGAAGCCATTTATCTACCCTGTGACTCCATTTCCCTGGGAGGTACGTATGAAATCCCAGTCAGACTGGAAAGGCAAGGCACTTGAGATAGTCTTGGGTATAATTTTAATATTGGTTAAGCTGCCAATTACCTTTAAAACTGGCTCTAACCTTTGACTTTGTTCTGACATAAGAATGGAGAAAATTCTCTGGGAGATGTCAGAGATTAAATTCACAAGTATTGTACTATGCCTTTATAGAACATAATAAATTCTGCTACGCTCCTTTTCTGTAACAATTTCAATGGCGGCCTTTTTTTGAAACTCCTAGACAGCTAAGCCCAAGTGTTGTTAGTTGGCTGTCAGTCTTGTATGTAGCCCATCAGATTAAGCATTCATTCAGTCAGTGTTTATAAAATGCATAATGGGTGCAAAACATTGTACTAGGTAGTTTAGAGGAGGGGATAAGAGATTTAGAAACTCTGTAGTAGATAAATAAATGGCAAAGCCATTTGATCTACCAAATCTTCCCTTCTAGCTCTTTACATTCAATTTCATTTAAATTTGTTGCTCAGTTGTGTCCTGTTCTTCATGACTCTCTTTGGGGTTTTCTTGACAAAGATACTGGAGTGGTTTGCCATTTCCTTCACCAGGTCATTTCACAGATGAGGAAACTGAGGCAAAAAGGGTTAAATGATTTGCCCAGGGTCACACAGTTAGTGACTGAGGCCGAATTTGAAGTTGGATGAGTCTTCCTGACTCCAGACCCATTACTGTATTTACTGTGCCACCTAGCAGCCAATCCATTCAGAGTACGAGCTAGCAGAGGCTAGGTGGTACAGTGAATAGAATGCTGGGCCTGAATTCAAATGCAGCCTCACATCCTTCTATCCTTATGATATTAGGCAAGTCACCTAATCTCCATTCACCTGCATTTCCTCACTTGTCAAATGGCTATGATGATAGCACTTGCTTTCTAGGTTTGATGTGGGGATACAATGAGATAATATTTAAAAAGTGCTTAGCACAATGCCTGACACATAGTAGGCACTATATAAATGCTAGCTATTATCGTTATCATGATTATTGTCATTACTAACCCCTGGGGCACTGCCCTCTAGAACATGATGCTACCAGACAATCAGCCTCCAGCTGGTATGGATCCACATCCACTCAACATTATAGCTCAGAAGTATCCACCAATTTATTTACTAGCCAGAAAACACAAGTAGTTCAATGCAAAAATATTTCATGAAATGGCATAATAGTAAGGAAAATAGCAGTATAAATACTTAGTGGGAAGAGTGGACAAGTATAAGGACAACACACTGGGAATACTTGTGACCAGGTGTAATGCTAAGGAGATTAAAGATTTTCCCCACCCATTAATGGGCCTGCCCATTAAGGGGAGTTTGATTAGGGGAGATTTGTAGCAAGGCCCAAACCTTTTGTTAGTAAGGCAATAATTCTCAAGGGTTGTGATGCCCTCTGGCTCTGAGAAGTGCATGTATACTCTGAGATGAAGTGTTGTTTTGGGGCTTACTCACTGGAAATGTTTGTTTGGCCAGATAAGACTCTGCACAGTCCATAAGGAGCCCCCCAGCTTTGAAAACCCAGATGTTGGTGCTTTTCTCTCTGGTAACTATGTATGTATGGTCAGACAGTTATCTGTCTGTTGATCTATGATGTACGTATTGCTTATGGTCAGACAGTTGGAAGTCCTGTCTGTTGGTCTTTCTCTTTGTATTTTCTCTGAAGTTCAGGGTGCTGACTTGTTCCCCTGAACTAAGTGAATGATACATGTGCTTGATTAAAGTGACTGTTGACCCCTCAAAAGTTGCTTTCCTTTTGGAAAAGCAGATCTAAGAATCTGCAATAGCAGGCCCTCCTGGATGTGTCAACATGCTTGCTTCTACACTAGGCCAAGAGAATGCAGGGGCAATCCAGCTGCAGATGGATACTGCAGAGTTGCCAATGTCTTCTGCTGACATAACCACAGTGCTCTCTCTAGACCTGACTGGGGGCATCAAATCTTTGATGCTGTCCATCTCTCCCTCTCCCTTCCTTTCTCCTTTCCTTTCTCCCAAGCTTCAGTTAAAATTCTCATCTGAAATACTATCTCTCTTCCATAAGAAAAATAGGTCTGGCCGACTCTTTTAGCTGTACCCTCAGAGCCTAAGTCACACCTCTTTTAGAAAGGTAGTGCCTTCACACACAGTCATCAGACTAGGAAAGAAAACCTCAGCTGCTTTCTCTGCATACAGAGTGGGAATCTGTCAGCTTCCAAAGTCTTCATTTCTAGATTCCAAGGTCTCTGGAACCTAGAAGAGTCAGTCAGCTGATTAGAGCCTATAACTAGCATCTCTTCTCTGGGGCCATACCATGGAATATGCTTAGTTGCCCTTCCTGGCTCTGGTTGATCATGTTGGTGCTCTGGAGCCTATTTCCATTAATGTGCTAGTCCAATACTGGAAACACTTGGTATTTTGGCATGAAGTAGCAAGCCCTAAATAGTCCCTTGGTCCCATGCCAATTACAGGAGAGATAAAGGAACTATATCAGCTAAAAGAAGGGAGAGTTTCTAGCTCAACAGTTTCCTTCTCTTCTCCAGGTAGCATATTATAACTTTGAGTCTTCCAGGGAGGGTACAAAAGGGCTGGGGCTTTATTCATCCCAGCAACATGGCAATCATGCACACATAACTTTTATGGGGTGAAGAGGGTATAAGGGGAAAAGGACCACTCACCTAGCCAAGCTTTTGCCTGGGACCTTAGCTGCTTTTCCACTTCTGTGTTTTTTATTTCTTGTTCTTAGGTGAATGAGTACCTATCCAGAGACAGATGTGTTCAGGCTTGGAGGTGACTTTGCAGAGTTCAGGACTTCTAAAGGTACCATTAGGCTGGAACTGAATGTCAGAAGAGGTGGTATCCCAAGCAATTACTGCAACACTCTTGGAGAGTACCACCACTAATGAGTGTTGGTCCAAGCTTGTCTGCTTTTACAAGCAGATTATCCTGGCAGTTATCTAGACAGTGTAGAACTAAAGTGAAATATAAAATACCTTGTTAGCAGTCCTATAAACTGCTTTATGTTCTAATGAGACTTAAGTATCAGCCTCCCAGAAAATTTATGTCAGTAATTAAAAGTTACTGAATTCTATTTTTTAAGTCATTCAGTCAATGTGCACTATGAGTCTTTTATGCTTAGCATTCCTCTTTTGTTTATAGGAATAAAGTACCTGTCCCATATGGAACTCACCTTGTACGTTGAGTACCTTTCTATTTTCCTGTTTTGGAGAAAACTCAGGATACAAGCCCCAACTTAAACTTTAAGTCAAATTATCCCCAGGATTCCAGGGCAGCCCTCCTACACAAGTATGAAGCTAAGTTTAAAGGGCAAAGGTTTTCTTCCTGCTGGTTCTATTTCTTTTTTTTGTTTGTTTTGTTTCTTTTTTTTTTTTATTATTTTTTAATGTTTAACAATCACTGCCATACAATTGAGATTTTATCCCCCCCACACCTACCCCCCACTACCCCCCTCCCTCCCCACGACTGCATACAATTCTGTATAGGTTCTACATATACTTTCCTATTGAGTACATTTTCACTATAGTCATGCTATATAGTCGGACTAAAATAAATGGAAGAAATCATATAACAAATCAAAACATGATACACAAAAACATACACATACACAAACATGATCTGCTACATTCTGCGAATGACTTCCATATTTCTTTCTCTGAGTGTGGAAGGCATTTTGCCTTAGAGCTGCTGGTTCTATTTCTGTTTTATAATGTGGCAACAAGCTTTTCCAGGCCTTGAACAACTATCTATCTTCCTATCTACCTATCTATCTATCTCATAATAGCTAGTATCTATATAGCACTTTAAGGTTTACAAAGCATTTTACAAATATTGTCTCACTTTACCCTCAAATCCCAGGAAGAGGTAGGTGCTAAGATGAAATTGAAGCAGACAATGGTTAAATGACTTGCATAGGGTGACACATCTAATAACTGTTTGAGGCTGGATTTGTACTCAGATCTTTGTGATTCCTGATCCAGCCTTATATCTAAAATTTCATCTAGTTACACACACGTACACACATATATATGTGGGTGCGTGTATGTGTGTGTATAACGTATAGATATATACATGCATATATATACATTTATAATAAAATAAAGAACAAGCATTTATTAAATGTCTATTACATGTAAGGCATTGTGCTAAAGACTAAGTACTCTCTATCACCAAGGAGCTTATGATCTACTGGATTCTATGTTCTAATGTTTTTTGATTCTGAGCCATTATCCAGTCTCCTCCTTCCATACCCCCATGAAGGAATTTACTGGGAAAGAAATGAAAGATCACTCACAGGA
The DNA here is from genome assembly GCF_028372415.1 of Notamacropus eugenii. NCBI lineage: Eukaryota > Metazoa > Chordata > Mammalia > Diprotodontia > Macropodidae > Notamacropus > Notamacropus eugenii. Next base: position 479,496,445 of record NC_092872.1, on the reverse strand, counting down.
TATGAATGTTATACAAGTGGTACCAATATTTCAGGTGATATAGGCACTCAGTTGAACAAAAAATAATTTTTGGCTAAGGTTATCATGGAAAGCTTCCAGAAAGAGGTAACATTTAGGGGAAGGATGTGTGTGTTCATCCTTCGTTGCTGAAGAAGACCATGCCATCAGAGAAATGATGACATGACTTGCACTTGACTTTGTTTTGAGTGAGGGAGGGCTGTGCAGGTCACCAGCCTTACTTCTCCTCCAGAGCCATCTGAATCCAGTGACCAGATATTCATGAGGATGACTGGACATGACCCAGGATGAGGCAATTGAGGTTAAGTGACTTGCCCAAGGTCACACAGCTAGTGCATGTCAAGTGTCTGATGTGAGATTTGAACTCAGGTCCTCTTAGCTCCTGCACTGGTGCTCTATCCACTGCACCACGTACCTGGCCAAGGGGAAGGATGTGTAGGATTTGGCTAGATGGAGAACAGAGGTAGGACAGTGTAAGCAGAGGGCACAACTTGAGCAAAGGCAAGCAGGCAGAAAAGAATAAGGCATATTAAAGGGAAGGGAAAGTGACCCCTAGCTGGAGTAGAGAGAGGGCCATGAAAGGGAGTAGAGAGATTGGAAATCAGGCTGGGGCTGGACTATGGAGGGCTTTGACTGGCAGGTTACTGATTTGAATCAGTGGTTTGCTAGGCAAACGCATCATACCAGGACTTGATTTATTATTTTGTTGATTATCTACACTTAAGAAACTGATGGAGAAAATGTGAATAATGGAGAAGAAACTTAAAAGTGTGTCTTGTGTACAGAGAACTGGCTGTTAAACATTTACCCCTGGTTAAGATTCCATCCATCTAAACTGCACTGAAATGTCTAAACTGAAAAATGACTGCAAAGAGCAACCATGAGTTAAGCAGCAGAAGGAGAAGAATCTGGGATGTAGGAGGAGGGGAGTTCCTTTCTGCCTGGTATCTGGATCAAATTCTGAAAGCCAGAAATATGCCTGTTCCAAAAGACCACTAATAATACCTGCCTCTAACAACTGTAGCAGAATTATTGTGGCACTAAGGGCTAACTGAGACATGGAAGTTCCAACACTGCTTAAAGGGAAAAGTTTCTATGAAGGGAAAGGTCAAGATTGATTTGGTAAATGTTTAATAAACAGTTCACTGGGGAAAAAGATATAACACTGACACACTTTTAAGATGAATCAGCATTCTTAACATCTTCTCCATCATTTTCATAAGTCTAAACAATCAAAAAAAAATCAAGCCCTGATTTGTAGAGTTTGCCAATTTTCAAGGTGTAAATGTTCACACTGAACAGTTAACATTGGCTCTTATCAACAGGTACTAACTGGTTCCAGTATACCCTTAGTAAGGTACCATATTATTATTCCATATAATAAGAGTAATATAATCATAAATGGAAAATGGAAAGTAGAACTGAAAGAACCTGTTTAGATTTTTGAGCCTGGTTGTAATGTCCATCCTTAGACTGGGAAGTCTAAAGAGATCTTTTCTTCAAAGATCAGGGTCAAGGTCTCAGCCCTGGTAAAAAGTAGGGATCATTATGGGAAATAGTGGCCAAAGCACCCAATCAGAAGTCAAACATGCTGGGTCCTAGCTATAGCTGTACCATCAACTCAGCAGCTGAGTGATCCTTGCAATTTGTGTGACCTTCAGCATTTTCTTCCAAACCCACTGTAATGGGAATTAAAAGTCTTCCCGTCCATTAGGAGGCCTAGGTGGAGCTACTGAGGGAGGTTTGATTAGGGGAGGCTTGTTTCCTATAAAGACTCACACCTTTTGTTGATTGCTAATGAGGAATTGAGTCAGGAGGGGTCATGCCTTCTGGCTCTGAAAAAAGTATATCTACTCTGAGGGGAGGTTTTGCTTTGGGGCTTAGTTTCAGAAGAAGGTTTCTGTGCCAAATGAGACACTGGGAAGTTGCTAAGCAGCCCTCTGGCTTTGAGAACCCAGATGATGTAGATGCTTCCCTCTCTGGTAACTGTGTATGTATGTAATAGTCAGACAATTGGAAGCCTATCTGTTAGTTTTCATTTTTCTGTTTTCTCTATTAATAGAGAGGAGGCTTGGTAGTTTGGAAAACGTAAAAGATAAAAGGGCATCTGGAAGCATTTGCTGAACTAATTAATTAAAGTGATTGTTGACCCCTCAAAAATTGTCTTTCCTTTTATAAATGCAGATCTAAGTCCCTGTGATAGCAGACCCCCTTGTGTATGTCAGAGTGTTTACGGATATATCCACCTGTCTTCCTACACTCAGTTCCTCATCTACATGTAGGTCATTCACTCAGGTTTAAAAATCTCAGAAGAATTTTTCCCTACCTTTCCACACCAACCCCCATATCCAATCAGTTGCCAAGTATTTTCGATTCTACCTTTACATCTTCCTCCCATTGGTCCCTTTTCCTCCACTCACGTAGCCATCACTGGTTCAAATTTTCACCTCTTCTGTCTTGCAATAAGCTTGTTAAGTGGTGTCCCTGCTTCCACATTCTCCCCTCCCCAATCCATTCTCCACACAGCTACCAAGGTGATGTTCCTAAAGCAAATCTAGCAGGTGTTCCTGCTTTGCCTTTGTTTCACGTAGGGAAACGTGAGGTCCCCAGGAGTTTCCAAAGAGATCAGAATTTATGAGATACAGGAAGCTGGAAGGTACCAAGTTTGTTCTATCCCAGTGGGCAACATACAAAATACAAATTCCACTGTTTGGCACTTAACTAAGTCCTTAACAATCAGTTTCCAGGTTACCTGGCCAGTTTTATTGCTTGTTATTTCACTTAACTCACATTCCAGACAAATTTGTTATTGCTTCATGCAACATTTCATCTCCAATCTCCATGCCTTTGCATAGAACCTGGAATACATTCCCTCCTCGTCTCTGCCTCTTAAAACCCCTCTCTGACAAGAGGTATTTTCCAGTAGATAAGTGGCTAAGTTGTAACAGTGCCACCCCTACAACTCCCTCCATTTCAACTTGACACTCAGTCTGAAGGGGTGGAACCCCAAAGGGTGACTACTATCTTTGGTTCCAGGGCTAACCCTGTGGGTGGCTACACCTACTCCTTTAGCTTCTGAGCTCTGACTACTGTGTTTCTGACTCAGTTAGTTCTTGGCATTTACTCAAATTGCACAGTTAGAAAAACTGTTCAGTTTTAAGTTTGTTATCTTCCAAGCAGGAGGTAAGAGCAAGAGTTTTTAACAATTTTTCCATGTACAGGGCTGGGTTCCTTCAGCTAGAGACCTCACCCTAATTGATGATAACTATTCTGTATATCTGCCGAATCTTCATCTCTGCAGGATATATAACCTGTGGGTGTATGAAAATAACTAGATTACTAAAGTAGTCTATGCCTTGGGTACATACAATCTCTCTCAGGGGAGTCTCTCAGGGAGTGTCAAGCCTATTCATATGCAACTGAGGCTAAGAAGGGTTCTATCACAACTTAAAGGATTTCACCCTTATAATCTCACTGGGACAATTAGCCTTTTTATCTTATATAGTTTCCATTCATGATTTCTTGAAATATAGCTGGGGGGCTGAGAGGGATGGAGCCAAGATGGCAGAATAGAAAGATGAACCTGTAGAAACTTCCTCTCATTGCCCATAAAATACCTGTAAAAAAATGGCTAAACAAATTCTAGAGCAGCAGAAGCCACAAAAAGACAGAGTGAAAGAGATTTCCAGCCTAAGACAGCCTGGAAGGCCAACAGGAAAGGTCTATCACATCGTGGCAGGTACAGGACCTGGAACAGGCTTCAGGGTGTCACCTGCAGCAGCAGTTCCCAAATTGTTCAACCTACAAATACCAAAGACAGCTTCAAAGGTCAGTGAGAAAGTGCTTTCACTTAGGTGAGAAGGGAACGTGGTCTGGATCTGCCAGCAGCAGCCACTGCAGTGGCAGCTTCCATTTTTGGAGCCCTCCACCCAAAGACTCTGGGGGAATTGAACTGCTGATCTGGATCTCAGCCCTGAGTGGCTCTCCTGGGTTGAGAAAGAGTGCTGGCAGTGGAGCTGGTGTGTGTGTTCATCTTTCGTTGCCAAAGAAGACCATGACATCAGAGAAATAATGACACGACTTGTACTTGACTTTGTTTTGAGTGAGGAAAGGCTATGCTGGTCACCAGCCTTACTTCTCCTCCAGAGCCATCTGAATCCAGTGACCTAATATTTATTCATCAGGATGACTGGAGATGACCAAGGATGAGGCAACTGGGATTAAGTAACTTGCCCAAGAGCACGCACCTAGTGAGTATCAAGTGTCTGAGGTGAAATTTGAACTCAGGTCCTCCTGACTCCTGCACTGGTGCTCTATCCACTGTACCACCTAGCTGCCCCAAGGAGGCTCTGGAGAGGGAACCCTGCAGGCAGATCCAGGGGCAGAACAGAGTGCCTGTGGTTGCTCCCAGATCAGAGTGTAGGCCAGGAGAGGAGTAAATTCCTCTCCCTTAATTGTGCCACCTTGGAGGAACTGAGATCTTATAGGCGCCAGAGTACACTATTCTCTTGACAAAGGACTCAAAAGTCAAGTAACTGGTTGAGAAAATGCCAAAAAAAGAGGAAAAAATAAGACTATAGAAGGCTATTTTCTTGGTAAACAGGTATTTTCTTCCATCTAAAAGTCAAGGCTTCTGCATCCAAAACCTCCAAAAAAAATATGCAATGGTCTCAGGCCATGGAAGAGCTCAAAAAGAATTTTGAAAATCAAGTAAGAGAGGTAGAGGAAAAACTGGGAAGAGAAATGAGAGCGATGCAAGGAAATCATGAAAAGCAAGTCAACAGCTTGCTAAAGGAGATCCAAAAAATGCTGAAGAAAATAACATCCTTAAAAATAGACTAACTCAAATGGCAAAATAGATCCAAAAAGCCAATGAGGAGAAGAATGCTTTAAAAAGCAGAATTAGCCAAATGAAAAAGGAGGTTTAAAAGCTCACTGAAGAAAAGAGTTCTTTAAAAATTAGAATGGAGCAGATGGAAGCTAATGACTTTATGAGAAACCAAGAAATTACAAAACAAAACCAAAAAAATGAAAAAATTGAAGCCAATGAAATATCTCATTGGAAAAACAACTGACCTGGAAAATAGATCCAGCAGAGACAATTTAAAAATTATGGGACTACCTGAAAGCCATGATCAAAAAAAGGGCCTAGACATCATCTTTCATGAAAGTATCAAGGAAAACTGCCCTGATAGTCTAGAACAAGAGGGCAAAATAAATATTGAAAGAATCCACTGATCATCTCCTGAAAGAGACCCAAAAAGAGAAATTCCTAGGAATATTGTGGCCAAATTTCAGGTTTCCCAGGTCAAGGGGAAAATATTGCAAACAGTTAGAAAGAAACAATTTCAGTATTGTGGAAAAACAATCAGGATAACTCAGGATCTGGCAGCTTCTACATTAGCCACCTTCCCTAGCATTTCTTTTCATTAGTACCCTTGATATTCTGGACCTTTTGTTCTTCCAGATGAATTTTGATATTATTTTTTCCAGCTCTGGAAAAAAAATTATCTGATAGTAAAGGTGTTATTTTCTTCAGCATTTTTTTGGGTCCCTTTAGCAAGCTGTTGACTTGCTTTTCAAGCTCTTCCATGGCCTGAGCCTATTGCATATTCATTTTGGGAGTACTGGATGCAGAAGCCTTGACTTCCTTTAACAGTATGCATTGTTCTTCCTCATCCTAAAGGATGGAAGGAAATACCTGTCCATCAAGAAAGTAACCTTCTATGGTCTTATTTTTTTCCCCTTTTTTGGACATTTTCCCAGCCAGTTACTTGACTTCTGAATCCTTTGTTAAGAGGAGAGTCCTAGTGCTCCTCCTCACCTCAGGACTGTGCTCAGGACTGAGGTTCAGGTCAGCTGCTCAATTCCCCCAAGTGCTTTAGGCAGAGTGCTTCATAGATGGACGCTGCAGCTATCTCCACCACTGCTGTCTCTGCTGCAATTGCTACCTCCACCACCTAGGGCAAGTGCTGGGGGGGACCCTGCTCCCCTCTTGCCCAGTTGGGAAAGCCCTCCCACTGACCTTTGAAGCTTTCTTTGGTGCTTGTGGGTTGAGGGATCTGAGACCCTCCCTGTTGGGGATTCTGCCCTGGAGGCCTGTTCCAGTACTGTTCCTCCTGGTGCCGTGTGGCCTGGGCTGGGCTCTGCTCTGTTCAGCGTCCCATGGGATAGACCTTTTCTGTCGGCCTTCCAGGTTACCTTTGACTGGAAGTCTCTTTCACTCTGTCATTCTGTGGCTTCTGCTGCTCTAGAATTTGTTGAGAGTCATTTTTTACAGGTATTTTACGGGCTGCGGGGGAAGTACATGCGTCTTTCTACTCCACCATCTTGGCTCCACCCTTTTGCTGAAGTCTTAAAGAAAAGAAGGAAACAAGTATTTATTAAGTGCCTACTATGTGTCAGACAGGTATAAATATTATCTCATCTGATCCCCACAACAATCCTCAGAGGCAGGTGCTCTTATTATCCCCATTTTATAACTGAGGAAACTAGAGCATATAGAGGTTAAGTGACTTGCCAGTGGTTGAAGAGTTAGGAAGTGTCTTAGGCTGGTTTTTAACTCAGGTCTTTCTGACTCCAGTCCCAAAGCTCTAGTCATCACCACTGAGCTACCAAAAGGCATACACCCTTGCAAAAAGACATGAATAGGCCATTTTAAAATGAAGAAATGCCAACTATCAATAAGCTTAATATAGAATGATCCAAGTCATGGTTAGTGAGAAAAATTCAAATGAAAACAACTGAAGTTTCACCTCACAACCAACAGATTGGCAAAGATGACAAAATGACAATTACTCAAAAGACTGTAGGAGGAAAAGCAAACATATACTATTGAGGGAGCTGTGAATTGGTCAGACTAGTCTGGAAAATAATTTGGAACTTTATCCACAAATTCACTAACCTATTAAACATACTCTTTGACCCAGAGATATCGGAAAGGCTCCAAAGTCAAAGATAGAAGGATAAGACCTTTGTCTACAGAAACATTTATAGCAGAACAGATTTGCAATTGACTCTAAGGATAATGCTTTCTCATGAAATCAATCAACAAACATTCATTAAGTGCCTACTTTGTGCAAGGCACTGTGCTAAATGCTGGGGATACAAAAAGTGACAAAAGACAGTCCCTGCCCTCAAGGAGCTTAAAATGTAACAGTGGAAACAACATGCAAACAAATACATATCCTGATAAATAGAAGATAATTAACAGAAGGGAGGCATTAGAATTAAGAAATGTTGGGGGAAACTTCCTGCAGAAAATGAGGTTTTAGTTTGGACTTAAAGAAAGGCAGGGAGGTCAGTGGTCAGAGTGGAGAAGGGAAGAGAGAGTGTTGCAAGCTTGGGGGACAGTCTGAGAAAATACCCAGAGGGTCAGTGTCACTGGATCAAAGAGAGTGTGTTAGGGGACAAGGTGTAAGGAACCTGAAAAGGTAGGAGGGGGCTAGGTTATGAGGACCTTTGAATGCCAAACAGAACATTTTGTATTTTATCCTAGAGGTAATAAGGAGCCACTAAAGTTTTCTCTCTCTCTGTTAGAGTGTGTGTGTGTGTGTGTATGTGACAGACATGATCAAACCTGTGCTTTAGGAATCTCTTTAGTGGCTGAATGAAGGATGGATTGGAGTGGAGAGAGACTTGAGACAAGCCAACCCATCAACAAGCTAGTTCAATAATCCAGGTGTGAGGTGATGAGATGCCTGCACTAGAGTGGTGGCAGTGTCAGAGCAGAGAAGGGGGCTTGTTTGAGAGACATTGCCAAGATGAAACTGACAAGCCTTAGGGAGAGCTTGGATATGGGGGAAGGAGGTGAGAGATAGTAAGGAATACAGGATGATTCCTAGGTTATGACCCTGAGGGAATGGGAAGATGTTTTTTTTCTCTCTACTGTAATAGGGAAGGTAGAAGGAGTGGAGGGTTTACAGAGAAAAATCATAAGTTTTGTTTTGGACATGCTGAGTTTAAGACATCTACTGGACATCCAGTTCAAGATGTCAGAAACACAGTTGGGATATTGGACCTCAGCAGAGAGTTTGGGGCAGGATAAGTAGATTTTAGAATCAGTAGCTTGAGTAATCATTACTCAAAATTAATAAATAATCATCATTGCCAATCATAAAAATGAGAATTAAATTAATGGAAGCTGATTAGATCATCAAAAGAAATGGTATAAAGGAGAAGAGAAGAGGACCCAAGACAGAGCACTATAAGACATCTACAGTTAGAAGGTATGATCTGGAGGAGGGTGCAGGAAAGGAAAACGAGGAGTGGTCAGATAGGTAGGAGAAGGGCTGTTTGACTTTACTTATTGGGTAGTACAAAAAATAGAGACACAAAAAAAAAGGGAGGGAGAAGGAGAAGAAAAAAAGAATCAATAAGGCATAAAACATACATAGAAGAGAACCAAAGAAACAAATATAAACATGGTGATTTTGTTTTAACCTTGTTACATTTACAAGTAACATAAAGGGAAGCACCCTCCTCTGAGTTCTTGCCTAGGCCATCCATGCTCGCTTCTTTCTCAGCTTCCCTCCTGACTCGCTGGATTTTTATTCCTCCTTTCCCAGCTCTTTTTTATGTGTTGTCTATCTCCATTAGAATGTAGACCTTGTATTCCCAGTGCTTAACATAGTACCTAGCTGATAGGGAATACTTAATAAATGTTTTATCTACCTATCTGTCCAACTCCCAGTGTGTCTTTCTAGCACAGTGCCTGATACATGGCAGGTGATTAATGAAAGGTTCATTGATTAATTGGCTGATAAACTCTTACATAAGGGCAGGTTTTGTCTGTCTCTGATGCCTCTGATGTCTTTTGATTAGGTACAAGCACTTTTTTGGATTAAATCAAACACAGCTGAGTGTAAACAACTTCTATGTATCTCCTTGAATCAATCCAAGTCATTGTATGAGAGCCTGGGCCTAGTACACTGCCCTACACATAATTTGGGTTTAATAAATATCTATTGTTAGTGATAATGCTAATTCAACCCAAGAAATCTTTATTAAGTGGCTACTATGTGTAGAAGACCTTGATAGGCACTAAGGGAAATACAAAGGTAAAATAACACATGGTTTCTGCCTTCAAAGAACTCATAATCTAGTAAAGGGAGTAACATTAGCATGGCTTACCCTCTATACACAGGTATATGGGTGGGTCCTCATATGTGGTCATCAAAACCATAAATCACAATATAATAGCTAACATTTTATATAGCACTTACTATGTGCCAGGGACTGTGCTAACTGCTTTACAATTAGTATTTCATTTGTTCCTCATAACAACTCTGGGAGATAGAAGCTATTGTTTTTCCCATTTTAAGGACAAGGAAACTGAAACAGAGGTTAAGAGACTTGTCCAAGTTCACACAGCTAGTAAGTATTTTTGAAGCTGGATTTCAATTCAGGTCTTCCTAATTCCATGCCAGATAGGTCTGGTGTTCTTGCTGCCCCATATATGTATCACTTTAAGGTTTATAAAGCATTTTATATATGTTAACTCATTAACAAGCACTCACATATAGGTTTACTTTTATCAGGCCAACAAGAGGACATATTGATGAAATGTCTAGCTTTGAAATGAACAGGAAAACAAAATAAACAAGAAAAAAAATTCTCCCATACGAGCATGGCAGACCAGCATGAGAAATATCAGAGGTCACAGACCACATAGATGACTGAGGCAAACTAAGCTTCCTTCCTATGCCATGTAGGTCTCAGCTAGTCAGAGAAGCCCTCAGGTATTTTAAAAACCTATATCTTCGCCACCCCTTTGTGGCAGTGGTAGGTCCACAGGTATTACACATTACAGATGTTTTAAGACTTTTTCAACATATTCATCAGTTGTGCTAATTATTTTTCCTCTTTTGTCTTTAAAAATACTATTTCTTATATGGGATGACTCTCTGGAAAGGGAGAGGAGAGATACTGGGGATAACTTAATGATGTAAAAAAAGAGAAACCAATAAAAACTCACTTAAAAATAAAATCTATCTCTTTTAATTCCTCTTTTGGGGATGAGATGGAGTGGGAAGGAGGCAGACTTCAGTCTCCACAGTCATTTGACTTAAACAGAAGAAAGGTTTATTCCCCTTTTTCCCACTCTTGTAATGCTCAGGGCAATCTATCCAAATCACAGAGGTTAGGCAGAATTCCAAATATCTACAAGTCTCTACAGTGAACTTCTATTACATACCATCATGATTTTCCTTGAAACAGGCTCCCCAGATACATCAGCCTGGAATGCTGATGCGCTCCGTAAGCCTCGTGAGGATTGGGCTTGCTGACTAGTTGTCTGATATACTACAGTAATGTAACAATTTCCACTTCTATAGCACTTGAAGGTTTGCAAAGCACTTTCCTCACAACTTCATGATGTGAGTACTTCAAATAGTATTCTTGTGTGTTTGTCCTTCTTTCTGGAAGAGGACCAAGACATCAGGGAGATGATGACATGATTTGTGTTGACTTTGATTTGAGTGAGAGAGGGCTGTGCAAGGTCACCAGCCTCACTTTTTCCTCCAGAGGCATCTGGGTCCCATGGCCATATATTCATCAGGATGCCTAGAGATGGCTCAGGATACAAAGGGAGACCCTGGCCATTTTAGGCTAAGGTCTTTTCAGATTCTCACTTTCAGTAAGATATGCTCATTCAGTGAATAGGCCTCTTTAGTTACTCAAGGGATGGCCCCTTTAATTAAAAAAAAATTGAACTGGGAGGGAAACACTCTCTGGATTCCAGGCCAAAAGAAAGTTACTATTTAGTATTTATATGACCCTGAGGCTCCCCTTGACCTGGCTAATGAATGTCAACAAAGCTAGTTATTGTGATAACACTGACAATGTATTATTACACATATTAAGCTTTTTACATTTTTCATCTATTATGCTATAGGCAATCTAGCTCAGTTTCTTCACACGGAAAAATGGGTAGGATCATGGAATTTAGACCTGAAAGTAACCTTGGAGATCATCTAGTCTAAAAACCTGTTGTTTTACTGTTGACTTTGTGATCTCCCGCAGAACTTGAGCTGTTTACTACTCCAGGTCTCTTCCTACCACATCACGTTTTTATTCATTCAACCAGTATTTATTAATCTACTACTGTTTGCCAAACAACTTCCTTAGGCCTGAAAGATAAGAAAGACAAAGATGAAGCATTTCTGGCCTTCAAGGAAAGAACAAATCAGCACCTGCAGAAAACTAAATACAAAATACGTGATAAAGCGATACAAAGTAACTTCGGGGACACTGATGGTGGGAGGAGCAACTCTGAGAGAGCTGCGGTATGAGGTAGCCCTAGAGCTAAGCTTTGGAAGAAGCTAGGGATTCTTAAGAGGTAAAAGAGTGAAGGGAATCCATTCCTGGCGTAGGGGAACGACAGCCCGGGCCAAGAAAGGAACAGGGACTGAAAAGACAGCATGACATCTTTGGGGTCAGCAAGTTAGCAAATAGATCCGTTAGGCTGGAAAATATAGTGCGGGAGGAAGAGTGATGAGCCAATACTGAGGATTAAGCAGACTTGCTTTTTCCCTAGAAAGGGCCTTCCGGGGCATTCGGAGTGCGGTGTGTTCGCTTTCACGCGTGCGACAGTGTGCGTGTCAGCAGAGTGAGACGGAGAAAGAGACTGAACTACCGGGACAAAGGCAGTGAGGCAGACTGTTTATGCGTGCGTGCGTGCGTGGTTGTGTGTGTGTGTGTGTGGAGACGGAGGCTTTGTGTGCGCGCTTGTGACAGTCAGAGAAACGGAGACACTGAGACAGACTGCGCGCTAGTGTGTGGGGGACAGACAGACAAACAGTCAAAGAGACAGAGATGGAGAAGCAGACACAGACAGACTCTACGTATATGTCAGTGTGCGCGCGCGTGACAATCAGAATCAGACAAAGAGACAGACTGGGTGACTGTGAGTGTGCGCGTGCGTGTGACAGAAAACACAGAAAGAGCGACAAACACGGAGACGGACGGACGCGCAGAGGCGGTCACAGAAGTGTGTGCTTGCGCGTGCGCGCGGGGCGGGGGCGGGAGGCGGGTCAGCCGCCCTGAGGCGCTTCTCCCTCCGCCACCTGACCGCCGCAGGTCACCGGGCGGGGCGGGGCCTCGCGGCCGTGACGGGGGCCCAGCCTCCTCCCCAGTCAGACCGTGGCCATCTGCCCCAGGTACCGAGAACTCTCTGGGAAAGCGGAACGAGCCGCCTGTGGCCATCTGCTGCTCTCCCTCCTCCCCCTTCTCTGCCACCTCCCGGGAGCAGATGGCTCCTGCCTCCTCCTTCCCTAAGGCAAATGAAGGAGGTGGGGTGAGGAGGGTGGGGGAGGCGGGCTTCCGGGGAGATCTGGAGAGCCAGTGATCGGGGATCAGAATTCAGGGCCCACGACTTGCCCAATTTCATTTCGCGCCCCCTCCCCCCGCTCCGCGGAGCACGCAGGAAAGGCCTCTCGGAGCCGGGGAGGTAGGTGAGGCGGCCGCCTCCCCAAACGCTCTCCCCGTGAGCTCTGGGGAGGGAGTGGGGAAAGGAGGGGGAGGGGAAGGGGAGGGTCCGCGGCGGCCACGGGACCTCCGTGCCTGCGAAGGAGCTGCCCCCTCCCTTTCCCCCGCCCCCAGCCTCCTTTCCCTGCAGCGGCCGATTGTACCTTGGGGAGGGGAGAGAGAGGAAAGAAAGGAAGCGGGGTGGGGGAGCTGGGAGCCCAGCCCGAGGAGGACCGGGGCAGGGCTAGACGGAGACTTAGCAGTTCGGGCCGGAGCGGGGGAGTTGTCCCAGCCGGTGTGTGTGTCCCTTAGGAAGGACGGGGGCAGGGGGCGGAATGAGGGAGGGGTTGAGTTCGAGTCCGAGGTTTCGGGGTGCTCGCCCCTTGGAGCTGGCCTTTCTCCACTCTTTTTTGTCCCTTAACGGGAGAGAAGGATGCTTCGGGAACTAGATCGGACCTTGGGGGTGGGGCGAGGAGCCTGGCGGATGAGTGCGGGTGGGAGGGCAGGGATAAATTTGGCGGGATTGGGTATAAAGGGGTCGTGGGGTGGAGAGGTGGACTTGGGATTCGGGGAAGTTGAGGCTGGAGTGCTGGGGTTATAGAATCGGGGAAATTTGGAATGGGAATGAGAAGCTTGAGAAAGGGTTTGGAAGAATTTAGGGGTTTCTGAGGCTGGGGGCATAGGGACGAAGGGATTCGGGAATGGGGGTGTGCTTTTGTAGGAGGCTAAACCAGGGGGTAGAGTTAGGATGGACGCTGTAGCCCTCCCTCTCTTGCTCCCCTATTCTTACGCTCCCCCCCCCCTTCCGGCCCACAGCGATGTTCAGCCAGCAGCACCAGTTCCAGCAGCAGCTGCTGCAGATCCAACAGCTCATCCAGCAGCAGCAGCATCCGCCGCCGCCCTCCGCAGGCCGGTGAGCGCCACCACTCGAGGCTGGGGATGTCCAGCTTACCCGGGCCCGAGGGGGCGGGGCTAGCCTGGAAAGCCCCAGACCCATCTTGGTTCTGTATGCTCACCTTTCAGGGGTTGGGCTTGTTCTTGGTCTGATGGGGTTGTTGTACGATAGCCCAAGAGTCCCAGCCTGTTCCTGGAAGTCCAAGAATTTTATTTCTCGTGTTAGGAACCTAGGCCCAATTCCTTGTGCCTTACCCATACCCTCCCTCACCCCCACAAGCACCTTCTGCTGATCCAGCACCCCAAACCTAGTACTAACCTCCCTGAGCTAAGTCTCCCAAGGCCAAAGTTTTTATTTCTGTACTCAGACTCGCCATTCATCTGGACAGACTGCTCAGAGCCACTGGCCTTTTGTTGTTCAGGGGTGGCCTTGCATGGGCCATTTTCTTCGGGGAATGGGAAGATCTGAATCCATTCTACCTTTCTAGCTCCAAATTGCTTCTTGGAGTTTCTAACGTTTCCTTTCCTATCCCGAAAGTATTGGGCTCTTTCACCCTGCTTTTCTCTCTGCTATGTTGCTGGGAGGAGCCTTCAAAACCCCTGGGAAGGGAAGAGATAGTCTGTTTGTTGAGGATCTTCTACCCTTTCCTCTCCTTGTGCACAGGGGGCTGTCCCCACAGCAGCAGCAGCAGCAGATCTTGAACCTCCGAGCCACAGGTCAGGCCTCCCTTCTCAACTCGAACCCCATGCTGCAGAGAGCCCTGCTGATGCAACATATGCAAGGTACAGACCCTACTGCCCCAATCCCAGCCTGCCTTCTTGGTTCATGTGAATGTTTGTTGTTCTGGCTGTTCTCAGTAGAGCCTCAATTCCAGGCAAAATTCAGGATCTCCACATTGTATCACTGTCATGAAATTTTCTTAAAATGTAGCTACATATTACATTTCCAGGATGCCAGGAGCTAGAGAGGAAATAGTCAACTTCTTGCCCATTCTTTCCATACTGAATTGATTCTCAGAACCTAAGAGGAGGCAGGGAGTGATCCAGCCCTTTCCTGTGAATGCAGAGACGGTGCAGTTGTAAGCAGAGGAAAGGAACTAGGGCTATTGATGCTTGATGACAGGATTAAAGAACTGTAAAAAGCTCAAATCTTTCAGTCAAGTATTATTTAACGGGAGTGACTTGCAGAAATCATTTTGTTTTACAAAGTCATTGTTGAACCAGATATTTTGGTATTAGATTCCCAAAGCTTTGCTTCTGTGGGGTAGTTCTGGAGGGTTTCTTTGTGATGTAGTTTGATTTAAGGAATTGATTAGTGAGATTGCAAATCATTTCCTGTGAATTACTGTCAAAGCTTCCAGTTGCTGCTGGGCCTTATGGGAAGATTGTTTTTCTTCTCTGGAGGGACAAAGGAGGATAGAAAATACTCCTTGCCCTTGAGGAACAATTTAGTTGGGGTGACACCCCATGTATGCAAAAAGATATATCCTGCCTTGTTTTATTTTTAAATGTCTAATGAATGTCATTGGCAGGAGGGAACAAAGAGCATTTATTAAGCATTTACTACGTGCGGAGCACTGAGGATACAAATAAATACAGAAGGGAAGGCCATCTCAGCCCTCTCTGAGCTAAATTCTAATAGGAGGAGCCCACACTAATAGGGGAAGCTTGTCAAGGGATTGACTTTTAGGTTTGGAAAGTTACTGGGAAGAGGGAGTGAAGCCATAGATGGACACAACTTTTCTGGGAGTGATGATGGTTGATTTGATTACAGCTTCAGAACTGGTAATAGGGATATAAGGAGGTCCCGAGCTTTAGGACCTAAGGAAAGAGTTGGCGGAGGAGTCCAGTAAAGCTTGGCTTTAGCCAAGCCTAGAGATAGTGCTTGCCCGAGGCCACCACCAGTAGGGGTGGAAGTGTGAAGGGTAGGAAGGATGAGCTTGGGAGAAGAAAGGTACGCATATCCTTGAGTTTAGGTGGTACTGACTGGAATGGTACTGCTCATAAGTGCTATGGTATAGCATGGTTTGGGATCCAGTCCTATCGCTAACATTTTGGCCAAGGGTAAGTCACTTAATCTTTCTGAGCCTTAGTTAATTTATCTGTAAAATGGAGAGAGTAATACCTGTAGTGTCCCCCTCACCAAGTTATTGTCAGGATTAAATGAGATAATGTATGTAAAGCATTTCTTGAACCTTAGAGTTTTTATCCTTCAAGAGATGAAGAAATTTTTGAACACTGTTAGGAGTGGAAGGATAAGGACAGAGCTGGAAAATCTTCAGGGAAGGGAAGAAACTTGAACTTGGTCTTAAAGGACAGGAACAGATGACAAGAGAAGAGGAGAGAGGGTATTGGAGGGGAGTTGATGTCGTGAATGTCTATAATTGGAGGTATCTAGGTGTTACAGTGGATAGAACTTCGGACCTGGAGTCTGGAAGACCTGAGTCCAAATCTGGCCTCAGATACTAAATAGCTATATGACCTTGGGCAAGTCACTTAACCTCTGTTTGTGTCAGTTTCCTCAGGTGTAAAATACAAATAATAACAGTACCTACCTCCCCTGATTTTTTGAAGTGATCAATGAGATAATATTCTTAAAGTGTTTGACACATAGTAGGTGTTTAATAAATGTTTCCTTTCTTTATATTTTCTGTTAGGAGGTCAGTGTCATGTTTTATCTTCATTCTTTTGTACTCTTGGTTTATCATAGTGTTAAGAGCGCTAAAGTCTTTCAAAGTTGTTTTTTTAATAATGTTATCATTGTGTAGACTGTTCTAGTTCTGCTTACTTCATCTGTTCTTGCAAGTCTGCCTAGTTTCCTGTGAAATTGTCCATTACTTCATTTCTTGTAGCACAATGATATTCCATTACATTCCTATACTATAATTTGTTTAACTATTAGTTGACAGTGTTTGGCTACCACAGAAAGAGCTAACATATTTTTGTACGCACAGGACCCTTTCTTCTTTGGTCTTTTTGTAGTATGGTAGTGGCATTGTCGAGTCAAAAGCTGGGCACAGTTTAGTAATTTGGGGGGAATAGTTCCAAATTGCTTTCCAGAATGGCTGGACAAATTCATATCTCCTGAAACAGTGTATAAATATGCCTCCAACATTTGTCGTTTTCCTATTTGACTTTGCCAGTTTGATATAGATATAGAGTGGAATGGGAAAGTTGCTTTACTCTAATTCTTAGTAATTTGGAGTATTTTTTCATATGACAATAGATAGCTTGGATTTCTTTCTTTGAGAGCTGCTTGTTCATATCCTTTGACTACTTATCAATTGGGGAATGGCTTTTAGTCTTATAAATTTGAATCAGTTTCTTCTGTAACTTGGGAATAAGAGAATCATTATCTGATGAACATGTAAAGATTTTCCTTCTAATCTTGGCTATATTGGATTGTTTGTGCAAAGAAACTTTTTAAATTTTGTGTAATTAAAATTGTTCATTTTTATCTTTTGTAATCCTTTCTAACCTTGTTTGGTCATGATCTCCTCTTCTTTCCGTAGATCCAAGCAATTTTCTTCCTCATTCCTCTAATTTGTTTATGAAGTGACCTTTTATATCTAGGTTATATATCCATGTGGACCTTATCTTTGTATATAGTGTGAAGTGCTGGTCTAAGCCTAATTTCTACCTGACTGATGTCCAGTTTTCCCTGCAGTTTTTAACAAATAGTGAGTCCTTATCCTACTTGCTGGAATCTGAGTTTATCAAACATTAAACTACTGGATTCCTTTGCTTCTGTGTATTAGGTACTCCATTTGTCCCACTGATCAACATATTTTTTTTTAACCAGTGTCAAATAATTTTAATGACCATTACTCTGTAGTCTGGTTTAAAATCTGGTACTGGTAGATCCCATTTTTTTCCACATCTTTAAAATTACTCTTGACCTTTTGTTCCTCCATATGAATTCATTATTTTTTCCAGCTCTATAAAATATTCTTTTGGGAGTTCAGTACAGCACTGAATGAATAATTTATGTAGTGTTCTAATTCTTATTATGAAATTATTCTAATTACATTGGTGTAACTTATTTGAGCAATTAGTTTCTTTATATCCGTATTTCTGCAAAGGTTGTTTTATAAATAGATTCATATAAATCTTGAGTGAATCTTAGTAGATAACACTTCCAAACATTTTATAGCTTTTATAGTTATTTTGAATGGGATTTTCCTTTCTACTGGATTTTGTTGGTTATATATACCACTGCTTATGATATATGTGGATTAATCTTAAATCCTAAAAATTTGCTGAAGTTATTATTTAAATTAATTTTAGTTAACTCATATATTCTATAAATATATCATCGTATCAACTGCAAAATGATAATTTTGTTTTTTCTTTGCCTATTCCCTTATTGTCTTATTTCCTTAACTTCCTTTACTTATCTTACTGCTATAGTCAGCATTTCTAGCAGTACGTTAAATAGAAGTGGTGATAATGGGCATCCTTATTTTACCTCAGACCTTACGGAAAAGCCTCCAACCTTTTTCCTTTACATACATGTTTATTCTTGGGTTTAAATAATACTACTTACTGTATTAAGGAAAGGTCCATTTATTTCCATGGATTTCTTCATTCGTAAAATGAAGATAATTTCTACTTCAGAGGGTTGTTGTAAGGAAAGTTCTTTGCAAACCTTCAAGTACTATATAAGTGTGAGTACCTTTTATCCTTAAAATTTTTGTTATTGTTCTCTTTTGTTCTCGTGTGACCTCATTTCCAAATATATCTCTCCCTCTCCCTACGCCAGAGAGCCAGCCCTAGCAACAAAGAATTAAAAGGAAGCTGATAAAAGAAAACAAGGCTGTTGCACAAAAGGCACAAGCACATCAGCTGAGTCTGGTAGGATGTGCACTGGGAACCCATAGTGCCTCGCCTCTCTAGTGACAGGAGGAAGGTGTATGTTTTCGTCTCTTTGGGGCCAAGCTTGATCACTATAATTACGTAGTTTCTTTTTTTGTTCTTTCCCTTTACATTGTTGTAATCATTGCGTACATGGTTGGGGTTTTTTTGTTCTGCTTAGTTTTCTGCATGAATTCATGTAAGTATTTCTATGTTTTTCCATATTCTTCCTATTTCTTGTTTCTTAAGATAACAGAAATATTCCATTTGTTCACATCCTACAATTTATTTAGCATGGTTGTTATTCTCTGAAGGACTCTTAGGGGATCTCATGTTGTTTTTCGAGCATGAATTTTGGGACCCTAACCCAAATATCTGGCATTTTGATAAGCCTACATATCAAGTCTCCATCTGTGAGGGATGAGTGAAAAGTTCAGGGGTTTAATGAGTAAGTGACTAGTGAAAACGGACTGTACTTTTAGAATTGTTGTCTCATGCCTTTATTGTCAGAACCTGTAAACTGGACACTTAACAAGCTCTTAGCGAACTTCTACTCTGTGTTCGCTTGTGCTGGGTATTTGGGGCTTATGCTTCTTGAATTCTTAGCTCATATTCTGTCCTCTCATTGGAGCTTCCACTGCATTGCTCTTCCCACCTTCAAGATTAGTGATGGCCTTTCCCCTTTGGATCTCACAAAATATTTAGCTCTGCACTTCTCTAACGTATTTATGACATATCACTTGGTATCTTAGATATCTGTGTATGCCTCTTAGTCCTGTACTAGGTAAGACCTGGTTTTATCTAAACTTTGTATGTCCCCAACACTGGTACAGTGCTCTCTATTAGCATCATTTATTAAGATCCTACTAGGTGCCAGGCATTGGGGATCAAAAGACAAAGAAGAAATAGATCCTGCCCTCAAGGAGCTCACATTCTATAAAGGGAGACATGTATATACGCAAAATAAATGGAAGGTCATTTTGTTTAGGGGAGGACAGTAGCTGCCAGGCTGGATCAAAATTTTCACGTAAAATAGGGATTTTTAATCTTTTTGTGTGCATGTCAAGGATTCTCTTTGTCAGTCTGATAAAACCTATGGTCCCCTTCTCAGAAGTATTTTTAAATGCATACAATAAAATGTATCACATTACAAAGAAAACTAATTATATCAAAGTACACAGATCAAAATATTTAATAAACAAATTCAAGGATCCTAAGTGAAACATCCTAGAGGTAGGAGGAGGTGCTTTGGCTGAGTTTTAAGTTTTGACATTTGACATTTGAAACGAGATTTTGAGGGAATGGGGTGAGAAGGAAAGTGACCAGAAAAAAGGCATGGGAGGTGGGAAATCACAAGAAGACCAGTTTGACTGGATTATAGAGGTGCTAAATAAGATATTGTTCAGTTGCTGAAGGCACAGTCCCTGCTTTCAAAGGATATATAATCAAAAGGCCTTTGACAAGCAGTATCCCCTACTCTGCTACCATTGTGGAGCTCCTTTTGGGGAGCTGGCCATGCTTCATTGCTCTCTCAGCTGTACTTGTGACTTGCAGGGCTCTGGGCTTGCCACCCGCCTCTATAGAGGAGGTACCCCAAATTCCCCTCCATACCCCCCAGCTTTCCAGTGGCCATAATTCCAAATTGCTCTCCAGAATGGTTGGATCAGTTCACAACTCTGTCAACAATGCATTAATGTTCCAATTTTTCCACGTCTTCTCCAACATATGTCATTTTCCTTTTCTGGCATATTAGCCAATCTGATAGATGTGATGTGGTACCTCAGAGTTGATTTGCATCTCTCTAATCAATAGTGATTTAGAGCATTTTTTCATAGGACTATAGATAGCTTTAATTTCTTCCTCTGAAAACTGCCTGTTCATATCCTTTGACTATTTATCAGTTGGGGAACGATTTGCATTCTTATAAATTTGGCTCAGTTCTCTATATATTTCGGAAATGAGGCCTTTATCAGAGACACTGGCTATAAAAATTATTTTCCAGCTTTCTGCTTCCCTTCTCATCTTGGTTGCATTAGCTTTGTTTGTGCAAAAACTTTTCAATTTGATGTAATCAAAATACCCATTTTGCATTTCATAATGTTCTCTATCTCTTATTTGATCATACATTCTTCCCTTCTCCATAGATCTGACAGGTAAACTTTTCCTTGCTGTCCTAGTTTGCTTGTAGTATCAGTCTTTATATCTAAATCATGTACACATTTTGACTTTATCTTGGTATAGGGTATGAGATGTTAGTCTGTGCGTAGTTTCTACTATACTACTTTCTAGTTTTCCCTGCAGTTTTTGTTAAATAGTGAGTTCTGAAGCTAAGTATTCTAAAAGGAGGAAGTGAGGAGCAACACCAGCCTCAGCATGGGGGACAGCTATGCAGAGGCAGGGAGCCAGGAGATGGAATGGCAGCCTAGTGGGCACTGAGATTTGCTGAAATGTAGAATGCATGAAAGGAAGGAATATGTAACAAACCTGGAAAAGTTGATCAGAGCCAGATTGAATAGAGCAATAAGGGAGTTAATTCCAACACAGGAGTTGGAATTTAATCCCAAGTGCAGTAGGACACCACTGGGCCTTTTTGAGCAGAGGAAGTGATATGTTTGGAACTGTGCTTTAGGAATACAAATTTGGTAACAGTGTGAGGCATGGAGGAGATAGGAAAGTGAGAAAGGAGAAAAAAGGATAAAGACTGAATGTAGAAAGAGCACTATGAAGCTACTAAAGTATGGAGTAAAGGTTAGGAGGACCTGGGCTAAGTGGTATTTTTGTGAAGGGATGGGACATTATAGGAAACATTTGTGGAGGTTATCCTAGATGAGGCTTGGCAGCTAATTATATCTGAACAGTGAGAGGGAAGGACTCATAGATGACCTCAGAGTAAATCTGTCATCAGAAATAGGAAAGTTAGGGAGAGAGGTTGGTTTGGGGAAAACATAAGAGTTCTGTTTTAGACCTGGCAAGTTTGAGATGCCTAAGGAACATGAGACATTCAGTTAGAACAGCATGGTGTGATGGAAGAAGAATTGTATTTGGAGGAAGAGGATATGGGTTCAAATCCTGGCTCTGCCACTTCCTGTGTGACCCTTGACAGGTCACTTAACCTCTCCAGCCTTGTTTTCTTTTCTGGGGTCAGACCCATTGATTTCTAAGGTTTCTTCCTAAAATTCCTTCCTAAAACTACTCTAAAAACCACTCTAAAACTGTGATCTCCAGTCCACTAGCTGTAAAGCACTGCAGTGCTAAAGCATTTGTGATTTGGGACTAGAGTTGAGAGAGATAAGGACCTGCATATAGAGACTAGGGCTGGGTCTCATCAGCCTAGAGATGGTCATTGAACCTATGAGAGCTGATAAGATCAAGAAAAAAAAGCAAAAAGGAACAAGGAGAGCTTGGTGGCACCCAAAGCTGGGGGGGTGGTGTGCTGGTTTAGTGGAATAGGGCAGTCCAACAAAGCAACCTGAAGAGTGGCCAGACAGGTAGAAAAAAAATCTGGAATGTGGAGAAGGTGAAAAACCTAGAGAGGAAAGAGTATCTAGCAGAATTGGAAGGAATGGAATAGAGGGGGGTGTATGGGATCAAGCAGTGTCATGTAGGATAGAGGCCTAAAGAAACATAGGGTTTGATTTGGTTGCTGAAATGACAATAATAATAACTGACTTTTCTATAGTGTGTTAAAGTTTGCAAAGCTCTTTACATACATGAGATACTAATACCATATTAACATGTTCAGGGCCAAATACCTTGGAGATCCTGAATGTGCCTTTGGTTCAGACTCAACTATAGGACTCTGGGTTAGTTGTTTCTCCCACTGCCTTGTCCTGTGCCTTGGTTATCCTATCTGAAGAACTGATTCCACCTTCCTGTCTCTGTCTTGAGATAGGATAGCTCCTAATACTTACCTTCCAGAGATTGGAGGGAAGCAAGGGGATGTGTACAGGAGTCAGGAGAGTGGGAAAGGAATGAGCTTCTGTTAGTACCTACATCAGGCCCTGCGCCAAGAACTTTTACAAATATGATCTCATTTGATTCTCACAACAGCTCTGAGAGGAAGCTGCTATCATGATCCATACTTTGTAATTGAGGAAACTGAGGCAGACAGAAGCTAAGTGACTTGCCTAGTGTCACACCATTAGTTAATTGTTTCATACTGAATCTGAACTCTAGTCTTCATGACTCCACGCCTAGCACTATATGCACTGCATCATGTAGCTATCTAGCTTAGCTGAGTCCATGCTTTGTATTCGGTTCCCTCTCAACATCATCACTTCTGGTCTTTGGGAGGGGAGTGGAGAAGGAAGCTTGCCATCTGAGAAGTTGATCTCTGGGTGACCTGTTCCTGGTGTACTTCAACACCTGCATGAAAAATTCAGGGTGTAGCTGTGACCCATCACCTGTGACAAAAGGGAGGGGAAGGTAAGCCCATTCCTGACCTTCTGGAATTTCCAACCTACTCTGGAAATCAGAACCATAGAATGTTAGAGTTAGAAGGAATCATTTGCCTCAGCCTCCTCATTTTACAGAGGTAGTTATTGGGGCTCCAAGATGGGGAGGGACTTCCCCAAGGTCACAGAATGCTTTACAGAGAAGGAGACAAGAATGTCTTATTCATTCAACAATTCTTTATTATGAGACTACTATGTACAAGGCTCTGTAGCAGGTGGGTTGAGTTTCCTAATTCCCTCTTAATATCACTAAATATGAAAAGCTCCTAGTGGGCAAGACTTTTTTGTAGTTTTCTTTGTGCCAGGCACAGGGGTAAGTCACTTAGTAATTGCTCTGGGGAGATAAATTTTTCCTCCTCTCCTCAGGTAGCTAGGAGAAAGGTGACCAGATGGTGAGTGGGAGAAAAAGAAGCAGCTCTTCTAGCCATGATGCAATGGGGTGTAGAGCCAGTCCACCAATCTCTCAGGGAGGCTTTCCCTATGTCCTCAGAGTGCCTCCTCAGGCTTATTTCTGCCCCTTTCATCAATTTTTTTCCCTTTCAAATAGTGTCTAGTGTTCCATTTTTGCCTTGATCAGAAGAGGGACAGACAGGCTAAAGACAAGAATTAAATCTGAAGTGATTTATTCTTGGCCTCCAGTAAAAGCTTGTCCTGGATCTTAATCCTTCAGGGAGCCTGACCCTTAAACCCCTTAGACCCTTAGACCCTGGTCTCCCTAAATGTGGTTGTGATTCCTTTCTGTCAGCAGGCAGATTCAACATGACTGCTCCTGGCCTTCAGCATTTCTTCCCCCAGGCTACTCGACACTCCCTCCTAGGTCCTCCACCCGTCAGTGTCTCACTCAAACCCGCCTGCATAGGCTTCCCAGGGCTCCCTTTCCAGAGGCAGAACCGGGGCTATCGAAAGGTAAGCAGAGGCCAGGGATATGGTGATGGGCAGGCCTTCCCTCGGAGGGCTGGGGGCACAAGTGTATACTCCTACTAGTGGAAGAGAACACTGGCCTGAGAGTAGAGCTACTTGGGTTTCATCCTGGATCTGCCAGTAACTAAGTCACTTCTCTCTAGGCCTCAGTTTTCACATCTGAGATGAGAAGTTTGGACTAGGTTATCCCAGAGGTCTCTTCCAGCTCTGACTTTGAGGGCCCGGAGATGTGTGATGGAAGAGGGTTAGAATAGCCTCCTCGTAGAGACTGACCTTCAGGCAAGCCAAGTCTAGAGGGACAAGGTGCTCTCTTGGACATCAGGGCTCTTAAAAGGGAAATCTCTGATCCATACATGGCTGGAGAAAGGCCAGAGCCTTCAGTTTTTGCCACATCAGAAAGGAGCCATTGGAAGGGGGGTGATAAGGGAATGGTTAGGAAGGAGAAAGGTTGGATAGACAAGGAAAAGGATCAGGAGGCTGTGGGGCAAGGTCTACCTCTGCCCCTCATATGGGATAGTGTAGGCCTTCTCTACTCAGCCTGAATCTGAGGCTTTATTTATATTTCATATTTTATTTTTCCCTAATTACATGTAAAAACAACTTTTAACGTTCCCTTTTCAAATTTTGAGTTCCAAATTCTCTCCCTTCCTCCTTCGTTGAGAAGGCAAGCAATTTGACATAGACTGTGCAAGTGTGGTTATTCAAAACACATTTCCATGTGAGTCATGGGCAGCCCAGGTCTTAGAAATGGAAAAATCAGTCTTTGCCTGGGACCTTCTGAGGATGAGGCATGCTAGGGTCCTGCCAGATTAACAGTGTATATGTGTGTGTGTATTATAATAATAATAGTATTTATATAGCACTTTATATACATTCTGTTGTTGAGTGCCATTTATTATCCCTATTTTACATACGGGGAATCTGAGGCTGAGAGAGTTGAAGTGTCTTGCCCAGGATCACATAGCCCATTAGCATCTGGGGCTGGATTTGAACTCAGGTTTTTCCAACTCTTAAGCCCAATGATCTATCCACTTTGCTATCTAACTGCCAAGGATTAGGTGCCCAAGGTTGTTTTCTTCCAGTTGTCCAGGTCATATTGTTGGTACTGGGCAAGCAGCTGATTTTAAGGCTGAGTAATTGCTTCTAGGAATCCCCGAAGGGTCCTGACCAGAAGAAAGATGTGGAGTTGGGCCCCTCATCACAGACACCCAGTGAGGATGAGAAGATCGATGTTCCAGAATCCTCCCAGGGGGAGGCTGACTCCCAAACCACCTTGCCAGAAGGTAAGGAGGGAGGTGGTACCCTTCCAGGCAGGAGGAGCATCCTATACAAGTAGATTCCAAACATTTATTAAGTGCTTGCTGTATATAATGCACTGTGGTGAGTACAGGAGACCCATGATACAACTGTGCCCTTGAAGAGCTTATTACCTAATCCAACCCTACATCTGAGCTTGAGAGGAGATTGGGAAGTGGAGGACCTGGGTTAGAACACTAGCTTTGCTCCTAACTCCCCTTGTGTCCTGAGACCAATTGCTTCATGTCTTTGGGTTTCAGTTTCTTCACCCCAAAAATGAAAGATTTAGATTAGATGATCTCTTAGGCCCCCTCCAGCTCAAAATCTGGGATGCCACGATTCTGAATCCTAGGACAGTAGCAGCTGCTAAACCAGTGATCTACCAACCAACAGAAAATTTAGTAAACCTCTGTCATGGTTGCTTAGCTTTGTATCTGTAATTCCATTAAGAGCAAAGATTGCCATTTTTTCCTTTAAAACAAGCTATAGCTTGATAAATGTCTATAAATAAACATTTCATTATACAAAGAACAACAGAGAGGGCTGCATATGAGGCTATAACCCTAATTATGTAAGAGTTGTTTCTTTTTTTTAAAAAGGAAAAATTTTTAATGTATATATTGAATTTATTACAGGAGTACCAACACTTCCGTGATTGATTGGCTTTGCATCCTTCTGAACTTACTTTTTTGTATTTTTTAAAATATTTTATTAATGCTGCCTTTTTTCTTTTGGGCAAAGACTGCCATATATCTGTCTGTATTGCTCACAGAGTCTAGCAGATGGCTGGTGCACAGTAGATACTTGTTTAAGCATTTGTTGACTAAGAGACTTGACTGCCTTGTTGAGTTTCACCTCTCCACCCCAACCCATTGCTGTGGCCCTTTCTTCCACAGATCCACAGACTCCCCCTGACCCCAGTGATGATGGTAGCTCAGAGCCTCTGGCCAAGAGACTCAAGAGGTAATGTGTCCTGAAATCACCAGTTTGACTTCTCTTTTCTCCTGAGGGCAGATGGGATTGGAATAGTAAAGGAAGGACTTTAGGTCTGCTCTCATCTCTTTGAACTAGAATAGTGGAGCTGGCATCCTGATTTCAGCCCTGCTTTGGCCTTGGCTTTCTTGAGTTGGTGTCTGACTCTCACCTAGTGGCCAAGAGGAGTTAGTGCAGCCTCTGTCATCTCTACTGTTGGGGCAAGAAAAGATCTGACATCAGGATTGGAGGTGGAAGAGAAAGAAGTTCAAAATTTATAGAAGGAACCCTTTATGCCTGAACAGAGCTGATCCTTTATTTGTCAAACCTCTGACATTGAATAAATAAAAGGGGTTGAGCTCAGGAATGGCATAGGCCATTCACCATTCCATAGCTTAAGATAAGAACAAAGGGAATTTTTGAAAAATTCAAATTCTAAATAGCAAGAGAAGAATTTAGATTGGCTATGACTTTAAGTTCCAAGATGGATGACCAAAGGGAGTTGTGAACTTCTCTTCTGAAAGACTAATTCTCTTACTGTATAGTTTGGGTTTGGTTTTTGACAGAGGATGAGGAATTGGCTGGGTCATCTCTCAAGGAAGACTTGGGCATGATCTCAGTGTTCTTCCCTCCCCAAGGCTGTGACTGTGCCTATTCTAGTGGGCCCGACATTGGCCTCCTTTTTCTTCCTAGTGTGGAAGATACCACAGACCCCAAGGAGGAGCCTGGCCTGACCACAGGAAAAGGAGAGCGTGAGTGTTGGGATTGGGCATCAGAACCTCAGAATTGGAAATAACCTCTGAGTCCATCTCGTCTGACCCTGACCTGTCCAAGAATCTCCTGACTAGTGGTCACCCTATCTTTGCCTGAACACCACACCTCCTGCTCCCTGCTGAGGCTGCCTGATCCATGTTGGGGTCACGAAGTGTCAGGAGCTCTGTCCTAACCTTATAACCTTATAAGTTTACCTCATTGCAACTCCTGTGCCTGGGACTTGTTCTGCCTTCAGGAGCCAAGCAGCTCAAGTCCAGCCAGCACCTATCGCATAACAGCACCCGTGCCCTCTGAGAGTCATCTCTTCCCCTTGCTCAGTATTTGCCAGCCCTTCCCCATTGTGATCACCCTTCTCTAGATGCTCTTTAGTTTATTCTTTCTAAAAATCTGGTGTCCTAAATTGAACACATGTCTCAGGAGGCAGTCTGAGGAGGATGGACACCTCTAGGCCTGAACCATGGATTCCTTTCTTGATACAGCCTTAAACCAGGCGAACTTTTTTGGCTGCCTCATCTCATAGTTGCCTCCTGCTGAGCTCAATTCCATTAACACTCCCAGATCTTGTTCAGACAGTCTTGCTGTTGGAGAAGAATGGCAGGCTCTACCTACATCTAGGTTGTGGCTGCCAGAAAGAACGCCCTCCCCCTCCAGCTCCAGAGCCCTTGGGGGTTGTATTCCCTCTCTGCATCCTGCATTCTCTCAGGCTGTGGGATGGGGAGAGATGGGAAACAGTGCCCGTGCTCCTGGGTATGCTCAGGGGGGGGGTGCAGGTCACATGAAAGGGACAGTCTATCTGCCATGCTGACTCTTCTACTTCCCAGAAGCAGCAGAAGCAGACCCTCAAGACACCAGCAAGGATTGGAAAGTCCCTGAAGAGCCCAAAAGCCTTGAAGTGGTGAGTGGGTAGAACCAGGCTGAGCAGAAGTGAGGGTGGGTGGGTGCCAAGCTGTTGCTTTCCAGGCTGGTGTATCACCAGGGCCCTAGTGAGGCTGTGGGAAAGGATGCTAATGCCAGGGTGGGGGCGAACTGAGCCAATTTTCTGCCTTGTCTTCTTGGTACTGTTGCTTAGCCTTAGTTTCCTGTTTTATAAAATGGGAACAATCCTGACCTGCTTCCCTTGTGAGGTGTTAGTGACGTTCAGATAAGATCATGCATATGAAAGTGCTGCTGTGCAGATGTGAGGCTGGGGGAGGCAGGTATTTTTACCATACCTTTCCCCTGTAGAGCTAGAAATGCTTTTGTGATGATAATCCCTTGCATCTGTTCCCTAGTCTAAAAATAAATAGTCCGGAGCATCCCTCATGGGCTTGTAACTATTGGGAGTCTTTTTACATCCATTTTCTTATTGGAGTCTTACATTAGCACTGGGGGGTGGGGGTGGGGGACAGCGGGGCAAGTCATACTGTATTCTGGAGATGGAGAAATGACTTGTCAGTAAGTATTAGGAGGTTGCTATGTGCTGTGTGCTGAGAGTAGGTACAAAGACAAAATCAAAACTGTCCCTGCCCTCAAGTTTACATTGATTTAGGGAGAAATAACAGTTTAAAAACAGTTAGAAGAGAAAACAAACATTGAAAAGGCGGGGGTGGGGGGTGGGGGGGTGGGAGATGCTGTTTCTAGCAACTAAGAGGGAGGAGGCAAAGGGAACTTTGAAGGAAGTTAGAAGTGAGGAGGGAATACACTTCAGATCCTCATAACAACCCTGAGAGCTGAGCTAGGTGCTGTTATCCCCATTTTACAGTTGAGGAAACTGGGGCAGAGGTTGAGTGACTTGCCTAGGGTCACACAGCTAGTGAAGTGTCCGAGGCTCTGAAGTTGAATTCAGGCCTTCCTGACTTCCAGCCCAGAGCTTAATCCATTGTGCCACCTAAGTGATCCAGAGGAGGGATTGGGCAGGCAGAAGGTTAAATCCTATATAACATCCTGGAGACTGCAAAATGGAGATAATTTTGTGTTTTTGGGAACAACAAATCAGCAGCTAGGCCATTTGGGCTGAAAAGCATGGTATGTAAAAGAGTAATGTGCTGTAAACTTGGAAAGATAGGCTGGGGCCAGGATTTTAAAAGCCAAACCCAGGAGGTTATATTTCATCCTAGAGGCCCTAAGGAGACTGAGGTTCCTGAGCAGAGGTGGTTATACTTAAATGTCTGTCGGATCTATGTTGGCAGCTATGTGGAGAATAGATTGGAAGCAGGGAGATAGATTAGGAAGTTCCTAATGGGTAAGAGGTTTGTGAAGGTAAAACAAACGCGTTGTCAACTGCTTGGATGTGAGCAGTGAGGGACAGGTGAGAGTCAAGGATGACTCTGAGATTGGGAACCTGTTTGTCAGAAAAGAGAGGGCCACTTGCCCTCCACAACAGGCCCCAGAGGCCAGTCAGGACTTCAGGAGCCTGATGGGGAAACGTGTCTCCTGTCACTCAGGAGAGAGCTATTGGCTTGGAAAAAAACATTTTCAGACATGATCACTGTGATTTGTTTTGTATTGCTTGACAATACTTAGGTATTGCAAGGGAGAGGTGTAATTGAGGATGGGAGTGGGGGTTGGGGGGTGGGGGTCAGAGGAGTCAGTGGGAAGTGATTAGTGTTTTAAAAAAGAACATCAGTAAAAGTTTTTAAAAATAGGGCACACAGAGGTCCTAGAAGCTCCAGGCCTATCGTACATCTTTCCTGGATCACCACCTAGGTCTCCCACTATATTACCACTATCCAAATAAGTATGGTGATAAGGAATAACAGAGAGAAGGGTTATGTGGCTGAAGTGTGAACAAGGATGGGAAAGGAAGGTGCCTAGGATGATGATGGGGAATCCTCAGAGCCTGAGATTTGGGAGACCACACTTGCCAAGTATGAGAGATCAGACTTTGGGGGACCCCATTTTCCCGTTTATTTTTTACTCCAACCAAGGTACCCTTGCTTTTCTGTTTCCTTGGACTCCCCCAACTGGGTTTTAAGTACCAGCTTTGCCACTAAGTCTCTCAGCAAGCTGCCTTCTCCTGGATTCAGCCCTTCCATTGTGTTTTTGCATTTGGTGATTCTCATATCCAGATGGTGAGCTCAGGGAGCTCCCTGAAAGTGACAATCCAGCAGCGCAGTGAAAGCCGAGCCATCAGCACAACTGCCCCAAAGCCTGGACCCCGACTGGGCGACAGCAGCACCCCTGTCTCTGGCCCAGAGCCTGGCCTAAAGTTCTTCTGTTACATATGCAAGATTAACTGCGTCAGCCAGCAGGTAAGAGCCTCCTGGCAGGAAGTGCCCAGAGAAATGGGCATTGGGGTGCCTGTGGGGTCTGCCTCTGCCTGGTAGGATAATAACCATGGCTCCTTACATAGGGGCAGCAGGATTTTACAGTTAGTAGAATCTCACACCTAATATTTCTCACAATGACTCTCTGGAAGGTAGGTGGTGTTATCCCAGTTTTACAGAGAAGAAACTGAGGTTCAGAGGCCAAATGACTTGCCCAAGGTCATGAGACTGGTTACCATTGAGTCTTAAAACCAGCTTCTCGTATCCTTCATTGAGGGCCTGCCTCTTCTCCTTGTCACCTATTGCCCACATACATCTGTCTACCTGTGTCCAAGCCCTGCAGTCTCACCATCAAGTTTTTCTGGACCGGGATCCTCTGCAAAATAGCCTGAGAAGGAGTGCCAGGATGCCAAGCTCCTAGATGATTTCAGAAACTCAGACCTTTTAACATTGTGTAGAAGAAAGAGTACCTGATTTGGAAGCAGAAAAGTTGGAAGGAATGATGTATTTGGAGTCAGAGGACCTGGGTTCAAATCTTGGCTCTGTCACTTATTGCTGGTGCGACTCTGGGCAAGTCACTTCACTTCTCTGAGTCCATTTCTTCATCTGTAAAATGAAGGGATTGGACCAGAGAGCCTATCAGGTTCCATCCCTTCCTGCTCAAAATCTAGTGATCTGTCATTTACTGATTGCATGACCTGGAGCAAGTCATTTAATTTCATGAGCCTCTGTTTCCTCATCTATAAAATGGAGATAATTGTGCATAGGATTAAGAAAGTGATTTTGCACATCTTAAAAGTACTTGAAAAATGTGCCTCATTTCCTGACCCTTTGAAGAGGATAGAACAAGTCTCAGCTGCCAGGCCATGCTCATTACACCCTCCAAGGTAAACCATCCCATTGCCTTCTAGGGGACCCCTACTTTGTCCCAGCCTAGGTTAACAGCTATACTTCCTGAGCTATGACCCCAGTGTCCCTGAGGCCCTGTCCCTCTCCCAGCTGCCCTTTCTCTTCAGGCCCAGAGTCAGGTCCTAACTCCACAGCTGGCATTCCCTCCCATGGCAGAACTTCCAGGCCCATATGGCCGGGCTCCAGCATCAGCAGCGGCTTGGGGAGATTCAACACATGAGTAACGCCTGCCTCCTGTCTTTGCTGCCCACGAATCGGGAACAGGGTGCCCTTGCGGAAAGAGATGGGTAAGAGCAGGGCAGTTTTGGTAGGCTCCTGAAAGAGATGGGGTATGGTCACAGGCAGCCAGAAGCCAATCATCGGAGGTGAGGCAGAAAGGTAGGGCCAGCCCTCCAGGATTATCTTCCTTCAGCAAGTCTGTCTGACCTTGGGCAAGTCATTTCACGTCTGGGAGCCTCAGTTTCCTTATCTATAAAATGTGGTTGGACTAGATAATCTCTGAGGTATCTCCCCACCCTAAATCCTGAATCCTTCCTTTGGGCTAGACTCCTGGGCTAGTGCAGGAAGGATCCTTTAGAGATCATTTGGTCCAGGCCCTCATTTCATAGAGGAGGAAACTGAAACTCCAAGGAGCAGCTACCTTTGCCTTGTTCTAATTTCAAATGAATGTTTCCCCTAACTTTTGGGGATCTGTTGACCACTCCTGTGCTGGTGCTACTCTTGACTTCATAGACCTCAATGGTGACCCCTTCTTAGCCTTTATATTTCCAAATGGAACAGGCACAGTGTTGAGCTGCTTTCCAGAGTAGAGGGAAAAAAGCTGGTATGGGCTTGAGATAGCCAGGGGAGTCCAAGAAAGGGGGAGTGCACTGGCCTGTCCCTTCTGGGGCCTGAACTTGCCTCTGCCTCTTCAGGGAACCTCAGTCTCAACGGTGGTGTAATACCTGTCAGACCCATTTTCTGGGAGATCTGATCAAGCATCGAAGGACTCAGGAGCATAAGGTACAGGGCTCAGAACTGCTGTGTGTTGGAAATCCTCCAGGGGCTGCTGCCAAGAGGACACAGGCCTAGCCCAAAGAGATTGTGCTGTTATTGTACTCAGCAGTTTTTCCTTGGCACAGCGGGTGGATAGGTGGCAAGGGAGAGAACCCTCCCACTTGTCAGAGAAGAGGCATGTGGCCTGCCACTTGGTGAGGGGGTGTTCACAAGGGTCCCTTGTGTGTCCACATTGCTCCTCTGGATGTTAGTTTCCTCATTTGTTTAAAAAGAAAAAGAGTGGGTTAGATTAGATGATCTAATTTTTTTAGCTTGCCTAATCTAACATCTGATTGTAGGATAAGGATGACTGTGATTGGGGCCACTGCTGTAGTCTTAGTTTTGCCCTACACAATCATTAAGTTGCTTCATTCCTTTAACCTCAGCATCTCTTGTCCTCTGTTACTCTTGACTCTGCTTCATGGATTTTCCCTCTTTTTTTTCTTGCCTTGTCTGACCTTGTGACCAAATCCAGTCCAAATTCAAGCAGTGTTTATTGGCTGTATCTCCTAGGTAGAAGGCACAGTTTTTAGTGTCTAAAATGCATGGGAAGCATTTAGTTTGGTGCACAGTGTGTGCATCTGATAAGTTTAGGTGGTCTACCTAGGACTACATATTTGGAAGAAGGAAAGAGGAAACAGGTGAGAGGATTGTGGGTACTGGTGGTGGTGAAATTAGAGGGACTAGGCCCAGGGTAAGGGATCAGTCCTCCTACAACCTGAGACGTTAAGAGGCCTCTCCTTTTTCATCCTAGCTGGCCAAACACTCCCTCCGTCCTTTTTGTACCGCCTGTAGTCGCCATTTTAAGACCCCCCGAAAATTTGTGGAACATATGAAATCCCCTGAACACAAGCAAAAAGCCAAGGAGGTAAGAAAGGGAGGGGGAGCTTCTTTTCCTCCTAGGTTTTGGGGTCCCTTTCCTGGGAAAGGACCACTCATTGGTATCCTTTTGCTGAGCTGGGGATAGCAGCACTGGATCCTCAAGAGCTGAAGGGGTCTATGTCCTTTCTGGCAGGTACGGCTTGGGGAGAAGGAGCCAGGCAGCCCTGAAGAGGCAGAGGAACTCATCACTGTGGATGCAGTAGGTTGTTTCGAGGAGGATGAAGAAGAGGAGGATGAGGAGGAAGATGCAGAAGAGGATGAGGGCAGCGAGACAGTGGGAGAAGGCGAGGAGGCCAAGCAGGTACTAGGGAAATCATGCCCCGAAGGGGCAGGCAAGTCACTTAAAGGCCCTGGCCCTCCCTTTCATCTGTGAAACAGGGGTGGGGGACAAGAAGAAAGGGGTGGTGCGCTAGATGACCTCGGAGGTCTTTCTCAGCTATAGATCTCAGGTCTTGTGATTTGAAAGTAGGGAGATGAGGGCATCAATGAAGAAGGGACAGATGCAGAAAATGGAGGCACCCAGCAAGGGGTTTGCTGTGTAGTTTCAAAGAGTGGGTGGGATGTTGGCTTTTCTCCTCTGGGCAACCCTTTGAAACTTTTTCCTACTCACATAGTTCCAAGGCCTACACTGTAACTTCTGGTGTTTACAGACAGCCCAAAGGAAGGTACATGTTAGTCACCCAGACTGACTCTTCCTCTTTCTCCCTTTCCGTCTCCTCTCCTCCCCCCCAACACACAAACACTGGGAACAAAGGAAGGGCGGCTGAGCTGGATTCACTCGAAGGCCTGCAGTGCTGATTGAGAAAAACCTAGAACCTAATGGGGTCTAGTTTGAGCGATGGTGAATGGGATCCAAACAGGTCAGGTCTGTCCCCCTTACAGTTCAAGTGTTCTTGCCAGGTGGGGCCAAAGGATGTGCCTGCAGATGACTGGAAAGGCCTAGAGGAATACTCTCCTGACAAGACGTATGGTAAGTCATTCTCCCTAGCTCCACCAGTGAGTTTCTGCTCTCACCTTGGCCAGGCCTGACCTCTGGGCTTTGTTCTGGGAGCTTAAGTGTATCATATTGGTCTGTGGGAAAGCATTGACCTTGAAGCAGCATGCTAGCCCTTCTCATTCAGATCCAAAGGTTTTCCAGGTTTCTCACACATGCCTCAAACCCTAAATCCTCTAGGTTTCCTCTGCTCCGTTACAGGAGGACTGAGAGTGCCATGCCTAGCTTTCTTTGATCTTTTTCCTGTATACTGTCATATACTGTATATGGCCCCAGGGAGACCCCACCCTGCCACCTGGCACTGGGGTTCTCAGAGGCAGAGACTTCAACCTTTCTGGAGGACGGGGGGAGGAAACATTGATCTCATTGACTAGAGTCAGTGATGCTTCCCATTTCCCTCTCTTTTGCAGGCCTGGATTTTCTGGTACCTGTGGTGGGCTATCTTTGTCGACTGTGCCACAAATTCTACCATAGCAGCTCAGGAGCCCGGCTTGCCCACTGCAAGTCCCTGATGCATTTTGAGAACGTTCAGGTTAGACCCTCTGCTAGCTGCCCAGCCTATCCTCACTCTCTCCTCTTCATCCTCCATCTGCCCCTGGTTTTGAATCTCTTCTCCCCTTCCTTTCTTCTCACCCCCATCTGTCAAGCCTAGTGGTTAGGGATAGGCTCAGACAATCCCGTAGGAGGATCTTTTTCTAGGCCAGTAACTTTCACCAAACCCCGGGGTCCATTCCACTGCCATTCCCTCAGATTCAGCAACAGTGCCAGACTTTGCCCCTGGCTTCCGGGTAGTGAACTGAGGGATGCCTGGAGCTGATAAACTTCTGCAGTGCCCTGGCTTCAGAGACATCAGAGAGGAGCAAATGAGGATAAGACAGGGACTAAGCCCAGTCCTGTTAGCTTTAAGCAAGAACTAGGGGTCAAAAAAGTGAGGGACTGGAAGCCTATGATTCTCGGGACGTTGGAAGGGAGATTCTTGTCCTATTTTCTTTGCTGCCAAAGTTCATCATTCTCTAGGTAGAGGTGGAGGGGGTGCGCAGTGGAGAGGCGGTTGGTGGTCTGTAGCCAATAGTTTCATGGCCTTGGTGCAGTTTGGGTCTAGTTTTTTTCCACTTGTCAGACCCAGCAACAGAGTGTTCTAGACACACAGGTTACCCCCATTTTCTCTGATCCACCTGGCCTGTGTGTAATATGTGGGAAGGCTTCCACCTGCAGGAGCTTAGGTCCCAAGCTTGGGTGGCAGTTGCTTAGAAGTGGATATGGCCACAGGGAGCTGTGGTACCCCAACCCTTGTCTCCCTTAGCCTCTCTGTACCTCTCTTTCCTCATTGGTATGATAAGAGAAGGCTTTGGATGGAAGAATTTATATGGCACTGTGAGGCAAAAACCTCACAAAGTGCTTTTATGTCATCTCATTTGATTCTCACAACAACTTTTTTGAGGTAGGTGTCACTGTTTGCATTTTATAGATAAGGAAACCAAGGCTCAGCGAGGTTAACTAACTTGCCCAGGGTGACTCAGCTCATGAAGTGCTGGGGGCAGGATTCAAACTCAGATCTTTCTGACTTTCAAGTCCAACACTAGCATCACACTTTGTGCTCTAGATATATGATCATATGATCCTTTCATTCCATAGGAATGATTACTGTGCCCCAAGAACTTTAGCTTATGGATGTCTAGGAGGTAGGAATGGGACACCTGAGGCTCCCCAAACTTAAGTGAGTAAGCAAAGTTCACATGTCATGCTCGAGGTCCAGTCAGGCCCAGGAGACAAGTTTTCAGCTCTCTCCACAGCTGTCTCTACCTTCTCTCTGCCTCTGAGGTCCAGAGGTAGAGACTCAAAGATTCTAGATGTCATACATAAGGAAAGAATGTCTCAGGCTGATGATAATGCCCATTTCCCTCTTCCTAGAGATACAGAGCAGCCAGGAACCTTGGACCAGTCCCAGAGTCTGAGTTAAAATGTGAGACCCTTGACACCCTGGCAAGGAAAGGGACAGGAGCCTCAGGTTCAGAGCAAGAAGAGGAGCCAGCCCAACCCCCAGGAGCTGAGTGTAAGTCAGGGGGCCCAGACACCCCTGGTGATGCTGACAACACAGATGGGCCCCAGATCCCCACTGAAGCTGGTGGTGGGAAGCCTGGCACCAGGAAGCCAAAGGAGGGACAGGAGGTGGTCACTACAGCCAAAGGTAGAGTGCCAGCCCCTGAGCCCTGCCGCCGTTCTACTCGTCACAAGCCAAGATAGGAGGGCCTGGGGGAGCCAACTGGGCAGCAGATCTATAATTTGGGGGGCATTTTACTAGATCAGTGGAAGAAGAAAAGCTGCTGTTTTTGTTCAGAGACCAATAAAGAATTGTGGTTTAGTGTTTCACTGTGGCGTGAATTGTTCTTTAGGATAAAGATTAAGTGGTAATTTCTGAGTCCTCCCAACCTGCCAACCCCCCAGAAGGAAGTGTACCCATTAGTATTAATTATCTGGGGGGAGAATTCACTGGATGGGGAGTCAGGGACTAACTTCTATCACAGTATCTGAATTAGAAGGAACCACAGAGGCCAGCCGGCCATTAGCAGGAATTCCTGCTCCAACACTTCTAACGTGGCCATCTAGCCTGTGACTGACAGTGTGGATGGGGTAAAACTACACATTTGGACAGCTCTCCTCCTTAAGAAGTCTTTTCTCCAGTGGAGTCAGTATTTGCCTCTCCATAATTATCCATTACTCCTAGTTCTTACCTTTGGGAATGAAGGAAAAAACAACTCTAACCATTTGAGTGGTGGAAGGAAAATAGACCTCATGATTTCCATGAGTCTTTTCTTACCCAGGCTAAACATCCTGCAGTGATTCTTTCAACTGATCTAAGTCACATGGAGCTCAGTTTACTCATCTGTAAAATGATGGAGTTGGACATCATGATCTTTAGGGTGGATTTCCCAGTTGAAAGGGCCTCATGGGACCCAGGGATCTAGGGGTCCGAATCAGAATTAGAGCCTTTTAAGGAATAAATGTAAGGTCTGGGGTATTATAGACAAAGTAAACAAGAGACACACAGTGAAAGACATCTTTTTAATGACAACCAATCCCTGTCCCCTTTCCAAACTAACCCTAGTCTGAGGAGCCTAACATTATCGGGGTGGGAGTAACTGGATTCAATCAACCAATCTCCTACCCTCAGGTTGGCAGCTATTCCAGTCCTAGGTGGTCCTCTGGGATTAAATCCGATAGTTGGGCCCAGGGACCAGGAGGTACAAATGAGGGAGACAACAGACTAGGACCCAAGCTTAACAGGGTCTCTGGCTGTCCAGATGGTGTTCACTGTCTGTGGGCTGGGGAAGCATCCTGGCCCCTTTAAGAAGAGACTTAAGAGCCTTTGACTCACCCAGCAAATGCCTTCTCCGGGGCAGGAGCTTCTGAGGCTGCTGTGAAAAGGGGAGGATAAGGGGATCACTTCCCCCAGGGCCTACTGGTGGGGTTTAGCCGAAGGCAGACCCTCACTGAGCTGCTGCTGCTGCTGCTGTTGCTGGAACTCCACTCTGGTTTGCCGGTTGGATTCCAGCAGCTCCTGGAGCCGAGCATGAAGGTGGTCGTTCTTTTCCTCCAGGTGATCCAAACAAGTATTGATCTGGTCCAGCATAGAGTTGATGGCTGCATATTCTAAGAGAAGGGACCAAGCATTTCTGTGGGTAGAGGATGAGGACACTACTGTCCCCTTGCCAACATCCTGCCCTAAAGCATCCTTTGAGGTTAACCTAAGACCTTGCTTAGTTTCCCATCATCCCTTGCCTCCTCTACAGTACCAGGGATCGATCTTCAGTGTAGGTGCTTGGGTATGAGTGCTAGTTATGCCATTCTGTGGCAGTTATGCTCTGTGACCTGAGGCAAGGCTCTTTCCCTCTTTGTTTCCTTCTCTGTAAAATGAGGCCTACCCAAGCCTGCTTTTTAAAGGATTATTAATTTACTGGTGAGCATCAAATGAAGTGGATAATGATTCTTTGAAAAGATACACAACACTATTCATGTCATGTAGCAGAAAAACAATGGAATTCCTGTCAAAGGAGCTGGGTTTGAATCCTGGCTCTCCTAGTGTATCCTACTTGTATGACCTTGGAAAAATAATTTAACCTCAGCCAATGTTCCTTTGATTTTAAAATGAGGGCACTGGACTAAATGGCTTCTCAAGTCTTTTCTAGCTCTAACTGCTCCATATGAACCCCAGTAATGACTGGGATAGACCTCACTGTCTTCTGAGGAATCATACTCTACTATTAGCTTTGATAGTACTCTCATTTCTTCCTCTATAATAATAAATAGCTACCATTTATACTGTGCTTAGTATGTACCAGGCACTGTGCTACAGCACTTTATAATTATTCTCTCACTTGGTCTTCACAACAACTTTTGGATGTAGGTACCATTATTATCCCCATTTTACAGATGAGGAAAGTGGGGCAAACAAGTGACTTGCCCAGGGTCACACAGCTATTAAGTGAGGCCAGATTTAAATACAGGTCTTCTAGACTCCAGGCCCAGTGCTCTATCCACTGTTCCACTTAGCTGCTATTCCCCAAAGGCCCAGGAGTGTCTCCAAAATCCAAGATGCTTTCCTAGTTGAATGACAGCAAGGGATGGAGTCCTACTGTTTTATCGTGTATCTTCCTCCCAAATCTGGGCACCCAAGCCTATACCTAGACCTTTCTCTTTACGCAAGGTTGTGACTCTAAGTCAGCCCCAGCCTGGCTCCTAGCTCTTTAGTGTCTCTCAAACAAGTCCCTGCTCAGGTACCAAAGTCTGCTCTTAAAAGAAGGAACAAGAAGAAGACTGTCTCTATCTTATCCTCTAATGTCCAAACAAGTTGTGGCATCACAATGTAATAGATATTTCTGCACTGGAAGAAATAATGAGTATAGGGAATACAGAGGAAGCCCAGGAAAACATAAACTGATGCAAAGCAAAAGGAGGAGAACCAGGAAAACAACATGCAAAATGACTAAAACAGTGTAAATGATGGCAAATTTAGGAAATGAATACCATGTAATTATGCTGATCAAGCTTGGACAGGAAGGAGAAAGAAGCAAATGTATCTCTGTGGGGTTGAAATATTGCTTATACCATGGGATTCAGTTGCTGTGTTGGTTAGTTTTACTTTTATTCTTTGTTACATGGGATGGCTCTCTGGGGAGATCGGAAGAGGTATATTTTTGGAAATGAAGATAATGCAACAACAAAATAGGTCAATAAAAATGACAAAAAATCTGGACAGTACTTCCCAGTATCCAAGCGCTATCACATGCTGATTTGAACCTCATGTATCCCTGTGAAGTGGTAGAATTATCCCCATTTTACAGATGAAAGTACTTGGGCTAGAGAGTTGAACTGAAGGTAGTGTGACACAGGTGGAAAGCAGACTGGATTTGGAGTCAGAAGAACTGCATTTGACTCCCACTACCTTGTTAGATCTTTGGAAAGTCAGTCTTGGTAACCCTCTCCTGCCTGTTTCCTTCTCTGTGAAAGAAGGGGTTGGAACAGATGATTTCTAAGGTCCCTTCCAGCTTCAAATTCTATGGTCCCATGGCAAAACCTATCAACCTTGTCTCCAAAACCTCACGTTGTTCTTTTTATCTCATCTCAAAATAGAGAAGTGCTCATTATTTACTTTCCCTCCAACAGTATTTTTGCTATGAATAAACTCAAAGGATTTTGGAGCTGAAGTGGGGATCAGGAGTGACTTACAGGTGAAGAACAGAGAGACCCAGTGAAGGTTAAGTAACACTGCCCAAGTCAGAGCTGGGACTTTGACGTATGACCCAACAGACCTGACTTTGCAGGACATCAAACTGCCTCTTTATGGATAAAGTCAGCCTCATCTAGAGTTGCTGAATGAAGGGCTAGCATCTAAACTCCTGCCCCTTTTAGGAATCACTAGCATCATGGGAAGAAAAGTCTATCCCAGGGTCCAACAATGATACCAGTGATCTCAAGTTCATGAGCTCCATGTTCCACTCTACTGGAAAAGATCATTTGTATACCCTCCAAAGCCACAAATATAAACCTACAAGGTCTCAGAGAGTCAAGAAAAACTCAACACTACTACTTCCCCTTCCCTCACTTAGCTGTTCAAATAAGGCCCTGTTCCTGGCTCCAGTCAAGACTAATCCTGACAACCACTGGGTCTCCTGTCCTATTCTTTGTTTTATTGATTCTTCTTTCCCCCTCCCCCCCAAAAATCACTCATTTCTGAATGACTCCTCATCCTTCTAGCCCTTTTTTGTAACAAGTCCATTCAAGCTGAACAAACCAACACAGTGGCCACAATGGAAAATAAATGCCTTATTCTTGCAGCTACAGCTCTCTCTATGGAGAGGCAGGAAGCTTACTTCAGCATCAGTCTTCTGAACTCATAGCTGGTCACTGCACTGATCAGAGGTCATCTTTCAGTGACTCTGTCCTACTATTCTGATTCTCTAGGG
This sequence comes from Notamacropus eugenii, assembly GCF_028372415.1. Lineage (NCBI taxonomy): Eukaryota > Metazoa > Chordata > Mammalia > Diprotodontia > Macropodidae > Notamacropus > Notamacropus eugenii. The sequence continues at coordinate 479,456,268 of NC_092872.1, read as the reverse complement.
AAATATTGGTTTATGATGCTCCTCAGGAGCTTTGGAGAAATTCTGAAATCAGAATACAAACTTCTGGAAATGAGTCTCTTAGGTTGTAATTTTCTCCATGGGGTACAGACTAAGTAAGGATTTGGGCATTTAAACATACTGCTATCCTTCAGCAACTGTCTGCTCCAATGGAGACAGGATGGAATGACATCTCACTACTGTCTAATCATTCTGTACCTCAATAGAGCTGTCAAATCCAATTAATTCTACTTTCAAAATATGTCCTCCCTTTTTGTCTCCCACTGTAGCCACCCACTTCTGATCCTGATCTCTTCTTGCCTGGCCTATTTTAATGGTCACTCTATCTCCATCTTCCACACCATTACTGGAGCAAATTTCCTAATACACCTCCAGGATGATGTTATTCCTTTCTATCCAAAAATCGTTAACTTCTTGATGCCTATCAAGGAAGAGGTTAACTTCTGATCCTGGCATTTAAAGCTTGCCACAGTCTGCCATCCTGACTTTCCATTCTATGTTCCAACCTAATTAGACTACTATACAAGCCTGGTTTTGACTAGCTCTCCTGTTCTCTACCACATTGTCACCTATGCCTAAAATAATAGATTTAGCATTTATACATTGCAGAATCCTTTACAAATATTTTTTCACTTTATATGCCCATAGCAATCCTGCAAGGTGGATGTTATTATCTCCATTTTACAGATGGGTAAACTGAAGCAGAAAGCAGTCAACATCTGAGGCTGACTGAGCACAGGACTTCTGGACTTAACGTCAAACGCTCTGGCTCCCTACATCCCTACAGCCCCCATTCTTCAAGTCCAAGTTCAGGTGCCTGTTCGTCAATAAGCCCTTCCCTGCCCCTCCTTCCTGCAAGTATCTAAAAGCACTTATCTATCCTTTGAATCATAACTATTTGTGTACATGTCTTCTTGCCCCAACCCCAGTTAGAAGGTAAGTCACCTTGAAGGCAGGGTCTATGTGATAACCATGTTTAAATCGTCAGTGCCCAGGAACAAAAAACAATTATTCTTTAAATGAAAAATGAAGGGGCACCGCGGCATTTCCCTCCTTCCCTGAGACCTTCCCCTGCGGCTAAGCTCCACCAACCCCAGGGAAATGAGAAACCTGAATTCCCAACCGCTTAAAGTCCTGTGTGTGGTTGTGTGTATGTGGTGTGTGTCTCTGTGTGTATGTGTGTGTGGTGTGTGTGTGTGGTGTGTGCGTGGTATATGTGGTGTGGTGTGTGGTGTGCATGGTGTGTGTGTGTGGTGTGGTGTGTGGTGTGTGGGTGTGTGTGTGGTGTGTGTATGTGGTGTGGTGTGTATGGTGTGTGTGTGGTGTGTGTGGGTGTGGTATGTGTATGTGGTGTGGTGTGTATGTGTGTGTGGTGTGTCTCCGTGTGTGTGTGGTGTGTGTATGTGTGTATGTGGTGTGGTGTGTATGGTGTGTGTGTGTGTATGTGGTGTGGTGTGTGTGTGTGTATGGTGTGTATGTGTGTGTGTGGTGTGTGTGTGGTATGTGTGTGTGGTGTGTCTCCGTGTATGTGTGGTGTGTGTATGTGGTGTGGTGTGTATGTGTGTATGGTGTGTATGTGTGTGTGGTGTGTGTATGTGGTGTGGTGTGTGGGTGTGTATGGTGTGTATGTGTGTGTGGTGTGTGTATGTGGTGTGGTGTGTGTGTGGTATGTGTGTGTATGTGGTGTGGTGTGTATGTGTGTGTGGTGTGTGTGGTGTATGTGGTGTGGTGTGTATGTGGTGTGGTGTGTATGTGTGTGTGGTGTGTCTCCGTGTGTGTGTGGTGTGTGTATGTGTGTATGTGGTGTGGTGTGTATGGGGTGTGGTATGTATGGTGTGTGTGTGTGTATGTGGTGTGGTGTGTGTGTGTGTATGGTGTGTATGTGTGTGTGTGGTGTGTGTGTGTGGTGTGTCTCCGTGTATGTGTGGTGTGTGTATGTGGTGTGGTGTGTATGTGTGTATGGTGTGTATGTGTGTGTGGTGTGTGTATGTGGTGTGGTGTGTGTGTGGTATGTGTGTGTATGTGGTGTGCTGTGTATGTGGTGTGTATGGTGTGTGGTGTGTATGTGTGTGTGGTGTGTGTGGTGTATGTGGTGTGGTGTGTATGTGTGTGGTGTGTGTCTCCGTGTGTGTATGTGTGGTGTGTGCATGTGGTCCGTGTGGGTGTGTGTGCGCGTGCGTGCGTGCGCCTTCACAACCGGAACACTCAGCGATGACTGAATCTCCAGGGCGGATCACCGCACGCCGTGGTTTCCGGTAAAGCTGACTCGGCAGAACGAGTCCCCAAGTCCCCCGGTAGATCGAGGCTCACCTCAGCCCCCTGGGTGTCCATGCTTTATGCCCCGGCCCGGGTCCAATCCAAACGGGAAGCGTCTGCCCCCACTGCGAGATTCCCCCATCTTCCCACCCCAGGGTCAGCAGCCCCTCCTCCTTGGCCGGGAACCCCGATCACTGGAGAGTGGGGACGGGCTGGACTGTTACGGGGCAGAGGAGCCCACGCCCCCGACGCCCCGTGGAGGACGAGGGGTGACGGCCGGGCTGACAGCGCAGGGCGCCGGGCGCTTAGAGGGCCCTTTCCGGATTCCCTCTCCTAGCTAAGTATCCTCCCCACGCACGACGCGCAGAGTCGCGCCCACAGAGGTAGAGCTCAGTTACCTGCTTCCCCAAAGCAGTCGTCCTCTTCCACGCTGGTCTCCACTGGCATGGGCAGGTCCCCGTGGGGGCCGGTCATCCTGGGGTCCGCGGCTGCGATTGATCGCGGAGCCGCGCAAAGCCCAGACAATCGGAAGAACTCAGCGGGCTGCCGATGGAACGTGACGCAGACCAGGCCCCGCCCCCTCCGGGAAGGGGCGGGGCCCCGCCTGAGGGGCGGGGCCTGCCTCCGGGCTGGCCGCCTGGAAGCCTTAGAGATCGCAGGACCGGTCTCCCTAGCGAGGGAGTTGGGCCTCAGGCCTTCGGGGACTGGGAGTGAAGACGAAGCCCCTCGGGCACGCACCCCAGAGAGCCACCGGCGAGCCCTAGTTAGCTCCGGGAGGGCTTTATCCAAACTGATGGGGTTCCTCAAGGTCCCCAGCCCGGCGGAGGAATAAAGTTTTCGTTTCTGGTTCCAGAAAGGAAGAAACTGAGCGGCGGGCGGGCGAAATCCGGGGAATAAGGTGATCCCGCCGTACCTGGAGCTAGGTGGCGTGTGGACTGTTTCCTGCTTTTTGGTAGGGAAGGAGGCACGCCGGGTCTTTAGAGGGCAGAGTCCTCTGAAGGCCGGGTTTGGCGGCTTTGGGAGCCTCCCCCTCCGCCTCCCCCTCCGCCTCCCTCCCAGCTTGTTGCCTAGGAACCTTAAACATTTCCCACTCACTTCAGGACAGCCAGGCCTCCCCAGAAGCTAGAGGAATAGGCTGGTGCCACTTACTCCAGTTCTCTGCAGGCTTAGCATCAGCCTGGGTGGGCCCCTACTCCAGCTCTGCAGGGCTGGCATCAGCCTGGGTGGGCCCCTACTCCAGCTCTGCAGGGCTGGCATCAGCCTGGGTGGGCCCCTACTCCAGCTCTGCAGGGCTGGCATCAGCCTGGGTGGGCCCCTACTCCAGCTCTGCAGGGCTGGCATCAGCCTGGGTGGGCCCCTACTCCAGCTCTGCAGGGCTGGCATCAGCCTGGGTGGGCCCCTACTCCAGCTCTGCAGGGCTGGCATTCATGGAATAATGCTCTTTCTTAAACAGATCAGGTGGCAAATGGACTTGGAGGTGGAACACTTAACATTGCTGCCTGGATCCCCAGCACACATGTACTCACTACTAGCAGTGTGACAAACTAGGAATTTCCCCCTGTCTGAGCCCCAGTTTTCTTTTCCCCTGCCTCTCTTACAGGGATGTTTTATGGATCTAATGAAACAACTGGAAATCACTGTAAATTGTGTCTATGCCCATGAAAGGAACACTCACTATATTTAAAAGTCAGGACTTATTTTGGATGGCGTAGCCCAGTCCTGTTAGAGCTGTGGGCTGGAGGATGGAAGGTGGTGGGTTCAGATAATTCAGATAATAATTCTCAAATAGGACCAAAATGACATCACTGTGCTAGAGTCAAGTTTCAGTTTGTCCCACTGTAGCTAATCAGACCAACAAGAGCTGGGAATGCTCTACCACAGACTGGGCACAGATAGTTCGTGTGAACATTTGGGGTAGTTACTCTAAATTTGTGCATCCTACTTTTCATTTAGCTGTTTCAATTCTGCTTTGCTCATAGAGCCCAGCATCCTTTCTGATGTGGGCACACCAAGCTGAGTGGTCCTGTGCCAGTGTCTCCCATGTCACACAATCAATTCCAAAGTTCTTGAGAGAGACCTTGAGAGTGTCCTTGTATCGATTCTTCTGACCACCATGTGATCGCCTGCTCCATGGGAGTTCTTCATATAGAGGCATTCATGGACATCCTTCCTGCCTTTTGGTGATTCCCCCAGAGACCTACTGTAGATCAGAGCTTCCTCTCCACCAAAAGTTCTGTCTCTTATCCTTCCCTAATCAACAAATCAATAAGAGATGACAGAGAGCACTGGCCCTGGAATCAGGAGAACCTGGGTTCAAATTCTGCCTCAGACAGCTACCATTTGTGTGACCCTGAGCACTTAGCCTGATTGCCACCCCCACCCCAAAAAAAAGAGATGATGGAAACTTGGAACATGTTCAATATTTGCCAAACTGTGAATTTGGAAACCAGTATTGTGGCTTCTGACAGCTTCCTATTCCTTTTCTTCAACCCTTCTCCATACAGGCAGAACTCAGAGAGTTTCTGAGGAGAGGAATGACCTGAAGTCAGCTATTGGTCCACAGAAGCTATGTTACTGCCCAAAGGGATTGAGAGACAAAGGTCCAGTCACTGTCATGAAGTGGGTTTCTGTCTCACCTGGGCAACAGCATTGTATGAGCTGCTGGGGGAGGGAGGACTGGGGAGGGAGATGAGATGGGAAACTCTGAAGGCTCAGAGAGGATTAGGTACTTGTAGGGAAATATATGACAGGGCTGAAAATGGGACTTTGGGATCTTGCATTGGGATGCACTCCATCATTCCCCAATTGCAGAACGTAGATTCACTCAAGACTCAAGTCAGGCTCTGCTATGTACAGACTTATCCCAATCCCCTCACTTGCTAGCGTTCCCCTTCCAACATGCTATTTATCATGTATATAGCTTTCATTTATACCTATCTGTGTACCCAGGAGAATGCAAGCTTCTTGAAGGCAAGAAATATCATTTGTTTCTTGTATCTCTACTGGCAAGCAAACAGTAGACACTTAATGTTTGTGAATGAATGTGTGAACAAATGAATGAACGTTTTCCTAACTAGCATGACACTTTGTTGTCGTTAAGTTGCTTCAGTTACGTCTGACCCTTCGTGACCCCATTTGAAGTTTTTTCGGCAAAAATGTTGGAATAGTTTGCCTTTTCCTTCTTCATATCATTTTCCAGACGGGGAACTGAGGCAAACATGGTTAAGTGACTTGCCCAGGGTCACACAGCTAGCAAGTGTCTGGGGGAAGGTTTGAATTCAGGGAGAGGAGTCTTCCTGATTCAGGCCTGGTGCTCTATCCATTTTGCCACCTACCTGCCCCAGCATGACACTTATCTGGCCTTTTCTCCCCACGTCCCCAAGATTATCTTGAAGGACAAATTCTATTTCCTAAACCTTCCTGTGACCTCATAAGCCTGAAAAATCCGTTTTGTACCATGGTATTAACCGTCTCTTCTTCCCCTTAGTCCCCACCCCTCCACCCAGAAATCTTAGAGGGTGGAAATTTGTTGCCAAATGGAGCTCAGATTCTCCCCTTTCTATAGTTCCCCCTTGAAACTGTTTTAGTGGGCTGAGGCCCTGGACTCAGAGAAATCAGATTCAACCTTCCCCTCCAGTTGATGTTGGAGCCTGATTGTAACCAGCGTCAGTTTCCCTAGGATGAACATTGCAATATCATAGGAAGTCTGGGGAGACAACACATGCACCAAATTTGTTGGAAGCACCAGGCTGTAATAACACTCTCATACAGGTGTATGAGTTCACATTTATTATCCACAGTTTCACAGATTTAGAGCTAGAAGGTATGTTAGAGGTTGTCTGGTCCAACCCACATTTTACAGGTGAGGAAACAGACTTAAAGAGGTTATAAGACAGAAGTTAGGTAGTGGGAAAACTCTCTGTATCCACATTCAGTTTTAGACAGATGCCACAAGGGTCACTATCCATCCAAGACAGTGAGAATAACTTTCTTATCTATAATCCTCTCTCGGTTAGGCTGCTAGGTAGCGCTGTAGTGCTTAGAGTGCTGGGAGTCAGGAAGACTCCTTTCCCTGAGTTCAAAGCTGGCCCCAGATTTACTAGCTGTGTAACCCTGAGCAAATCACTTACTCCCCGTTTACCTCAGCTCCTCATCTGTAAAATGAGCTGGAGAAGGAAATGGCAAACCACTTCAGCATTTCTGCCAAGAAAATCTCAAATGGGATCATAGAGTCAGACACAATTTAATAACAATAAATGGCACAACAGATAAGAGCACTGAACTTGCAGTCAGGAAGACCTGAATTCAAATCTAGCCTCAAATACTTTACTAGCTGTATGACTGGGCAAGTCACTTAACCTTTGCCTCAGTTTCCCCATGTGTAAAATACATCCACCTCCCAGTATTGTTGTGAAGATAAATTGAGATTGTATTTGTAAAGTGTTTAAGTACTAACTATTATTATTATCTGTGGATGGCAAGCGGAAAGCCAGACCTCTCCCCACCCCCAACTTCCACTGCATTTCAGATCCTGAAGCTGATTTCAGAGAGGTTGATTTGCTTGATGTCTCACAGATAGACAAAAATCTGGACTTACACTCAGGTCCTTAGTGGCAACCACACTAGCACCCAGGCTGGGCTGCTAGCACAGATTCTTTGATCTGCTTTTCTAAAGGAAAGATAGCTTCAGAGGGATCAACAATCTTATTTAGAGATAAGTGTTAGAGACAAACTTGACACACAGAAAAGGTATCAAGGAAAATTTATTAAAAATGGAGTTCAGCGTAGGTTCCTTCCCCTGAAGGAACGGGTGGCTTCCAGCATGGCCACCAGAAGGCCTACGGCCAGGTCAGGATGAGGCAGGACCCTTACAGAATGTCCCCGAGTCCAGTCCAAAGGACCTCATGAGCGAGCCCCCAAAGCCAAACACCAGCCTCCCAGTATACCCAGTTTTCAGCTAACAGGCTCCACGCCAGAAGGCATCGCCAGCCACGGGGCTCAGCCAGGCTGGGAATTGTCCTCCAGATGTTCTCAGTTTAGCTCGGCCTGGGAAACAACTCAAGAAAGAGAAAAACACCCCCAAAGTCCCACTGGCTCAGGCCCGCCATCCTCCAGGTCCCCAACCCAGCGCTCTCCCCCAGACCAAACCACGACGATATCGGTCGTGGGCACCTACGGTATGGACGCGGACTTTGGGCTAGGCGGGGCCGGTCAGGACTTGGGGGTCCTCTTAGGCCAGGCCCGGGAAATGACCTGGGTGACCCCGAGCGGTGACCGAAATCAGACGTTTCCCCGATGGTTCAGTGCGTGAGCGCCCCAGTCTCCAGATCCAGAAAGTCCTGGGTTCTGGGTATCCTCCCAGAGTGACCTTGGACCAGTCACAGAAGCAAGGCTGGGGCCGGCTTCCTCGTTTACTCAGAGGGGGCGGCCTAGACGACCCCAGCGATCCCAGAATGCTCCGCTCGTTCTTCATGGGGGAAGCCTGCCGAGCCAGGGCGGGAAGGGTCGTGCTCGGGGCCAATGCGGCCGCGGCCGCGGCAGGCCGGGCCCTTTCACCAAGCCCCCGGTTTGGCAGCTCAGCGCCACCAGGCCCTGCGGGCCCCGCCTCCTTCCGGGGCGTTTCGTTGCGTAGCAGAGGCCTGGTCTCTTTAAGGTCACAGCTTCCTTGGGTTCTCGAGCCCGCCCGCCTAGAGTGTGCGGCCCATGCGCAGTCAAGATGGCTGTGGCCGTGGCTGCCCTTCGGGCGGGCTGGCGCTACGCGAGGCCGGTGGGCTGGCAGCTGGGCCGCTGCCCGGGCCAGAGCCGGGCCGGGCTCTCCGGGGCGGCCGGGCGGTGGCCCGGGGCGGCGCCCAAGGCGGCCCCGAGGTTGCTGGGGGTGGCAGCGCTGGCCCTTGGGGGCGCCTTGGGGATCGGCCACACCGTGCGGGGCCGTCTGAAGTCCCAGGAGCAGCTGGCCAAACAGGCGGCCCCCGAGGTGAGAGGGCGAGCGGGGGGCTGGGCGGGGGGAGGGCGGGACCCCCGGGGCCTCCCAGGGGAGCGAGCTGGCTGCGGGTGGGGCACCCCAGCCTCAGCGCGCAGCCCCGAGCACCTCACCTCGGGCTCCGAGCTGGCCAGCAGCCTCTGTCCATCCGCTCCCTGCCCCCTGGAGGCACCTTCCGGTGTGGAGGGGGAGGCTCGCTCCCCCTTCTGCAGAGGCACCAGCTTGGGGGTCGGGACACCTGAGTCCTGTCACCACCTAGATGCCTGAGTGACCTTGGGTGAGTCCCGGCCGCTTTCTTGACTCAGGTTTCCCCATCGGTAAAACTAGGGGGTTCGACTTGATGATCACCAGTTCTTTCAGGTCTTAAGACGCCCTCAGATGGAGGGGACCCCCAGAACCACGGCCAGCCTGTTATTTTAGCCAATCCTATTATTTTCTTCCTCTCCCTTCTTTCTCCTCCTGGGGTGCAGTGAGGTGTAGGGAAGGTGGGATTTCCCCGGCCCTGAGGGCTGGATCCTGTGAATAAGGAGGAGGGGGTGTTTGCCACCTGATGCTAAAAAGCATTTAGATAAAGTCTAAGGAGCCCTCATCCAGTTTCTTCTACTGTCGCCAAGGCATTGGGAGGCAGAATTTGATTGTTGAGCAAAACCCCCCCATCCATAGTCATCTTTCTACTCTCCCTCTGACCTCCCTTTGACTGCTGCTTCAGCCATTCTAATAGGTAAGGTATTGAGGGAAATCAGAATGTGCAGTGTAGAGCTGGAAAGGGCCTTAGAAACCTTCTAGACCATTAATTTTAGAGAAGAAAGTACACCCCAAAAAGTCAGGTAACTTATCCTGAGTAACATAGCTTGTAAGGAAGAGTGGTCATTTGAGCTGTCAAGAGTTTTGTGAACTTGTTTTTTGATTTTTTAAAATGGTTTGTTGACTGCAGGTCAATATGATTGCTTTCCTTTGTAATTCTTTGTATTTTATTTTATGCATTTAAGCACATTCGGTTGCTTTCTTTTGTCATCTTCATTTTAAAACTTTATTCTGAGAAGGGGTCAACAGGTTTCATCAGACTGACAAAGGGGTCCATGATACAAACAAGGTTAAGAAGCCTTCGTTTAATTTTTTATAGTTGTGTAGAGTTTTTAAGGGGGTGGAAGGTGGGGAAATAACAAAGTAGATTGTATATTTTTTCAGTTGTGTTTGTGATAGAATATTCATGGATCTATGCTATGATTAAAACTAAAACTGCTTAAAAAAACAAAAAAGCCCTGGTCTACAGTACACTATGATGTTTACTGCATCTGTTATCATGATTGAAGCTATCTTAGATGTGCTTTTTAACCCAATTTCTCCTATAAAAAAATGCTGTTGGGAAAGCATGCCATCCCAGGACTGAACTCTGAGTGAATCCTCTAACAGGCCACTGTCTCCTGTTTATAGCTTGCTGAGGGCCGTCTGCAACTGACCTTGTACCAGTACAAGACTTGCCCCTTCTGCAGCAAGGTCCGAGCCTTCCTGGACTTCCATGCTTTGCCGTATGAGGTAGTGGAGGTAAACCCTGTCCGGAAACAAGAGATTAAATTCTCCTCCTACAGAAAGGTGCCTATTCTGCTTGCCCAGGAAGGAGAATTACTAGTAAGTGATCCTGTCCTTTTCCACCCCCATTTTCCTGGGCCAAAATTGGGCTCTTGGCTCCAGATCCCTATGAAACATAAAACTGGTGTGGGAACAGATAGCTCAGGACTGAAGGTGTTAGGACCTTCATCCACCTCCTCCTAGGATTCTGACCCTTATTCTGACCCCTGACATTCTTCCCATCTTCCTTTCCCTTCCCACTTGATCCATGCCTCTCTAGCCAAGACTATGGGATTAGAAAATGTTTTGACATTTTGTAGAGCCTGACTTTACCCTGAACTAGATGGTAATTCTCTTTTTAGCAGCAACTTAATGACTCGTCTGTGATCATTAGCGCAATCAAGACGCACCTGGTGTCTGGGTAAGGGGCCTTTGCAGAACCATAGAGTCTGTAGGCTAGAAGGGATCTCTGGAGGTCATCTCATCCATCCTGGACCTGCACTGTGGGATGGGGGTGAAGATAGGCATTAAAGTTTGTCCAGGCAAACTGGATGGAACAACTTTCTTCATGAAGCTATTCCAGTGTTCTGTGGCTCTTGAGTTAGGAAGTCCTTCTGGCTGTCTATACTAGGTCCCTCCTATTATATGTATTTCATCCCATTTTATCTGCAGATATGGGGAACAGGTCCACTGGAAAAATTCTTCATGGGTTTAAAATTGAACCAATTGCTATAAACTATCCTTACAACCCCACATCTCCTCCAGTGACCTTGGAGTTACTTATAGTTTTCAAGAGACAGAGGGAGTTGATGGAACAGCAGGCTTGTAGAACAGGGGAGATACTCAAACAGCTTGGCTGGAAGGTTAACCCAGTCAGGGGCTCATGTGGGAGGGGCAGTGCCCAATGGGAAGGGCGGCAGAAGAGCTTATGACTCTGATTCTCTAGGAAGAACCTGGAGGAAATCATCTCCTATTATCCACCATTGAAGGCAGTGAATGACCAGGGGAAGGAGGTGATTGAGTTTGGCAATAAATATTGGCTCATGCTGAATGAGAAGGAGAGACGGCATCTCTACAGTGGAAAGGAAGCTCAAAAGTAAGTTGTGAGGAGGTGGGGGGTAGTGAGAACAGGAAGGATCATTTTTTTACTTTGTGGCCGCTCGCACTGAGGCCTCCAAGATGAGAGGATGGTTTAGTGGAGGTGCTCTCCTAGGACAGGGGCCTCTAGAGAGTTCAAGAACCCAGTGTGAATTTTTTTTCTTTTCTTTCTTTCTTTCTTTGGAGGCAATCAGGGTTAAGTGACTTGACCCTTACAGCTAGTAAGTGTGAAATGTCAGGTCAAATTTGAACTCAGGTCACCCTATCCACTACGCCTGAGCCAGTGTGATGTTATAGAAAGAATAGGAAACCTGGAGTCTGGACTGGGCATCTGAGCCTGGCTCTACCACTAACCCACTGATCCCCTCTTTGGACCTCAGTTTCCTCCTCTGTAAAATGAGGTGATCTAATTAAATGATCCCTAATATCACTTCCAATTCTAAGTATTATTTTTTCTTCTAATCTAATTGCCAGTTGAGAGCCGGTCTATTTCAAAGCCAGGCAGTTAGGTGGCACAGTGGATGGAGCACCAGGCTTGGAGTAAGGAACACTCATCTTCTTGAGTTCGAATCTGGCGTCAGACATTTACTAGATTTGTGACCCTAAGCTTAACCCTGTTTGCCTCAGTTTCCTCATCTGTAAAATGATCTGGAAAAGGAAATGATAAACCACTCTGGTATCTTTACCCAAATGGAGTCAGGAAGAGTCAGATATGACTGAAAACAACTGAATAATAACAGTTTCTAAGCCATCGCACATTGACGGGCTTCAGCTCCCTCAGTTATAAACTGTAGGGGTCTTCCATCTCTAGTTTTATGATAGGTGTTAATTCTACCTAGGCCAGGTGACTAGACCTAGATGTACAGAGTGGATAGAATGCTGCTCCTGGAGTCAAGAAGAATTAATTTCAGATCTAGCCTCCGATACTAACTATATGACCACTACCTGCCTCAGTTTCTTCATCTATGATGCCCCAGGAGGATCAAATGAGTTAGCATGTGTACAACACTTTGCAAACCTTAAAGTGCTGTAGACATGCTAGTTATTGTTCTTATCGCCACTGGGAAGACTGTCCTTTATTTAAAATAAGTCATGTGGTCTTACCAAGAACCCTCTTGTTTAATCTCCACATCCCACCCCATTCCCCTCCTCCCCCCTGCAAAACAGATGGAGTGACCAGTAACAGAACCTTAGAAGAAAAAGGGCAGGAGGCTGAGCTGGGCCAGGGAGGGTCTGAGCCTTCATCCCATTCACCCAACATACAAGGAGAGAGTAAGGCATTTATATCATACTTTCCTTGTATGTGCTGGGCGCCACACTAAGCACTTTACGTGTCTTATCTCATTTGATCCTCACAACAATCCTTCAAGGTAGGTGCTGTTATTATCCTCCTTTTACAGTTGAAACTGAAGCAGACAGAGGATAAGCGACTTGCCCAGGGTCACACAGCTAGTCGATGTCTGAGGCTGGATTTGAACTGAGGTCTTACTGATTCTATCCATTTTACAGTCTAGCTGTCTATAGCTTCACACACATATGCACATGCACACATACACATACACACACACACACACACATATTTCCCCATAGGGAGGAAATGAAGTGGCGACAGTGGGCAGATGACTGGCTGGTGCACCTTATCTCGCCCAATGTCTACCGAACTCCTGCTGAAGCCCTGGCTTCCTTTGATTACATTGTCCATGAAGGCAAGTTTGGAGCTGTGGAAGGAGCAGTGGCCAAATATGTGGGAGCAGCCGCCATGTTCATCATCAGCAAGAGACTCAAGAGCAGGTAAGCAGGGGCACTGAAGATTTCTTCAAGGGTCAGTGTGAAGTCTCCACTTGTCATCAAGTTAGGTCTGGTTTGTGGCCTGAGTCCTAAACAGGAAATAGGGTTTCCTGTTCTTCAGAGTGGAGATCTTTGAGGGACACATGATCCTTCTGAGGATCAGAATGGCCATCTCCTCAGAGCCAGGATTACTTTGGACTCTCACATGGCCCTGAAGAAGTAAGTAGGGAATCATATGGCCATGGACTAAATGGTAATTCTCTTTTTAGCAGCAATTTCCGTAACTAGGAGTTCTTTTTTTAAAATTTATTTATTTACTTTTAGTTTTCAACATTCACTTCCATAAGATTTTGAGTTCCAGATTTTCTTCCCATCTCTCCCCTTCCCCCACTCCAAGATGGCTTGTAATTTCATATAGGCCTCTACATATACATTCATATTAAGCCTATTTTCACTTTAGTCATGTTGTAAAGAATTAGAACCAGTGGAAGAAACCACAAGAAAGAAGAAACAACCAAAAAAAGAGTAAATAACATGCCTCCATCTGCATTCAGACTCCATCAGTTCTTTCTCTGGATGTGGATGGCATTGTCCATCATGAGTCTTTTGGAGTCGTCTTAGATCCTTGCATTGCTAAGAAGAGATAAGTCTGTGAAAGTTCGTCATTGCACTGTATACAATGTTCTCCTGGTTCTGCTCACGTCATTCAGCATCGGTTCGTAGAACTCTTGCCAGGTTTTTCTGAAGTCTGCCTGCTCATCATTATTGAACAATAGGATTCCATTACATTCATACCACAGTTCATTCAGCCATTTCTCAGCTGATGGGCATCCCCTCAATTTCCAGTTCTTGGCCACCACAGAAAGAGCTACTATAAATATTTTTGTACATGTGGGTCCTTTTCCCATTTTTATGATCTCTTGGGGATACAGACCTATAAGTGGTATTGCTGGGTCAAAGGGTATATACCGTTTTATAGCTTTGGGCATAGTTCCAAATTGCTCTCCAGAATGATTGACTCAGTTCACAACTCCACCAACAATGCATTAGTGTTCCAGTTTTCCCACATCTTCTCCAGCATTTATCATCATCCTGTTTTGTCATGTTAGCCAATCTGATAGGTGTGATGTGGTACCTCAGAGTTGTTTTGATTTGCATCTCTCTAATCAATAGTGACTTAGAGCATTTTTCATGATTATAGATAGCTTTAATTTCTTCATCTGAAAACTGCCCATATATATCCTTTGACCATTTATCAGTTGAGTAATGACTTGTATTCTTATAAATTTGACTCAGTTCTCTATATATTCTTAGAAATGAGGACTTTATCAGAGACACTGACTGTAAAAACTGTTTCCCAGTTTTCTGCTTCCCTCCTAATCTTTGTAAGTAGGAATTCTTGCTGGAAAAGTAGGTAACCTGTCAATCCTGCCCCTACCCTCACAGTACTGCTTAATCCCTAATTTCCCAATTGCTAGAAGGAGCTGGAGGATCACAGTGGTGGGGGAAAGTGGTTTGAGGAGAGGGGCGCCCTGGACCAGTGTTGGGGAAAGCCAAGGAGAGCAGGGTGTAGTTACCATCTTTTGTCCATTCTGGACTAGAGCAGATGACCATAGCAGGGAGAAGGAAGCCTCCCTTCCCCATCCCAGGCTGGCCCTGCTTCTATTCTGGCTTTGCTGTGACGTGCCTTGGCAAGCCATGGCCTAGAAGTCAGCACACCTGGGTTCTTTCCAAATTAATCGTGTAACCTGAGGCAACTCACTTCTCCCTGGGACAGTTTCTTTCTTTATGAAATACGAAGTTTGGACTTGCTAATCTCAGGTCCCTTCCAAGTCTAACAGCCTTCCCATGATCCTGATCCTCTAATGCCCCTCATTCCACTCATGATCCCAAAGATCCAGGAGTGGTTGCATTTGTGAGAAGTGCTCCTCCCTATCACACACATTACCCCCGCAACTGTGTATGATTGTGTGAGCTGCATAGGGCTGCTCTGCTCTCACTGGAGAAATGGCTGGGGCTGGGATGGTGCAGTGTGACCTGCCTCTGGGGCCTGTCTAACAGCCTCTGAAGGACAGGGCATTCCTCCCCACAGGCACCACCTCCAAGATGATGTCCGAGAGGACCTGTACCAGGCAGCGAACCAGTGGGTGGCAGCAGTTGGCGAGGACAGGCCTTTCATGGGGGGCAAGGAGCCCAACCTTGCTGACTTGGTGAGAAGTTTAGGGTGTCCAGGGGAGGGGTAGGATCATTTTCTGGGCTAGGATCCCCTATCTCAGTCTTTCACAGTGTTAGATTTGGAGTCTGAGGAGCAGGGCTCAAATCTTGGCTCAGCCACCTCCCTCCAAGGTCACATGGGTAACCTTGGATAAGTTATGTAACATCTCACAGCCTCAGTTTCCTCCTCTGTAAAATGAGAGTGTTGACCTGTTAGGTCCCTTCTACCTCTAAGCTGTGATCCTTTGATTTAATAATAGCATGACCTGGGGCAAGTCATTGCCTTTTCTAGAGCCTCCATTTCCTCATGTGTAAAATGGAGATAATTGTTAATAAGGTTGTTGTGGAAAGTGACCTATAAATCTTAAAAGCACTTGGAAAATCTGCCTTGTTATTTCCTAACCCCTGGAAAGGGGTAAAAAAAGTCCCAGCTGCCTTGCCAGGGCTATGTCTGTTTCTTCTAGAGGACCCCTACCTAGACATCCTGACTTGTGACCCTAGTTTTCCTGAGGCCCTGTCTCATAACCAGCTTCCCTTTCCTTCCAGACCTAGTGTCAGGACCAAAAGATGAGATCCCCCCAAGGTTGGGATTTTTAAAAACTGTGTTCCTCTGTGCTGTTTGTGGGACCCAGAATCCCTGTAACAATTCCTTCTCTCCCATTGCCAGGCAGTGTATGGTGTGCTACGTGTGATGGAAGGTCTGGAGGCCTTTGAGGACATGATGTGCCACACTCGCATTGGGCCCTGGTATCTTCGGGTGGAGAAAGCCATTGCTAAAGCCCAAGGAAACTACTGACTCCCTGGTGCTTTCCTCCCATTGGGGCTGAGTATAAGGGACCTGTGGATTCTAGAGCCATGGGAGTGTGAGAAGGCAGGAAGGTGTGTGAAATCCTCCCTTCCTCCCTCATCTAGCTCCCTAGGATTGAACTTTGAGCCAACCCTTTTCTGAGCGTGGGCAGGCTCTTAGAGCCCTGGCCTGTGGAGCTGGGGAAGGAGCAGAGAATCTTCTTTAGGTTTGCCTTGATCCCAGGGAGGTTGAGATCCCTACTTAGAGCTCCTGGCCTTTCACTATTTATTTGTGGTCTTCCTTGAGGGCTTCAGGGACCTCTCTCCCAGTCTGCCCTGGTGGTTCCTCTGGACTCTTGAGTGTCTGGGAAGGAAAGATCAGGCAAGGGCCCTGGAACCCTGAGGGAGGAGCTATGGAATTCTGAGGACATTTTCTGGGAAGTCCCAAGTTCCCTGGATTGAGGGCCAGGTAATTCTTTATGGCCCAGGTCTCCTTGCCCTCACTCAGAGGGTCACGGAGGGGGAAGGACGCCTCCTCAACTGTGAGTCATGTTTGCAATAAAGAAATGGTTTGCTGTTTCAAGGCTGTGACACAAATTTGTGATGGAATTATGAAATATAGCATGCCGATGAGTCTCTTACACTTTAAAATCCTAAGCTGAGCCTAGAGCAGGAGTTCTTGACTTTTTGTGTGTTATGGACCCCTTTGGTAGACTGGGGAAGTCTGTGGACATTGTCTCAAAGTGATGTGTTTAAATTCATAAATAAATACATAGTATTACGAAGGAAACCATTTAAATGGAAATACAATTATCAAAAAATATTTTAAGAGCCTCTGATCATAGGCCGAGTTAAGGGGAGTAGGTGTTTGCTGCCATTGGATCACTTTCTAATTCTCTTACCAGGTGAGGCAAACATGACTTCTTCTGCCTGCCTGCCTTCAGGGCTGGGGTTCTTTTCTTCCTCTCATGAGGATGTGTAGGGTGGGACCTTCATGGGCACTTCCATGCCCATACCCGCACACAGATAATTTGAGATGGCAATTAAAATATTGAAGTTGTGACTAGGATATTTGTTCTGGAGGTAACTTGATCTTGAAAACCTGAATGACCTCAGGAAAAATTAGAACTGCACATATACTGGCTTTCTTTGTATAAAATCTTGGGGATGAGCTACACATCCACCTAGGGTGTCTTTAATGAGAAATGAGAAGGTAAAGGAGGACCTTTAGTCCTAGGACCCCTTTATACTCTTAAAAATTATTGAGGACCTCCCCCCACACCAAAGAGCTTTTTGTTTATGTGGATTATACCCATCAATATTTATCATATGGCAAATTAAAGCATCTTAATATTATGAAAATAGATTTTACTTCATAAATCCCCTAGAAGGGTCTTGGGAACCCCTAAGGTTCCTCAGATTATAGTTTGAGAATCATTAGTACAGAGAATACAAGATGGTTGATCAGTTCCAAACCTGTTGACTCTAGAGGAAAACATAGCCTTAAAAACCCTCCTCTCATGGGTATGATGGGTATGTTAAGCTCACTTGAGATTCCTTCACAAATACAACTACAAATGACTCCATTCAGGGGAGACACGAAATAGGGAGGTAAATGTTTGCTCACTGAAGCTACTGTCATAGAGAATGCCCTTTGTAGGAGCCAGATGGAAGAGACAGTCCTTGATAGTGGACCCCTCCAGACACTCCAGCTCGTACGTGCAGCAAGCTCAGAATATCCAGGGCTCCTCAAAAGAGGCCTCACAACCACAAAGGAATAAATCTGATGAATGAAGAATGCCAATTGTTCAGTGTATGTTGTGTCAATCTATCAAGTTAGCACATCAGTTCATCAGAAAACATTTACTAAACACTATCAGGACCTGTTCTAAGTACTGGAGAGACAAAAAACGGTAAGAAGGGTTCCTGTAAATAAGTAGATATGTGTATAAGAGATATAGGGTATAGGGGTTGCAATCTCAGAAGAGAAGGCACTAGCAGTGTCATGGTGAGAGATGGCATAGAGTTACCAAGAGGCCCCCTGGAGAAGGTAGAATTTAAGGTGGGACTTGGAGGAAGCCAAAGGAACTAAGGCATCTATAAGAAAGTCTCAATTTGTGTGTGCCAGACAACCAATGTTATGAGGCCTTGGGGACAGGGGATAGAGTGTTGTGTTGGATGTTTGCAGAGGAGAGGAATAACATGTGAGAACTGTAGGAAGGTGCCAGGTTGTGAACTTTAATGCCAGATATCTTGGAGGTCAAGATTTTATCATATTATTTTTAGAATTTATCAAGCACAGCAGTGACATGGGTAGGACCTACCCTTAGAGAAAATTAATTTGGCAACTGAATGGAAGATGGATTGTAGTGGAGAGAGGCTTGAGGCAATCTGGGACAAACGCTGAAGAAGGACAGTGAATTGGACCCGGAATTGACCTGGAGGAAGAGAATGGCCTAGAATGAATGTGGAAAATTGCAAAGTACTTTTAAAGATCTGGCTGCTTTCTAGAGCAAAGGCCCCTCTCTTAAAAGGAATCTTGCCCCAGCCACGCTATGTGGGTACAAATGCAGAGCTCTCCAAATAATCCAATGTACATATAATCCAGAGATCAAGGAAGATCTAATTAATGGGTACAAGTAGTCTGTAGTTTACATCCAGTAATATCCCACCAAAATATTATTGGTCTCTTAGCCAAAGCAGGGGACAGCAAGACAGCTGTGTGCTCGGAGGTGTTACGAGGCTCAAATGAGATCATGGATATAAGATATGTTGCAACCTTTAAACCCCACTCTGAAAGCCCATTGTTACCACTCTGGTTATGAGTTCGCTCCCTGATTCTCTTATTCATTTGCTGAACTCAAGCAATAAAAGGGTGTACTCGTAAATGTGTAACCATCAGCCTCTCAGACAAAAACACACGAACACACTTTTAAGTTTCTTCTGCACTATTAACACTTTCTTAAGTCTAGACAATCAATAAAGCAATAAATCAAGCCCTGATCTGAACAGCCCATTTCTGAGATTTGAATGCTCATGCTGAACATTTCACAGCTGACTCATAGTACAGTTAAGAGGAGGCCCCAGAACACCCGGTCTGTGCTCCACTCACCCCCACACCATTGAAAAAGAAGCAGAGAATGTATATGGAAGTGTGCCCATTTTATGTGGTGCTTCTTTTGTCCAAAATAAAAATAATTTTTAAAAAGACAGAAGCAGAGAAAGGCCTATGCTGTGTAGCCTTGTCCGGGAGATCATCTGGGTGGGATTTCTACAAGATAATGACAAGCAGGCAGGGACATGTGGTCATCTGCACCCATGGAGGGAATACCATCTCCCCAAGGGCTCACCTATAAAACCTGAATGTAATTTATTTTGTAATTATAAATCTTAGACACAGAGGGCAGCTTGGGAAAATGGCAAAAATTGCCTGACTCGGGAATCTGTAGACCTAGAGTTCCCATTCTGCCTGTTATTAACTATGTGATGGCCCTCTCTTTCTCTCTCTGCCTCTGTATATCTCTCCCTGTCTGTCTCTCAGTCTCAGTCTCTCTCTCCCTCCACTAACTCCAATCACCCTCCTCCATAAGCTTGTCCTGGAGGCTGCAACTGTCACAATAGGAAGCCTGTCTAAGGGGCTGTGGCTCTCTTCTCCAGGGGCCAAGTTCAATAACACACCCTCTCTGCTTAGGGAGTTTTACCACAGTCTGAGAGCAGTACTGGGAGCTACCCCTTTGTGGCCACATTCTGAGAAGGCAGAGGGGCAAAAATGTGCCCCCTGGGATAAAAGTCCATCATTGTGCCTTGAGCTGGACAAATTCTGAGCATTGCTACCACACACACCCCTCTCTCCGGCCGCCCCCCAGCCACTACCAACTCCCCCCCACCCCATGTACATACACACAGAACTGCTCCCACCAGGTGGTCATGCCAGGTATTGCAACTATGGGGAAGAAGAGTTGTTCTGGAGATGGTCCTTTCCCCTAATTTAAAATTTAAAAAAAGAATTTTTATTCATTTTTTAGGTTTTTTTTTTAAACCAGGCTTTCCCCAGTAACTCCCTTGAAATTCTCTCTTAGGGAAAAGTCCAGGAAGACTTGTGTGAACTGATACAAAATGAAATGAGCAGAATCAGAATAATTTATATAATAATAGCAATTTGATCACAGCAATGTAACAGCGTGATAATCTCCTTTGAAAGGCAGAATAACTGATCGGTACAATGCCTGGCTGTTCACGATGAAGCAGGTTGGTTGGCTGTTGGCCTTGGTTCTCGAAGAGGACCAAAGTGACATCACCACAATACAGTGAAGTTTCAGTGTGTCCGACTGTGGCTGATCAGACCAATACAAGCTCGGAATGCTCTACCACAGGTTGGGCACAGATAGTCTATGTGAATAGTTGGAGTAGGTACTCCAAATTTGCGCATCCTATGTTTACTTTGAGCTGTCTCAATTCTGCTTTGCTCATAGAGCACAGCACCCTTTCTAATGTGAACACACCATTCTGAGTGGTCCTATGCCAGTCTCTCCCATGTTGCACAGTCAAATCCAAAGTTATTGAGAGAGACCTTGAGAGTGTCCTTGTATCTCTTCTTCTGACCACCATGTGAGTTCTCCATAAAATAGTCTTTTTGGCAAACGTACATTTTGCATTTTGCTTTGGAACAATATGGCTAGCCCATCAGAGTTGCGCTCTCTGAAACATAGTTTGAATACTTGGCAGTTCAGCTCGAGCAAGGACTTTAGTGTCTGGTACCTTATCCTGCGAGGTGATCCTCAGAATCCTCCTAAGACAGTTTGAATGGAAGCAATTCAGTTTCCTGGCATGGCGCTAGTAGACTGTCCATGTTTCACAGGCATACAACAATGAGGTCAGCACAACAGTTTTGTAAACCTTCAGTTTGGTAGTCAATCTAATACCTCTTCTCTCCCAAACTTTTCTTTGGAGTCTCCCAAACACTGATCTAGCTCTGGCAACGTGTGCACCAACCTCGTTGTCAATGTGTACGTCCCTGGAAAGTAGACAACCAAGGTAAATGAACTTATCCATAGCACTCAACACTTCTCCATTTGTTGTAACCGATGGTTCCACATATGGATGGTGTGGTGGTGGCTGATGGAGCACCTGTGTTTTCTTGGTGTTAATTATTAGGCCAAAGTTAGCACAGGCAGAAGAGAATTGATCCATACATTGTTGCATTTCAGCTTCAGAAGCTGCATTGATGTACAATCATCAGGGGTGTAGGATGTGTTCAGGGAGAACCAGTACCTTTGGTGTGATAGATGCCAAACGCTTTTTGGGGCTCTTTCCACCTTTGGTGTCCACCTGTTCCATCCAACTCTTGCCTGTGGCTCCAAGAAGCTGCAGCATGTGCAGCGGTCACACCCCGGCAAACCATCTTCAGCAGATGGGCCAAACCAGGTTGAGGGTAACCAAGGGTTCTCAAACCTGTTGGTGAGTTAGGAGAGTGTCTACCCCAAGCATGTGAATGGTGGAATGGGCCGATGAGAACGTTTTGTTCCAGTAGTCATCAAGACAGATGAAGCAGGCGATGTGGAGCACTTAGAACTTGGTTAGACACCAAAGACGCCAAGGTCACCCACTGTATCCTGAGCCATCTGCAGGTGTTTTGAGTCTGTCCTGCCACTGGACTATGATGACCTCGGAGGAGAGAGTGAGATGATGAAGCATGTAATCCTCTTATGGATAGAGAGCTGATGGACCTGCAATGCAGATGGAAGCATATTTTCTTCTTTTTCTTCCTTCCATGTTGACTTACCTGACAATTTATCTACAGAAAAGAGGGAAGTGGGCCACGTTGTCTGGTCTCTCAGTTCATCCTGAACTGTAACCATTTTAAGAGGAAGGACTGTGTTGTTTATTTTGTGGAGAGAAATAGGTGATTGTGAGAACTGTGTAGCCTGAACTGACAGGATTTGGTAACCGATAGTGTAGGAGGGGGAGGGATTAAAGAAGGAGACACAAAGATGACTCCAAGATTGCAAACCTGGGTAACTGGAAGGATGGTGGTATCTTAAGACAGAAATAGGGAATTTGGGGTGATGTGATGCATGAAAGATGAAATGACTGAAGAAACAAAAGTTTGATCTGACCATATTGATTTTTTTTTTAAAGATTTTTTTTCTTTTGGTATAGGCAATCAGGGTTAAGTGACTTGCCCAGGGTCACATAGCTATTATGTACCTGAGGCCAGATTTGAATTCAGATTCTCCTGACTCCAGGGTTCTTGCATCATCCATTGTACTGTCCCAGGATATCAATTTATTAAGCAATGAATGACAATTGTCCACTAAACCAGGACCAGACTCTTCAGCTTAGGCCTGGACTCCAAATACAGGGAGAGACAGACTTTTATACATTAAAAATAATTAATCAAATAAGGCCATTTAATTAAAAGGTCAAGTTGAGAGAGAGAGATCAAATAGATACAATTTCCTTTAGTCAGAAAAGGAGGTGTCCCATTCCCCAAAGTGTCTGTAAGCAAAAGATCATGGAAACCATAACCGATTGATTGGTATGGGACCAGTTCAGATAAGACATATGGGTTGCTTGGATGTACAATTGTGAGAAAACTTCTTACATCTTTGGATCTGATTGGGTTGTTGGGATTCTGGTCAGCATAACCTAGGTCCTTAGGTAAAGGTCTCTAAGCAGCAGGTAGAAGTAGTTTAACATCCCAGCCATGCTGGAGTAGCTTCAAATAATGCAATAAGGTTTTCTCCCAATTCCCACAATTATTTAAAGTTTTGTCACAAAACAGAATTTGGATTAGACCCATAACTGAGTAGAATGGAACTGAACTAACTCCATAATCGAATCACAAGATGGAGTCAGTCATAAAGAGTGATACGGTAAGAAAATTAGGGGAGCAAGTGATAGTTTACCTGTCAGATCTATGAATAAAGGAAGAATTTATGACCAAACAAGAGATAGAGAACATTATGAAATGCAAAATGGATATTAATTAAATTTGAATGTTTTTGCACAAGCAAAGCCAATGTAGCCAAGATTAGAAGGAAAGCAGAAGCTAGGAAACAATTTCTACAGCCAGTGTCTCTGATAAAGCCCCTCATTTCTAAAACATATAGAGAACTGAGTCAACTTTATAATAATACAAGTCATTCTCCAATTGATAAATGGTCAAAGAATATAAAAAGAAAGTTTTCAGATGAAAAATTAAAACTATCTATAGTCATGTGAAAAAAATGTTCTAAATCACTATTGATTATAGAGAAATGCAAATTAAAACAACTCCAAGGACAACATCACACCTATCAGATTGGCTAATATGACAAAACTGGAAAATGATAAGTGTTGGAGAAGATGTGAGAAAATTAGAGCATTAATGCATTGTTGATGGAGTCATGAAGTGATCCAACCATTCTAGATAGTAATTTGGAACTATTTATAGCCCCAAAGGGCTATAAAACTGTGCATACCTTTTGATCTAGCAATACCACAACTAGGTCTGTATCCCAAAGAGATCACAAAAAAGGAAAAAGACCGACATGTAAAAAAAATATTTATTGCAACTCTTTTAGTGGTAACAAAGAATTAGAAATTGAGGGGATGCCCATCAATTGGGGAATGGCTGAACGAGTTGTGGTATATGTAGGTAACAGAATACTATTGTTCTATAAAGAATGATGAGCAGACACTTTTCATAAAAAGCCTGGAAAGACTTGCATGAACTGATGCTGGGTGAAGCGAGCAGAACCAGGAGAACATTGTATACAGTAACAGCAACATGGTGCAATGACCCACTTGGATAGACTTAGCCCTTCTCAACAATGCAAGGATCTAAGACAGCTCCAAAAGACTCATGATGGAAAATGTCGTCCACATCCAGAGAAAGAACTATGGAGTCGGAATGAAGATTGAAGCACACTGTTTTCTCTTTCTCTCTTTTTTTTCTTTGTTGTGATTTTCCCCTTTTGTTCTGATTCTTCTTTCACAATATGACTAATGTGGAAATGTGTTTAATATGATTGTGCATGTTTAGCCCGTATCAGATTGTTTGAGGTCTTGGAGAGAGAAGAGGGGAGGGAGAAAAAAATTTAGAACTCAAAATCTTATAAAGGTGAATGTTTAAAACTATATTTACATGTAGTTGGAAAAAATAAAATACTATTAAGTGGGGGAAGATGGAGTCAGTGTCCTTCAGTCAGTTCTCACAATTAACTGCTTGTTGTCCTAATCCCCTCATTTCCCTCAATGAAGAATGGATTTGGGCTGGATGGCGTGGGGGAGGAGAAACATGAGTTCTATTTTGGACTCTAGTTGAGTTTGAGATGCCCATAGGAATTTGATGATGTAGGACTGGAACTCAAGGGGCTGGATGTATATAGACCTGGACATCAACCAAGCAGAGATGACAATTGAACCTATGGGAGCTGATAAGCTCACTAGGGAAGATATTTTAGAGAAAAAGGAGAAGGCCTAGGACAAAGCCTTGGAAGACACCCAGTTGGTGGGAAAGAGAAGGATGATTATTCTGGAAGGGAGACTAATAAAGATCTTCCAGATGGGCTGAAGGAGAACCAAAGAGAGTGGTAATATGGAAGCCAAGGGGAGGAAAGTGTGTCTGAGAGAGATGGGTGATCTAAGATCTCAAAAACTCAAAAAGGAAAGATGAGCATGTAGCAGTGAAAAGTTATTGGTAACTTCTGAGAGCACAGTTTCAGTAAAGTATTATACTTGGAATCCAGATTACAAGTGGCTGGAGAGGCAGTGGGTGATGGAGAAATGGGAGCAAGAGTTGTTGACCCTTTCTAGGAGTTGGACTGTGAAATAGAAGACAATAGCTTGAGGGGTAGCAAGGTCCAGTGAAAATTTTGTAGGGATGGAGAGATCTGGGCATGTTTGCAGGCAATCATTGACCATTAGAGAAGGGGAGGGAATGATGGAGAAAGTTCCCAGAGGAGAAAGGAGGAAATGTGATTAAAAGTGTAACTTTGGAAGGGAGAAAGACCAAGGCTTCATCGAATACTGAAGCTACAGTTTTCTCATTAAAGTAGGTCATTTACTAAGAGGTAGGATTTATCCAGATTTTAATTTTTTGTAATGGAGCATGGCATCCTCCCCTGTAAAGAGACTTAAGTGTTTCCCTTGTTGTAGACAAAGGTCCAGAGCCAGGGGTCAAGGGATTCAAGGCAAGGTTAGACTACTTGATCCTTCTCTTGTCTTCTTCTCTTTCATCCTCCTCATGGGTCACGTAAGGTTGGGTTTGCTTTATGTCTAGAGGGGCCTTGGAGGACACTGACCTCATGTCCCCTATCAATACTGGAAAAATCCCCAGGCTAGGGGGAAGATATTCAACGCACAACTATTTCTTATTTATTTTAGGCAATGCAGTTAAGTGACTTCCCCAAGATCACACAGTTAGTGTCTGAGGTAGGAATTCACCTCAGATCCTCCTCACTGCTGGACCAGTGGTTTAACCACTGTATCACCTAACAGTCCCTCATTACATGTTTATGAAGTACCTACTATATGCCAGGTCTTGGGCTTGGCCCCTGGGCTAACAAAGACAAAAACTCAGTGAGCTTATATTCAGTTGGAGGCAGGGAGGGAAAGGTAGAAAAGGCAAGTGGTATCTTCACAAGTAAGTATAGTAGGAGTTAAATGGAAAAGAAATGGAATATAACTAGCAGAGAATGAGTAGAAGAGAGCAGCTGAGCTGAAACCAGAAGGAACACAAAAGATTCTAAGAACAGTGGTGAGAATTAAGTACAATCACCGGGATCAGCCATGATAGGTAATCACAGTAATGGGCTATCGTATTCTGTATTAATTGGGAAAATATTATTGATATCTTTTATTTTCATTTCCTGATGTACCCTCCCAAAATCCACTGAACTATGCCTTATAACAAAGGAAAACAGTGAAGTAAAATCAACTGACCCAGTGACCACGTGACCATGTATACCACATTCCACACTCCAAGCTCTCCACCTTAATGGGAGGTATCAAACACAACTGACTGAATCTAACCTTGACCCCATTCCTAGACTCATGAATTGCCAGAGACTGACATTATCACTTCAGCCTCATACTATTTTTCATATGGTCCTAAACTCTCCCCTTCTGGATTCCCTAACTTTCTCTATAGACTTTCTGTTGTTATTCAAAACATTTCACCTTGTGAAACTGCAGAATGTCCCAATCCCTTTGCCCCTGTAGCCCCTGTCCCTCTGCCCAAATACTTCATAAGAACCTCAAATCCAGCCCCTCTTTGGCCTCCCCAGCATTTACTGCTTTGTAGAATCCCCGTTTCAACTCCTTGTCCCAACTAATGATCATAATTTTTTGCTACATTGAGTGCCTTCAAGTTAATTCAGGTTCTCAGAGGGCATGTTTCATCATCTGTGCTCTGGAACGGAGATTTATCCTTATAACTCAAACGAGGTTTGTATAAGATAGGGGGGAGAAGTGTCAAACCAAAATAGAAAAGAGAGCCACCAGATTATGCATAAGAACCTCTATTAACTTGGGAAACCACCTGTTGACATTTTCTAAGTTTTACTGTATTTTTATTTACTTAGTTTAATATTCTGCAATTACGTTTTCATCTGGTTCATCCCCTGTGTGAGTATGATACCTCTGGGGTAGAGTATTCAAATACCCATAAAGTAGGGGGAGTGCTTAGGTAACTGTCACCAGTAAGACTGTTATGAAGCCTGGTGGGACAGTGGAAAGAGAAGCTGTGCTAAGTCTGAGACCTTGAGTTCTTCCTGCTCCTGCCTCTGCAGCTTCTTGCCTGACAAGGCTTGGACAAACTACTTGACTGCCCTGGGCTCAGTCCCTTTTCTGTAAAATGGAAGGGTTGAGCTAATTGTCTTCTGTGGTTTCTTCCAACTCTAAATCTGTGACCCCATAAGGCTGTGTTTGCAAAGAGTTTAGGAAATCATCCCAGCAGCAAGCAAGGACCTCCCTCCCCATTGTCTCTTTGACCCCTAGGAACTCCTAGGCTCCTCTAGGCTGGGCCTGGAGTTCAAAAGGTAAAATCCCACTTTCATTGAACATCCCACAAGCTTAGCACATATTTGACGCATTATTTTGATCCTGTCTAGGCCTCTTGGCTTGTGCTTCATTTCCCATTAAGATTCCTATCTCCTTTCCTATTTCTTGTGACCCAAGGGAAACATACTTTCATTATAGTCTAGAGCACAGGAAATCATATAAGAAATCAGAATTAGAAAGGCACAGTAATAAAAGACTGGGCTCTGGTGCACTGCTCAGGTCAGCCATTTTCATGGCAGGCTGTAACCATCACAGCTTTTATAGTTGAGCTCATACCCAAGGGAAAAAAAGTTCCCAGAAGTTTTTGGCAGAGGAGAGCCATTGCTCATTTCAACCTAATATCACAGTCCTAAAGTGGTGGAATGGGAAGTCTTGCTAGTTCCCCATTAGCTCAGGAAGCAGTTTTTCCCAAGGATTCTGCTTCTCCTATCCAGTTAGGATGCACTATTCATGGAGTGCTGGTCTCAGAATCCGGAAGTTCTGCATTCAAATTCAGGCTCAGATACTTCCTAGCTGGGTGACCCTAAGCAAATCACTTAATCTCTCTATTCACCTCAATTTCCCTACCAACAAAATGGGGATAAAACAGCATTTATCTCACAGGATTGTTGTGTGGATCAAGTAAGATAATATTTGCAAAATGTTTAACATAGTGCCCGGCATACAGTAGGCATATCACAAAAATGCTCATTCTCTTCCCCCTATCCCCAAACACCTTTCTTCCTCTTTCAACTCAGTAGTTTGAAATACAGTCTCCCTTTTCCGGGGTTAGGCTCCTATAGGTCACAGCTTTTGATGGCCCTAGCTGACCTCAAGAGAATGAAAGTGAGGGAAACTTGGACAGGATGCCACCAAGCAATCCAATGGGTTGCTTTTAAAAGCCTGACCGCGTGATATTCAGCAACACATTGATTACTTTAACATCTGGGCTACTTCCTCTCAACCACCTGCTTTTATTCCCTGGAGAGGATAGATGCGAAGGTTAAATAGAAGAATATGGAAAAAAGGATCTGCGTGCACAGACTCATAGGCTTCATAATTAACCTGTGTTTGGTTGCCTTTCGGTGTTGTGTTCATTTACGTCATTGCTATATTTAGACACATTTATTGTTCCCATGGTTCTATTTCCTGCAACAGTACATAAAGATTTACTAACATTTCTCTGACTTCCTCATATTCATTCTATTGATGGGGCCCAACCATGAACAATGAACATCTCTCCAATGATTTAAAGCTTCTTTTACTTCTGTGAAGGTGTCTTATAGTTGTAGCTCATAGTTGTATATATCTGGAGTGTCTCTTGATAGATTAAATCTCAGATATTTTATTCATCTGTAGTTATTTTGAATGGAATTTCTCTTTTAACTTCCTCCTAGTTTTTGTTGTGTATAGAAAAGCTGATGTTTTTTGTGGGTTTATTTTGTAGTCTATTCCTTTACTGAAGCTAACAATCCTTTCGATTTTAAAGTTCTCTGGAATTTTCCTAATAAGCTATTCTAGGATCTCAGACTCATAAATTTAGTGCTAGAAAGGAGCTATCAAGGTTAGCTCCTTTATTTTATAAATGAGGACACTGAGGCACAAGAAAATTAATTAACTTGTAATCACAAAGGCAATAAGGATCAGAGGCAGGATTTGAACTTAGGGCTCCTGACTCCACTGATTCCACACTGTTATTGTTATTCCTACGATTGTGTTAAGTTCTTTTTCCTGATTGTCTGCAGAATTCGAAAGTTTGATGTAGGAATTGTTAATTTATCTTAGTGTATGAAGCAGAAGGTTGTGTGTGTGCATTCTGAGCACAATTTGTGGATTTTTTCAACTAGCACTTTGTTTTCTGTGTTCACAAGTTTTGGTCAGTTTTCTTAAATTATTTCTTACATCATAGTATTCATGTTTTTTTGACTTATCATGTTCTTCTCGAAGACTATAATTCTTAAATTGCCTCTACACAGCCTGTCTTTGAGATCATTACATTTTGCTTGTATAGATATCATTTTTTCTTTCAATGTTATTTTTTTTTTTTTGCTTTTCTTCTTTGTGATCATTCCTCACTTCTTTGCATTTGCCTTCCCAATTAGTTGATCTCTCTTTTGTTTCTTTGATGAGGTTTACCACCATGGATTCACTGTTTTCCCTTTTGTCTGATTTTCTGTTCTTCTGAACAAGAGGTCATGCCTTCTGCTTTCATAATTCTTATTTCTCTCTTGAGCTTTTTGGGCACATTTGGATGTGATTACATGATTTCTTGGGCACAGGGTCCTCTGTCTCATTAGGTATTGATATATTTTAAATATTTAAATATTTATTCAGAGGTGTATGAACTTCTTTGGAAGATCTGGAGATCATGTTCCCTTCTGCTATCAATATCTTCCCTGTTGCTTTATCGACTTATGCTCAAGGTCTTTGAGTTTTCTTCCTCCTGAGATCTTTGGTCATTTCAGTCTTTTTTCCTTATACTCCCCTCCCTGTTGCTCACTTTCTAACTCTTTCTCCTCTGATGGAAGCTTCTCCAGGAGCTGGGCCTCAAAGATGTCTCAGCCTTGTCTGACGTGAAGAAATTCTCTTTTTACCAGTTTTTGTTTCTGCCTCAAGCAACTTTTTGGAGAACAGAACTGGCCTGGTTGGGGCTAGTAGTGGGGAGAGGGAAATGCTACATCTTTTCCTTCAAGTCTGGTGTGACTTCATGCATAAAACCACTCTGTGCTGGTTTTCTTTGTTCCTCAGTTCTCTGACTGAGCACTGGTGCGGTATAGCCCATTGGAGTCTCAGGCAGAATAGCCTCCCTGCTTACACAGGGTCAGGGGAAGGTGGGAGGGTCAGAGTTGAATTCTGTTGCAAATCCATGGATCAGTGCAAGGTGTTCAGTGGGACAGGGAGTGTTGACTGAGTGATTTAGGATTAGAGATCAGTCTTTTATTATTAATTCATTAGATTGTTGCCCTGTTAGAGCTCTTGGTGGTCTGAAACCACAGAAAACAGCTGAATTTGCTTTATCTCTTATGAGGATTGGGAAAAAAAAATGTCTAGTTCTCCATCTTGTTGGTCATGTAGTTTGATATACCAATAGGATAGGGGTTCTTAACTTATTTTGTGTCATACACTCCTTTGGCTGTCTGGTGAAACTCATAGATCTCTTTTCAAAATAATGTTTTTAAATGCATAAGACATATAGGATTATAAAGGAAATCAAATATATTGAAATACAGTTATTAAAAATGTTTTTTTCAAGTTTGAAGTTCCCCGGTTAAGATAATTTACAATAGACATCTAGATGGAGATGTTCTTCAGGAAGCTGGTGATGTGAGACTGGAGCTCAGGGAAGAAATAGGACTTGAAAGATGAATGTGGTTGTCATTGGTGTAAAGAAGGTCATTTAACCTATGGACAGTGATGAGATCACCAAGAAATTGAGTATAGTAAGAAGGAAAGCAAGCACACAATAGAATCATGGGAAATACACATGCTTATTTGGGTGGAGTGTATTCATCCTTCATTGCCGAAGAAGACCACACCATCAGAGAAATGATGATATGATTTGCACTTGACTTTGTTTTGAGTGAGGGAGGGCTGTGCAGGTCACCAGCCTCACTTTTCTTCCAGAGCCATTTGAATCCAGTGACCAGATATTCATCAGGATGACTGGAGATGACCCAGGATGAGGCAATTGGGGTTAAGTGACTTGCCCAAGGTCACACAGCTAGTGAGTGTCACGTGTCTGAGGTGAGATTTGAACTCAGGTCGTTCTGACTCCTGCACTGGTGCTCTATCCACTGCACCACCTATCTGCCCTAGTGGGTGGAACAGAAATAATGATACAACTAAGGGAACTAAATAGGAATTACCAGACATGTAGGAGAACCAAGAAGGAGCTGTGTGACAGAAAATGGGGGGAAGTGGGTAGGCTAAGAGACTGTTAGATGTGGGAGGGATTTTATATCCACACACATATATATTCTATGTGTATATAGGATGTTTAATAATAAAACACAAAAACATAGAATTTAAAAATTAGTAAAAACTTTAGCTTGGATTTCATTTAGTCTAGTCCCCTGTGGTAATCTACTCTGCTGCAAGAGAGCGTAGCATTCAGTGAAGTAGAAAGAGCGCTGGCTTCTGAGTCAGAATCATTCCTGCCCTGTCGATCAGACAAGGGTATTGGTCAGGAACAAATGAGATAATGGAAGTAAAAGTGCTTTGGAAACAGCAGCACATAATGGGAAAGTAAAGTATTGTTAATGTCACTGTGATTAACTTCAATACAAGGCAGCACATGCTGCATTTCATAAAAGAGGTATGAACAAAGGACTATTGTATTTTATCAGAGAGAAATTCAGTCATGGACTGGGATAATCCAAGAAAACATCATGGCAGAAACGATCTTCGAGCTAGGCTTTAGAGAGGAAAAATAGGATTTCATAAGTGGAATTGGTAGGAAGTCATTCTTGGTGTTTACTTACTTGTGTGTATGTTGTGTTTCAGTAAAGTGTAAATTAATTGAGGGCAGTAATTCCATTTTTTGTTTCTGTGTGACTCACTTAAAGTTGCATATGTATGTCACACGTCTCCCAGGTGACATTGGAAGTATTGGAATAGCAGTCCACACTGGTCGTGAGCTCTACTTTCTGTAAGTCTACCGGCTAGGACCCAAAAGCCTTAAATCACTGAATGGGCACTGCTTCTGACAAGCTGAGGCCTGGGAAAGACCTTAGCTTAAAAAGACCAATGCCTCCCACTGCATCTGGGATCATCGCCAGTGGTCTTGCCAGGTCTTGCCACTGATGACTCTGGAGGAGAGAGTAAGACTGATGACTTTGCATAGCTCGGCCTCACTTAAGTTCAATTCATTTGTAAGTCAAGATATCACCCTCCTGATATCATTGGTCCTTCTTCAAGAAGGAAGGACAAACAACATAGCTAGTCCACAGAAAAGGAAGCGGTCAATTCAACTAGAAAGCGAGTGTAATATATAGTCGGTTCACCAGGTGGTGCTCTATTCGAGCTACTGGTCAGGGAGCTGTTAGGAGAATACTTAGACAAGAAATTGCCTCTCAGTCCAGTTGTGTGGCTGAGTAGGTTTAGATTCGAAATTTATTCTAGGAAAAAAGACAGTGGTATATTGCTCTGAATTATAACAATTATAGAACTGTCCACCATATAGTGTCCACAGTGCTCTCAAACAGTTTATTGTGCAAAGAAGATTAAGGAGAAATTTAAGAGTTAATCTGTGGTACACTCAATCCCCATTGCCTTGTGCTGATTGGTTCAACACCTTGACCGACCTTGGTCTGGGAAGAAGTTCCCAGTCTACCCAGCACCTGAAAGTCATGGAAGGAATTAAAAGTAGGGACTGTGCCTCACACAGTGCCCGTACTAAATAAATGTTTATTGATTGCTTATATTTCCAGGAATGGGAATGAGAGTGGGCAGTTATCCTAAGTGAAGGAAAAGGAAAGAGACAAAATGAGTTTACTCTTTATTTCACCTTCTAGTGAAATTTTTCATAAGTTTCCCTTTCAGTCCTAATCTGTTCTCATCTCCTTTCTTCTGCAACACTGGTCATAGCATCATAGATTTATTTATTTATTAAATTTTATTTTATTTTCAGTTCCAAATTCTTTCCCTCCCTCCAACTCTTCTACAACTGTTGAGAAGGCAAGAAATACAAAAGCCATACAAGTATGAAATCGTGCAAAATCCACATTAACTATTTTCCAGAGGTAAAAAGGAAAACAAAGAGGAGAGAAATTCTACAATCTGCACTCTGCACCCATCAGTTCTCCATCTGGAGATGGATAGGATTTTTCATTGTTCATTGATAACTATGATGGGTCATTGTTATGATCAGTTACTAAGTTATTGATCAGAGTTACTAAGTCTTTCATAGCTGATTTCAATATCATTATAAATTGTCCTCCTGGTACAGTTCACTTCACTTTGCATCAGTTCATACAAGTTTTCCCATACGAGTTTTGGTTTCTGATACCATTCCTTTCATCATTTCTTACAGCACAATAGTATTCCATCATATTCTGACACCTTAACTTATTCAGCCATTCCCCAACTGATGGACATACACTTACTTTCCAATTCTTTGCTACCACAAAAATAGCTGCAATAAATATTTTTGTACAAATAAGTCTTTTTTGTTTTTCTTTGACCCCTTTGGGATATAGATATAGTCATAATATTGCTAGGTCAAAGGGTACACACAGTTTAATCATTTTTGGAGTATAGTTGGGTATAGTTCCAAATTGCTTCATTGGACCAGTTCACAGTTCTACCAAAAGAGCATTAGTGTAACTATATTCCTATATTCCCTCCAACATTTGGGGGATCATAGATATAGAGTTAGAAAGGGAACTTCGGGGTCATATGGCCCACAAAATAGAGAATTAAGTATTTTCTTCAGCCCCCCCCAAAAGAGTAATTATGTTCAAAAGGTAGAAGAATTACAACTGTCTCCACAGGTCAAGACAGTAAGAAGCCTAATAAGACAAGAGTTTTATGAATTAACAGCAGAGAATGTGAATCCATAGAATTCTCTCAGCACCCACACTCTGGCAGGGCACTTAGCTCTATCCCCTGGCTTGTTTGTGTTCTAGGATCCATTCAGCCAGTTTCCTTGCTGATCCTGTAGTCTCTGCTAGTACTTTGCCTCTGCCCTCACCCAATTATTATGTGGCAACAAGCAACAGATCTCAATTCTGCTAACCTACTTCTATGGAGGTGGAGGTACAGGAAGATGGGAGTGAACTCTGCCTGGGGCAGTACTATTTGGTCAGAGGACAGAGGGAACTGGGGCAGAGGGCCAATAAGAATAGGAGATTGGCATCTAGCTAGAACCAGTTCTGTCCACTCAGAAGTCACTTTGGACAGAGAGTGAGGCAAGTGAAAAGTGAATTAATTCTCAATGTGGGAGAAGGATGAGACAGTTTTGTGGTATGGCTTCCAGGTACCTGACAGCAAAGAAAAAGACAGAAAACAAACAATAGAGGGATAAAAGGAGAAAAACAGACAGCAAACTAAAACCATCACAGATCTTAGAAGGAAGAAAACTCAGTTACAAACCTAGAACACAAGCAGATAAGTCAACAGAGAAGATATTAAAACAGAAAGGAAGATGGCTACCAAGACATCTCAATGTCTGAAAATATCCAAAATGTTCCTGAATGATTAAAGAGAGAAATTAGAAATCTTGGAAGAAGAAACTAAAGGGAAACAAATGGCAGAATTTATGGCCTATACCACAGAAATAATTAGTAATATAAAAAACTTAAACCAGTGGTGGTAAATCATTCCAAAGAAGCAAAAGAGAGAACAATTGGCTAGAAATACAGATATATTCAAATGGAAGGACAATGTGGAAGAGGAGAAATAAAAAGCAAGTTAAAAGTTAATATGATCTTGATACAAGCAAAACACATTTATCTTGTAAACCCTCCAGAGAGCAGCTAGGTGGTGCAGTGAGTAGTTCTGGGCCTGGAGTCAGGAAGACTCCTCTTCCTGAGTTCAAATCTGGTCTCAGACACTTCCTAGCTGGGTGACTCTGGGCAAGTCACTTAACTCTGTTTGCCTCAATTTCCACATCTGTGAAATGATCTGGAGAAGGAAATGGCAAACCACTCCAGTATCTTTGCCAAGAAAACTCCAAATGGGATCACAAAGAGTCAGACACAATTGAAAGGACTGAATACAACACACAGGCCCTCCAGAAGAACATGACAAGTTAAAAAGCCTGAATGTCATAATTCAAGGAATAACATAAGGAAACTGCCCCAAACTTTTTAATATAGAAAACAAAGTAGTAATTGAAAGTATACATAGATTGCCTCCAGAAAAGAACCTTATTCTGCAAACTCCAAGAATGTAATGGTGAAATTTAACAATTCCAGTGACAACAAATTCTGCAAAAAAGCCCAGGAAAAGTATGTTAATATATGAAGAAAAAGAAATTATAAGAATGTAAGACTATTCTGCACCCATCAGAAATCACAAAAGGGAATGGAATAACATTCCAAAAAGCAAAGCATCTCAAATGGAAACCCTCAAAATACCTGAGTCTAATCATAAATGAAAAAAGAATAGACATTCAATAAAAGAGAGACATTTGAAGCATTTTTTTTTAAAAAGCCAGATGTGTGGATTATTTGATTTGTAAATCAATTTGTAAATTTGTAAAACGATGTTAGAAGAACCATGAACTAAACCTCACAACTCCTGGATGTATTGCATTTTTATGTAGATCCAATATATTCTGCATGACTGAATTGCAGAATGGGAGAGTACATGAAAGGAGAGAGGGGAGGTAGTAGACAGAGGGGAATGTATGATGTACCAAGTCAGAGGTGATCAATGAGGGGGAAAAAACACCTGTAATATCTTCAGAAGAAGCATGCATATAGGAGAATGGGAAAGGGAGGGATTGAAACAGTGTGATGAAGGGGGAGAGGTTTTGACTTCATGGTAAGATGGTTCCACTGAAAAACATTTCCATGGGTGTGTGGGAAGATATTCTGTAATGGGAGATGGGATCTTCCGATGGGCATAATCTGCCAGGATTTGGTGCTGAGAGACCTCTTACCATGAAAGCATTGTGTCTTTGTGGACAATATCCACTTCAGTAGAAGGGAAATTGGAGTTCCTGAGGGTAATTAGCATCCAGAAGGGTAAGACAGCATGGACCCAGAGATAAGATTCCATGGCAAATGAGAAAGTCATCATGAGTATAACAGAGGATAGAACTATACCATGTTATCAGAAGCACAGACAAATTTTTATGATGGGACCCTCACCACCTACAGAAATCAACATTTCTGAGTGAAACACAACAGAAAAGGCAGGGGAATCTACAAGGCAATAACAGAAAATTTTTAGAAGAGGGAATTCAAAATTAGTACTTTAGCGGCTTTAATTCCATGAAGAATACAAAGAAACCAAAGAAGTTTTAAATAAGTAAAAAGACCACAAGTTCAATAAAAAAAAAAGCCTTAAAATAGACAGAAAGATCTTTCACAACATGCCTATGTGGAAATATGTTTAAATGAATGTTAACAAGAGACAGAAAGGGAAGAGAATTAATGAAGAAAACAAGAGAAAAAGATGAGAAAATAAAAAAACACTATGAAAAAAGAAATTGACAAGGAGAAGGAAAAAATATACAGGAAAGAACCATAAAAAACAAACTAATATCAATATTAAACTCGTGCACCAAATGCTATAACCTATAAATTTATAAAAGAAAAATTAACTGAATTACAAGAAGACACAGACAGTAACACAATAATAGTAGGAGACTGTACTGTCCCTCTCTCGGATTTGTATAATTCTAATCAAATAACAAAGGGAAAATATAGAATTGAACAAATTGTTATAGAAATTGGAGCTAAAAAGAGATGATTCTTCTAAACAGGTCTGCTAATGAATACATGTACTACTCAGAAATTTATGTACCTTTTATTATTTTTAAAATTCAATTTTTTTCTGTCCCTCTGCTTCCCCCACACACACAATGAGGATGTAAGAGAAACAAAACTCATCACAAATATATATAAATATATATACATATGGTCATGCAAAATAAATTTCCTCATTATTCATGTGTCTCCTCCCTCCCCCCAAAAAGAAAATATGCTTCAATTTGCACTCTGAATCCATAAGCTTTCTATCTAGAGGAAGATGGCATGTTTCATCATGAGTCCTCTGAAATTATGGTTGGTCATGGTATTGATCAGAATTACTAAGTCTTTCAAAACTGATTATCTTTATACTATTTCTGTGGTATAAATTGTTTACCTGTTTTGGCTCACTTCACTTTGTGTCATACTTCTTACAAGTCTTCCTGGATCTTTCTGAACCATCCCCTTCATCATTTCTTACAGCATAATATTATTCCACTACATTCACATACTACAACTTGTTCAATCATTCCCCAAATGATGGGCATCCCTTCAGTTTTCTTTGCCAACACAAAAAATTGCTATAAGCATTTGTCTACATTTGGGACCTTTTCCTCTTTCTTTGATGTCTTTGGGGAATAGACTTACTTATGGTATTGCTGGGTCAAAGTCTATGCATAATATGCATATGCATAGTTCCAAATTATGTTCCAGAATGATTGCACCAGTTCAAAATCCTGCCAACAGTGAATAATGTATTTGTTTTCCCACTTCTCTAGCATTTATTTTCTATTTTTTGTCATTTTAGCCAACCTGATGAATTGTGAGGTGGTACCTCAGAGTTACTTTAATTTGCATTTCCCTAGTGATTTAGAGCATTTTTTCATATGACTATTGATAGCTTGAATTCCTTCCTCTGAAAACTGCCTATTATATCCTTTGGCCATTTATCAGTTGGGGAAAGGTTCTCATTCTTATAAATTTGACTGAGTTCCTCTTGGAAATGAGACTTTATCAGTGAAACTTTAGACAGATACTTTTCCCAGTTTCTTGATTTTCTTCTAATTTTAGCTGTGTTGCTTTTGTTTGTACAAAACTTTTTAACATGACTAATGTGGAAATATGTTTAACATGATTGTACATGTATAGCCTATATTATAGATTTCATGCTGTCTTGGAAAGGGAGGAGAGGAGAGAGGGGTAAATATTAGAACTTAAAATCTTATAAAAGTGAATGCTGAAAACTAAAAATAAATTAATGAGTTAATTTTAAAAACTTTTTAATTTTATGCAGTCAAAATTATTGATTTTACCTCTCATGAACTTTTTATCTTGTTTGGTCATGAATTCTTCCTCTCTCCATAGGTGATCCACAGGTAATTTTTTCCCCACATTCTACTAATTTGCTTATGATGCCACCCTTTATGTTTATATCATGTACCCATTTCAAACTTATCTTGGTGTACAGTCTGAGATGTTAGTATATGCTCAAGAACATTTTACCAAAATTAACCATGTATTACGGCACAGAGATATTGAATGAAGCATTTATTTAGTGTTTATTATAAGGAAAGCACTGCGCTAAGTGCTGGTAATGCAAAGAGAAAAAGATATGACAGTCCCTGCTTTCAGGGAGCTCATATTCTATTAGGAGGAAACCACGCAGGAAAGTTTCAGCTGCAAATCAGATGGAAAAGACCCATGGTCCTTAAGGTGCAGCAGCAAAGCAGATGCTCATGCCTCTTCTTCAATGTCATTTTCACGGAGAAAATCATGGCTGTTTCTGATGTTGGAAGTGTTTGACAGTGCAAAGGATTTTGGTGTGACAAGAACTTATCTGTCATATGGTTATATTGCAAATAAATATACAAGGGCAGAACTAGTAACCACATCCTGACCATATGCCAACAATGACAAAATAAAAATAGTATTCAATTCATGGAACACAAACAAAAGACATAGATCAAACTGGAGACCTAATAATGAAATCCTAAATAACAAGTGTGCCAAAGAGAAAATCATAAAAACAAAAATTATTTGAAAGATAATGAAGCTCAATGGTTTTAAAAAAGAATGGAGAAACCTCCATGAAATAATGAAGAATGAAGTGAGCAGAACCACGAGAACGCTGTATACAGTAGCAGCAGTATTATTTTAAGAACAACTTTGAGCAACAAGTCATTCTATTATAAATATCCAAATTAACTTCAAAGATCCTGTGAGGGAAGTTGATGCTTGAATTCAGAAAGGAATATTGCGGTGCTGCAGGAAATGATGAGCTGGTTGATTTAGAAAAACATGGAAAGACTTGGACTTATGAAGGAAGATGCTATCCACCTTCAGAGAACCAGATGATAGAAGAAAATAATCATAATATGGTCTTACATATATGTGTATGTGTATGAATGCATATGTGCATAGATAGGTAGGTAGATAGATAGATAGATAGATAGATAGATATGTCCAGGTTTACAGATAGCTATGTATACCTATGCTTAATTGTAACCTTCTGTAGGGTGGTGGTGGGGAAATACATTTTAAAAGCGCACGGCAGAGAACAAAATAAAAAACGCCAAGAAGGAAGCAAAGAAAATCTGGGCATTTGAAAACAATGTAAAGCATTTATTATATATATCATATTATATATATAATTTATTATATAGATTTTCTTGAAATGAAAATTGATTGTTTTATGTTGAATCCTATCTTATGGTCTTCTGTGAACGTGGTGATGTTCTTTTTTTCATTTTCTCATTTTGTATTTTAAGTGTAAAATAAAAAACTTACAAAAAGTAGTAAATGAACATAATCACAAAAAAAAGATGATGAGGATAATAAAACAACATACCAAAATTACTAGGATGCAGCTAGAGATGGAAAGAATCTCATTGGCTGTCTAGCCCAATCCCATCATTTTATAGATATGGAAACTGAGATCCAAAGTGCAAAAATTACTTGTCCAGGTCTCACAACTAGGGTAAGCATCAGGATTTGAACCCAGGTCTTTCTGACTTTTAGCTCATCACTCTAGCCATGATGACATGTATTGGTCTCCAAATTTCTCCCTCGTTACTGAAAGCACAGGCTTTTTCAGCTGTGCTTAAAATGATCAGCTTGAGCACAGTGCCAGTTTTCTGGCCAGCATGGCCAATGGGGTACATGGTTTCTGCTGGGCTCTCTCATTCTCTGGTGCCTCATCTGAATGACTGACTGAGCAGAAGTTTTCCCAAGGGCAAAGGAATGATTTCTAGGATGTGGGGATCTCTTTGTCTGACTCCTTTGTGGTTAGATCACTAATCTATTTCTCCCTCTCAGTCTTCTGGAGGGGAAAGGGGTGGTATGCCTACTATGTTTGTATCACCAGTACCCAGCACAGAGCCTTGAATGTAGTAGCACTGAATGTTTGTTGAATAGAATGAGCACAGGTGCAGAGAAAGGAAAGTACAGGATATATCCAGGAAATGGTGAATAGTTGGTTTTGATTATGTTCATGGGGAACCATGGGGAAATAAGGGTGGAAAGAAAGGTTAGAACACTGAGTGCCAGACTAAGGAATTTGTGCATTCACATACTGACGCAGGGACTAAGGGTTTTTTAGGTCAGGCCTGACACATAGTATGGAGGGGGGGATGTGCTCACACAGTGATTGTGGGGCAATGCTCCAGCATGACCACAGAAAGTGTCTCTTCTTTCTCTCTTCCTTAACAATGTGGGAGAGTAGAGAACATAATTCCTCAAGGCTTAAGTAATAATAATGTCCATCAGCTTTTACACATACACACATGTATGCACACATACGCACACGCACACACACACGCAGCCCGTATGGAACCTCTGGCAGTTTGCTCCCCCTTTCTCTGACTCTGTTCCCTCCCAAGATCTAGCATCTCGTTTATGTGGACTATAACTTGACGTGTCTTTCTTTGTTGTTGCTTCTCTGAGAACCACAGGTCAGCCTTGCTTCCCCACAGGCTGTCTTGCTTTCCCTTAGTTTTCCTCTTTCTGCGTTGGCATGTTCAGTCATCCAGATCCTTTATCCTTGATCTATAAAGGCCAGAATGGGGAAGTGGGAAACTTGAATAGGAAAAGTTTCAAAGGGCCAGGCTGTTGGGCCAGCATGGAAGGGAAGAAGGGCAGAGTCCTTGGATGATGGAACACTTACGCAATCACCAGCAATTAGCAGCCCCGTCTTCTTCGAATGCTCTTTTATAGTTTCTATCCGGAAGCAGTAGATGGGGACAAGAAACATAGATGATTAGGAGGGTATGGAGGAATTGTGGAAGGTTATCAGCTGCCATGGTGACCAAGCATGACATTGTACAGGAGAGGACAATTATGGGTGAGGATGACAGAGAAGCCTCAAGGAGAGTCTCTAGCTCTGAGTCTGCATAGGGCAGAGTTCAGGCATTGATCATGCTGACAGATATGGCGGTAGGGGACTTCTTCCAAGCCCTTTTGATTGGATGCATCCAGGCTGTCAAAAAACTCAGCTACAGAAAGATGTTGAAAATATTGCCTGAGAAGCAGAATGGATGGTAAACTTGCCAGGTAAGTTGGCGGGGGGCCTCTCAGAGGTTTTTGACTCACAGGTCAGTTTATCTTGCTGGCTCTGTTGAGCAGAGTTGGAGAGGTGCTGTCATTCACCTGTAAAGGCTGTTGTTTTTTCTCCTATTTATAACTGATCCTGAGAGGGTAATTTGTTGATAGCTTTTCTTTGCTAATCATGTCTTGGAGCATCTGTCTCTTTCAGACCTCGTTAGAAATGGAAGCCACTGGCTCCTTGGAAATTTTAAGACTATGTTATTAAATTTCAATCTTATACAATAAATATATTCTACAACATGCAAGCATGTTTGCCTTTAGGGTCAAAATGGGAAGGACATAAGAATCTTAGTGGGAAATGCAAATGAGCCAATTGTGATAAATTTGTGAAATGTGATATAATTTTTACATTTTCAACCCTAAAATGAAAATGAAACCTAGTAGGTCAAGAGCCAGATGAGCCCCTGATATCCAGTAAAATGCAATCTCTTTGAAGGCAGTAACTGTATCTTTTTCATATTTGTGAACACCACTTAATGGTGTTCACCTTTTCTTTCTCCAGTGCTGATAAAGGGGGTGGTGGCATCAGAAGAAAACTTCCTATACTTGGCTGCATCATCAACACTAACACCTACATGTGGGGCAACTTCCCTTACATGTATATACTGACACTAAGAATACTTAAAAACCTCAGTACTTCTGAGCTTTTCTATCTGCCCTACACCTAGACTCTTTTATAAGCTGTCTCCCCCAATTAGAGTGAGCTCCATGAGAGCAGGAGTTTGTTTTTATCTGTTTTATCTGTATTTTTATTCCTTAAAAATTAGAATGAAGCAAATGGAAGCTAATGACTTTATGAGAAATCAAGAAATTATAAAGCAAAAGAATGAAAAAATAGAAGGCAATGTGAAGTATCTTACTGAAAAAAAAAATTGACCTGGAAAATGGATCGAGAAGAGATAATTTTAAAATTATTGGACTATCTGAAAGTCATGATCAGAAAAAGACATCCTCTTTCAAGAAATTATCAAGGAAAACTGCCCTGATATTCTAGAACCAGAGGGCAAAATAGAAATGGAAAGAATCCACCAATCACCTCCTGAAAGTGATCCCAAAAGGAAAACTCCTAGGAATATTGTAGCCAAATTCTAGAGTTCCCAGGTCAAGGAGAAAATATTACAAACAACCAGAAAGAAACAGTTCAATATTGTGGAAACAGGATAACACAAAATTTAGCAGCTTCTACACTAAGGGATCAGAAGGCTTGGAATACGATATTCCAGAGGCCAAAGGAGATAGGATTAAAGCCAAAAATCACCTACCAAGCATTACTGAATATAATACTTCAAAAATAGAATTTCAATGAAATAGAGGACTTCCGGGTTCTTGTTGACAAGACCAGAGTTAAATAGAAAATTTGACTTTCAGATACAAGAATCAAGAGAAACATGAAAAGATAAAATAGCAAATAAGGGACCTGTTAAAGTGGAACTGTTTACATTCCTACATGGAAAGATGGTATTTGTAACTTATGACACCTCAGTATTAGAATAGCTGGAGGGAATATGTATAAATATGTGCGTGTGTATATATATATATATATATATATGTATATGTATATGTATATGTATGTGTATATATCCTGTGCTCTCTCACTATATATATATATAAAGAGTGAGAGAGAACACAGGATAAGCTGAATATGAAGGGATATCTAAAGAAGAAAATTAAGTGTTGAGAGGAATGTACTAAGAGAAAGAGAAAGGGAGAGGTAGAATGTAGCAGATTATCTCACATAAAAGAGGCAAGAAAGAGCTTTTACAATGGAGGGGAAGAAGTGGAATATGACAGGGTATAAGTGAGCCTTACTTCCATTGGATTTGGCTTCAGGAGGGAATAATATACACACTCAATTAGGTATGGAAGTTTATCTTACCCTACAGGAAAGTAGCAGGGAAGGTGATGAGAGGAGGAATAACAGAAGGGATAGCAGATTGGGGGAAGGAGTAATCGGAAGCAAACACTTTGGTAGAGGGACAGGTCAAAGAGAATAGAATAAATGAAGGGCAGGACAGGATAGAGGGAAATATAGTCTTTCACAACATGACTGTTATGGAAGTATTTTGCATGATTACACATGTATAACCGGTATCAAAATGCTTGCCTTCTCAATGAGGGTGGACGGGGAGGGAGGAAGGGAGAGAAAATAATACTGAAAGCTTTAAAAATGAATGTTAAAAACTGTTTTTACATGTTAGTAGGAAATAAGCTATAAAGGCAATGGGGTATAGAAATAAATCTTACTCTACAGGAAAATAGAAGAGAAGGGGATAAGGAAGGGTGGGGTTGATAGAAGGAAGGGCAGATTGAAGGAAAGGGTAATCAGAATACATGCTGTTCTAGGGTGGGGGGAGTTGGGGAGAAAATTTGAAATTCAAACTTTTGTGGAAGTAAAAGCTGAAAATTGAAAATAAATTAAATTTGAAAAATTTGAAAAAAGTGCTTGGCCAACCTTCAGGTGCTATACAAATATTAGCCATTATTATTATCTCCAGTGTTTAGCACATAGTTAAACGTGCTCATTCATTTTAAGCACCAACTAGAAGATCCATCTTCCCCTCACGGTCCCAGCCACTATGTAGACTCGAGGGAGAATGCCTGCATTTCCTGTACCCTTGTAACATTACCACCATACTCCAGAACCAAGTACAAGGCCTTGAACATATCTTGTACTCAAGAAAGGTTTGTTGAAATCAGTAGTAGGATTATCGCTAGGTGGCAGCTGATAAAAACAATCCACTGCAAGGACTGTGCTTAATCCCATGGAATTTGCATGTTACAGATTGACTAGTCTGTCAAAGAAGTAAGTACTGCAAAAAGAATTACCAACTGCTTCCCATGTCTCCTCCATGTACAGTGTGGGGCTGAAGCCCAAGGTTACGCAGTCTAGCCCTGTAACATGGTCATTAGTGGCTATGGAACAAGCTCTATGCACAATACAGAAAGCAGGAAGATGTTATTAAGAAAAACCCAGACAGGACGTAACAAAAAATGAAGATTTGGTTGCCACTAGGCCTGGTTCAGATTTCTTTCCAAATGCTTTTGTTGTTGTTTGTCCTTTGTTCTCAAAGAGGACCATGACATCAGAGAAGTGATGCCATAACTTGCAAGTGAATTGGATTTAGTGAGGCAGGGCTGTGCAGTCATCAGCCTCTTTCTCTTCTGAAGCCATCTGGGTCCAGTGGTCAGATACAGATCAGGATGACTGGAGATGGCCCCCTTCCAAATACCTAAGAAAGGAAACATCATCCCCCAAACCTGAAATCCAAAGTTTTGTTGATCGTTACCGAGGAAGACAGAATTAAGAGGATTATCATAGCACTTGGCTATGATAATGGAGAAAAGAGAAGAGACTGTCTGCAGAACTGTGGCATCTATGGAGTCTTTATGTGTGGTACTGGAAAAAAAGTAGAACTCAAAGTTCATATAAGAGATATACAACTAACCAAAGTTATAGAAGACTGTAGCATGGACTGGCCCTGGGTGTGTGTGAAGGGATTTAGAGGGAAAGATTAGTCCTGGCAATTGCCCATCTATAAAGAGGAGCCAATGTGAGGAAAACTTGGTTTGTCAAGAACTAGTGGTTGGAATATTAATTCTAGAGTGTTACAAATAGGGGTATATACTGCCACTTCAATTTTACAGAGAGAATGGAGTGACTTTTGCATAGCGCTGACCTCCTGATTCCCAGTTCAGTCCTTCCAGGTCTAGACTGGTCGGGTGAGGTTTGTGTGGGTCTATGATGTGCTATACGTGTGTACAAAAGCCA
Organism: Notamacropus eugenii; assembly: GCF_028372415.1. Lineage (NCBI taxonomy): Eukaryota > Metazoa > Chordata > Mammalia > Diprotodontia > Macropodidae > Notamacropus > Notamacropus eugenii. The sequence goes on along the minus strand of NC_092872.1, from coordinate 479,411,744 downwards.
CTGGGTCCTAACATGCCCAGATGAGGAGAGAATCCAAGAATACAGGGCAGTAAGACAAAGATGACTAACTTGCTGAATATACAAATCCATTCAAATCCCCCAAGCCACAAATCAGAACCACTACAGTTTGATCAGCATTGAAATAACTTTATTAGAAGGTTGTTCTAAGTGAAAACTTCCATGTTGTGTTGCTTAATTTTGCTTTTGAACAAATTCCAGTTATAACTAAAAAGACAATAATTTTGCATTGATCTTTGCATCCTGTGTTTTCCCCATTAGGCCATACCGGTGGAATGAAAGTGCAACTGTCTAGTCAAATGGTTTGCAAGCACTGTTTCAAGAAGGGGGAGGAAGGAAGCAGCAAGACCCAAGGCTCCACAAAGCAGCTGTTCTCCTAGCTACAGGAAATGGGGTACATCAGTCTGAATGGAAAGGGGACAAAGCCCATTTTACTGCTGAGGCAGACAAGCTGCAAAACCATTCCCACTTACCCATTTGGCCAACCAAGCCTTCCCTTACTAGAAGGTTCTCCCTTCCTCCACATGTACCTGGAGAGTCAGGTCATTATAGCCACTTGATTCAAACAGAAGTAATATTTTTGAAGAAATTCTTCCTGATTCTGGGAAATTATTTGGATTTTCATCTTGGAAATCCCTGAGATTTCTCCCTCCCCACTCTCCTTCTCTCTAAATAAAATTTTGTGCCCTCTAGCCCCAATTGTCTATCATTCACACAACCTCATCCCTTCTTGAATCACATCCACTGCTCCAGGAGAGCAAGCCTAGACTCTGACCACCAAAGGAAAGTCTCTCCTCAACCACGATCCTGTTTCTCTCATACACAATCCTCAGGCTACCGACTAGAAAGAAATTTCTCCTGATTGATCTTGTAGACCTAAGGCAGACAGCACAGGCTACATGGAATGACGGGGCCCCTATCAAGTGCTTATGGTTCTCCCCATAGCTTTCCTGCTGCTGCACAGTGCTAAGAAGGTGCAATCAACTATGAACATAAATAAGGATAAAAAAACCTAAACAGGACAGACTAATAATTAAACACATCTATAAAAATAGTTAGGACATAACTCTGTTCAAATAAATACAAAATAAATATGCTTTAAGCAGTATAATACATTGCTTCAGTGGAATGTGAGGCTGATCCCTTTCTGCCCCAATTAGGAGTCAGATAAGAATACCTTAGATTAGAAAACTGACCCACAACAGACCTGAATCAGTCAGAGAAATAACACCTCTACCACTTCCTCTTCCCACTCTGGAAAAGAAGCTAAGGAAGAATTTGCACATCTATTTCTTTTTCTGATGAACTAAAACTTCTTACTCCAACTCCATCAGAATTTAAGGCCTTAAATTCTCATGAGGAAAGAGAATTAAGCCAAGGAGTCTCCTTCTCAACCCCAAGCGACAGACCAACTCCTCCTCGGGAAGAGTGCCTGGGAGCCAGCTCAGGGCACCTTAGGGTGCTGAGCAGGAAGGAGAAATCCTTCAGTTCCAAGGACTGAACAATATTACTCATGAAGTCATGCATTATGATGTGAGGCTGTTAAGATAGATAAGGTATTAACCTTACCCACCCTTGCCATGCACACAAACATGCAGGGCACCAGTTCACTGCTCACTTAACTGCACTGTCTCATGGATGAGAGAGGTGCTCTGTTTATAGCAAATACACAAGTTGGTCATTCTCTTTTCCTGCAGGAAGCAGGGCAGTTTTCACTCTGTACACTGGAAAATGCTATTTGTGAAGTTCAAGGTTAAATCTCTTTTCACCATGGGAGCATACATGACAAAGAGGTGTGACCTGGGGACACTGACTGTCCCACCACAGTGTGTTTTAAGAATTAAAACAGCAAACAGGAAGTGAGCAAAGACTGAAAAGGGAAAACCCTTAGCAAATCAGAGGGTTAATTTAGATCCCCTGGAACAAATAGCTTGGTTGCTTAGCACAAGATGGTGGAAGTAAGCCAGTTCCCAAGCCTCTATTTTTCAGCAGGCATGGCAGGGAGTACTTCTCTCCTTACTTGAAAGCCCCAGGTCCTGTTCCCATCCCTAGGCCCCTGAGGGAGGCTTTGTTGGAATGAATAGGGTTTTCTCAGGAGTCTACAATGAGATCTGGGACAATAAGACTGACATGTCAACCAAAGGCTCAGACCTCTTTTTCTCTTGCCTCTTCTATGTCTCATATGCATTCTGAGGTTTTCACAGCTTGGCTTAAGTCAGCTTAGTGTTGACACATTCACAGAATGAGATGGCTATACATCCTGGGACTTCAGCCCAAGATCCTTAAGTCCAACAGTCTGGAGCCAACCTTCCCGTCACCGAGACTGCACTCCTAAGGTGATCTTCAGGTTCTCATATACCACATAACTGATGCTCACAGCTGGGATCACCTTCATGAAGTTGGGGGCCAAACCTCTATACAGGCCAAATGCTCCTTCTGTCCGAAGGATTTGTTTGAAGAGGCTACTCATGGTCACTTCTGGTGCTCCCTCAATAGAAGCTGGAATGAGAAGAAGTTATTGGAACATCAGCAACCTCTCCTGGGCATCTCCCAAAGTCCCCGGGGACCTCAATGGCATTTCTTTGGGGACTAGCTTGGAAGTGTTCTTACCCTGGGCTTGCATTCGAGTCCTCACGAGAGCCAGAGGGTAACTGGCCAGCTGTCCGCAAGTACTGGATATTGTACCACAAGCCAAGAGGACAAACACACCAGGGTCTGCACTATTGACTGCATACCGTTGTAACCAGGTATTTTTTAGTGTCTAGAAGGAAAAAAATGGGGAATTAGTCAAGAAGCCACTAAGTGCCAGGGAAGAGATTAGAGGGGAGGGAGATTCAAGAAAAAACTATAGATAAGTTGTTCTGAAATGAGATATTAAATGTTCCAGATTCTCTTCTGGATTATTTCAGAGAGAAACAAATTTAAGTCCCTTTTACTCGTCCCTCCCCAGAGGGACCAGAGCAAAAGGCATTAAACTTGCCCCAGGGTTCAAAAAAGGTCAGGGCCAAAAATGAGCTACTCCCCACCACAGCTGTGCAGTCAGTTACCTCATAGACAGCCAGGTCTATTCCTGCATAAGGAATAATTCCAAGCATATTAGGGATATAGCCTTTGTAGAAAGCCGTTATTCCCTCCTTGGACAGGATCTTCTTGGCACAATCCAACATGCCTGAATACTGCCCTGTTTTCCGTAGTGCCATCCTTGTCTTTAGGACCTAAAAAAAGCAAAAGGGCATTGGTATCAGGAGAGCTCCCTCTTTAAACACCACCCCCTGTTCTAGAGATCAACATCACTGCCCCCATCTCCACACACATAACCAAGAATACTCCTTACTTCCATAGGATAGATGCTACTCTGGGCAATAGCTCCTGCCAGAGAGCCTGCCACCAGCCTCTCATGAATCCTCAGTGTTTCCTGGTCACTACCAACAAGACGCTTGATCTGGAAAAAGGAAGTGAGATGAAAAATGAATTGAGGGATTAGGAAGATCTACTCCCAATCTCAGTCCTCATCTTACAGATCCTCATGACCAGTTTGGGTTAAACAGTCAAGTTCTATTTGCTCCACTACATTCACTTCCATTTTATAGATGAGGAAGGAAGGGACCTGCAAGGTTCTACTCCATGTCGTAGGTAGGTGATACAAAGTTGGGGAAATTCACAGGTTATAAGGTACTCAAGACACATCTGCCACTTGACAGTGCTTGACAAAGCAATCCTTACCTGTTCATAGGCCATAAATTTAATAGCTGATTCTGGGGCAATTTTTATGACATTAATGCCATTGCCACGCCACAGAGATTTGGCCCCTCCTTCTCGGATCATCTGTGTGAACCCTCCAACAATACACATGTTGTTGCTACGGGAAGCATGGACCTACGGAAAGAAAAATTGGTCAGCACCAATGGGACAGACCTTTCTCAACAGGTAGATGACATTTTTTTTTTTTGTTCAACAAAAGATCAAGTAAGGCAAGCCCTAAGCCAACAAGGACCCTCTGTCTGTGCCTTACTCATTTTTTTGATGGCACCTAGTAAAGCACTTTGGACATGGATCTTCAATAAATGTTGTTGCTCAATGAACTTTCCCCCACTTTAGTATCCTAAAGACCCAACAAGCACTTCTGTTTCAAAATGACAGACAGCAAGTTAATTTTTATTCATTAACAGACTTTCAAAGAAGAGGAACAGAGGACAAGGGAAAAAAATAGAGAAAATGACGACTTTCTTGTGCCCACAGTGGACTCTGGCACATAAGGTGCTAGAAAACAAACAGGGAGTAAGAGGCTGGAGAGATGGAGAAGAAGAAAACAACGGGTCCCTGTTAATATGGACACTAAGTAAAGTCCAATACACTGTCCTCTCGCAACCCAGTTTTGCAATTCTGCCTCTGACATCAATTAGGTGATCTCTTTATGGCCCTGTCAACGTGGAGTTAGGGGCTCTGCCAAAACTACTGATCCGTTTCCAAGTGACATCTGGGTCAGATGAAGATCTGCTCCTTTCCCAGCATCATGAATAAGATGAGCTGAAGGAAAAAGACTCCTGACACACTCATATGATAATCATACTCATGGGCTAACTCTTGTAGCTCAAAGTAGCTCTTAATTAACTCAGATAAAATTAAATCAACTACAAGCCAAATCTCCATCGGACCCAGGTGGAATGTTGTGTTTGACTGAGGCAAGAGTTCCCTTCCCATCTGTTTCACTAGGCAAGAAAACCATGGGATCAAAGTAGCATGCTAACCACAGTTGCAAGTGTGAGGATTTTCTAGGCTTGCTTTTCTCTTCATACCTGCATGAGCACCTTCAGCCGGTCCAGGGGTGCTGTGCATGTCCTGGACACAGCTCCTGCTCCTCCTCCAGCTACGAGATGTCTCCACCACATCCCTGTCTGCCTTTCTTCCACTGTGAACTCATCAGGGACTGTTAGATTCTCTCCCACATCAAAGATCTATAAGGACAGCCAACGAAAAACAAAACAGTTATCACTCACAGAACAGGCACCTGAGAACTCTTTCAAGTTGTCACTGCCAAACCCTCTCATTCTACTCCTCCATAAAGGACAAACTGTAAATTACTCAACAGACCAAGGCATCTTTTCCTGGTGTTTATGAGGACATGGGGCTAGCTTAGTCATTAAACAGGTTGATCTATTATTCTCAGTACGTGATTTGTGAGATTAGACAACACCTTTTTCTTCTCTTTAAATGTATATCCTTTCATTCAGCTGATACAACAAGCACAAATGAAAGACCTTCTCTTAAGTGCTTATATTTTTTGGAAATATACACCAGTTATAGAGGACCACAGGATTTTAGAATTAAAAACTCATTTAGGAAAAAACAACAACAAGGGCTAGGAACAATCACAAATCTATCAAGCTGTTCCAGCCTAGGACTCCTAGATGGGCTACCTAACATGCCCATAACTCAGATAAAATGTCCAAAAAGTCCAGATCAAAGTGCATTGGGGAGGAAAATTTCAGAAACCTGACATGTAACCAGATCACACTGGCAGAACATTATGCAACCCCTAAGCAAATATCATTGAAGCTCTAATGCGTGTGTATCACTTTCTAGTCTTGGCAGGGTACAGAGCAAGGCAAAGCCAGCTCTGAGCTGACCTCGAGAGCTGCAATCCCTGCAAACCAGTTCATCTGCTCTTTTACCCTCTTCTCTACTAGAGAGTTCTACCTGCAACTTTTTAAAAAGTCACACGGGAGCAAGCAGAAGGTACCCTGGGAATGGCAAGCATTTATGGAGGTAACCACGTAAACTGGATTGCTAAGACTAAACTGAAAAAATAAAGATCAAGACCCAGGAGAGTTATTGACTGTACCGTGGAATGCTTCCAGTACAGAATGATCTCAGGAACATTTTCAACTGGGTGCAAAAGGTGATAATCTCTCCATTCATTCCAGTCAATTGTCATAGTTCCATTTTTATCCATGCTATAGGACAAAAACAAAAAAAGCACATGTGAAATAGTTCTTTATGTCAACAAGCTACATCTGTTAGTTATCACCCCTCCACCTCCACCCCCAGCAAACCCAAATACTGACAGCAGCTACCGCAAAGAAAGGTTCTAAAAAGACCTATGGCTCTATATCCCACATCTTACAGAAAGGGAACTCAATATAAATGAGAGAATTTCATACAGAACAGGTAGGAAAGGCAGTCACTAAGGTGACACAAATACTTACTAGGTGACAGGGCCCCAGAAATGGCCCGTTCGTATTCTGACAGACAGACAAGGGTAGGATGCAAAGGAGAGAGGAGAAAACAATACAAATAAGTGCCCATTAGCCGATGTTAGTAAGGCAAGCATACAGTAATAGATAACAATGTAGAAAGCAGGGACAACAGGATAACCTCCCCTCCAAAGCAGCAACCTCAGGGGCTATGACTTGCTATTAGATTCTGGCTCACCAGCAAATAATACTGGCTGTCCCAAAAAGCCTCCATGGAGTTTTAAGCTTTAATAGCTATTAAAGGCTTAACTAATAGCTATTAACCCTTAAAATGTCATGCAGATTTTGGGGACAGCCTCTACAGAGATTCTCAAAGTTATTGTAGGCCCCAGATTCATGGGGGGAAGTTAGCAACAGAAGAACTATTAAGTCTTTGGACTAAGATTAGTTCCAATTGCTTCCAGGTAAGGCAGCAACTAACCCATGACAGAAAAATCACAGTTTATCCTAATGAATCTCTTCAGGAAAGAAAATGTCTACCATTACTAATAAAAAACAACATCAATCCTAATCATGGATAGAGTTAACATTTCAATTCTTTGGAAAGAAACTTAACCTAAATCTCTTCTGCTGCAATTCCCTCATATAGTGTCAAAACATTATTTATCATCACATTCACAACGACCCCCCATGTGACCAAGCAACTCCCTTTCACAGCCAGTCTTCCCTACTTTGTGTGCAGGTCAAACAATTCACTACTAATAGGCAGAAGCACGCTAGGGCTGGAGTGGAGAACCTTAAGGCAGCAGGTTCTCCACCCTGGAGCTAGGTTATTGAGGATTTCTCCCCACAGTATGCTACAGTGGGAAGAGAGTGCAGGATCTGGAGAGCAAGGATCACCCTGCTATTTATTACCTATGTGACCATGGATGGGCAAGTCACCTAATCTCTCTGGGCCTATTTTCTCATGTGTAAAATGAGAGGACTGGATTAGGTTTCCAGGAAGGGCCATTCTACTTCTAATTCTATGATCCCATGAACAATAATCCTTGCCTAAAAGAGGTGACTGCATCTAAGATAGGCACATTTATTCATTTTTTTCAATCATGAAAAGTCAAAGTATAGATGCACAGAGATTGGGTGGAAGTGGGAAAGGCATTACAGTCAGAACACACGAAGACAACTACAAGGAAGGGTTCATGTCAGGACAAGTCTTTTGCTCTTTTTGTCACATATGTTAAACTGAATTCAGAGGCTGGTTAATTACTTACCTCTTAAGGATTTTTTCAGCCTGCTGTTCAGAGATCTTGACCCCCAGATCCCGCAGGGACTGCATGATCTCCTGAGCATCAATGCGCCCTGCAACAATAAGAGTCAGTGAGCTAAGAACAAATGCCCAGAAAATCAAATGAGGTGGACAGAAAAGCAAACCAGGTGGAAACTGTGTCAACAACCTGGTCAGCAATGGTGTTTATTAACTGGGCCAATATAATAAACCTAAGCCTTACCATCATTCTTTTTGTCCAAGCTCTTAAAGACAAGTCTCAGTTTCTTCTCATGATCTTGAAGGTAATGAACAAATTCCTCAAAATCCAGCTGCCCATCCAGGTCTTTATCTCCAGCTTTTACTATTTTCTGGGGGGGGGGGAAAGTATAATTTTGTTCTTTAGACTATACCTTGATACCCCACACCCCCTGTGCCCCCCCATATGCAATACCCATCAGTGAAAAATGCTGTGCCAAGTAGCACCCTTGGGTTACCCTGATATCTCAGAGAAGTCTGCTTATTCCTTTTTTAAGGCACTGCTTCATTCTGTCCATGGAACTCTGTCAGTTTCTCAAAGCTACCACTTAAGATGAAAAACACATGTCACCAAGTTCAGGCCTACCTCTCCCAAATCTACTGTCTAAACGTAGCCTGTGCTCCTCACAGGCAAAGAGAAAAGAGAACAGGCTATGGGAAAGAAATTTAAAACACAGCACATCAAAGAAAAGTACAGGGTTCTCTGAAGTGACCTGAAGGCCAACTTATTGTACAACCAGTATTAGCCAGTTAGCTACCTGGCAGCTATAGCATAGCTCCTAGGACAGAAGAAGCTCTCACAGAGACAAGTCCACAGAGCCAAGGGAGGTTTAGACTTGGGCCTTGAGATAATATAGTTAAACAAATTGCAATGCCTCAAGGGAAAGAAATTCTGCTTTTCTCTTTTTAACTCAACCTCAGAAATATAGCAAGGCCAAGAATCATCTGATTCTCCATTCCTGGTTTTCCCTCACCCATCCACCACCAAGGAATAAAAACGTCTGCTGAACCTTGGCAATTCTTGCTTGGCAGAGATACTACCCAATCTTAGGAGGCCAAAGGGAGTGTTCCTGGGCATGTGTTGAATGGTACTGCCAGTACCTAATCTCAGGCAAGAATGATGTGCATAATATCAGGTCTCTCAACCGGGTATTTAAAAGCTTAATGCTCTGCCACGGGAACTGTACTTAGTAACATCTAACTGGCCTAATAACCACCTTAGAAACATTAGAACCTCATATTGCTTTACAGAGAACCTTTCAATAGCCATGTGTTTCACGTGCACTCCTGCAAGCTTCACTACTTACTCCCTTTTTTTTGAGAGTGGTTTGGTTTCTTTATCTTTAGAAAAAGAATAACTCTTGGCCCTCCCCTCTCTATTCCAGAAGGACACCTGCACTACATCATAACAGATGGCTCTAGTTCATCCATATCTATCACAATGAGGTTTGACAGGATGGATGAGCAACACGTAAATGTTTATTCTCATTCATTCACTAAGTAAACAAACAGTTGTTTCTTATGCATGCTGTTGCTTCTAGATACTGACAGACAAGTTCCCAATGAAATCTTACCAAGCATATCAGTAGCCCTGGCTAGATTATAAATGAGAGGAGAAAGAAAGCTTATACGTGCTAAGAAAGGAATCTGAAATGCCTTCAGCTTACTGTGATGCTAAGTTATCTGTACTCAGCATTTGCATTCAATTTTTAGATGACTGGTAATGGGAGAACACATCACAGAGATTCCATTGTGGAAGGATGATCACAGAGGAATCTGTGGCACCTCCTGAACTGCTGCTCTGGCCCTGAGATATACCTCCTGGAGCCAAGCACCACTAAAATACATAGACAGATGGATAGACAGATAGATAGACGGATAGATAGATGAACAGATAGATAAGTAAGTGGTTGTTCCCTTTCTAAGAGTTAAACTGAAACACTAACCGGAAAATTAGTACCAGGATCAGGTTTACACAACTGAAGTTTGAAGCTAGTCAGTTTATTAGCTGGCTTAGTCTCCTGGAATGGTTAATTCTTAATTTCCCTCTGGCAGCCAGTCTAAAGCTCAACAAGACTGCACAGACAATTAAAGGTGCAGAAAAGACTCCCTGCTGACGAAGACACTTACCTCCTAGAAACTGTTCCAAAAGAATAAATGCAGATGAGCTGTGATGGCAAAGAGATGGTATTAAATACTTCAGCTGTTATCTGCATCTATACCCATATGGGGACAGTCATTCACTCAGCCAAGAGTGATGCATGTGTCTAGGATTACTGCACTAGATTTATAGCAGAGGTCAGATGGAATTTAGAATCCATCAAAAGTGGGGAACTTTTCAACGCCTGAATTGAGGCATCCCATGAAGTGCTAGAAAAGGCTATTTCCTTAAGCTGACAATTGTGATTCAGACCACTTCTCATTACTCATTTCAAAATGCTCCCAAACAACTCTGCTTTTCTGTTTTAAACAATTAAGTGCAGTACCTGCACACTTCCAGTTTCCTGTAGTGCAGAATTGACAGGTTTGAGTCTCTGAAGTCTAGGCCCTGCCATTTCTTAGCTATAAGACTTTGAGCAAGTCATTTTATTTCTTTGTGCCTCAAATTCCTCATCTGTAACAAGAGGGTAAAAATCCAACCTAACTTTGGGCTTTGTTGAGAGGAAAGTACTTCATAAGCCATAAAGCACACTATGGGAATGGGAGTTATCTCTGTTATCACCTGTATCAGAGCGAAAAGCATTTCATGTTTGGATCTCATCAAGAAAATCTGGTAGTAAATCCAGGTGGCAGGTATTTGGTGCAAAGGGAATCATCTGAGATGCTCCTACAGGCTTCACTACTTTCTTTTTTTTAGAGAGGCTGGGTTTTTTTATCTTTAGAGAAAATGTAAGCCCAGGCCCTCCTCTCCCTATTCCAGAAGGACACCTACACTAAATTGTTACAAATGGATCTAGCTCATCTACATCTTTCATAATGAGGTTTGACAGAATGGATAGGTAACAAGCAAATGTTCATTCTCATTCATTCGCTCAGTAAACAAACAACTGTTTGTTTCTGATATATGCTGTTGCTTCAAGATACTAACAGACAAGTTCCCAATGACATATTAGCAGTTCACTTAACCAGCTATCAGGCACATCAGTTGCCCTGGTTAGATTATAAATTAGAGGAGAAAGAAAACTTATATATGCTAAGTAAGGAAAAACATTCTTGACATAAGATTCAACAAAAAGTTAAATCAACTACAAGCAGGATCACATAAATCATTAACACTCTATACAATATAACTGATATATTACTTTACTTCTTGGTGAGTGGGACGTGGTGGGAGGGAAGGAGAGAATTTGGGACTCAAAATTTAAAAAGAAAAATGCTAAAAATTGATAAATAATTTTTTTAAAAAGAAAAAATAGCATTTTACAATAAACCTCAAACTAATCTTTTCAGGTATTTGGTTTCTGTAAACAATTATAAAAGGTCCAAGATTTTTTGCAATTGTGGTGCTATTCCAAGACCTCTTCCTATCTTTTTCAATTCAAAGGAAATCACTTGGAACACATTTACATGAAAGGTTGGTTTCCCCGAAATTCCTGCCTATCTCGTTAAGTCACATGGAAGTTAGTCACTCTGATGACAAAGAACAGAAACTGGCTGCTAGCCCAACCCAACTGAAAAAAAAAGTCTCGTATTTCATACATTCTTTCATTTAAGCAAACTGTATCCCTTATATTTATATTATATCCACCTTTTTCTTTTCGCCTCAAAAGTTATTCCCCTCTCCCAACACTTAATTTCCTCCCTTCACTTCAGAACTGATGATGCATACACACCTGCTTCCATTGTCGGTAGGTGGAAAATTCCTCAGAAGGGATAAAGACACTAAGTTTGAAGATGGATTTAAGTTCTGCAGGAAGTCCCTTGGATTCAAAGTATTGGAACTCTGTTTGGGCCTCACCAATCAGTGGCACATAGAGGCACAGGCAGAGCATTCTGATAACGAGTCTGGGTGTTCAGCCACTGAAGGAGCAAACAGCTTAACAATCCTCAGATGGAAATGCCGGTGCCGGTCTGGTGAGACTTACACTTGAGCTATCTCTGCTCAGCTGTCATTGGCTGTTCAAACCCTGCCCTTTTACTTAATTGATAAAGTTCACAGTAAATCCTTTCCAAGCAGCCAATGAAAGCTAACCTGATGACAAGAGCACCCTTCGAAAGATTGCTCAATGTCTAGATTTGTACAGGGTAACTTCTGCGTCACTTACTGGCCCAGCATTAACTCTTTCTCAGCCAAAGCACTGATGTGATCTATTTAAGAAAACCTTTTTTACCCCTAGGTCCTAGTCCCCAGAAAGAACATCCTGTCACTTTTCTTTATCTACTTCCCCAGCATTAACTGTTTCTCATCCAAAGCACTGATGTGATCTATTCTCTTTTATTTAAGTAAATTTTTTATCTAGATCCCAGTCCCCAAGATGAATAAACAGCCTAGGTCAATTTACTCTTTTTTTTTTTAAACACAACATTCTTATGAAAAGCTACCATCACATTATGCTTCAAAGGCCAGTGGATCTTTTCCTTCTGATAAATAATTTCCAATACAGTTAATGGAGAAGACTGGGTGACAGTTATCATTAATTGAATGAGTTTAATTCATGGCATAAAAACTAAGTTTAAGGAAAAGTTTGAAGGCATCCTAGAAAATCGATAGTATTACATATTTTAGTCTCATGGTAGAATATCTCATGCTTAGAACAGAGAGGGAACACTAGAGGGTTGCTAGAGACTTACCCTGCCCCAGTCACCCTAAGCATTCATTCCTGGAGAATTCAGGCTGGCTCCTGGTCCAAAGAAACCCTGCAAAGGACTAAATTTCAGTCCCTACAAAACTTCAAATTTCTTCCAGGAAAACCCCTGGAAAATCCCTCTCAGGAAACCCCCAAGCTTCTGAGATCACAAATAACTCAATCCTTAAAAAGTTACCTGGGGGTCCCAAGAACTCTAAACACACCAATGGCTTTTGCGATGCTGGGATACAGGGGGTGCCAGTTTGCTGTTTCCCCAGAATCATCTAAACCAGCTGTGGCCTAAAAATATAAGATACAAGAGCTCTAGGCTTCAAGCCTGTATTTACAGCACAGAACATCTTAAATAATTCAGTGTGGGGGAAAGTTATTTATATAGTTCATCCTTTTTTGGGTGAAGACTGCAGATCTGAATGATTCTGTGTTCTGAGTACTTGAAAGGAAAGGCCCTGGATGAATTGGAGATGATGTCATTAACTGGAAATGCTGCCACTCCTTCTTTAGCCAGATGTGTGTACTCTTCATCTCACTGAGTTACACATAATGGGAAGATCAATGAGAAACTGTTCAAAATTGTAGTGCTTTTCAATATAATCTAATTCTTATAATGGCAAGGATTGAAATCAGTGACTATAATTTTAAAGGGCTATAATTTTAAATGGATTCTTTTAGTTTGCTAAAGTAAAAAGTATTTTAAACATCTATGTAAAGATATTTGGGTCACCTCTAAGTAAAATTATTGTTTCAAATAATTGTGGTAAATAAAAATCAACTCTGTTCTGATAGAACTGCAAAATTCACCTTAAAAAAATATCAAAACAAAGCTGTTTTGGAATACCTAATCTGTACCTTATAGAAATAAAATGCATTATGAAGATTACATATTAAACTTATACCAAATAAGAATTCACTTCCAAAAAAGGACTTATGACTTTCCAATTACAATACAATGTATTATTTTTAAAAATGCATGTATCATAGATCAAAGAGTGTTAAAATGGAACCCAGGTGGCATTCATCTCATCCCCAAAGTCTCCTTTCCTTCAAATATGAAGTCTGAATGACTCCCCAGGTTCTTTCTAGCTCTAAATCCTAGTTTCTTATAAGAACCTGTTTTATAGAAGGGTTCCATAATACAATAGCTTAAATGTTCAGTTTGACTGCCATAGTATTCTTCTGAACAAACCATTGTGCTGGTTTTCACAACTAATGCTGCTGAATTTCACAGATAGGTCTGAACTCCATTTTCATAAACTTTGGAAAGGAATTTTCATATAAACAAACTAGTGTACTAATAAAAAAAAAAAAACCCCTACAGTCTTTTGGAAGTGTAAAGTGCCTTGGAAATCCATTTAGACTAACACCTTCATTTTACAGATGAGGAAAATGAAATCCAGAGAGGGGGGAATGACTTACCTAAGACCAGTGGGCTAGTTAGCATCAGATTCAGGACTATAATAAGTCCAGTACTTTTTCAATTACACCAAGCATGTCATAGTGCCGAGGACCAGGCACTGCCAACAAGGGATTTTAGAATTCAGAATAGAATGGGGCCCCTTACTGGTCAACTACCTGCAAGATAGTTACAGAAACCTTAGCAACAAAAGCATGTTCCAGCTTTTTAAACACACCGTTTTAAAAACTGCTACTTTGTAAGAGATCATTTTAGTTGTGCAGTACAAGGATTTTGGTGAAATGTCATTTTAAATTTAAGATTCAAAAATGGTAGTAGCTTTTCTAGATCTATGCAATAGGGACCAAAAGGAAGAGAAAAATTGAACTTACATTCCATTACTAACAATTCATGCCCAAATTAAATCTTGCCAAGATTCCAGCTAACCATAACTCCTCCCCAATTATCTCCTGATTATTCTCTATCTTGCCATATTCTACTTTAATTGACTGCTGTTATCAGTCTCCTCTGATGCTCATTCCACCAAAAAATAGGTTCCTCCAACAAAGATACTAACTCGAGATACCCTTGGAGCTCAGCTGTCTATTTCCTTTGGCTTATAAACCAGTAATTTATCCCACAGGTATCTTCTCACCCCCAGACCAATTAACATCACCAGCAGCTTCTACTTGCTATAGTGCCTTTTCACGTACCAGTGAAGCACGTGACAGGGCATCACATGTAAGAAAAAAGGGCAGGTAGCTTTCAGAGTACTGGGTTAAGGTCAAGTAGCACCCCCTCCACCTCCATCTGCAATGACTCAGTTTAATTCCGGAAGTACTAATTAGTTAAGGAGCCATACCATCAGCTTGGTTCAAGCTCCACCTCCCCTTAAGGCTAACCCACACCATTTGCTGCCAGAGCTGCAGTATCATTTGATGCGGTCACCGAGTTACCATGACTGCACAGTGCTGCGTTTCCAATGACACCAGCCTACCCTTCGCAATTAGACACACAACGAGTGAACTCTTCAAGCTTCTGAGAAGAGAGCCAGCCCCTCAGGATTAAAACACCCCAAAGCCACAGAACATCTCTGTTTCCAGAAAAACTGCTTTTCCCCCCACTGAGGATTAACTGTAAGACAAAGATATAGAGAAAAATTGGAACAGTTTCTGGGGCAAATGCTTCCAGCAATAAGAGAGATTCAGTATCAAACATATTTAAACATTTTTTGGGGTGGGGAGAGTTGGGAAATGCAAAAGAAGCAAATCATAGTAACGTCTCTGGAAGTTTTGAACCCCAAGACCTAAGGTGAACTTTTCTATAAAGGTTTCATTCAACATTCTAGAGACTTCTTTTCACAGGAAAGATAAAAAGGTGAAGAAAGCTCAGGTTACCAGTCTCTTTGTTTATAGGTAAAACAGAATCTGTGTTCATAGAACCATGGGATTTAGCAATAGAGGATGCTGGTCCTATCTTCTTAAAATTAAAGTATGGAATCTTTTTTCTTTAAGGAAAGATAAATGACAGAAGTGTATGTGGCATAAATTATTCATTGCACACACTCTTTTGTGTAGTTTTTTTTAACTAGTTCATGGGAGTACTTATATTTGTTTTTGGTTTGTCTTAAACTATGTTGAAATACAATTCAGCGATTAAAAAAGAATTATGGGATTCAGAACTAGAATTTAGAGTTACCTTAGAAATCATCATTTATTTCTATACCTTCAACAAAGAGATGAGGAAACTGAGGCTTGGAGATGAACAGTTTTTTTACATGTTCATGTTACATGTACTATACCCAACACTTACTACTATTACGTGTAGGAGCTCTGAGAAAATTCAGGTTGGCTGATTGACCCCAGAAGGCAGAGTAATAACATAAAATACAGCCCAACCTTAAACTACTTCTAGATTTAGTCCTAAGATAAACAGGCAACAAAGGAAAATTTTAGGCAATAGGTTCTGCAGTTCTATTTGCATCCAATTCTAGATTTCTCTGCTTTTAGCAGGATTCTTTCACTCCAATGTGCCACTTTCTTACTTCCTTTAAATTATCTTTTGGGATGTGATACTTAAAAATACAAGTTAAATCCAGCCCTGTCTCTCCAGAACCCAAATTCACTACACTCTAGTTCAGCAAATCCCTCAGCTCCCTAATCACACCCCCAAACCTCCCACCCCCATTGAAAAGTGTGGGACTCATGCTCTTTTCTGACTATTCCAGTTTCACAGACTACAAGGACTTTTGTGCAGAAGCATAGCTGTTCTTTGCAGAAAGTTCTACTATGGGTATAGGAAACAGAAGTTAATCAATAATGAAAAACTGGTAAATTCAAAAAGCCAACTAGCCAGACATCTGAGGCTACCATGAAGATAAAAGTACTAAACAAAAGATAAGACAACTGCTATGTTCCTAATTTCTTCCAGTAATCAGAAGGCATATTGCTTGAATGTGATCAAAACTATCATATAAACTTCATCAAATTTTCCTAGTTACCTAACCCACAATTTACACAGAGAAGTAGAATTTTGCATCAGAACCTACAGGATTATTTGCAAAATTGTTGCATCAAAAGTCATCCAGTGAGAGGTGGCTATGACTTCACTTGTAACAGAGCAAAATTCCCTTTCCTTCTCAGCCTGACTTAGTATTGGTTCAAAGAAGCATTTTACTTGTTTTTCAAAATCAAAGTTCAGCAAATAGATAAATGATCACAGATTTTACTACCTTAAGTAGGAGCCTATATCACGTGCCAATTTTAACACCTAGTCCTAAGAAACCACTTAATAGTCTTAAAGATATAGATGACTAAGCTGCTTTTAAGTACAGATATACCACACTATTAAAAAAGATCACCAGCTCTCAGCACAGACTTGGCTTCTTACTGTCTTGACAGTTTTCTAATGCAAATCTCAGTATCCAGAACCCTTCCAGCCTCTTTAATCACCTCCTAGATTTTAAAGGTGAAGAGAGTTTGTGCAGGCCCAAGACAAGGGGAGTCTGACCTTTATGACACACAAAATTAAGGACTGATCTCTGCAGCTCCGGTTCGGACTGAACATTCAAAGTACAATCTGTTCTCATTCAGAGGGGCTAGGACACTCTGATAGTTTTACAAGACTTTAAAATGGTTTTTAGGGCTGAATTGCCATATCCTGAGGTAAAGCTTCCACTGAAAGCAACTTAACTTCTGTATGTTCATCTTGGAAGAATGAAGTTTTCACAAGAGCTATAAAATTTTCTACTGAACACAGACTTCCCAATGACTTGTACCTCAGACTACTTCTTCTTTCTGTGCTGAAAACCTTAACACACACACAGACACAACAGACACAGAGACACAGACACACAGACAGACAGAGCCTCAAACCTTCCTAAATGGTTTCTCTCAAGGAAATGACCCCTTCTTATTCAGGAAAGCCTCTCAGAATTGCCATTACCTTAGGAAACTGCTCTGCAGGTCCAACTACTAGTAAAATGGTTGGTCTCTTTTCCGTGGAATCAGCCCCTCTGTCCTGTTTCCCCAACAGGTTTGACACCTGGTCTCCCTGGGCAGAATCTTGTTTGCCTTTGGCTTCATTATCTTTTCTCTCTGTAGAGCCTTGGCACCCAGCCCTAGGGAAAAAACTAGACAGAAAATGCCAGAGCATCTGCAGCATCACTGCTCCCTCCAATCTCCCAGTCAAGAAAAACTCCGCAGTTGGTGACTGTTCACTTTGAAGGAGGGATGTGGCCACAATACCAAATGTTACAGGCTATACAGCAGCTTGAAAAGACTTGACCTGGGAGTTCCAAGGCTGAAGAAACTATGCTTTCAGCAACTGCTTCCTCCCTTTTCAAATTTGTTGTTACTGCTGTCGTGCCTGGCCTGAGAAGTAGCTTACTGTAAGATGCTTCACCGGGCTGTTGGGAAAAAAATGCCAAAAAACAAGAAGGCCGAAGATGAAAACCTACCCTTGCAGGTGAAAGATGATAAAGTACTTAGCTTTATTAAAAAAAAAAAAAAAAGGCAAAGAAAACAGCCCTTCCTGTGACAGAAGCCACTTTAGTGCTCCCAATTAACCAGCTGTCCCCAGATCAACTAATGATCAGACAAGCTGAAGACCTGAGCATCCAGTCTGCATTCTCACTGCAGCAGCGCCTAGCCAATCCCCTCTACCGACACTAACATGTTCATTATTCAAACCAGCAATAGTCCTCCAATCACAAGAGTGCACAGCCGGATGATTTCCTGCATGCAGTCCAACAATTCTGCAGGGAAGTGGTGCCTGCAACCTCCAGATGAGGTTCTGTTCTCAAAGAATCGACAAGGATAATGACTACCAGAGATTCAACTCCCTAAAACTTGACTCAGGATCTATCACAGCTTTGGTAATATTTACCAGGCATCTAGAGATCCATCCCACACACTATTTCACAGTTCTTTCTAAACACTGAAAGCATAATCATTCCTCTAAAAGCGATTCCTGTTTAGCCTTCTCCTTCTTAATACACAGGTACATAAATGCACTGGTCAACTTTTTTTGGAGCGCAAATTTCTTGATGTCTAAGTGACCATTTTATCATGGCTTTCATACACATTTCCTAGATGTCTATTACAAGGATAGGAAAGCAAGCCAAATGCCTTAATATTTATCTCTCACTGATAAAAGTCGAAAGTGGTGTTATCATATTCAGTACATTCACTTGATACATGGAATACAGTCATCTAATTCTTAGAAGAAATGGTCAGGAAACTAGGTAGTTCCAATAATGGTAGAAAAAAATCTAGTGTCTAAAAATTCAAGATTTCATAAGATCTGGTGAAACTTTGACAGGATTTCTGTGTTTGAATTGTCTCCGTGATCAAGACATGAAACTCAATTTTGTTAAGTTATAGGATGCTTTAGATCCATCTAGAATATTCTTACTTTAAAACATTTTGTTTTCTATCTTTGCCTCGTGGTTTTGTTAATTTTTTTAGTGTCATAGTGCCAATTACGCTATTGTTGGAAATACAAAATTTAGTGGCAAGCAGACCAAATGTTTTCTTTTGATCACTTAAAAACATCTCAATCAGAGTCAAGTCATATACAGCTATATAATATTGCTTCACTACAATAACTTGCAAAACCTTAACATATAGTTGTATTGTCAGAAAGATACACAGTAAATCCTAGAACTTCTTGGTTGGTAGTGAATACTATGAAGTCAGGAAACAGACTAGCTGAAATAGTCATCAAGTATTTATTATTATTTAATTGCTATTCCCATTTACATAGCACATAGACATAGTTTACATCTACACAGTGTACAAAGTATTTACAAAGTTTTTTCCTTGTAACAACCCTATAAAGAAGGTAGGAAACTGACGCTCAAGAATTGACTTATTCAAGACCATGGAACTAATGTCAGATATGGAATTCAATGTACATGGCTAAACTGAAAAGTAAATATGGGGGATGCAGAGCAGGTAAATATGATTCAATTCCTAATCTATTAAAGAAAAAAGCAAAAAAGCACCCTATCAATCCCGACGTGAATAGGAAAAATAAATTATATGATTTTCTTTAAAGACCTTGTAATATTGGCGAGGCTAGCAATACCTGAGGAAGCAAGAGAAAAAAGCAACTAGACTCAGAGTCTAAAAACCTTATCCTTGAGACACTGCACTTACTGTGTAGCCCTGTCAAAGTCATTTATTCCCTTCTCATCTGTAAAATTAGGCCACTATTATTTACAGTAAGAACCTCATAGGACTGTTTTGAGTAAAGTACTTTCCAAGTTGCAAAGTACTGTATAAATGGGAATTATAAATATCCATAGGAAACTGAAGGGCCATTTAAAAAGTGTTTAACTTCTTCAAATAAGTAATCTGCTAGATAACGGAGGATATACCATAAAATGGAGGTAAATAGTGTAAAGATTAACTTCAGAGATACATATTGGCAGGTGCACCTCATTGCATTTGCATTCACAGAAGTGAAGCAAGATTTTCTATTCCAATTTCTAGGCCTGTGGGAAACTGCAAACAGCCAAGAGTTACATATGCAAAATTTCAAGGAGCAAAGCACCTCCTGCCCCAGT
This sequence comes from Notamacropus eugenii, assembly GCF_028372415.1. Lineage (NCBI taxonomy): Eukaryota > Metazoa > Chordata > Mammalia > Diprotodontia > Macropodidae > Notamacropus > Notamacropus eugenii. The sequence goes on along the minus strand of NC_092872.1, from coordinate 479,391,961 downwards.
GATTCAGCCCACATCTCCATTTGTCATGATCTATATCTAGCTTGTCATTGAACTTAAAAGACTGTGGAGGAGAGAGTGAGGCTGATGAAAATGCACAGCTCTGCCTCACTTAAATCCAATTCACTTGCAAGTCAAGACATCACCCTCCTGATATCAATGGTCCTCTTCCAGAATAAATGAAGAGGTGTCAGTACATGCTTCATTCACGACAAAGTCAATCAGGAAATCAATGATGCTAAAACCTTAGTGTTGAAAAAGGTGAAACTCCCTGATATATTTCTGTCTTGGGAAGTGAAACTGGAAAGTCCAGCTTTGAAGAAAACTTCCAGTGAAGAATGCCTGCAATAGAAGGCAAATTAATAAGGAAATGCCAAGGGCATTTCTCAAAGAATCATTAATTTCTATAACAGTGCATACTTAACAACAAAGAGCTAGTCTCATCGAGGTACCAAATGTTTAGAATCAACCCATATTTGAGAGAAAAGATGATCTTTCGGATGTTTAGAGAAATTTGAAGCAATATTGAAGTTCACATTCTAAGGAAACAGAACCCAGACATCCTACTTTCTCTGCTCAATTAAGGATCTGCCATTGGTCAAACCTCTATCTTTTCCTTTTATCACTGGAAGCATTCTTCAAATTAGAAATGTGCCATGCTTGAGTTGTCAGGGGGTATATATGCTTATTAAGTTAGCATGAAACAGCCCAACTGCCCATTCGATGAGGACAGTCAAATTATTCTCAACTAAAGGGGTCAAGAGTTGTTATTTTTGAAACTAAATTGCCTCTGTCAGAACAACTCATTGTACACACCATTCTAAGGTTTGCTAATCATTTTCTTTAGAACCACCCTATGGCACTTGGGCAGTGCAAGTACTATTGTCATTTTATATATGAAGCAAAAGGCTGAGAAAGGTTCATTGACTTGCCCAGTCACACAACTAGGGAGCACGACAACCAGGGCCCAGAACTCATGTCTCTCTACTCAATATTCACTCTTTCCATAGCCATCACCCTATCACATCTCCTTGCTGAGGCTTCTTCAAAGCAGATTACTGGCTTAATAACGCACTAAATATTTTCAGTTTTCAACAGTGGTTTGAGGAACTCACACTAAAACTGAGAGCATCCGAATCACTGAACGTGAATTCAGCATTCCCCAACTGCCTACTCTAACAGAGGAAGTACTCTAGTGTGGAGTAAAAAGAGGAAAATGTGTGACTGCAGCAAAGACTGCCTTCTGTAGACAGTTGTCAAAGTTGTTTGATACTAACTTATCAAATCCTACTACTAACTTTGATTAGGAATAATCAAGTAAATGCTGTCCAAAGAAAGAAAAATTAAATATAAAACTAACTACTTGAATACAACTACAAAACACAGCTGTAAAAGTAATTGTTTAACTATGCAGCTAAATGTGTAGTCTACTGTGTATAGATTAGATTTTTAAAAATTCTAGCTAATAAAATATATATAAGATATGTTTTTAAAAACAAAACAAGACAAAAAACTAAGCAAGGTTCAGAAATTCATCACTAAACAATCCAACAAAGACTTTTTTTAAAAAAGGTATAAATTCTTTTACAATCTATGCTCAAAATCATCAGTGTGATATTGGGCAGACTAATTCCCATCTCTGGGACTGTTTTCTCAATAAAACTAGAGGGTTGAATTTAAAGATCCTTTTCAGTTTTAGAAATCTCTATCAGTTCTTTGCAGACATATCAACAATGATGTACCTAGTGACTATCCCAGCATTTCACGCGTTCAGGAGACAGTCATGGGGGCTGATGGGAGCCCAGCACTGGCTCCATCCAATAGCACTATTCTCTTGTTTTAGTCCCACAGGCAAGAATTAAGTAAATTTCTTGTTCTTATTCTTGGCAAACTATCTTTGTACTTCCCTAGTATTTACACAGAAATACATTTTGTGCATTTCCTCATACTACGCACGCACACAGTTTTAGTTTGTGTTTCACTAAGCAGTGTCATATTAAGCTCCAACAGCAAAGAAGGCTTAGGGGAAAGAGGAAGGAAGGAAGATCATTCCAGTAGTATATTGAACTGCCTCTAATGGTATCTGCTTTCTTCCCAATGCAGTCAAAGAGAACAGGAGTAGCCACCATCTCCAGTTTCTCCAATGCACCCTCTGTAGAAAATGAGCAAATGACTCATCTTATTCCCAAGCTTCCTGCAAAACCCAAGCCAAGAACTGAACGAAGATAAGAAATTTACTCATGTTGCCTTTGCTGTTCATTTATTATTTGAAAGGAAAGTGAAATTTTAAGTCTTTAATTCATCTTTTAAAAGGATGAATTGTGGGATATTTCTGACTTCTTACACTGGAATAATTCACCAGTCAGCTGCTTTGCTCCTGGTTTCTTGCCCAATATCATTGTGAACTCCTGAAAGCTTTACAGTCAGACTTCAAGGCTGAGATATTAGGCTTGCACAGGCTACTGTGTTATAAATGAGAAAAATAAATTTCATGCATGTTTGCAGTTTATGCTTTATTATACTTCTACTGCCATAAAAATACGGCAATATGGTATCTTGAGTGAATACTAGATTAGGAGACTGGAACCCTGGGCTCAACTCCAGAGCCTGCTATTAGCTCTTAAGGATATACTCACTAACTACTGAATCTTCATTTATAAAATAGGAATAATACACATTCCATCTACCTCAGGGTTGGAGAAGTCAAATGAGATAATGTTTGTAAAACACTTTGAAAACACTAAGTGCTGTTTAAATTTCAATTTTAATAAAAATAGATGTGAAAGCAGTTTGTAAACTACAGTGATATATAATGCTACATCATACCTTCACTTTCTTTTTTTTAGCTGCGATTTTTTATCTCCAGGGCAGTTAGCTTTACTTTCCCCTCCTCCATCCACAAGGATCTGCCTGTGAGTCTCTCCCTCTGTAAGAGAGGTTCTAATGGGAATTGCAGATCCACCACCTACTAGCTCTGTATTTATTACCCTATCAAATTTCTCATTTCTGATTTACCCCAAGTTTTTCAAATTGGGGCAAAACATGAGTCTTGGGTTCACTTTTTGGCCTTGCATATTTGAAAATGTCCTTTTTTTAAATCAAGAACTTCATTTTAACTTGAATCAACAAACATTTCCAAACAGAAAACTGAAAAACATTTTATATGAAACTATGAATCTCTACCACATATAGCCTGTTTTTTTTTAAGTATACATGAAATTTACGTATACTCATGCATACTATGAAATTTAATAGTCTGTCCTCTTCTAGACCTCCTTGTGATCTTCTTCTACATATTTTAAATGTTTCACTGGTGTTTTCATTTCTTTTAAGCATGGCTACCACTACTCCCCCAAGTCTTTGTCCCCCTCCACCTTGAAAGCCTCTTCTTGTTAAAAACCTTCCTTTGTATGGTTAAGTAACAAAAATTCACACAGTGATTGTGTCTGAAAACATCCATCTCATTTTGTACCTTTTGTCTATCACCTTTCTGCCAAGAGGTGGGAAGTTTGCTTCAGGCATGAGGTTGCAATTGACCACTGCATTAATTAGAGTTCTTAAGTCTTCCAAAAGTTATAATGCAGTCATTGCACAAACTGTTCTCATTATGCTCATTTTGCTCAGCATCACTTCACACAAGACTTCCAAAGTTTCTCTGAATCTGTTCCTTTTTTATGGCACAATACTATTCTATTACATTCATATATTATAATTTTTTCAGCCACTCTCTAACTGATGGGAAACCACTATTCCTAGTTTTGCTATAAGTGCTGCTATAAATATATTTGTATAGATGGGTTCCTTCCCTCTTTCTTTGGTCTTTTTGGTGTATATTTGATGTTGCATTTTTAGAAGGGCAATGACAAACTTCAATGTGTCCAGGAAGGACACCAATATAGCAACAGCTCTGGAGATCATGTCAAAGAAAAACTACTGAATTAAATGGGAATGTTTAGTCTGGAAAAAATTAAGAGGAGACAACAGAGTCTTTTAGATAGATAGACAAATACTACTATCAAGTAGAGGAGAGAAGAGACTTGTTTTATGTGATTACTAAAAACAAAACTGGGTTAATGGATAGAAACTCTAAGGAGCCAGATGTTGTTCATTATGACAAAGAATTTTCTAAAAAATGTGGTCTAACAACACAAAAGGCATTTTGTTCATAACAACATAAAACCGAAGTTAAGCAAAGCAGAGGGCAAAATGATTGTCCAGAAAGCTGTAGAAAGATTCTTGTAAGGGGGTAGGGGGTTGAGGTTGGACTAGGTGAATTAAAACATTTCTTCCATTTCTTCCAATTCTTAAGGTTCTAACTATGAGGACCATCGAGCCTTGAAGAAAAGGGGAAAAAACTCCCAAAATTACAGTTCTGCCGTCTATAGCTACATGTCCTTGGACAGGCCATTTAACATTTGAGTATCTTTACCAGAAAAATAAAAAAATCAGGCTAGATGGTCTTTAAATCTCTTTTGGACATTCTGTGAAGGACACAGGAGTCTAATGACAATTAATGAGAAGAGTCTATAGACCCTTAAGCTCAATGAGGAAAAGATAAAGTTCTATAAAAACACAAACTCGTTAGGAAGACGCTAGGTTTGCTCTGGATCACATTGTATCACCCCAGCATAATGGCCCTTGAGATCATTCCCCAGTGGTTTCTATAAGAAGGGGAAGGAAGGCAAAGAACCATTAAGTGCCTACTATGTGCTAGGTACTGTGCTAAGCATGTCATAAATATTACCTAAAAATTTTCAGAAATGAATACATCTTCAAGAGATTAAAAATAACAACCACCACCACCTAACCAAAATTCTGGTTCAGGCTGACTGACCAGAGCACTTTCTTCTTCTTTTTTTTTTTTGGAAGTACTTGTGGTTAAGTGACTTGCCGAGGGTCACACAGCTAATAAGCATCTGAGGCTGCATTTGAACTCAGGTCTATCTGACTCCAGGGCTGGTGCTCTAACTGAGCCACCTAGCTGCCCTACTTTTTTCTTTTATATCTGGGTTAAGACACCTACTAAGCCTTTCTGTTGCTCAATTCATTAAAAAAAAAATCCAATCCAAAACCTTATAAGTTTCATTAAAATTAAGCTTTACTAGAAACAGAATTGTTAAATATAGGACAATCAGTTTAATAGGTGATTTCAATACTTTTCAACTAGCATTGTGTTTTTCTCGCCATTGATAGACTCTTACTTGTTAACTTAATAAGCACCATTGTTTCTTTGTAGAGAAAAGTCAGCATCTAGGCCCAAATAAAAGACTTACAACAGCACAAAGGCAGAATTTACCTAACAGCATGAATGAAGACTAGTCTCCTCCAATTTCATGCTTGCTTCCTTGCACGCTCTCCCATCTATTTTTCTTATACAAATGAAAAATAAAGACGTAGCCAGGGAATTTCTGAAATAAGTAGTTTGGATGACATCCTTTAGCAAGTCACAAGTAACTTTATAAAAAGCAGATTAAGTATTCAGTTAGGCTTTTCTTGTGGAGACAGTACAATGCTATAACACTTAAACTATCCATTTAATTAGTAGGATCTACCATACTTATTGGCATTTCTGGGACAAGAAAGCTTTTTATGAGCCTCAAACATTTTTTCTTAACACTCTAATAGGATAAACAAAGAAATTCTTACTGGGGAAAGGGACGGTGGTGGTGGTAGAATTTTGGTTTTCAATCGTTTCAGTTGTTAAACTCTCTGTGACTCTATTTGGGGGTTTTCTTGGCAAAGATACTAAAGTGGTTTGCCATTTCCTTCTCCAGCTCATTTTAGAGATGAGGAATCTGAGGCAAACAGGGTTAAGTGACTTGCCCAGGGTCACACAGCTAATAAGAGTCTGAGGCCAGATTTGAGTCGTCAAGATGTCTTCCTGATTCCAGGCACAGTGTTCTATCCATGGGCCACCTAAGTGCCCTGTGGTGGTGGAATATGAATACATAAATAGTTCACAAAATTTGCATTCTTCACATTCATTTTAAATTTGCTATCTCACTTTGATGGTGAACCCAAAAAGTTTTCTATGCCCATTTTATTGACAAGGAAAATGAGGAACAGTGAGTTTAAGTGAATTACCCAAAAGTTACAAAGCTTGTTAGTAACAGAAACAGCACTAGAATCCAGATCTTTGTAGACCAAAATTCTTTCTACTACACAATGCCAGCTTTCATATTTTGGGCTTTTTGAAGGCTAGGGCAGTTCCCTTCTATTTCTTCCATAGCATTTAATGTAGTACTTTACAGAGCAAATTCACAGTCTATGTTGACTACCTAAATTTTGTCAAGTATTTATTAAGATATGTATCACTACTACACTTGGGTGAGATACCAAAGATATCAACACTGACCATTATACAAGCTTATAATCTAGTCAAAGTGAAAAAAAGAACGCGCATGAAAAACAACTGGAAAAAAAATCCCAAAACTAAGTGCTAGAGTATGGTAGAGGTTATAATGCCAAAGAACTCAGGGAGAAAGAGTGACATGGTTGGGGACGAATCGGGCATTCTTCCACAAGAGGTACAGTGCTGTGGCAAATAGAGCATTAGACTTAAGAGAGGAAGGTGTGGATTCAAAGCCTGCCTCAGATTGCTACCTAGCACAACAAAGAGAGCAATGGGTCTGGAGTCTGGAAGAATCGAGTTGGAATGTGGCCTTGGATACTTACTGGTTGTGTCAACCTCAATTTCCTCAGCTGTAAAACTGGCAAAAAAAAAAAAACAACAAAAACCCAAAACACCCACAATAATAGTACATCCCTCTCAGGGTTGTTGTGAAGATCAAATGTTGTAAAGTATTTATCACTGTGCCTGGTGCTTAGTAGATATTTAACAAATGCTTCCTTCCTATCTGCCAATCACATAATTTCTTTTTGCCTTAGTTTCCTCAAATATAAAATGGGAATAATAGCCAACATCTATCTCAGGGACTACTGTGAGGATCAAATGATATTTCATTTGATACGTAAACTTGATACATGCATACATAAAAACCTCTTCATACTTTAAAGCACCATACAAATACCAATTATTACATAAAAATCCCAGCTGACTAGGGTTATATACTTCCCTCCTCTCATTACCAAATTTATGTCCAAATTTATTTAGCATATAGTCCAACATTTTTTCTAAGTAAATCAACACTAGCTTAACATAAAGGATCTTCTAACTATCTGTGTCAATAGATGATTGCACCATTTATACTGCTCAGGTCAAGGAGAGGAAAGGGGCAGAATGACTTGATGGTTCTTTGATCTATGACCAGAAATTATATAGATTTTTCAGGAACAAAGGTTTTAGGCACATCCACTTCCCCCAAAATTGCTTCTCTCTACAACTTTCTTATTTCTGTTAATAATACAATCTCCCAGGTACCTCTGCTCCAAACCTCAGGGTCATCTTTTCAATCCTGGTCAGTGGTCAACTTCTGATATCTTTCAAGTCTATCTTCTTCCTCTCCACCATGACCATCCAATTCAGGTCTGATTAGCTCTTCATCTGAATCATTATAATAGTCTCTTAATCTGTTTTTGCCTTCAAAACTTTCTACAGTAGGAAGGTACTGGATCTGGAGTCAGGGAACTTAGGTTAGAATGCTGGCTCTGCCACTTACCATTTACGTGGCTCTAGGCAAGACTCACCTGTCAAACAAACTGGTTGGACTATATGACATATAAGGTCCCTTCCAAAATCTCTACATCTATGATCCTAAAACTGGCCAGATTAGGCATCTTAAAAAAACATCTCTGTACACATTCTCCTGCTCAAAAATTTTCAATAGTTCCCCATTGCTTACTAAATAAAATTCAAATTTGTTGGTTAGACACTTCTACAATTTAGCTCAACCTTACTTTTCCAAAATTATACTACACCCCCTCTCTTCATACTTCCCTGAGGCCACAAAATGCCCCGAATGCCCTTCCTTCCTCTACCCTTACTTACTCCTTATCTGTCAGCTGAAATTCTACCCATCCTTCAAAGGCCCAATTCAGAAAAGCAAAACTTGTTTGTCTATCCCAGATCCCTTCCTTTATAGCTTTATTCTAACTGACTAGTCACTAATGTAATGTTTTAAATGTGTTTTAAGACAAGAGTTATCATATACCAAGACAAGGCCAAAAGGGGTATGTAATTTAGGCAATAAAGGATGATACCATAAGCAAATTAGAGGAGCATAGAAAAGCTTACCTGTCAGAGCAATAGATAAAGGAAGAATTTTTTACCAAACAAGACATGGTTTGGTCCAATGAAGGTAACAACTATGTAGCATAATAAAATGTTAAAATCATCCTTGGATGTAGTAATTACTCAAGATAATCATTTTTTTTAAAAAATATCTTTCTCTATATGTCCTTCCCCACCTTTCCCCTCCTTTTGTTACAGAAAAGGCTCTTTGCCTACATTCTCTTTCCAAAGAAGTTTCCCTGGCATGCTGCCACAAGTTTATCTGCCCACTTCCATTTTAAGTAATTTTCCTTTGAAAATCTCTTCTGCAACAAAGATGGGTCCAGGGTTTATTTTTAAAGAAAATTTACCACAAGCTGCTATAATACACAGACAAGAGAGTACAGTCACGAGGCCTGGCCTGATTCACTGATTCTGATTAAGTCCTTGTAACTGATTCCTATTCCACCTTCTTGAACAGATCACAATAAGCAGCTTTCAGAAGCAGTTTAATTTACTTGTTTTTTACTTCTATAGGAATTTGCCCATTTCACCCCAACTCCATGATCTTTTGACTGGCACTTTTCATCTCTGTATGCAAGATTGCAACATAGTACCATCTCAGAATTCTAAAACTACATGCTTTGGCATAATGTAAAATAAAAGGGGGGCTGGGAAGAGGGATGTGGCACAGAATTTCTTCTTGTTGCACAGTCAATTACAAAGCTGGTATTTTCTCTTGATACTTGAAAATTTGCCCAAATGCTAATTTTATTTTTTTTATTCTTAAATCCAAAACATATTTATTAAAAATTGATCATAGTACCTTGGTACATAGTAAGATTAAAACAGTATTCTGTGCTCTCAAGTCTATTACTTATAATGTTCAATAGTTCTCTTATATTACAATTTAACTCATCTGTAACAGACTCACAAATGCTTTCAGAACATGTAGCTGGTATTGATACAAGAAAAGCTTCATATCATAAAATTTGGGGCATGATTCTGGCTCAGCTACATCTTTCAGCTCTGGAAAGAAAAGTGACTACAGCATACAAAGTGCTGAAGGTTTTCTTTGCTGTTTACCCTTGGAAATTAGTTGCCAAAGAATAGAGATTATAATCGATAGCAAATAAGCTATGAATTGAGACTACATCTTGACCTTTATTATAGTAGCTATTCACAAATCCTAATATAAAAATAATTTACCTCCTGTTGACAAATGACTCAGATCTATTTGCTGACAACATGACGTGGATATAGACTCACATTTATAAAATTTATAAAAGTTCATTTTTCTCAAAACTATTCTGTGAGACAGGCAGTGAAAGTATTATTCTCAGGAAGATATTACTAAAAGCACTAAAATTCACCAACTGACTGCACCCTTGATATAACTAAACAGCAAAGTCATCAGTAGGTAGAGAAAATAGCTCAATTCTATTCCCCTTTGTGTTATAATTGATCTTTTTTTGGCACCATGTCTCTTGGTCTAATTACTATCTCAGATTCCAGCTAGAATAAATTCATCCAAACTGTATCTAAGTACTGAAAATAGCCCTAAATTATTGAAAAGTCATCCTGAAAAGAAGCACACCTTACCCATTTGATTTAACTCATTTTGGCATGCCAAATATCTGGTAATAAATAATTCACTAAAGGTTCTATGCATATAAAGGCCAAAAAAAAAAAATTACTTCAGAAATAGGTTGTTGAACTAACCCTATGTGGAGTTACTCCCTGTTGCAACCAGGGGTGACCTCACATTAAATGAAGTGAGTTATCAAAGTGATGCAAAGACCTCTGGTAAAGTACCAGGCACCAACTCCACCACAAAGCAAGAGTAAGGAAGAATCCCATTTTCAGTATATGTAAGAGCTCTAGTTCTCAAACACAAGCCTGAATCACCCTGGATAACAGCTAACACAATATATAAGGTGATTTCATACACTGTCTCATTAAACCCTCCTATCTACACCCTGACTACAAGCAAGAACTTCCCAATTTTACAATGAGGAAATCGAGGTTTAAAGGACAGCGTGGTGCAGCTTCACACCTCCACGGTGACATAACGTCCTAAGGTCTGGTTCAAGTTCTCACTCTCATGGGCAAGCCATTCCATTCCTGCCTTCGCTTTCCTCCTGCCTGTCTACACACACCCCGAGCTTCCTCAGTCTGGCTGAGTCTGGAGAGCTTCTCCATCACAGCCTGGGCCAACAGGTGGGGGGGAGGGGGTGGGCGCTACATCGTTCAGTCACAGCAACTACCCAAGGGGCTACGGTCTGCAAGAGTGGACGGGGCGCCCAAGGCGGCGACATCAAGGCTCTTCTTTTAATCAAAGAGGGGGCCCACAAGGGGGTGGGGGGCAATCCCACTCGGGGCTGTCGCGACCGAACGTCGGGGAGAGATCTCTATGGCAGCTAGAGTCTCTGGCCTGCAGTCCCCACCGGGGGCTCCTTCCAGCTGCGTAGAGGAAATGCCTCAGAAGGCGCTGGGACCCAAGCCCGGCGAGCGTCTTCTGCCGGAAACCCGACGGGAGGGCCAATGCTCCGAGGGGCCGGCCCCCCGCCGGAAGCCCCAGTTCCGGCTGCCCGCGGCTCCCACACTCGGGTTCCTCAAGGCCAGAGACAAAGGCCGGGCTCTCGCCCCTCAGGGTCCCCGCCGGCCCCCAGGCCGCGGCTTCCTTACCCGGAGCTCGACTTCGGTGCGATGCAGGCCGAGCCTCCGCAAACCCACGGCCAGGTCGTTGACACAGAGGCCGCCGTCGCGGTTGACGTCGAGCGCCTGGAAGAGGCTCCAGAGGCGGAGGCGATGGTCAGGACCCCCGCACACCGCGCCGCCACACGGGTCCCCGGCTGGTGACTGGGCGGGGACGGCGCCGGGGGCCGGTGGGGAGGCCACGCAGCGACACAGCACGTCGCTCACCATCGGGTGCTGGGAGAGCTGGAGGAAGTTGGGAGGGGGGCGGCGCGACCACGGAAACGGCAGGGATCGGTGTCCCGGCGCCGGCTCACGCGCGCCTCGAGGAACTCGCCGGCTTCTACTCCAGTGAAAAAGCGCCGGCAAACGGGCTGGGCGGGGCTGGGCTCCGATAGGCTGCCCGCCCGCTTCCGGGAGCCCCGCCCCGCGCCAGCTCATCTCCTTCCCACCCAGCCTCAGCGGCCAATCGCCAACCCCGATCCCGGCACGAGGCGGGGCCTAAGAGGAGGGGCCGGGAGTCGACGCCCCACCCCCGAGTCTGGCCCAATAAGCATTTGCTAGGGGGAGATTCAAACAGCAGTGGCGTTTCCAAATTGCCTGACAAAGTTTTTGAAGTGGGCTTTCCTCAACAATAGGTCGAATTCCCGTGATTAATAAGTGAATTCACCCCAGAAAAATTCCGAGTTACAGAAAGAAAAAAGTAAGAACGAAGGAGAGAGTGTAAGCCAAGCTGGAAGCCGCTATCTTTTGAGTAATAAACGTAAAAACCAATGGCAAAGAAGAATTCCGATTGTGGGCGGGACCAAGGGTAAAATTGGCATGGACCTCTGCCAATAATCCCTGAAGCAGTTCGAGCTTTTGTGCGCTAACATCGCAGTCCTCCAATAAAATGGACAAATCCAGAGAGCTGATGGAACATTGGTGAATGAATGATAGAAAATATGTCCAATAGAGAAGCAGGAAAAAACAAGAGGCATGGTGTCCTAGCTCGATCGACATGACTACTGACCAATGAATCTTCCAAGTCTAGGAGGAGGGTGGTTCCCAATCATGACGGACAGTGAAGTTAGCCAATGGGAACAGCTAACTCCGCGCCGTGTCCAACCGGCGCGCGAGGTTACCCTGGAGAAGAGCCGGCGCTCGGCCCCAGCGGGGAGGGGAGGGAGGGAGAGCTCCGCACGCCCCGGCGGAAGAGGCAGATTCAGGAAGCCATTACGCAGCTCCCTGGCGGAGGTTCGAGCGGCGGAGGCCGGGCCGTACGCACTTTGCGTAGCGCCGGAGGTTGTCAAGGGCCTGGGCCTGGGCCTAGGCCTTGGCAGTGGGCAGGGGAGGCCCATCCCCTGTTGGGGGCGGCAGGCCGAGGAAGAGGAGGAGTAGCTGGGAGCTGGGGAAGGGGGATTTGGGGAGGCCATGGCGGTACCAGCCAAGAAGAGGAAGATGAACTTCTCTGAGCGTGAGGTAGAGATCATCGTGGAGGAGCTAGAGCGCCAGAAACACCTGCTCATCAATCACTTCAACGCAGGTGTGCCCCTGGCTGCCAAGAGCGCGGCCTGGCACAACATCCTGAGGCGGGTCAACGCCGTGGCCACGTGCCGCCGGGAGCTGCCCGAGGTCAAGAAGAAGTGGTCCGACCTGAAGACTGAGGTCCGCCGCAAGGTGGCCCAAGTCCGGGCTGCCGTGGAGGGCAGTGAGCCCCCTGGCGGGCCAGAGGAGGGGGGCCCCGGTGGCCCTGGCCCGGGCCCCGGAGGCGCCGGCCCCTCAGTGGCCCCTGTCCTGCTGACCCCCATGCAGCAGCGCATCTGTAACCTGTTGGGTGAGGCCACCATCATCAGCCTGCCAGGCGCAGCTGAGATCCACCCCGTGGCCCTAGGGGCAGCCACAGCTGCGGCCACTGTCACCCTGACACAGAGTGAGTGGCCCCATACTGCCTGGAGGGCAGAGGTCGGCGGGAAGGGTCTTTGGGAAACCATAGCATCATGGCATGGCAAGGTTGGAAGGAACCTTAGAGCATCACTCAGGCCAACCACCTAATTTGACAGAGAAGGATACGCTGGCCAATAGAGGTCGGTGTCCTGCTAAAGTTGATGATCTTGGGTCAAACAGGACAGAGAATAGGATGGAAGGTCACTTAGTGGTCATTCAGCCCAACCACCCCACTTTTTATAGAAGAGGAAACAGAGGCCCACAGAGGGAAAACCCTGGCAGAAGGTGAGAGAGAAGGGTTGTGGCAGAACTGGTTTTAGAATCCTAATCTCCTGACTCTTGATCTAGGACTTTTCCCACATCTGTGGAGTCCTGAATAGCTTGGGTGAATGCTTTTTAGGAAGGGTTGTTGATTTTTAAAAAAACCCAAACTTCAGTACCAGCTGCTTTAAGGGCCCACCTACTGCAGATGAGAACTTGGGTCTAATCTAATGACTATTCACAATGTCCATTCTTGGATCTCCATTTTCCCCCATATGCCTAGAAGAAGTATAGTAGATAGAGTGCTGGGGTTGGAGTCAGGAAGACCTGGGTTCAAATCTAACTTCTGACACATTCTTGACAAGTCATTTAACCTCTCTCTTGATGACTGTTGTCTGTTCTAGGAAGGGAGCAGAACAGTAATCTATGGATGTTGGGCTAGTCATAAATACTGAAGCTGTAAGAGAATATAACTATATGTCGTCCTGGCTTCCCTAGATCCTCTACCCAACTAGTTCAACCCAGTATCTTCTACTGTATGTTAATTGGACTACCGCCATGGTTTCCTCCATCTTGACAAATAATCCTGTTGGCTCCCATGTTCCGCTTAGCAAAAATAAATAGATAGATAGATAGGTAAATAAATAAATAAAATTGAGGAAAAGGCACAAAGAGAGGTTTAGTGAAAAGGGCTACAATAAGTCTACCTAGGATGAAGTTTGTATTTTTGTATTTTATCTCCTATTCCCATAAAAACTTTTAGTTACCTTTTAACTTTTTCCTCCCACTAAGGGAGTATATTCTGTGGACTTACCTCAGACATGTCTTCTCTTACACAGTTCTAAATTCCAGCTGGTTACTTTGGGAGCAGATGCTAATCTTTCTAGGAGACCTTGACTTTTTTTTTTTAATCTGTCCTTTAGTTCCCACTGAGACTACCTATCATACTTTGGAGGATGGAGTGGTAGAGTATTGTACAACAGAGACACCCACGACAGTGACTGCTGAGGCACCTGTGGAGATGATGGCCCACCAGGCTGATGTATCTGTCAAGCCTCAAGCACTGAAAAGCCGTATTGCACTTAACTCAGCCAAACTCATACAAGAGCAGCGGGTCACCAACCTGCACGTAAAGGAAATTGCCCAGCATTTAGAACAACAGAATGATCTCCTGCAGATGATTCGTCGTTCACAAGAGGTACAGGCTTGTGCCCAGGAGCGCCAGGCCCAAGCAATGGAAGGGACCCAGGCAGCCCTGAGTGTCCTCATCCAGATTCTCCGTCCTATGATTAAAGATTTCCGCCGATATCTGCAGAGCAACACACCAAATCCTGCTCCACCATCCGATCCAGGTCAGGTGACCCAGAATGGACAACAAGATAGTCTTATCCAATGACATCAGGATTAATTGAACTTCCTCTTCTGTGACTGAATGGTTTCTCTATTGTATTTCAGGCAGGTCCTATGGTTGTCCTTCGGATAGGATAAACTACATGGACAACTTCCTATTAGATAGGAATTCATTGCTCTTGGTGCATAATGTGTTTGAGAACTGGAGGAAGTTGGGACTTATTGAGCTTCTTGGAACCAGAATTGCCTTCTCCATGAGGCCTGCTGCTGTTATCCCAAGAGCTGAAAGACTGGTTGACTAAGGCATCTCCTTGCCAGAGGACCAGGCACAGCTGTGTGAACATTATATGACTTGGTCTCATGTCTAGAAGATCTCCTATGAAGGTCATAACTGGAAGTAGTACAGCCAAGAGTGAGAATCCCAGGTGTTGCTATCTTGAATAATGATGATAATGGTGCTGACATTTGTGCAATACCACCTTTATCCTCTAAAAGGCAGTATCACTGGGATTGAGGCTGAAATTGCACCCTCTTCTCACTGTGCCTAGGTCCCAGGGAAATTTAGTAATGTGTTCTCCCATAGGGCAGCAGATTCCCTTGCTCATACCCTAGAACATTTCCCCGGGACTCTGATGCCAGCAGCTGTGATTTGAAGCTAAACTCCACCAGTGCTGCTCATGTGGCGTTCAGTTGGAGGGGAGAGTCTCTGGCTGCCTACCTGTCTTCCACAGACTCTCACCACTCCTCTGGTGCCTGCTTTTTCCCATCATCTTTTAGTTGGGTGGTATGTTTAGTTTCAGGCTCAGGTTCTGTACTGGTAATTGCTGGGGAAGATAAGTGGAGGGATAAGGGATCATTAGCTCTCAACTCTTAGCCTCCAGGGATTGCCTTTACTGAGACCTGTGCTGAATTTTTGATTATAGCTGAATGGACTCCATCAAACATGTCCACTTCTACACATGTGTCACAGGAACAAATTCAGGATTTTCAGAGTACAGATCTGCAGTGCAGATTCTTCCCTCTCCTTTCTATTTCCTTCAACCCTCAGAAGTTAAATGCAGAGAAACTGTGTAGTAACATCACTTTGAGCACTTATCCCCTAAGTATTGGTTGCTCCACAGGATTGCTACAAGATGTTCAGGTTCCAGCTGGGATGAATCCAAATCCATGATTGACACTGAACATATGGGAAGAGTAGGGTGAGGTTACTGTGAAGACTAGAACTTTTGGATCCTTGGAAATTTGACCATCTTAACCTTGCTTTGAAAAAATGTTCTGCATTGAGAAAATCCCTGCCTTTTGGAAAGGAGACAGTACCTTGAGATACTTAGAGTTGGACTTCATTATTCAGTCCTTTGAATCTACTCACCTTATTTTCAGGGGCCACTGTAATTTTTGAAGATTTAATTCTAATCGAGTGGCTATTTTTGATTTAGTTTTTAATTTTCACCTATCACCGAGGCCCTTGCAGCTACATAAGCCCATGTCATCTTTGATGAACAAGGTTGGGCAGTATCACTGTATGTGCCTTGACCAGATGTGACCCATGGTTGCAACCCGAGGTACCAGCCCCTAGCTTTACAAAGGGAAGATGCTGCCTCTGTGGGCTCTTGCATTTAGAATTGCTAACTTCCACTATTGCAATCAAGAGAGACTCTCCCTTATCCCCCATTCCCCAGTTCTATTTTTACCATAATGCTGATGGCTTTTCTGCAGAGCCATGCATGTAGTCCCAGTAAAGAGTTGGGCTCACTGATGGAGGTACAAGAAAAGTTTTTAAAGATATAGGTGGCTAATAGCACCATCTAAGCCCTTGGTTCCAATGGCACCAGCAGATTCATCAGAATTTAACTGCAGTGGCCTCTTTGAAAATTTATAGACAGGAGAGCTCAGCTGGAATTTACCCATTTTTGAAGTCTGAGCCAGTATGGTGTCAGATCCAATTGACTGGGTACAAAGAAGATTTCTGGGGTCACTTGGACTAGTTCTTTCCAAGTATTTTTAATAATAAAAGCCCACTTTTTGTATATAATGCTTCTCTGCTTATTTATTATTCACATATAAAATAGTCATGGATTTAAAGAATGGGTCTGTGAAGTTAGACCTACTAAAAACTTGCCATCACTTTGGGGTATCTCTAGAAAGGATTGCTTGGATGATAAGTAAATTTGTATTTAATGTTTAATTCCCTGGAGTCTTTCCCCTAAACAGCTAAAGGATCTTAGAATTTAGATTTAGAGCTAAAAGAAACCTTAGGGTTTCTCTAGTTCACTTTCCTCATTTTACAAATGAAGGAAATAGTGCCCAGAAAGATTAAGTGTTTTGCATAAGACCACCCAGATAGTAAATGGCAGAGGCAGGATTTGAACCTGGGTCTTCAAACTATAAGTCCAGAGCTCTTTATACCTTACTGTGTTAAAGCACCCTTATCATTGCTTATTAAATCAATTTTTTAAAAGTCTGAATGAAAATCTAATTCTAGCTATAAATAATTGTTCTTACATTGACCTGTCATTCTAGAGGAATTCTAGCTAAAGTAATCGTCATTGTCATCATCAACTAACTTCTTGTTACTCAGATGTATACCTTGAATTTGGTGTTGATGAGATTTGATATAGCCTGGAGAAAACTTGTGAGGAGTTGATAAGCTGAAGGCCTCTAGATGATTGGCTTTTCTTCTCAATGCCTTACTGTGCTATTGGCCTCAATATCGAAAAGTCAGATTAAGGTAGATTCCATTTAGAGAGAATATCAATGACATTCATTTATTATATTCAATTCAATAAATATTTCATTATCTTGATAGAAACATTTCTGAAATGTACCATGTTATCACTTTTCCTTCTTAGACTGTGTTGAACATAATCGAACCTGTTGTCTTGACCTCCCCATCCTGAGTTTTCCTCTCTAGATTGCATTTGAAAACTACCCCCAAAACAAAGGTTACCATCACCAATGTGTCTTGTTCACAAGGATAGTGATTGTGATGTATTTCATCTTCTCTCTGTCCCAGCAATTTACATAGTGCCCTCCACACACTTAATAAATATTCATTGGCATTGAATGATTAAAATCACACACTAAAGTAGAAACTGGTGTATTAGGCCAAGGAAGAAGCATTGCAGAAAGGTGAAGCTGGAGGGAGAGTTTTCATAAGTAGAACAAACTAGTCAAAGAGTAAAAATCCATCCAATATTGTCTGTTCTATCCCCCAAAGTACTTTGCTCATCCCCAACCCATTCTTGCTGGAGGTGTGCTGTCCTTGGAATGGTTACTTGTTTTGGTTTCTGAAAAGGACCAGACAGAACTGCTGCCTGATGACTTGACCTTGCTTACCTGAAACTTCATGATGACAAGGGTAGAGTATCCAGAGAACCAAATGCTTTTAGTTGATGAAGAATTCTGGACAGAAACAAGATCACTGCTTCACAGATGAAGACCTCTGGGTAGGTCCTCCTTTGAAAAGTCGAAGGTAAAGATCTAAAGCACGGGCTTCCTCACAGGCATCCAGCCAGTTTTGCCCATAATAAACTAACAATTACTGCCTGGTAAACATGACCGGAATAACAAGTTCCAATCAGGTAATGAATGACCTTCTCTGTTTACTATAGCTACATAATTGTGGTCATGTTTTCATCTAAGGACATAAGCAAAATATATGTTAAGGCTCAGGTGGCCCTTTAGATATCTAGTCCAAATTCTTCCTTTCACAAGGTGAGAAAAGTGAGACTCAAATTCAATTTAGTTTAATTCACCAAATTTTAAGCAATGTGCCAGGCACTTTGAAAAGAGCTGGGGCTACAAGAACAAAACAAAACAAAAAAATAGTATCTGCCTTCATGGAACTTAAATTTTACTAAGGGAAGCAATACATACCCAGATAAGTAAATACAAAATATATGCCAAGTAATTTTGAAGGGGTGGCAGCCACTAACACCTGGGGAGATGAGGAAAGGCTTTGAGTAGGAGGTGGCATTTGAACCAAGCCTTTAATATAGGAGGAATTCCAAGAGATGGAAGAGCATGGGAAACAGTCTGTGCAAAGGTAAGAGGTAGAGTGCCCAGAGGTAGCAAGAAAGACAATTTGGCTATAATATAAAAGTATACAAAGGGGACTAGGGTGCAGTAATTCTGAAAAGATAGGTTGGAGTCAGATTGTGAAGAACTTTGAATGCCAAACAGGAATTTGTATTTTATCCTGGAAACAATAGAGAGCCACTGAAGTTTCTTGAATAGGGGAGTAAGAGGGTCAAACATGTATAAGGCAGGTTGATTTGGGTAGCCCCTTAATCTATTTGATAAGTACTTCAATCAATCTGATGAGATTATAAAGCATAGACCTTTGTCTGAAGGGCTCCTCAATTGGAGGTACATGTGCCCTCGACACCTTGCTGAGAGGACACAGCGGATCCATCTGACTGGTTTCTGTGACTACCTCTAAGGTGATTGATCCCTGAGATAAAGTCTGAGGAAGAGGGGTGGAGCCACTTTTCAGCTAGCTTTGGAGAATAAAGTAAAGGATGGGGTAGAGGATGACTCCAAGGTTTTGAACCTGAGTGACTAGAAGGATGGTGATTCCCTCCACAGAAAGAAGTCAGAAATTTGGGAGGATTTGAGGCTAAATATAATGAGTTCTGTTTTAGCCATATTGATTTTGAGATACCTAGGAGACATCCAGGTAGAGGAGACTAACCACCAATAAGCAGGTATTAAATGTCCGGCACTATACTAAGTGTTGGGGCTACAAAGATGAAAATGAAAGTCCTTGGCCTCAAGGAGCTTATATTGTATCTGGTAAAAACCACAACTGCATGTGTATGTATGCATACATATGTTCATACATACACATGTACACATATGAATATATAAACAAAAAATGTGAAGTAGCAGCTTGCCAGCTCATTACACACCTCATGAAGGAGGTAACATTTGAGCTGATTTCTGAAGCAGTATCAGGCTTTTCTAGGAGGCACAAACCAGGATGTAATGTATTCCAGGTATGGACAAAGGCTGTGCAAAGTCATACTGATAGGAAATTAAATTTTGCATGTGAAAAACAGCAGCAAGTCCAGCAAGAAGGCTAAAATGTAGCATGTGTGAAAAGAAGTAATGTAGAATAAGCCTGGAAAGGTAGGTTGTGAAGGGAAGAATTTGTGCTTGATCCTAGAGGCCCTAGGAAACTTATTGAGCATGATGAGATCTATGCTTTAGAAATGTCATTTTGGTATCTGGCCAATAAGCAGATGGTACATATATTGGAGTTCAGGAGAGAAATGAATGCTGGATAAGGGGAGAAGACTTTTTCCAAGATGACACATCTACTTCACGTATTCTAGAACTCAGGTCTTCTTGATATCTTATCAAAGTGCTTGAGAGGGTAGGTGGAAAACTACCAAAAGAACTTAGGTGACTCTGCTGTGTCACTCAGATTTAGCCTAGGAATGGGTTGGTCATTGACTCATGGGGTGGATCTCAAGAAGGACACCTGGCTCCGAGATGGGTTGAGTCAGTCTCTAGTAAACACTCAGCAAAAACAATAAAGTTGAATCTTGGTCCTTCATTTGGGAGAGGGGAAAGGTATTTTGTGTAAAATACTTCACAGCAAAAAGTTGTCCTTCATTTTAAAATACTTGATACCCTGACTTGTGAGTGAATTGGATTTAAGTGAGGTGCCATTGCACAAAGTCATCAGCCTCATTTTCTATCCCAGAGTCATTGAAATGCAGTGGTAAGATAAAAGTCAGGCTGGCTGGTGATGGCCTGTGATGCAGTGGTGCCTTGGTGCCTTGGATGCCTGAGCAAGCTCTAAGCATGTCACAGTACCTGCTTCAGCAGCCATCATGGTTGTTGGAACAAATTGTTCTCATCTGCCCATGCCAGTGGGGGAAGTCTTCACATGCTTGGGGTAGATATTCCCTTACCTCACTGATGACTTTGAGGCCTGTCAGTTACCCTCAGCCTGGTTTATTCTGTCTGTGAGATAGTTTTACTGGGATGTGGCCTGCACTGCGCATGCCACAGCTTCTTGGAACCACAGGTGAAAATTAGGGGACAGGTGGACATCTAAGGTGAATGAGCAACCCTGAAAAGAGCTTGCCAGCCCTCACAACAGAGGTGCTAGTTCTCTCTCAACACCCCATACACCTCAGGTAGCCATAGAGGTATAAGGAATGCAATATTGTTCAGGCTCCACCCCTTACCCCAAAATAGTTGTAGGAGCCACCTTGCTTGATGTGAAAGCAAGATGCTCAGCCGCTGAAGGAAGAACTCAACCCACAGGCCCAGAGGAGCTTTGTCCTGAGTCACTCCCTGGTGGTGCCCCAATCTTAGGAAGGCACAGCACCTGGAAAAAATATTGACCATTTGGTCAATATTAGTATTTACTCAGCCACCTATGAAGGAAAAGGGGTGGAGGTAGGGGGGCAAAGAATGCATATGGCAAGATCCTGAAGCACCAACAATGGCTAGACTTGGCAATCCAAGAGAAGCTGGAGAAAAGAGATTCTTAAACCCTTAATTTACTGCTCCCTTTCCTAGAAAACACAAGGACACTCTCAGTATGTACTTGGTGCTAAGCAAGTCATTGAAGGGTATTGGATAGAGGGAACGATTGGTAGGATTTGGGTAATGGTACTTGACTTTTTCCAGATCACTCTCACATGTTGAAAAGCAGTCAAACAGCGGACAGAGGATTCAGTCAGGAAAACTTGGGCTGTTCTTGCCTCTGATACATACTAGCTTTTAGTATGGGTAAGTCACTCAACCTCTCAGTAAGACAGGCAACTTTCTAAAACTTGGTGTTACAAATAGTTGCTAATATGTATCTAGTTGCTAATGTGTATCAATCTATATTAGTTGAAGGAGTGTTTATGCTAGGAATCTTTTATTACACTGATGAAATCCCAAATCTACAAACACACACACACACACACACACACACAGCCTTCCTATACAACCTCTCATTTGGTCCTTTACTGCATCCCTTCAAGGTAGGCAGGTTGGCAAATATTTCAATGTCATTTTACAGATAAAGAAACAGAAATTCAGAGTCTATGTTTCTAAGTAACAGGAATGGTTAATTGCCATGCCCAAGGTCACTTCTCCCTGTAGCTGTCTATTGTCTTTTGCTGATAAGTCACTTCATTTCAAGGTTGGGTGTTGCCTTGGAGATTCATTTTGATTTGGTGTCAATTCCAGTGTCTCCCAGTACTGGAGAGAGTCATATGGAAGCTGGATGACCACCTATTGGGGATATAGAGGGGTTACCTTTTTAGGTATTAATGGGTCGAATGGACTCTTCAAGTACCTTCCAACTCTGAGATTCTATGATTCTGTGATATGGGGATGAAAATGAAGAGAGGGCAAAATCTTGAGCTGGGTCCTGAGGGTGGGGGTGTGATTCACTAATCTTTGTGGGAGGTTAGTGGATCTTAAGGACAACTATATGGCTCAGTGGATAGATCACTAGAAGACCCGAGTTCAAACCTGACCTCAGATGCTTACAAGTTGTGTGACCCTGGGCAAGTCTCTGGAGAGAAGGAAATATCCAATCCTCCATTGTCTTTACCAAGATCCTATTTAGGGTCACAAAGAATCAAACATGACTCAACAACAAACATCGACAAACTTTGTAGAAGATAGAGAACGATTGTAGGGTCACAGATTTAGAGGTAGAAAGGTCCTTAAAAGTTCCCGAGTCCAACACCCTCATTTAGCAAATGAGAAAACTAAGGTTCAGGATCACAGTCAGAAAGTATCTGGGGCACAGTTTAAACACACGACTTATTGGTTCCAAGTCCAGCACTCTGTATCTACAGTATGTACCATGGAGCTTTTCTAATATTCCCTATTATGATTTTTAGTAATAGAGTCTCACAAATTAAAATGTTTCTTCCAACCCTTGGGAAGTTGACTTGAGAAGTAAAAACTTTCTTTCTCATCCTTAGAAATATGATGTCGTTTCACACCCTCCCCATCTTCCCTGCCAAGAGAGGGCAGTTAGGGTGCCCTCTAACTGGGACAAAGGTTCTCAGACTGTACTAGGAAGTTCAAGTCTATTCTGACCTGATAGGACCTATGATCACTAGACCAAACCAGTTGCCACCCAAAGATATTCCAGCACTTTATCTGAAACATGGAATAACTCAGGCCAGTGTGGGGAGGGAGGAAGGGTGGGGTGCCCTTGCCCAAGAAACACCTAGCAACTTTGATAGAGTTTGAAGGGTACTTTGAAGGGTGGGGCCTCTCTTCAGCAATCAGACATTGGTTGACAAGGGGACTACATGTTCTCTCTTAAATTGCGTAGAAAAAGGAATGGCCAAAATCCATGTACTAGAAAGAGGCTGCGCTGAGAATCAGAACACTTAGATCTTAGTATCATAGATTTAGAACTGGAAAGGGTGGCAGAGGCCAGCTAGTCCAACCCTGTCATTTTTTCAGATGACGAAATGGATACTGAGAAAGGGAAGTAGGGATGTCTACAGTCACTCAGTAGGTAGAAGAACCAGGATTCAGGCCCTGGACCAAACTCTGCACATCAGTCCGGTCCCCCCATCCACAAACCCTTAGGTCTGGCCATACTAACCCTCTTGTTGTCACAGCACTCCCTTGCCCATCTCTGGGTCTTTGCACTGGCTGACTCCATGGCTATAATGTAAAGTAAATCAACTTTTAAAAAAATTGAAAAAATTTTCCCTAATTACACATTAAAACAATTTTTAAACTTTTTAAAAAAAAGTTTTGAGTTTCAAATTCTATCCCTCCCTCCCTGAGATGGTAAACAATCAGATATAGATTATACATGAGACATCATGTAAAAAATATTTCCATATTAGTCATTTTGAACAAGAAGACTTGAATAAAAGCAAAAGAATGAATGACAGTGAAAAATAGCATGCTTCAGTCCATATTCAATCAATATCAGGTTTTTCTCTGGAGGTGGATAGTATGCTTCATCATTAGTCCTTTGGGATTTTCTTGGATCACGGAATTGCTGAAAATAGCTGTCATTCATAGTTTTTCATCAAACAACATTGCTGTTACTGTGTACAACACTCTCCTGGTTTTGTTCTCTTCACTATGCATCAGTTCATGTAAGTCTTTACAAGGTTTTCTGAATCATCCTACTTGTCATTTCTTATAGCACAATAATATTCCATTACAATCATATACCACAGCTTGTTTAGCCATTCCGTAATTGATGGGTATCCCTTTGATTTCCAATTCTTAGCTACCACAAAAAAGAGTTGCTATAAATATTTTTGTACAAATAGATCATTTCCCCTCCCTTTTAAAAATGTCTTTGGGATATAGAACTAGCAGTAGTACTGCAGGATCAAAGATCTATGCACAGTTTTATAGCCCTTTGGACATGGTTCCAAATTGCTCTCCAGAAAGGTTGGATCAGTTCTATTTTCTCACATCCCCTCCAACATCTATGATTTTCCTTTTGTGTCATATTAGCCAATCTGATAGGTGTGAAGCGGTACCTCGGAGTTATTTTAATTTGCATTTCTCTGATCAATAGTGATTTAGAACATTTTTTTGTATGACTACAGATAGTTTTAATTTCTTTATCTGAAAACTTCCTATTCATATCCTTTGACCATTTATCAATTGGGGAATGTTGTATTTTGTATAAATTAGACCCAGTTCTCTATATATCTAAGAAATGAGGTCTTTATCAGAGTTCCTTGTTGCAAAAAAATTTTTCCCCAGTTCTCTGTTTTCTTTATAATTTTGATTGTATTAGCTTTGTTTGTAAAAAACAAAAACAAAACCAAAACTCTTTAATTTTATATGATCAAAATGATCTATTTTACATTTTGTAATGCTCTCTGTCTCTTGTTTGGTCATAAATTCTTCCCTTATCCACAGATCTGACAAATAAACTATTCGATGATTTTCTAATTTACTTATGCTATCACCTTTTATGAGTAAATCATGTACCCATTTTGACCTTATCTTGATATACAGGCAAAGCAACTTTTAAAACAAAACCCTTGCAACAAATATGCACCGTAATGCTAAACACATACTTGTACTGACGAGCTCCAAAAATATATCTCCTTCTGTATCTTGAACCCATCCTCCGTCAAGAAGCAGGCAGCATGCTTCAGTATCAGTCTGTGCTTGGTTACTGCACTGATCAGAGCTCTGAAGTCTCAGAGTAACTTCTCATTATATCACAGGGTAAAAACTGTTCTGTGCAATAGAAGTGGCCCATAATAAGAGCTTTGTGGATATAATTAGAGGATTACTGTACCAAATAATATTTGTGCTAAATAGAATGTAGAAAGGGAATTGAAAGAATAATTGGTAGGATTTGGATAATGAATGTTTCCTCCCCTCCGCTCTGTCTTTTGGAATCTCTTAACTGCCTTCAAGGTTTGGCTCAAGTTCTATATGAGACCTTTCCCGTTCCCCTCATCCTCCTCACTCCTTCCCCTCCCCAAACCACCTTATATCTCCTTTGTATATATCTCCATAGGATGTCCCAAAAAGTCTTAGGGCACTGTGACTTTTGGGGACATTGTTATAGATGCACACTGTCTCCCCTTATAGATTATATGTATGCTCATTGAGGGTAGGAACTATTTTCAGTTTTGTTTTTCTAGCTTTGGAATTTAGTACAATGCTTAGCATTCATATAGTGGGCATTTAAGAAATACTTGATAATTGATTAACTAATCCTAAACTAGTCACTTCCCTCTCTGGGTCTCAATTGTGAAATGAAGTTATGCTAGATAGGTTCTTGGGCAATTCCATTCAACTCTGAAATTCTATGTAAGAAGAAAAGGGTATGAATTGTAATAGAGGATGGAAGTGGGGGAAGGGAAGAAGTTCAAATCATTGGTTAGATAGGAAAGAAAGAAGGAAAAAAGAAAGAAAGGAAGGAAGGAAAGAAGGAAAGAGGGAGGGAAGGAAAGAAGGGAAAAAAAGAAATTTCTTGTTGGTGAGGGCTGTTGAATAGGAGAATTAAGTTCCAGAGGAAAGTTGAGGAATTTCCTTCCATGGGTATAGATCTCTCTATTTCCAACAGTTTAGGTAAGTCCTCAGTTTCTAAAGGATGGATTAGCCCTTTGACATTTACTACCCATGTGAATTTCCTGACACTTTACCAGTTAGTGACTCAGTTTTCCCTTGATAAGATAAAGGGATTGGACTAGATGGTCTTTGAACTCCCTTTCCTGCTCTTTCTAATATTTTATAATTCTTCTATGACTTCATCCCCAGAATTATATGAAATAATGTTTGAAAAGCAATTTGTAAATTGTAAAGTACACATACCCTCTCCTCTTTCTCCTTTTCCTTCCCTCTCCATCTTCTTGTCCTTTCTCCTCTCCAGCCCCCTTTTTTCTCCTCTTCTATTCCCCTTCTCCCTTCCCCTCTCCTCCCTTGTCTTCTTTTCCTCTCCTCTTTCAACCCCTCCCCTACTCCTACATTTCCTTCCTCTCCCCTCCCTACTTTCCCTCTTTTCCTCTCCTCTCTCATTAAAGTATATCAGAAGTTCTCAAAAGGTGATCCTAGGACTCCTGAGGGTCTCTGACATGCTTTCAAGAGGGTCTGAGAGGTCAAAGTTATTTTCATGGTAGTACTAACATTTTATTTTCTTTCCTCACTCTCATTCTGTCACAAGTGTACCATGGAGTTTTTCAGATTGTATATTCTATATTGCAAATAACCTTTAAGAAACCCATATAGTTTTGATGTAGTATCAATTATTATTAAAACATCATTATCTTGAAAGGCTATTAAAATATTCTTCCCTTTTTCCAATTACATATTTGCATGATTCTCGGTTTTCATCATATGCTTTAAAACAATACATCACGTGAGACTGAGTACAGAAAATACGAGAATCCAGTTGTCTTCTATTTGACAAGACCTTAAAGAGATTTGAAAAATATAAAAATGCCACCTTTCTCACTAAATTATTTTTGTTTTGGAAAATTAGTTATTTTTAATAAAAATTATTTTATGTATGCTAACATAATGGGTTTACTATTTTAAAAAGAATTAATATTTCAAATTTTATTCTTTTTAATTTTTAATCAAGTAAACATTAATAAATATAACCCACATAAACAAAAGCTGTTTGATCCTCAATAATTTTTAAGAGAGTAAATTTTTAAGAGTGGTCCATTGAGAACCACAGATCTGAAAGTGTAATCCCCTTGTCACTTCTCCTAAACGTCCAGCAGATGGTGGTGTCTAATAGAGCTGGAAAACCTCTGTGCTCTTGTTGAATAGCTTCTGCTTCTCAATTTCTCACCTGGAGTCAGAAAGTGGGAATCCGGAAGCAGGCCCTCTGGGGTTCTAAGACAGAAGCCACTGGCCTCACTTCCTCCTCCTACTGGATCACACAATGAAACCAAAGGGAGAGATGACAACTAGTCCAACCAGTCAATCAAGCTAAGGGCTGATTGATGTGCTGGAAAATGCTGGACTGAGAGTCAGGAGACCTTGAGTTTAATTCTGGTTCTGTCACCAACTGGCTCTGTGACCTTGAGCAAGCTAATCCCCTTCTCTGGGCCTTCCATCAGATGAGGAGGTTAAGGGGCTGAATGATCACTAAGGTCCCTATTGAGCCTTGATATTCTAGTGGTCTATGAATTCTGAGACAGCTTCTGTTTGCAATTGGATTCCTGCTGTGGGTAAATAGCTCCTCAAGCATCTGAGCTGACAGTCTCCCTTCAGGGTAATGACCTTCCTTCCAGATGTGTGGAGCCAGCAGAAATCCTGAGTCTATCCTGGCTGGGCTGGGTTAGTAAGAATATCACATACTTGGGGAACCATAAAGTACTTTCACATCTGTTTTTTCATTTGTTCTTATGACAAGCCCATGAGGTTGGCAGGAAAGGAGTTTTTATCCTCATTTTATAGAGACCCAGGGAAGTAGAGCAATGGACTCAGGATTTCTCATCAGCCTCATAGCAAGGCCAAGATTATTAGCCACATCCCTTTATCTCTGCCCCAGTGCTTCTACTACTGATCCAGGCTGCTTCTCTCCCTGGGTTACTTAGAGTTACCAGTGAGGAGGAGTGAGGAACTGACTTTCTTGGAAAAAGGCACTAGAAAAATGCCACAGAGCACTGATAATGATTGTGAGAGTGGGGACAGAGGCACTGAAGGAAATCAAAGGGCTGTGGGTTCTAGCCTCAAGAGTCAGATGCTCATAGAAAGAGGATGCCAAAGGAAGACATAATGAATTAAAGCAAGGGAGAAGGCAGGAGAGAGTGAGAGTGCTCGAAGGAAGACCTTTGGATCTTTGGGTCTGATCTCCAGGCAGCACAAGTACAAGCTAAGCTCTCTGAGGACATTAGTGCCCCCTTTTCTTCCTCTCTTCCTTATCCCTGTCATAGTTTCTCTCTCTTGATCCTTAAGAAATGCAAACTTTCTGATTGCCTGGTCATTTCTCTTTGAGTTCAAATCCTTCTTAAAGCCAACTGAGTTGGAGTATTTTGAGAAAAGGATCCAGGAGGTCTCAGTCATAGAAATACATGTTCTCTGACTACTAAACTCTTTGTACCTAAAGAGGGCAGGATCATATCAATGTAACTCACCTGGAGGCTTTTCTAGGAGCTTAGAATCACAGTGTCATGGGACCTTAAAGAGAACAGAGGATGTTAGAACTGGAAGGGACCTTAGAGAATACAATGGTTAATCCTAAATTTTACAGTTGAAGAATCTGTTGGTTTAAGGAAGACAAAATGCTGCAGTGGAAAGTATTTGATCTGGGATGAGATCTGGTTTTAAATCCTGCCTTAGACACTCACTTCTGTGACCTTGGGCAAGTCATTTAAGTTCCCTGAGCCCCATTTTCATTATCTGCAAGTTGAGGTAGCTGGACTAGATGACCTTTGAGCTAGTTCTTGATCCACGAGCCTACCTATGAAACAACCATTCCAAAGTCATAGGTTTTCATTCCAATTCATTAATTGGGGGCCAAACTACTGATTTGTTCAGTCATTTTTCAATCATGTCTGACTCTATGTGATTTCATTTGGGGTTTTCTTAGCAAAGATACTGGAGTGGTTTGCCATTTCCTTCCAAATCATTTTATAGGTTAAGAAACTGAGGCAAACAGGATTAAGTGACTTGCCCAGGGTCACACAGCTAGTAAATGTAAAAGGCCAGATTTTAACTCAGGAAGAGGAGTCCTCCTGACTCCAGGTCTGGTACTCTATGCACTATGCCACCTAGCTGCCCTTTATCTCCTGATGCCCACCTTAGATAAGACCCTGTGTCCACCTTAGAGTTAGTATTACTGCTTTTTTGTGGTTTCAGATTACCCACCATCAGTCAGGAGTTATCAGCCCATGATTACTTCTCAGCCTTCCAAGGGTAAGGAAAGAGATAAATGAGAGACACACAGTCCATGAAAGAAACACAAGCTGGAGTGGTAGATGAGCTTGAATAAATACCCATTTACAGAAGTCCTGGTTGATGCGATGACTTGAGCCTGGAATCATTGTTTGAGGGGGAGGCTACAGGGTCAACACAAGGTCTTGCTTTTGGATTGTCATTGGCCATCTTCATCCTCATCAATATTATCACGTACCTATACTATGCTCAATAGAGCAGTGTTTTAGAATAAAAGACACATGGTGTTTGCCTTCCACAGCTCACAGCCACCAAGACATGAGGAACAGAATACACAATATTTCTCTCCTTCCTTTTTTTAGAGGTGTGTGGTGGAGGTGATAGGGGTAAAAACCTATAGCATATGGAAATAAGTGAAGGGAAGGAAGAAATATTTATATAGCACCTACTGCACCAGGCTTAGTGCTATGTGTCTGTGTGTGTATGTATGTATGTATGTGTATATATATATATATATATACACATATGTATTTTACAAATATTACCTCATTGGAGCCTCATAGAAACCTTGGAAGATAGGTGCTATTATTATCTGCATTTTACAGTTGAAAAAACCGAGGTGAACGGAGAAGTGCAGTGATTTGCCCAAAGCCACAGAAGTTCTAAATATGTGAGGCTGGATTTTTAACTCAGGTCTTCTTGATTCCAGGTCTAACTTTCTATCCACTGGCCCACTAACTGCCTTACTATGTGTGGTATGGTAAAAAGCTGATGAACGAATGGATAGATGGATGGAAAAGCATTCATTATAGAGCTCCTTTGTGTCAAGCATTGTATTAAATGCTGGGGATACAAATACAAGCAAACAAGATAGTCCCTGCCCACAAGGCGCTTACATTCTGATAGAAGATGACATACTTGTGCGGGGGTGGGGTGGGGGTGTGTGTGACAAGAGTTGGAAATGGGGACAAGGTAAGGCAGAGAGAAACAAGACTTGGAGATAGTAACTGGCATTTATAGAGAGTTTATTATGTGCTATGCACTGTGCTAAGCGCTTTACAAACATCTCATTTGATTCTCACAACTGTGCAAGGTAGATACTATTATATCACAATTTTACAGATGAGGAAACTGAGGCAGACAGAGGTTAAGTGACTTGCCCAGTGCTCTGTGTACTGTAGCACCAGTTAGCTGCCATGGCCAGGGAATGGAGACAGAAACAAACATTGGAAGAAGCATATGCTCAACTTGATCAAAGAATACTAGATTTGAAGTCAAAGAATCTGAGTTCAAATCCCACTTCTGTCATTTACTGTCTGTGTGACCTTGGACAAGTCACTGAACATCCCTGGGTCTCAGTTTCCTTCTCTAAAATGAGGGAGTTAGACTATGGCTTCTGAACTCCCAGCTCTAAATATTTGATCCTATGAACTTTCATTGAACCCGGAAAATGAGAGCTGAGTACCATCCCTCAGGCCCGACTGAGCATAAGCTCCCCTTCTCCTCAGCAGAGCTCTCAAGGGAAAATTCCACCTTTACCCATCTGACTTAGGAAGCAACTATTCCCAACTTAAATTTTTAAAAATGCTCTATTTTTCCACAGTCTTGGGCCACTACAGACCATCTGTTGCATATCATCACTATTGTTCAGTCATGTCTGACTCTCCATGACCCCACTTGGGGTTTTCTTGGCAAAGACACTAGGGTGCTTTTCCATTTCCTTCTCTGGCTCATTTTATAGATGAGGAAACTGAGGCCAACAGGGTTAAGTGACTTGCCCAGGATCACACAGCTAGTACGTGTCTGAGGCCAGATTTGAACACAGGAAGAAGAGTATTCTTGGCTCCAAGCCCATGCTCTATCTACTGTGTTACCCAGTTACTCCAAGCTGCATATCACTATCCTGCCCCAGGTACTGGCCTAAACGCTGAAGCAATTGACCTGATGTGCTGGAGGTGAAACAGGAGTTCTCTGAGAGGCTGACACAACCCTATCCTCCTCAGGCTTTTATCCCATATTAAATCTCTCCTTAGTCCCCTTGGTCTCTTCCTCTCAGCTAAAGGTGGGTTTTAAAGGTATATAAAGCTCTAAGGTCTGTAAAGTATTGACCTAGATTACTTCTGATCTTCATGACACACCCTCCATTTTACAGATGAGGAAGTTGAGACCCAGAAAAGTTAAAAGCAATTTGCCCATGATCCCATACCTAGGAAATGTCAGAGGTGGGACTTGAACTCGTCCTCCTTGAAAAAATTATTTTTAATTTAACAAACCCCCACTAAGATGTGCATTTCCACATAAAAACAGAACAGAAAAAATATATACAGACATATATCTGCCCAGCTTGCTTCTTACTACAAGTACACAACCAATTTAACATGCTATTTTTAAAACTGTCTTGCTTGTCTGTATTTCCTTCCTTCATTTTAAAAAATGCTTTAATAACCCTCTTTTCTTACTTTTCTTCTTTTTTCATTTTGATAACGCTCTTCCTAGCCCTCCCTTCTGCACTTCTCCCCATTTGAAAGAAAGAATACCCTAATGCCCTTATATCAATATGTTTAGTAAAATAAAACAAATCCCCACATCGGTCACTTTGGAAAATATCATGTCCCATTCTGTACCTTGAGGTCATCACCTCAGCATCAGGCCTTGTGAACACAGCTCTTACTCACTCTCGACTTTAGCGACTCTGAGTATTTTCAACTGCCGACCCTTGGCTCCTTTTAGTATGGCCCAGGTCCACTTCAACCCTTCGCTTCCCCTGAATTTCCGCAAATGGACATCCTGCCCCAGAGAACTGAACCTGCATTCCCATCTTCCTTTTGCCCTACCCCGCCTCCTTTTCCTGAGTATATGGCTGGAGATATTTGGGAAAAGGTCAGTCCACAGATGCCCAAGGAAGGAAGTGCTGATGCTACACATTCTTTTCAGCAATAATATTTGTCATAGGAAAAGATGATAGGAACAATTTGGAGAGACATGAGATTAGGCTTGACTGACGCTCTTGTAGTAGAAATAACATTCCTTTTCATTATTGACCTCCTGCCTCTCTTCCCAGCCTCCTCCTGCACCCACCTCTGGGCTCTAGCTGGGTGAGAGGGAGCCTAAGCAGGGTTTGTTCACCCTAACCCTTCAGCCTTCTTCCTGCTCAGTAAATTGTGGTTTTTGCACATCCTCTTTCTGCTACTGCTTCTCAGCTTTGGAGATTATTGGGTTCCTCACAGAGCTACGTTTTTTAACCAAACTATCTATCCATCTCAGAGGCCCTGAGAGACCTCAGGCCCTAGGTTCTAACCTAGCTCTAGCACTTTCTCACCAAGTGTGTGATCATAGAAAAGTCTCTTAGGGATGATTTATGTGAACTGATACAAGGCAATTTATGAAGGATCAGGAACAGAATTTACTCAGGAACTGCAACAGTATAAAGGAAAACAGCTTTGAAGGCTTCTGAACTCTGATTAATGTAGTGACTAATTGTAACCTCAGGAAACTGTGGTAAAACATGCTTCCTTCCTTTACTTAGAGAGGTGGTAGACTAGAGGTATGGAATAAGGCATACGTTGTCAGAAATGCCCCACATGTGATTTATTTCACTTTGATGCATATCTATGACAAGGGAGGATTCTACTGGGGAGGGAAGTCATTTTAAAGTGGAGGGAAGGGAAGAGAAAAAACATCTATACATCACCTATTATATACCAGGCCCTTTTACAAATGTCTCATTGGATCTTCACAACAATTGGTAGGTAGATATTACTACTAATTCTCATTTTACAGTTGAGATAACTGAGGTAAACAGAGGTTAAGTGACTTCCTCAGTCACATAGCTAGTGAGTATTGGAGACTGGATTTGAATTCATTTCTTGAATCTAGGCTCCGTGCTCTAGCTACTCTATCACCAGCTGCCTTTGAAATAAAAGAGATGTAAAAAAAGGATAAAAAAATTATTTTTTATTAAAGAAAAAATCTGCTAGCATCTGTAAGCCTCAGTTTCTTACAGTATAAACTGGGTTTATGTGTACTATCTACTTTTTGGAGATGCTGTGAGGAAAGTTCTATACATACCTGAAAGTTCAATAAAAATATGAATAATAATCACGATAATTATTATGATTATTATCTAAATTGGGGAATGGGCAAAAGAGAAAAAAATTTTATCTTTCCACCCCTGAGAATCAGCCCAGATAATCCATTTTAATTCTGAGAAATTCTAGTTATCTGGCCAAACCACACTCTATGCGAGATACCAAGAAAGAAAGAAGTCAGTTCTAGTATCTTCTTGGGAAGACTTTAAGTTGTCCCCCAAAAACTCTCAGATAAATTCAAACTCTAAGTCACCTGGTTCTCTACTTCCAGTATCTACAAATCGCCTTCAAGACCTCTTCACCACAGGCCTAAATTAAATAATACTCCCTTTAAAAAGTCAAGAGGAGCCAAGAAATCTGCCTGAAAGTTTTGTCTATTCATTGAACTCTTTAATTTTTTTTATCTCACTCTTGTTGATCTGGAATTGAAACTAGACCTGTCACTTCACTGGTACAGTCAACTCCCAGATATGGAAAATTTCTTTACCAATTCATGTTGACTCCTTTTCTGTAACTTCTAGTCTTAGAGAGTTGTTAAGAACACTAACAAGTTAAATGAGTCTCCTAAGGTCCTGTTGTTGCTCAGTCACTTTTAGTCATGTCTGACTCTTTGAGACCCCATTTGGAGTTTTCTTGACAAAGATACTAGAGTGGTTTGCCATTTCCTTCTCCAGCTCATTTTATAGATGAGGAAACTGAGGCAGACAGGGTTATGTGACTTGCTTAGGGTCACACAACTAGTAAGTATCTAGGGCCAGATCTGAACTCAGGAAGATGAGTTTTTCTGACTCTAGGTCAGACACTTTATCCAATGTGCCACCTGGCTGCCCTGTGCCTAGAGTTACACAGCAAATATTTACCAGAGGCAGGATCTGAATTCAAATCTTCCTGGTTTTAAGATGCACTACCTATCTACTTTGTCATGCTGACTTTTTATTGATACTGAAATTTACTGATACCTTTTCATTTTCATATGACCTTCATTTCCTAACATACTCTTCCCTACCCCTACCCAGAGAGTTTGTTCCCTGTAACAAACTCCAATAAAGAAAGAAAAAATGAGTTCACTGTATTCTTTAAAAAAAAAGTTTTATTTTAAACTTACTATCAACAAAACAGTCAAATAAGCAAACAAAATACAGCCATGTATAAAACAATCAAGTCCAAATTAATTATATTTTATCAAAAGAAAAAATGCAGCTATACATTTTGACAAAATAAAGACATCTTATTTGTTTCTAAGACCCTTTCCCCATCTCCTTTTCTTTTTTGTACTTATCAAGTTTTGTTAGTTATTATTTTTTTAAAGTTGTAATTTTCATTGCCTGCTCTTACACATAGAGGAATCTAAGGCCATGATGCAGCTTTCGAAGTCTCAGATTCCACTGCTTCTCCACTCTACTTTGCTGTTTGCCAGGGCCCTTCCAGCCCATTTGACCTTTTCTTGGTTTACTTCCAGAAGCTGTGGGATCTTGCTTTAAGAACCTCTTTAATGGAGGAACTGAAAGTCCTGACTCCTATAAGTGCCTGTGTTCTAAACAGGGAATGGCCCTACACTGACCTCCCAGATCTCAGGCTCACCAGGCTCCCACAAAGCAGTACCATTTTCCCTGCCAGAGGCAAACATTTACACTGACTCAAGTACTTCCTGCTTTGGGATCAGTGGGAGAAATGGACAACCTTACAGATGTTTCCTGAAAGAGCTAGGGAGCAGTCTACACTGGACCAAAAAATAACTTTGTGAGTGTCATTCTCTCTTACTGGTCTTTACTGTAGCCAATATGAATATTTCCTCTACAAACCAAAACAATATTCTTCTCCTTCCCCTAGTCAGATTGGACCTAAATACCATCCTTTTGAGCAGTGATAGCTGAAAAAGGGTTAAGACTCTACCGATTCTGAAATAACTCCAAAGCCCAATTGCTTTACCAATTGCTTTCAGCAAAACTCTTCAAGTCTGGTCAGCTGGAGACAGAACTGTCCATAGAATAAAGGAAAGCCCAGGTCTACACTTCAAGGGTCCACTTTCTGGCCACAGGACAGTGACTCAAAGGCTACTGGGGGTAAGAGGAAGATGTATACTCTAAAACTGGGTACTAGAAATGACCGGAGGCATAGAGATGTATGTAGTGATGCAATGGATTCTTTTTTTTTTCCCCTCCCTCTTCCATTTGAGTTGTTGGGGAGAATGAATGATATGAATGAGGATGAGTTGGGTTGGTAATTGATGAAGGTGAAGAAGGAGCACCATAGTCAACTGAAAAAGGAGGAAGACGGGAGGGTTTCCTTTTTTTGATATGTAGAAATGACAAGATGAGTGCTCAAGACTAATCTTTGCCTGGCTTGAGAAACTAGTAGATCCAGTGACTGTTACAGCATTGAAGGCATCATAAAGCACAACAGGAAGTTAGGGGGAGACAGAGACAGAGTGATGTCACACTCATCTTCATGGACTAACCAGGATTAGTTACAGCCCCAAGAGATATGCAAATAGAAAGGGGAGACACCATCCTACTGAGGAATTCGTAAGAATTGCCTCATAGAGAAAAGAAACAGGGTAATATAGTGACAGAAGTAGTAACCCTGGAATCAGGGGACCAGTGTTCAAATTTCACTTCTGCCACTTGGCAATTCACTCAACTTCCCTGACCCTTTGTTCTCTTATCTGTAAAATGAGGGGCTTGAGAGGAAGAGATAAAGCTGAGAGAAATACCATAGAACAATATCCCTAATGAAAATTGATACAGAAATGTTGAATAAAATATTAACAAAGAGGCTATAGCAACATATTGCGAAGATTCTATACTATAATTAGGGTAGATTTATACCAGTTATACATTAATGTATTAGCCAGGGGAGATGGCCCCTTTAATGGGGCATAGAAAAGAAAGACATCAGGCTGGGAGGGAAACAGCAACAGTTACTATTGATAATCACTCTGAAGCCAGGAGGGTCCAGAAGAAAGCTTAATGTTGTCCAGTATATGAGCTTCAGAGTGCTGTAGGTTTAAGGTTTTGGGAAAGGAAGGGAAGGAAAAGGAAAGGAAAAGAAGGGAGGGGAAGGGACAGGAAGGCACAGGAAGGCACAGGAAGGGAGAGGAGGGGAAAGGAAAGGAAAGGAATCTAGCCAGTAAAACCCAAGTTAACTGGGCATCTTCTAGCCATCCAAATTTACCTTCCTTTGGAGAGAAGAAGGAAGGGGAGGGGGAGTCAGACAGGAGAGGAGGAGCTGAGTTACCCAGCTACCTGGGTTCCAACTTAGGCAGCTGTCTACTCATAGATTGTGGACAATGCATGGCCTGAAATCAGGAAGACCTGAGTTCAAATCTGACTTCATACACTTACTAGCTGTATGACCCAGGGTAAATCACTTAATCCTGCTTGCCTCAGTTTTCTCCTCTGTAAAATTAGCTGGAAAAAGAAATGGCAAACTGCTCCAGTATCTTTGCCAAGAAAACCCCTATAGGATCATAAAGTTTCTGACTGAATGACAATGAACATTAAGGAAAATTTTGAGCAGAGTAGATCATATTAATAACAAAACCAAACAAAATCTCATAATTATATTAATAGAGCTAGCACTATCTGTAATGCAGAAACACTAGAGGCCTTTCCAACAAGATTAGGGATAAAGCCAAGATATCCATTAGCCCCAATATTACTTAATCTAGTTTCATAAAAGCTAGCTATAGCATTTAGACAAGAAAAAGTTATTTCATAAATAAACATAGGCAAAAAGGAACAAAACCATTGCTTTTTACAGATGACATGATGATCTGCTTAGAGAACTCTGTCAAATAAAATTGATAAAAAACCCCACTAACTTCAGCAAAGTAGCAGGATATAAAAGAAACCCCACAAATCACCAGCCTTCCTGTATATTATCAATAAG
Source organism: Notamacropus eugenii (assembly GCF_028372415.1). Taxonomy (NCBI): domain Eukaryota; kingdom Metazoa; phylum Chordata; class Mammalia; order Diprotodontia; family Macropodidae; genus Notamacropus; species Notamacropus eugenii. The sequence continues at coordinate 479,355,256 of NC_092872.1, read as the reverse complement.
ACCCAAGATGAAGAGATAGAAAGAGAAATTCCATTCAAAATAACTGAAGAATGTATAAAATGTTTTAGAGTCTACCTAACAAGAGATGTATAGGAATTATATGAATACATCTACAAATGTTCGTTCCAGGGCAAAATAAAAGTCGACAGAACTAAATAACTGGAGAAATATTAATTGCTCAGAGTTGGGCTATACCAATACAATAAAAGATAATACTATCTAAATTAACTTATGGTGTGCTATCAGTCAGACTATCTAAGGATTACTTTATAAAGCTAGAAAAAATAATATTTATCTAGAAAAACAAAAGATAATGCATTTCACTACTAGGCATATTCTTCAAAGAAATCAAAGAAAGAGAGAAAGAACTCCCATGAACAGGTAGGTCTTTTTGTTGTATTAAAGAATGGGAAACCAAAGAGGTGCCCATCACTTGGGGGACATGACTGAACAAATTATAATTGAAGATTATTGCAAACTAAAAAATGATAAAAAGGAATGTACTCAGAAAAACCTGAAGAAACTTTTATAAACTGATGCTAAGTGATATAAAAAGAAGCAGGAAAATAATTATACAATGACTCCGACATTGTAAAGAAACACAGCTTTGAAAGGCATAAGAATTCTGATAAATGCAATGATTATTCAGCACTCCAGAGGATCACTGGTGAAGCATGCTTCCCACCTTTTCACAGAGAGGGGATTAGAACTTCAGAATGGGACATCTTTGGTCACCTACGGCTGGATTTGTTCTGCTAACTCTGCTAACTTCTTACAAGAAAATTATGCTTTGGGTGGGTGGGGGGTAAGGTGAGAGGATTGGAGCAAAGAATTGGAGGAGATAGGGATTCCAAAAGAAAAAGGAAGAAAAGAGCATCTGTGAAGCATTTAAAGAAAACATATAATCCATTCTAAGACATTTACTAACTACTGGTGTGGCTATGGGCAAGTCAACCCTGGAAGAAGAAGAAGAAGGAGAAGGAGGAGGAGGAGGAAGAGGAGAAGGAAGAGGAAGAGGAGGAGGAGGAGGAGGAGACAAAACAGGTGAGACAGCTTCGGAACTAACTTACTGACCTGGCTACACTGCTTTGGATCTTCTCTGACTTTACCATATCCCTAGGAAGGTCATTATTGGGAAAACCTTTTCATCCTACAAAATCCCATTGGCCTTACTCCATCCCAGATTGCACTATTTTGGGATTTCTCTGACTTCTCCCCTGTCTCTCCTAGCACAGAATGAATGTAAATACTAAATAGTAATTGTTTCTCTTTTACCCCAGAACCCTGAGGGTTTTCCCCTCCCAATTTGATTTTTTTATTATTAAAGGGGTCATCCCTTGAGTAACTATTCATTGAATGGGGGTATCTCACTGAAAGTGAGAATCTGATAAAACCTTAGCCTAAAAGGGCCAGGGTCCCCCATTGCATCCTGGGTCATGTCCAGTCATCCTGATGAATATCTGGCCACTGGACCCAGATGGCTCTGGAGGAGAAAGTGAGGCTGGTGACCTTGCACAGCCCTCCCTCACTCAAATCAAAGTCAACTGCAAGCCATGTCATTGTCTCCCTGATGTCATGGTCCTCTTTGAGAATGAAGGACAAACACAATGCCCTGTCCCTGCATTGTCCCACTAGCTTCTTCACCTCTCTTTCAGCTTCCCCTTTTGCATGTTATCTTTCCCCGTTAGATTGAGGGCAGAAACTTTCTATTTTCATGATTATATCCTCAGTATTTAGCTGGGGTAACAAGGTAGAGCCAGAGTCCGGGTCTGGATTCAAGAAGACTCATCTTCTTGAGTTCAAATCTGGCTTCAGACACTTAATACTATAGTTGTGTGACCCTGAGCAAATCACTTGACCCTGTTTGCCTCAGTTTCCTCATCTGTAAAATGAGCTGGAGAAGGAAATGACGAACCGCTACAGTGTCTCTGCCAAGAATACCCCAAATGGAGTCATGGAGAGTAGTACATTACTGACTGAAAATAACTGAACAACAGCAAATCCCTGGTGCTCACCACAGTCCCTGGTAGGAATGTTTAATAAATGCCTATTGAGTGAGTGACTACTGAGTTTACATTTTTTTAAAAAACAAGCTGTACATAACTAGGTTCACAGTTTTATAAGCAATTTTCTTTTTCTAGGCTTTGCCTATGGAAATATTATTTTTTTCTTTGTAAAATTTCATTTAAAAAATTAATGGGAGATTGGTCTAAAAGACTCCGAAGGTCCTGTTCAGCTCGACCTCGATCATATGACTCGGGTACTCGGAACAGTTAGGTGGTACAGTGGATAGAGCACCAGCCTGGAGTCAGGAGGGCCTGAGTGCTTGGGTACTTGGGTATTCAGGTACAAATCTTCCACTAGAAGAGCCTTTAGATTTGAAACTGTGATTTGATTTTATTTACATACATATTTGGGACCAATTGTCACTCCTTTCAAGTGTCTTTTATTTTCTTCCTCAAAAATAAATTTCAAACAAAATGAATTTCTTCTGTATTATGAGCTGTATGTTTGCATGTGGAGAGTCAAGTCTGAGTACACTTGTACTTATATACAGTATTCCAAGTTTCCTGGGTTGTGGCTATGAGCCAAAAGAATGAGAAAATCTCTCCCCAAATCCCCAGTCAATCAGTCCTTCATGGCATGAGAGGCTCTGACACAAGAGTGACATAAAATCAGCCATGAGAATTGAACTGGGCATGTTTAGCCAGAAGAAGATAAGACTCAGAGGATGATAGTGTTACTGTCACCTGGAAGCTTTGGTGTTCTGCCAGAGGGTAGAACTCGGAGGAATGAATGTAAAGTTCCGTTTGTTGTAGAGTAGCTACCCCCCTCCCCACTTCTTCCTTACCCCCATTTGGAGTTTTCTTGGCAAAGATACTGGAGTGGTTTGCCATCTCCAGCTCATTTTACAGATGAGGAAACTAAAGCAAACAGGGTTAAGTGACTTGCCTAGAGTCACACTGCTATAAATGTCTGAGGCTGAATTTGAACTCAAGAAGATGAATCTTCCTAGTGGCAAACACCAGTGCTCTATTCACCGTACCATATAGCTGCCTGGATATAAAATTATGAAGAGGTAAATTTAGGCTTAATGACCGGAAAACCTTCTTAATAAGGACACAATGGATAGCACCAGACCTCTCGTCAGGAAGTCCTGAGTTCAAATCCAATTTTAGATACTTACTTACTGTGTGATCCTGAACTTGAACTTCTGTCTGTCTATTTCCTGATCTGTAAAATGAGAATAAAAATAGCAACAGTGCCTACCTCCTATGTATGTTATGAGGATAAAATAAGATTTTTGTGAGAATTTTGCAAACCTTAAAGCATTATAGAAATGCTAGCTATTAAAATCAATAATTAGAGATATCCAAAATTAGAACTGGAGATATGGTGGATTCCCCTTCATTGAAGGTCTTTAATCAGAGACTATATGACCACCTTTCTGGTACACTATAGTGGAGTATTTTTTTTGAGTATAGATTGGATTAAAGAGCCACCAAGTTGCCTTCCATCTGGTTTATTTTTAAGGCAATTAGGGTTTAAGTGACTTGCCCAGGGTCACACAGCTAGTAATGGTCTAAGGTGGGATTTGAATTTAGACTCCAGGGCTAATGCTCTATCCACTGCATCCCAGCTGCCCCAGGTCCCTTTCAATCTAAAATGCTAGGATTCTGTGCCTCTGCTCGTCCTCACCAAGGTATACAGTTAGCAATGCTCACTTTGCTGCTCCTGTATGATCTCTCTTTTCCTTTCAAGGCTGCTCCGACAGTGTTAATGCTAACACAGCAGAACATGTGGTGGGTAAGGGAAATCCACTGTGTGATAGCTCTGGGCCCCCATTCTTCCTTTCATGACATTTTTTTCCTGTGCTCACTCAGAACAACACTGACGGTTGGATTCAATGCCTTCTGGAAAATATCAACAGGTTCAGACAGTATAGGCAACCCTGAAAACAGGTTTAAAAGAAGTTATTAGCCCTTCTGAGCCTTAAGTGATATTACTGATACTATCTTGGGCCCTGTGAATAGCAAATAAAGTATGTGCCTTTCTCACCCATCTGTCATTCTCAGATAGCATTGGTATCATTGAATCATAAGACCCTAGAATCTTTGGGTTGGAGCAACTTGGAGCAACATCCAGTCCGATCTCCCACCCCATGCGTGAATCCCCTCCATAGAACCATTACCAGACCTTTACTCCTGGGCCTCCAGTGATAGGAAGTTCACTAGATCAGAAAGAAGTTTCTTCCATGGTTGTACAGCTCTAGTTTGACAGAGTGTTCTTTCTCAGAATAAGCTGAAATCTACCCCCTCCCACACCCAGAGCTTCCATCCATTGGTTCTAGTTCTGAATCTGTAGATATATAGAATTGGGCTGCTCCCTCCAAATGACAGCATTTCAATCATCAGAAGAAAGATGACATCTTTCTTTAGTTTTCTCTGTTCCAAGCTAAATATTCTCATTCTCTCAAAATTCTTTCCCAGTTTGTTCAATTTACTTGAACCAACACAAAGCGCCTATTCTGTGCAAGGACCCATTTTGAGAGGATGCAAGACAAAAATGAAACAATTTTTACTCTCAAGCAACTGAGATTTATTTCACTGGCATGTTTTCACATCAATGCCACTCATGTTTGAAGACAGAGTCCCATAAGGCAAAAACTCTGCAGTTGCTTCCTTCTGTGCCTGCTTCCTATAATTATTCAACCTTTTCTCCTATTTTAATTTTGCCCGTTCTCTTAGGTTCTGCTCTGATCTGATCTTCTCCATGAAGTCTTCCTTGCTCTGAAACCATAAACCTACAATGTCCTCTTGTCTTTTGAACTAAACATACTACACCATAGGCTCTGACTTATCTATATACAGCTTCAGAATATCTCTTCTGTTGTCCAAAAATTAAAGTTTTTACTGTCGTTTAACTTCCCAGACATATGTATGTCTCATTAGCCCGATTACATTGTAAGCTCCACGAAGGCAGTAACATGCTGAGCTTGGCACTATTGATCAATAAAAATATGTTGAATGAGTAAATGATTTTAAAAATTTAATCCAGTTTTCTGCCCCACTAGGTACTGAGGAATATCTCAGAGTGATTCCAGTTGATTTAATCTAGCCCATTTATTTGCCCACATCAGAAATAATTTTTACCTCTATATTATCCTAATTTAGCAGCATGAGATCACCAAGTGATACTCTCTCAGCTGGTTTGAATACAGTGATGAGAAGGGGGATTGGGTGGATCCCAGATATCAGAGCTAATTAAAAGTCCACATTCCATTTTCTTATTTATCTATTGCCCCAGTCATGGTCTGGCAGTCATCAATAAACATTTATTAAGCACCTACTATTGTGCCAGGCAATGTGCTAAGTACTGGTGAAACAAAGAAAGCCAAAAGACTGAATGCTTTCAAGGAGCTCAAGATGGAGGAGACAACTATGTAGAAACAAATCACGTATAGGATAAATTGGAGATAATCAACAGAAGGAAGGTGCCAGAATTAAGAGGGGTCAGGAAAGGCTTCCTGCAGAAGGCAGAATTTTAGCTGGGACTTGAAGAAAGCCAGGGAATTCTGGGGACAGAGATAAGGAGAGAAAGTTCCAGGGAAGGGAGACAGTCCATAAAAATGCTTGAAATTATCCTTTTTGAAAAATAAGTAGGCCAATGTCCCTGGATGGGATGGCAGAGGAGAGGGGTGTGTATGTGTGTGTGTGTGTGTGTGTGTGTGTGTGGCTGTGGCTGTGTGGTGGTGGTGGTGATGTGGTTAGATCTGATACATTTGTTGTTCATACCTCAATATTCCCATTTACAAAATGGGTATGGAGGGACAAATATATTCCAAAAAATAATTAAGTAAATAACATAATACCACTCTCCCTCGAGAAACTACAAAGACAAGCTTGTTGGTTTGTGCAGAGGGAAAGTTTTGCTGCTTTAATTGTCTTTGATGAACTAAATTGTTTTTGTGACAATTTTTCAGAGCTCATGATGACTCAGGAAGAAAATATTGCTTGGCAGATTCTAAAAGAGTCCAACTTGACCAACAATCCATGCATGAAGACGTTGATATGAAACTCATTCTCTGGACCGTGGCAATGAAACCCCTAAATATTGGGTGGCAGCTGTTTACCATTTCAGAGGTTCTCTGGGCCTTCTTCCAAGTGAGTTTATTTTTAACATACTGGCTTTATTAAATGAATTAAAAAGTAAACATGGAGGATTTCAAAAGGCCTCCCTCGAAGTTATGGAGGGAACCTTCGTGAGAAGAACTAATCTCTGAACGCTAAAGGCCAGAACTGTTACTATAAACAAAGGGCAGAATGTCACTCTCTCTCTCAGCAGAAACAAAACCATGGCAAGGCAAGGGTGGGGTGCCACCTGGCTGTCCGAGTAGAGGTGTGGGTATGGGGAACTGAGTTCAAATTCCAATTCTGGTGGTGATTTTCTCCTATGAATTCAATTCTATTCAATAATCTTAAAGAGCATGGTCTTAGTGCTGAGGATATAAAGGCAAAAATGGAAAAACTATGTCTGCCCTCAGGGAGTTTACCTTCTATTGGGGGGTTACAATATATAAGCATAAAAAAATACAAAATTATTTGAGGGGAGAGCATCAATAATTTGAGAGATTAAGAAAGACTTTGGGCAGGACATAGCACCCAAGATGAGCCTTGAAAGAAGCTAGGAATTCTAAGAGGTGAGAAAGAACTATATTTCAGGCATGGGAAATATCATTTATGTAAAAGTGTGGAGGTAGGAGATCAGGAAATAATAAATGGTCCAATTTAACTGGTAGGTAGAGTATACAAAGGGAATAATGTCATGTGGAATAAATCTAGAAAGGTATGATAGAACCTTCCTAAAAAGCTAAGCTGAGAAGTTTGTATTTTATCCTAGAGACAACAGGAAGCCTGAAAAATTCTTAAGCAGGGAGTGACTTGGCCAGACCTATGCATTGGGAGGACAATCTTGACAAGCGTGTGGAAGAGGATTTGGAGAGTGTGATTCCACTTTAATTCTATAGGCCTCCACTTCTCTGTTGATAAAATGGTGAAGTAGTTGATGACTGTTTTTCTTATGGTGTGTCCACCACAGTGGTAAGGACCTGGGGGGAGGGAGAGGTCTGAGGGAGGTACAAAAGAAACACATGACATGGTCTGTTGGGGGTGTAAGCTCAGTTTTCACGTGGACAGTCTTGGGCAGGTAAAAGTGAGGACCTCTAAACCTCAGAGTTCTCATGAGGCCTCCCAGGGAACAGCTGGGAATTGAGGCGTGAAACATGGGCTATCTCGTGCATTTCCACCTCTTTTCAGTGGGAAACTTGCTGGGGAGAGCATCCCACCCTTGAGATTGGCCCGTGGTCTGAGCACACCTGTTGTTGACTAGCTAGGGGCTGAGAGCACGCACGGTATTCACATGCAAACTATGTGGCGGGAGAGCTTAAGTAGGGTCAGGAAAGCCTGAAGGCGCTCTTTGCACTGAGGGGCCCCTGGAGGGAAGAGGGTCCCCCCCTCTCCCGCTCCCATCCTCTTGCTGTATGATCCTTGCCCCTTGGGAGGAGGAGGATTCCTCTCTCCTGAGGAAGAATTCACCCTGCACATGTAACTAAGACCCTGAATAAAGCCTAACCCTTGTTCGACTCTGGAAAGTCTCTTCTCTCAACATGTTTATCCGGCTGATCTCCGAAGACCTGCAACAGGTAAGAAAGGCTCGGGTAGCCCTTCGGCCTCTAGGCCGAACAATGGTCCCTGCCAGCGAAGAATTTATGATCTTTTTGAGGGGACAAGTCCCAAACACATAACAATTGGGGAGGAACACTTCCAAAATCTGTAGTTTCTTGGATAAGGATAATTTCTCCACCAATTGTCGTTCAGTCACATCTGACTCTTTGTGAGGCTATTTGGGGTTTTCTTGGAAAAGATACTGGAGTGGTTTGTCATTTCCTTCTCCATGTGGATTAAAGGAAACAGAACTTAAGTGACTTACTCAGGGCCACACAAGGTTTGTAGGTGTCTGAGGCCTCATTTGAACTCAGATCTTCCAGATTCCAGGCCCAGCACTTAAAATCCACTGAACCATTCAGCTGTCTTGCCACAAGTCCAGACCACAAACTCTCCACATCCTAGTATATAGTCTTTAAGAGTTATTGTGGTCAAAATGTTACCTCACCATCACCTGAGGCCAACCTAAATAATGAACCTCTCTCATTTAACTAGGCTGGTCATAGCATCAAAGATCTAGAGCTGGAAAGGACCTTAGGGACCATCTAGTACCATTCCCCCATTTTACAGAAGAGAAAATAGAGCTCAAGAGGTTAAGTCACTTCCCTAGGATTGTATAGCCATAAAGCTAGTAAGCCTCTAGGATAATATTTGTACCCAGATCTTCCTAATTCCAAGTACAGCCTAGTACCCACTCTACTATGCTGTCTCTTACAAAAGAGACGTACACTGTCACCTGGACTACATTCAAAGTCTTACCAGCACGATAGGAGCTGCCAGAGCTTGTTGTCTATTGGTCCAACTGTGATGAAGCCTCAGAGGGGAACATTAGTGGGGAGAACATATTATTATTTTTTTAAAATTTATTTATTTAACTTTTAACATTCATTTTCACAAAATTTTGGGTTCCAAATTTTCTCCCCATTTGTCCCCTCCTCCCACCCCAAAACACCGAGCATTCTAATTGCTCCATCACCAATCTGCCCTCTCTTCTATCATCCCTCCCTTCCCTTGTCCCCAACTTCTCTTTTGTCCTGTAGGGTCAGATAGCTTTCTATACCCCTTTACCTGTATTTCTTATTTCCTAGTGGCAAGAACAGTACTCGACAGTTGTTCCTATAACTTTGAGTTCCAACTTCTCTTCATCTCTCCCTTCCCACCCATTCCCTTTGGAAGGCAAGCAATTCAATATAGGCCATGTCTGTGTAGTTTTGCAAATGACTTCCATAATAGTTGTGTTGTGTAAGACTAACTATATTTCCCTTCATCCTATCCTGCCCCTCATTGCTTCTATTCTCTCTTTGGATTCTGTCCCTCCCCAAGAGTGTTGACTTCAAATTGTTCCCTCCTCCCACTGCCCTCCCTTCTATCATCCCCCCCCACCCTGCTTATCCCCTTCACTCCCATTTTCCTGTATTGTAAGATAGGTTTTCATACCAAAATGAGTGTGCATTTTATTCCTTCCTTTAGTGGAATGTGATGAGAGTAAACTTCATGTTTTTCTCTCACCTCCCCTCTTTTTCCCTCCACTAATAAGTCTTTTGCTTGCCTCTTTTATGAGAGATAATTTGCCCCATTCCATTTCTCCCTTTCTCTTCCCAATATATTTCTTTCTCACCGCTTAATTTCATTTTTTAAAGATATGATCCCATCTTATTCAATTCACTCTGTGCTGTGTGTGTGTGTGTGTGTGTGTGTAATCCCACCCAGTACCCAGATACTGAAAAGTTTCAAGAGTTGCAAATATTGTCTTTCCATGTAGGAATGTAAACAGTTCAACTTTAGTAAGTCCCTTATGATTTCTTTTTGCTGTTTACCTTTTCATGCTTCTCTTCATTCTTGTGTTTGAAAGTCAAATTTTCTTTTCAGCTCTGGTCTTTTCATCAAGAGTGCTTGAAAGTCCCCAATTTCATTGAAAGGCCATTTTTTCCCCTGAAGTATTATACTCAGTTTTGCTGGGTAGGTGATTCTTGGTTTTAGTCCTAGTTCCTTTGACTTCTGGAATATCCTATTCCACACCCTTCGATCCCTTAATGTAGAAGCTGCTAGATCTTGTGTTATCCTGCTTGTATTTCCACAATACTTGAATTGTTTCTTTCTAGCTGCTTGCAATATTTTCTCCTTGACCAGGGAACTCTGGAATTTGGCTACAATGTTCCTAGGAGTTTCTCTTTTTGGATCTCTTTCAGGTGGTGATCCGTGGATTCCTTGAATACTTATTTTGCCCTCTGGTTCTAGAATATCAGGGCAGCTTTCCTTGATAATTTCATGAAAGATGATGTCTAGGCTCTTTTTTTGATCATGGCTTTCAGGTAGTCCCATAATTTTTAAATTGTCTCTCCTGCATCTATTTTCCAGGTCAGTTGTTTTTCCAATGAGATATTTCACATTATCTTCCATTTTTTCATTGTTTTGGTTTTGTTTTGTGACTTCTTGGTTTCTCATAAAGTCATTAGCCTCTATCTGTTCCATTCTAATTTTGAAAGAACTATTCTCTTCAGTGAGATTTTGAACCTCCTTTTCCATTTGACTAATTCTGCTTTTTTAAAGCATTCTTCTCCTCATTGGCTTTTTGAACCTCTTTTGCCAATTGAGTTAGCCTATTTTTCAAGGTGTTATTTTCTTCAGCATGTTTTTGGGTCTCCTTTAGCAATGTGTTGACCTGCTTTTCATGCTTTTCTTGCATGTCTCTCATTTCTCTTCCCAGTTTTTCCTCCACCTCTCTAACTTGATTTTCGAAATCCTTTTTGAGCTCTTCCATGGCCTGAGCCCATTGAATATTTATTTTGCCTGTTTAGGATACAAAAGCCTTGATTTCTATGTCTTTCCCTGATGGTAAGCATTGTTCTTCCTCATCCGAAAGGAAGGGAGGAGATATATGTTCACCAAGAAAGTAGCCTTCTATGGTCTTATTTTTTTCCCCTTTTCTGGGCATTTTCCTAGTAGGTTACTTGACTTCTGAGTGTCCTCTCCACACCCACCTGGCCTCCAGATCCACCCAGCCTCCACCCAGCCAGCAGTTGGGGTCTGAAATTCAAATACTGCTTCCCAGCCTTAGGGCTTTGGCAGGGCGGGGCTGCTATTCAGTGTGAGATTAAGTTTAGGTGCTCGGGCAGGGCTGACACATGGGGCTCAGTTCCCTCAGGGGGTTTATGCAGAGACTTTCAACAATGGATCCAAGCTCCTGCCTGCTCTGGGAGCCCCCCGTCTGCTGCCTCCTCCACTGCTGCTTCCCGAGGGGGCCTGAGGTATGGGGGCCCCCCACTCCCCTCTCCGGGAACTGAAAAGCCCCTCTCGCTGACCTTTTCCGCCTGTGGGTGGAGGGACCTGCTCAGCCCCTGGAGATTCTGTCCCTGAAGCCTGCTTGGGTCTGTTTCTCTTGGTGCCATGCGGCCAAGCCAGGGCTGGGCTCAGCTCTGGGTCCAGTGTGCGAGGGACCTTTTGGGTCAGTTTTTCAGGTCTCTCTGGAACAGAAATCTCCTCTGCTCCGTTGTTGTATGGCTTCTGCTGCTCCCAAATTTGTTGGGAGTTCTTCTTTATAGGTATTTTATGGGCTGTGGGTTTGGAGCTAGCATATGTGTGTCTTTCTACTCCGCCATCTTGGCTCCTCCCCCGAACATATTATTAGGGAATAAACTAAATATAAATAAGATAAAATATGTGGCAGAACAATAACCATGAAAGGCACTTAGGATTCCAGATTTCAGAACTTTAGAAGGGTTAACAAGGCCCTCAGAAATCAGGTAATGGATGACAAGTATGAGGGCTAGAACCTGTGCCTTGTGATTCTCAACCAGTACTCCCCTTATATCAGGGAAAAATCCAGGATGACAGGGTTTCTGTCATTCACATACATTCAGGGTGCCTCTGGGAACAAAGGAAGGGCCAGTTTTTAATGTGCCATAGAGTTCTAGAAACTTCAGGGAAGTCTACAAGAAGGCATGAAAGTAGAGAGGTCTGTAAGTGTTGTGGCTAGATATAGAAAAGGGAGATTCAGAACTTCTTTCAAAATTGGTTAAATCTTGTTGCTTTATGACCTTCATTTTCTCCTCCCTACCCAAAGAGTCACCCCCTTTCGTAAAGGATAAGAAAGAAAGAGGAAAAAAAAGCAGTTCAGCCTAATGAAATCAGAACATCAAAAAAGACTGCCAATATATGCAATGTTCCTCACTCAGAATCTCCTCATCTCTATGAAGAAAAGAGAGAAGTACTTTTTTTCATTTCTTCTTTAAGACCAACTTTGGTCATTATAATTAGACCATATTTAGTTTTGGCTTGATTTCTTTCCAATTCCATTGTTTTAGTCATTGTTTATATTGTTTTCCTGGTTCTGCTCATTTCACTTTGTATCAGTTCATATAATTCTTCTAATACTTTTCTAAATTCTTTGTATTCATCCTCTCTTGTAGCACAGTAATATTCTATTGTATTCTTTTAACTTATTTAACCACTCCCCGATCCATGAACATTGGTTTTGTTTCCAACTCTTCCTTACTATATATCTATATCTGGAAAATAGTTGCTTTCTTTTTTTTCCTTTTAATTCCTTCTTATGATATAAATTCTTTCTTTTGTCAGCCAGGTTAGAAGTAGAAGTCATTGATAAGACACATCATCCTAGGATAGGGTTCTTAACCTTTTTTATGACATGTACTGCTTGGACAATCTGGTTAAACTGTTACCTACTGTGGCTTGTTGCTAAGGAAATGCTTGTTATTGTTTGTCCCTTGTTCTCTAAGAGGACTATGGCATCAGGAAGATGATGCTATGACTTGCAGGTGAATTGGATTTAAGTGAGGGAGGGCTGTGCAAAGTCACCAGCCTCACTCTTTACTCTGGGGCCATCTGGGTCCAGTGGCCAGATATAAATCAGGCTGACTGGAGATGGCCCCAGATGTAGTGGGAGACCTTGGCCTTTTTAAGTGAAGGTCTTTAAAAGAAATGCTAAATTTTAGCTAGAGGTTAGTTAAAATAAAGGTCAAATTTTTTTTCCCATTCAAGTTTATGGATTCCCTAAAATCTATCTAGATCCATATATCCAAGGTTCCCATTGTAGACTTCCAATGGTTAGATACAGTATAATTTTATATTTGGAAGGAGGCCTAGAGTCAGTCAAACTCCCTTGTTTTATAGACAAGAAAACTAAAGCCCAGAGAGGTGACATGATTTGTCTAAGCTCATATACCTGGTTAATGGTGGAAGCAGGACTACAACCTAGGTCTCCTGACTTCCAGTCCTGAGTTTTTTTCATATATACATATGTGTATATACACACACATATATACATACATATATACATATGTATATATACACATATATACATACATATATACATATGTGTATATGCATATATACATGTATATACATATATACATGTGTATATATATATATATATACACACACATATATACATAACTTACTTATTTTTAGTTTTCAATATTCACCTCCATAAGATTTTGAGTTTTGAATTTTCTCCCCCACCTTCTCCTCCTCCCTAAAATGGAGTGTAATCCGATATAGGTTCTATTTATACATTCATATTAAACATATTTTCACATTAGTCATGATGTAAACCAGAATTAGAACTGAGGGGAGGAACCACAAGAAAGAAGAAACAAAACAAAACAACAAAAGAAAAGGAGAGCAAATAGTCTGCTTCCATCTGCATTCAACTCCAAAGTTCTTTCTCTGAGTCTTTTGGAGTTGTCTTAGATCCTCACATTGCTCAGAAGAGAGAAGTCATTGAACAATGTGGCTGTTACTGTGTACAATGTTCTCCTGGTTCTGCTCACTTCATTCAGGATCAGTTCATGTAAGTCTTTCCAAGTTTTTCTGAAGTCTGGCTGCTCATCATTTCTTACAGCACAATAGTATTCCATTCCGTTCACATACCACAACTTATTAAGTCATTTTCTGTACTCTTTTCAATACTTTGTAGCAGTGAATGTTCTCTAGACTGTAAATTTCTCTACTAACTGGTAAGTACCTTGGAGGCAAGAACCATGCCTCATTCATGCTTTTGTATCCCCAGCTAACAAAGTATCTTATATATAGGAAGTACTTATTCAATATTTGTTGAATTTCATTACCTATACAAAGGACCAAGTCAGAGTTAAGTGATGATGATTGCTAATAAAAATGAGGAGGAAGAAGGATAAAGAATTTAGAAAATGAATAGGATTGGGTTACGCAAATGCCATATTTTTACCCTACTTATACTATTTATTCTAATTTGCTATGCTTTCCATAATGCCATGGAAAGAATACTGGAGCTGGAGTCAGAAAACCTGGTTTCAAATCTTGGCCATCCTACTTACTTGCTATCTTGGACAAGTCACTTAACTTTTCTGGGTCTCAGTTTCTTCATCTGCAAAATGAAGGGGCTGGACTAGATGTCATCTACCAACCCTTCCAGCTCAAATTCTATGACGGTAATGAGAAGTACTAACAAGAGATGGCAATTAGGACATTGATTAGATACATAAATTGGTCTGGGTTTCTAGGTGAAAGGTCTAGTTGGCGCAAGGGAGTTATGTAAGCCAGAATGAGTGAGCGTCCTTCACTCTGACTTCTGACTAAGGAAGTTGGAGTTCATGGGTTGGGTTTGGACTTTGTTGCTGTTCAGGAGACAAAGTCTCAAGCCCCAGAACACCTTGTGCAATCAGATTTGCCACAGCCCCATTTGTTCCTAGGGCTGTGTAATTTACCATTCTGGAAGAGAAATTCCCTGCCAAGGATTGCTTAGGTTTAAACCGGTTTGGCCCCCTATCTTTTGTCCTTTGGCCCTTGTTTTACACCTCTGAGAGGAAAGTGAAAGATTTCTAGCCTACTTAGGGGTTGCTTCCTGCTCTACCCATGTAAAAGGAAGGCAGGAGCCCATCTTTCATTTATTCATGCAACACTTGAATTAAGAACCTACTGTGTACAGAGCACTGTGCAAAGGTGCTGGAGAGATACAACATTTAGGTAAGATCTGGTCATTGCCCTTGTGAAGCTTACAGAATTTTTTGTTTTTTCTTTGATCCAGACCTGTGACTTCAGGGATGGATAGAACTCCAGGCATGGAAACTCCTTCCCCCAATACAGATCAACAACTCATCTATAATTTCATAGTCTTAGAGATTCTAGGGGTACTGAGAGTTTAAGTGACTTGCCTATGATCACATAACTACTACAGATTAGGGGAAGGATTTGAACCCAAATCTTTCCAATTCCAAGGTCAGACCTCTGGCTGTTTGATTCTACCTTCTCAGCTTACATCTATTGGAAGAAAAGATGGAACAATCATGATATTAGACACTATTATAGGATCATAAATTTAGAGACGAAAGAGATTGTGGAGGGCATGGGTTCAGTTCCTGATTTTACAGTTGAGGAAAGGGAGGCCCAGAGATTTGGCAACTTGTCCAAGTTCACACTGGTGGAAGGCATTCAAGTCAGGATTGGAATAAAGGTCCTTTGACTCTAAATCCACCTTCAGTGCATTAGGGAGGAACAAAAATAAAGTGCTATATGAAGTGAAAAGGGGATGTTGTTATTGACCTGGAGGGATCAGGGAAGGAAGTGTTCATGAGGGACTTGGCTTTTTAGTTGGGTTTTAAAAGATGGCCAGTATTTCATACATAAGGATCAGAGTGAGCCAGGGCACAGACATAGAAGGAGAATGATATGTCCGTGAGACAGATTCAACCAGTTTAGTTATAGCCCAGCTATATGGACGGAAGGAAATAAGATGAGAGTAGCCTGGAAAGGTCTACTGGTTTCAGAGTGGGTAGGGTCTTGAATGACAGGAAAAGGCTATCTATATTCAAGCAGAGGGATAGTGACGAGATCTGTGTATAAGAAAAGTTATTCTAGCAATGGTATGAAGGATGGATTGAAAGGGGGTGAGAGCAGAAACTAGATCTGTTAGTAGTCAGGTGTTTATGATTTAAGACATATTGGGCTTCCAAAAAATGATTTGATCCCTGCAAATCCTAGACAAAGCCGCAGTATACTAAATAATTATAGTGTAGAAGAACCTTTTTTGTTGTTGTTGTTCAATCAATTCAGTTGCATTTGACTCTTCATGACCCCATGGACCATACTGTCCCTGGGGTTTTCTTGGCAGATATTGGAGTGGTTTGCCATTTCCTTCTCCAATGGATTAAGACAAACAGAAGTTAAGTGACTTGGTCTGGGTCACATAACTATTGTCTGAGACCAGATGAGAACTCTGATCTTCCAGACTCCAGGCCCAGCATTCACTCCACTGAGCCACCTAGATGCCTCCTTTATTTTATTCCAAAGAAAATACAAAACAAAAGGATACCACTAACAGATAAAGAAACACATAAAGCACCCAAATAGCCCATTAGCTATTCTCTGAAAGGAACAGGATAGCCTTTGGGGCAACTCTGAAGTTCCAGCTGATCTCTAGATCTTCCACTGGGAGTCCTATTCAATCACTCCCAGACATAAGTATCACCCAGTGGTTTAGACAGAGGTGTCAACACTCCCTGGCTTCATAGAATCAGTTTAAAATATGACTGGGAAACATTTAACAAAATAAATAAAAATGCAGTGTTTTCTTTTTTAAAAATTACATTCATTTTCTGTTAGATCTTCAATTCTGAATGGTCTTCTTCCCTCCCTCCCCACCTCACAGTAGGAAAAAAAGTCACCATTTCACACAGAGATATATATATATATATCTATATATATATAGATATATATGTATATGTAAAACCATACTATGCATACTTATCAGTTCTTTCCCTGGAGGTGGATAGCATCTTCCTTCATAGGTCCTTTAGAGTTGATTTGAGTATTTATAATATTCAAAATAACTTAGTCATTCACAGCTATTCTTCAAACAATATTGCGGTTACTGTATACAGTGTATGTTACTGTACAGTTGTGGTTCTGCTCATTTCACTCTTCATTATTTCATGCACCTCTTTCCATGGTTTTCTAAGATCAACCATTTCTTACAGCATAGTAGTATTCCATCACAATCATATACCACAACTTGTTTAACTATTCCCCAATTGATGGGCATCCCTTCAATTTCCAGTTCTTTGCCACCACAAAGAGAGCTGTTATAAACATTTTAGATCATATAGGTTCTTTTCCTTTTTCCCTAATTACCTTGGGGAAACATAGCGGTAATTGCTGGGTCAAAGCGTAAACACAGTTGTATATCTCTTTATAACTCTCACTTTCATATTGCTCTCCAAAATGGTTGGATCAGTTCACAGTTCCACCAATAGTATATTAGTGTTCCAATTTTTCCACATCCCTTCTGACATTTATCATTTTCCCCTTATTTCATTTTAGCTAATCTGATAGATGTGAGATGATATTGTAGAGTTGTTTTAATTTGCATTTCTCTAATCAATAATAATTTAGAGCATTTTTTCATATGACTATATATACCTTTTATTTCTTCTTCTGAAAGCTGCCATCATTTGACCATTTGTCAATTGGGGAATTGATGTATCTTGATCTATTCTTATAAATTTGACAAAGTTCTCTAAATATTTGAGATATGAGAAACTGTCTATAATTCCCTCCCCCCTCAATTTTCTGCTCTTTTTCTTGGCTACTTTTGTTTTATTTCTACAAAACCTTTTTAATTTAACATAATCTAAATTATTTTATACCTCACAATGCTATTTCTTGTTTATTCATAAATTCTTCTCCTATCCATGTCTAATAGGTAATATATTCCATATTCTTCTAATTTACTTATGATATTTACCAGGATAAGGTCAGAACCTAGGTTATGTATCCATTTTAACCTTATCTTGGTAAATGGTGTGAGATGTTGGTCTATACCAATTTCTGCTTGACTGCTTTCCAGCTTTCCCAACAATTTTTATCAAATAATGAATTCTTATTTCACAAGCTTAAATCTTTAGATTTGTCAAACATAAGGTTACTATAAGCATTTACTATTGTGTATTATATGTCTACTCTGGTCCACTGCTCTACCTTTCTGTTTCTTAGCCAGTATCAGACAGTTTTGATAATTATTGCTTTATAATACAGTTTAAGATCTGATCCTAAGATCCTAAACCTCCTTCCTTTACATTTTTTTCATAAATTCTTTTTATATTCTTGACCTTTTGTTCTTCCAGATCAATTTTGCTATAATTTTTTCTAACTCAAAAAATAATTTTTTGGTAATTTTATTGGGATGATATTCAATAAGTAGAGCATTAGAATTGTCGTTTTCATTATATTGACTCTGCCCACCCATGAAAAGTCAATTGACTTTTCTCCGATTATTTAAATATGACTTTATTTGCATATCTCATAAAAAGTATTTTATAATTATGTTTATGTAGTTCCTGAGTTTGTCTTGGCAGGTATACTCCCAGGTATTTTATGTGGTCTACAGTTATTTTAAATGAGGTATCTTACCTCTTTTACAAGATTTTGTTGGATGATATATAGAAATGCTGATGATTTATGTGAGTTTATTTTATATTCTGCTAATTTGCTAGAATTATTGTTTCAACTTGCTTTTTAGTTGAATCTCTAGGATTTTCCAAGTATGTCATCACATTGTCTGCAAAGAGATAGTTTTATTGCCTCATTACCCATTCTGATTCCTAAAATTTCTTTTTCTTCTCTTATTATTAGGATTTCCAATACAATATTAAATAATATTGGTGATAATGGGCATCCTTGTTTCACTCCTGATTTTATTGGAAAGATAATATGTGGTTTTCCAAGTCAATATGTAGAGGTAGAGATTCTCATGTACTTGTTTGGTGATCCAGTTCCTATTAGAGTTTGACACTAATGGCTTTGATTGTCATTAGGAAGCAAATCCACTTTAGGGGGTCCTGAACAAGTAATCTTCTCATTGGAACTGTGCTGTCCAACTAACTCAGTGGATTTTCTCTCCAAGTAGGCTGCTGCTCAGCAACTATTAAAGGTGGATTTCTTTCTGCAAGGAGTATGATGCATGGGGAAATCCTTTTCTCTTTCTAGAGGGTCTGAACTCTCAAACCTGGGGTTACCCAAGAGGTAAGCATCAAGATTGGGAGTCTCCTCATGGGGTCTCACACAAACACACACACACACACATACATACACACACACGTTCGCTTTTGCCATGTGCTTCTTATATTAGAAATCTCAATGTGTTGGCTGCTGCCGTCCCTTGAGACAGAAAAGTTCATTCTCAGTATCTCTCTTCTCAGGCTGTATGCAAGTGTATTAACCTCCTCCCTCATACCTTTAGTGTTGTTTTTCAGTCAGTCATTTCAGTCGTTTTCGACTCTTTATGATCCCATGTTGGGGTTTTCTTGGCAAAGATACTGGAATGATTTGCTATTTCCTTCTCCATCTCATTTTACAGCTAAGGAAACTGAGGCAAACAGGGTCAAATGATTTGGCCAGGGTCACACTGCTGGTAAATATCTGAGGCCAGATTTGAACTCAGATCTTCCTGACTCCAGGCCTAGCACTATTGTTCTCAAAAAATCTTTATGTTCCAGCTTGACCAATCTTTTCACTGTCCCTTGTGTTTCTTTCCCATGCTACCTTTAGCTTTGTGCTGGAAATTCCCTTCTTCCTGACTCTCTAAATTTTACCATCTTTTCAGGCCAAACTGTAGTACAACTTTCTCCACAAAGCCTTATTGGACTTCTCAGACAAGAAAGACTATGTGGGTGAGTTGGGGACTCTATGTGGAATGATGATTATCAGGTTATGATTATCAGGTTAAGGGACTAGGACTTTATCCTAAGGACAATAGTGAGCCACTGAACACTTTAGAATGAGGGAGCATGTATGTGAAAAGAATGCTTCAGGAATTTTGCATGGTAGTAAATGCTGGACTTGGGGTCACAAAACCTGGACTCCAGGCCCCAACTCCAATATTTCCTACATATTTAACTTTGGGCAAGTCTTTTGATTTGGAGTAAGAGGAACTGGTTTCTTTGACCTGTTAATTCTCACTTGTGTGACCTTGTGCAATTAATGCAATTTCTCTGGCCTTGATTTCCTAGAGAGGGTTGGCCTCAATTATTTTTAAGATCTTTTCCAGCTGTAAATCCTATGACCCCCTTTGATCCATAGTTTCCCTTTATGGAAAATGCTGATAATAATACCTGCACCTTACAAGGATACCTTACAAGGACAGTCAAAGAGAAACTTCCTGAACTGAACTGAAATGAAAGTAAAACCTAATAATGTTATTTAAGTGTGAGCCATTAGGGTCAATTTGCGGAATGGAATGACTAGAAGGAAGGCTGAGAAATGACACAAACAGACTCCTGCGGGTCTGAACATTCTCTCTGGTTCTATTCCAAACATGCTCATGTCTGTAGAGGGAGGGAGAGTGGGAAAAAGCTTGGCTTTGGATTCTTAGCTCCTGACTCTGCATCAGTAGGCTTACAGTGGAAGCAGCATTGGAGTCACCAGGCCTGGTTCAAAACCTGCTTGTGACATTTATTACCTATGTGACCATGAGCAATTCACATCCTCTCTGGGTTTCATCTATAAAATGAGTGGGTTGAACTAGATGACCCTTCCTAGTTCTAAATCTAGGTAGTAAAGTGGTTAGAGCCCTGGGCCTCAAAGTTAGGAAGACCTGAGTTCAAGTCATGGCTACTTACTAGGTATATGACTCTGGGATAGTCACTTAAGCTTTGTTTGACTCAGTTTCTTCAACTGTAAACTAAGGATAAAGAAAGGACCTACCTGTGTGATGATCAAATGAGAAAATATTTATGAAGTACTTAGCACAGTGCCTGGAACACTAAGTACTTAACAAATGCTTGTTTCCTTCCTAAATTTCTTATCACAGCCTCACTTCACAGGCAGAAGAATGAAAGGACATCTTGAAGCTGAAAATGTCCCCCTTCAGTGCATTCAAAAGTTAGAATTAATAGTTGGGATTAGCAGTAACTGAGCTATTACAGGATGGTATCTATATACTTTGCTCTCCAGGAAACTTTAATCTAATTTGATCTTGTGTCTTACTTAAAATTTACTGGGAAGTCTACTCTGAAATTCTTCAGGCCTAGAGTTCAATAGAGTCCCTTGAACCAAGTCAAACACACTGCTTCAACCTTTCCTCCACCAAATGGGGAAGTCATATATACAGTGCAGGGCAGAGGTGGGGGGCAGGGAGCCTTCTCTACTCCCTACTCCAGCTCCTGTGAGCTGAGTAAAGGTTAAGTAGTCCTAATGATGTTGGCACTGGCCCTGCCTGTTCTAAAAGAGGCACAAATGGCTGATTAATGGGAACTGGTACACACAGAGATGAGAGCCCTACATTCAATTAAGACTAGCTCTTTGAGAGTTATATGAAACCTTTATCTCCTTGTGTGCTAGTTCAAATATTAGCAAGGTTCAGCCACAAATCAATAGGCCTTTCAGCCTATGGGTAGACAGATCTATCTTGAACTTGACTGCTTCATCAGCTCTGTAAATAGTCTGAGTAATAACCATCAGTGATTCAGCAATGGAGAGCCTAGCCCTGCCTTTACTAATGGGTGGGGAAAGGTGAGCACCAAGAGAGAATGCTTGGTGTGGTTTCTGCAAAAATTATGAACAATACTTTTCAAACTTTTTGGTCTCAAGACCTGTTTGTATTCTTAAAAATTAGTGAGGACTCCCCCAAATAACTTTCATTTATGTGGGTTATATCTATTAATATTTATCATATTGGAAATTAAAACATTCTAGTATTATTATGAAAATAGTTTTGACTTCACGGACCCTTTGAAAAGGTCCCAGGCCTCCCAGAGATCCCTGGAACACATTTTGACAGTCACTGGCAATCACTGGACTACAGTATTTGAAATTGAGAGACCCACAGTTTTAATCTCAGCTCTCTGACTAATTTGCTGTATGACCTTAGCCAAATCATTTTCCTTCTCTCAGTCTTACATAAGTTAGATAATATCTAAGGGCCTTTTTACCCCCAAAATGTTAGAATTTTATTTATTGAACCCATGGAAGGCCCAGATTTCTGAGCTCCCCTTTCAGATCAGTCAAACCAGAATACTAACCATTCCTAGAATTCAGCATTTGTTTCCTACTTCTCATCTCATGCCTAGAATATAGCCACTAGTCTTCACTAGCTTTTGGAATCCTATCTTCCTTCAGCTTCCCAGACTCCCTTCCTTGGAGATTTTCTAAACTCTTCCAAATGTTAATGTTTACTCCCTCTTCAAACTGCTTTGCATTTATGTATATGCTGTATCCAGCCAGTAGAAATGGAAGCTCTTTGAGGGCCAGGAATATTTCCTTTTTTGGCTTTTGTATCCAACTATCACAGGTCCTGACACTCAAAAATGATTAATAGATATTTCTCAAATTGAATTGAATTTATTAACACCACCCCTCCCCCAGCATGCCGGTCACTTGATTTTATTTCTCCTCTGTAAAAAGATGGGAGTCTGACCACTTGGTTTCCGAGACAGAACGCTCTAACTCAGCTCTATGATCTTATGTCTTCAAATTACTTATCGTCCTTGAGTGTACTTGAAACACCTTATGACTCCGGTCACGCTGTCCACAGGCCTTAGCAATGTCTAGTGGTAACTCCCCAGCCCTGTCTTCAAGGACTGGAGGACAACAGCAAACTGAAACAGAGGGGTGTTCTCTGGGGGGGAGGGAGCAGAGAGGGGCTGCCGAGCTCTTCTTTCTGGCTGGGATGCTTCCAAACTGCTTTGGATCTTTACGGGACGATCCCAGCTGGTGTTCTACAGCATAGATGAAAAGCCTTCCAATCACTCACACAACCCTTCCCTGTACCAGCCCTGTTACATATTCAGATAGAAAACAGTTACAATTAGAGTCCAAGAATCTACTCCCTTATTCCCCCGAGGCCTGGGGAAGTCAGACACCCGGATGAAACCTGCTGGCCCCTACTTGGAGCCCCAAAAGGAAGGGGGAGGGGAGAAGACAGGGAAAGCATCCAAGAGCCCAACCCACATGCCATAGAGGGATATCTGGCAATCAGATCAGCTCTGTTCTGTTACTGTGGTTACACATAGGATCCTACGGTTCACAAGCAAGAGGAGCCAGTTAGCCCAGGGATGGTCCTGAGCTATTTATCTCCTCCCAAATCCCATTCCTGGGGTCAAGAACTGCAGGTTCCTTGCCTTCAGCCAGGCAGGAGTGAACTGAACCAGAAAGGTGGGATAGGGGAGGGAAGGAGAAACGACCATTTTGTGAAGTTTGAGGATTATTGTAGGAGAGAGATGTCCACCAATGATTATCCTCGTGCAACAGATCGGAAAACAGCTCCAGATAAGAAATGGACGGACAGAAGTTCTCTGAGGAATGACACAAGAGTGCATCTAGCCGCCCCTCCTCTTGTAAGATCCCAGGTGCCAGGACCCATATCTTATCAAAACAAATTATACTAAATTAGCATCCCTTTAGGCACCGTCTACCACGGAGAACGGTCACTGCTAGGCCAGATGAAGAAACAGTATGAGCTGCAGTCCAGAAGCTGGGGAACACGCTGGTAACCTCCCCCCGCCCCCCAATTAATCATAATACAAGCTTTAAAGGATCATTCGAGGCAGCAGAAGACCCTTCACAAAAAGTGCTAATTAGTAAAGTTCTTCAAGAACTGGGGGGAGGGGAGGTGTGGAAGCTGGGGTAGTTCTCCCCACCGGGCAGGGTGGTCTAGGGAATACCCTGGGTGGAGGGAGTTTTTGAGACTTTTTATTGATTTTGGCTTCCTGCACAAATCCGAGCTTAGAATAGGCATTTATTAAATACTGAATGTAGACTGAGTGCATGCAAAGTTGCGAGCCCCTACTCCACTTTCTCCCCTTTTGTCCCGTCTCCTCCCGCTTCCCTGCCTGCCCACCTCCCCCAACTCGACCTCCCACATCACTCCCCGCTCCTCCACCCCCCACATCACTCCCGGCTCCTCCACCCCGACTCCCTTTCTCTTCCACTGAGCTTAAGGGAAGGAGGCGGGCTCAATCTCCTCCTCCAACCAATCACTCAAATCCAATCCACCTATTCCTTACCTGGGCCCACCCTCCCGGTCTCCATCTCGCCAATCCTCAGCATCGCTGCTCCTTTCCTCCCTCCCCCTCTGACCGGCCAATCCTGGGCTTCCATTCGGGCCTCCTCCCCGCCCTCCCCTCCCTTCCCCACTTTCCTTCTGCTACGCGGGCGGCCGTGGGGCCGGCACTCTGGCAGCGGAGCCGTCCGCCTCTTCGTTTCTCCCGCGGGTGCCGGCACTGCGTAGGGAGCGGAGAGGCTGCGGACGGCCGGGCGCTGCTGCGTGGGGCGCTGCTGCGTGGGGCTGTGCTGCGTGGGGCGCTGCTGCGCGGCGCTCAGTGGCCGGGCCAGCTCCGAGAGTTGCTTTGGAGCGAGCCCGCAGCTCGTCCTGACCAAGGCCCCGGGGGCAGGAGAGGGTGGGCTGCTGGCTGGGCGGTGGGGTGCGGTGAAGCCCCTGGGTCCTTGCGTTTTCCTGTCTCGGCCGAGTCCAGAGTGGCTCGCGGTCTGGGAAGGGGACTGTGCTGAGGCTGGACCCAGCTGTCCGAGGAGGAGACGCAGCCTCCGCCCCCCCGGGAGGCGGATTGGAACCTCGGTGCCTCCGCATCCCCCACGCCAGGGGAGCTGCAAAGGACCCCCACTCTCCTGCCGTCGGGGCTCCCTTTCCGGGCGATCTTAAATCCCAGAAGGAAGGGCGAGTGCAGTAGGTGCCGTAACCGCGCGCGGCGGTGAGCCGGGCCTGGCTCCCTCCATCCCAACAGGTTTGGGGGCGGGGGGCGGGGAGGAGGAGCTCCAAGCGGGCTGGACCCAAACTCTCCCAACTTCTCCCTCCGTGGGGCTGCAGAAGCCCTCCCGGAGCCCCTTCCGACCGATGAACTGAGCTCGGGGATCGATCCTCGGTGAAACTGGCGGGGCATGGACTTGGGGACACTTGGTTAGACTCGATGCAGCGAAGCACGCCCCTTGGGGGACTACCTCGAAGGCTTTGACCCGGGAAACCTTTCGGAGTTTTGTTTCTTCTCCCCTTGGAGATGCACGAATTGTTCCCTCCCTGCTCCTCCTTCGAAGCCTTTGGAGGCAGTGAGCTCCCATCCAGGGCCAACTCTACGAGAGTGAAGAGACCCAGGCGTTTGAACTTGAGACTTTGTGCTTATTCAAACTGAGACTTTCCTACCCCCACTCCACCAAGCACCCATTTCTCAGACAGTGTTTGCATTTGACTGACGGCTTTGGGGCCGTTTGATCGCCTCTCTTCTTTTAGAAAAGGGGGTGGGAAGGAGACTGTTAGATAGTAGTTCTTTTGTTTTGTGTTTTAAATCCGCGGTATAGGGTTTCTGTCTCAGGGAACTTGCCCATGGCTTTCTTGATAAAGAAGAAGAAATTTAAATTCCAAACTACATTTACTCTGGAGGAGCTGACTGCGGTCCCATTCGTGAATGGCGTGCTGTTCTGCAAAATCCGGCTGCTGGATGGCGGGGATTTCGCCAGCTTGTCGTCCAGGTAGGAATCTATTCTTATTCTTCTAATCGTGGCTCCAGCTCCAACCTGGCTGTCTGCCCCATTCTCTTGGAGGGGAGGGGGTACCTGTTTGGGGTTTCAGAGGTTCTGTCTTTTAGGGAACTGGAGAGGGCACATCTGGAAAGCCCCAACACAAGGGTGTGTAGCTTCGAGTAAGTGGGTCAGGGACTTGAAAAATTATTTTGTATTACTCCCAGTTGCAGCCAGAGGCAGATTTTTAAATGCCTTGATGTGCTTAATGGGAAGCTTGGGAGCGTTTGGGGCCACATTTCCTTAGTGTTCTAAGAATCTTTGCTCATAACAACCCTCTGAGGGTAGGTAGTAGGTACTAGCAAGGATTCTTATCCCCCCTTATGGCAGCTGAGGAAACTTGAGGCTCACAGTGGTAAACGTCAGAAATTGGTCTAGAACTCTAAGGCTCTTTCCACCACTCTTTGATGGTCTCTTGCTAATTGCAGGCCTTTTGAAGCAACCTCTAACAGCAAAGTGTTTGGCATTCATCGATTGGCAGTACCGGTGCCAGTGACATGGGATGTGTGCAATATTTATTTCTACTTTTTTTCTTCCCTTGAGACTTTTAAAAGCACTTCTCCAGTAGACACTGAATAAATACTGAGTAGATAGAGATGGATCAGCTGGTTTGGGAGAGGAGGAGAGGCCCCAGCTCCTCCATCTTGCCCTCATTCATCTCATCCTCCCCCTTCTGAATTTCCACACTGGATTCCTGTTTTCAGAAACCTTTTCTGGTACCAGTTTCCTGAAGTTCCATTGGATTTAGAACATAGTAGGGGCTTAATAAATGCTAGTTGATTGACTTGCTGACTTAAATATTTTGCTCAGTGTCCCTCAGCCCCAGAGAGTGTAAGGTGGCCAGATTGCTTCTGTCCTCCTTCCCCTTGGCATTACTGTCCTCTTAGGGCTGCGAAGGAGTTATTTTGCATTGCAAATTGCCTTGTAAAAAAAGGACTGCTTGTTGCCAGGATTTTAGGAGTCACAGATTAGCTTGGTGAATTATGCTCCCCACCTGTACTGATCCAGCTGACTAACCACCAGCTGGGAACAGTGTGTAAATGGTGGGGAGGCCTTTTGAAAATATATGGGCAGTCTCAACACTACACCTTGGTGTGCACTGTGACTGGTGCTGGGCCCCAACAGAACTGCCCTGCCCCCATGTGCTTCTGAAACCTTCCTCCTGTTCTCCAGTAACTGCTACCTCTCCTGTGAGTAGAACCTGTCCCAGATAATCCCCTAAACTCTCCTGATCCTTGGTTGCCTACTTAAAGCAGTGTGGGAAGAACTGGATGGGGTGGCCTTGAAACCTGTTGCTCAGTTTTCCCAGAGGACAATTTATCCCCCTTAGAGCCTGGGGGCCCCTCTGCTTTAAGGCAAATCACTGTGCGGCCCTTCACTGCTAGGGGCTGAGTGGCCAGATTTACAAGGTGGAAGAGATTTGCACATCCAGAGAGGAAAGTGTGAGTCTCTCCCTATCCTTTTCTTTCTCCCCCTCCCTCCCTATCTCTGTCCCTCTCCTCCTTCTCTTCCTCTCCCCCATGCCCCCATTCACGCTTCCAGCAAAGTTGTTGAAATCTGCTAGAAATCTGCTCTGAGAAGAATCACATCATAACAACTTTTCCTTACATTCGTCTACCCTGGGAATTTGATTTCTTCTTTAGAGTGGTTGAAGCTGCTTATCTGAGGAATTCTTGCTACTTGCCTGTGCTGCCTCGGGAGGGGGTGGGGGGAATAGAGATGTTTAAGGCCTTAGAAGTCATGTGAGGACCACCCAGGCCTGGTCAACAAAGCTGTAGAGCCACATCTCCCCCCCCTCCCCCCCAGGCCAGTTGCAGTATGCAGGCAGGCAGCAATCACTTGCATTGCTCCCCAGCCCTGGGGTCTGGCTGGTCCAGCTTCAGGTGGTGGCTCAGCAGGCCATAGGGTGCTGACTGCAGCTGGGCCCTAGTAGAGGACTTGGCTATAATTTAAACCAAGCCCATGGCAGTGGTTTTTCTACTGCCCAGGCCAGTCATAAAGCAGCCTCTGGAGCAGGGACAAGCTGGCTGGCTGCTAAAGATTGTTCCACTACTCTTACCTGTCTGGCTTTTCTAGACAGCTTGTAAACCTTCAGTCTGCATCTGGAAAGTTACTGGTCTTGGCGAGAGTTGTATGGCTTTCACCTTTTCCTAACCTTTCTTCTCCTGGCAAAGCTCTGTGCCTTCTCAGAAACTGGATGAGTTTTTAACAGCTCTGTATCAGAACCTTTTGTCTGATCTCTGATGCATCTTTTTTTTTTGTCACCTTGAGAGGAATAGAAGGTTGAAGAAAGCCTGGGGAGTTGCTTCAGCAGTCCCTTCCTTGACTGAAGCAGGCTTGCCTGGTCCCAGAGCAGGTTTAGGGCTGTGGCAAGCAGGCAAGAGGCCTTGCTAGTAACAATCAAAAGTCCTGAGCTCTAGGATTGTGGAGGCCTCTACCCTTGATTGTTCCATAAGGTGTAGGAGAATTTGAAAGGGCCTGCTCACAGGGTGAGTTGGGAGCGAGGGACAGCAAGTGAGTTATTTCAAAAGGGAAATGATTATGCCACCTTTCCTCCTTAGGAGGCCTGCTAATGCCCCTGAACACTCCATGTCATTTCAGTGTGATAGGTGATGTTGCAACTAGGCCCATTTGTTCTTAGGAGACAGATTCGGAGCCACACCTCTGCAGTGCCTGTCTTCTTAGCTCCTTTTAAGTCTGTTCAGCACCATGACAACTCCCTGGGTACACAGCTTTCTTGTCTGACCCAATTGGAACAGGTAGAACAGGTGGTAGTGTTCTCCCAGGATGGAGGCTGACTTGTTTGTTGCAAGCCTGTTAGGCTTGGGAGGAGCATCAGAGATGTCAGGTAGATACTAAACAAGACCTACCTTCATCCTGTACTCTAAGAGGGGGCTTTTAGGTGAGCTCTCCTGTGTGTGGAAATCCATGTTTGCATGGATCAGAGACATATGAGAAGGTCAGAAGTGGTTTGGTTTAGAATAAACAACCAAGACTAGGAGGGATTAGGGAGTTTGGGAGGTTGTAGGTGACCCTCCTGTAGAATGGGAGGCTGCTGTGGTACTAAATAGAACATTAGATTTGGAATCAGATGTTGGTTTGAATCCTGGCTCTGCCCCCTATGACCTATGTGACCTTGTGTCAGCCTCTCTGGGCCTCAGCTTTCTCCTCTGTGAAGTGAGGGAGGTAGACTAGATGGCCCTTTTCAGCTCTCAAATCTCTGAACCTATGATTCCCTAGGGTCATAGAGGGACCCTATGGTCCTTCCCTGGGGTCTAGAGCCCTAAATTGAGTTAGGTTACCCTCAGTCAGCAATCACGAATTCAGCTAAGGCACTGTCAGGCACTGTGCTGAATTCTAGACATAGCAAGGCAAACACAAAAGATTGTCCCTGCCCTCAAGGAGCTACTGGATTTTGAGGGAATGATTGGAGCCTGGCCACCTAACCATCCAGTTTCTAGGGCTTTGGAGCATTTTGAAAAGAGTGGGTCAGTCAGCAGCTTCCCCAGCTGACTTAGCAAAAGCCAAGTACTCAGGCCTCTGAGGAAACCCATCCAAGTCTTTAAAAGCTCTTTAATGCATAGACTGTCTATCCCACACATCCTGGAGTAGGTTCCTGCTCTCTCAGCTAGGCTGGAGACAGGCCCTGCTGGCTTGCACCATTTTGTGGAGCTGATGGCGCCTCACCCCCTGAGAGACAAATTCTGGATGCCGGGTGAGTGGTAAAGTGTGGAGAGCAGGCTGGTTCTGAAATATGCTTGTTAGTCTTTATCTGGAGGGACAGATACCTTTCTACTTTGGAAAGTGGTTCTTGCCCTTGTTTCTTTCTCTTTAGCTTTGACTCCTGAGCAGATTTCTAATTATCTTTTCCTGAGTCTCTGAGTTTTCTTGGCAAATATACTGGAGCGGTTTGCCATTTCCTTCTCCAGCTCATTTACAGATGAGGAAACTGAGGCAAACAGGGTTAAGTGACTTGTCCAGGGTCAAGTGACTTGTCCAGGGTCATACAACTAGTAAGTATCTGGATTTGAACTCAAGAAGAGTTTTCCTGACTACAGGTCCTGTTCTCTATCCACTGCCCCACCTAAAATGCCCTAATCTGACAGTAGTTAGTGACCATCATTTTGATTTGGTTCAGTGTCTGCTCAGGTCATTGAACTTGGTTTGCTTGACACATATACACCCTAGCCCACCCCAGGTCAGCAAAGTGTACTTGGCTTCTCTCACTGGTCAGGCGATTGACCTTACCTGAAATAACCCAACTTCATAGGCACCAAAGGCATTGGCCTCTCACCCTGAAACATTCTGGTGATTGTTCAGTTGATTTGGAAAACATGACTGAGAACTTTTAGGAGGAATTAGAATATTTCATCTCACCATAGATTGGATAATGTGAGCATATATAACTGACAAGCATATATAGTGCTTGGAAAAGCATTGTAGCATATAAGAGAGCTGGTCTCAGAGCTAGGAGGGCCCTGGGTTCAATCTTGCTTCTGACTTACTGGTTATGTACCCCTAGGCAAGTCATTTAACTTCTCTAGACTCTAGGCAACTCTTCTAAGATTATAAATTGCAAAGAAGGTGTTGAACTGCTTAGGCAGGGGGAGTCTCCTTGTAATAAGAGCTCCCTATGCCTATGAAATCACATGCCCAATCCCTATCCCAGACTTTATGCCTATGTTATGATTTAGGTTTGCAAAGCATTTCATGTAGGTTAGCTTGTTATAATTATTAATTTGAGGTGTAGTAGCTTCAGGGGTAGCAAGTCCTCATCTCGCTGGGTTATTCCTCTCTTGATCTTTAGGCAGGAGTGCCTTTTGGTTTAGGTTCCTGAGCTCTTGGCCCTTCTGGGTATCTCCACCTCCTCCCAGTGGAACCACATGAGCCAGACCCTGGAGAAGGAACTGTGCCCTCTAGCTGGTTTGTTATGCTAAAGGAGTTGGCCCTCTGATCAGTCCTCCCTGAAGATTCAGTTTTTAATGCTGTGTTCTAGGTGCCACAGATACAAAGATAGAAATGAACTAGCCTTTGCCCTCAGAGAGCTTGGGGTGGGGTTGAGAGAAGAATGGGCATGTTGAGGTGATGATATGATAAATCTAAGTAAATACAAGGTAAGTAAATTACCATGTTAAAAGTTTTGTGTAAAGTTTTACCCACTAAGTAAATACAAAGTTACAGTAACTAGTATAATCGGGAAAGATGTAGGTAGAAGGACACAGGATTTTTGCTTTGAAGAAAGCTAGGAATTCAGCAGAATGGAGGAGAGAGCATTTCAGACACAGGATTTTGGACCACTTGTACAAAGGTAGGTATGAAGGTGAGAGGTGGGATGTCACATATGGGAAACAGCTGGTCAGCCATACTAGAACAGAGAGAGTGTGAAGGAGGATGATTGAGACAAGATTGGAACAGGTAGATGACAACCAGATTGTGGAAGGTTTTAAATGCCAGGGTGAGGATTCTGTATTTTATCCCAGAGGCAATAGGGAGCCATTGAGGATTTTTGAGCAGGGGAAATGATATCATTGGAGCTTTGTATTATGTATTATGCAGCATAATCATTTTTGTAGCTCTGTGAAGGATGGATTAGAGAGGAGAGGTTGGAAGTTAAGACACCAATTAGGAAGCCTTAATAGTAATCTCAGTTGATCCTCATGACAACCCTGTGAGTTTGGTGCTGTTATCCCCATTTTACAGTTGAGGAAACCAAGGCATACAGGTTAAGTGACTTACCCAGGGTCACCCAGCTAGTGCCTGAGGTTAGATTTAACCTCAGGTCTTCCTGACTCCAGGCCCAGGACTCCAGATGAGTTTGACAAGACTTGGTAACTGAATATATGTTAAGTTTGAGAGAGAGAGGACAGAGTAGAGGATGATTCCAAGAGAGTAGATCTATGATCCATCCTTGTGAACTCTGTGATGTTGCTGGGACAGAGAATTTAAATTTATTCTCCTTAAGGGAAATAATACTAGTGTTAAACAGCCACTTAGTGTGAGGCTAGATTTCCTTCTGTCCATAGCCAAATCCTGGGTCATCTCCAGTCATCCTGATGAATATCTGGTCACTGGATTCAGATGGCTCTGGAGGAAAAGTGAGGCTGGTGACCTGCATAGCCCTCCCTCACTCAGAACAAGTGCAAGTCATGTCATTATTTCTCTGATGGCATGGTCTTCTTTGACAACGAAGGATGAACACACACAGCTTCGACTGGTTTACCAGCTTTCAATGGTGGCTGTTACAGGTTCAGTCCTTTGCTAACAAATCCCTGTGACTTTGTAGCTAGTAGAGACAAGTGGGTGATGGATATTGGGGTCTGTATGCAAAGCAACAGGTAAGACCTTTTAATATGTTAAATTTGCCTCCTTACTTCCCTCTTTGGACTTCTTTCTCATTATGGAGAATGGCAGCAAAACTTTCCTGTGTCCTAAGTCTGATTTAGAAAGTCCACCACACCCTCCCCCATGCCTGGCCCGACCATAAGTGACATGAAGACAGAATAATGTCTCTATCAAATAGGGAACCAAACACAGGACAGTCAAACTGGACTGGATGTGTGCTTAGGGTGAGGCTCGGAACCCTCCATGAGGCAGGGTAGATGAAGGGTTTGTACTGGTTTTGTGCCTAGTCTTACCTTCAGTCTCCTCTGACTATGTCTGATGCACTTATTTATCTATATGTCACCTCCCCCATTAGAATGTAAGAGCATGGACTATTTTCCCCTTTTTTATATCCCAGCACTTAGCACCACTCCTGGCACCTGAGTAATTGTTTAATAAATGCTGGTGGGCTGACTGAAGGGAAAGGGGAGAGGCAGCAAAGGAGTTGGGTACAATAGATGGTGGACTTAGATGGGTTTGGAGTATTGCCATGTGTCTGAGTCACTGACTGTGGGCAAAAGTTTGTCATGGCTGGCAACAGCTAAGACCCCTCTGAGACAGTCTGACTCTCCTATTGGCTTTGTCCAGCTCCTTCAAGCTGGAACTGACTAAGTTGCTGACTCTCTGTCTTGTGATTTAAAAAAAAAAAAAGTTCTGGGAGAAGGAAAGGGCATTTTCTTCCCCCAGACTGTCTGTGTACTGGAGCAAAGAGAAGGAGAAAGGATCTGTCATTAGGCACAGGTTGAATTTCTGGGGCCTGGGCCCCTTCTGGGTCAGGGGCTCTCCATTCCAGAGTAAGAGGGACCCATCCACCCCTTAGCCTGGGACCTATGGGGAGCGAGTAGCATAGAGAATTCTCTTACACTCTAGCCTGTGAAAGGCTAGAAAAAAAGGCCTGCCCCATGTTGAGTGAGCCAGACAGAGGGTCCTTTGTGCTGTGATCGTGGTGCTCGCCTCAAAAAGGGTGAGAACTGGAGTTCTCCACTATAGACTAGGGGCTGGGAGGGAGGGGGACGGGGAGAGAGAAGAGGCATTTTCATATTGTCTGTCAGAAAGTGCCATACACTCCTGCTTTCTTTGGTTGTTACCTCAGCAAATGGGCTTCCCTAAGCCCCTTGGAGGCATAAAATAATGAGATGGAGACAGAAAGGAGAGAAAAAAGGAGATCCGTAGCTGAGAGGAGGTGGAAAGGGGTTTGGGGTTTCAGTTGGCCAATGTGGAAATTTTTTTTTTTAATATTAATTGGCATAGAAGGATTGAATCATCTCAAATGTGAGAATAGGCATAGAGAGGTTTATCTTGATGTTTCAGGGCTTGCCTGATGTCTCCCAGCCCACCACCATTGTCCTCTTGTCCTGCATTTGCAATCCTAGGTTGGATTTTCAACCTGTATTATTTTGTCTGTAGGTGGCATCCTGTGAAAACCTGGTCAGTGGCTCGCTTGAAGTTTGTTTTAAATTCTCCCTCCTTCATGTCCTGCTGGGCACAAAATACCCAGTTCTTAATCTTTAAAAAATAAAACAAAAAAAACAACAAAAAAACCCCCTCGCATTCCAGCTTCTATCCTATTATGTTTCTTCTTTTCAGTTGAAATCCTAGAAAAAGCTGTCTGTCCTTATCTTTATTTTCTCACTTTTCTGCATGGCAGAGTGGGTAAAGTGCTGAATTTGGAGTTGAGAATAGTTACCTATGTTCAAAATCCATTTCTGCCACCAACTGCCTGTGTGACTTTGAGCAAGGTTTTTAACCTCCCCAAACCTTCAGATTTCTTCATCCTAAAATGGAAAAAGTGTTTCAGTTGTTTCCCATTTGGGGTTTTCTTGACAAAGATACTGGAGTGGCTTGTCATTTCCTTCTCTAGTTCATTTTACAGATGAGGAAACTGAGGCTAACAAGGTTAAGTGACTTGTCCAGGGTCACACAGCTAGTAAGTGTCTGAGGTGAGATTTGAGCACAGGAAGAAGAATCTTCTGACTCCAGACCCAGCACGCTATCCATGGTGCCAACTAGCAGCCCAGATGTGGGACTAGATGGCTTCAAAGCCCCTTCCAGTTCTAAATCCGTGATCTAATGATCCTCTGAAATCTGGCTTCTAACCTCATCACTCAGCTGAAGCTTCTCTCTCAAAATAATGAAAAATCCCTTAATTGCCAAGTCCCATGGTCTTTTTTTTTAGTCCTCATCCATCTTGACCTCTTTCTCAGCATTTAGTATTTGCTCACTTTATCCTGGATTCTCTTTTTCTGAGTTTTTATGACCCTGTTCTCTTGATTCACCTATACTGTCTGACCACTTCTCTGTACCATCTCCTTTCTGCGGCACCCTGACTGTGGGTGGCACCCCCACACTCTGATCTGGGTCTCATCTTTCTCTTGGTGACCTCAGCAGCTCCTGTGAGTTCAATTATCATCTATGCAAATAACTAGGTATGTAGAGAGCATATTTCTGTGTATATCATCTACATCTATCCAACCCTACTCTCTCTCCTGCATTCTAGTCTCATATTACTAAATGCCTAGTAAACATTTCCCATTGGATGTCCCTTAGGCAACTCCAACTCAACCAGTCCAAAACAGCTAATTAGCTTTTACTCAGAAGCTGCCCCCTCTTCTTAACTTGCCTATTTCTTGTCAGGGCATCCTTCCAGTCACCCAGGTTAACCTCCTCAGAGTCATCCTTAACTTTTCCCTCTGCACTCAATTAATTGACGAAGCTCGTCAGTTCTACCTTAACAACATCTATTACATCTGCCCCCTTCTCTCTACTTAAATAGTCATTGCCCTAGATTAGGCCCTTATCACCTCTTAAGAGTCTATCATGTTATAAGGGTTTTAGCAAAAGGATTTAGGCTTAATAATGTGTTTAGGCATTAAGGAACATTACAGAATGAGACTTCTGAGCTGTTGCAGTAGTCTAATCACTGGTCTCCTTGCCTCCCATCTCTCCTGTCTCTAATACACCTTCCACCTACCTGCCCAAGTGATTTTCCTAAAGTATAAGTCTTATCATGCTGCTTCCCTGCTCAATGAACTCGTATAGCTCCCTGTTATCTCTAGGATCAAATAAAAACTCTGGTTTGATGTTTAAAGTCCTTCACAGTTGGGCTTAAGACTACTTTTTCAGGCTTATAATGTTTCTTCCCATCCTTCATTCTGTGTTCCAGCCCCAAATGGCTGGTTTCTCACACACACACAATTCCTTCTCCTGTCTTACTTAGACTCACCTTTGCGTGTTGGAATCCCTAGTTTACATCAGAACACAACTCTAGGGCTGCCTCCGACCAGCTAGTAGTGTCTCTTCCAGGAATGTCTCTCCTTTTATTAAATTTATTATGCATGTATTTATATGCATAGATGTTCTTTCCAGATAGGATTTAAGTTCCTTGAGAGTGGGGATTGTTTCATTTCTGTCTTTACATTCCTACTGTCTGGCACATAGTAGGTACTTCTTTGCTTGAGATTGTATTGGGGCCCATGTAGAACTGATATCGTATTACTTGCCTTCTCAAGGGCTAGGGGAAGGGCAGGAAGGAGGAAGGGAGAGAATTTAGAACTCAAAATTTAAAAAATGAATGTTAAAAATTGTTTTAAATGTAATTGAAAGTATTTCACTATCTATACATCTATGTATACACACACCACACACACACACACACACACATATATACTCACACACTTTTTTTTAAAGAGTATTGGTGGTCATAGGACCCCATTTCCTGAAGTTAGTCCCAGCTCACTCCAGAAAAAGAGAGATGTTGGCACCTAAGGACAGGGTGGAACAGCTGCTGCTTGTGATTTCTTTGTACAAAGCAGGTGTAGGGATCTGGTTTTCTTCCTTCCCTTTGGCTTTTCTTCTGGATCCCCAGCTCTCTCTTCCCACATCTGTTCCTGGGTATTACCCGCCTCTCACCATTATCAGTCAGTGTCAGGAACAGCTCTTCCCCTTGTCCCAGGCAGCTGGGCTCCCACTCCCATCCCAGCCTCATCTCTGGGCTCCAGAAGCCCCTCCCCCTGCCACATAGGCAAGTTTGTGTTCTCCAGCCGGGAGCAACGATGCCCTCACCCTTCTGGTTCATGGGATGGGGAGGAGATGAGATATGGATTGTTCTTCCTTGGGCTGACCTCCATCAAAGTTGCCTTACCTCCTCTTACTTGTCCCAACCCTCTTGGATCAAGCTGCCTTCAATTGGCATTAGATAGTCAAGAACTGGGTGATTTCATTCCTGAGTAGGACTTTGAAGGAGGCTTGGTCTGTGACCCTATAGGCAGGTTCTCATTTCTCTTTGTTTATTAGGAAACTATTCCCCTGAGGGATTGCACTGGCCATCTGTGTGAGGAGTTGGTCCCAAGGGAGAATATGGAAATGTTCTTAAAGTGTTGAGTGAGAATGGATCTGGTCTTTGTATGTCTAGTGTTTACATAGCAGTTTTACTGACTACTTATATATGTTGTCAAGACACTGATTGAGATGCATCTGGATGGACAGACAGGATGTTGGCCTGGTCTTTCTCAATATGTATCATACGTATCTCAACATATATCTTGAGCAGACATTGTGGATGGACCAATGAGCAGAGCTGTTACTTGGACAGGAGGAAGGCGATGGGTTGTATCATGTTTGGAAAAGTTCCCCTCACTTTCAGCAAACTCATGTTTTCCTTGAGACAAGAGCCCATATTTTTTAACATCACCACTCTTCCTGTTATGTTACATGGCTGCAAATTCTAGAACACAATCTCTGTGACAAATGAGAATTGTGGATCACCCACAGGTCAAGGGAGAGATTTATGGTAGGCATAAACAGGCTGCCACATGTGACTAATGCAGATTTACATAGGGAGATCGCAGCATTAGGAGATATCATCAGAGAGAAGATAGACGATAAGGGAAGAAGGTAGACTAGTCATCGTAGCGAGGAGAGGTAGTGGCGGAACAACGAGTCTTGCCTAATAACTATGCAGTGTTAAGAGGAGTGTCACAAGAAGGTCCTTAGGACATTGGGTAGACCCCTATGAAGGATCATAGTGGAGTAAATAGCAGCTTAGGCTACAGAAGGTATGCATGGATTTTGACTTACAACACTGATAGGTTTTGACTTTCAACAATGAAGTGTTGTATGGTTTACAAAGCATTTCAAGGATATTCTCTCTCTCTCAAGCCTGACCATATAACTCAGGGAGCAAGGTAATGCAGATTGTGAAGGTCTTAGAGAGTCTGGCATGGCCAAAGTCACAAAAATAAGTAGGGGGTTGGGAGACCATTGTTGGGGTTTTTTTCTTCTTCCTTGGTAGCATCTTTTAAAAAAGTTTTGTTGGTTCTGTTTTTAAAAATACTATCACCTCCTGGTGACTCCCTATCTCCTCTCTCCAAGCCACTTTGCACCCTCTCCTCTAACAAATACGTGTAGTCAAATAAAACAAGCCCCTCCCTTGGCCAAAGCTGAAAACGGGTGCCGCGTTCTGCACTTGTCTTTCTGCTGAGAGGTCAAAAGATTTGCTTCACAATCTTCGCTGTGGCTCCTTGAGATTAGTTTTGTCTTTACAGCTTCAGAACCTGGCACATAGAAGGCATTTAACAAATGCTTTTTGATTGATTGGTTCAGAATTCTGGAGTGTTGTTCACTTCACTGTTGTTTTTCTTTCCATGATTGTGGGACGTATATAAAATTTTCTCTAGGTTCTGTTTATTCTGTAATAATCACACACATACACACACACGTACATGTACACACATCTATTCAGCCATTACCTCCACTGGTGGGGGACCCATTTTCCTCCCAATTCTTTGCTACTATAAAAAAGTGCCAATGTCAATACTTCTATATGTATAGGAAAGCTTTTACTGTTGTTATTGTTTAGTTATCTTTCAGTCATATCTGACTCTTCTGGACCCCATTTGGGGGTTTTTTGGAGTGGTTTGCCATTTCCTTCTCCAGTTCATTTTATGGATGAGGAAACTGAGGTAAACAGGTGACTTGCCCAGGGTCATGCAACTTGCACGTATCTGGCAGGATTGGAGCTCAGGTCTTCCTGAGTCCTGGTCTGGCACTCTATCCACTGTGCCATCCTGCTTTCACTATAGCCACTCTCTTCTTCTGAGGCAGGAATTTGATCAGACACTTTCCAAGCTGCTTCCGTTTGGGTGAGAGGATGACTTTGAATTGGGGTCCTGTTTAGTGAGTGGAAGGTGGGATGAAGGCTGTGACTTCATTTGCATGAGAAGGGAGGCGGTGTGGGATCAGGTGTGCTGAGAATTGGTGGACCATTCTGTTAGAAGAATGAAATCCTCCAGTAGAAGAACTGGGGTTTGTCTTCATTTGGCACCTGACATCTGCACATTTCTGCTCTTATCACCTCCAGTTGCATGAGAAAATGTTCCATGATGTCTGTGCTTCATTGCATGAGAAACAAATTTGACTTTAGCTGCTACTTCCTCTTCCAGCCTCTTTGTGAACAACAGGAAATGTAGGTGCTAAGCTAGTAAAAGTGGCTTTTCAAAGCCCCCTGAGAAGTCTATGGCTATTTGACGAAGGGGTCTTAGAATCCTAATTCATTTTCTTTAGAAAATTATTTTGAAGTGGACAGTGATGTTTGTGCTATATTTGGAAGGCGGTAGACCTGGATTCAGATCCTGACTCCTTAGGTGACCTTAGGCAACTTCTCTCCCTGGGTCTCATTGTTCTCATCTCTAAAATTCAGAGACTGGGTTAGATGACCTTTGAGTTCCTTTCTAGCTCTACCCCTAAGCCTGCATTGATGTTTGAATGGGAGACCCAGACCAAACCAATAGAAGAAGGATCTGAGACTGACAGTTAGGAGAGGGACCTCAGAATCCATGTAGTCCAGCTCCTACATTTTACAGATGTGGGAACTGAGGCCCAGGGAGGCTGATTTGCCCAAAGGTCACCCAAGTGTCAGAGGCAGAATTTGAGTCTGGGTCCTCTGGCTCCAGAGCTATGTTGAAATAAAAATTCTTACTGGATGGTGCTGGAGGAAATAAAAGGATAGCTGTTTACACAGGTAGTCATTTATCATCCCCCATCTTGTGTAATTTTAAAAAATGCTTAAACACACAGAGGCTGTTAACCTCAAATCCTTTTGATAAAATCCTTAAAACATCATAAACCCTTAGAAGACTTTACCAGGTTATGAGTTCACCCCCTTGCTCTCAGGCAAGATGATACTTGAATGGTTCCTATTTTAACTGGCCTTATTTTCAATAACCCATCTCAGAATCTGCCTGACAACAGCTGTCACTTCCTACAAAATCTTCTTCGTAGCTAACCTAAGTCCCTCCTGTCATTGGTTAGTTCTGAATGTACCTAGCCTAGCATGTGGTTGTCAGGGCTGTGGAGCAGAGCCCTTTCCTTGTTCAAACTCTGCTCGGTTGCTTAATCTGTGAAATAGGAATGGGAACTCTTACCCTTCCCACCTTACAGGGTTGCACAGTGCCCTGCACATAGTAAGTGCTTCATAGATGCTAGTCAGCTGACTGATTGCCTGGTTGGTTGTGAGGAAAACCCTGTTTACAAACCACTCAAAAAATAGGGATGTCCTGTTCTGGGGCTAGAGGAGCTAGTGCTTTGGGTAGGGTACCTCTCCCTCTTGCATGTTGCTTGTTTGCGTTGCTCCCCAGTTTTTTTTACCTCTTTCCTCCTCTCTGTGGAGAAGCACCGCCCCCACCCCCACCCCCCCACCATCTGTCTTCTCTTGGAGCTGGGCCTGCTTGCAGGGGATAATCTGATACTGTCTTAGAAAGCTATTGCTTTGTAGGGTTTTATCCTAAGGATGCCTAACACCTCTTGGTGCTTAGAAATCTTACCAGCTGTTTCCCAAAGAGTTCCAGCAGTAGTGTAGGTTATGGGGATATCAAGGAAGGTTGAATCTCTCTCTCTTTCTTTCTATTGTTTTTTTTTAAAATTTCATCAAATATTTCCCAATTGCATTTTTAAAAATTTACCATTTTTAAAAAAATTTTTGAGTTTTAATGGAGGGAAGGCTGAGGACTTAAGAATGGAAAGAATTTGTCCGAGATCATATAGTAAGTCAGCAGTGGAACAAGGTCTTCTGTGGTGTGACTTAGCTGACTGATCTTGTCTCCTTTATAGGATTAGGGTCCGGACCTCTGTTTTTCACTGATAGAAAGAATTTCCGTATTCTGGTGACCAATGCATGCCAGCATGTGAGGGTTCCCTGACTTCCTCAGGGTGCAGAGCCAGGATGT
The DNA here is from genome assembly GCF_028372415.1 of Notamacropus eugenii. Lineage (NCBI taxonomy): Eukaryota > Metazoa > Chordata > Mammalia > Diprotodontia > Macropodidae > Notamacropus > Notamacropus eugenii. Next base: position 479,315,409 of record NC_092872.1, on the reverse strand, counting down.
TTCAAAGGCAAGACTTGATTTAAGTTCTTCCTGACCCTGGCCAGCTCTCTCACCACTGCACACCACTGCCTCTTCCTATCTCCTCTGTGCAGTTGGCTTGTGAGGGAGTTGTCAAGAAGATATGAGTAAACTATGTGAATCTTTTGATCAGCACACAGAAGGGACATATCAGTGGCCAGCATAGACAGGAGACGCCAGTCCAGAGGGGTCTTGGCTAGGACCTGAGACTGGATGGTGATTGATTCAATGTCCAAGTGATCTCAGTGAATCATCCCTTCTTTGGAGTTCATATTTGCAAGTAGACTCAAGATGTATTTTTCCATTTCTATGGGGAGAAAAACCACTCCTCAATATGATGATGGCCACCTGGTCTCCATGGGGAGATTTCAGGAAGAGGACTAGGGAAACCAGGCTTAAATTGCCTTGGGAGGCATTCACAATTAGATTTGGGGAGCAGCTGCATTTCTAAGAAATTATCTGACTTCAAGGCAAATCGTAGAACCTCTTTTCCCAGACATCTTTACTTTGCACAAGAAGAAAAGTACAGCCCTTGTCTTGAAGCAGGGATATGAGTCTGGGAGTTCCCAATTCTCATTCCTTTCTGTTCCCTTTCTGGTAAAGGAAAGGGAGAGGTAAATTTAAGGCACAAAAATTTCTTTTCTCCAGCTTCTTCTTGGACTGTCAAGTCTAGCCATTGTTGGTGCTTCAGGATCTTGCCATATGCATTCTTTGCCCCCTATCCCCACCCCTTTCCTCCATGGGTGGCCGGGTATTTGGCCAGTATTTCTTCCAGGTGCTGTGTCTGCCTAAGACTAGGGCACCACCTGGGAGTGACTCAAGAGGAAGCCTGCCTGGGCCTGTGGGTTGAGCCCCTCCTTCAGGGGCTGAGCGACTTGCTTTCACATCAGGTGAGGGGGCTCCTAAAGCTTTTCTGGGGGTGAGAGGTAGGGCCTGAGCAGCACTTCATTCCTTACACCCCTATGGCTACCTGGGAGTCTCTGGACTTAGAGACACATTTCTAACAGCGTACATGATCTGGAGGATTTTCAGGCTTCCTACGCAATCACTGCACCTGCTTGGGCTATTTAAGCAGTATCAGGCAAAGTCTGTCTTCCTACCCTGGCTGCAGCGATGGGGGCCTAAAAGTGTCCTGGGGGTAGTGGAGTATTTGTTGCTAGCTTCTTGGAAGTGGCTCTCTAATCTGGCATATATTAGGAGCTTAAGTGCTTCTCACTTGATTCCATAGGGTCATGTTGTAGGATCTTAGATATTTTTCAGACAGTTAAAAAAAAACAAAACAACCTTTTCAGATGTTTTATGGATAATCTTTTTTATCCCTTCCCAGTGAGTTGCCTCTGCCATAGAACCCTCCCTTGCAACAAATTGGTCCACTCTGAAGGGAAACAAATCAGCACGTTGTCAGTCTCTGAAAATGTAGACCTCGTTCCTCATTTCTGGCCCACCACTTCTCTTCCAAGTGGAAGAGGGACATGTTTCTTCATTGAAGTCACAACTGGATGCTGCATTGATCATAGTTCTAAAGTCAGATGCCATTCCTCTCAATGACACACTTCTCTGTGGTTTCAGTAACCTGACCTCTGTGAGGAAGATAGAGCATAGAAAGATAATAGGAGCATGAGGGGAAGGTTTGCAGGGACTAACAAAGATGAATGTAGACCCCGTTGTCCCCCTGTGTTCCTGAAAGCGGTTGGTGCCTATGCATTGCAAGGGGGCTTCTCTGGAACACCAGGCAGCCAAGGTAAAAACTCTTGGTAACCGTAGATAGCACCTCTGCTCCTCCTTGGTAATAGCAGGCCAGATACTCATTTTCTTCCATTTCTGTGGCCTGTGGAAGGGCAGAATCTCTCCATTTTGACTTGAAATACTTTTTCTCCTCTTTGGTTCCTCTATCTTTGGAATAATGCCCTGTTCCAAGCCTTGGTCTCTCTCTAGACTCCACTTGACAGTTTAGCTGTCTGGGGATGAGCTAGAAACTAGCGGGGAATGTAGATTTTTCTCCCCTCTTTATCCTTGACATGCCTTGTTCACTGAAGCCCAAGTCCTGACAGGTTTGACCTCTGTGATCTGTGATGACTCTACCTTCTTGCTCTGGGATTGAATTCCCTAAATTCATGTCTCCCATTCCTGAAACTGGTATGTTTAGAAGTTGGCATCAGACATTCTGGAATTGAGACTTGGGCTGAAAGGTTCTTTGTTAAGTAAATTTAGCTATATTACCGAGTGGCCCTTTTTTATACTGTCTGCAAATATTTATACAAATGCTAGGCTCTCAAGGGAGAAATAATAAATTAGTGCTCTTTTCCATATTGTTGGAATCTGTAGCTTTCTATGAGTTACACTGACTCTCTTTGGAACCTAAATGGGTCTGGGCCCTGAATATCTAGAACAGACCAGAATGAATGAGAAGTAGATCTTTACAAAGTCACTAGTTTCTCTTGGATTCATGATGTCTTATTCTGTTTTGGATATCTCCATCCAAGCTAATCTGCATTGTTGGGAGGGCCAAGAAGCTGATATTGTCTGCTTCTCTCATTCCCAAAGCTAGCTTCCTGATGTAGACTCCATTTGTACTCAACAGTGTGTCCGACATGGCAGCTATGTTATAAGAATGTATTACTTTCACATCACATGCAGGTATGGATGCCTTTCTACCTAGTGTCAAAGAACTGGATCAGACATTCTACCCCTCCAGCTGTGATTTTCCCTAGATGGAAGCATTCTGTGCAAGTATTAATTGTTATCTTAATCATCAGAGCCCCATGAAATTTAATGTCACCTTTTTGTTTGAGTCTCTAATGCCCAGCCATGGTTCCATGCCCCAGCCTCCGCTTCTAGTGTGAAGTTTTATAGTCTTCTCCAAGGCTCACTTGGAGGACTGAAGAAAGTATTATGTCTGGAGTGGTAAGAAGTGCTTGTGTCTGGCAACCCAGAAGAATAAATTCTCTCTCTGGCAACATTTATCTGCTGGAATCTCTGAATGCCACGCTTATCAGAGAACAGAGTGACTTCCAGAGAATCTACTCACTGAACATTTTCCAGTTGACATCATTTATGTTTTGGAGGATTGTCAGTGGAGGAGGGAACTGATAATGTCAGGTCCAGAGCAACCTACATTCCTGTCCCCTTCCTGATAATCTATAGCCAAGAGGAAGCAGACGTGGCCTGTGGCTGCAGCGTTAACACTAGAGCCCAGTGGTTTCTCAATCCAAGTTTTAGTGAGCCCCTTCCTTGGGACCCCTATGGTAGCAGATGTTCTAGATTTAAATTGTTTCCCTATTAGACATTTGCATCTCTGGGCTGATCTGGCTTTCATCAGACGGAAACTTCTATTGCATCATCATTGCTGTGCTAACTTTGCCAGGGAGTCAGCTGGCTAGCCCCCTGTTCTTGGGAGAATTGAATTAGCTTTGTTGTTGTTGTGAGCGTGTGTGTGTCCATGTGTGCCCATGCGTGCAGACACACAGGAGCTTGTTGGGGACTGGGGAATACAAGTTCCAGCTCAGGCCCTTGACTGGATGAAAGGTTTGCCCAGACCCTTATTGAATGCAGCATATTTTTCAGCTCTTTGGACCAGGGGATCCAGTTCAATGGAAAAAACCCAGAATCAGAGGACCTAGATTCTCCTATTTACTACTTGTATAAATTTGAGAATTTACCTCTCTGGGCCTGAATTTCTTCATTTGTAAATAAGGGTAGGGAGTGGTAGACTAGAGCACTGCTAAGATTCCTTCCATCTTGGATGTTTTATGATCTAAGGCCTGAGGTTATTTTTATGCTGTGCAGAGGTGAAGAGTTTGAGAGTAAAATATGGTTTGTTCTTTGCCTCTGACCCAGTGAACTGCACTCCCTAAATTCTTTATAGTATAAAGAGGGGTAAAAACAAGACTCTCCCATCAAAGAAATTGGAGACTCTGTTAGATTTGAATTAACCCATTTGAAGCAAACCTAATTTTAGCTGTAGTCTGTCAGCCTAGCTCAGGGTGTGAAATTTGAGGCTTTTTAAACTGAGACTCTGTCTGTCGTTAGAAAAATGGCTTTTTCCCTCTCTCCTGCCTGCCTCCAGTTTCCCTGGCTCTAACTAGTGGCTTTCTTTCTACCTGATGGAAACCAGATTGAGAGGGGATAGGGCTCAGTGACCAAAAAGCTACACTTTGAAGTGGAACCCTTGCTTGTAATTCTTGGGGTGACTGATTATTTTGGTGCCCAGATCAAAGTCTTACCCAACCCCAGAGTATTCCACAACACCAAAGAATAAAAAAGGAGCATATTCAGTATTCCACAACCCCTTAAGGCAGGGACCTGGAATCAGGAAGATCTGAATTCAGAATTCTGCCCTCAGACACCTGCCTTGGCTTAAGTTTGCTCATCTGTAAAGTGAGGATCAGAATTGCACCTACCCCCTTCTCTGCCCGCCCCACCCCCCGCCGTTGTAGGGATCAAATGAGAAAACTCCTGTAAAGTGCTTTGTGAACCTCCAGATGCCACAGAAGTGATAGCTATTATTATATTTCTGAAAACCCCCCAGTAACACAAAAGAGTGCTTCGGGGTATCTTGTTGCCACCCCAAGTCTTGTTCTCTTACTTTTCTACTGTCCTAGGACCCAAGAAGGTATGTTTAAGAGTAGGTAGGTGCTAAGTGGCAGATGTGGGTGCTGTCGGGGTGTCAGGAGTCAGGGACAGCCACACTTATGGAAGAAATTCCAGCCTTTCCTCTCTTGGAACACAAAGAATGCAAGATTCCTTTCTTACTCTTCTTTTACTTGGGTGATCTTGTCAAAGGACCTGGACATGTGGCAGTAAAGATGGGTTTTCCTAAACATCTTTAAAGTGTTTATGGGAAGGTTTGTTGGACAGGAGTCCATCCAGCATGGTGTAGCTTCGTCTATTTCAGGAGGACCCAGAAATAGAGCTGGGTTTTGTCCCTGCCTCTCTGGTTTGGGTCAGGCCCCTTGCGGCAGGAGACCTGTGATTATCGAGGTGGGCTGGGGGTGGTCCCCTGCATGACTCTGAGCCTCAGTCATTCTCACCTCCCTGGGGTTTGATCTAATTGTATATCCAGAGAATCTCAAAGCTGAAAATGAAACTCTTCTGAAGTCACTTTTGAAATACCGTCCCTATAATTACCTGCCCTGAGACAGCAGGCAGGACGTTGAGGCACCCAAAATATCAGGCTGTTGGGATAGCTAAAGCAACCTCTCCCAAGCTCGTAGAAGATCCCTTTCTTTTCTAAGTGTTATTTCAATTCTTCCATGAAATGAGAGTAGAAGAGACATTTAGACTGTTAGGAGAAAAGGAATTTAAGATATTTAAAAATGTAGTATGTGTATATATACATGTGTATATGTATAAAAATATATCAAAATACATAAAAATTCAATTATCTTCCCAAAAGATGGTTCCTGGCTCAGCTATAGTATCAATTAGATAAAAGAAAAAATATCGGCCATTTGGCTAGGTGTTTCCTTCCGCCCTCCCCAACAAGTTCTGCAAATGAGCAGTCTGTTGTTACTGTTTCAGAACCAGCGTCCTCCATGTTCATTGCTGTTTCACTAGATATCCAAGTCTCTCTCCAGTTCTTAGGACAACAGATCTAGAGTTGGAAAGGATCCCCCAAGCCATCACATCCAACTCCCCTAACTTTTCTAGATAAGCAAACTGAGGCCCAGAGGGGCTGAGTGACTTGCCCAAAGTCAAATAGGCAGCATTTGAGGTAGGATTTGTATCTGGGTCCTCTGACTCCAGAATCAGAATTTTTCCCATTGTCCCAGCCTACCGTCTGATCCTCTTTCACTCCTAAAGAAACAGCTCTGATTTACTAATTATATATTTGAATTTATTATTCCACTTTCCTATATCCCTTAATCCTTCCACATAAGCTTATAGCACATTCTTTTAAAAATCTGAATTTACTGATACTTTTGTTTTTATATAGTCTTTGTTTCCTAACATATCTTTCCCTTCCTCCTTATACAAAGAACCCTTCCTCATACCAAAGAATAAAAAAGAGAGTATATTCAGTATTCCACATTCATAATCCTTCACTTCTTCAAAGAAAGGAAGGAACCTTTTGTGATGGGAATCTTTGGGCTTGGTGAGATCTTTGATTTCCAGGATTCCTCCATAGAGAGGCTTTGGAGAGTTTTTCCTTGCCTCTTAATAACCTAATTGCCAAGCTTTCATTACTTTTCTCCACCCCAGTATTATTATTAACAGTAATAGCTCTTTTTTGTCTACCTTGCATCCAGGAGCTGCTGATAAATAGGACCTTATTGCTTCTCATAACATCTTGTGATGGGAGTGCCGCATTTCCTCCCTCGTTTTTGTAGGTGGAGAAACTGAGGCTGAGGCATCAAGAGAGGTTTCTCCAAAGCCTCATAGCAAGTCAGAAATAGATTTAAGAACCCAGGCTATTCAGTCCCACAAATATTTACTGAACAAACATTTACTGAGTGAGCCTACGAATCTGTACTGGTCAGATCCCTGGGGAACGTTGAGACCTGGTAAGGCCCACCCAGGATTATAACTCAAGCCCTCCTGAGCACAGATGGTGATTGTGTCCATACCACAGACTGTGTGACCTAGCTCCATGACCTCTTGGAAAAATAAAGATGGGCATGCTATCTCCTTCCCAGGGGAGTGGTGATAAATGAGTGTTTATCAACTTGGTGGAAATGGGAAGGAAGTTACAGTGCTAAGCCAACAAACAACCTGCTTGTTGTATAATGGGCAAAATCTGTACAATGATTTGGGTTCATTTTCCCATAAAGGAAAGAGAGAAAAAGAAAGAGACTGTTACCTAAACCTGGGGGACCCTTCAGTGTTTTGAATCAATGTATTTTAACTGGATCAGCCCTGGCAGGAGAGATTTGAATCATGCATAGGCCACCACCTTACCTGTATTCAACCCAGAGCTAGTCCTTTATAAAGAAGAAAAAATCCCACAGTCCTGTTAAGTATTTTGTTCCAAGTGACTAATCTCTTTTGGGTGTTCCAGCATGTCTAACCTAGGATCCATTTAAGTCTTTTGGAGTCTGTCATCTGACTCTCCAGTGGGGAGGGTGAGGAAGAGGGGAGGAAAGAGGTAGGACAGCTAAGTTTTGAATAGTCTCAGATTCTAGTCTCAACACAGAGAGAATCCATTTGCAGCCTCTGAACAGTGTCAGATGGCCTTATAACTTCTCACCTACACAGGGCAGAGCTGCGGGTTCTTATTGGTTATTCTTAACCATTGTTTTCTAGGGTTCAGTTTCTGCCCCTCCTGCTTTTTAAGTTCATTCCAGAGAGACCATCTTTGTATCTTTTGTAGTCTTTCTCCCCAGCCTCTATGCAATTTTTAAGGGTCCTCTAGTTCTGAAAAGTATACCATGTGAGTGATGGGGGAAGGACTGGGAAAGAATTCAAGAGAGACGAGAAAGAACAGGTTGTCGGTGGCAACTTGGAAAGACATTGATAAGAAAGTTCAAAATACTGTGATAAGAAAATAAAGACTCATTGTATGTCTTACTAAGACAGTGTTGTTCAGTTGTATCCGACTCTTTGTGACCCCATTTGGGGTTTTCTTGGCCAAGATACTAAAGAAATTTGCCATTTCCTTCTCCAGCTTATTTTACAGATGAGGAAACTGAGGCAAACAAGGTTTAGTGACTTGCCCAGAGTCAAACAGCTAGTAAGTATCTGAGGTTAGATTTGAATTCAGGTCTTTCTGACTCTATCCACTGTGCTCTATCCACTGGGTCACCTAAAACAAATGGAAAGGACACTGAATTTGGAATGAGGAGATCTGGGTTTGAATCTGTCATCTGCCACCTTATCTGAGTGACCTTGGTTAGCTTCGATGGACAAAAGAGACTATGAGGACCATGGTTCTGAAAGCCCAGCTTTTGAGTGCACTGGTTTTGGAGTCAGGAAGACCTGAGGTCCAGTGCTACCTTGGACACATCAGCTGGGTGACCCTGGGTGACCCTAAATAGGCCTCATTTTCCTTGTCTGTAAAATCACTAAATTACTTTGAGGTTCCTTCTATGTCAAGAGCCTGTGATGATGTGGTGACACCCAAACAAAGGCTGCTCTGCTCCCCCCCAACCCCCTCCAGTTTTCTGCCCCTTCCCACTGTCTTCATACAGTGAAGTACCTATAGATCAGTCACCCACTATGTTGAAGGCCCTGCCTTTGCTGAGGGATTCAAGTACAAAGCTGAGCTCCCAGTATAAGTCACTAGCTGACTTAGTTTAGTAGGCAGGCCATTTTCCAGGAAACAAAAAATAGTTATGTGATAGTGAAACCCTGGCAAACCCTAGCTGAGCAAGGACGACGTGCTAGGCGTGGTGCTCACTGTGGGTGGAGTTAATCTGGGAAAGTTTCTTAAAGGCTGTAGTGATTGTGGATTGACCAAGAAACCAAGAATTGTGGATAGAAATGTTGGGTTTAGAATCAGGAAGACCCGAGTTCAAATCCCATCTCAGACACATCATAGCCAAGCAATTCAGTAATCCTCACAGTCTCAGTTTTCTCATCTGTAAAAGTAAGAGGGTTGAACTTAGTTGCCTCTAAGGTCTCTTCTAGCATTAAATCTATGATTCCTTTATACAGAATAGTTGAAAAAGACAGTCTCCAGTTAGTCATCCAGTATTTATTCAATATTTACTATGTGCCAGGCCCTGTGTTTAAGTGATAGGGATACAAAGGAAGGCAAAAAATGGTCCCTGCCCAGTAAGGGACCCTGTGCCCTGTAGGAGGTGGGAGATCATCTCAGAAGGAAGACACTGGAAATGGGGGATTTTGATGGCCAGATGTTTTTGTGACTCATCAATGGATGAGAAGTGTTGAGTCACTCCCTAACTGGTTTATAATCTGTGTCTATACATGCCAATTTACTGGAGAAATAGAGGCATCCAGAGGATCCTTGTCAGTGGTGGAGTGGGGATTAGTATCTGCTTCTTCAGGGCGCCTCTGACCAAGGACGATTAAGCCTTCATTCATATTGGGCCCAAGATGCTGCAGCACAATGAAATTGTGATGCCCTGGAATTTTCCAGAGAGCCCAGAGCGGCTTTCACAACTGCCTCATTTTCTATAATATTAACTTAAAGAAATGGGGAAAGTGAGTGGGAATAGAGAGTGTTATAAATCTTCAGTTTACAGAAGGGAGCCCAGAAGGGATCATATACTGAATCTTTAAAGCTTGGGAGTAGTTCTTAACTCCTGGAGGAATATCCTTGAGCTATATTGCCTCCCACTTATGTAGACCAATTCTTCCTAGATTACTGTTATCCTGAGTTGGCATTCCACAGAGGGGAGGGCAGAGGGTCCTTTTATCCATAACATTATTTAAGCTGGTAGGACAATTGAGAAAAATATTGATTTCTAAGTGGCGTTACCCTTTATTGGATTCCATGGGATTCCTGGATATTCCCTAAGGATCATTTCAGAACTTTCAGGGTATCTCCCAACCTAAAAACAGACTGCTGGTGAAAAGCTTCTGGTGAATCATTTGATTGAGTTATCTATAAGATCATCCAGCACAGGAGGCCTTATTTCCCTCCCTGTGACCTGGCTGGTAACCTGGACTCCCTGTCTGGGGTCACAGTGGGTGTGGAGAGCTTCATTTTCTCAGTTGCCCCACTCCTCTCCACCCTACCTTCTCTTCCTTTTCCTGTTGTGTTGGGTGATCCTAGAGATAATCTCCCTCAAGCTGATCATCCTGTTTGAATTCATGGGCCTTCAGCCACCCCTGAGCTGAGCACTTCATTCAGCAGGTTCACTGGGGAACTCCAAAAAGATGAGAACCCTCTCTTTTCAGACCCTAACAAACAGAATATGGTTGGTGATGAGGGCTGTAGGCAGCCTCTCTGAGGACTGCCTGTGTGCAGATCCAGCACCCATCTTCTCTTCTGAGGACAATTACATGGCTCTGCACACATTCTGCTCAGAGCTTCCCAGCCCTGAGCACATGAGAAGCCTTTCAGAGTGCACATACTTGTTCTCGCATTACCACCCACCTCCGTTTTCAGTCCACCCACATACCCTTCTCCCTGCACATAGCCCACCCCCAGATCCCACTTCACGATGTTGAGACATTGTTCGATCAGCCTCCCCTACCATCTCCCCACACACCCTCCGCCCTACTCCCACGTCTGTCCTCTCTGAGTTTCCAGCAGCCAGGAAATAAACTCCCTGACAGTGAAAATGGAGCTGATCTTCTCTGCCTTTGGTTCTTAAGCTATTACCCCACCCTGCTGGAGAGTTCTGATGGATAAATGAGAAGATGGGAGCTAGCCCAGCTTTCAGACCAGCCCAACGGGTCTTGGAGCCAGGAAGACCTCAGGCCTGATGCCACCTCAGACACTTATCAGCTGGGTGACCCTGGGCAAAATCACTTTATCTCTCTCAGTCAGTTTCCTCATGTGTAAAATGGGGATAATAATAGCACCTGTCACCCTGGGTTGGTTGTGAGGATCAAAGGAGATCATATACATATACATATATGTATATGTGTGTGTGTATATATGTATATGTGTGTGTCTGTGTATACTATGTATGTGTATATATGTATATATATATACACACACACATATGTATGTATGTAAAGCACTTTGTAAAACTTAAAAGTCCTGTATAAATGTTAGCTATTATTGCTATTTCCTTGTTGATAAGTTCATCTGAAGGAAATAAGGAGCACCCTTACCCTGCCCCCCCCACCCCCCATCCCCTAGGCCAGTCTAACTTTACCCATGTTCTTCACTCTTAAGGGAGGAAGTACAAGAAAATTGTGTCCGATGGAGGAAAAGGTTTACCTTTGTGTGTAAAATGAGTGCTCACCCTGCCACCGGCCTCCTGGATCCCTGCATCTGCCGAGTGTCTGTCCGAAAGGTGAGCATGTTTTTATGGGAGGCAGGAACAGTACTTGGGAGGGGTCAGTTGATGTGTTAGGTTTAAAGTTTGTAGGTTCTGGCTGAAGTTAGCCCTTGATTCCCTGTGATTTTGGACCCTAGTTTTCCTAGATTGACTCAAGAAGCCTACCTAGCCTAGGCCTTCCTTTTTTGGTCTCTGAGTGATGTTTCTGAGGGCAATCCTGTTGGGGGTGGAAAGTCTCCAGTGGGGGCCTAGGAGATAGATGAGTGAGTGACAGGTTCTTTCAGTTGTTTTAGCAATGCTGCTAACATATCTTCTCTTTCTGTAGGAGCTGAAAGGTGGGAAAGCCTACTCCAAGGTAAGAGGCTTATAAAACAATCCCCCTAGGGCATTGTTTCCCAGGGAAAGAAATACCCCAGTGAAAGAAGAAGATATCCAACTTTCTTGTCTATAGGCAGGACTGCCCTAAATATCCCAGATTAACTCTGCTTTTTCAAAGCCCCTCTCTTCTCTCCCCACCCTCTCCTAGAGTAACTAGAACTTCTCTACTTTCCTCTACTTATTAATTGTGGTTAAGTAATTTTCAGTCAGTCATGTCTGACTCCTTGTGCATTTGGGGTTTTCTTGGCAGAAAGATACTGATGAAGAAACTGAGGCAAACAGGATTAAATGACTTGCCCAGGATTACACAGCTAGTCTCTGAGGCCAGTCTTCCTGACTCCATGCCTAAAACTCTATCCACTGCACCACCTAAACTGCCCCCTTGTATTTAATAACCCATTCTGTTATGTGTAAGAACTTAAATTCTCCTTGTTGTACTCAAAGCCTGCCATCTATTCTCAGTAAAGACAGAGAATCTCTCCTGAGTAGTGGGGGACATCCTTTTCTCTCTCTCACTCCTTCTTCATAGACTAAACCACTAAACCTAGATATCACTATCTGGTAGTGCTAGGTAGGACCAGATCTGTAATCTCCATCATTCCCAGAGCAGTTGGAGTCATCGAAGTGGCATTATTCCTGTATTATGCCCTGGGGGAATTAATTGACTGGGCCAGAGAAAGAAAGGGAAATGCCTCTGGTTTGACCCTCTCAGTCATACTCAGGAGTCGGGATGGTGCTGCTGAGGGTACATCCTTCAGCTGGGCAGGCAGCCCAATCTTCTGATTCTCAACTGGAGGTCAGGAAGATTAGTTGGGGTTGGGACAAACTTTCTGCCCTATCTCTGATGTCCCTGGGAGTGGTGGTCCCAGGAACCCGGCCAGGTGAAGATGCTTTTAAAATGGACACTTTTCCTTCTAACACTTCTCTGAACTGGATGAGAACAGTAGTTCCTTCCTGGGAAGGAAAGCTCTAGTTAGCCTGAGAGTTCAAGACTAAATAAATAGTATTCTCCCCCTCCACTATCCAGTCCCTACAGCCAGGCTTCTGTTTTGGGAAGCGGCTCTTTTAGCAAAACATTGGTACCTGGACTCCTACAGAGAACTGAACCAGGGAGGCAGGGAATATGGGGACCATGACACCTTAGGTAGAGGTGTACTCACCAGCAGTAGTCAAGATGAGTGCTACCTTTGACATTCTGATAAGCCTTTTTCCCCCTGTGGTCCATTTACCTGGAGTGAATTATTCTCAGGAAATGATGAAAAATGCTTCAAATACTGTGCCTTAAGCATGATAGGGGAATGACATTTTTATTTTTTTGTCTTTAAGGTAATGGTACTGAGCTAACTTACTTAAATGTGCGTAGCATCATGAGAGCGTTTCAGTTTGGAGACCCCACCCACCTTCTCTCTACCTAACTCAGAATGTGTGTGTGTGGGCTCTAAAAAAGACTCAGTGTGCAATCCAGTCCCAAGCACTACTTGACTAAGCCTTATTAAACTCCCCAGAATTCACTCACCATCTCCTGACTAAAATGGAAACTGGTATCCACATATAAAAGCCATTCTCCTGTTTGCTCCCTAAGAGAGTATAGATTCAGCTCAAGCCGTACCACCCTGCCTCATCACGGATGGGCACTAATTCAGAATGCCCATCATTGGGCTTCTTGGTGAAGGGAAATTATACTGTCTTGACTCAAGGAGATTTTTTTTTTCAGCTTGAGTTTTTCCCATGCTTTTTCCTCTCTTCTCTACCATCACCATCACCATCACAAACCCTTTCCCTTTTAACTCCCTTTTTTCTTTAATCTCTAACTTAGTCTGATTTATCTTGATATGCCCTTACTCAGTGGCTGCTCCTGGGAGAAGGGATTCTGTCCTCTGCCCACTACTTTTGTTTCTTCAGCCAGGCCTGTTAGACCCCTCCAAAGTTCCAAGAATCCTTGAAGACCAGCGTAGGACTGTCCCCTTACCGTAACAATTTATCCTTCACTAATAAACTCTTATCTATTGTTGTTTATGAGAATAATCTATTGGGAACATTTAAACTTCCTTCTTTCCCTGCCTCTTCTGACCAGTTTGGCTCTTTTATTCTCCAGTGGATATTTTTTTCTAGATGACCTTCATTTCTTGAGGGTGAGATTGTACGTGTGTGGGGGAAGTGTTGCGTTCCCAGGTATGTCCAGCTCAGGGAGCGGTCCACCAAAAATCCCCTACAGAGACCTGCAGGCTTAAAGCTGATATTCCATGCGGCTTGTGCTACTACTGGTGGCTTCCTATAGACCCGGATTCTTGTTTCCAGGGAACTGTGTGTCAGTTTCATGGACAACAATAGCCTTTCATCTCTTGGCGTGAGGGCCAGGGTGCATGCTGGGAAGACTGAGGACAAAGAGGGCCTTATTATGTGGTGTGGATGTGTGATTCTGTTTTTTTCACATCATTGACCTAGTGCCTTCCCTGTCCTTGGTTATGCAACAGCCCTAGGGCAGTTTAACACTCTCGTGGCTGGCTCAGGATTTGCATTTCTCAGTTCTCCCAACCTTCCAGTTAACCTAGCATCCCAGGCAGAGGTGGCCTGATATCCTCAGGAGTATGTTGCTTCCTACTCACAGTAGCTGAGTTATAGAAAGCAGCTTTAGTCTCTGCCTCTTTTTTATCTTTTTCCAGGACACCTGCATCTTCCTTCATTGACTAACCATTTCCCTCCTTTCTACCTGTCTTCCCCTTCCCGGTCCCCCCCTTCCTTCCTCCTTTCCAGTTAGGATTTGCTGACCTGAATCTGGCTGAATTTGCTGGCTCTGGTTCCACTGTCCGATGTTGCTTGTTAGAAGGGTATGATACCAAGAACACTCGTCAGGACAACTCCATCTTAAAGGTATCTCCAGTGACAGGAGACCAGACTTTTCCCATTCTCTCCCCTTTCCCTTTCCCTTCTCCTTCCCCTTCCCCTCCCCTCTTCCTTACCTCTAGCAGCTAGTATGATAACAAAGTTAGGCTAGAGTCACATAATGTTGGAACTAAAAGCATAGAGAGCATAGATTTGGAACAAGAAGGGACCTTTGGGGATGAGCAGATTCATCTCCTTTATTTCACATATGAGGAAGCTGAAACACATAGTAGTTAACCTACACTTCCAAATGACTCTTCCCTAACCTTGAGTGGTACCCAGGAGTAAAATGAATGAGAAATCCAACTTTTCCATTTATCTGGCATAAATTATGACACACCCCGTCCTCGTGAGTGGTGGTTTTGAAGGCTGGCAGAGTCACCTGGTCTATATTCACACACTCATCTCTCCCTGGCCCAGCCACGTGCTGGCAGAGGCTTTTAGAGGAGGCAGCTTCCTTTGAACTCTGTTGTCTTTGCCTCCCCCAGGAGAGAGGGACATGAAGGGCTGCTTCCTCCTCCAGAGGAGCCCAGTTCCTCCTTGCTATCCACACCCATCCATCTGCCTAAGAAAACAATCTGGTCCCAACAACATCCTCCTTGAACAGATAAAATACGAGCATGTTTGTCTCCTGAGAGAGTCTGGGGGATGTGTAGGAGTAGGGAGCTAGCTGGCAACGCTGGTTGCCAACATCAGACAGCTACCAGGCTACCAGCAGAAGATGAAGTCTTTTCAGGATCCTCTGTATATATACAGTTCAGACCCTGTTGTCAGCATTTGGGTTCAGAAAACCTGATGTGGGGAGGGAGGTTTTGTCTTTGTTTCTGAACTGAGGAAATTAGTATTAAGAGGAAGGAAAGAGTAGATAGTAAAAGAAATCCAAAAATAGAGTACCAAACTTCCAGTATTCTGTGTACTTAGGAATATAGACAGATTCATGGCTTGAGAAATTAAACAGCCTGGCATACAGGACTGCCTTAGTGAACATCTCAGTTTTGAGATGGGGGAGGGCAGCTCCACCATTCTAGATCAAGGTCTGGAGCAGAGGGTTCATATTCTTTTTGTGTAATGGAGCCCTTTGAGAGCATAGTGAGGCCTACTGATGACCCCTTCTTAGATCAGTGTTTTTAAATGCACAAACTCTAAAGTAGTTATGATTACAAAGGAAACCAATCATAATGAAGGAATTGTCAAAATATTTTTTAGAAACCAAGTTTACAGACATCACATTAAGAACCTCCTGGTCTAGAGGATGATTTAGGCTGGAAACTTCTAGGTCTTTGCCTTAGAGGAAGTTCAGATTCTTATTGATTAGTAGTATTCATGGTTAATAGGAGGAGGTTCAGATTATTATTGGTTAGTAATAGTCGTGGTTAATAAACTTGTGAGGCCTAGACATTTAGGAGGAAAACATTGTGTAAACACAGGATTATAGATGTAGGTAAATTAATATTTTATATTTTAATTTTAATATTTAATTTTAATTTAATATTTAATCATTTTTGCAGATGGGCAAAACTAGGTCTCAGACGCAAATAATTACAGCATTTATGGCATTTATAAAGTGCCTTTAGGATTTGCAGAGCACAGTGCATCTTACCACATTTGATCCTTCCAACCAACCCTCTGTGGGATGACTGCCATTATTATCCCTGTTTTACAGATGAGCAGACCAAGGCTGAGAGAGATGAAGTGGCTTTCCCATGGTCACATGGCTAGTCATTGACTGAGGTGGTGTTTGAATACCCGCTGTACCACCTCACTGCCTCAGTGAAATAAATTTATCCATAGATACTCAATTAGTAACTATCTGAATAGATCTTGAGATTCAGTCTAACATGCTTTCTAGCATGATTGCCCTCTCTGATTGCTATATCTTCTCATTTTTCCCTAATAGGTCACCATTGGGATGTCCTTGCTTTCCGGAGATCCATGCTTTAAGACGTGAGTTTTTAACCCTTACTTGGTGTCATGTCTTACATTACGGGGGATAAAATGTTGAAGGTAGGGACAGAAGAGTCTGTCAGTGGCCAAGGTGTTGGCTTTTGAAGTTTGTCAGACTGGGAAAAGGAGAAAGGGGAAAAGTCTTGGAGTCAGTCTATGCTCTTCCCTTCTAATATCTTATTTTTATGTTTGTATCTCCAGTGTTTAACACATGGTGAATACTTAATAGATGCTTTTTCGTGCATTCATTCATTTTAGTTCTACCTAGAAGTATTAGAAAGTAGACCTGGGAAGTTATATCTTCTCTCAGTTTTGATTAGCGTCCATGGCTTATGAAATTCCACAGTTCTTCAGAAAAACTGCAAACTGGGTGTTTCTTTCAACAGTTAAGCTTTGGCTGTTTTCTAGTTTAAATGCTTCCTGGGGCTTCCCTTTAAGTTAAGGTTCATGGAGCCATGGGCTAGCAGGAATGGCAGAGGGGCATAGATTCTCACCACCTCTTGCCTTACAGGCCACCTTCTACAGCCAAGTCCATCATCATCCCCAGCCAGGACACATCCCTACAGTTGACCTGTAAGGGCGAGGGCACATGCAGCAGCAGCAGCAGTACGGCCAGCGGCTCCACGACCCTCACGGGGCCCCGGCAGACCAAGGCGAGACCCACCGTCCTTGGATCAGGTAGCAAGTGCAGCCCTCTCCTCTTCCTGAGCCTTTGCTATGTTACCTCTGGCAAATGATTGACCTACTCTGGGTATTGGCTTTCCTAAGTATCAGATGAGATATTTGTCATGTGCGTTCTAGTAGAGGAGAAGGAGAACCCCTGTTCTGTAAAAGAAAGCATGTGGCTTCTATTATGTATTAGGGTGGGTTATCAGGAGAAAAATTTAATCAGGTCCTACTATATACACCTAATACTGTGTTAATTCAGTTTCTCAAATATTAAGTGGCTTCTCTGCCTAGAGCATTGTGTTAGGGTAAAATACAAAGATAGGTAAACACTCTAGGTTACGAAAATAGTGTATAATTGAGTTCCTGAAATTTCTGTGTACCTTCAGTGGCTTTTTACCTGCTTAAAATTGACATATCATCTTTGCCTGGCATTCAAGGCTTTCAACAGTCTGGTGCTACCCTGCTTTTCCAGTCTGTATTATATATACTCTAGCCAAACTGATTTACTCTTTGGCCCCTGAACAGGCTCTATTTGTTCCTCGGTGTCTTCATTCATATTATTTCTTGTTTCTATAATGCCCTTCTCTCTCATCTGTTAAGTCCTGTTCTCATTTTTACTTTAAAATTTTTTATTATCTTTTATTTTTATATCACTTTCATTCTGAATATATATATCTTTCCCATCCCTTACCTAAATGCACCATCCATTATAACAGAAACCAAAACCGAAAAAGAAGAAAAGAAGTGATTTGTCTGACAGTGTCTTCAGTGTCTCATACCCATAGTCCCTCACTTCTGCAAAAAAGCCTACTCAGCCTTTCAGGCCTGATTTAAAAATCCAGGAATCCCTCAGGAGGGTAATGATTTCCTTCCACTCCGCACAGCTCTTGGTTTTGCACATAGACTTAGGGTATAATATTGCACATCATAGTTGGAAGTGGCTGTTAGCCTGAAGTCTATAAGGGCAGGAACCAAATCTTTTCTAAATTTTGTATCTGCCCCAGCAATTCATACATGTAGGGAATGAATAAATAAAGCACATTCCTTGTTAGAAAATGAAGACACAAACGTGAGACAAAGATATATGATAGAATGTTGACAATGTGACAATGAATAGAGAAAAAGACCATGAAAGTATAGGAGCTAGCCAGCAATATGGGAGAGTTGTCTTGGCCTGACTGTGTACATCCTGGCACCTATTAATCTCTGGACTCCTAGGCATCATAGTTTTCCCATTATGAAGCTCCCAGCGCTAGTCCATTTCTGCAGTTTAAGAATATGTGAGGTGCTTACCTTCCCCTTTGTCCTTTGACAAAGCTTTGCAAATGCTGCCTTTAAAAAATAGTGGGAGTTGAGATCAGATCCCTCTGTTCCCCATCCATTCAGTGCCTCATGCTCTAGGAACTAAAACTACTACTTACCCAGAATTCCTTTAAAGGACCCATTGGGTTATTCCCAGACTTGGTGTTGGTCAGGCCCAGTTCTACTTGGAAGCAAGTACATAAGAAACTGGACTGTTCAAGTATCCAGGCTACTCCAAACTTACTCTGAGGTTTAGGTATGGCCCCTCTGGCTAATCAGTTTTGAGCTGGTTGGATCTAGTTCCTAATTGGAGCATCCAGGCTTTCAGGAGGGGGGGGATGAAGAGGTGAGGTGGGGAAGAGAGAGTGAGGAAACAGTCATGGGCAGCTTGGGCAGCTCCCATCTATCATCTTAGATGTGAGAGGCAGTGGTGAGTGGTGGACAGAACACTGACCTGGAGTCACGGAGACTCAGGTTTCAGTGCTGCCTCAGAAGTGTTAGCTGAGTGTGACTCTAGGCAGATACTTAGCATCTTAACCTCAGTTTCCTCATCTGTAAAATCATAGAATAAAAACATCTTCCTTTAAGGGTAGTTATGAAGATCAGATGAGAAAGCATGTGAAGTACTTTGCAGTCCTCCAAGTGCTAAATGAATGTTAGTATTATATGTAATAATGCTACACAGTGAGGCTGTTTTTCAAACTTCTATCTATTCTGTTCTTTCCAGACTTGATTTTCTTTTTTGGTTTAGCCATATTTTTGCTCTGTTCTGTTCTTTTTTCCCTAAAATAAACCTCTGACCTTTGTCCCATAGAAAATTCCTTCTAATGTCCTCTTGCTGCCTCCTCCCCAGATCTCCCTCTGGGACTGCATTTTCTAATCTCCAGAGGTAGGGCAGATAAAGAGAATGAGGCTTGGGGGGTCTAGACACCCTGGGGGGTGCTGGTCTTGGCTCTGCTTCTCTGTCGGCCCACCCCAAGAGAAACAAACTCAAAACCCTTCACTCTCCCTGTTTGTGCAACAGGGGTGGGAGGGTGGAGAGGCGTGGAGAGTTTAGACTTTAGCATACTTCAAATTTCAGATAAGAGTTTTTTGTTCTGTCAGGAAAAGGCCTTTTCAGCTCTTTTTTATCTTTGTCACATTTGTAGGACTCCTTTGCCCAGAGAGCTTGGAAGGCTAGGGTCCCGGGTCCCTCTGACTGCACTCCTAGCAGTGAAGGTGGAACTTTGAACGTGTGCTGGCCACGAGCTGGGCCCCTTCTCCTGACAGATAGAGATAGGGATGGAGAGGCCGAGAGAGAGGGATGGAGACAAAGGGACAGAGAGAGATAGTCAAGAGATAGAGAGGGATAGAGAGAGACAGAGGAATAGAAAGGGACAGAGACAGAGATAGGAACAGAAAGAGGGATAGAAACAGAGAAAGGGATAGAAAGAGACAGTGAGGGAGAAAGAGAGACAGAGAGAGGGATGAAAAAGGGATAGAGACAGAGACAGAAAGGGACAGAGAGGGATAGAGACAGACAGGGAGAGACAGGAGGACAGAGGAAGACTCTCTCTCTCTCTCTTTTTCTCTCTTTCTCTCTCTCTCTCTCTTTCTTTCTTTCTTTCTAATGAACTTTCCTGCTTTCTTCCCAGGGGTCCCTGAAGAGCCAGATCAGAACTTGTCAAGCCCAGAGGAAGTGTTCCACTCTGGCCATTCCCGTAATTCCAGCTACGCCAGCCAGCAGTCCAAGATCTCTGGTAAATAAAAATAATAGTAACAACTGCTCTGAACCCAAGCCAGAAAAGTGCTTTTATACATGCCTTAGCTCCCTGTGGCCTCACACGGCCTTATGACGTTACTTCTATAGGCACTGGTCTCAGAGGTTAATATCCACCCAGCCAGTATGTCAGAGATGAAACTGGAACCCTGGTGTTTCAGACTCTGAGGCCAGCTCTTTGCCCACTGCTCCATGCTGCTTTTCTTTTCCGATTTCCTAGGGACTTGAGAATCAGATTCAAAACTGGGACCAAGCCCTTCTACCTACTTCCTTAAGTTAGGGCAAGAGCTGATGGTTTCCTGTTCTGCCTGCCCCCAGCCAAGGCGTCCCCTGCCTAGCATGGCTGTGGGGAGGGGTGGTCATCACTGCTTCTCTGTCTCTCGCTCTCCCAGGTTACAGCACTGAACACTCCCGCTCCTCCAGCCTGTCAGACTTGACTCACCGAAGAAACACGTCCACCAGCAGTAGTGCCTCTGGCGGCCTTAGCATGACTGTGGAGTGTCCTGAGGGTGAGAGGGAGCACAAGCCAGAAAAACCTCCTCGGCCCCCCAGACCTCTGCATTTGTCAGATCGATCGTTTAGGTAGGGTGGGGAGTGGGGGAGGTATGGGGAGGTGAAGGTCCCCTTGAGTCTCTTCTGGGGTTCATTCCTGGTTCTGGATGGTGAACCAAGTTCTAGGGCCATCCCAGAATGGTCATTCACACATCTATAGCACATTACAGCTCAGCTCTATGAGGTGGAAGTGTGATTGTCCCCATTTTACAAGTGAAGAAACTGAGTCTGGGAAAGCTGAGGTGGATTCCCCAGGGTCGTAGGGGTCAGAGCTGAGATGCCTGGGAGAAGAGTATTTAGTACTGGAAGAGACCTTAGAGATTATTTAGTCCAACAAAATCACATAATAGATGAGGAAACTCAGCTCCAGAAAGGGGTAAATGACTTGTTCAAGGTCTCCTGATGCCAAGGTGGGATATAATGGAAGCCATGTTAGACTTGGGTTCAGAGGATCTCCATTTGAAGCCTACATGTGCCAGTAGGATATCAGGCAAGTCCTCTCTCTCCCTGGACCTCTGCCTCTTCTTGTAAAGCATGTGGGGGTTGGACAGGATGCCCCGGCTCTAAATTGCTACAATTCCATAATCCCCAGTCTAGTAATCTTGCCACTCCAACATCATGCCTCTATTAAAAGAGGTGAGCATCAGCAGTATTTTCCCATTTAGCTCTGAGTTTTCTCGGCTGGCTTTATTAGGGTTTGGTGCTTTATTCCATCATCTCTCCCCTCACCCCAAGGAGGAAGAAGGATTCAGTGGAAAGTCACCCAACGTGGGTAGATGACACGAGAATTGATGCAGGTGACATTGTGGAGAAGATCATGCAGAGCCAAGACTTTACAGATGTCAGCAACAATGAGGGTAAGTTACCTTTGAGGGGAGCTTGGGCCAGTGCTGACATGGGATGGGGTTTGAGGCACAGGTAACAGCATCTCCCAGCTGCCCACGGAACCCCTAGAGCCTGCTGCCCAAACACCTTTTCCTGCTGGGTGGGATGGGATGGGATGAGATGGATGGATAGGCTTCCTCTAGAGGACATCCTGCCTATGGATTCCCTAACCTTGGCCTCTCCTTTCTTCCCACAGACAGTAACCTGAGGTTGTTTGTGAGCAGGGACGGGACCACCACCTTGAGTGGTATTCAGCTGGCCACCAGGTACAGTGGCTCCTTGCTCACCCAGACTTTGTGCCAGGCACTAATCAGATAGGCCAGTAGTAGTTCTCCTTCACCTGAGAGGAGACTGAGGTAGATGGGGTAAACGGAATTTAATTAATTTAATTGCAAAGGTAGGGACCCACTGGGCAGAACCCCACAGTGAGCTTTCCTGGTACTCTGGACTGAGCTGGCCCTACAGCACAAGGCCTTCCAGAGGTACAGAAACCAACAGCTCAGAGGTGTTGGGGAGGGTGTGTTGGGGGGCTCTACTGGGTTCCATTTCCCTAAAGGTCAGATTGAGGGAAGGACCAGGCATAGCAGTGGAAGGGATTGAGTTACACTTCAGGAAGGACTCTTGGGTGTGAAGTCGAGTTACCAGAATAGAGCCTAGAATCTCCTTTCCTGGTGTAAGAAAAGTTCTGGCAGAATGGATCGCGTTTAGGGTCATGGAAGTAGAGGCAAAATGATATTATTTGGCATTTATTTCTCCAAATGAACAAAACGATTTGCCATATAATAAATAGTGTGTTGGAGTGAAACAGAACAAAGATTAGATTTAGGGTCAAGAAGACCTGGTTTCAGTCTTGTCTATCACTTGATAGTCTGATCTTGGATGAGTCATTTCCCCTTCTGGGCCTCAGTTTCCCCTCTTGTAAAATGAGAGAGTTGAACTGGATGGCCTCTAAGGGTCCCAGGCAGCTCTAAATCTTGGATTCCTGTGGCCAGGGCCAGGCAGGCCTCTGGATTTAGGCCAGGTGAGGCTGCAGGGAGGTTGTGATATGCTTGGAAAGGACTTGGTTGCCCTCTGTTGGTCAGAGATGGAACTGCAGCCCTAAGCTCTTAGAAGCAGGAATGGAGAGCCAAGGTTCAGCCTAATACACATTTCTGTAGCGCTTTAAGGCTCACAAAGGGCTTTCCTCATAAAAACCCTGAGGTCAGGTAGTACCAGTATTAGGGTCCCATTTTATGGATGTCAATGCAAACCTGCCAGGGTAGAGAATTAACTTGATTCAAGGTTAGAGCTGGAACATGAACCAAATCTTCCTAGCTTCAAATCCAGGGCTCTTTCCACTGTACTGTGTCTGCCTCTTAGACGTCAGGGATGGAAGGAACTTTAGAGGTCATTTGGCCCAACCCTCCAATTTTTACCAGAGGTACCAGGCACAGAGAAACAAGGGGACTTGTCTAAGGTCACACAGTAAATTGGTGGCACAGCCAGCTTAGAATTCAATTTGACCAATATTGATGAAGCCCCTGGACTGTGTAAGGCCCTGCTGGCTGGGTACTGGGGATACAAAGATGGTTGCTGCCTGCACGGGCCTTGACTTAATCATCATACCTTCTTCATGACTACCTGCCGGAATCAGGCTCTGCTCCCCTCCCCATCAGCTTTTATTGGATATCACTGACATAACCTTTGTCTCTGATGAGCTGCTAAATGGTTTTTCTCCACTTCCCTCCTGCAGAGTCTCCTCTGGAGTTTTTGAGCCCGTAGTGATTGAAAGCCATTGACCTCCATGCTCTTCTGACCTGAGTCATTCCAGAAGGGAGGGTCCCTTCTTTTTCCAGGGACCACTTCTTCATCCATCTCTACTTCTGTCAACTCTCATCTGATTTTTGCACTCCAGACCAGTCCTGAGGCTGGGCTCCCCCAAGCTGGCATTGGGACCTCTCCTCATCATCCGTTTTTTCTCCATCCATCGTTCTTTATTCCTGTTCCCAGAGCTGACCCATCTCATCACATGGTATTCTGGAGAGTATTTCCTAGGACGCTGGCTGCGGTCTGATTGTACCACTGTGAAAATTCTCCAAACCACTAAAGTGCAGACATCCAGACAGAAGAGCCCCAAGGCAGCCTAGCCTTCCAGGGAACTCTGCTTGTACACTCCAGATACAGATAGCTCCATAAACAGATCCTTCCTCATCATAGGAAACTATTGGCTCAAGTGCCAGTTCAGAAGGCAAAGGGAAGAGGTAGAGTCTGCCTAGGGAGCTGACTCCCACTGCGGACTGTAGGCCCACTGCTGGGCAGGGTTGTGGCCTCTTGGAGTATGGATGTGGGCAGGCATGTTTCCCTAAAAGCAAGAGAAAAGGACTAGCGTTTGGTCCTGCGTACGTCCTTGTCCTGTCCTGCAGTGCTGGTGCTTCTGACTTCTCTGGAGTCAAGGATCTTTCTGCCCCATCTTCCCCTCTGCCCTGGAAGTTGTATGGACTGGCCACCCTGGTTCCAGCTGCACCTCAGAGCCATCTCTGATTCCTCCCACTAACCACCTTCCAGAGGAGAAGAGACAGGCTGCTTGGAGAGACTGGAGCTGCCTCCTAAAACTTGCTGCAAGACTCCTGCTGTCCTCTGGTTCTGAGCTAAAGACTACGGCTTCCTCCTGCAGCTCCCTCCCTCCCTTCAGCTCCTCTTTTTAGAGCTTTTTAAGCCCCGACTTCCTGCCTTTAGGAGGTTGAGGCCCTTCAGACGGACTTGCCAGGTGGCCTTCCCCATCCCTAGCTTGTTCTGGCCTATACCACATACTTTCAACTTATAAGCTATCCCTCTCATGTCCCTCTTCCCTTTCGAATTTGCCTGCCTCTGTTTCTCACAGTGGCTCTCTGCACTTTGCACATATTTTCCTAGCAGAGCCTGGGGGGGTTGGTGGTTGGCCATCCCTCTCCCTACCCCAACAATGCGCACACATCCTTCTGCCAGCCCCTTCCTCTGTTGCCTCGAGCCTCCCTTTTTTGAAATCTGTGCTCTTCCTGCTGGCCAGGTTAGCTAAGTATCACTGGCTGTCAGCCTATCCCCCCCATCCCCATTCCCTCATCTGTCCAGAGTGAGGGAGACCATCTAAGGCAGGAGAGCAGACTGCCCAGGTGGTGACTGCTGCCCCTGAACTCCCCTTATTAGGGTAGGGAGCCCCCTACCTTGACTTTGTTTCAGCCCTCCTGGGAAGGCCTGTGACAGGTTCACATCCCCAGTTGGGTGAAGTACAGGGGCTCTTTCCCTCTCTACCTTGTAAGTTCTGGTGTATTCTCTGCTTGGGGCTGGGTCTTAGGCAGTTGATGCAACAGAGAAATTAAGAAAAAAATAGCAAGTTGAACAGGGAGAGAGGGAGAAGTGTCCACAAGCTCCTGGAGGCTGGAGGTGTTGGAACAGGAGAAAAGAGCTTGTCTCCTTTCAGCAAGGCTGGCCTGCTGGGCCATAACCGGAGGTAACCCCACTTAACCCTGCCTCAATTGATGAGCAGAAGGGGATAATTTCCCCTAGCCTGGACAGGAATGGGCTGGATGAGAGGTGCTTGCTCAGTTACAGCCTGGAGCTGTGCTCCCAGCAGGACAGAGCCACTCCATCAGCCCATGTGTCTAATGTCTGGGTGTCACCTCCTGCCACTGCCAAAGCTTCTGTTCTTAGCACTTTCTCTCCCCATGTCAAAGGCCCAGGCCAGGAGATACAGAGCCTGTGACCTCCTTGTTCAAACCACTGGTTTAACTTTTTTTTAATTTCAGTTGCCAAGTTGTAATTTTTAATAAACCCAGCAGGCTGGTGTTTGGTTTCGGGAGGGGTGGGAGGGTTGGGAGGGTTGGATTTTTGTTTTAAGTTGATAATGTCCCCCCCCCTTTTTTTTTTGCTATTTTATTTCTGGAAAGAGAGAAATCATTTCCCTGGTTTCCTTTCTTCTCTTCCTTGACCCCACCACTTTGATCAGCCCCCAGAGGAGCTGTCTGGTCAGGACCAGGCATACAGAGAGCTGGCCCTCTCTCTTAGGTGGGGAATGTGGGGAGAATGGTTTTCTGAGCAGTGGGAATGGAGCTGGGCTCCAGTTTCCACCCTACTTTCCCCTGGTCCCAGGAGGACTCAGTTGCCCTTTTTTGCCTACATACTTGTTTTTGGAACCCTGCTGGGGTGAGCATGGTGGGGAGAGGGGGCGGGGAGTTTGGGTCCAGGTGGATGCCTTTTCTTTTTCTTCTTTTCTAACCTTTTAGAAAACACTTATCAGACCTTCTTGCTAAGTCAGGACTGAAAATTTGTTGAATAGAATTGTCCTAGGTTCAGAAAGGCACCAGACTCGGCCCTGAGGGAGTGCTCTCTCCCCACTCTTGTGAATGACTAGCACTTTAACTGGGAGCCAGTACTGTGGGGGGTCCCTAAGAGGGTAGGGACCTCTTTCTTCTTTCAACAGTTTGGTCTAAGATCTTAACAAAAGAAAAAAACAAAACTTGATCGGGGGAAGGAGAGATTTGTGGTGTTTTGTTTTTCTGAGTGTGCAGCTGGCCTCCACACTTACTGAGAAAGCCCAGGGGGTCCTATGAAATGAGGGGCATACCCATCCCTTTGGGAGAGCTCCCTTAAACCTGTCATCTACATCAGCCTTTCCCATCTCTACCTCTCTCAGTTGGCAGCTTCAAGACTGGGTTCCTTTCTTCCCATTCCCTAGTCATCTAGCATGGGTTATTGCCGTTTGCCTAAAAGCTGAAGAATGAATGACATCAGGGATAGGAAAGGTCCCTTAGGCTCACAGGAGTCTAGGACTGGACCTCCAGCTGATGACCCTTCTGGGAGAAGTCAGAGCCCAGGCAGCCATAGAAGAGAAAACAAAAATACAAAGTTTCAGACTAGAGGAGAATCTGAGGGAATTAGGTAGTTAGGGGACAGGAAATTAGTGGGAAAACTGCACTGGTCCTTTTCAAATTTTTAGCGAAATAATCCCGTTCCTTTCAAACAACCCCCTGCCCTATCTGTCCTCTTAAGGGTAGTGTGTTTTCTGATACCTGGACCTCAGTGGTTCTAACTAGTGCTGTCAAAGCTTTAGATTCAAATTCTATATAGAGAAATTATATTAGAGATATTTTTGGAAAGGGGATAGGTCTATGCAAAACAGTTTGGAAATCTGCGAGAGAGTTTTATCTTTTTTTTACTCAGAGATCTAAAAAAGAGTTAATAAAGTTCTAAGTCCTCACCCCATCCCCACTCCCTTTCAATCATGAGTCCCATCCCATGAGTAACTTCCATGGGGCAGGTGTCTAGTTGGGTTTGGGTGATTCTCAGCTTCCTAGGATGGAGTAATCTGCTCCATCTTTTTTAAATGGGGTGGGAGGAGGGAGGGAGACAGGGAGCTAAATTCTTTTTCCTCTTTTTTTCCCCCTCCCCTTATGGAAATATCATCACCATCTTTGATTCAACTGATGGTATTTGTACTTCTGTATCTTGTTCCTATCATAGCAAACTACAATGTAAGAGGAAATTCAGTCTTTTGTCAAATTGGCATTATGATTTGGGGCCAATTAAAAGTTATGGGGTTTTGTTTTTTGGGTTCTCTTGTGTGTTATTGGGCGTGCTGAGTTTCTACAGCGGAGTGTTAAAGACATTAGGAAATGTTGGACTTTAGCTGATGGGAGGTTTCCTTCTAGTAGGAAGAGGGGGCCGTGGGCGAGACTTGGGTAAATTGGCTGATCTAGGATTCAGCCATTCTGGAATGGCAGGCAGAATACTGGGCTCCTTCAGATCCTATTCAGCTTTGCCCTTCACCATGCAAGCATCATCTGACTTGGGACAGAACTAGTCCTGTTGTCCAGATGTGTTGTCGAAGTGAATTCACCTTCAGGTACAATTTTGATGAGCTAAGGTCCTGTTCTGTGATGAGCCTTCCATGTGGCAGTTCCCTCTTCCTTCTCTTTGTTGGTCCCAGGTCTTCAGGGAATCTGGCTTCTGCACAATCTATTTTTCCTATCTTGTGGGCCAGGAATGTGGATACTGAGCAATAAGTTTAGGCCGACATGGCTTGGGATTAGATTTTTCTTCCTTCTCATGTGCTATCGATTTTCAAGACAGTCACCTAAGAACTGGTTAAGGACCTCCAAAGAATATCAGGTCCTTCAATATCAGGTCCTTCTTTCTTGTCTTACACAGGAAGCTTATCCCAGAGATGTTTAAAAACCCTCTGATATAAATAAGTATCAGTAATTTAAGATTAATCACCCTTCTCCTGTACTGTCCCACTTTTCTTGTGGGTCAGCTATGTGGCTTGGTGAAAGGAACAAAGGGCCTGGAGTCAGGAAAACGAGTTCAAATCTAGCCTCAGACACTTAATAGCTGTGTGACCCTGAGCAAGTCACTTAGCCTTGTTTGCCTCAGTTACCTCAACTGTAAAACGAGTTGGGGAAGGAAATGGCAAACCATTCCAGTCTTTGCCAAAAAAAACCCCAAATGGGGTCACAAAGAGACAGGACTGAAACGACTGAATGCATCTCTCCATCCTCTCCTTCAGCTCTGTTCACCTTGGTTTGCGCCACATTTGCCCTCCTATTAGCATTCCTTTGCTTTCTTGTTCCGCTCCCTCTTAGTCCTCTTCCTGGTTCCACTTTCATGCTCAGGCGCTTCCTTGTCTCCTGTTGCTAGGTAGCCAGACACCAGGCAGTCTTATCAGTGGAAGGATGAGGAATATCTCCTTCCTAGGTCCTCCTATCTTCCTGACCTCTCACTGTGACCCAGAAACTGACTTAAGGGTCAGAGAAGGAAGATGATTTGTCCAAGGTGGCCTTGGAGCTGAGTTCTCCTGCTTTTTACCCTGACGTCTTGTGACAGTGCTGGGCTCCAAGGAGCCTGGCGCTGGGTTGGAAGGGACTGGACTGCAGCCAGGACTGGGGGAGGCATAACTAAGACCACCAAGGGCAAGTTTAATAAGGAGATTACAAATTATCCTTGCAGGTTAAGAGATGTTGGTCTCTCGTCAGGGCTAGAAATCTTTCTAGACATTATTTAAATCCTGCTCCTCAATATGTACTGGTTAGGATTGTGCCGTGTTAAGATCAGCTGGCCCTAATTCACACTTCACCCCATCCCCCAGTTCTCTAAGTGACTGACAACCCTTGAAGCCTCTCCCTCTTCCAACTCAATATCCCCAGGAAGGAGGGCACAAAAAGATTTAAGGTCAAGCACATCTAGTTCCCCATCCTCTTGCCTCAATCATAGCCTCCACATCTGGTTCTTTACATTGCAGTGGAGACCCAGGCCAGGAGGGTCCCAGTTGAGTTCTAAGTTCCAGAACAGAGGGCCATAAGGGGGATGTTTTCTTTGTCTTCCTCTGACTTCCCAAGGCAAGATAAACAGGGGTTGCACCCAAAATGGTCTTGAGGAATGAGCTGATTTCCTCTATTGGTGTGGATGACAGGCAGTCCACAAATACCTGTTGTCACATAGGAAAGGGTGGTTAACTATTTCCTCAGCATTCCCAACTACCCTCTCTCCCCAAGAAGCTCCCTGGCCTGAAGAGTCCCCAACATTTACCCCAGAGGAGGTAGATGCCAAGGGTCACAAAGAATGAGATGACGATGAGGAAGCTGGGGTCTGGGCTCCAGAGTCGGCAGTGGTCTGGGCAGGCACAGGGAGTCTGGATGAAGACCTCCAGGTGGGTGGGCAGGAGGGACACGTGGACCATAGTACTCACTGGACTGCAGTTAAAGTGGGCCAGGGTGTTCAGGACACTGCTAGGCCAGGCTGGAAAAGATAAAGGGGTCAAGTTGTGGCATGAGGAGCTCTCAAGATTCCAGTCTTCTGATTCCAAATACCCTCATTCTCTAGCCTCTCAACCTCTTGCCCATAGGCTTCTTCAGTAATCATCCACACGACAGATTCCAACCCTTTTCCTAACAATAATAGCTAGCATTTATATAACATTTTGTTTGCAAAGCACTTTATCTTTTAACCTTGCAACAATCCTATGAGGTAGGTGTTATCCCCATTTTCCTATGGAGAAACTGAGGCAGACTGATCAAGTGACTTGCCTGGGGTTACACAGCTATTGTTTAAGGCAGGGCTTGATTTAGTCGTCCTGACTCTAGGTCCAATGCTCTATCCACTGGGCCATCTAGCTGGCTCCTGATTTCCCAAAGTCTCATCTGCTTACTCTTTTAGCACAAAAGATTCTCAAGTCCAGACGATCTCTTCTTAGTCCCTTAAACTCACAACTACAACCCTTTCCCACCCCAATTCCCATTCCCGGATGAGCTCTTTAAAAAAGATCCTTGGGTACCCACAGTAAGTATTTAATATATACTTTTTTTGTTCATTCTTAGAAGTGTTTCCCAAATCTTTTTTCTCTCTTAGGCTTCTTACCCACCTCATGGAACCAGATAAAATTAGGATCAAAGGCTTATCTAGTCTTAGATAATTCATTTAACAATTGAGGAAACAATGGCTTAGAGAGAAGGGAATAAGCCCTACCATGTGCCAGGCACTGTGCTAAATATTTTTGTACATATTGTCTTATTTGATCTTCATAACAATCCTGAGAGATAGAGCCTATTATTATTATCATCCCCATTTTACAGATGGGGAAACAAGTTAGCCAAGGTTAAAGTGACTTGCCCAGAGTCACGCAGCTATTAGGTAAGTGCCTGAGGCCCAAGTTGAATCCCGGTTTTTCAGACTCCAGGCCTGGTGCACTCTGTTCCCTTCAACACCTAGTTGCTTAGAGAAATTTGCCCAGTCACACAAAATGGCAGAGCCAACCTTCTGATCATAATAGCTCACATTTATACATTTCTTTGTAGTTAAAAACTCTTCACAAAAATCCCATGATGTAGAGAATGCCGATATCATTCCCATTTTGCAGAGGGAGAAAAGCTAAGGCTCAAATGGTTAAGTGACTTACAGGTCCCTTGGGTCCTAGCCCAGGATTTTCCCCACTGACCCATTCCCTCCTCACCAGGGTAGGTGACAGTCAAGACACGGGTGCTGCTGTTGTACCGAAATTCACTCTTTTGGTGCCTACCATAAGTAGTGTGGTGCAGATCCCCGGAGCCTGCTTGTCTGGAGGAGAAAGTCGAAGATAGAACCTTAGCAAATGAAACTCAGTTGGAGGCTCCCTTTATCATGGGTGAAGAAACTGAGGCATACAGCCGAGTCATGGTGAAAGTGTCTGGCTTTCTGAAAACCTTTTGTACGCTTGTCAATATGAAAAGAATAAAGTCTTGAGTTTGCCATGAACGTAAACAGAAGAAATAAAGGGAAGGGATCTTTTTCATGAAGAAAAGAATGAGACATGTTTCTCCAAAGACTCTTGGAAAAAAAGTATGACTGCACAGAAAATCAAATCAACCAGTTCCCTATGTCCCCTTGATAAACTTCTCATACCCCAGCTTGGGAACTCTTGCTCTAGAAGGCAAAGGCTAAGTCATTTCTCTAGGGGTACTTCCATCTCATTGGGAGGAAGGAGTCTGAGGCAGAATTTGAACTCAGGTTTTTCCTGACTCCTAGGTACACCCTCCCCCTAACCTCCCCCTCCCCCTCTCACAAACACATACCTTCATTTTATGAGATGAGAAAGCTAGGCAATGTTCACATAGGAAGAAACTCAGGAGAAGAGATTTGAACCCAGGCCTCTTTAATTCAGAAGCAAATCTTCTTTCTACTCTACCATGTGATTTCATGATTTCTACCTTGAATGGGAGGCAGGCAGAGTGAGGATCTCCTTACCTCAGGGTCACACATGCAGCCACCTGTACGCATTCAGTGGAGGTGAGGTTAGCAGGTTCGCTGAAAGGCTGGCAAGGGCTGAATTGAATGTATCCCTCAGGTTCCTTGTCGGGGGCTAAGGGGATGGTCAAGGGTCCCACAGCAGCCAGATTGATCACCTGATGACTCCCCTGCAGGAGGCACGTGCAAGGGTGGACCTGGACACAGTCCACATCCTGGGGCAGGGCCCCTTGCCCCCGGGACAGGAAGCTTAGCAAAAGCTGCAGAGGCAGGGGCCCCCAATACTTCATCCTGGACAGGGTCCTGCAGAAACTGACGACTCCTGCCACCAGAGTGAGAGAAATAGTAAATCAGTGAGCCAATGCTAGGGAGGAGCCGGGTGGAAAGGGTGGGGTTGGAATGCCCTGTCCTTTTTCTGGCTTTTCAAATTCTACCCATTCTTCAAGATCCTTCTCTGCGTCCTGGACCACCCTGGTCTTCAGTCATCTCTTCCCATTCCCAAATCCTCCAGAGAGTCTGGGGGCTTTTCCCTGTGCACCAATTAAACACTGCCTGGTTTGGGGAATTTTCTTCATCTG
Organism: Notamacropus eugenii; assembly: GCF_028372415.1. Taxonomy (NCBI): domain Eukaryota; kingdom Metazoa; phylum Chordata; class Mammalia; order Diprotodontia; family Macropodidae; genus Notamacropus; species Notamacropus eugenii. The sequence goes on along the minus strand of NC_092872.1, from coordinate 479,283,856 downwards.
GTCAGTTCTTGTCCCTTCTGTGCTCAAAAGTTGTCAGTGGCACCCCAGTCTCCCTAGTCTGATTTATATTGGAGCTAGCTTGAACAGGCTCCTTCCTAAAGGTTAAATTTTCATTCTGAGCCTTGGAAATCAGCAAATGCTACAATCAGGGTTTGGTGTATTGTCTTGTTTATTGTTTTATCACACAGAAGTGCTGGAGGATATGCTAAGCTAGAAAATGTGTTAATTGTACGATTATTTGTTATTCAATGATTGTTGAGTCGTTTCAGTCGTGTCCCCATTTGGGGTTTTTTTGGCAGAGATACTGGAGTGGTTTGCCCTTTCCTTTTCCAGCTTATTTTAGAGATGAGCAAACTGAGGCAAACAGGGTTAAATGACTAGCCCAGGGTTACACAGCTTGTAAGCATCTGAGACTGGATCTGAACTCATGAAAATGAGTCTTTCTGACTTCATTGCGCCACCTAGCTGCTCTGTTAAACAATTACCAGCAGCCGTTGTTTAAAACCTTCCACAGCGTGGTTCCAGTCTACCTTTCCAACCATATTTTATATTACTGACCTTCACACACTCCAACTAAACTGAGTGACCAGCTGATTCCTGGATTTTGGTGGTTCCCGACTCTGGGCATTTGAACAGGTCATTCAATATGATAATAGCTAACATGTAGATAGCACCTACTATATAGTAGAGACACTGCTAAATTCTTTACAAACATTCTTTCAGTTGATCCTCACAACAACCCTGGGAGATAGGTCCTATTATTATCTCTTTTTTATAGATGAGGAAACTGAGGTAAACAGGTTGAATGACTTATCCACAGTCACACATCTAGTGAGTGTCTGAGGTCAGATCTGAAATCGGAAGTTCCTGACCCTAAGTTCTGTCCTCTGAGCCATGATGCCTCTAATATGCCTGGAATGTAACTCTGGCCCACCTTGGAGATAGGAATTGGACCTGGGATTTCATTGAAAGATGGATTTTCCTCAGTGCCTTCTTTGCAGCATGTGTAATCTTAGGGAGTTACCTAGGGTCCTGAGAAATAAGATAGTACTTGAACTTATATCTTTCTGGTTGTCAGTAAAAATTTAAACAGTAGTTATGTGCCAAGTTAAATGGTGATAAATTCTAGGGATATAGAGAAAGGCAAAAAACCACCAAGAAACACACATCCTAATGGGGGGATAAGGAAATAACTAGGCACGTACAAGAGATGTACAGAGTAGAAGGGAAGCTAACAGAGGGCAAAGGATTAGCAGCTGGAGAGACCAGGAAAAGCCTGCTGCAGGAGGTGGGATTTGAGTTGAGTCTTGATAGAAGCCAAGAAAAGTGAGAGGCCTCAGGGAGGGAAGGCAGAGCATCCCAACCATTTGGGACAGCCAGAGCAAAGGCAGAGAGAGGCAAGATGGAAAGTCATGTTCAAGCAAGAGCAAATACGTCAGTGTAGCTGAATGGCACACTTGGTGAAAGGGAATCAAGTGTAAGATACCAGAAAGCTTGGAAGGAGTTAAGAAGAGTTTTAAATGCCAAACAGAGAAATTTATATTTGATCCTGAAGGTAATAATAACTCAGAGTCACTGGCAATCATTAAACTAAGGAGAGGGTTAACATGATCTTACACTTTATATTTTTTGACTTAATATTTTATTTTTCCCCAATTACATGTAAAACCAGTGTTTAATATTTGTCTTGTAATGTTGAGTTCCAAATTCTTTCCTTCTCCCTGCTCCACCCTCATTGAGAAGGCAAGCAATTTGAAATGGGTTATACGTGTGCAATCATGCAAAACATTTCCATATTAGTCATGTTGTGAAAGAAAATATACACAAACAACTAAGAAAAATACAGAAGATAAAAAGTATGCTTTGATCCGCATTCAGTCTTGCACTTTAGAAAAGTCACTTTAGCAGCTGAGTGGAGGATGAATTTGAGTGGAAAGAGACTTAAAACAGAGAAGCTGAAGAATCTAGCCAAGAAATGAGAAGACCGAACCAAGATGATGGTGGCAGCTCTTGGAGTGAAGAGAAGGGGCTAGGTATGGGGGATGTTGTAGAAGTAGAAATGACAAGATTTAACACAGAATTAGATATGTGGGGTGAGAGTGAGGTTGAGGATGGTGCCAAAGTCACCAACGTGGGTGACTGCTCTTAACAGTAATGAAAAAGTTGGGAAGAGAGGAGGATTTGGGCAGAGATAAGTTCTGTTTTGGCCATGTTGAGTTCGAGATGCCTATGGGACATCTAATTTGAGATAACCAAAAGGCAGTTGGCAATTGATTGAGAGATAAATAGATCTGGGAATTAACTGCCTAGAGGTGATAATTGAACCCATGGGAGCTAAGGAGACCACCAAGTGAGATAGTGGAGAGGAAAGAGAGGAGAGCCCAGGGCACAGCCTTGGTGGACACCCTATGGTTGATGGGTGTAATATGAGTGAAGAGTCAGCAAAGATATAAAAAGAACGAAAAGGAAGCAGCAAAGGAGACTGAGAAGGAGGCAATGTCATGAAAACCTAGAGAGAGAGTATCCCAGGGGAGATCAACAGTGTCAGATGTTGCAGAGAGAGGTCAAGATGAAGATGCAAAAAGGCCATTAGATTTGGCAATTAAGATATCACTGAAAATAGAAAATAATTTTTCTACAACTAGACAATTTAAATTTGAACACTAGTTGTATTACTTTCTATTTTCAGAATTTCTAACCTTTAGTTTCTCTAAAAATAAAAATGGGCATAGCAACACTAGGGAAGATATGGGCCTTTGATCTTTGCGATTTGTGCCTGGTTGAATGCACCAGTCTTATGTTTTGATCCGCTTGGTGTCAACTGTAGTGAGAAGTCCCCTCCCTTTGAATATACTGTGGAAGATGAAAAAATGTGGTATAGTAGCACTGTAGAGGGCAGTTTCAGTTGAATGATGAGGTCAGAGCAGAGAATCTGGAGGAGAAGAGATGAAGGAGGCATCTGTTGTGAATAGCTTTTTAAATGTGATTAGCCATGAAAGAGGAGGGGAGATAGAGGATGACAGCTAGGAGGAATGGTTGGATCAAGTGAGAATTTTTAAAAGATGGGGTCAAGATAGGTTTGTCTGGTAATTTTTTAGAGTCTTCATAACCTCATTTGGGGTTTTCTTGGCAGAGATACTGGAGTGGTTTGTCATTTTCTTCTCTAGTTCATTTTATGGATGAGGAAACTGAGGCAAACAGGTTGACTTGACTTGTCCAGGGTCACACAGCTAGTGAGTGTCTGAGGCTGGATTTGAACTCAGGAAGAGGTGTCATCCTGACTTCAAGTCCAATATTCTATCTACTGCACCAGCTATCTGCCTGTTTGTTTGTAGGCAGCAGAGAAAAAGTCAGCAGTTATGAGGGCATTTAAAAGAGTAGGAATGATAGTGAGGGCAATATGCAGGATGAATCAGGAGGCGATGACATCTAGACTACACAAAAGGATTGACCTTGGCAAAGAGAAGGGCCATCTCTTCATTGGAGATATGCGGGAATGATGCAGGGTAAGGGGGAGATCTCTGGGAATGGTTTCCATTTTTTGGAAGTGAAGTCTTCAGATGAGATAGAGGAAAGAGGGGGTGCTCTGGGAGGATTGCTGCTGTGAAGAATGGATAAGTGAATTGATCAGGAATGAAAAGAATTCTTTGCAAAATGAGACCCAGGTGAGATTAAACACTGTAAATTTATAGTGGACCAAATCAACATGGCTTTTGTTATTTTCCCCAGTTCTGTTTCAGGACTACATGAATAGGAGTGAAGGAGGCAAATTGTGGGGGTTACAGCAGAGTGGATAGTGCCAGGCCTGGAGTCAAAAGATTCATCTCATGAGTTCAAATCCAGCCTCAGATATTTACTAGCTGTGTGACCCTAGGCAAGTCATTTAACTGTTTGTCTCAGTTTCTTCATCTCTAACATGAGCTGGAGAAGGAAATGGTGAACCACTCCAGTATCTCTGCCAAGCAGATACCAGAACGGGGAAACTGAGAATCAGATATAACTGAACGATAACAAGAAAGTGTTATTCTAACAAGAAGGCCCACACTGAAAATTTAACTATTGATTCATGAGAGCTGGTTTCAGCACACCTCTGGGGGAGAGAATGAGTGTCACCAGGAGTGAGCCTGGTCTCAGTGAGGATCAGAAGATGGAAGGAGGGAGAAAGAAAGAGTTTAAGATGAAAGGATGATTGTTAATTATGGAGCAGGCATTCCAGAGGGCACAGAAAAGTCAGGTAGATCTGGAGGAGGATGTTGGAGGGGAAGTGTTGAGGCAGGTAGGAGTAAGGGAGCAGCCAAGTTGGGACAAGGCAGTCTAGGGTTCAGAATCACTGGGATGGGTGAGTATAAAGAGATGGAAATAACTTATTCATTGAGGAGTGAGTCTAGGAAGAGTTTCAGTGGGTGGAGATGCTTTGAGGGAGGCATCTGATGAGACTGAGGGTAGAGTGCTGTGTCTTGTCAGTCTAAAGGAGTACTGTTATTGTGATCTTCATTTTATAGATGAGGAAACTGAGGCACTCAGAGGTTAAGCCACTTGCTCCAGGGGCACACAGTTAGTAACTGTCTGAGGCTGGTTTTGAACTTAGGCATTAGCAGACCAGAAGGTATGGGAGCTTGATAGGGGGTTGGAAAGAGTGTCTTGCCTGCCCTGGAGAAATATCTGGGGTGGGGGGGTGTCTGGCTTTCTATTTACTATATCAAGTTGCCCTTCCTCATCTTAGCCTGTTGAAATCGCTTAAGCCCCAGCTGAAGGGCTACATTATCCTGGGGGAAGTCTTTCCCAGGATTCCCCAAAACTGAAAATTATCTATCTTCCCAAAATTTTCCTAGAAGCCTATGCCTGGATCTCTCCCTTGTCCCTATCACCTTCTGCCTTGCATCATACTTATATGGGAAATATCCTCCTTGCATCATACAAATTGATAAAAGTGCCTCTCCCCCACCACTATCTCCAAGATCTGTAATAGCTTTGAAAACAGAGACTGTGTTTTTTAATCTTTGTGGTCCCAGCATGGAGCACAGAGCTTTTTATGTAACAGACACTTAATAAATGTTTGTTCAAGGAATGAATCTTAGAACGGCAAAGAATCTCATTTCAAGAGGTCAGCCCTTAGTACCACCCCCAACCACGCAGCACAGTGTTGATTTTCCTGCAGGCACCTGATAAATGTTTGTTGGGGCTCCTAGGGAGGGACTTAGACTGGGAAGAAACAGCATAATGTACTGCTAGGAGTAGCCCCTGGGTGACACAGAGGATAGAGTGCAGAACTTGGAGCCACCAACACCTGACTTGAGCCTATCTCAGACACTTCCTAGCTGTGCCTGCCTGAGCAAGTCACTTAACCTCCCATAGATTCAATTTCTTCATTTGTAAAATGGGGATAATAATAGCCATCTACCCCAAAGCGGTGTTGTAAGGATCCCCACTTATGTTAACATTAACACATAATTAACATATGTAAACTGCTTCACCAATTTTAAAGTGCTATACTGTTGTTTTTCAGTCCTGTCTGACTCCTTGTGACCCCATTTAGGGTTTTCTTGTCAAAGATACTGGACTGGTTTGCTATTTCCTTCTCCAGCTCATTTTACAGATGAGGAAACGGAGGCAAACAGCGTTAAATGACTTGCCCAGGGTCCCACAACTAGTAAGTGTCTGAGGCTGAATTTGAACTCAGGAGGAAGAATCTTCCTGACTACAGGCCTGGTGCTCTATTCACTATGGTGCCGAGCTGCCCTTAAAAGTACTATATAAACGCTAGCTATTATCGTGGAATGGGAAAAGCCTGATTCTGGAAACTATGAGACCCAAGCTCTCCATTTCTTTTTTTTTTTATTTTAAAATTTTATTATTTTTATTAAAAATTTTTTTTATTAATTAATGTATTTGTTTTCAGTTTTCTACAATCACTTCCATAAATCTTAGATTTTTCTACCTTTCCTTCCCCAAGAGGGCGTGCAGTCTGATATGGGTTTTACACGTACATTCTTACTGAATACATTTGCCTTAGTCATGTTGCATGAAAGAATTAAAATGAATGGGAGAAACCATGAGAAAAACCAAGACAAAACAAAACACAAGAGAAAATAGTCTGCTTCATTCTGCGATCCAGTTCCATAGTTCTTTCTCTGGATGTGAAAGGCATAAGCTCTCCATTTCTAAACTAGGTTGCTGAGTGTCCTTGGGCAAATCACTTCCCATCTCTGAAACTCGAGCTCCCCTTCTGTACAATGAAGGTCTTGTATTAGATTAGGAATTCTTGACCCTGGAGTTCATGGACTCCCAGATTCCAAGGAGCCTGTGAACTACAATAGGGAAAAAAAAATCACATCTTTATTTTCACTAACGCCTAACTGAAATTAAGCGTTTCCTTCAATTATGAATTTCTAAAAAATTATTCCGATTAAAGGAGCCCTCTCCTTGACCCCTTTCCTCTCTCCTTGCCCATCTCTGAAAACTACATTTCCCACAATGCCCTCCGAGTGGGTGGGGCTCGGAAGACTCCCTACAGTCTCGCGCTACTTGGGACCGGCCTACTCAGGGAGGTGGAGCTTCGGCATTCTGAGAGACGTGGCCAATCTCCGGAGGGGAGGGCGAGGAACTACGACTTCCAGGGTGCACCGTGACTCTGCGCCGGAAAAATGGATTAGTCCGGAAGTGGCATGTGTCCTCTTCCTACTGGGATCCGGCAGAAATGGTGAGCAGAGGGTGGGGGTGGTGGCATTCTGGGTGGGGGTGTTAAGCAGTTTTGGGGTTAAAACGAGAAGGGTACGTGAAAGAAGTGACGGTTGAACTGGGCCTTGAATATGACTTCGTCCAGCCGTCCCATTTTACAGAGGAGGAAGCTGAGGCCCATAGAGGAGGAGTGATTGGCAGCAAGTTCATGCTGCGAGTTCGTGGCTTTGCTAGATTCGGCCCCTCCCCGCTTGGGAGGAAGCCTCTCCGGCCCTGGGGTATCCCTTTCAGCTCCCAGCCCCTCTGCTTCCTCCTGAGGGGACAGGAGGACCGTCGAACCGGGTTCTGCTGGCCCAGAGATGATCGGGAACTCCCCCAGTCACACTGCAGCCCGGGGGGGAGCCGTAAAGAAACCATAACTGATCAATTATCTTTTTAAGCATCCTCCCCCAACCCAGCCAAGTCGCGCGATGATTGCCAGCGTGTGTAGGGGTTCCTCGAAAGCATGATGGGCGTGTGCTTTCCGGGTGGAGGCGGCGGCGGCGCGGGGTTTGGGTTTCTGCAGTCTGGGCTTGCGGGGCTGCAGTGGTGTCCCTTCATTGGGGCAGTCATGTGCCAGCACGTTCATTCACAGGCCAGTTTGTGCAGTCATTCCCCAGCCGCGGGGCGCACGGTTTCTAGTCCTTTGCTCTTATAAATAGTGCTGTATGTATATTTTTGCATTGATAGGTTTTTGCAATATGTGTTTAAAGTATAGATCCCAGTCTTTGTAGCTTTTCCTTCCTGCTTTTTCTGAATTCTTGCCGTTCTTGGGGTCCCTCCTCCCAAATGCTGCAGTGCTTAAAGCCAGATTCCTTCTCAGCACAAAATCTGTTCCTTCTCTCTCACCCCCCATTCTGCAGACGTCTGTTGAGAACCCATGTCTATAGCGCTTTGAGGTTGAACCCTGCTCTCCTCTCACCAAAGAGTTTCCCAGGCAGGCCTAGAGTCATGAAGACCCAGCTGCTTTGTTTTCTGTCTATAACTATGACATTGTATCCGGAAGTTCCTTCCACTTCTTTATCACCAACGTCAACAAGATTATTGGAACATTTAAATACCTTGTTACCAGGCACTGCGCTAAGCAGTTGTGACATTCTGTGTCCTGAGGTCCCTTCTATCTATAATATTCTCTTTTTAAAAAATTTTTTAAAAATTGAAAAAGTTTATTTATTTTTAGTTTACAACATTCTGTTCCATAAGCTTTTGAGTTTTAAATTTTCTCCCCCTCCTCCCCCCTCCCTCCTCAAGATGGCATGCAATCTGATATAGACTGTACATATGCATTCATATTAAACATTTTCACATTAGTCAAGTTGTAGAGAAGTATTGTAACCAATAGAATGAACCATGGGGAAGAAGAAACAAAACAAAACAAAAAGAGTAGTGCAAATAGTATGCTATGTAATATTCTGTTTTCTGAAGATCTTTCTAGTTCTAACTAGAACTTCTATATTCTATATTCTGAGGACTTCTCTAACTCTATATTTGAGCTCCCTTCTGACTCTAATAGGGTCAGCTAAGTAGCTCAATGATGCACTGGGTCTGGAGACAGGAAGACCTGAGTTAAATACAGCCTCAGTTACTTACTAGCTGTGTCACCCCAGGCAAGTCACTTAACCCTTTTTGCCTCAGTTTCCTCATCTGTAAAATGAGTTAGAGAAAGCAATGACAGACCATTCCAGTATCTTTGTCAAGAAAACCCCAAGAGGGGTCATGAAGAATTGGGCATGACTGAAAAATGACTGAGCAACAAATCTCTCTCTAATCTGTATTCTGAGGTCCGTTCTAGCTCTCATATTCTATGTTCTGAGGACCTTTCCAGCTTTATAGTTTAAATAACTATAATGCAAAGCGGATAAGTCTCGTAAGAGAAACAAACAAAATGCTACAGATGTTCAGAGGAGGGAGAGTGGGAAGGTAGTTGGTAATCAAGGAAGGGTTCATAGAGAAGTTGGCATTTAAGGTGACCCTCTGTGGGCAGGTAGGAGGGCATAGTGGAAAACACACTGAATCTGAAGTCATGAGGACTTGGATTCAAATCCTTGTGTCAAACACTAGATCTGTGATCTGGGGCAAATCATCTGACCTCTGTAGACTTCACTTTCCTCATCTGCAAAATGAGAGGGTTATACAGGAGAACTTATGAGGTCCTTTTCAGTTCTCGTTGGATGAGCCAACGATTTCATTTTTTTATTCCCTTATTCATGCATCCGTTTATCTATTTATTCATTCACTTTTTGGGGGAGGGTCCTCTGATTTTAGTAGGTAGAAATTGGAGAAAAGCATGTGAATTTGAGGGACCATCAAATTCAACCCTTTCATTCTACAGCTAGACAAGTAGAGGGCTCTGAGAGGGGAAATATTTTAGAGTCAAAAGATTTGGAATTACTTACAGGCTTCCTGACTCTTGACTCTCTACATCATACCACCATCTCTTCTTTCAAAGTAGCCAGGAGAAGAGATGAAATGTTCCTCCCTCCTTTTGGTATCATCCTTTGGGGAGCTAGGAGTGTGAAATGTTTACTATATAGTCAGGGGCCATCACTCTCATTTTGTTTAACTGTTTTTCTTTATTACCAGAGAGATAACTTGTTTGTCCCAAAAACATGGGGAGAGGTATTGATATATCTCTCAAAATCAAGAAATGATTTTGATATTTTTTTTGTTTTGTTTAAGTATTTCCCAATTCCATTAAAAATTTTTTAACATTCATTTCTTAAAATTTTGAGTTCCAAATTCTCTTCCTTCTTCTTGTCCTTCTCCTACCCCTTAGAAGCCAAGCAGTATGATTTTGATATAAAAACAAAAAGCATCAGTGAAACTTATATTTAATGTTCAGAGCTAGAGCTCTTGCCTCCCACCTTTTAGTCCTCTGTTCCATCATTTCCTATTAAGCAGGAGAAAAAGGCCAAGATGGAGGGAGACATTTTTTTGTGATGCCCCCCTGTATTATCTGCTTGGTGCCAAGGCTCAATGTTGCTCTGTTTTGCAGCTGTGTTTGTACCCAGGAAATGGACACTCTGGAGCCTGTGGGGTTTGGAGAGATTGCCAGAGATAAAGCTTAAACCCAAGTGCCTTTCAGCTGGGGCCATTAGCCACCAAGCAGGACACAGGCCTGGCTTTGTTCTCCTGGATGGGAAGGTGACTAGTTTCCCCGTGAGGCTTTGGGTGAGGCTGATGGGCCTCATCATTGATGAATAAGGGGAAATCTGTGTCCTGGGTGCTGTGAGAGAAGAGGAATTGGGGGTTTTATTGCTGAGGCTTTGTGAAGCCATTGTTTCTGTGGGCTTCTATTTTTTTGTCTTCAAAAGGTCACTGTGGGTGAGAATGGGGCAGTCTCATCTCCATGGGTCCAGAATAATGCTTTGTTGACACTCACTGGTCAGATCATGGGACCTTGCAACATAGAATCCAGAATTTTAACCTTTCTTATGACATCAATCACATTCTGCCTTGTGATTATGACTTATGAGGATCTCAGAATACGGGTTGTGGATACATAGGGAACATAGAACATGGAATGCTCAGTTGGAAAGGACTAGAGAAGGTTCTTGAGACCAGCACCAGGCAGCGTTAGTTAGGGTCCTCTAGAAGCCAGGGGTTGAGGTCCCCTCCAATCTTTGCTTTATAGGATATCATGGGATCCAAAGCCAGCAGTGACCATTTAGCCTGCTCCCTCATTTTACAAATGAAGATGCTGAGGCCTAAGCTTGCTCGGGGTCACATAGGTAAAAAGAAGCATAGTTGGAATTCAGATTCAGCTCTCTTGACACTAAACTCAGTACTCCCTCTGCTATAGCACGCTGCCTCAGCTATGATGAAATGCTTTGAAGAAATAGTACTTCGGACAGGACACCTAGATTCCTGGGTTGTTTTCCCATCCGTAAAATGGAGAGATTGGTCTCTTGATCTCCAGATCTGTCGTTGGTACTATGAATTATCAGACATCCATTTACCCCTGACTTGAGTCTGGAGCTGCCTCCTCTAATACTGGACTTGGATACGGAATGTAGGAGGGACTTTATAAATGATGTTTAGCCTGGAGTACGTGAGAATTTTATTCAGGTAGTTAAAGAGCCAGGGTTTAGAGGTGTTCCTTTTGATGGCAGAAGACAGAACTGGGCTCAATGAATGGATGGAAGTTTCTGAAGGCAGAAAAATTAGGCCTGATGTAAGGAAAAACTTCCTAACAATTACAGCTATCCAAAATGGCCTGGGCCAGTTTAGGAGGGGGTAGCATCCCCTACTTTGGTGGTATTTAAAAAGAAGAAGGATGACGCTTGTCAGGTGTGTTCCTGTGGGGATTCCTTTCAGCCGTGGGTCAGAGTAGGCTGCTGAGGTCCCTTCCAGTGCTCAAATTCTATGATTTTGTGGTAGTTTCATGACTCTCTTGGCTTATTAGAGTCATAGATCTCTCCTCATCGCTTCACCTGTCATGACGTACATGCATACCTGCCAGTCAGGTAGATGATTGCTCAATAATGCCTTCCCTTTTCACTCCCTTCCAGGCCACAGCAACAGATCAGGTGGTTGGATTTGGCCTGGTGGTTTTCAGTCTTGTGATCTTCGTCTACTACACAATTTGGGTGATCATTCTGGTAGGCTGCTTCTTCCCTGATCCCACCATTGGTAACAACTTTCTCCCCTTAGACTTCACAGAGCCCTCTGCTTTGTCACTGCAAAATTGATTTAACAGTCATGTTAATTTATCTGCATTTGTGTCTCATCCCTCTTCTAGAGGGCAGCGATAGGAACTTCTCTCAACTCCCTGTCTTTTGTAGTATCCGGGACAGTACCCTGATAGGTGCATAATCTTTGTTTGCTTAATAATCATTTGTTGAATGAATATTATGACGTACCTTATGTCATCATTGAATAGGCACTTTGAATGATTAAAAGATAAGTGGATAAGTCTATTCCTGGGCTACTTGCCTTCTCTCCCACAGCTACTGTGGTCCCAGTTTCAAATCTAAAACACTCACTTTCTTGAGCTCTTCCTGGTCATAGGCACCTGCTAGTCAGGCCATACAGACCGAGCAGCAGCTGGGTGCCGTTTTCCCCCTGGGAAGTGTGAGAGTGGAGGGCTCCCAAGAGAGCCAGGCTTACCTTGCCCTTCAGGACTGTTTCTGGTGTCCCCAAACTTGGCTGCTGCTGACTCAGGGTGGTAGAACTTACTTGGATGTCTCTCTCTCACTTTGCAGCCCTTCATAGACAGTGATCACATCATCCACAAGTACTTCCTGCCCAGAGATTATGCCATTATCATCCCCCTTGCAGCTGGCCTATTCCTTCTGCTGTTTGTGGGTGAGTAACCTTCCTCCTTCCCTCAGGAATGGGGAGAATGTTTCGGGAGTGATTTACATAACAGCAGCTGTTTGAGCTTCTTCATTACTGTGGATAATGATTTCATGGGATACTCACCACTTCCCAAAAGTGGTGGCGAGGTGGCACAGTGGTTACGGTACTGGACTTGGAGTTAGGAAGACCTGAGTTCAAGTCTTACCTAAGATAGTTCCTAGTTGTGTGACCCTGGGCAATTTGCTTAATTGCTTATGTGTACCTCAGTTTCTTTACCTGGATAATGAGGCAGTTGGACCTCATGGCCTTCTATGGTTCTTTCCAGCTCTAAATCTATGATCTTAGGAAAATGACTTGACCACGGTTTCCTGTTAGTGGTGCTGGATTTGGAATGAGAAAGATTTGGGTTCAAACCCACCTCTGACATTTATTGTATGAACCTCTCTCATGGGAAATTATCACCACTGGTTTGCAACAAGGATCAAATGTGAGAATGTATTTAAAGCACTTTGCAGACTTTAGAAGAGTCATATCATTGTCATTTATCATTGTGGTCATTAGTTGAAGATATAGAACCACGACCTAAATCTCCTGACCTTCTAGTCCTTCCCACTGTCTGCTACCTGTTTGAGTAGAAGTAAATGTCATTTATGGAGAGGGCTTTCAGAGATCATGATATCGTAGTCTCAGAGCTGGAAAAGGGCCCATTTTTAGATGTCATCTGACAGTTCAGTGCCAACTATACACGGATCGTCTCTCTAACATGTGCCTGACCACCTAGCCTTTGTATGAAGATCTCCTGCAACCATTCCTTCCCCAGCGTGGGCAGGGCTACACCAGCAGTTCTGGCTTCCCTCCCCCTAGGTATGGCTAAAGGCGGATACTCCATGGTCTCTAATGGGGACTTGTGGTTGAGAGGTCCCTCCTACTGCAACTAAAGTTTAAGTCTAAAGCTGTGTGAATATGAGGGTGGTGAATTTCTTACCCTAAGAATGTTCAGGGAAAAGGTGAGGGATCTCCTAGAAGGGAGGCGAGGAAGGCATTCGTACGTGGAGAGGGAGACTAGTCTTCAGGACAGCCAAGACCCCTTCTGCCTTCCTGTTGGTATTGTTTAGTGTTAATCACTTGCTTTGTTAAGGATCCATGTCCTTGTCCTTGCTTTGTGTTCTCCACAAACCTGCTGTAAAGCGTGGTGACCCTGGCTCACAAAAGGACATTTCTGGGCTTTCTGTTCCAGGGTTGTTCATCACTTATGTAATGCTGAAGAATCGGAAGCCAGCCAAGAAGACAAATTGAAGGAGGAGGCATAGCCAGACTTGGGGAGGAAGCTGGAGGTCAGATCTTGGACCCTGGGTGCTGCATCCCAGTGGGGCTTAGAGGAGACTCTGGGGGCAGGGATTAGAGAGATTCCTGTGCTCCTGTCCCCATCACCTCCTTTCAGGCCAGGGTTGACTGGGGCAGGGGGTGCCATCCTTATCTCAGGACACAGGTGATGAGCCTTAGCATCCCTGATGTCCCCTGACAGGTGTCCATTTTGGTCCTGTGGGACTGGCCTGAATTGAGTTCCATCTATGACTGACTGCATCCTTCATCCTGGGATCCAGCCCACATGGGAGGAACAAGAGAAGGACATTCCAGCTTTTCTCCCTTGGCCTCTCTCCCAGTTTTATGGGCGAAAGAGACATCAACCTCCTTCCCTCTCTCCTCTCCCTCTCAGGCTCTGCAAACGAGCTTTCCGTCACATTCCTATAGGTTCCTTCCCTTCTCTACCTCTTCCTCGGTGGAAAGTCAGCTTTTCAGAGGCTGACACAACCTCGGGCTCATCCTGGGGTACAGGATCTACTATACAAATCCCTGGCCCTAAATTTACTTCCTTGGGAGCAAGACCAGACCCTAGCCTGTTGAAGGGGCCAAAGAGAGAGAGAGATGCTCAGTGCAAGCTGTGAAAAGTGTAGAGACTTTGTGGACCAAACTACTGGCACTACCAGGTACAAAGTCCTGACAGATATTGTTTGTCCAGTGTGCTGTATCACACTCTATACCCATCTGACCGCCATGTGGTCTCTACACCCTACTGCAGCCCACGTGCTACTAAGCGTCCAGCTTCATCTCTGTGTTTCAATAAATATTTAATATGTGTCTGGCTCAGTCATCCCTCCACACCCCTCACAGGCCCAGCCCTTGTTCTCAGTCAGCTGGGGACTGGGGGTGATATAAGTAAAGTCTGAACCCAGCTGGGCTTTGTAGCTCAGAGAGAAGGGTCAAGAGGTGGATGGGGAAGCCTGGCAATATGGAGATTCTTTTCATCTGGAATCTCCTCCCTACTCCAGCCTGTACCTACATCCAAGAAATGTTAGAGTGGGACTCAGCTGGCCAAACAGCCATATGACATCTTCAGACAGGATGTCTCCAAGGGGGGTGGGGTGGGGAGAGGGGACTTTCATAGATCCTGAGGATAGAATCATCAGTGGCTGTGCCCAGCCTTTTGGTGGTTTATTTATTTTTTTTTTGTGCTGCCTTTTTTTTTTCTGTCAGTTTTTTTTCCAGTTTATTTATTTTTAGTTTTCAACATTCACTTTCATAAGTTTAAAATTTTCTCCCCCTCCCTACCCCTTCTTTCCCCAAAACAGCATACAATCTGATGTAGGCTCTACATATACATTCCTATTAAACACATTTTCACATTAGTCATGTTGCATAGAAAAATTATAATGAATGGCAGAAACCATAAGAAAGAAAACAAAGCAAAAAGGAAAATAAAATAATCTGCTTTGTTCTGCATTCCAATTCCAGAGTTTTCCAAGTTGGAAGAAAGAAAAAAAAAAAACAAAGCCCTGGTAATATGTCTATTCAAGCAAAACAAATTCCCAAATTGTTTGTGTCCAAAAATGTATGTATGTCTCACTCTGCCCTCCTCTCTCAGGAGGTGGCTAGCATGTTTCATTATGAATCTTCTGGAATCAGTGCAGTCAATAAGCATTCATTTAGTACTTGTGATGTGCCTAACCTGTTCTAAATACTGGGGAGACAAAGACCTGCCTTCAAGGAGATTATGCATTCTTTTCAAAAGACTTATTTTCAGTTAACAGGTATTTTCTATCTTTTGTATTCCACTGGAAAACCAAGCCCTTGCAATAAATATGTTCATTCAACAAAACAAATTTCTGCATTGGCTATGTCCAGATATGTGGGTCTCTGGATCTTGCATCTATCTCCTCCCTATGCAATGAGTAGCTTTCTTCCTCATTTATCTAGAATCCTGGTCAGCTTTTATGTTGATCACTTTTCTGAAGACCTTATAGTATTGTTATAATTATGTATTGTTCTGGTTCTGCTCATATCCCTCTGCAACAGTTCATACAAGTCTTCACAAGTTTCTCTGATATCTCTTATCATTTCTTTCAGCAGAATAGTATCTCATCACATATAACTTGCTCAGTTTTTACTCAACTGACAGGCATCCCTTCAGTTTCCATTTCTTTGCCACTGGGGCAAAAACTATTTTTTGTGCATGTGGGGTTCTTTTCCTCTTTCTTTGATTTCAGTTTAGGTCCAGTAACTGTATTGCTGGGCCAAAGAGTATGTACAATGCAGTAACTTTGGGGGAGGAGGGGTGGGATATAGTTCCAAAGTGCTTTTCAGAATGGTTGGATCAGTTCACAGCTCCACCAACAGCACATGAATGTACCTGTTTTCCCACAGCCCCTCCAGCATTTGTCATTTTCCATTTTTGTCAAATTCTCCTTTCTGATAGGTGTGAAGTAGAGCTGCTGAATAGTTTCCATTTTCATTTCTCCAATTATCAGTGATTTAGCATTTTTAATATGGCTGTTGATAGCTTAGATTTCTTTCTCTGAACATTGTTTGTATCCTTTGACTTGACTAATTTGTGGTCAGCCTTTGGGGGCACTAGGAGCTGCTGCCTCCGGACAAGTCAGTGTCTCCGTTTGTAAAGAAGTATACTGTGGAATACAAGATCTCAGCAGTTCTTTCCAGTTCCATAATACTGTAGTATCTTCAGGTCCTCTCCCTAGAGAAGGTGATGTCGGTTTCTGCACCATCCTAAATTTGACCACCAGGATCAGAAATCTTTGGACCTCCCACGTACTCCCTTAACGACCTGACCTGGGTTTGAGGTCCTGGACTGAGGCCCAGATTACTGAACTCATTCCCTTCCCCGCAGGCCTCAGGGCACCCCCACAATCCCACCAAGGGGCAGTCCAGCTTGGGGCTGGGGTCCTGAGCAGGTGGGTGAGGAAGGGGAAGGAGAGGGAGAGGAGACACGTCCAGGAAACCCCGGAATCTTCATCCTGGAAGGGACGGGTCTGGGAGGTGTGGGGTGATGTGTGGAAGGGGGACCCTGAGTCCGAGGCCCAGCTCTGCTGTTCACACCCTCCGTGAGCTCTCTCGGACTCATTTTCCTCCTTTGTAAAGCGAAGGGGAGGATTGGACTAAATGGCCTCTAAGAACCCTCCCAGCTCCAGGTCTCTAATCCCACGGGACGGTTTGGGGAAACTGAGGCCCGGGAAATTGATGAGGCTAGCGCAAGGTCGGGCAGATGATACAGGAGGGACTCACGACTCCAACCCAGCTCTTCCGATTCCCGTTATGGCTGGCGAGGAACAGGCAAGCACCCAGGAGTCCCGCCTTCTAGCTTTTGCCCATTTCCACCCCCACCCTGCAGAGATCCGTTTCCCCAGTTAGCCAATCCGGGGCTCTCACCGGGAAGCTCGAAGCGGGGAATCCCCGCCCGAGGCGGCGGGGGCGGGGCCTGTGGGCCTGTGGGGGCGGGGCCTATGGGCTGGGGGGGCGGGACAAAAGATCCGAGCGAGGCCGCGAGCCCTGGCTTTGTGGCGCCTGGAGCGTCAGCAGCGGCCGCGGGGGCCATGGCGGAGCGGCCACCGCATCACAAAAAGGTAGGTCCGGGCGGACGTGCGGGTGGCCGGCCGGGTGGATGCGCTCCGGCCAGCCCGGGCTGCGGTCCCCCAGCCCCGCCCGGCTCCCGCCTCTCCGGGCGCCTAGACAGCGCCGGGGGCTCGCGGGACGCCCCCGGGGTGGGCGGGCGGGGGCGGCGGCGCCCCTGGCCGGGCATCGCGGGGCTCCGCTGTTGGGATGGTGACAGGTAGTGCACGAGCGAGCCGCGCCGCGCGGGTGCACGTGCCCTCGCAGGTGCGGGCATCGCGGCTTGCCAGTGCTGGGGGCTGCCCGGGCTTCGGCGCGGCGCTCCAGTGTCAGTGCCTGCTGCGCCCAGGTGTGCGCCGTGCGGACTGTTGAACCCCCGCCGAGCCCCCGCAGCCGAACCCCCGGGAATGCAGACCCTCCCTTGGACCCCACCTCACCTCCATCCTCCCCAGCCCAAGACGGAGCCCTCCGACCCTGGCGTGTGTCCCACCAGGGAAGGCCGTCCCCCTCCTTGTATCTCCCCACCTCAAGATGGGCTGACCACGAACCTGCGTGTCCTGCTCTCCAGAAGGGCCGACCCCCTTCTTGCCCTAGCGGGCAAACTCCGGATCCGTAACTAGCGCTTCTGGTCCCTAAAGTGGGCACCACAAAACAGACGTGTGTTGGCTGCGGGGCAGCGGCCCAGGGAGCTGTCTACCTGGGTTTTTGCAAACCCTCCCCTTCATTCTGTACAAGACCCCGACTCGCTGAGTCTTCTCTGGACAGGTGCGGAGAAAACATGGTTCTCCCAAGGAAACCCATCTCAAACCCCGAGCCACTGAACATTTGAGAAAGTCAGCCACTGGACAGTTGAGAAAGGCCGCCACTGAACAGTTGAGAAAGGCAGCCACTGAACAGTTGAGAAAGGCAGCCATTGAACAGGTGAGGAAGGTAGCCATCGAGAGGCACCTAAGCATAACCCAGAGGTGACCAACAGTGGAGAGTTCTGGGCTTGGGGCCATCGAAGGTGGTGGACTGGGTAAAGGGAGTGGGGGGAGCTGGGCCCCGGATGTGAGAGGCTGTGGCACAGGGCAGGGAAGACGGTGAGGTGCGGGAACACCTGGGGACAAGCACCCTCTTCTTCCCCGTTTCAACACTCTGAAATCAAAGACCAGTGGTCCCATCTTTCCTATGCCTTAACTGTATGTCCCTTCCCCAGGAAGCCTCTCCCACTGTCCGCTCACAGGAGGGGGCCACCAGCGGCAGGTCTGGCCGCCAAAGCTTTTCCCGAGGTCGCTCCTTGTTTCGGCGGTTGCTATGGCTCATAAGAGAGAGGTGGAAATTACTGGGCCTTTTTGAAATTGACTCTACTCATGAGCATTACAAGCTGATGTGCATGATTAAGGCAGGGCTTCGGGATGCCATCCAGGTGTCCGTTGACCTCCCCTCCAAGGTGAGCCCGCTTGTGAAGAGGACCCACTGGGACTGAGTGCTTTGGGGTGTCATTCAGTGGGGGAGAGATAGCACAAAGAACTGATGGCAGGAGATCTTGGGTTCCAGCCCCAGCTCTGCTGTTTACTTGGTGGAAAACCATTTTCCTTCCCCAAACCTAAATTTCCTCATCTCTAAAAGGAGGTCAGACTCTAATTGAGATAGTCTCAGATATCCCTTTTAGTGTCAGCATCCCCAGTTCTGACAGTCTGTGATTCTTTGAATAAAAAAACACACATGTGCTCCCACCTCCAGTCTGACCCTGCCCTCTGCCCACGGGAAAATCAACTGTGCCCCATGCCTCTGGCCTCCCCCGAGGCCTGGGACCCTGCGAGAGCCTGCTCAGCAAATCCCAGAGCTCACAGGTCAGCACAGAGGCTGAGCTGGGCAATTGGATGAGTCAGTGTAGGGGAAAGGAACTGTCTTCTCCTGTGATTGATGAAAGAGAAGAGGAAGAAAGTCAGGGAGAAGGCTAAGAAAGAAAGGCTGTGGGAGGGGCTAAGTAAGAAAGGCAGGATTCAGAGGTTCACCCCTCCCATTTTCCTAGCCACCCTAGAAGGCAGGGTTTTCTCCTTCCTACCCTCTATGGACACCCGAGGACAGGAAATGGGATTGAGCTGAGAGTGGGATTGAAAGTCCTCTAAAAATGGAGGTGGCAGGCAACAATTTCACCCAAGCCTTTGTCTGTTTTTCCCCTCTAGCTGCCCTTAAAGGAGGAAGATTATACATCTGTAATGACCCAGCCCCACGAGGTAGGAGCTTTGGGAATCCCTAGAGGTGGGGTGGGGGAGGGGCCCTCACTGTGCCACTGATTTAAACTAGGGCTTGGAAATAACCCTGGACAATTTATTTCTCCTTGGGTGGTCCTAGTTTCCTCATTTCTCAAGTGGTTATAATAATCCTTGTCCTGTCTCCCTCATAGAATAGTTAGGAAGGGCAGGACACATAAATGATGGGTGGGAAAGCTGTAGGGAAACCCCACAGACCCGTCAAGAGATGAGTCCTAGTAGGGCTGGGTTACTGGGGGAACCCTCAGGACAGATCTCTGGCCCAGATGCTCCACTTTCCCCTTGGCCTAACCCAGGGATGGGGAACCTGCAGCCTCGAGGCCACCTATGGCTGAATCCAAACTTCACAGAACACATTCCCTTCATAAAAGGAGACTTCTCTATTTGCATGTCCAACATATGACCCCTCAAACATGCTAGTCACCCTCTCTAAGATAGGAGGTGTGTATTCAAATGTGCACATTGTAGAAGCAACCCCAAGACCACACACACATGCATGTTGTATGGGCCCGTGCTTACATCATCTGCACAACATGCATGTTCACACAGTGCATGATAATGTGGCATGTCATGATAACAAAGGAGAAATAAACATTTATCAAGTGCCTGCTCTGTGCTAGTCATTGTGCTAAGCACTTTACAAATATAATCTCATGTCACTCCTAATAACAACAGCAGTAATTAATTGTATATAGAGCTTGCTCTGTGCCAGGCGCTTCACAATTATTCTCTCTCAAGGTGGTAGGTGCTAGTATTATCCCCATTTTACAGTTGAGGAAATGGAGGCAGCCAGGAGCTAAATGACTTGGCCAGGGTCAAACAGCTAGTAGGTGTCTGAGCCCAGCTTTGAATTTAGGTCTTCCTGATTCCAGGCATAGTGCTCTACCCATTGCACCACCTAGCTCACTTCTCTGTAGTTTTCATAAAAAAAAACTTGATTCATTCAGACCTGACATGACATAAACTCTCACATATGTGCATGCTAATATAGCATGCTCCCATACAGTGTCTACACTATGTGAGCCCCGTATACACACGTTCACATTTCATGTGTTTCACATGCACATGTCAACTAATAAGTCATTTATGAGCACCTTCTGTGTACCAAGTGTACTAGTTCCTGGAAAAACAAAGGAAAAATAAGAAAGTCCCCATCCTCAGGGAGCTTATATTCTTCGGGGTACAACATATACATATATAAAGAGAGAGGGACCTGTGATTTCATAGAGTGACTAGGTGAGGACATTCTACACTGCATGTTGGCATCTTTTCTGCCTCTAGTTTTAGAAAGTTGCTTGGGGCACAGAGAGGTTAAACACTTTGCCCAAGGTTGTAGAGCTGATATCATCCATCTGACCTTAGACATTTAACTAGCTGTGTGACCCTGGTCAAGTCACTTAACTCCTGTCTGCCTCAGTTTCTTCACATATAAAATAGGGCTGATAATAGCATCTGCTTCCTAGGGTTATTGTGAGGAACAAGTGGAATATTTTTGTAAGGTGCTATATAAATGCTACTTATTATTAGGCTAAACTGTGCATTCTTGGCAATCAGTGCTCTGAGGGGGGGAGGGGGGCAAGGTAATCCCAGAGCTCTCCTGTCATCTCTGCCCTGGAATTCTGGCATATACCATGCTCTGTTACGTTATTTCATTGGCCCTTCCCACTCAGGGCTTTGAAATGGTCACCATGGCAGGCCCTGTCTTTGCCCACCTTCGCCACTTCCTGGGCCTGATAGAAAAGGATTACCAGCACTCCTTGAGCTCCAGCTCATGCTTCCTACAGTTCATCAGTAACTCCAAGAGCAAAGCCAACTTCTTCTTGACGTGAGCATCACATCAAAGGGGGGGTGGGGGTGGGTGAGGAAAGGGGGCCCTAGGAAAGATAGATATTGGGGAACCAGCTAAGGGCAGGCAGACAGGCTGGTCCTAGGAGCTCTCAATTATCTGTGTGCTGCATCCTTCTACATATGTGGTTCTTGATAGGGAGAGAGCAGAGTTCTGAGTGCTGGAGCTCTGGGAGGAGCTCTGGCCAGGGGACTCTTTGTATGGAGGGTGGGGAGGGTGGAGGGAAGAGTGGGTAAAATTTAGAGGGAGGGGCTGGGCTGGGATTAGAGGAAATCCAGGGATTAGAGAGGTCAGAGAGTGATGGAGAGAAAAAGGGAGGGGAAATTGAGGGAAGGAGAGAGAGACAGAGAGAGAGAGAGGAGAGTGAGAGAATAAATTCATAAGGGGTGATATGGCCAGTGCTCCAGGCTGGGCCTGATTCTGACCTCTGACCCTTCTTGGTCTCTTCCCATCCCAGAAATGACAAGCGTTTCTTCCTGAAGACCCAAAACAAGTGGGAGATCCAGTTCCTGCTCTCCAAACTGGCACTCTACATTCATCACCTTCACAAATACCCCCATTCCCTGCTTGTCAAGTTTCTGGGTAGGACCCAGGCCTGTCTGAGGAGGCTGCTCTAAGGGGACAGGGATGCTGCTGTTTGGGCTCCCTATCACTCATTCTTCTTTCTCTCTCTGTCTCTGTCTGCCTTTCCTGATAGGTATCCACAGCATCAAGGTGGCCCAGGAAAAGAAGGTAGGGGATGTTCAGGGCATGGGGGATTTGGAGTGTGAAGAAGAGGGCAGAAGATGACCCCTCTTCCCTTTCCCCTTCTCCCAGAAATACTTCATCGTCATGCAGAGCATCTTCTATCCTGATGATCGAGTTTCCGAAAGGTTGGTGGGCAGACAGAGAGAGTTCCATCCCCACAAGCCTATCTATCCAAGGTGCCCCCACAGAATGGGTGTTGGAGCTCTTGGTACTAGCCATTCACATTTTTGTCATACTTTAAGGGATACAACAACCCTGTGAGGTAGGGAGTGCAAGTTTTGTTATTCAAATTTTCCAAAAGAGTAAAGTGAGACCTAGTGAAGCTAAAAGATCTGTCTTTGGTCTTACGAGTGTCAAGGCTCCAACTGGAGTTTGGGTCTCAGGAGCCCTGGCCCAATATTTCTCTACTAAGCCCTCGAAGGGCACCAGAATGACCCAGCTGGAGGAAACCTGAGAACACAGAAATGGTAGAACTCAAAGAGCTCATGGCAGGGGTGGGATGGGGGTGGGGATATGTAAATAACGGGGACCAAGAAAGACCTGCAGAAGCTAAGATTTTAGCTGAGTTTACAAGGAAGCCAGGGAAGGTAGGAGGCAGAGGTGACTGGATAGAACAGAAGTGGGAAAACTTGACTTCCCATCTTCCTTTTGCCACCTTATGACCAGCTGACCTCTGGCAAATCAGCCTCTCTCCACTTCAGTTTCCCCAATGGTAAAATGATGCTCCCTCCTCCTTCACAGGACTGTCTTGAGGGTAAAATGAAGTGAGTGATGGGGATCTGCTTTGTTAGCTGTGCAGCTCTATGTATAGACAAGGGAGCATTAGAATGCATGCACCGAACTTGACTGAGCATTAAGTGTGGATCTGGCCCTGTGACAGACTGTTGGAAGCAAGACAAAGAAGGAAACAACGCCTTTCCGCCCACCCCCCTTCCCTGGAGCCTTTTCCTTGGTCTTTTTTGTTAGTCAGGCTCCCTGAGGGGTTCTTGGGAAAGATCATATGAAGGGAAGCCACTCTTTCATTGAGACTCTGTGAACTGTCTGTCCATTGAACCCTCTAAGGTGCCCTATCTCAGGGACACATACATCCCCTAATCAAATTTATTAAGTGTTTAACACAATGCCAGGTACCTAGTCATCATTTAATAAATGCTTCCTTCCTTCCTTCCTTCCTTCCTTCCTTCCTTCCTTCCTTCCTTCCTTCCTTCCTTCCTTCCTTCCTCCCTCCCTCCCTCCCTCCCTCCCTCTCTCCCTCCTCCTCCTTCCCTTCCTCACTCCCTGCCTTCCTTCCTTCCCCTTGCCTGATCAGGTATGACATTAAAGGGTGTCGAGTGAGCCGCTGGACAGATCCTCCGCCTGAGGACAGCCACATTTTCGTGGTGCTAAAGGATCTCAACTTTGAAGGAAAAACCATCTCCCTGGGTGAGTCAGCCCCTGGTCTAGGGTACTTACCACTCAGTGCCCCTGAATATCTTATCCATGGCCTCAGCCTCTCAGTCCTCCTAGGAGCGTAGTTCTGCTTGGGAGGGCAGGGGGTCAGAGCCATCAGGTACCAGCTGGGGTAAACTCTACTCTCACCACTGTGGCAGGAGGCTGCTGGGAGAGAGAAAACAGTGGCAAAGCCTTCACTCTGGGCCTCAAGTTGACCCCAGTGAGATGGTGATAAATGCTCTGCCATCTCTGTCTGTTCCCTGTCCTCTGCTTTGTCCTGAATGCCCCAGAAAGACCTAGGGTATCTTCATGATTCCTTTTCACCTACACTACCCACCCTGCTCTGTGATCCTAACCCACTTCCACAGGGTCCCAGAAGAACTGGTTTATCAAGCAGATGGAGCTGGACACAGACTTCCTACGTAACCTCAATGTCCTGGACTACAGCCTCCTGATAGCCTTTCAGAAGCTCCACTTGGACGAGAAGCACTCCAGGAAAAATATCATGAATCGTTTAGTCAGGTAAGCCACCTTGGGGAATCAGCAGGAGAGACCCTGGAGAAGATGAGACATGAGAGTGGTGGTGAAGGACGTAATAGCTGGGATCAAAGATCTCAAGGGTGGAGATGTGGAAACCAGACTGTACATACTCTGCTTGGCCCCAGAGGTCAGAGCTAGGAAAAGTGGGTACAAGTTGCAAAGAGACAGACTGACGCTTGATGTGAGGGGACACTTCTGAATGATGAGAGCCATCTGGAAGGAGGGTGGGCTACTTGGGCATGGTGGGTTCCCCCTCAATAGCAGTCTCTGAGCAGGGGCTGGGTGACCACTTGTCAGACAGAGTATGGGGGGATTTGTTTCAGGGATACACCTGACTAGGTGCTGCCTGCCAGCTCTCTGTTCTGTGATTGTTTGAGGGTGGGAGCAGGGTCCGAGGGAATCAGAGGGAGGATTTGAAAGACTGTAGGCAGAGGCCATGTAGCATCCACTACTTGAGGTATGAGGAGGACCTAGGTGACAACCATCAGGACAGTGAAGGGATTTGAACCCATCCACACAAGTATCAGCTGAAGAAACTAAGCTTTGTGACTCTGTGACTTTAGTTTAGGCAAATCATCTTACTTCTTCTGACCTCGGTTTCCTTATCTAGAAAATGGATGGACTGTATTAATGAATTTTGCAGGTTCCTTCTAGCTTCAGAATGAATCCTAGAACCACAGATGTTTAGCATGGGAAATCATAATAGCGATAATGGCTTAACATTTGTATTGTGCTATAAGATTTACAAAGTGCTTATGATAATCCTGGGCAGTAGGTGCATTGTTATCTTCTTTTTATAGATGAACAAACCGAGGCAGACAGTGGTTAAATGACTTGCCCACACCTAGGAACTTTTGGAGGCAGTAATTTAATGCAAATTCTCCTCTCTCTGAGTCCTGTGCTCCGTTCTCTGCACCTCTGCCTGCCCTGAAGTAAGAGGATAAATAGAAGCCTTGTGGCCATAGCAATACTCACATGTCTTATAATGGGGTTTCCTAAGGAAGTTGAGGAAAAACTAGAGAGGCAATGAGCTCCCCATGATTGGAGGTCTACAAGTGGAGGCTGGTTGATCGGTTGTGAGAGATGTTTTGGTCTGTGTTAGACCCGATGATTTCTGTGGGTGTGTTCAGTTTAGAGATTCTGTGATTCTAGGGTCAGTGGAGCAGATGAGATGGATGTAAGAGACTGGAAAGGAAGAGTGAAAAGGACACAATGAGAGGACAACGGAGGAACTGTTTTGGGAAAGGCTTCCTTGAGAAAAGAACCTAGGCCGCCTATGGGAGAGAGAGGGAAGCAACAAGTGTTGATTAAGCACCAGCACTGCTGAGTGCTTTACAAATATTATCTAATTTGATGAACTTGGGGATGCAGATGCAATTGAGAACCACTTTAGAGCTGAGGAAACGAGGCAGGCAGAGGTTAAGTGACTTGCCCAGGGTCACCCAGCCAGAGAGATTCTGGGGCCAAATTAGAACTCAAGTCTTCCTGATGCCTAGTATCTTCATCCTCCATGGCTCCACCTAGCTGTTAATTTGCTCCTTTCCGTTTTAGGTCTGTGCACGGGGCACGGGGTCAGGCTTCATCGTTGCCTTATGTAGTTTCCAACAAGCTAGCCAAGCGTCTGTTGAAGGGCACTGACATCGCTTTGTCGAGCCATGGCAGGTCTTACGACCTAGTTGCCCACAACTGCCGGCTCCTGCGTGACGTCCCCAATGCCCTACACACCCTGGATGGCCCAGAACATCGCTACTTTATAGGGATCATAGACTTCTTCACCGTCTACAATCTCCGCAAGCGGATAGAGTTCCTGTGGAAATCTCTTTTTCACCCCAGCCATTCCTTCTCCACCGTCAACCCTACCCACTACGCCAGCCGCCTCTGCCATTGGGTGAACACTCACACCGTGTGACAGGGTCTCCTCAGAAAATTCCCACCATGGGCTTCTCCCTTCCACCACCAGGAGGCAGCCTTGGCTCAAAGAGATCAGACTCCCTCATGGTAGGCTGTGCACGTGGAATGAGGTTTTCTCTACATTCCCGATTCCTATTTCCTTCTTTCCAAACATCCCAAGATGCTAGGGAGATAACAGGGTCAGGAAACAACCTGATGTAGCAGGAGGAGCACTGGACTGAAAATCAGCACACCTGCCATTCTAGTTCCATCTCTGCCTCCTTCCTCTGGGCCTTAGTTTCCTTCTCTGTAAAATGAGGGTGTTGGATTTAATAGACTCAGAGGTCATTCCAGCTCTTCGATTTCGTGGTCTGGTTAGGAGAAAATCCAGGGGCTTGCTATATACCACGTCCTTCTTTGCTCATGTCTGAATGATGGGTTTGAGCAGGCTCTGATAAGAGAATGACTTCTGGGAAACCCCTCTGTCTCTTATCCAACCCCCAGCATGGCAAGTGACCCTTGGGAGAAGGCCTCACCCTCCTAATCCATCTGCTGCTTTCCCAGAGCCTATCGCCTGGGAATAGAAGAGGAAGAAAATAATAGAATAATTCCCTAAGTGCAGGGAACAGGGTTCTTGTTGGTGGTGGTTATGAAAATGATTCCTTTGTGAAGAAGTATGTGGAGTTGAGGTGGCAGAGGTGGAGTGGGATTCATATTCAGGTATCGGGACCCTGTCTTGTGTAACCCTGGGCAAGCTGTTCAACTCTTGATGCCTCAACCTCCCCTTCTTTAAAATGAGGAAAATAATAATAATTGTTCCCTCCATCTCTTAGAAGATAAATGTAAGTTGAGATAATAAGAGGGGAGACGTTACAGCAATATACCAAATATTTTGCTACATAAGGAACCTGTCATCTTTGGGATGAGTACTTTCTTTACTGCTATGGTGTAGCGACCTTTCTCTGTTTGAGAATTGTTATGTCCAAAAAATTCATCAGTCTATGGTTGGCTGATCAATAAACAAGCATTTATTAAGCACTTAATGAGTGTCAGATGCTGGGATAGACAAAAATGAGGTAGTCCTTGACTTCCCGCAGTCTACCATTCTGCAGCTAGGTGGTGCTAGAGCCCCGGGACCCAGAGTTGGGAAGACCTGAGTTCAGATTTAGCCTCAGACACTTAGCGGTATGTCGCAGGGCAAGTCATTTCATCCTGTTTGCCTCAGTTTCCTGATCTGTAAAATAAAATGAGCTGGAGAAGGAAATGGCAAACTGCTCAAGTATCTTTGCCAAGAAAATCCCAAAAGGAGTCACGAAAAGTTGGACACGATTCAGCAACAACAACCACTGTTCTGCTGGAGGATTCCCTATGATGCCAATCTCTAGTACTGTAGTCAAAATTCCATTTGTTACAAACCCTCACCCCTCTCAAAAGATCTTAATTTCTCTTGTGGCAGTAATATTAGGAAATTGGGGTGATAGAGGGTATACTGACACTCACATGCCATGCCAGTCCTCATAGTAAGCTGTGCCTTTCATGTACTGTCCATACTCCTCACCAGTCACCAGTTGGGAGAGATTGGTTCCCAAAAGTTGTGCACAGCTCAAATGGTCTGTCAATGATGGGGCTGAGGCTGAATGGGTCACTCCAGGGAGTGCTATGTCTGGGAACTCCTTGCCTTCCTTGGTGCCTGTGCTCCAAACTGGGCTGATAAAACCAAGAGCTCCTCACCCCCTGCACAGCATTCCAAGGCAAGCAGCCATATGTGATGTTGAACAATCATCCTCATGATGAACCTTCCCAAACTTAGGCGAGGTATTCCAGGGACACAGACCTGCTGTCCACCACTGGTCCACAGCTTTCTCTGGCTTGGCAGGAGCCTCCAGAACTTGAGCTCTACTGGTCTACCTTTTGAAAACCTCAGATGATCTCTAAGCTTTGATGAGCTGTTCTGGTAGAATCTTAGCTCTACACTGGATATTTTTATATTAGCTGGTGTGGTTTGTAAAGAAAACAAGATTGCCTCTGGTTACACCAGCCAAGGATAAGGTGGGCCCAGCAGATAGAAAGGCTATCTTAAAGGGGTGGGTGAGTCACAGTGCAGCTTCAAAAAAGGAAAGTAATTTTCTTACTTTTAAGCCCTCCATTTAATTCTGATCCTGATGAGAAAGATTATAAAATGGGGAGAGATACAGTTATTCCTTGCACTTTGCAGGGGTAGAGGAGGATATGGAGGTGGTAGTGGTAGGAGGGGTGTTAGGAGCATGGTGTCCCCCTCAGTATGGGAAATCCACAAAATTTTTGGTCCCTCTATACCAGATAAATCTGAAATATTATGGTGTTAAAAGATTAAATATGTTGATGTTATACAATAATATATATATATAAATGCATTTCTGTATTTCTAAACTTTTTCTGTTGTCTTCTGCTGGCTTTGGCATGTAGTCTGCAGCTTCTAGAAAACTTCCCCAAAATTCCCATTTAATTTCTAATGCTGACCCGGGATATATTGAAACTTCGATGAGGAAAGTCTTGATGTAGAAAGGATAACTGTAATTGGAGGAAGTCAATGGTAAGAATTCTGAGATTTCTCTCTATATTATCTTTAGCTTATTATGTGACTTGGGTGACTCTTCAGCCTCTCCACTGTGGCTTCATCCTTTTCTAATACATAAATTTATTAGAAACTAGGAGTTTTATTTGGACTTTAGTGGCCCTGTATCAAAGCCAAGTTTTGTGAGAGCTAATGGGACATGACTTTCTTAAATCTGTAAATCTTTAGCCTTAGGGACTAATAATAATACAGCCTTAGAAACCAATAAAGTCTGCATTCAAGGCCCGGGATGTGTGACCCTGGGCAAGTCATTTAATTTCTCAGTGCTTTAGGCAACTAAGACCATAAGTTGTAGAGAAGGTGACTATTGCTAGAAGGAGTTTTCTCATTAGTTCTCTACACTGATGAAACCCTAAGTCTAGCCCCTATCTGAAAGATAATAATAACCCCCATTTATATACTGCTCCAAGGCTTGTAAAGTGCTTTCTTCCTCTCTCCAAAGTCAGTTGCCAAATCCAATAGGCTTTTCTCCATCCTCATCCTTCTTGACCTTTCTGTAGTCTTTGTCATCATGGACTCCCCTCTCCTTCTGGAAACTTTTTTCTCACTCTCCATTTTCAGACCATTGCTCTTTCTTGGTTCTCCCCTACCTTCCTCACTGCTCCTTCATGCTTTTTTTTGGATCATTTAATCAACAAGTGTTTATTGAACTTCCTATGTGCCAATCGTTATACCATCCACTAGGACTGTAAGCACAAAAGTGAGATAAATGGTTCCTACTCTTAAGAAGCTTATATTACATTGGAGAAGACATGACAATATATAAGTATATTACATATATATATATATATATATATGCATGTAGATGCAAAATAGATACAAGGTAATATTGTTGGGGAGGATATCAGCTCAGAGTTGGGGTATTTGTGTAGAAGACACTATCTGAAGATTCTTGAAAGGACTAGGGATTCTAAGACATAAGGACTATATTTCATGTCCACACTTCATAGCAAGAATGTACCTCAGGATTCTGTGCAGGGCTTTCCTGTCTTGTTTTCCACCCTCTCTCCTTGTAAACTTGTTAGCTTTCATGGATTTAATGATGATCTTTATGCAGATGACTCCCAGATCTATTTGTACAGTCTCTTGACCTCTAGTCCCATGTCACTGATTCCTATTAGCTATCTCCCACTGGATGTCCCTTAGGCACCTCAAATTTAACATATCCAAAACTGGACTATTTCCTTTCCCTCCATTCCACTTTTCTTTCTAACTTCCCCATTTCTGTCAGTTACCACCATCCTTCCAGCTACCCAGGTTCACAGCCTAAATCTTCCTCTTGGCAATCTTCACCCATTACTCCTCCTTCTACCTTCTGCTGTCAAGCAGGACCATCCTAATCCTCCCAGTAGCAATTCTTCCAATACCTGAAGATGGTTCTCATGCTCCTTCGAGTTTTTCTGCTTTAAGCTAAACATCCCCAGCTCCTTCAGCTGATCCTCCTTAACCGGCAGGAACCTTAGATCCTTTAGCGTGCTGATTGCTTTTTAGGCCAACAACATCCTTCCAAAAAACATGACACCTACAACTGAATACAGTGCTCCGAATCATCCTCAACTCTTTACTTTGCATCACTCCCACAGTCAAGTCTGGTCTTGGCAACTGCACCTCTGTGCCCTCTTAGATCGGTCCCCTTCTCTATACCCACACCACCACTCTAATTTGGGGCCTCACCATCTCTCCTGGACTATTGTAATTGCTTCTTGATTGGTCTCCTTGCCTCACTCTCTCTCCTGTCCACCTCTCCATCCTCCACACAGCCATCACACTGAGATTCCTAATTCACAGGTCTGACCATCTCCCTCTCCTGTCCAAAAAGCTCCAGTGACTCCATGCTGCCTCTTAGAGATAAAATATAAACTCTTACTGGTCATACAAAACTTTTCACAATTTGGCCCCAGCCTCTTTCCAGGTTCAGTGCACATTAATCAATGTAATGAGGATATGGCAACTAAGAGATCATTGCTAACTTTGGAGACAGCAGAAAAGAAATGCTCACTCTATGGTCAGGCCAGGCAGCTTGGCCTACTGGCTCTTTCCAGTACAAGACATTCATCTCCTATCTCCCTGCCTTTGGCCATGCTTTCTCCTGTGCTTGGATTCATTCTGTCCTCATCTCCACCACCTAGCATCCCTGGCTCCCTCCAAAGCTCAGCTCAAGTGCCCACTTCTTATAGGAAGTCCTGCTCTCAGTGCCCCCCTGAAATGACTATGTATTTACTATGTGTGTACTTGGCATTTATTTATATGGATACGCATTATTTTGTCTAGTCAAATATAATGTGCTTGAAGAGGACCATCATTTTTATCTTCATGTCCCCAATGCATAGTAGCGTTTAATAAATGTTTGTTGGGTGGTTGGCTGGACAGTCTGGTGAGCTAACTAATGCAGATATTATTATCTCTGTTTTATAGGTGAAGAAACAGCTTCAATCATGATAAGACTTGCACTGGATATGAACCCAGGCTTCCTGATTCAGTAGCCAGTCCACTTTTCATTACTCTCTGATGCCTCTTCACTATGAGTATTTGAATATTTATTTCTTCAGATTTAGAAAAGAATTTTTGAGATTTCTCTATGAACCTAAAACTTGTGGCCTTTTATTGGGGGGAGGAAACTTGAATTAAAGATAATAATAGCTAGCATTTATATGGTACTTTAAGGTTTGTAAAGCACTTTACATATGCTATCTCATTTGATCCTCTCAATGACCCTAGGAGGCAAGTGCTATTATTATCCCCATTTTACTGATGGGGAAACTGAAGCAGATGGAGATTAAGTGACTTGCCTAGGGCCACACAGCTAATAAATGTCTGAAGGTAGATTTGAACTCAGGCTGATCCACTAAACAACTTGGCTAGTGATTGGAAGGTACCCAGGATGGTGAAGTCTTAGGATTCAGCTGTGTAAAGATCATCTGAAGGAATTGGGTATGTTTAAAGTAGAAAAAAAATCTGTGTTCAGGGTGTGCTGGTAAATGTTTAACAACCAGCTCTCTGAGAAGGAGCAGGGGGAAGGACATAGGACAGTTTCATTTGTATCATTAACATTTTTTCCATCACTTTTTTTGCTTTTTTCTTTTGGTAAATGTTTAACAACTAGCTCTTTGGGGCAGCTAGGTGGTGCAGTGGATAGAGCACCAGGGCAGGAGTCAAGAGGACCTGAATTCAAATCTCACCTCCAATACTTGACACTCTTTAGCTGTGTGACCTTGGGCAAGTCACTTAATCCCAATTGCCTCATCCTGGGTCATCTCCAGTCATCCTGATGAATATCTGGTCACTGGATTCAGATGTCTCTGGAGGAGATGTGAGGCTGGTGACCTGCACATTCCTCCTTTACTCAAAACAAAGTCAAGTGCAAATCTTGTCATTATTTCTCTGATGGCATGGTCTTCTTTGGCAATGAAGGATGAACACATACACAAGGCAAACAACCAGCTGAGAAAAAAAGGGACACAGGACAGTTTCATCTGTATCATTAACATTTTTTTCTGTCACTTTCTTTGCCTTTTTCTTTTTGAAGGCAACTAAGGGATTTAAGTAAGTCACCCAGGGTCACACAGCTAGTAGATGTCTTAGGGCAAATTTGAACTCTAGATCTTCCAACTCCAGGGCTGGTGCTCTATCCACTGTGCCACCTAGCTGCCTATCTCTATCACTTAAGTCTAGATAAGCGACAAAACAATAGATCGAGATCTATTTGTAGCATTTGCTGATTTTCAAAGTGTAAATGAAAATTTAATAATCCTCTCTGTTGAGCCCTCTGCTGGCTCTAACACAGCCCTGACTTTATCTTTGTCAGGAGTGTACTTCTGGAAACGGCCCCAAAGATACGATATTTGAACTGCCCAGGGTAGGATATGGTAGCCTCAAAAGTTAAAGGGATCTTGAACTACATTAAGAGAGGCGTCATGTCCAGAACCTCTATCTCCGTCCTCCTTCTGGATGGATCACATCTGGAGCACTGTATTCAGTTGTAGGTGTCATGTTTTTTGGAAGGATGTTGTTGGCCTAAAAAGCAATCAGCACGCTAAAGGAGGATCTGCTGAAGGAGCTGGGGATGTTTAGCTTAAAGCAGAAAAACTCGAAGGAGCATGAGAACCATCTTCAGGTATTGGAAGAATTGCTACTGGGAGGATTAGGATGGTCCTGCTTGACAGCAGAAGGTAGAAGGAGGAGTAGTGGGTGAAGATTGCCAAGAGGAAGATTTAGGCTTGGTGTCAGGAAAAGCATTAATGAGTATTAGCTCCATTCCACAGTGAAATGCTAAGGCTGCTTCAGGAGACTGTGGATTCTCCCTCACTGGAGGGAGGTCTTCAATGGAAACTGGGGGATCACTTGTCAGCTATGTTATAGAAAGGATTCTCATTCCCATATGAGTTAGACTGAGATGGTGCCTAAAGGCCTTCCAGACTCTGGGAGCTTGTGACTTGCTGAAAAGGGATCTGGGCAGAAAAATTGAGAAACTTCTGGAAAGGACTCAGCCTCCTACACCCCACCTCGAACGAGGAAGAGACTTGACTGGAATTGTGAGTAACCATTAGTTAGTCTTTGCAGACAAGGTCACACTGAGGGTGTGGCTGGTACGGTCACTCACAGGCAATGTGAGGAGAGGGGAGGGAAGGATATTCTTTTGCCAAAAGGTTTAAGAGTTAGTTTCAGCCCTCAATCAAAGAGTCATTTTAAAACGTACTCAGCCTCCCCTTTATGCCCCAGTAACTGTGGATTAGGTTGGGAGAGGCTGAGCACTAATGAGAAGGCATGACTTTGTACCAAGATGTAGCCATGAATATCACTTAAGAAACAATCCTATGCTCCCCCCTTCCCTTCCAGGCCCCCAACATCTTTTTACAGTCTCCATTGATATGAGCCTGCCCTATTCCTTTTGGGTGTGGATTCCCAGCAATTACCCAGTCTGGAGTCAAAAGCGCAATAGGACAGAAAAGCATTTATTAGGGACTGTGCTGTGTGTAGGATTCATTGTTGTGTTCATCCTTTGTTGCCAAAGAAGACCATGCCATCAGAGAAATGATGACATGACTTGTACTTGACTTTGTTTTGAGTGAGGGAGGGCTGTGCAGGTCACCAGCCTCACTTCTCCTCCTGAGCCATCTGGATCCAGTGACCAGATATTCATCAGGATGACTGGCGAGATGGTCCAGGGTGCAGTGGGGGACCTTAGTCCTTTTAGGCCAAGGTTTATTCAGGAGTGAGATGATGCCCATTCAGTGAATAGGCCTCTTTAAGAAGTTGCCAGGGGATATCCCCTTTAATGAGGCAAAGAAAAATAACTTCATCAGGTTGGGAGGGAAACAGCAACAGTTACTATTGATAATCACTCTTAAGCCATGAGGGTCCAAAAGAGAAAACCTGTGGCACTCTGAAGCTAGGACACCATAATATTAGAAAGACTGTGTTGGATGGAAATAGCACTGGCCTTGGTATTGGGCGATCTTCATTTGAGTCTCTTTCAGTCCTTATTTGTCAGCCTGTGGGCAAGTTCCATTGGTAATGTCTGAGTCTTAGTTTCCTCAGCTGTTAGGATGGGAATAACACAATGGACCTCAAAAAAAAAAATCATTGAGGAAATCACTTTGTAAACCTCAAAGTACTCTAGAAATATGATATAATATTAGTCCTAGGACTGCCATTAACTGTGTGGATCCTAGGCAAATCTTATTCTCTAGGCCTCAATTGATTTGTACATGGAGGGAGCTGGACTACATGGTCCCCATTGCCCCTGGATTCCGTGTTTTCAAAGGAAGTGCTGGAGTGTGTGCTGAAATTCATAGGTGGCCTGGACTGCTTTCACCAATCCCTGTGGGAGTTTAGGGAGACCAGCTCTGTCCTGGGAATTCAGGCTAAAAAAGGTGAGGGATACATTTGGCAAACCCCTCTGGCCCTGGGGCCTGTCAGATGGAATCTGCTTAAAAGGAGCAGGACATCTGAGCCTCACTTTCTTCATCTGTAAAGTGGTGATAATAGTTTCTGCTCTGC
This sequence comes from Notamacropus eugenii, assembly GCF_028372415.1. NCBI lineage: Eukaryota > Metazoa > Chordata > Mammalia > Diprotodontia > Macropodidae > Notamacropus > Notamacropus eugenii. The sequence continues at coordinate 479,249,610 of NC_092872.1, read as the reverse complement.
TTAACTCCAATAGACAGGATATACAAAAGGAATATGGGCAGCTAGGTGGGACAGAGAGCTGGACCTGGAGTCAGAAGACATCATCCTGAGTCAAATCTGGCCTCAGACACTTACTAGCTGTGTGACCCTGGGCAAGTCACTTCACCCTGTTTGCCTCAGTTTCCTCCTCTGTAAAATGAGCTGGAGAAGGAAGTGGCAAACCACTACAGTATCTCAGCCTAGAAAACCCCAAATGGGGTCACGAAGGGTCGGACATGACTGGAAGAAAACTGCTGAACAACAGATAAAGGCTAGGTCGGGGAGGGCAGGGGAAGGAAGTTGCCGGTGGCCCAGCACACACTCACAGGGTGCCCCCGCCCATCACTGGGCTCCTTTGTAGGGGGAGCGAGTGACTGCCAAGTTCCCTGGCAGCGGCCTCGTGGGGGGCTCGGAGCCACGCGTGGTCCTCTGACCCCCGCTGCAGGAGTGGGGGCGCCGTAGGAAGCCAGGAGGAATGCCCTGCCTGGTTGCCGGGACAGGAAATGCCGAGGGGCCTCGAGCCTGCTCTCTGCGATGGGGGCGAGGAGGGCTGAGGGCTGCCCACGCCGACCATCCTCAGCTTCCTGCCCAGCTCGCTCCGTACTGGGGGGGGGGGGCGGGGAAGAGGAGGGGAGGAGAGGGGAGTTGGAGATAGGCGGGGCAGAGCCTCAGGAAACCGGACCGGATGGCGGCAGGGTAGGAAGAGCCCGGCCCGCCGGGCGGGTGACCTCACAGTTATTCAGGGAGCCGAGGGATGTTTACGGCCCGGAGGAGGTTAGAGAGAGGCGGAGAGGTAAAGCGACTTGCCCAAGGTCACCCAGCAGAGCCGCGCCGGGAGGGGGGCGGGGAGGAGGGCCCCCGGGGGCGGGAGCGGGGGCGGGGCGGGCCCGCGCGGCCCCGGCCTCCCCGCGCCCCTCCCCCTCCGGGCGCCGCTGCAGGCCCCGGCTCCCCCGGGCCTCCGAGGACGCGTCCTCCGGCTGCGGAGCGGCCCGGCGATGGAGCTGCGCCCAGGAGCCCCTGCCCGGCGGCCCGCGCGCTGTCCTGCCCCCTGCTCCCGCCTCCCTGCCGGGTACGATCCTGGAGGATGGGGATGGGGAGAGGGATGGAGAGGGAGCCGGGGGTCCCTCCTCGGGGGCGGGGGGCGGGAGAGGACTCCATCTCCGAGAGAGGGAGCGCCGCGGGGGGCGAAGGGGACAGATGGGCCGGGCCTCTCCCTCCCCCTGCTCGGGGAGCCGCCCCGCATCCCGCGCCCGGTGTCCTTCCCGGCCGACCCCATCTCCCCGGGACCCTCCCCCAGTGCGGACCCGCTCGGCCCGCGGGAGGCGGGGGCGTGGCCGCCGCGCACCGCCTCACGGCCCGGATCCCTTTCAGGCCCATCGTCTCGGAGGAGGAAGAGCTGCGGCGGCTAAGAGGTTAAAGGATGAAGACGGCGGTGAGTGAAGGAGGGCCGGGCCGTGTAGGGGCGACCGCTGTGGGGGCTCAGGGCCGCCCCTCAGAAAACGGGGGCGAGCCGAGAGCGGCGGGGTCAGGACCGGCGGGCAGCCCCTAACGTGCCACGGGTGACCTGGGATGGGGAAAAGAAACGCATTTTCACTTCCACTCGCCTCGAACAGAAAGTTAGCATTTTCTTCCGTTACGATTTTTTAAAAAAATTCAGAAAAAGAGCCCTTAAATGTCACCATCCTGCCAAAAAGGGGGGGGTCTATGGGAAGACCTCCTGGGTCGTCTGGGGAATGTGTAGAGGCACGTAGACTTGGAGCGTAGGGACCGTTTAGTCCGAACCCCCATATTTGAGAAACGAGAACCGAGGCCCAGAGAAGGGGAAGGTCACAAAGGAAGGAAGTAGTAGCAGAGCCAGAACCCAGGTCCTCGGGCTCCCAGATGGCACTCCTTCCCTCAGCCACCCAGCCTTTGTCTTCAGAGGGAGGGTGCCGGGAGGAGAGGCAAGGGTACGCAGCTCCTGCCCTAGCTCACATGTCCATTGTGCTTTAGCTTCTCTTGACATGTGTTGTCATTTGATCCTGGCAGTGACCCTGTGAGGGAAGTAGGGCGAGGATTTTATGGATGCCTGAGCTCAGCGAGGCTCAGAGACGGGAAAGGATTTTTCTCCAATTCACACAGACTGGCATAAGAAATCCAGGCTTCTGACTCCAAAGACAGAGCCCTCCAGCTTGAAGCAGGGGGGCCCTAAATCTGCTGGTCACACTCCAAGCTTTTCCTTAGACTGTCTTAGAGACAACTAAGTGGCAAAGTGGATAGAGTGCTAGCTAGCCCAGCAGGCGACAAGACATGAGTTCAAACCACGCCTCAGACCCTTACTAGCCGTGGGATTCTGGGCAAAGTCATTCAATCTTTGTCAGTCTTCATTTTCTTAACTGTCAATTGAGTTTAATAGAAACACTTGTAGCATTATTGTATCAAGTAAGATAATATTTGTAAAAGCACTTAGCATAGTGCCTGGCGTGTAGCAGTCACTTAGTCATATAATAAATACTTGTCTCCTTTTTAACTTTTTTCTCCCCCTCCCTTCTTCCTTCTTTCCTTCTTTCTTTATTTCTTTCCCTCTTTCCTTCTTTCCTTCCTACCTAGATGGAGTTATCAACCTATTTCCTACTATGGCTTTGGGGATTTTCAGTGGGAAGGAGAACATAACTAGCCCCTTGTCCCTGGCTTATTAACATTTCTTAACCTACCTTTCAGGGACTTAGAAACAGGATAACTCATCCACGTTCTCAGTGATTGTAAGACATTAGACAAAACAGAAGTAACTGATCAGGACTTTTTATTGCCCTTTTAGAAAATTAACAGCGGGAATAATCAAAGGAACCTGTATTCTATAGGATTTAGAGTTGGAAAGAGAGGTCATTTAGTCCAAATTAGCAGCAGCCAAAGGTTGGGAACACCTGGTCCTGAGTGACTGCAGATGATAGCTTGGATGTGTGGTAGCTTGTTCATGAATAAGGTGGCAAGGGGATATGGCCTGTAGTCCCACAAACTCAAGACTGCCATGACAACCTGACATGTTGACTCTAAATGAGCCATTTGCTAAGTTACAGTACAGTGAGACTGACTGGAAGGAATAGTCCTTTCAGAGTTAGAACTAATCTTTCTTCCAGTCCAGCTCTCCTGACTTCCCTTGAGGTTCAGATAGAAGTCAGTTGCCCAGGATCATGCAGTAAGGGCTAGAATTTTATTCTTTTGAATTCTTTTGTTTTTAAAGGGGCTAGAGATTAGTTTATGATTGTAAACAGCAATTTAATGAACATTTACTGGAGGCATCATTTGTCTCCATCTAGATCTGTATTTCTATCTGCCTTTCTATCTATCTGACGGATCCGCTCTCCTTATCGATATATGTACGAGACCGGCCCTGCTGTCTGGGACATTATGGTCCATTTGGGGACGTTAGGACTGCATATGACAGATAGTATGCACTGTTTAGTCCAACAGTCAGTGCTACAGGAACTCGGGAGATGTGGGAAATATTGTCTGGGAAGGTTTCCTAAAAGAGGTGAGACTAGTTCACAGTTCTGAGGAGTGAAGAGTCAGAAAAAAGGAATGAAGGCTTCTAGTAGATAAAGAAGGGGAAGGCTTGAGTAAAAGTCCCATGATGTACCAGTTATGTTCAGGGGAACAGTGAAGGGACCTGTCTGGATGGAGGCAGAGACTGACATAGATTGGGTCAGGTAGCACTTGCAGCATAGCGGATAGACAGCCTCTCTCAGAGTCCAGAAGACTTGGGCTGGTTATGAGACTCTGGGCAAGTCAGCCTCTCAGTGCCCATCCCTCCAGGCAATTTTCTAAGACTATAAATAAGACTTTGTTACTGAGGAGTCAGCAAAGGGAAAAGTGAAGGATGACTTCAAAGGTCAGAGGGAAGTCCCTCTTCCCTCCATAGCTCCTGTGGTCTCATGGTCCTTAATTATTCTCAACACCTTCAAGGTTAAACTAAAATGTTCGTCGTGGTAGAGCAGACATACTCACAATAGAGCTTTGTTCTGCTCCCAAACTTAAATAAATGCGTTATTTAAACTCTAAGATCGTCAGAGTTTGAAAATGACCTTAGAGATCACAGAAGTAATTTTCCATGTCATAGGAACGTGGGCCAAATCTGAAGTTGGAAGATGTAGATTCAGATCCTTAATATTTTTCTGACCTTGGGCAGGTCACTTCCTTCCCCGGGTCTGTTTTTGCCTCTGGAAAATCGAGGGGGTTGGCTTGATCAGGGGTTCTTTACCTGAGTTTTTAATTAAATACCCCAATGACTGTATTTCAAATAAAATTGGTTGCCTTTGTAATCCTAGGTATTCTGAGATGTCCCATAGGCTTCACCATAATGCACATTGAACCCCCCAAAAGTTGATTTTCTTGCGGGTAATAATAATAATGATAATAGCTAAGATTTATATGGCACTTACTATGTGCTATATAAATTTGAAACCCTCAATGCATTTGATCTCACAATGGTTATCCTTATTTTACAGATGAGTAAACTGAGGCAAATAGAAGCTAAGTGACTTGCCCAGGGTTTACCTATATAACTCAAGTCTTCCTGATGCCTGGTCGGTTCTATCTCTGACATTCCAGGTTCTGTGGTTCTCTGCTGGGCCAAAGAGCCAGGCCCACTCCCGAAAGCAGGCTATCTTTATAGAGTTAAGGGATCCTGGGAAGATCTGTGGTATAGGGGTTATAGCATTGAACTTGAAATCAGGAGATCTGAGTTCAAATTCTGATTTTGCTTCCAGGACCACCACCTCTTTGAACCTTGGTTTCCTCCTTAGTAAAATGAGAGGTTTGGATTGGACATGATCCTTTGAGCCTCTTCTAGCTCTGAATGCTCTCTTCCTCAGCAGGAGGAGGGGGAGGTTGGGGAAGGTTATTTTTAGGTGCTATCTGAGAGGAGGGAGAGGTCACTAATCTTATTTTGTGTCCTGCAGCTGGCTAGTTGATACAATCAGTAGTTTAGCTAAAGGGACACACCCATGGGTAGGAAGGGGAATGGCTTTCACCCCCCTCCATCCTTAGTGGGAGTTGAGGAGGGGATAGAGGAAGGCTTCACTTTGCTTTCTTTGAAGATAATAACAGGAATTCTTCTAGGGGCAGTAGACTTTAGAGTGTGAAGGGACTTTACTCTAACTCCCTAATTTTACAGAAGTAGAAACAAAGAGAGTACCAGACCTAGTATCAGAGGACCCAGGTTCAAGTCTCAGCTCATCTATATGGCCCTTAGTGGAGTCCTTTAACCTCTCTGAGGCTCAGTTTCCTTCTTCATAAAATGAGAGGACTAAACTAGAATGACCTCCAAGGTTCTTTCCAGCTCATAATGCTTTTTATTGTTCAGTCATGTTTGGCTCTTTGTGACCCCATTTGGGGTTTTCTTGGCAATTTCTTGGCTGGAGTGGTTTGTCATTTCCTTCTCTTGTGGATAAAGGAAAAACAGAGGTTGTGACTTGCCCAGGGTAGTATAGCTAGGCAGTGACTACTCTGAGGCTAGATTGAGCTCAGGTCTTCCTGACTTCAGGTCTGATGTTCCATCACTAACTGCCCTATGAGCCTAAATTGAAATCTCCTTCCCCTGCCAGTGGTACAGTGATTTGATTTGCCTAAGGTCACACAAGGAAGTAAGAAGCAGAGCCAAGATTTGAAACCAAGCCTCCTGACTCCAAATTTTGTCTTTCCACCACACCAATTTAATTAATCTATGTGTTCAGGAAACATTTATTGCTTATTATGGTCCTGCAGATAATTTAAAGATCATTTGCTAATGACTTTCCACATTTAGTCATGGAGAAGACCAGCAGGTTTCAATTATTCAAGCCATTTCTTGATGTTTGCTGTGCCTCTCTCTCCATCCTTCTGTCTTTCTTACTTGCTTGCTATCACTGACCTAGATCTCATCCTTCTGGCAAGTGTAGAGGTAAAGGTTGGCAGAGGAGTTGAGGTGGCCCAGAGGGCCAGGGGAGCTGGCGCCCCATAAGACAAAAGAACGAATTATTCGCATTCAGTTCAACAAACATTGATTCTTTTATAAATTAATAAGTTTTATTGATACCTCTTATTTTTAAAATCATAGTTATTTCTGAATTTAGGCTCCCCCTCGCAATTGTACCATCCTAGTAACAAAACACTAATGTGATATATATATATGTATATATATATATGTACTATTTTACCTTCAACTTCCCCACCTTTCTTTGAAGAGAAGAGAGATATTTTATCATCCTAGTCTCCAAGACCTTTACCAGTTTTTTTTTTCTATTGCTCACTGATAGTCATTATGTTCATGTTTCATTCCTCATCGGTTCACAAAAATCTTTTTATAGTTCTCTGAATTCCTCATTTTCATTTTTTTCACAATAGTACCTCAAACCTTTCATATACAATGGATCAACCATTTCCTAATTGGATGGATGCCTACTTTTTCCCCTGTTCCTTGCTAGCATGATAAGTGTTGTGATGAATATTTTGGTATGTATTAGACTTTGTTTTCTGTTTTTGACCTCCTTTGGATAAGTGCCCCAGAGTGGGATCATTGAATCAAAGGGTAGGAATCGTTTCATCAGTTTTCTAGAATAGTTCCAAATGATTTTCTGGGTTCTTGATACATGGGACTTCCTGTTTCCAGTGTTAGGAACGTGCTCCTTATCGCTGCCTTAGAGATTCTCTCTCTTCCTTCAAGATGCAGCTCAGGCTCCACCTTCTTTGTTGTCATTATTTTCCTTCATTCATTTCAGTTGGGTCTGACTCTTCATGACCCTAGTTGAGGTTTTCTTGGCAAAGATATTGGCATAGTTCGTCATTTCCTTCTCCAGCTCACTTTACAGATGAGAAAACTGAGGCGAACGGGGTTAAGTGACTTGCCCACGGTCACATAGCTGGCAAGTGTTGGGAGGCTGGCATTGAACTGAGTTCTTTCTGATTCCAGGCCCAGCATTCTGTGCACTGTATCACCTTCTACTGAAGCCTTTCCTTTCTTTCCCTTTGGCCTCTCTTCCACCTGCCCTCTCTTCCAAATTCCCTCTTAGTTAACTTTGCATTTATCCTCTTTATATTTTATGCTTTTATTGTCTCTACCACTAGAATGTAAATTCTTTGAGTGAAGAATTATTTCATTTCATATTATTTTTATCCCCAGTGACTGGGTTCTTAATAAATACTTGATGGATTCATGATTGGACCAATTCAGGAGAACTCCATGAACAGTGTATTAGAGTATCTGTCTTTCTGCAGTCCCTCCAACATTAGGGTTTTTTTGGGTTATCTTTGCCAGTTTGCAGGGTGTGAAGTGAAACCTTAGCATTTCAGAAAGTATTTGAGTTCCTTCTGTGTGTACAGGGCTTGGTGCTACACTTTGAGGTTTCAAAGACCAAGAAAACAGCTTTTGCAATATGCTTTTTCCTGAAGAGAGATATGTCATGTTCATAGATAAAGAATATATAAAGTAATGAAAGAGGGAAAGAACATTAGGCCTTGTATAAAAAGGTGACTTCTTCTTTAAAAATTCGAATTTATTTTTCAATTAACCAGCATTTATTTCCTATCTCTCTCACCTCCCCCCAGTTTTAAAGATTAAAAGAAAAAGAAAATCCTAATAAATATGCACAATCAAGCAAAACAAATGCCCATATTGTGCTTGCCCCAAAATATACATGACTCATTCCACATGCTGAATGTGTGCTACCTGTGACCTCAGAGAAGGCTTCTGAGTTGTGTTTTAGAAGGAGCGCCTTCCACATGTGGAGGACCACTTGAGTGAGCCTTGAAGGTAGCTAGGAATTCGAGGAGGAAGAGAGGTTGCATTCCAGGTAAAGGGGACGACCTGTGCAAACGGACAGTGATGGAAAGTGGAATGGGAAGTACGGGGAACAGCTGGGGATCAATTTGACTGCAGTGGGCAGTGCTGGAAAGGAAAGTGATGTACAAGGAGCCTGGAAAGGTAGGCCAAGCCTAGCTCAGGGGTGGGGAACCTGTGGCTTCCAGGTCTTCAAGTGACTGAGTCAAAGTGCTGCACTTGAGGACCTATAAGGCCACAAGTGGCCTCGAGGCTGCAGGTTCCTCACCCCTGGCCTAGCTTGTTAAGGGGTTGCAACATGGCATAGTAGATAGACTGCTGGATTTGGAGTCAGGAAGATCTGAGTGTGCACTTAAAAGTACAAGTGCTAAGCCAGTAATCAAGGATGATTGCATAACTATTCTTGGCCTTATCAGTTTTCCCCAGAAAAGCTCCTGTGACACAAACTTTGAAATTAACACTTTAGCTGCCTAAAGAAGAGAAGAGAGCTGTTGTGGAAAAGGCACAGACTTTGTAGTACCAGAGATGGCTAGATCATGCAATAGATAGAGCACTAGATCCTGAAGTCAGGATCTGGCCTCAGACCCTTAATAGCTGGACCTTGGGCAAGTCACTTAAACCTCTGTCAGCCTCAGTTTCCTCAGCTGTAAAATGGGGAGAATACTGGTGCAGTAGTTAGAGTACCAGGCCCTGGAATCAAGAAGATTCTTCCTCCTGAGTTCAAATTCAGCCTCAGACACTTACTAGCTGTGTGCCCCGGCGCAAGTCACTTAACCCTGTTTGCCTCAGTTTCTTCTTTTGCAAAATGAGCTGGAGAAGGAAATGGCAAATAGTTCCAGTATCTTTGCCAAGAAGATCCCAAATGAGATCTCAGAGTCAGACATGAGTGAAAAACAACTGAGCAACAGATAGCATTTACCTCTCAGAGTTGTTGTGAAGTGAGATAATGTTTGTAAAGTACTTACAGTACCAGGCACATAGTAGGTACTTCTTTCCTTCTTTTCTTCCCTCCCTACTTCCATCTCCTTTTCTTCCCTCCCTCCTCTTTCTCCCTCCTTTTCCCCCTTCCTTCTTCCCTTCTCTCCTTCCTTTCTTCCTTTCCTTTCAGGGTAGTACTAGGACTAGAGGTGGGATGTTAGAAGGAGGAAGATGTTGACTTGATAGAAGATGTTAATCCTAACAAAGTAAGAACCATCTAACAGGTTCATTTTTAAGGTCTGGGGCTCCTTGTCTATGGAAGCGTGATATTCCCATGGTGGGCTAGAGCTTTAGACTAGATGACCTCTGAGGTCCTTTCCAAAGGAAACATTGCATGACTCGCAGATTCTGTGCTGCTCACCTTCGTGATATTAAAATCTTGTGAGACAGTGGCTCCATGATCTTGTGATTCTTGTGCTCTCTATGATCTTGAGCTTGGAAAGTCTTAGACAGCATGGAGCTCTGGCTGACTGCTGCTTCCTTTTTTCCCCTCCAGGGTCGACTCTTTTCTATACCACTGTGCTTCTTGGTCCTCATCATCCTCTATGTCCTTTTCTGCAATCATTTGTGTACCCAATTGTGTTGGAAGGCATGCCTAGCTTCAAGTCAACGTCACGAGAGCCTCTGGCCCACTGTGCCTGGCCCCCTGCACTTTCAGGGTTACAGCAGTGTGCCCGATGGCAAGGTGGGTTAACTCCTTGGGTTTGCTTCCCTGCTTCTTTAGGAAAACCCAGGGATAGGGGATGAGATTCTCAGTCATATTGCCTCTATCTCTATCACCCTTCTGGAAGCTTATATTCCAATGAAAATAAGACAGATGAACAGTTTAGTTTGCCTATTTCTCTTCCAGACACTCTGAGAAGGGGTCTGAGAGAGAGATAAGTGGTATAATGTTTTGGCTGTTTATTATAAAGAAATATAATTATCTCTATTATGGGATTATTTAAATAAAAACTCTTCTTAGACATAGTAAAATACAGTATCTCTGTTGCTAGATGTAGCTAAACGCTATGCTTCTCCCCCTCAGGGATGAAGATTGACAAATAGGAGAAATCTTCAGGGTTAAACAAAAATAATTATCTGAGGTCAGTTAGTCCTCCCTTGACCTCTGGAGAGATCAGCTGCACTATCCAGTTCTTCAGGTATTTTCTGAGTTTGAGGGACTGAGAAGGAGAGAAGGCTTGGATTCTATCTGTCCATATCACTCATGATATAATTCCAAAAGAATTAAAGAAAATAAGGTCCCTTTGGGTATTTGACAATGATGTTGTAGGGGAGAAGTCATTGTCTGAAGAAATAGAAGAGAAGACTTGAGAAATGTGTCTTGGCCCACGAGGCCAGGTCACTGGTCAGATTGAAAGCAGGTTGTCAGGGTTTAGACGTCAGGATTTACAGTTCTATGCTTCTAGTTAGGAGTCCTCCTCCTTACTGCCACCTTCCTCCAAGTGTCCAGAGGGTACATTGGCTTTGAACATCAGCCTGGAAAGATTCCTCCAGCCCATTGAATCTTTCTTCCACAGCCTCTGGTCCACAGGCTTTGTCGCCGCTGTGCCCTAGTATCGAGTTCCGGTCAGATGCTTGGTTCCCGCTGGGGACCAGAGATTGATGGGACAGAGTGTGTGCTGCGCATGAACCAGGCACCCACAGCAGGCTATGAAGCAGACGTGGGTCGCCGAAGTACATTACGTATGGTGTCCCACACCAGTGTCCCCCTCCTGCTGCGCAACCAGTCATATTTCTTCCAGCAAGCAAGGGACACTGTATATGTGGTCTGGGGTCCTGGGAAGCGTATGAACCGTGACCAGGGAGGCTCCACCTACCGAACCCTGCTGAAGGTCAAGGAAATGTACCCTGGGGTGCAGCTCTACACCCTCACTGATCACATGATGGCCTACTGTGACGAGGTCTTCCAGAATGAGACTGGCAAGAACCGGTGAGCACAATGGCCCCTTTCTCCAAGTTTTCCCTCCCTTTGCTACCACAGGGCTCCAGTGGGCTTGAGGAGCTTGGGAACAGACTTAGTCTATAAAGCACCAGAGGGGAGAGCTAGGAATTTATTTACTAGGAATTTATTTTATTCTGTTTACTAGGAATCTAGACAGAGATGATGTGGTCAAGTGGGATGTCAGTGGTCCTAGATTCAGACCTTGGCTCTGACTCTGTGTGGCCATGGTCATGTCACTCATTTTCTTCATTTTCCTCATTTATGGAAAGGGGCATATAATACTGTTATTCCTAACCCCACAGGATTGTTAAGAGGAAAATGCTTTGTAAATCTTACAGTGCTTTATCAATGTGAGTTAATATATAGGGAGGCAGATTTTGACCATAGCTTTTGACCTACAGTGGAATGGGCTGTCTCAGTCATAATAATAAGAATTCATGTTTTCCTGGCACCTTAAAGTTTACAAAGCATCACCCATTGAGGGAGGAACATATGGACAATGGCATTATCCCCACTTACTAGACCATGAGCCCAAGGCTAGGAGGATGGCAGCGATTTGCTCAGGGTTGTACCAGGGTCAGAGTTAGGATTTGAATGCAGGTTTCCTTGCCTCAGGTCCAGTCCTCTTGCCATGGCACTGTAAATCAGTATCAAGAAGAGGGTGCAGGGCCCTTTGCCAGGCCTGCTGTTGAGGGGTTGCCTGGGAATCTGGAATTGGTGACCTCTAAAGTCCTTTTAGAGTCTGAGACTTGGCTTCTCAGTGGTCTATAGGAACCATAAAAATCAGCAGAGAACAAGACCTGAAAAGAAATAGGGTAGGTAATTAACCCTAGAGAGGTGGGCTGTAAAAAAGGAGAAGAGAGAGTCAGTTCAAGTGTAATAGGTTGGCAACCTTGGGTTTAGGAGGATGGAGGTCTTGGAGGAAGGACAGTACTGAAAAATGGCATGGTTTTTTGCCTTCCCCAGGATGAAGTCGGGCTCCTTCCTGAGCACAGGGTGGTTCACCATGATCTTGGCCATGGAGCTGTGTGAGCAGATTGTAGTCTATGGCATGGTCAGCGACAGCTACTGCAGGTATCAGTGTGGGGGGAGTTAGTAGAGGAGAAAATGGTGTCAGTGGGGGTGCCTTACCCAGAAATCTCATTGGGATGCTCCAAGCCTCCTGCTTAGGATCTGAAGTTTTGGGTAGAGGCTGATGTGGACTGGGATTTCCCTTCCCCTAAGCAGAAAAATTGTGCCTTTTCCAGGGATATGGGGGTACCCTGATGGAGGGTGGGGTGGGTTGAGAGATATAGAGGGAGCCTGGGAAAGAGCAGCTGGACTGTGTCATTGCCTAGAATCCTTGGAATATGCTGTTCACCTCATTCACAAGCATTTATTGAGTCCACTCGTTTGGGGGTGATAGCAAAATAGAAGACAGGCCCCTTCCACTTTAGGTTCTTTCAACATTCAGGGGAAGGAACTATTTATTCATTATACTCTTCACAAGGTGGTATCATTCACGGAGAGAGTAAAGCAGGTTTATATAGATACATGAGTTCCATCAGCCATTTTACCATTTCTTGAGCCCTAGGATATTTTTTCTAGGATATGAAGCAGGCTTGTCTAGCCTCAATACCTTGGAGTGGAATTCAGGATTGAGTAGCTTGCCCTTACTTTGTTGTCTCCCTGTGATATCCTACTTTCCCTAACGCAAGGATCCTTAATCTGCTCATTGCCATGACCAGTCTGTGGAAGCCTGTGGACCCCTTCTTAGAATCATATTTTTAAATACATAAAATAAAAGATTTAGGATTATGAAGGAATCCTAATCCCTTTGAAATAAAGATGTGATTTTTTTATCCATCCAAATTCACAGACTCCCCACTAAAATCTATCCACAGGGGCTCTGTGGACCCCACATTAAGAGCCTTGTCCACAAGGGTGGCATATCTAGTCCAATCACTCCTTGCAGTGAGGGTCAGTCTTCATAGAAAGCCTAATCCTGCATGTCCTTCCATCTTTGCTCTGGATACATAGGAGGGCATACGGATAAATCATTACATGGCCTTTCTTTTCTTTTTTTTTAATTTTAAAAGAAGATTATTGCATATGAAACTGAAATCTTTTATGTACAATTTGCTATTTGTTTTAAATGTTATTTTTTAAATTTAATTTTATTATTATTATTTTTTAATGTTTAACAATCACTGCCATACAATTGAGATTTTATCCCCCCCACACCTACCCCCCACTACCCCCCTCCCTCCCCATGACAGCATACAATTCTGTATAGGTTCTACATATACTTTCCTATTGAGTACGTTTTCACTATAGTAATGCTATGTAGTCGAACTAAAAAAAATGGAAGAAATCATATAACAAATCACAACATGATACACAAACACACACACACACACAAACATGATCTGTACATTCTGCGAATGACTTCCATATTTCTTTCTCTGAGTGTGGAAGGCATTTTGCCTTAGAAAACCACCATTGGGATTTTTTTTTTAATAAGTTTTTGTGTTATTATGAAATTCCAAGTCTCCCAGAAAAAACTCTTCTCACACTGTGGTCGTTGCTGTGCACAAAGTTCTCCTGGTTCTGCTCCTTTCACTCAGCATCAGGTCATATATGTCCTTCCAGGCCTCTCTGAAGTCTTCTTGTTCATCATTTCTTATGGCACAATAGTACTCCATTACATTCATATACCATAATTTATTCAGCCATTCCCCAATTGATGGGCATCCCCTTGACTTCCAGTTTTTGGCAACTACAAAGAGTGCTGCTATAAATATTTTTGTACATGTGGGACCCTTTCCCATTTTTATGATCTCTTGGGGATACAGTCCTAGTAGTGATATTGCTGGGTCAAAGGGTATGCACATTTTTGTAGCCCTTTGGGCATAGTTCCAAATTGCTCTCCAGAATGGTTGGATGAGCTCACAGCTCCACCAACAATGAATTAGTGTTCCAACTCTCCCACATCCTCTCCAGAATTTATCGTTTTCTTGTTCTGTCATGTTTGCCAATCTTATTGGTGTGATGTGGTACCTCAGAGTTGTTTTGATTTGCATCTCTCTAATCAACAGTGATTGAGCATTTTTTCATATGATTATAGATATCTTTAATTTCTTCCTCTGAAAATTGCCTGTTCATATCCTTTGACCATTTGTCAATTGGGGAATGACTTGTATGGTTATACATTTGAGTCAGTTCTCTATATATTCTAGAAATGAGGCCTTTATCCCCAAGCTTAGCTGTTAAAAATTCTTTCCCAATTTACTACATCCTCCGAATTTTGGTTGCATTGGGTTTGGTTGTGCAAAAACTTCTCAGTTTAATATAATCAAAATTATCCATCTTGCATTTCATAATGCTTTCTATCTCTTCTTTAGTAAAAAATACTTCCCTTCTCCATAAATCTGATAAATACACTATTCCTGGCTTCTCCAGTTTATTCATGGTATTGATCTTTATGCCTAAATCATGTACCCATTTGGACTTTATTCTTGTGTACAGTGTCAGGTATGGGTCTATGCCTAATTTCCGCCACACTGTTATCCAGTTTTCCCAGCAATTTTTGTCGAACAGTGACTTCTTATCCCAGAACCTGGGGTCCTTGGGTTTATCAAACAGGAGGTTGCTATATTCCTTGCCTACTGTGTCTTGAGTGCCAAGTCTATTCCACTTGTCTACCTCTCTGTTTCTTAGCCAATACCAAGTGGTTTTGATAATTCCTGCTTTATAGTACAATTTGAGGTCTGGTAGTGCTAGGCTACCTTCCCAAGCATTTCTTTTCATTAGTCCCTTTGATATTCTGGACCTTTTGTTCTTCCAAATGAATTTTGATATTATTTTATCCAGCTCTAGAAAATAATTATCTGATTGTTTAATTGGTATGGCACAAAATAAGTAAATTAATTTAGGTAGAATTGTCATTTTTATTATATTAGCACGGCATGGCCTTTCTTTTTATCTGTATTTTAATCGCCATCATTTTAGTCATCTCTTATGATAAAGTTTAAAGAGGAAGAAGAAAAAAATTTCCAGCAAAACTGACCAACACATCAAAACAAAACAAAACAAAAAATGATATCTGACATTGTATGGCATTTAACTCTCTGTGTGCCTTTGTTAGACCCTTGAGGCAAGGGGCTAGATCTTAGATTTCTGAGTATTTCTAAGAGCAACAAGGCAAGGCCCTTGAACATAATTAGCAGTTTAGCAAATGTTTGTTTATAATGATGATGTTGGTGGCAGCAGCCAAGGAGCGTGGAGGCAAGTGTCCATTCATCTTAGCCACAGGTTAAATTCTATCTGATCCTATTCTGATGTTCCCTTTCCTTGCAGAGAGCAGAGCCCCCCTTCTGTGCCTTACCACTACTTTGAGAAGGGCAAGCTGGATGAGTGCCACACTTACCTGGTTCATGAGAAGGCACCACGGGGTGCCCATCGATTCATCACTGAGAAGGCTATTTTTTCCCGCTGGGCCAAAAAGAAGTCTATCATCTTTACACACCCCTCTTGGCAGAGTGAGTAGGTCTCCTGAAGAACCAGGTCATCCTAGATCCAGACAGCAGATCCAGGGCTGGGACATCTTGCTGCCCATCTCAGAACATGGCAGACCCTGGTGTCCTGGGCTGCCCTACTGCCTAAGGGAGTATAAAGCTGTCATACTCCATGGGGTAGATGGACTGGTATGTTTCTGATGTATGAAATCCCTCTAGCCTTTGAACTTTGAACCAAACTGGGAGGAAGAAGGAATGTTTCTCTCCCCCCACCCCGCTTCCACAGTAATTTTTTTTCCTGTTTTTAAGGAAACCTACCTTGAACTTTTGGAAGTTGGACATTTACTTGAATTTGGAATCCACTGGGATTCCAAGGGGACTTGTGGACACTACTGGGGTCCAGAGGAGGCCAGTGCTTTGGTGTGCTAAGGTCTAGTCTGGACCCTCTCTGCTGTCTCCCAGTGTACCAGAGGTCCTGGGAACAGGGAATTGAGCTTCTGAGATGGGGCAGGAGCTATTGACTTGAGTGAGCTAGCATTTTGTAGCAGGAGGAGCTGTCAGGGGTGAGACCAGGGTGCCAGAGTCCCCTCTCCTCTCTGGCTTCCCATCTCCATCCCCCTTCATCAAGAGGTGCATCAGGAAACCTTAGTGTGATCTTGAATCTAGGTCAGACAGAGGGCAAAATGGGCACATCTTTTTTTGTGTCCCTTCACCAGCATTGTGGGATTTGACTCCAACTAGGAGATAACTCAAGGTTACTTCCTCTGGGAAGCCTGCTCTGGTGCCCTCCCCCCCCCCCCCATTTCCTCACCTCCTATCTCATGTTCCCACCCTTGTCCTGGAAAGCAGAGAATTAGCATTAACCCCACTAGCTTTCATTGGCAGGCAGGTCAGATAGTGGCAGAAGATCCAAAAGAGCAGGGGACAGGTTGTTGAAAATGCTTGCTGACTCTCACTGGCCACTGGGGGTAAGACTGGCAGCTTTTAAAACTTCTCTCCTTCCCCTCCCCAGAGTCATAAGATCATAGGGTTTAGAGCTAGAAGGAACTTAGATTTTCTAGGGCAGCTTTTTCCTTTTTTGAATAAGGAACTAAAAAGCATAGTGTGACTTTCCTAAGGTCACATAGCTAGTAAGTGGCAGTCTGACTTCATCATGGGACTTCAAGGAAACCAGCATTCCTCTCAGACTGCCCAGGGATCAATGAAGCACAGGGGATAAATGTGCTGCTTTCTAGACATTAGAGATCTATTCCACATGCTTCCTTAGCTGTGTGACCTTGGCAAAGTCACTTAGCCTCTGCCTGTCACTTTCTTCATCTGTAAAAAGGGATGAATAATAGCATCTACCTCCTAGGGTTGTTGTGAGGATCAAATGAGATAATATCTGTAAAGTGCGTATCCCAGGGCCTGGCCCATGCATCGTATAACCCTGTAAGAGTGCTAGTTATTATGTTTATTCCCTCTGTGCACTATTTCTTGACCTTCCAACTGCAAATCTTCAGCTGAAGGCACCTCCTTCTTGGTAAACAATTCCTACGATAATAGTGCTGCAGAGCACTTTATGTGCGTCATCTTGTAGCTTCATAACAGCCCTGGGAGGCAGGTGCTATGGGTGTTGTCATCCACGTTTCACAGATGAGGCTTTAGAGAAAGGAAGCCACTTGTCTGAGGGTGCTCTTCAGAACTAAGGTTTCTAGGAATATAGATAAAGGCCTCACAGTAGCTGCACATCATCAAACTCCCACAGTCAGTAAATTTCAGGGATGGGGATTTGAACCTAGATCTGAACTCCAAGTCAGACGTTCAGCTCATTCTAGCAGCCAGGCTCTTTTGGTAAGCTCCTTACCTCTAGGGCCAGCAGACCTGCCTCTGAAAGTCACAGCCTCATAGGACTGAAGCTAGCAGGGCTATTAGAGATGGACTAGTCCAGCCCTCTTGTTTTATACAAGGAGAAAGTTAGTATCATATAGGGAAAAATGACTTTCCCAAGGTCCCACAGTAGAACAGCAAGTCAAACCCAGTGCTCTTTCTATCACAATTCACTATGGCCTTTATCCAGCCTTCCCTGGTGTTGTCCCCTGGGATCAAGAACACTGGTCTAGCCAAATATCCCAGCATCCTGATGTTGCTGCTGTTTAGACTTGATGTTTCCCTTACTGTGGGCCTGTACTCGCATGCTGGGCTGTATGGGCCAGTGGTTACCACATGATATTGGGGGTGCAGATTCCTTGTATAAAGAGCCCTGCTCCCTGGGATGAAAATGAGGCCTTAGAGTCCCTTGGTAAAGACTTCAGTCCCTGACATTGGATTATGGGATTTGGAGCTAAAAGGGACATTAGAGATCATATAGTTCAACTCTCCCTCATTTGACGGATGAGGAAACTGAGGTCAGAGTGATTTGCCCAAGGCCACATGTGCAGCATGTAGCAGAGCCAGAATTTAAACTCAGATTCTCAGACTCTAAAACTAGTGTTCTTTCCAGTGCATACCATAGCTGCCTCCACCTCCTCATCCTATCCTTATTTTGACCCAGGAAGTGGCATTCAAATTCAGAAGCTCTTTCAAACACATGTACATCCCAGATAAGGGAGAACTTGATGGGGAGAACTCTGGAAACTTTCCAGAAGCTGACTTGGTCAGTCTGTCAGCCCAAGAGCTGGAAGAATCCCTTTAACTCACCAGTGTCTCCTTCTTTGAGTTACAAAGTGTCCTTGGATCAAATACCAAAGCGATTTGTCAATAAAGTCACTTTGAATGCTGTGTGGTCTTGGCCTTGGTGGAGAAAGGGTGGGGAAGGGAGCTGAGTGCCAGCCCCTGGGGAAAAGACAGAGGGAGAGGATTCATGGGCTGGTGAGGGAGGCAGGCCCTGGTGGCTCAGACAATTGGTGAACAAGCAGGCACTGTGCCAGGGAGGAGCTCAAGGCACGAAGACGAACAGGAAATAATCCCTGCCTTTCTATCTGGGGACAAAACAGTTATGTAAACAATCAGACAAAATAAATGCAAGGTAAGTTTTTTTTGGGGGGGGAAAGGGGAAAGTCAGAGGGATCAGAAGGTGTTACTTGAGCAGAATTCCTGCCCAGATACTGCGCAGGGATGGGAAAAAGGCCCAGAGGTATGTGAAGGAGGGGGCTGTAGGGTTCTGTCTGTAGAGGGAAGAGCCAGTGTTGGGGTGGGAGCAGCAATCTGCATCCATCCAGATGTCCTGGCATCTCGGAGTAGAGGGGCCAGCTGGAAGGTCAGGAGGATGAGACTGATGGTGTGTGTTGTTTTCTCCCATTACCCTAATTAGAGGAGAGGAATGGTTTTCCTGGTGCTGGGAACTGACTGATGTGGATTGGCTTCTTCACAATATAAGAGGTCTAGAAAGGGACCTTGAGTACTTAAAAATCATCTGTCCAGGGTCACCAAGGAGTACAGGTCAGAGGCGGGAGCAGAGACGTTCATGACTCTAAGACCAACTCTATCCCCATGTGCTGTGGCTCCTCCTCATAGCTCTGATAGTTCTCCTTTGTATGACGCTTAAAGGTTGGCAAAATGTCTTTTGTTTGGACCTATTCTGGGGCACAGACGATTCTGACTTGCGTCAGACTTACATAATAGTGGCAGTGACAACATTAACATGGTAATGTAGACTCAGGTCTGTAAGTTGCTTTTCATACATGATCTCATTAGATCCTGTGATGATGCTAGTTATTTCACCCTGCCCTTCCCACAACAATATTTTACAGACAAGGAAACTGAGGCTGAGATAGGTGACATGTCAGAGTTGGGATTTGAAGCCCTGTCTTCCAGACGTCATCTATTACTTGGGAGGCAGCTTGGTGGAGGGATGGACTTGGAATCACGAAGACCTGTGTTCCTATTAGTTGCCCCAGATATTTGCTGTGCAATCTTAAGCAAGTAGCAATTTCTCTGCCTTAGTTTTCTCATCCCCATGTTACCATGGGGATGATAATAGCACCTACTTCCCAGAGCTGTGAGGATCAAATTGAGATCATAGTTGTAAAGCATTTCTACACAGTGCCTGACACATAGTAGGCACCCATATAAATATTATTTACCCTATTTTTGCCTCAGTTACCCCACATGTAAAATGAGGATAATAATAGTACCTCCTTCCCAGGATTGTTCTAAGGGTCAAATGAAATAACTGCAAAGCGCTTAGCACAGTGCCTGGCACATAGGAAGCATGATAGAAATGTTGGCTTATTATTATTTCCACTATACCGAACTAGTTCCATCAGAACTGACTAGAAATTCAGAGGGCACTGAATTTAGATGTCAGTGGCTGTTGCAGTCTCCTGGGAGCCTAGAAGCCATAGAGTTTAGCACCTCCTTAGCAAGACTATTAGTTAAAATTGGAAGCTACCAGATGGGAGGCTGGGGCATCACTTCCTCGCTTTACCTGGTCCCACCTTGCTTCCCACCCACATGGGGGCCCTGGGCCCTGAAAGGACCATGTGTACTAGGTCTCTGCCTACCCCCCAGCCTGTGCCCAACTCCCCCTTTCTCTGTTCCTGAGGTTGCACTTTGATACTCTTTCCTAGGTGAAGTTTATGGTACTAGCTCCTGGGCACGGTTTCCTGGTTACAGCTCTACCCACTGCCTTTTTGTTCCTCCAGGTGCTCTGGCGCTTTAGCTTACCCTGGAGGATGACTTTGCTTTTGCTCTGACTCATCGCAGTGAACCTAGCAGCTCAGTGAAAAGTTTGCTGATGACAATGATAATGAAAAGTTGGCAATTTTTCTCCCATCCAACCCTCCCTACCAACACACCCACACAAGTTCAGGCGATGGAAGTTGTTCTTCTTTGTGCTACACTAAGCTGCTCAGAGGCTGCCACATCACAGGAAGACCTACCATCCAGTCTATTTGTTGCAGCCAAAACCTGATCTGGAGTCAGGATTAGGATGAAGGGAGATGTTGGGGATTTGGTGGGGGTGGGAACCAGAGTCTAGCAGGAATGATCACCAGGGCTGGGGAGGGTGAGGGAAGGGTGCAGGATTGCAGAATGTGCAAGGGTGGTGGTGGAGGGGGAGTGGCTGAATCTAAGCACTTAGGATTCAGTGACTCCTAAACTAAGGGCCTTTCTGACTCTTCTGGCTCCAGTTCTGGATTCCAACATTCTGTGCTAGGGTCAAGTGACTTACCTAAGTAACACAGATATTAAGAGTCAGGGCAAACTCAAGTCCTTTGACTACAAAACCAGCTCTCGTTCTGCTCTGAGATCCCTTTCGGCTCTAGCAGGAGTTTCCTCAATTTAGTCCTATTCCTCTATTTTAAGATGGGTTTGCCCCTAATCATTTCTCACAAATGAGCAATGTTTCCACTTCTCTGTCTCCCCTCCCTACTTATTCTGTGATGCAGTGACACACGGCCTCCTTGCTGAGCCCTGGAACAAGATGCTTCATCGCTTGGTCATGAATTTTTTCTCTGGCTGTCCCCCATGTGTAGAATGTTCTCCTTCCTCCTCTCTGGCTTCTCTAGCTTCTTTCAAGTCCCAGCTAAAATCCCATCTTTCTACAGGGAACCATTTCTGACACTTGATTCCACAGCCTTCCCTCTGTAGATCATATCTATATGCACATATGTATGTGTGTGTATATATGTATATGTATATTTATGTCTGTGTGTATATATGTACGTGTGTGTATATATGTATGTATATGTATATTTATGTCTGTGTGTATATATGTACGTGTGTGTATATATGTATGTATATGTATATTTATGTCTGTGTGTATATATGTACGTGTGTGTATATATGTATGTGTATGTATATTTATGTCTGTGTGTATATATGTACGTGTGTGTATATATGTATGTGTATGTATATTTATGTCTGTGTGTATATATGTACGTGTGTGTATATATATTTATATATATTTGTTGTTTGTCTTTTGTTCTTGAAGAAGACCGTGACATCAGGGAGGTAATGCCATGACTTGCAAATGAGCTGGATTTGAGTGAGGGAGGGCTGTGCAAAGTCACCAGTCTTGCTTTCTCCTCCGAAACCATCTGGGTCCAGTGGCTAGATATGGATCAGGACGAATGGAGATGGACCAGAATGAAGTGGAGAGCCTTGGTCTTTTTAAGCTAAGGTCTTTAACAAGTCTCAGTTTGACTGAGGCAGTGTGCCCATTCAGTGATTAAAGCTCGGTAAGAAAATGAGACAAAGAATGGCCACTTTTACCTAGTCAAAAAAAACAAAACAAAAAATCCAACATTCTGGGAGGGGAAGACCCTCAGAGTGTCTGGCCAAAACAGAAATAATTGCTATTTATTCTCACTCTGAGCCCTCAGGACCCTGAGCTATCAGGGCCCAAACAATGATCAGATGAGACTTGGCCTGGGACCTATTGATGGACAATCAATGAGAGCCAGAGTGATTTGGGTTTAAGGCATAGTCCTTAAGAAGGAAATCTAGTCCTTAAATCCCAAAATACCTTTCAAGTTTGAGGGATCAAAATTTACTTTCCTTTGGGCAGAGCACCCTCAGGTAGGGGTATCATACCCTTTGTGGTCAGAGAGAGAGAAAGGAGACAAGGGAAGGGGAAGGAAAGGGGTG
Organism: Notamacropus eugenii; assembly: GCF_028372415.1. Taxonomy (NCBI): domain Eukaryota; kingdom Metazoa; phylum Chordata; class Mammalia; order Diprotodontia; family Macropodidae; genus Notamacropus; species Notamacropus eugenii. The sequence goes on along the minus strand of NC_092872.1, from coordinate 479,227,811 downwards.
GGAGGGCTGTGTGGTCCTGCTTGAAGTAACCAGTTGGGTCCCCAGTGGGGCAGCTTGAACTACTCACAGATTGTTGTTTGTACTTGACTCTCAAAAAGGACCATGACATCAGGAAGGTGACTTGCAAGTGGATTGGATTTAAGTGAGGGAGGGCTGTGCAAAGTCACTAGCCTTAATTTCTCTTCCAGGGAGCAAAACCCTGCTTGTTGCCTCTGCCCTGGCTCAACCCCAATCCTTCCCTTTCATAGAATTAGGTCAAGAGGCTTCCTCCCCACAGGGCTGTCCTTGCTGCCGACCTTCCTCTCCCTAGACCCAGTAACCTGAGTCCTCTGATTAACTGTCCTGGGTCTGTTGATCACTTACCCTACCCTAGTTTCCTGCATCCTGTCTGTTACCACAAACAAGGTATACAAGATCAGCAAAAACAGCAGAGGAAGAGGAAACCATAGAGTCTTGATCTCTCTCCCATAACTATTGCAATGAGGATCAAGGAAGAGCACCAGACCAAGAAGTGATTGAAAAATGCAAGGAGAAACCACAGTGGGTCATTTTTTCCAGCCCAGGACAGCACAAGGAGACAGCCTGGGGGCCTTGGGAAGGGTAGTCCAGCCAAGAAAGCCCACATGGAGCCTTTCAGCACAGAATCTGGGCTGTGTGTGGGCAAGAAACGGAAAAGGAGAGAGCTGGCGGCTATGTGTCTCTGAGCTTGGACTGGGGCCACAGGGCCAGCATATTTTAACTCAGACTGAGTAACCAAGCCATGGGCCTATAGCTTTGTCCCTCTGACACTGGAGCAGGATCTTGGACTTATAGACTGGGTCTGGGACCTGCAGCTGATTATTCAGGACAGAAAGTAGCAATCAGGAGTGAGCCTGTAGAGTTTATGTCATTCTGAACCTGCAGAGCATTCCAGGGGCAGCCAGCAACTGTCAACTGAATAGTCAATTAGAGGCAAACCTACAGACCTATTGCCCAGACTCAAACTAGAGTTGGAAGCCTACACAAATGAGGCCAGGAAGGCAGCAATCAGATCATAACCTAACTTACATGCTTAGGGCCCACAGAAAGTTGGCAACTCCCTGGCCTGAGTCAAGGAATTAAAAAATGAAAGGTCCCAGGGATGTCATAACCAAAATTTAGAAATTCCAGGTCAAAGATAAAATACTAAGAGAAGCCAGAAAGAAAGAGTTCAAGTACCAAATCAGGTCATGTAAGAACCAGAGGATGACACAAGATCTGGCAGCTACCCAGGGGTGTGCTGGTAGGTCTCTGGAGGAGAAAATGTATATATGATACAATTATAAATTTAGTCTACATTATTAACCTTTTCTCCATTACTTTCCTAAGTCTAGACAATCAATAAAATAATAAATCATGCCTCGGTTTGTAGCATTTGATGATTTATGAGATGTACTGCTCATATAGAATGTTTAACAATTGTCTCTCACGAACTAGTATTAGCTGGCTCCAGCACATCCTTGTAGTGACTACTATAAAGGAGTAGAGAGCTCGGAACATGGTGTTTCAAAAGGCTAAAGATATAGGCTTACAATCAAGAATAACTTTCCTAGCAAGACTGAGCATCATTCTGCAGGGGAAAAATCTTGAATGAAATAGAGAACTTCCAAGTGTTCTTGATGAAAGGACACCAGAGCTGAGTAGAAAATTTCAAATGCAAACATTGGAGTCAAGTGAAACATAAAAAGGTAAAATATATTTGAGCAGTAGGAGGGACTATACAAGGAAGAAGAGTTTATATTCTAGTGGGAGGGATAAAACAATTGTCAGGAGGAGTCATAGAGAGAATTATATAAGACAAAGGCTTAGATTTGTCTTTATTATGTTTTAAGCATCTTAAAAGAAGAAAAGAGAAAGAGATGAAAAAGGAATACACTGGAGAAAAAGGGTAGAGGAACATACTATCTCAAATAACTTGGATATTCAAACAGAAGACTACACAGAAGAAAAAGCGGAGGAAGCAGATGTCACTTTGAACTTCACTTTTTTCTGAATCAGACAAAGGTTCATTTAACCACCTCCCCACCCCCACCCCTACCACATACACACAGTTTCATGTAGAAATACATTCAACTCAACAAAGAAATAAGAGGGAAGGTTGAGTGGGGGGAGAAGAAGGGGAGAATATAAGTCAGAGAGAGATCATTTATAAGCAAAAAAAATTCTAACCTTGAAGGGTGGATCATGAAAAGATATTTAAAAGGAAAGAAAGGTTATGAACCTATGACTGGAGTTTGAGTGAGGAGGAGAGAAGAGGGGGATAGGAGCAGAAGCAGATCACATCAGACACAGAGTACTGGTACTGAGCATACTCCTCTCTTGAGACCCTTTTCTTTATAAAGAGTAGAGCAAGCAGCAAATAGAGGAAAAGGAATAAGAGAAGAGGATGGAGGGAAATACACAATTAATATTTAACAATTAACTAAGAATATAAATGGATGACCTCAGCTTAAAATGGAAGAGGATTAGAAAACACTATCTCACAATATGTTTACAAGTAACACACTTGATGTTTTGATGACATTAAAAGAATGCAAAGGGAGGGGAAGAGGAATACATTGGGAAGAGGAAAGGAGAAGAATGGGGAAAATTATCTCCCATAAATGGGATGCACAAGTAGAAGTTTATACAATAAGGAGAAAGTAATGCATATGAAGGGAGGGAGTGGCAAGTGAATTTTACTCTCATCTGAACAGGTCAAAAAAGGGAAGAATACTCACAAACACATAGTTAGGTACAGAAATGCATTTCATCCAAAGGAAACTAGGAGGGGAAGAGGTTAAAGGAAAGGGGAGAAATAAGGAAGATAGATTAAAGATGGGATTGGTTAGAAGCAAGAGGGAAGTAAAGAGAAGGAAAAGTGTGAGAAAAGTGGAGGAAAGTACACAATTAGCAATCCTAATTGTGAGTGTAAATAGGATGAACTCACTCATAAAACAGAAGATAAATCTAACAACAAAAAGAAGTGGAAGATCTGAATAGAATTTTAGAAAAGTTAAATATGCTAAACATCTGAAGAATATTGAATGGGAATAGAAGTGATTATACATAAAGCTCAGCTTTGCATGACACTTTCATAAAAACAGCATTTATTAGGACATAAAGCCTCACAGACAAATGTAGAAAAGTAGAAATATCAAATTCCTCTTTTAAAAAAATATTCACTTTTAGTTTTCAACATTCATTTCCACAATATTTTGAGTTCCAAATTTTCTTTCCATCTCTCCCCTCCCCCACCCCAAGATACCATGCATTCTGATTACCTTTCCCCCAATCTGCCCTCCCTTCTATCACACCCCTCCCTTCCCTTATTCCCATCTTCTCTCTTTTCTTGTAGGGCAAGATAGATTTCTATATCCCATTACCTGTATTTCTTATTTCCCAGTTGCATGTAAAAACAATTCTCAACATTTGTTCCTAAAACTCTGAGTTCCAACTTCTATCCCTTCCTCCTTCCCCATCCATCCTCACTGAGAAGGCAGACAATTGAATATAGGCTATACATGTGTAGCTATGCATAAGACTTCCATGATAGTCATGTTGTGAAAGACTAACTATATTTCCCTCCATCCTATCCTGCCCCCCATTTATTCTATTCTTTCTTTTGACCTTATCCCTCCCCAAAGTGTTTACTTCTAATTACTTCCTGCTCTGATTTACCCTCCTTTCTATCATTTCCCCCCACCCCACTTATCCCCTTCTCCCCTACTTTCCTGTAGTGTAAGCTAGATTTTCATACCAGATTGAGTGTGCATGTTATTCCCTCCTTAAGCCAAATGTGATGAGAGTAAGCTTCACTTTTTCCCTCTCACTTCCCCCCTTTTTCCCTCCATTGAAAAAAGTTTTTTCTTGCCTCTTTTATGAGAGATAATATGCCCCATTCCATTTCTCCCTTTCTCCTCCCAATATATTTCTCTCTCACCCCTTAATTTGATTTTTTTAGATATCATCCCTTCCTATTCAACTCACCCTGTGCCCTTTGAGGCACATTTTTATATTGTATATATATAATTATATATTAAATACATTATGCACAAATATATATATGAAAATACCTGTTAACCAAGAAAGTAACCGTCTGTAGATTTCCCCCCCTTTTTTTGGGCATTTTCCCAGCCAGTTACTTGACTTTTGAGCCCTTTGTCAAGAAGAGGGTGTACTCTGGGGATGTGTAAGTTCTCAGTTCCTCCAAGGTGGCAAAATCAAATCAAAGGAGAGGAGTTTACTCCTCCCCTGGCTTGGGCACTGGTCTGGGAGCAACCAAAAACTTTCTGCCCAGAATCTGAGAGTAGAATTCCTTCTCCACAACCTCCTCCAGCTCCACCACACCAGTGCTCCTTCTCACCCCAGGGCTGAGATTCAGATCAGCTGCTCAGTTCCCCAAGGGGCTTTAGGTGGAAGGCTCCAAAAATGGATGCTGCCTCTGCAGTGGCTACTTCTGGAGGTCCAGACTACATTCTCTTCTCCTAGGTGAAGGAACTTTCTCACTGACCTTTGAAGCTGTCTGTGGTGTTTGTGGGTTGAGCAATCTGGGAACCACAGCTGCTGCCAGGGATTCTGCCCCCTGAAGCTTGTTCTGGTTCTGTTTTCGCTGGGCTGCAGTCAAGGCCAGGCTGTGTTCCACTCTGTGCCCTGTGCGATAGACCTTTCCTGTTGGCCTTCCAGGCTGTCTTGGGCTGGAAATCTTTTTCACTCTGTCGTTTTGTGGTTTCTGCTGCTCTAGAATTTGTTTAGAATCATTTTTTACAGGTATTTTATGGGCTATGTGGGGGAGTTTCTACAGGTCCATCTTTCTACTCTGCCATCTTGGCTCTGCCCTTGATATTTTTCAATAGAATTCCATAATAAAGGACCTTTAAGGCAAAAATTTTTAAAAATTAACTGGAAACTAAATAACAATCCAAAAGAATGGGTGGGTCAAAGAATAAATCATAGAAACAATTTCATTAAAGATAATGAAAACAGTGAGGCAACATACCAACATTTTTGGTATGCAGCCATGGAAATTTAAAATTGTTATATTTCTTAACATTTTCCACCAATAAGAGAAAGAGCAGATCAATGAATTGGGCATAAAACTAAAACAAGCAACTTAGAAAACCAAATTAAAACCCCCAATTAAATACCAAAATAGAAATCTTGAAAACCAAAGAAGAGATTAACAAAGTTGAGAGAAAAAAACCATTTAACTAATAAATAAATCAAGGAACTTAAAAAAAAAATGAACCAAGCAAAAGAGATAACTTAATTTTAAAAAAAGAAAGTAAAACCAAATTGCTGGTGTCAAAAATAAAAAACAGGTGCATTTCACAACCACTGAAGAAAAAGAAAAGGAATTATTAAGATCTACTTTGCTCAATTAAATATGTCACTAAAACTGACAATCTCAATGGAATGGATGAATATTTACAAAAATATTAATTACCCAGATTAACAGAAGAGGAGAGTACTTAAATAATCTTATCTCAGAAAAAGAAATTAAACAAGCCATAAATGAACCCCTAAAGGAAAAAGATATAGGATCATACGGGTTTATAAATAAGTCTTTTAAAAAAAGTTTTAAAATGTATTTTATTTATTTCATTAAATATTTCTCAATTACATAAAAATTTTAAACATTATTTTTTGAAAATTTTGAGTTTGTATCCTTTTCCTCCTCCTCACTTCTCCCCTCCCTTGAGGGGGAAAGCAGTATGATATTGATTATATATGTAAAGTCTTGCAAAATATATTTCCATATTAGCCATGTTGCAAAAGAAAACACATGACAAAAAAAAGAAAAAGAGATTTTATGAATATGCTTGAATTTGCATTCCTAGTTAATCAGTTCCTCTCTCTGGAGATGGATAGCATTTTTTTATCATGGGTTTGGACTGTCTTTGCATTTTACAAATTTTACAAATTCTGCTGAACACTTAAAGAATAACTATAATATTACGTAAATTGTTCAGAAAAATTATGAAAATAAGGGGTCCCGTAAAATTCTTCCTATGACACAAATATGGTTTTGATACCTAAACAAAGCAGAGTCAAAACAGAAAAATGAAATATAAAACTCAATATTCCTAATGAATATTGCTGCAAACTTTTAAATAAAATACTAGCAAGAAGATTATAGTAACATACTACAAGATCATACACCAAGATCAGGCTAGATTTGTAGCAGGAATGCAGGGCTGGTTCAATATTAGGAAAACCGTAAACACAACTGACCATATTAACAATGAAAACAAAAAAAAAATCATATAATTATATCAATAGATACAGAAAAAGCTTTTGACAAAATGCAATACTCATTCCTCTTAAAAACATTAGACAACATAGGAATAAAAGGAGTTTTCCTTGATATGATAAGCAATATCAATATAAAACCAAAGTCAGCATTGTCTGTAATGGAGATAATGACCTTTCCAATAAGGTCAAGGGTAAAGCAAGGATATCCATCATCACCATTACTATTTGATATAGTGCTGGAAATGCTAGCCATTGCAGTAAGACCAAAAAGACAAAAGAAAAAGAAAAAAGAAATGGAAGGAATAAGCATAAGCAAATAAAAAACAAAATGATTACTTTTTTTTTGCCGATGATATACTTAGAGCACTCTAGGGAGTCAGCTAAAAACTAATTAAAACAATTAACAACTTCAGCAAAACTACAGGATGTAAACCCACACAAATGATCAATATTTCTATACGTTTTCAACAAAACATAGCATGAAGAGAGAGGAAGAGAAATTCCATGTGCTATTAGAATTAATTTTTCTTGAATGTTCATAAGAATTTATTTATAAAATCATCTGGAACTGGTATTTTTTTTCCTTTGAGGGTTGATTTATGGCTTATCCAATGTCTTGAGTTTAAAATTTTTAAATTCTTTTCTTGTTCTAATATGGACATTTTATATTTTTGTAAATATTAATCTAACTATTAGTCTCATTGTTTTTTAAAAAGTTCTTTGTTTAATTTATTAATTCATTTTTAATTTCAATTTTATTAATCTCTCCTTTGATTTTCAGGATTTCTATTTTGATGTTTAATTGAGGTTTGTAGTTTTGCTGATTTTCTAGGTTGTTTCTGTTTTTAGTTTTATGCCCAATTCATTGATCTTTTTCTTTTATTTGTGGAATGTATTAAGTAATATAGATTTTCTTATAAGGACAGCTATGACTGCATCCCAAAAATTTTGGTGTGTTGTCTCATTGTGTCATTATCTGATGCTCTAAGGAGCAAGATGAACTTTGAGAGTGACTTTTGGACCCAGCTCTTTTTAGTATTCATGCCAGATCTGGACATACACTTGATGGGAACAATGTTATGTAGAAACTGAGCTGAGACCAAACCTAATTGTTCCAGATAGTGAGATGGTATAGGTGAGAGTGTGCCTTTTGTAAAAGCTAATTGATTTAAAGTGGTTGAATAGAACTAAGGCATTGGTCACTGATGGGTTTGAGGATTTGAGTACAGAAAAAACAATCCCACACCATTCAAGGTTCCACTTAGGACCTTGAAGAGAAGACCCTACTTTGGGAGAGTGAGGCATATTTGCCACATACTTGCTATATAATAGGGATAAACTAGAGGCCTTTCCAATAACATCACGGATAAAGCAAGGCTATCCATTAACAGTCAATCAATCATCACTATTTTTTGATATAATGCTAGAAATGTTAGCTATAGCAGTAAGAGAAGACAAAGAAATTGAGAGAATAAGCATAGATAAAGAGAAAACAAAATTATCTCTTTTTGTAGATGATATAATGATTTACTTAAAAAAACCATAGAGAGTCAATTAAAAAATTAATTGAAATAACTTCAGCAATGTTGAAAGATACCAAATAAATCCACATAAGTCATTGGCATCTTTGTGTATTGCTAATAAAACCCAAAAGGAAGACAGAGAGAAATTATATTTAATAAAATTTCATTGCATTTTGTATAGAATGTGTAATCTACCTACAAAGATTCACATAGGAGCTATATGAATACAATTACCAAACACTCTTTACAAAATACAGACAGACTAAAATAATTGGAGAAATATTAATTGCCCATGGGTAGGCTGAGTCAGTTTAATAAAAATAGCAATATTTAAGTTAATTTACTTATTCAGCACCTTAACCAAGTATTGCTCTAATACAGCTAGAAAAAACAATAATGAAATTCATCTGGAGGAGCAAAAGGTCAAGAATCTCAAGGGAAATAATACTTTTTTTAAAAAGTGGGAAGGAAGGGGGCCTAGCATTACCAGATGTCAAATTACACTATTCATTAAAAAATGGGTACTGGTAAAAAAATAGAGTTTGATAAGTGGGACAGCTTAGGCATATAACAAAACGAACCAAAGGAACCTAGTCATAGCCTTGAGTTTGATAAACCCAAAGATCCAATAGCTACTGGGATAAGGACTATTTGAGAAAAACTGCTGGGAAAACGGACAAGATGTCGGGAAGAACTTCGTTATACACCAACATTTCATAACATGTCAAGATAAGCTCTAAATGAATATATGACTTCTACATAAAAGGGCACATTATAAACCAATTAGAGGAACAAGAAATTACCTTTCAGACTTGTGGAAAGGAGAAAAGTTATCACCAAACAAGGGTAAGAGCTACCATCACAGAAGATAAAATGGACAATTATGATGACAAAAATTTTAAGTTTCAAAATGTTTAAATTAGAAATTATTCTATAAAGTAATTTTTTTAGTAGTAGCTCAGTATGACACAGAGGAAATAAATTAACTTAGGTAGTTTCTTTGACCAAGTTTCTTTCTCATTTCCAAGATATATGAACTGATTCAAATGTATAAGAACAAGTATCATTCCCTAATTGATAAATGGTCAAAAGTTTTAAACAAGCAGTTTTCAAAGGAAAAAATTCAAATGATCAACAGCTATGTGAAAACTTGCTGCCAAGCACTAATAATTAGAGAATTGAAAATTTAAGCAACTATGAAATTCCACTTCACCCACATCAGATCGACAATTATTAAGGGGGATGTGGGGAAATAGGCACATTAATACATTTTTGGTGAAGCTAGGACTTCTTCCAACTTCTTCCAACAATTCTGGAACTAGAACCACGTCACTAAATTGTGAATATTCTTTGATCTGGATATACCATTATTAGGCAAAAAAAAAAATTGTGATAATAGCTAACTTTTGTTAGTTAGTTGTAATAATAACTAACAATTTACGTCATGCCAGGCACTGTGTTAAGGCACTTTACAATTATTATTTCATTTGACCCTGAGAGGCAGTCTCTATAAGTTACCCACATTTTGCAGATGAAGAAACTAAGGTTAAGTGGTTTGTCATGGGTCCTATAGCTAGTAAAGTGTCTGAGGCCGAACTTGAACTCATCTTCCTGATTGTAAGTCCTGCATTTTTTCCACTGAACCACCAGCTGTCCAAAGACACAAGGTCTATTCCATTTTCCATCACCATGTCACCTACATGAATAAAGGTTGATAATGCTGAATAAAAATGAAATATTTCCATAGGCCATTGTCCCTAATGTTGACGTTGTTGAGTCATTTCAGTTGTGTCCAACTCTTTGTGAGTTTTCCCATTTGGGGTTTTCTGCAAAGCTACTGAAATAGTTTGCCATTTCCTTCTCCAGCTCATTACAGATGAGGGAAACAGGTTAAGTGACTTGTCCAGGATCACACAGCTAGTAAGTGTCTCAGGTCAGATTTGAACTGACTCCAGGACCAGCACTATGCCACCTAGCTACCCCATTGTCCCTAATGTCCCACCCCAATTCCTGAACTGGGCCCCATGAAACACTCCTATAACCATCATTATTACCATAATTAATGATTATTATAACAATATGGTATTTATAATATATTGTTATTATAATAACAATTCCTAGTATTTGTATAACACGTTAAGATTTGCAAAATGCTTTACATATGTTATCTCATTTGATCCTCACAACTATTCAGTAGGTACAATTATGATCCCCATTTTTACAGTTGAGGAAACTGAGGCAGACATAGTTTAAGTGACTTGCCCAGGGTCACACAACTGGTAAGTGTCTGATGTAGGATTAGGATTTAAATTTAGGTCTTATTGACTCCAATCAAGTCCACTGATCTAAACATTATGCTACCCCCTAGCTCCTATCAACTGAATGAGTACTCTAATTCAATGGACTTCTCCAGTCCTATAGCTAACAAACACCTTCTTGATTCCGTAATACTTGTGATTCAGAACTGATGTCTGCTTAGGTGGAAACCCCTTTTCCTTTGATCTATTCCTGTGGTCTGGTCTTTATTTAACTCAAACCTACCCTACACCTGTCCTTATTCTCTTTAGCTTTTCTCCTTCCATAGTGCCCTCTACAATTCTTGTTCATTAATGAACTCAACATCCTATCTCTTTCTCCCATGCTCTTTCAACTTCAAGAACACAGAGACGTCTGGATTTCTTTAGAAGACAACTTTATTTCTTGCCATCTTCTTTCTCTCATGCTCCCAAAACACTAGGCTAAGAGGAGGAGTCAGTGTGTTTCATGCTCCCTATGACCACTTTCAGACCCCCCCTCCTCTGTTGCCTTCTTCCTCTTAGAAATCCCTCCTTCCAGGTTCCCTCCATCTGTCTGTCTGCATTATTCTTAGAGTTATACTTGTCAATTTTTTCACCTGGTATAAGAAGGGGTTGAGGAGATTTACTTGGGGTGTGGGCAGTGGCCAGTCATTTTCCTTCTTTTGTCATCTTTACTAATCCAATTATTAGTAAGAGCAGCTAAGTGGCACCACGAATAGGGTACCAAGCTTGGATTCAGGAAGATTCATCTTCCTGAGCTCAAATCTGACCTCATACACTTGCTAGCAATAAGACCCTTGGCAAGTCATTTAACCCTGTTTCCCTCAGTTTCCTCATCTGCAAAATGAGCTGGAGTAGGGAATGGCAAACCATTCCAGTATCTTTGCCAAGAATGATCAAATGGGGTCATGAAGAATTGGACACGACTGAAAAACAACAATTATTAATTGATTCAGAGGTTTTTTTTGTTTGACTGTTGGTGACTCAGCTTTCTTTCTTTAAAAACTCTTTGTTAAGAATGTCATATGATAACTATGAATGACTCAGCTTTTCTCAGCAACACAAAGATCCAAGACAAGTACAAAGGATTCATGAAGGAAAATGCTATCCATATCCAGATAAAGAACTGATAGATTCTGAATGTAGATCAAAGCATTTTTTAAACTTACTTTATTCTTTTTCGTGCTTTTTTCCCTTTTGATCCGTTTCTTCTTCCACAACTGTGACGAATATGGAAATAAATTTTACATGATAGCATATGTATAAACTACATCAAGCTGTCTACCATTTTCAGAAGAGGAGAAGGGAGGGAGAAAAATTTGGAACTCAAAATTTTGTGAAAATGAATTCAGAAAACTTTCTTGATATGTAACTATGGGAAAAAATAAAATCCTATTTAATGTTAAGAAAAACCATTAAAATCCTTTAGCCATTTGTTGCTTGGAATGACTTTTATTTTTATACATTTGAAAGATGTTTACACCACTGATGGAGAGCCATTTCTGGGAAAAGATGGTACAGGGATGTGGTTTCTAAAACTAGGAAGTGATCTAGAATGAGGTCAACACCCAAATGGAGTACGGGGCAGGGTCAGAAAGAAGCACTAATGTGATTTACAGTTGACTATCTCTAAATTTTTTGCTGAGGGCAGTACCACTACTAGGTCTGTATTTCAAAGAGAGCATAAAAAAGGGAAAAGGACCCACACATACAAAAATATTTATAGCACCTTTTTGTGGTGGCAAAGAATTGGAAATTGAGGGGATGCCCATTAATTGGGGAATGGCTGAACAAGTTGTGGTATATGAATGTAATGGAATACTATTATGCTATAAGAAATGATGAGCATGAAGATTTCAGAAATACTTGGAAAAGATTATATGAACTGATGCTGAGTGAAATAAGCAGAACCAAGAGAACACTGTACACAGTAATAACAACATTGTGCAATGATTAACTATAATGGACTTGGCTCTTTTCAGCAATGCAATGATCCAAGACAATTCCAAAGGACTTGTGATGGAAAATGCTATCTGCGTACAGAGAAAGAACTATGGAGTCTAAATAGAGATCAAAGCATAGTATTTTCACTTTATTTTTTCCTTTCTCATGGTTTTTCCCTTTTGTTCTGATTCTTACTTTACAACATGACTAATGTGAAAATATATTTAGCATGATTGTAGGTATATAGTCTATACCAGTTTGTTTACTGTCTTGGGGAGAGGGGAAGGGAGTGAGAAAAATTTGAAACTCAAAATCTTGCAAAAATGAATGTTGAAAACTATATTTATATGTAATTGAGAAAAATAAAAGACTATTAAGTGTAAAAAAATAATCCCAATGTAAATAAAATTACGTGAGAAATTTTGACAACAAAAAACTTTCTGCTGAGGGTCACAGTATGGATGGCCCTACCCTAGTTACATTTCTCCTCACTCTATCCAGATCCTTGCTACCATCATTCTCTCACATTTCTTAAGAAATTCAGTAACTGATTGACAGTCTTGCTATGTACTCTAGCTAGATTGTGGAGATTTTAATGCTAAGTAGACAAGTATGTATCTGATCCTGGGGCAGCTAGGTGGTGGAGTGGATAGAGTGCTGAGCCTGGAGTCAGGAAGACCTGAGTTCAAATTTGACCTCAGACAATTAATAGTTATGTGACCCTGGGCAAGTCATTTAACCTTGTTTGCCTCAGTTTTCTCAGATAGTAAGAGTCCTGTAAAAGCAAGCACCCTGACATACACAGGAGGGCCTGCTGTACAAGTTCTTAGATCTGCTTTTCTAAAAGGAAAGGCAACTTTTGAAGGGTCAATAATCAATTTAATCGGGGGTGGCAGGGTGGGGGGGACAGAACCAAGGTGGCAGAGTAACAGCACTGACTTTCTAGAGCGCTCCCACCAAGCCCAGCCAAATACCTGTAAAAAATGACTCTAAACAAATTCTAGAGCATCAGAAGTCAAAAAACGACAGAGTGAAAGAGATTTCCAGCCCAAGGCAGCCTGGAAGGCCAACAGAAAAGGCCTATTGCACTAGATGTGGAGTGGAGTGCAGCCTGGCCTTGGCCACTCTGAGCAGCAGGACAGGACTGGAGCAGACTGGGGGAAGGAATCCCAGGTAGCAGCCAGATTGCTCAACCCACAAATGCCAAAGACAGTTTCAAAGGTCAGTGAGAAAACTCTTTCAACTGGGGGAGAAGGGAACATGGTCTGGTCATGCCAGCAGCAGAAACTGCAGAGGCAGCATACATTTTTGGAGCCCTCAGCTTAAAGATCCTAGGGGAATTGAGCAGCCCTGAGTGGTAGTCCTGGGATGAGGAAGAGTGCTAACATGGTGGAGCTGGTGGAGGCTCTGAAGAGGGAATTCTACTTGTAGATTCTGGACTGTAGCTCCCAGACCAGAGTGCAGGTGAGGAGAGGAATAAACCCCACTCCCTTGATTGTGCCACCTTGGAGGAACTGAGAACTTATAGGTCCCCAGAGTATGCCCTCCTCTTGACAAAGGACTCAAAAGTCAAGTAACTGGCTGGGAAAATGACCCAAAAAGGGGAAAAAATAAGTCTATAGAAGGTTACTTTCTTGGTGAACAGATATTTTCTTCCATCCTTTCATATGAGGAAAAACAATGCATACCATCAGAGGAAGACCTAAAAGTCAAGGCTTCTGCATCCAAAACCTCCAAAATAAATATGCAATGGTCTCAGACCATGGAGGAGCTCAAAAAGGATTTAGAAAATCAAGTAAGAGAGGTGGAGGAAAAATTGGGAAGAGAAATGAGAGCAATGCAAGAAAATCATGAAAAGGGCTCAACACCTTGCTAAAGGAAACCTCCAAAAAATGCTGAAGAAAATAACACCTTTAAAAATAGGCTAACTCAATTGGCAAAAGAGGTCCAAAAAGTCAATGAGGAGAAGAATGCTTTAAAAGCAGAATTAGCCAAATGGAAAAGGAGGTTCAAAAGCTCACTGAAGAAAATAGATCTTTAAAAATTAGAATGGAACAGATGGAAGCTAATGGCTTTATGAGAAACCAAGAAATAACAAAACAAAACCAAAAGAATGAAAAAAAAAGATAATGTTAAATATCTCACTGAAAAAAACTGCTGACCTAGAAAATAGATCCAGGAGAGACAATGTAAAAATTATGGGACTACCTAAAAGCCACGATCAAAAAAAAAAAAAAAAAAAAGAGCCTAGAAATCATCTTTCATGAAATTATCAAGGAAAACTGTCCTGACATTCTAGAATCAAAGGGCAAAATAAATATTGAAAGAATCCACTCATCACCTCCCAAAAGATCCCAAAAGAAAACCTCTAGGAATATTGTAGCCAAAACCCAGAGTTCCCAGGTCAAGGAGAAAATACTGTAAGCAGCCAGAAAAAAACAATTTGAGTATTGTAGAAATACAATCAGGATAACACAAGCAGCTTCTACATTAAGGGACTGAAGGACTTGGAATAGGATATTCCAGAAGTCAGAGGAACTAGGACTAAAACCAAGAATCACCTACCTTAGCAAAACTGAGTATAATACTTCAGGGGAAAAAATGGTCATTCAACAAAATAGAAGACTTTCAAGCATTCTTGACAAAAAGACCAGAGCTGAATAGAAAATTTGACTTTCATACACAAGAATCAAGAGAAGCATGAAAAGGTAAACAGGAAAGAGAAATCATAAGGGACTTAAAGTTGAACTGCTTACATTCCTAAGTAGAAAAATCATATTTGGGGGGCAGAGTAAGATGGCAGAATAGAAAGACACATATGCTAGCTCTCCCCCCACAGCCTGTAAAATACCTGTAAAGAAAGACTCTAAACAAATTCTAGAGCAGTAGAAGCCACAGAACAACAGAGTGGAGGAGATTTCCAGCCCAGGGTGACCTGAAAGGCTGATGGGAAACGTCTGTCACATGGGATGTGGAGTGGAGCCCAGCCCAGCCTTGGCTGCTCATCAGAGCATGGCTCTGGGAGGAGGAACAGGATTCAGGGGCGGAATCTCCAGTCACAGTAGCAGTGGTTCACAGATCCCTCAACCCACAGGAGCCAAAGGTCAGTGACAGGGTTTTTTCAGCTGGCCGAAAAGGGAGAAGGGCAAAGGGCCTTCCCACAACTCCAGCCTTAGGCAGCAGCTGCCGAGGCCACATCAGGCAGGCAGCAGCAGTTCTCACAACAGCCCCTATAGCAGCCTGCATCCATTGTTGGATTGTAAAACCCCTGGGGGCACTGAGCAGCTGACTCTTACCTCAGCTCTGTGTAGAGATCCTGAGGCAGCTGATCTTTATCTCACACTGAATGGCAGCCCTGCCTCTGCAGCTTATCTGAATCTCAGCTCCCAGTGCTGGGTTGGTGGAATTGGAGGCCAGGTGACTGTGGAGAGGAAACTTCTAAGATTCTGGGCACAAAAATCTTCCTCCTGCTCCCAGACCAGTGTACATGCTTGATTGTGCCACTTGGGAGGAACTGAGATCTTACAGATCCCCAGAGTATACCCTACTCTGGACAAAGGACCCAAAAGTCAAATAACTGGTTAGAAAAATGCCCAAAAAAAGGAAAAAAATAAGACTATAGAAAGTTACTTTCTTGGTGAACAGATATCTACTCCCATCCTTTTGATTGAGGAAGAACAATGCTTACCATCAGGGAAAGACATAAAAGTCAAATCTTCCGTATCCCAAACATCCAAAATAAATATTCAAAGGTCTCAGGCCATGGAAGAGCTCAAAAAGGATTTTGAAAATCAAGTAAGAGAGGTGGAGGAAAAATTGGGAAGAGAAATGAGAGAGATGCAAGAAAATCATGAAAAGAGGCTCAACACCTTGCTAAAGGAGACCCAAAAATGATGAAGGAAATAACACCTTTAAAAATAGGCTAACTTAATTGGCAAAAGAGGTTCAAAAAGCCAATGAGGAGAAGAAGGTTCTAAAAAGCAAAATTAGCCAAATGGAAAAGGAGGTCCAAAAGCTCATTGAAGAAAATAGTTCTTTAAAAATTAGAATGGAGCAGATGGAGGCTAATGACTTTATGAGAAACCAAGAAATCCCAAAACAAAACCAAAAGAATGAAAAAATGGAGGATAATGTGAAATATCTTATTGGAAAAACAACTGACCTAGAAAATAGATCCAGGAGAGACAATTTAAAAATTATGAGACTACCTGAAAGGTATGATCAAAAAAAGAGCCTAGACATCATCTTTCATGAAATTATCAAGGAAAACTGCCCTGAGATTCTAGAACCAGGGGGCAAAATGAGTATTCAAGGAATCCACAGAACACCGTCTGAAAGAGATCCAAAAAGAGAAACTCCTAGGAACATTGTGGCCAAATTCCAGAGTTCCCTGGTCAGGGAGAAAATATTGCAAGCAGCTAGAAAGAAACAATTCAAGTATTGTGGAGATACAATCAGGATAACACAAGATCTAGCAGCTTCTACATTAAGGGATTGAAGGGCATGGAATATGATATTCCAGAGATCAAAGGAACTAGGACTGAAACCAAGAATCACCTACCCAGCAAAACTAAGTATAATACTTCAGGGGAAAAAATGGTCTTTCAACGAAATAGAGGACTTTCAAGCATTTTTGATGAAAAGACCAGAGCTGAAAAGAAAATTTGACTTTCATACACAAGAATCAAGAGAAGCATGAAAAGGTAAACAGGAAAGACAAATCATAAGGGACTTACTAAAGTTGAACTGTTTGCATTCCTACACGGAAAGACAATATTTGTAACTCTTGAAACTTTTTTCAGTATCTGGGTAGTTAGTGGGATTACACATACTCACACACACACACACACACACACACATACACATAGAGAGAAAGACAGAGAGCACAGGATGAGTCAAATAGGATGGGATCATATCTTTAAAAAAATAAAATTAAGGGGTGAGAGAGAAATATGTTGGGAGGAGAAAGAGAGAAATGGAATGGGGCAAATCATCTCTCATAAAAGAGGCAAGTAAAAGACTTTTCAGTGGAGGGAAAAAGAGGGGAGGTGAGAGAAAAAACATCAGGTTTATTCTCATCACATTCGACTAAAGGAAGGAATAAAATGCACACTCATTTTGGTATGAAAACCTATCTTACAATACAGGAAAGTGGGGGAGAAGGGGATAAGCAGGGTGGGGGGGATGATGGAAGGGAGGGCAATGGGAGGAGGGAGCAATTAGAAATCAACTCTCTTGGTGAGGGGTAAGGTCAAAAGAAAGAATAGAAGAAATGGGGGGCAGGATAGGATGGAGGGAAATATAGTTAGTCTTATGCAACATGACTATTATGGAAGTCATTTGCAAAACTACACATATATGGCCTATATTGAATTGCTTGCCTTCCCAATGGGGATGGGTGGGGAGGGAGGAAGGAAGAGAAGTTGGAACTCAAAGTTTTAGGAACAGCTGTTGAGTATTGTTCTTGTATATAACTAGGAAATAAGAAATATAGGTAATGGGGTATAGAAATTTATCTTGCCCTACAGGACAAAAGAGAAGATGGGGATAAGTGAAGGGAGGGATGTTAGAAGGGAGGGCAGATTGGTGATAGGGATAATTAGAATGTTCAACATTTTGGGGTGGAGGAGGGGAGAGATGGGGAGAAAAATTTGGAACTCAAAATTTTGTGGAAATGAATGTTGAAAACTTAAATAAATTTAAAAAAATAAAGATCATATTCTTAACTCTTCAGACTTTTCTCAGTATTAGGGTAGTCAGAGGGATTATATGCACAGAGGGCATAGGATGAATTGAATAAGAAGGGATGATATCTAAAAAAATAAAATTAAGAGGTGAGGGGAATATATTGGAAGGAGAAAGGGAGAAATGGAATGGAGCAAATTATCTCTCATAAAAGAGTCAAGAAAAAGCTTTTTCAGTGGAGGGGAAAAGGGGGAAAGTGAGAGGCAAAAAGTGAAGCTTACTGTCATCACATTTGGCTTAAGGAAGGAATAACATGCACACTCAATTTGGTATGAAAATCTATCTTATACTACAGGAAAGTAGGGGAGAAAGGGATAAGTGGGGTGTGGAAGGTAGAAGGGAGGGTAAATGGGAGGATGAGGTAATTAGAAGTAGACTCTTTTGGGGAGGGACAAGGTCAAAAGAGAGAAAACAATAAATGGGGGGACAGGATAGGATGGAGGTAAATATAATTAGTCCTTCACAACATGACTTTTATGGAAGTCTTTTGCATAATTACATATGTATAACCTATATTGAATTGCTTTCCTTCTCAGTGGGGATGGGTGGGGAGGGAGGAAGGGAAAGAAGCTGAAACTCAAAGTTTTAAAAATGAATGTTAAAAATTGTTTTTACATGCAACTGGGAAATAAGAAATACAGGTAATGGGGTATAGAAATCTATCTTGAACTACAAGAAAAGAAAGGAGACAGGGATAAGGGAAGGGAGGAATATGACAGAAGGAAGAGCAGATTGGGGGAAGGGGTAATTAGAATGCATGATGTCTTGAGGTGGGGGGAAGGGAGAAATGGGGAGAAAATTTGGAACTCAAAATCTTGTGGAAATGAATGTTTAAAACTAAAAGTAAACAAATAAATTTTTAAAAAATCACTTTAATCAAACACATATATCATTCACTTAGTTCAGGGGGGAAAGTCAACACCCTGAACTTCAGAGAAAATACAAACAGAAATCAAGATCAACAGACAGGGATTCCAGTTGCCTGACCATTAGCAATATATGTATCACAGATCAATAGAGAGAGGCAACTGTCTGACCATTATATACATACATAGTTACCAGAGAGCGAAACACCAATATCTGGATTTTCAAAGCCAGGGGGCTCCTTAGCAGATTCCCAGAGTCTCATCTGGCACACAAACCTTCTTCTAAAAACTAAGCCCCGAAGTAAAATCTCACCTCAGAGTATTTATACATTTTTTAGAGCCAAAGGGCACCACAATCCTTGAGAATCAATGCATTAGAAATTAACAAAAGGTGGGCGTCTCCCCTAATCAAGCTTTCCTTAATGGGCAGGCCCATTAATGCATGGGGAAGATCTTTAACCCTCTGATTAGCATTACATGTCCAAGGGTAGATGTGAATTCAGATCTTCTTCAGAAGTCTATTCACTGTACTACCTAGCTATCTATCCCAGACTCCACAAGACCTCCATGCAACCATGAGCACATAGTATATAAAACCTATTCCTTGCTTAGGCAAACTTGAGCTAGGGTTTGGGCTGCCTCTTTTGTGTGTGTTTTTTCATGATATCAGGTGAATGAGTACCTATCTCATGAAGGATCTGTTCCAGCTTGGAGATGACTACATGAGTGTAGGTCTCATTGGCTACATGACAATGAAAGCTTCTACGTAAGAGAAGCCAACCACCAATAAGAGGATTGGGCCAAATCTGGCCATTTTAACCTGCAGATAAGGATCAGAAGTTGTTTGAACAGTGCAAAACCAAGGTGAAGTGACTTGTCCAAGGTCACATAAGGACTTAGGACTAGATTTCCTTGTTCCTAACAGACCACTTTCTTCTGCCTAGATTTTCTTAATGATCCTTCATGGATAGATCCTCTGGGGTTTATCCTGCACTCTTCCTGACCTGACTGACTTAAACCTTCTGCCTCTAAGGGATATATGCAGGATTATTTCTCCACTGAGTGAGGTCAAATGACCCTGTTTATCAAGTTTTAAGAGGTCCAAATTTTAGGAGACATGTTCTGAAAAGTATTGAGGCTGTTCATCTCTTGAGGTTCTTGAAATGACTGTGAAATAAGTTTCCAAAGAAGACTCTGGGCATGATTTGAACAGGGTTACTTTAACTTTGTTGGACTCAGTCCCAATCACAAAGAGGCAAGCCCAGAGTCAAAACGTACCTTGTCCAGGTCTCCTCTGACAGCAATTACCCCAGAGGCCTGCGATATTAGCAATGGCCACAGGATGGAAGCATAGGTACAGAAATCTGTGGCTTAGGTCTTTCAATATTAGCTATGCCCACAAGGTGCAGCTTGGGGTCAACAGCTAGTATTCTTGTTGATCTTTAAGTTTTACAAAGCATTTTGTATACAGTCTCCTTTTAATCTTACGAATAACCCTGAGAGTTTTCCAATGATACCACAGGTGCTATTACCCCCATTTTATTGCTGGGGAAACTGAAGCTTAGAAGTTAGGTGATTTTTCCATGATCACATTGCTAGTAACCGTCAGAGGCACTGTCTCTTCAGTATTTTCTGGCCTCATTCAATCCAACTCAACAAATATTTTTCAGGGGCCTTCATTTATTTAAAACATATCAATATTTAGTAGCCTCAATAATTTTTCAATATAAATTTTATTTTTATGTCCTAACCTGTTATTTCATTGGTGTAGGGAACTCATGAGGAAATCTCTTTTTATATGTTTTATATTATTCTATTTTATTAATATGAAGATTGGGTTGATTCAGCAAATCAACCAAGTCATCCCACTCCATTTTAAATACCTTAAGAAAGTGAAAACAAGTCTCAATCAATCTTAGTCATAGATCTTAGTTTCTATCAATAAATGAATCATCAGTTTTAGACTAAGTGCAAAAAAGTCCTTCGAATTAGAGTGGCTTTGTACATGAATTGTATTCAGATTGGTGGAAGAAACTTGGTCATGCCCTATAAAATAGCAAGCTTGTTTAGAATCAGGATTATTATGGAGACTGGAGTAAATGTGGTCTTTCCAGCAAAAACCTAACTTAGGTCTTGGCCACCGCCTGTTTCCCACCTCCTCTTTTGGTCAGAGGGAGGACCTTGCAAGCTTTGAAGGGTTTGTTAGTTTGAGGACATCCCCTAATCTTAGTGGTATCCCTGGGTCATTTACAGATGAGGAAACTGAGTCTGAGAGAGATTTAGTTACTTGGCCAGAATCGTACAGCTAATCAATGACTGAGAATTCAACTTTGGATCCTCTAGGATCCAAGACCAATAGTCTGTACATTTCATGACCTGATTGAAGCCAATTCCCCATCAGTTTCCAGCTCCTTAGGGGGACCTTTAGAGCTCTGAGAGGACATAGTAGCTATCTTTAGGAAAATCACTTATTTTCTATTACAAGTTGGGATAGTCACCTCAGAGCACGTGTTTCATTATAAAATAATTTAAATCTGTTAATACAGATTTTATTCAAACTCTTGTAAGGACTGAATAAAAGACAGAGAGTGAAAGACAGAACAGTCATTCAACTTCCTAGGAGGATAGGGCTTTGGATAACCCCATTTTAGGTTCAAAAAAGAAGTGTAACCAACCTTCTTCTGAGAAGCACAGAAAGGTTAAATGATTTTGATGGGACAAACAGCCTTGTCAGTCACACTATTTCTAGGTTCATCCTTTGGAGTGAAGGATCATAATGAAAAAAAAAAATCCATGAGCAGAGATCGTATTGCACTGAGACAGGGGAATGTGCCTAGTGAGCAATGACCTTAGCCTACCTTTCCATCAGAGGAGTCTGGGAATTTCTGAGCCTTTCCCCTTGCCTAAGACTGCAGACTTGAGAGGATCTGGAAGATAGTCTTACCCTGAGTCCAAATTCGACACTTTTTAAAGCTCTGAAACGATTAGAATTGTTTCTATGGTGGAATCTGACTCCTCTGGAAGTGGCATTACAGAGAAATCAGGGCTCATCCATATAAGGTGAACCAAATAGGCAGCAGGACTAGGTTAATTCATTTTGAGTGTGAAGGAATTTTAGAATATAGAACCTTAGAACTTGGACGGGATTTTGACGGTCATCTGGCCCAATTGCTTCATTTTACAGAAGAGGAAATTGAGGTCTAGAGAGTGAAAACCACTTCCCCAAGATCATACAGGTAATAGGTAGCAGAGTAGGGAAGAGACCTTAGGTTCTCTGGCATTGTCTTACCTTAAATAACACTGCCTGTTCTGCAGTATAGGAGTTGTAGCTTGGAATAGGTTCGGCTGATTTTATATAACCATAAAATGAATAGTTAATATTTAAGTGGACCTTGATTATCTCATTTGGCCCTCACAAACACCCTGTGTGGGATGGATTATCAGTATTATTATGCTTATTTAACAGAAAGAATGGAACTGAGGCTTGGAAAGATAAAGTGATTTGCCTGTGGTCAAAGTGACTAAGAAGGAGAGTGACAGATGAAAAACCAAATCCCTCCTGACATCACTTCCAACATTCTTTCCACTATATGGCATGATCACCATGAGGACATGAAAGGATGAATCATATCTTTTTTATTTTTTAACATTAAATTTTATTTTATTCTCAGATGAAGATCTGCTTTTTCTCCCTTCACCCTCCCCTCCTCCAACCATATCTTTTTTAAAAAATAATTTTTTTGTTATTCTGAACTTTCAAAATACCCGAAAAACCGCAATTCCATATACAAAGAACAGAACAAGCAAGGAGATTTCCAAACCCTTTCACTACAGTTTCATTTAATTACTCTCTTAGGATACATCCTCCTGGAAAGCCCTTCCTGATCATGCTGTATTTCTAGCTGGTCCCACCAGAACGGGAACAGAGGAGAGGCTGGGGAAGAGATACAAGGTTTTCTCCTTGCTACGGGGTATTGATCTCTGAACAACCTTTCCCAGATCAGAATAGAAATATGAAAGTATGAAGCAATTAATGAGATGTTTTAACAGTAAAGATGTATCTAAGTCCTCCTATATTTCTTTGAAGCATAAACAAAGTTTCCCCTGACAGACTTTAAAAGACAGCTATAATTCTAGGGTAGACAGTTTGAGACAATGCAAGGAACAGTTGAAGGAGCAGACATGCAATCTCCAGACACAAAAAGGAGGAAGCAATTTCGAGAAGATTGACTCCTGGCAGAAGAGAAGAGAGCTGAAAGAAATTCAAAGGAAATCTACCCTTGTTGATCAGGAGATGACCTTCAATTTCTGAAAGGAGCAGGACCTGGAAGCCCAGCTGAACCATACAGCTCATCAGAGGTACTACACCTAGTGGGTAGTCAAGGCGAAAAAGGGTCAGAGGACCTGAAGTTTGGGAGATACAAGCTGTGTTGGCCACCTGTGTTTCCTACATATGTGTGTCACTGTACTTCATGTTTACTCTTTGCATGGATGCCATGTGTGTTTGTAGTGTGCTCCAGATTTATGGAGGAAATATTTTCTATTTATTATTTATTTATTTATATATTATATACATTTATATTATATATTTTATAGCTACTGTTCTTCCTATACATTTAAGTATGTGTTATTGCTCTGAGATAATTGTATCTACTGGATGACTGTGAAAGGGAAATTCACCAATGGGAACTCTGAAGTTATACTTTTAGGAGTACAGACTCACAGACTATACCTTTCAATCTGAGGAAAGTAGTCACCCCACTGGGAATCTAATCTGAAAACCTGTGAGTATACATTAGGGGAGTCTCCTATATTGGGTCACCCCCAAAATGTCTTTTTCAAGCCTCAAACAAGTAATACTTGACTCCTAGTGGGACTTCCAAAGATTTCTAGAGAAATGAGGTGAATTTTTCCTAGATCTTAAGGACTTTTCCAAAGATTTCTGTGATGGTTGGAATTAATGGTGGCCACAGGGGTACAATCTCATGTCTGAGTAAAACTCACTAGCTTTCCTTGAGGAAGTGCAGTACCTCTCACTTTAGTTTATTTGAATACCATCCAGTGTGAAAGGTAGCAGTCCCAAGTAAGCTAATACTTACTTAGCTAAAACCTATATTGGCTATGGCCATGGAAGGAAACTGCTCTCTGACTTTTAAAATATTGACTGTGGCCATAAGGTGGCATCATGCTGAACAATTGTATGATCCAATTCAATTTAACAAGCTGTCAGCTGTGTCCAAAGTCTTATGTTGAGTATTAGGGTTATAAAGATGAAAAATTATATGGTCCCTGCCCTTAGACTTTAAAAAATTGACTCACATTTCCATATTGTTTTAAGGTTTAGAGTGCTGCCTAACTGTGCCACAGCTGATTCCCTAAATCCCTAGAATCCTCTCTGGGGATTGTAGGTGTTGCACCCAAGGTGATGAAACCCAAGTTGCAATTGGGTCAGCTATTCCAGAGCCCAGGGCTGCCTCCTTGGAAGAAGGGCAGAGTCCAAAGAGGCTCCTCTGGCTCTGGTTACTCAGGGAATCCTCTTTGGGAACTTTCTTCAGGCCCACTTTAAAAATTGCTTCCCAGAAACTCTTTCCAGCACCAACCAACCAGTCAAGTATTTACAAGGGTCTGCTATGTGCCAAGCATTGTATTATGCACCTTGTTTGCAAAGATAAAAGTGAAAAGAATCTCAAGAAATTTCTCACATTTACTCTCTTGGTTCTCCTCTCAGTAGAATTCAAGTTCCCAGAGGATAAAGGATTTTGTTTCCTTCCTTCCTTCCTTCCTTCCTTCCTTCCTTCCTTCCTTCCTTCCTTCCTTCCTTCCTTCCTTCCTTCCTTCTTTTCTCTCTCTCTCTCTCCCTCTCTTTCTCTCCCTCCCTCCCTCTCTCTCTCTTCCTCTGCTTCTTTCTTCTCAGTGCCTAGACAGGGGTAAGGAACCTGAAACCTCAAGGCCACATGTGGCTAGAAGGTCCTTCAGTGTGGTCTTTTGACTGAGTCTAAGTTTTATAGAACAAATTCTTTTATTAAGGGGATTTGTTTGGATTGGATTTTGGATTTAGTTTGGATTTAGTCAAAGGTCCACACTTGAGGACCTAGAGTGCCACATGTGGCCTTGAGGTTGCAGGTTCCTCACCCCTGGTAGCACATTGGCACTTAGTAAGGTACATAATGCTTATTGAATTAAGTCCTAAAGGAATAGCCGAAAAGGGTGTGGAAGGAGGGAGGGGCAGATGTTGTCTATAGAAATTAGGCTGCTCCAGAAAAATAGTACTTCACTGGGATTGAGGCAAGCATTATCACAGATATGGAAATACAGTTTAGGAGTTTAGGACTGTAAGACAAAATAGTGAAAGTGCACTGCAAAAGTGCAAAAAATGAAATTCAAGTACCTTCCTGGCACCCCCCAACTAACTTTTCCATTGCTAAAGGAAAAAACTCTGAAGTCAGCACCTTGGAGAGAACAAGTGAGTCTTTGCTTTAAAGAGTTACAAACTTTCTTTGGTGTGTTTCTAGCGTGCGATGTCAATTGATTCACTAGGAAGCACTTTGAAGTTTTAGAAGTACCAAGTAAGAGACATATACTTACGCAGATTGTGAACAGGTTGGTTCACATAGAACCAAAGAGCCAGACTTTATGGAATGCATTGCAGCAGTCAAAATTTTATTGACCCTAAACACCTTTTCAGTATAACCCTAGGGAACAGCAGACTATTTTCCACTCCCATCCCCCTTCCCTTTTGCTAGTTTCTGGGCATGTAAGAAAAACAGAGCTGCCAGAGGTGTTTCTGTTGTTGAGACACCGAGCCAGAGCGTCCCCTTGCTTTGCCAATGGCGAGAGACAGTAATCATGAAAAGAATCAGTGAAAGAAACAGACAAAGAAAGCCTCCAGGCACACCTCTGAGATATTGTGAGGGTAGGGAACCTGGATCGTTGAGATCCGGCTAGATCCTTTTGTGTGGCCTTTTGACTGAGTCCAAGTTTTACAAAACAAATCCTTTTACTAAGGGAATCTGTTCGGTGAAGTCTGGCTTTAAATGGTCTAAGTTTTAGACTATTGAAATAAAGCGAATGTCCCAGTAAAGTGAATCACATGAATTTTTTTGTTTCCCTGAGCATATAAAAGTTATACTTACACTGTAGTCTATTAGGCGTGCAGTAGTATTATGTTTAAAAAGCAATGTAATTAAAAACACTTTATTCCTAAAAAATGCCAACCATCATCCGAGCCTTCAATGTGTCCTAATCTTTTTGCTGGTGGAGGGTCTTATCTCGATGTTGATGGCAGCTGATTGATCAGAGTGGTGAAAGTTGGGCTGCCATGGCAATTTCTTAACTTAGAGGTCATTGTAAAGTTATTAACTGGCCTAATTTCAGTCTTGTTGTGTCTCGGGGAATAGGGGGGCCAAGAAAAGGGAGAGAGATGGGGAAGGGCTGGTTGGTGGAGCTGTCAGAACACACACAACATTTATTGATTAAGTTTGCCATCTTATATAGGTGTGGTTTATACACCTAAAAACAATTACAATAGACCACCATAATAAATATAATAATAATGAAAAAGTTTGAAATATTGTGAGAATTGTCAAAATGTGAAACAGAGACACAATGTGAACACATGCTATTGGAAAAATGGCACCAATAGAGGAGGGCAGAGCCAAGATGAAGGAGTAGAAAGACTCACATACACTAGCTCTTCCCCCACAGCCCATAAAATACCTGTGAAGAAAGACTCTCAACAAATTTTAGAGCAGCAGAAGCCACAGAACAATGGAGTGGAAGGGATTTCCAGCCCAGGGTGACCTGAAAGGCAGGCAGGAAAGGTCTGTGCCATGGAACGTGAGCAGAGTCCAGTCTAGCCTTGGCTGTACCACACGGACAGAACAGGCCTCCGGGGCAGAATCCCCAGCAGCAGTAGTGGTGGTTTGCAGATCTCTCAACCCACAGATGCCAAAGGTCAGTGAGAGGGATTTTTCAGCTGATCAAGCAGGGTCTTTCCATAGCTCCATCCTCAGGCAGCAGCAGCAGCTCCCACAGCCCGCATCCATTGTTGGATCATAAAACCTCTGGGGGCATGGAGCAGCTGATCCTTATCTCAGCCCTGTGTGGCAGCCATGCCCCGACCTAATGCTCCTGGAGGAATTAAGCAGCTGATCTTTATCTCACACTGAATGGTGGCCCTGCCCCAGATAAAGAATTGGGGGAATTGAGCAGCTTATCTGAATCTCAACACCCAGTCCTGGCTTGGTGGAACTGGAGACCAGGTGGCTGTAGAGAGTGAACTCTATTACTCACAGATTCTGGGCACAAAAGTTCTTGTTGCTCCCAGACCAGTGTACACACTTGACTGTGTCACCTTGGAGGAACTGAGATCTTACAGATCCCCAGAGTATACCCTACTCTGGACAAAGGACCCAAAAGTCAAATAATTGGTTGGGAAAATGCCCAAGAAAGGGAAAAAAAAAAGACTATAGAAGTTTACTTTCTTGGTGAACAGATATCTTCTCCCATCCTTTTGGTTGAGGAAGAACAATGCTTACCATTAGGAAAAGATATTAAAGTCAAGTCTTCTGCATCCCAAACATCTAAAATAAATATTCAATGATCTTAGGCCATGAAAGAGCTCAAAAAGGATTTTGAAAATCAAATAAGAGAGGTGGAGAAAAAATTGGGAAGAGAAATGAGAGAGATGCAAGAAAATCATGAAAAGCAAGTCAACAACTTGCTAAAGGAGACCCCAAAAAATGTTGAAGAAAATAACACCTTTAAAAATAGGCTAACTCAACTGGCAAAAGAGGTTCAAAAAGCCAATGAGGAGAAGAAGGCTTTAAAAAGCAGAAGTAGCCAAATGGAAAAGAAGGTTCAAAAGCTCACTGAAGAAAATAGTTCTTTAAAGATTAGAATGGAACAGATGAAGGTTAATGACTTTATGAGAAACCAAGAAATCACAAAACAAAACCAAAAGAATAAAAAATGGAAGATAATGTGAAATATCTCATTGGAAAAACAACTGACCTAGAAAATAGATCCAGGAGAGACAATTTAAAAATTATGGGACTACCTGAAAGCTATGATCAAAAAAAGAGCCTAGACATCATCTTTCATGAAATTATGAAGGAAAACTGCCCTGAGATTCTAGAACCAGAGGGCAAAATAAGTATTGAAAGAATCCACTGATCACCTCCTGAAAGAGATCCAAAAAGAGAAACTCCTAGGAACATTGTATGAAATTCCAAAGTTCCCAGGTCAAGGAGAAAATATTGTAAGCAGCTAGAAAGAAACAATTTGAGTGTTGTGGAAATGCAATCAGGATAATGCAAGATCTAGCAGCTTCTACATTAAAGGATCAAAGGGCTTGGAATAGGATATTCCAGAAGTCAAAGGAACTAAGACTAAAACCAAGAATCACCTACCCAGCAAAACTCAGTATAATACTTCAGGGGAAAAATGGTCATTCAATGAAACAGAAGACTTTCAAGCATTCTTGATGAAAAGACCAGAGCTAAAAAGAAAATTTGACTTTCATACACAAGAATCAAGAGAAACATGAAAAGGTAAACAGGAAAGAGAAGTCATAAGGGACTTAAAGTTAAACTGCTTACATTTCTACATGGAAAGACAATATTTGTAACTCTTGAAACTTTTTTCAGTATCTGGGTAGTTGGTGGGATTATACACACACACACACACAGCACAGAGTGAGTTGAATAGGATGGGATCATATCTTAAAAAATGAAATTAAGGGGTGAGAGAGGACTATATTGGGAGGAGAAAGGGAGAAATGGAATGGGGAAAATTATCTCTCATAAAAGAGGCTAGAAAAAGACTTCAATGGAGGGAAAAGGGGGGAGGTAAGAGAGAAAATATGAAGCTTACTCTCATCAGATTTGACTCAAGGAAGGAATAAAATGCACTCTCATTTTGTTATGAAAATCTATCTTATAATACAGGAAAGTGGGGGAGAAGGGGATAAGCAGGGGGATGATAGAAGGGAGGACAATGGGAGGAGGGAGCAATTAGAAGTCAACACTCTTGGTGAGGGACAAGGTCAAAAGAGAATAGAAGAAATGGGGGGCAGGATAGGATGGAGGGAAATATAATTAGTCTTATGCAACATAACTATTATGGAAGTCATTTGCAAAACTACATATATATGGCCTATATTGAATTGCTTGCCTTCCCAATGGGGATAGGTGGGGAGGGAGGAAGGAAGAGAAGTTGGAACTCAAAGTTTTAGGAACAACTGTTGAGTATTGTTCTTGCATACAACTAGGAAATAAGAAATACAGGTAATGGGGTATAGAAATTTATATTGCCCTAAAGAGAAGGACAAAAGAGAAGATGGGGATAAGGGAAGAGAGGGATGTTAGACAGGAGGGCAGATTGGTGACAGGGGTAATTAGAATGCTCACTGTTTTTGGGGTGGGAGGAGGGGAGAGATGGGGAGAAAATTTGGAACTCAAAATTTTGTGGAAATGAATGTTGAAAACTTAAAATGAATAAATAAATTTAAAAATTTAAAAAAAAGAAAAATGGCACCAATAGACTTGCTCCACACAAAGTTGCCATAAACCAGTTTGTAAAACACACTCACCCACATACACACACACACACACACGCACACACACACACACACACACACATAGTATCTACAAAAAGCAGTAAAGTAAAGCTCAATATAAAGAGGTGTGCCTGAATAGGAACAAGGATTGTCAATAGGTGGAGTGGGGTATGCAGCAGTTACAATAGAGACTTCCCTTAGAGGATAGCTAGGTTAGCACTGAAACTTCACAGAACACATCCCTTCAATGAAAGGATCTGTTCTGTAAAACTTGGACTCAGTCAAAAGGCCACACCCAAGGACCTAGGAGGTCACCTGTGGCTTTGAGGCCGAAGGTTCCCTAACCCTGATCTTAGGTTTCCAGGAACAGGAAGGTGATGGTCCCACAGTGCTCTACACTCATCAGCTCTTATCTGAATTCGGTTCTGGGCACTGTGGTTTAACATGGACGTTGATAAGCTGGAATGTGTCCAGAGGAGGGAAAGTAAATAAACCAGGATAATGAAGGATCTTGAGACCATGTAGGAGGAAAGGATTAGCTAAAGAAAACTGGTATATTTAGGCTGAGGAAGGGAGGACTCAGGGGGGAACCTGATAGTTGTTTTCCAGTATTTAAAGAAGCTGTGATTTGGAGGAGGGACTATGAGGGCAGAGTTAGGAACTTGAAAGATGGATATTTCAAAGAGGCAGATTTAGGTTTGATGCCAGGTAAAATTGTCTTAACAATTAGAGCTTCCCCAAAGTGACATGGGTTGCTTAGAGAGACAATGATCACTCACTGGATATTTTCAAATAGAAACTGGATGCCAATTTTGGGCATAGTAGTGGCAGGGATTCCTTTCCTGTATGGAAAGGAATGACCTAGCTGGCCACTAAGGTCCCTTCTGCGTAGAGTTTATGCCACTACACTTTTAGTTAATTTAACAATCATTTATTAACAACTACCGTGTTTGAGGCGATAGGGTAATAGGGATTTGAAGAATTGAAATGGACTGACCGAGACAAGCACAGGCAAGAGTTAATTGAGAATTTGGGAGTGTCTTTATTAGCCGGCAGCTGTCCACAAAGGAAGCAGCCCTGAACAAAGGTGTGTGTGCCTTTTAAGCATCTTAGCACTTCCTGGTACAGCCTTGCGGTTCCAATAGCACACATTTTTCACAGTTTTGACAGGGGTTCCTGGGTACTGCTAGGCAAAGGGGTACAACAGAGAGTGTAGCCACCAACAGAAAGTGGCTACTAGGCCCAACCCTGCCTAGAACTAAACAGACATTATCTCAATCCTGGGGCTTTGGGAGGGGGTGGGGAATAATGTCCACTTCAGAGTAAAACATAAAATAGTCCCTGCTCTCAAGGGGTTTACATTCTACTAGACCTGAGAAAAATGGCATATACACAGATGAACAAAAACACATATATATGTGTGTATAAATATATATAATAGACATACATATGCATACATACACATACATGTACATATGTGTTGTGTTAGGTGGTTCAGAGACATTTGCATACTCTCCTAATTGATGAAGATTGTTTACTTAATGTGACTTACTGGCTATATGAGGGAATTAGTTGTAGCTAGAGGGAAGAGGTCCTGCCTTCTGGCTTCAAGCTATGAGAGAGAAGACAGGATTCCAGGGATAGACTGGAACTTCTCTCTCACTTCTTGGCCAAGTGACCAGATCAAGGTCACACATGTAGCAAGTAGCTGAGCTAATATTTGAACCTACGTGTTATGACCCAGAGAAGTGGACAGAGTCCTGGGCCTGGAGTCAGGAAGACCTGAGTTCAAATATGACCTCAAACACTTACTAGCTGTGTGACCCTGGGCAAGTCACTTAACCCTCAGTTTCCTCATCTGCAAAATGAGCTGGAGAAGGAAATGACAAATCACTCCAGCATCTTTGTCAAGAAAACCCCTAATAGACTCGTGAAGAGTCAGACATGACTGAAATGACTGAATAATAGCAAATGTGCCTGGCACTATGTTAAGGACAGCAACAAAAGCTTCTGACCCAAGGTCTGGAGCTCCTGCCAACATTCTGCATTTGCCTCTTTATTTCTCTGTGAATGCCAGATGCCCTTAGGCCTTTGGCAATGACACAGGCTGGAGGAGGTTGATTGGTCAAGTCCTGACATTCCATTGCTGAGAAGGGATGTGATTCTTTGTGACTAGAGCATGGATATGAACACTGGTATGATACTCCTCCCCCATTTACAACTCTGGGGGGAAGGGAGCGAGGCTGTGGAGGAAGAATTATTCTGGCCAAAGTCCCAGAGGCCACAATGTTGACCCAGCAGCCTAGGTGACCCAGCCCCTAGAAGCCTCACAGTTCCTCCTCTATAACAGGGAGGCATTACTAAGGTGTGTCATTACTAGGGTGATTGGCTAGTGTTTTATTTAGAGGATCAAACCAGTTATACATAAAGCTAGCTCTATTATCCCAAGGGAAGGAGAGGAAGATTCCCCATCTTGGATGAGAGACACTGCCAGGAATTTTTGGGGTTTTTTTTTTCACTAAGTGGAGCTCTTAAATTTCTAAAGATTCCTCTTGGAATTTGGAGATTGCAGAAGGAAAGATTTGTGGGTATCCTATGCTTGACAGGAATTGTGGAAAGAGAGAGAGAGAGAAGACCTGGCCTGTATAATCCTGTTTTCCCATAACTACACAGCCAAGCTCTGTGTGACCCTGGGTAAGTCAGTTTACATGTCTTGTTCTCCTAGTTTCTTTAACTATAAAACAAAGGGACTTGATTAGAGGGTCTCTTAGGCAGCTTTTAGTTCTGAGCCTATGTTTTTACATTAAGAATTACCCCTAGCATCTTCCCAAAGACCAAGATATAAAGACATAAAACATAGATGCAATTTGCTGGCATAGAAGTCTGATGCATGCTAGCTGTAACCTTGAGTAGGTCATTTAACTTCTCATCATCCCTTCAGGCAACCCCAAAAACTAAAAGCAGGTGCCATTTTGCATTGTCGGAAGGAATTTCCTTACTGAGAATTTTCTAGACCCATAAAATCACATGTGGGTGTCTCCCTGCCCCGCACCCCCCCAAATATGCTAGGCACCAGAGAATCAAAGTTTGAATGAGTGAAAAAACATTTATTAAGTGGCATAATTATTATGTGGCAAGTACTTTGCTAAGGCTGGAGACAGAAACCTAGAAGGTTAAGACAGGCCTTGCCCTCAAGGAGCTAGTGAGCAGGGGGAGCTACAGTGATTTAGAAAGTTCAGGCATCGTCAGCAGAGCCATTTACTAGAGATGAAAAATGACAGAGACCTGCCCTCAAATCGCCTATATCTAGTGTTGGAGATGGGAGAAGAATGGACAGAAACAGCTAAAATGCAAGGGAGACTGTGATAAAGTTAAAGCAGGGAACATTGATAAGTGTTTTTACTTGCAGTGTCCTTGGTGGGAGACCAGGTAGGGATGGAGAAATGCTAAAGATGACTTTAAGTCACAGAGGAGGCAGAAGAGAAACAGAAAGGGTGAGGTATCCTGTATTTGCTTTATAGGTGTCCCTGCCTTCAGGAAGTCCCATAACTGAATTACGCCTAAGGTTATCCAGGTGTCTTCCTCCCATGAAACATCTCCCCACCTCCATGGCCAGAGCAGCAGGCCTGCCTCCCTACCTGCCCTCCACCTACCTGCAGTCATTCATTCTCCTGTAGACAAAATCTGAATTCCGAATTCAGTTGGAAGGATGAGCACCTCTTTCCCAAACCAATATACTTTTTGAAATTTCCATTCACTGCCTTAGCAGCAGTCTCTCTGCTTGCCTGACACCTGAGCTCCAGAGCTCCTGATTCCAAAGACAAATATGGATGTTATTTAAATGCTATCTTCAAATCCCATTATATAAGAACCTGCCAATTCCCTGGCAAAATGGTCACAGCCAGGAGTCCCTGCTCTTGCAGGCATCATAGATTGGCCAGACTGTCAGAGCCAGAAGGGACCTTGGATTTCATTTAGTTCATTTCCTTTGTTGTACACAGATGGGAAACTGAGGCTCAGAGAAGGAAATCAATTTGGCCAGTGTCACCCACTGAGTTAGTGGCAGGGCTGGTACTCTTTTCACCATATGTATCACACAGCTTCAAATTCCTTCCAGTGAGAGAAATCAGGTACCAACAAAAAAAGAACCTGGAGCACAGGATGAGTGGGCCAGGGGAGAGAAGGCTTTTAATATGGGAGAGGAGGGTGGCAAAGGCTTCCTGGGAGAACGGGGAGCTCAGACTTGGTCCAGTGTGACGTGGGCAAATCCGCATTTCCCTGCCCTAAGGAGGCACTTCTCACTATCCTTATTTTCCTTCATCAGCTTTCATTTTGGCCTTTTGTCTATGGATAGGACTGGAGCAATGCCAGAGGCTGTGTGGAGGAGATGGTCTATTTTGTTCTCTTAGCCCTGCTTGTAGCAAATCCCTCTTCTTTGGCAATATTCCTCCTGCTCTAGGTCCTTCCCTCCCTCCTCAGCTCTCAGCAAAGGGTCTTTGATTAGTTCATTTGTGGAAACGATGAGTCAGGAATCCAATCGGCTGCCACATCTTGCCTCTACATTTTTTGTATCTGTTTCCTTCTCTCCTCTTCCACGACCACCATTTAATTCAAGCTGTTCGCTTATCATCTCACATCTGGACTGCTGAAGTAGCCTCTGAATTGGTCTTCATTTCTCCATTCTCCCCTCTCTCCAATCCATCCTTCACCTAGCTGACAAATTTACTTCTAAAGAACAAGCCTGAACAAGCCATCCCCCCTTACTGAATAAACTCCAGTGGGTCCCAGATACCTGTAGGATCAAAAACTAACTTAGGTTTAGCCTCTAAAATCCTCCACGACCTGGGCAGGACCTACTTTTTAAGCCTCATTTTACATGTGCTGCCCCTCCACCGACTCGGACCTAACTGAACTGGTCTTGCTGTTCCTCACAGAAGGCATCCCATCTCCTTGGTCTTTGTCTTTGCTCTGGCTTTCTTCTTCTGCCTGGAACACAGCCTCCTTTCCTCTTCTTTCAATCCCTTGTTTCCTTCAGAGTTTAACTTGAGCCAAGCTAGCAAGGCCACCTAATACAAGAAGCCTTTCCTGATCCTGCCAGGATCTTGCATCCCACCAACTCTCTTGCATCTCTTTTCTGTATTCCTATAGTACATGCTATCTCCTCCAGTTAAAAACCAGGGCCTGGTACAGTACAGTACCTGATACATGGTAGGGGTTTAATAAATGCTTGTCAGTTGGTTGGGAGTGTTAACCTGAAAACTTTGTTAAGAAAAGGCAACAGGCTGAATGCATACATTTTATGATTTAATTAATTAATCAATTCCCTATTAAAGAAAACGGTAACATAATGCATTATAGAGCCAGAAATGTTCTGGCTACCCAGTGCAGAAATCTTCTGGCTTATATACATTTTGCCATGAGAAAGGAACTCTCCTAGTTGAACAAATCATAAATTTTGTAGGACAAGACAATTAACAAAGTAATGTTGGTCAGGCCTTGGGATTCCAGCTGGGTAAACACATGTCTTGGTGATAAAGAAGGAAATCCCACCACTAGTAAGTGGCAGGCTTCCTGCCCTAAACAGATAACTGACATAGGAAAGGGTAAACAAAGTTCAATAGAAATTACGACCTAGGTTAAAGGTCTCCTAAGGAGTGTAGAGTCAGCCTTGGCTGGCTTTTGCTGACATAGGAAAAGGCATTCTCTGAGTTTACTTCAGAGAGAACAAAGAGATTATTCCAAAATTTTATATTAAACATTATCAGGAGTTACGTTCTAGTATTGGTTTTCTAGCTAACTGTATAAGTGACTCTGTGCAAGATCCATTTCTCTTTCTTTGGCACTTGGTTTTCCCATCTGTAAAATGGGGAAGGGTGGTGGTGAATGGACTTGGTGTCTCAGGTTCCTTAAAGCTCTAACATTCTATGTTCTAAGGTACCTCCCAGTTCTGACATAGGCCTAAAGACCCTTCCAGGCCTGAAATTCAATCTTTTTAATTTGGTTCCACCTGTGATGATTGCATGTTCTAAAAGTTTTAGGGGAGGGATTTTTTTCACCACATTCTCTACTCCCTTTCCCCTTTGTCTTTATCTCTCCTCTTATTTCATTTTTTAATGTATTATCTTTCCCCATTAGAATGTAAGGTCCTTAAGGGAAGGGACAGTCTTTTTTTTTGGCTTGTATTTGTAGCTCCAGAGCTTAGCATAGTGCCAGGCACACAGTAAGGGCTTAATAAATATTTCTTGACCTGATTATAATACTAAGAGATGATTTATTATTAATATTGCATTATTTGACTTTAGAGTTTACAAAGGGTGTTATTATCTCCTTTCAGCCTCAATAACAACCCTGTGAGATGAGTACTACAGATAGTATTATCCCCAATTTACAGATAAGGAAACAGACTCCAAGAGGTTAAGTAATTTATCATGGATTTATAGAGCTAGGAAGTATCAGAGAGAAGATCTGAACCCTGGTCTTTGTGACTTCAAGTCTAGCATGCCGGATCCCACAGACCACACACACAAAGCTGTCTCTCCTGCTATGACTATGACAGTTTATCTTGTAAGCAATAGGGAGCCACCAGAGGTTTCTGAATCAGGAAGTCATTGGCTATCAGAGCAGAGCATCGGAAGTATTAGTCTGGCAGGAGGGACTGGAGGGAGAGAAATTAGAGGCAGGGAGAAAAGTTGAGGAAAAAGAGACAGAGAAAAAAATAATCCAGAGGAAAGTGGATGAGTACTTGGACTGGTATGGGGGCAGAATTGATGGAGTGGAGGACTTCTCTTTATATCCCCTAGCACTTAGCCCAGAGCCTGGCACACAGTAGGAGCTTCATACATGCTTGTTGACTTGACTTGACATTCATCTGTGCGCCCAGGATGCTTGAGGGCGGAGGACGTGCGAGACTAATCCCTTAGAAGGATTCTGAAGAATCTTGCCTAAATGAGGAGGCAGCTCTGGGGCGAGGGTGGAGCCACCCCCCCGGGTTCGGCGCTCCTCCCTCCCTGGGCGGGCGGCGCTAGGACCTCGCGCTGCTCCGGCTCGGGCTCTGGCTCCGGGCTCCAGCTCGGGCTCCTGCTCCGGCTGCAGCGGGGCCTGGGCCAGTAGCGGCTCCGGGGCTGCGGAGGCGCTGGGGGCCCAGCTGCAGCGCCATGTGAGCGGGACCGAGCACGGGCGCTCCCCGGGGGAGGTGAGCTTGGGGCCTGGGGCAGAAGATGCACGGGGGGGGCCGGCCTGGGAGACAAGATGCGCTGAGCTGGGAGGTGGGGGCGTGAGGGAGCTGGTCCAGGAGCTTGGCAAATGGGACCCTTGGCGCTGATGTGCCTCCAACTCCGTGCCTCGCCCTCGTTTGCGCTTAGGAATCCCCCGGGGACTGGGCGCCGTGGGCAGCCTCCACCCCAGCCTGACGGGTGCTTGGACGGGCTGGTGGAGCCTGCCCCCATACGAATGGAGAAGGGGGTGAAGGGAGAGGGCACGGCCCCTGATGGGAGGACGAGGGCAGGCAGAGTGGGGGGATGCCAGAGCTCCCAGGGGATGAAAGGGTGCTTGGGAGCTCGATCCCCTCCCCCTTCCCTTCCTCTTCTCTATCCAGTCTCCCCATCCTGGGTCAGACTAAGCTGCTTTATCTAATCCCCCGCCCAGGGGTGCGGGGGCTGATCCTCAGAGTCTCTGCTTGCTCTGCTGGGTTCCTGGGCAGTGATCTTTGCCCCCACATTGGGGTTCTGACATTTCTCCACTTTGAATGGGCCCTTAGGCTCTCCAGAAACTTGCTGGCAGCGGGTAATCCCTGGGAGGAGTTATGGGGAAGGGCTCTCGTGAGGGTAGAGGGAGCGTGCCCTGGGGCCAGAGTGCCGGAGGGTAGGGGCTTTGGGAGGGTGTGTGAGCAGTGACAACCCAGAATGCACTGCTCTAGGGCTCCCCTACCTTCTGCCCCCCCACTCTTACAGGGGCCACTGAAAATGAAGAGTTCCTGGCGCAGAGTCGGGGCTCCCAGCGGCCCATGCCTGGAAAAGAGTGGAGTCTCTTGACCCAGATGCTACTTTCATGGAGGGGTTGGTTTTGGTGGCTCTCCAACCCCCATTCTCCTCCCAAATCCTATCTTTCTCAAATCCTACCTCTACAACTGCTTCCTGTCTCCTGCCTTTTTCCTTGATATATTTTTTCCTGAGTCCTCCCACTCTGGGACCTTGTGCTCCTCCACTTTTGGGGGGTGGGGAAGAAAGAAGAGAATAGGATGAGGAGAGTGTTGGGGGAGCTGGAGCTTGGGTCTGTAATGGGACGGAATGTTCTGAATCTACACTCCCAACCTCCCACACACTTAAGGCACAGAGGGAGAGGAGGAGGGGAGAGAAGAATGGAAGGGTAGGCTCTGTTAGTGCAATGGGGACTGGGGCCACGGAAGTATCCTAGGGTCTGACACAGGAGGACTTATCAATTCTCCTTCTTGTGTCTCTTTTTTGGTTTTCCTGTCTTGTCCTCGTTTTACTTCTCCCTTCTTTGGAACCTTGCCCTACCTGCTCGTTAGTACAAGGGGAACCCTGGATAAGTGGGGGGGAGGATTGAGGGGCCGCACTGGTGTACCTAGGGGAGCTTCCTTGGCCAGTAAACCCTGGAGACAGAGGTTTGGAAGAGAAAATTCCCTCCATCTGAGAAATTAGTGGGAACCATGAGAAGCCTGGCCTTTCTCCCACCCCCGCATGGGAGGATGAGGGGGCCCTACTTTCCAGGCATGGTACATGTGATCTGCTTTCAGTTGGCAGGGGAGCTCGGCACTGAGATAGCTGTCACCTGACCTAGGTTTTAGTTCCAGTTCTGACACTAACCTAGCACAATTAGACATTATTAATATCTTAATTGTATTGGATCATAACAGCTTGACCATATACAGTCCAATTTAGCAAACACTATTAGGTGTTCAGCAGCTACCTGAAAGATTCTAGAGAGATCACTTTCTTTCTGTGGGCTTCTATGTCAAATGATCTGGTTGGATCATTAAACTGTCTCATATCCCTTCTGGATCTGACATTCTCTTTTAAGGGCTCTTCTAGCTTCAATGCATTAAGAGCTTAACCAGCTCTAATTTTCTGTGAGTGCTGAATTGCTTTAACTTTCCTCCAGGTATTCTATTCAAACTCGTTATGTGCTGAGTATTCTTTGCTCTTTCTCCTATGGATCTGGTATTCCTTTTCCTGAAGGCCCTCATATCTGCCTCCCCTTCCCTCAATTTCTAATTCAATTTCTCTGTGTAATTCCCCTCGTGGTTTGGTTGTTGCTTGGATAAGCAGATAGCCTTAGATAGGCAACACATTCCCTGCTGATGTTTGAGAGGATCCTCAGTGATCTGCTCTGGGCGGTAGCCTTGGAAGACAGGGATTCTAGCCCTGTCTCTTAGACTTGCTCACTACATGACTTAGAGAAGATACTTCCCATCTCTGGGCCCTCAATTCTCTCATCTATTAAATGAGGAGCTAGATTGGGCTAGATGATTTCGAAGGTCTTTTCCAGCTCTGATGTTCTGATTCTATGTGGACATTGGCAACATTGAGTACTTGTCAAATCTTAAGGGCCAATCCTAGAAAGATGGGTGGAGTCCTGTTGGAGATGAGAATGAGGGTTTGGCCAGAAAGAAACTGGCCAACCAAGACAGGTGGATAGGATGATGGTTGGGAAATTAATCCGAAAAATGTATCTGTAAGACTATCCTCAGGCTCTGATTTAGATTTAGTAAGTATGTCCCTTATTAAGCATGGAAATGAAGAAGAAAGGAAGGAAGGTGGAAGGGAAGGAGAGAGGGAGGGAAAGAAGGAAAAGAAGGAGGGAAGGAAGGAAGGAAAGAAGGAAGGAAGAAAGGAGGAAGTGACTGAGGAAGAAAATGCATCAGTGAGGGACATTTCAGGGCATGGAGAAGGAAGGACATATGGTAAAAATACAGGTTTGTCCTGACTAGTATAACTAGTTCTCCAGTTATAGTTTTATGACTTGGAGGAAGACAGAGTGGACCCCAAGTATGAGATTTGGCCCTTAGCCCTGGGCAGGGACTGGCGGAAACTGTGCTCAGCTTCCTGCATCAGAGGGACCAGCTGTGGGCCCGGATGGGTTATGGGGCAGCTGTGAGCTGGCACTGTTGTAAAGAGTTCATGGCAAAGGAACCATTCCATTGAGTCTGGACCAGGGAAAGGCCTGTCCACCATGGTGGGGGGGGGATCTTCAAGGCTCCCCTCAGGGAGACCTGAGGTACTCCCATGTCTGTCCCATATCTGTCCCATGTCTCAGATCCCTCTCCACTGGGCTGTTCTGTTTGTGGCTTCTGAGTCAGATGGGGCCATTCTTCATTTCCTCCCAAACAGAACTCCCTTAAACAGCATCTCCCCCAGCAGCAGTTCCCTCCAACAACCTCCTCCCGCTCAGTCCCTTCCCATTCTTTCCTTGGCCCCTTGGCCCAGAAACTTTTTCCTCACTCTCCCACCAACGCTGCAGCTAGAAGCTGGGACCTACACTTTGCAGATACTGCCCGAGCTGGCTGCCGCTGCCTCCCCTGCTTCCTGGGAGTCAGCAGGATAAAGAGCAGCTGGGACCAGCCTGCTGGCCCCTCTCTGCTGTTGGCCCTGTGTGAAGTGATGGTTCTTCCTGGCTCTGGCTGGCATCTCTGCTGCCCTCCTCCTCCCTTCTCTTCTTCAGCTTCCTAGCAGTTAAGCATCAACCTTCCTTGCTTGCTGCGTAACTCCTATTCTTGACATCACAATGGTTTTGATTCCTTCTTTAATAAATTGGAGAAGAGTCAAAGAAATAACTATTCACTAGTATGACGTGGTTCTCTCTCTCTTCTCTCTCCTCCCAGGGATCCCCAGGGTCAGGGGCACAACTCTTGGTCAGGGAAAAGGAGAAAGGATGGAGGCCAGGGAAGGGAAAGTAACATCCAGTGTTAGCCCATGACCATGATGTGAATTGCTCCTGAATGGATATGTGAGGATGACTGATTTTTCATCATGGGGCCAGTCAATGGAAATCCTAGCTCTCTCAGGGGTCACTTACTGTGTTTTAAGACCACGTTTGCTCTGGCTATCTGGAAGAGTTAAACCCTTTCCTGTTGGCTTGCAGGTGTGACCCTTTCTCCCCCTCCCCCGGGTGACTGGAAGGCTGCTCCCACCCCAAGATTGGTGGAGAGACATGAATAAAAATAAGGTAAGTGCCTCATCCTTCCCTTATCACTGCCCTGGAATCTTGCTGGGCTCTTGGCCTGCTCTGGACCAGCACTTCCTGAATTCTAGCCTGTCCCTTGGGGGACTTACAGCCTGAGGCCCTTTTTAACTATCCTTTCTGTTCAGCAATAGTACTTTCCAGTATCAGGTTCAAATGCTCTAGGAGCCTGGTGCTGGAGGGCCTCAAGTCATCTGGACCTCAGTTTTCTTATCTATAAAATGGGAATAAGGATTCTAGGCTTGTTTAATTTATAAGATTTGGGGGAGGTTCAATTTAAGAAATGGGTGTAAGAGTGCTCTAAAAAGTTGGTGAGATGCCTAGACTGAACTCTCACCAAGTTTGGGGCCCCTCATTAGGTATACCAAGGAAGGAAAAGTTCTGGCCCATGCCATCAGAGAAGTCCCCACTATATGAATAAGATTGTTGTTTAGTCATGTATGACTCTTCCTGACCCCATTTGGGGTTTTCTTGGCAAAGATACTGGAGTGGTTTGTCATTTCCTTCTCCAGTTGATTTTATAGATGAGGAAACTGAGGCAAACAGGGTTGAGTGAATTGCCCAGGGTTGCACGGTTAGTGTCTGAGGCTGGATTTGAACTCAGGTCTTCCTGACTCCAGGCCTGGTGCTCTACTCATATCATCACCTAGCTCACTGTATACAAATAAGATACAACTGACTAAAGGCAGGATCCAAACAAAGTGACTATTAGTGCAATCTAAATGGGTGCTGAAGAGACTGGAAGATACAAAAACGTTGACTCTTGCACTATACTACAGGCAACTCTGGCCAGGGCTTTTACTGGGCTTGGAGTTAGGACTTTGGGGGCCAGTTTCCAATTTCTTTTGTACCCTAAAG
Organism: Notamacropus eugenii; assembly: GCF_028372415.1. Lineage (NCBI taxonomy): Eukaryota > Metazoa > Chordata > Mammalia > Diprotodontia > Macropodidae > Notamacropus > Notamacropus eugenii. Next base: position 479,186,569 of record NC_092872.1, on the reverse strand, counting down.
TTTACAAAGCACTTTCATCACAACAATCCTATAAAGCAGTGGTATCAAATTCAAATAGAACGGGATTCCTGAAAACCACAAATTAGCATTATCTAGATTGTGTGAATTTTAATCGATTTTGTTAAACATTTTCCAATCCTATTTATATCAATTTGGCTATAAACTTGAGCATTGCTGGCCTGGAGAGTTTGATACCTCTGTTGTGAGTTAATTAATATGAGATTCCATTTTACAGATGAGGAAACTGAGGTCTAGAGAGGTTAAGAGATTTGCTTCATTCCATAGCTAAAGTCTCAAGTTCAAAGCAGAATCGGAAATCAGATCTCTCCTGACTCCTTCCTTTGGGCCACATTTGTTTGAGGACAAATCCAGGGTTTGAAACGTTGGACTTATTGCTGAATCATCCATCAGCCTGTGATTTAAACCTATCATTCCCCTCTCCTTTGCACTCTCTGGCCACCTCCCTAATTTAGGACTCATTACCTGAATTCATTTAGCAGATTCCTAACTGGTCTCTCCAGTACCATTTTCTTCCCCAAGTTCATCTGTTGTAAATATCATGTTTCTTTATGTCATTCCCTTGCTCAAATACTTTCTATGACTTACAGGTACCTACAGACTAAAGCAAATGTTTTTCTGTCTAATATTCAAGTCTTTCCACTGTTCAGCTCCAGTTTACTAATCCAGACTTATTTCCTTCTCCTGCTGCACTTGAACCCTGTGCTCCAGCCTAACTAGTCCTTCATTGCTTCCCTGAACACACCATTTCATGCCTTTGTTCATGCTGTCACCTCCACCTGAAATGTCCTCTTTCCTCTTTGCCTATCCAAATTCTCTTCATCCTTCACGAGACAGCTAAAGGCCCCCTTTATCCATGCTACACCTAACCCAGGGAGATTTCTCTTTCCCTCATCTAAGGCCTTTTGATTCTTTCTACAAGTGTAAATTATCCTCATGTTTGTCTCCCAATGGGTCTTCTTTCTTTTGGATCATTTACAATATAGTTCGAGACAGGCCTGGGCACAGAGTAGGTGCTCAGCAGATATTGCTGGCATTTGGCAGAGAGGTACCTGCTGTGTCACAGGTGAGTAATTATTGAGTATTTAAGAAGTGTTGTGTAGTGAGATGCAGTCAGGTGTAGCAGGAAGGATGACTTCAGAGAACCTGGCACACCAGCTCTTGCCTTGAGGTCCTTCATTCCACAATCATTCAACAAAGATTAAATGTCTACTGTGTACCAGTCTCTGTGCTGAGTTCTGGGGTTACCAAGAAAGGTAAGACCAGCCTCGGACTCCAGGAGTACACATTCTAAAGGGGGAGGCAACGTGCAAACAACTGTGCATGGTGTAAATAAGGCTGAATCTTAGAGGGAAGGCAATAGCAATGGGGGAAGGGGTGGAGAACTAGAAAAAGTCCCTTTGTGGAGAGTGAAATTGGAGTAGAGTCTTGAAGGAAGTCCTGGAGAGGGGGTGAGGCTGGAGAGCATTCCAGGCATGAAGGACCATCAGTGAGAAGACAGTTGGAAGGTGGAGTATCCTGTTGTAGGAATAGCTAGAAGATCACTGTCAGCTTGAAGACCCAATGAGATGTGCTCCAGCCATCTCCTTGACTGCAGTAGGGAGTAAGGGGGTAAAGGAGATAGTGAGGCAGGTATCATGGGAAAAGTAATCAAATGGTTATCAGTTCTTCATTCCTAGAAAGGACAATGTCAATCATCTGTCTTACTCTGGCTACCATTTCCCTATATATTTTGTCTTCCACCCCTTAGAATATAAGCTCCTTGAGGGTAGCCATTGTCTTCGTTTTTTGTATTTATATCCCCAATGCTCAGTGTATTGCCTGGTAAGTGCTTTTTCATTCATTCATTCATTCATTCATTCATTCATTCATTCATTCATTCATTTCATGTGCCTGGATTGTCTTCATGATTAAGAGGTATGACTTAGCTGATTTTCCCTACTATGGTCTAAGAGTTGGAGGGGGTGTGACTTTGGTTTCTTAGCCTCTGTCTGCTTTTTATCTAGGTTTCTTCCCTTCTCCCTTAGGGCCAACGATCAGTGGTGCTAGTGGCCTTGTTTGCGCTCATCACCCTCCTCATCCTCTACAGCTCCAACAGTGTCAACGACGTCTTCCCCTATAGTCCTCTTCGAGGTCACTTTCACCGGACACCAAACCTGAGGAAGTGGGCCATTGCTGACAGCTATGTCCCAGTCCTTGGCAACAAGGTAGGAAGAGAGAGGGCTGGTCAGTGCAGAGCTTTGGGGCATCTCATCACTTTCTGGGAGTTACTTCTGCTGAGAAGCATGCTTGGGGGAGACCCAGGCATGAGTGCTTTTAGGAGGACCAGTTATTAGGAAATCATAGATCTAGAACTTGGAAGAGACCCCAAAGAATATCTAATCCAATCCTACATTTTACAGAGAAGGAACCTGAAGCCCAGATAGGATAGTGACTTACCCAAGGTGGTGACACAGGTAGTTAGTAGCAGAGGCTGGATTTTAACCCATGTCCTCTTTTTCCAAAGTTAGTCTTCTTATTGTACCACATGCTTCTGTTTATGGGGATGCTCTTTCCAGAGATTGCCCTTATTTATCCATCTACCCAGAAAGGAGAGAGAATAGGTGCATTGGCACACTCCTTCAGAAATGTTCCCTTGGATTAAAAAAATTATTGATGCTTATTTTATATTTCTGTCATTTCCCAATGACTCCTTTCTCTTCCCCTTCTCAAACCAACATTATCCCACCATGTAACAAAGAGTAATAAAGAAAAACCAATCAACACATTGGCTGTTGTCTGAAAATGTGCCTCATTATGTACCTGAAGTCTGTCACCTCTCTGCTGAGAGGCAGGTGACACCTTTTAATGTCAGTCCTCTAAAGTCACATCTTGTCCCCTTTTGATCATAGATCTGAAGCCTTTGAATATTTGAAAATAATTGTAGATGTAGTGTAAATTGTTCTGGTTCTCCCTTGGCTTTTTAAGATAGTCAAATTGAGGATGTAGGCCTGGGGTCAGGACTTCAGGAAATGTGTCCTACCCAATCAGGGGCCCAATCATTGGTTTCCATTTTCCTCATTTGATATTAAGCTCTAGAAGTGATCATGAGACTCTGACCTCATCCCACCTCTGTGTAATATCTTTTGGTTGGTTGGTCCACTGATTGTTGTCCCATGTTCTCAAAGAGAACCAAAATGACATCACTATACTATAGTCAAGTTTCATCGTGTCTGACTGCGGCTGATCAGACCAATGCAAGCTTAGAACGTTCTACCACAGGTAGAGCACAAATAATCCATGTGAACATTTGGGGTGGATCCTCTAAATCTGCAGCCATTTGAATGAGGAGCTTACTGTCAAATTTGTAGATGACAACCAATTATTTAATCAATAAGTATTAAGCATCTAGGCACTATGCTAAATACTGAGAAGATGAAGTAAAAATAGTCCCTGTCCTCAAGGAGCTGACTTTTTTCCCCAATTAACAGGCATTTGTTTTCTCTCTCTCTCTCTCAACCTCTCCTATTTTTATTGTTTAGTTATTTCAGTCATGGCCAACTCTGTGCGACCCTAGTTGAGGGTTTTCTTGGCAAAGATACTGGAGTGGTTGCCATTTCCTTCTCCTGTTCATTTTACAGATGAAGAAACCAAGGCAAACAGGATTAAGTGACTTACCCAGGGTCATGTAGCTACTAAGTGTCTGAGGCCAGAGTTAAATTCAGGTCTTCCTGACTCTGGGCCTGCTGCTCTATCCACTTCTCCACCTAGCTGCCCTAATCTCCCCTGCCCTATTAAAAAGAAAACAAAATTAAAAGCCAAACCCATGTAATAAATATGCATAACAAAAATAAGAGCCAAACCCATGTAATAAATACGCATAACCAAGCAAAATCAAATCCTACGTTAGTCATGTCCACAAAAGGTATATCTCAATCTGCATTTTGAGTCTATCACCTTTCTATTGAGGTAAGTAGCATTTTCCTCATCAGTCCTCTGAAATCATGGTTTCTCATTAAGTTGATTAGAATTCTTAAGTCTTTCAAAGTTGTTTGTCTTTACAGTGTTGTTGATATTACATAAGTTGTTCTGGTTCTGTTCATCTTGTTCTGCATCAATTCATACAAATCTTCAAAGGTTTCTCTGCAGTCTTCCCTTTCAGCATTTTTTTTACAGCACAGTAGTACTGTCACAGTCATATACCATTATCTATTTAGCCATTCCCTATTGATAGTCTCCTCTTAGTTTCTAGCTTTTTAGCACTATAAAAAGAATTGTTATAAATATTTTTGTGCATATAGGTCTTTTTCCTCTTTCTCTGGGGTGTAAACCTTGTAATGGCAAAGGCCATTTAATGACTTTTGAGGAATACTAAATTTTTTTCCAGAATGCCTAGAACAATGGGGTGCCCCATTCAAATCACTAAGAAGTAAATTATAATTCCACTTTCCTTTTTTCTTTTTTTAAAATTTATTTATTTTATTCTGAACTTAAGAAATAAAGCAATCATTTGCATAACAAAGTGGGAGAGAAAAACAGAGGATTGTACCTGAAATTGCAGATCCATTATGTACAGCTTGCTATCCCTTTCAAATATACAAGTTATCCAGTGACTTTCTTTTTTTTCCCCTTTCCCCTCCACCCCAAATTTTGAGATGGCTACCATTAAACACAAATCTTGTGTGTGTGTACATACACATATACATATATACACACACATACATATATATACATGCATACACATATACATATGTGTGTAAGTGTATTTATTTATTTATGTGTCTGTTCTTCTTCTGGATTCAAACAGCATCTTCCTTCATAGGATCTTTGCAGTTAATTTGAGTATTTATAATAATCAGAATGACTTGGTTGCTCAAAATTGGCCTTAAAACAATCTTGTTGCTACTGTATACAGTGTTCTCGATTCTGCTCATTTCACTCTTTATTATTTCATGGAGGTCTCTCCATGCTTTTCTAAAATCATTGAGCTCATCATTTCTTATAGTAGAATAATATTCCATCATGAACATGTACCACAATTTATTTATCCATTTCCCAATTCATGGGCATTCCCACAATGACCAGTTCTTTGCCATAACAAAGAGAGCTGCTATAAACATTTTAGCACATGTAGTTTCTTCTCCATTTTCCCAATCATCTTGGGAAACAGACCTAATATTGGTATTTCTGGGTCAAAAGGTATAGGCATTTTAATTACTTTTTGAACAGAATTTCCAATTTCTCTCAAAAATGGTTGGATCAGCAACAGTGAATTAAGGACCCAATTTTTCCACATCCCTTCCAACATTTGTCTCCTTCCCCTTCTATCATTTTAGCCAATCTGATACCTCAAAGTTGTTTTAATTTGCATTTCCCTAATCAATAATGATTTAGAACATTTTTTCATATGACTAATTTTTTTGATTTATTCATTGGAAAACTGCCTGTTCATATCCTTTGGTCATTTATCAATTGGGGAATGACTCACATTCTTATAAATTTGACAAAGTTCTTTACGTATTTGAAATACAAAACCTTTATTTGGGGGACTGTTTATAAAATTTTTCCCCTCAGTTTTCTACTTTCTTTCTGATGTTAGCTACATTTATTTTATTTGTATAAAACTTTGTAAAAAATTATTATTATTTTATTTGTTTTCAGTGTTCTACAATCACTTCCATATATCTTAGGTTTTTCCCCTCCCTTCCCTCCTTCCCCGCTACCTCCGCACTCCCTCCCTGATATGGCATATGATCTTATATAGGTTCTACACATACATTCCTATTAAATACATTTTCACCCTAGTCATGTTACATAGAAGAATTAAAATCAATGGGAGAAATCATAAAACAAACCAGAACATAATACAAAAGAAAATGATCTGCTTCATTCTGACCATTTTTATTTTTAAAAAATTGTTTACTTTTAGTTTTCAGCATTTACATTTATAAAATTTTGAGTTCTAAAATTTCCCTGCTCTTCCCCTTCCCTGAAATGGCATGCAATCTGATATATGTACAATCATATTAAACATTTCTACATTAGTCATGTTGTGAAAGAAGAATGAGAACAAAAGAGAAAAACCACGAGAAAGAAAAAAAGAGAAAATAGTATACTCTGATCTGCATTCAGACTCCATAGTTCTTTCTCTGGATGTGGATAGCATTTTCCATCAAGAACCTTTTAAAATGGTTTTAGATCATTGCTCAGAAGAGCTAAGTCAAACAAGGTTGCTGTTACTGTATACAATGTTCTCCTGGTTCTGCACACTTCACTCAGCATCAGCCATACAAGTCTTTCTAGGTTTTTCTAAAATCCACCTGCTCATGATTTCTTATGGAACAATAATGTTCCATTACATTCCTATACCACAACTTGTTCAGCCATTCCCCAATTAATGGGCATCCCCTCATTTTCCAATTTTTTGACACCACAAAAAGAGCTGCTGTAAATATTTTTGTACATGTGGGTCATTTTCCCTTTTTCATGATGTCTTTGGGATACAGACCTAGTAGTGATATTGCTGGGTCAAAGGGATGCACAGTTTACAAACCATTTTTAATTTAATGTAATCACAATACTCTGTCTCTTTTTTGTTCATAAATTGTTCACCTGATCATAAGTCTGATAGGTAATATGTTCCATGTTCTTAAAATTTTCTTGTAATTTCTCCCTTTATATCTGGGTCATGTATCCATTTTGACCTTATCTTGGTAAATGGTGTAGGATATAGGTCTATGCTCAATTTCTACTAGACTGTTTTCCAGCTTTCCCAACAATTTTTTTTTTTTTACCAAATAATGAATTCTTTTCCTCAAAACTTAAGTCTTTACACTTGTCAAATACTGGGTTACCATATACATTTGCTTCTGTAGAATGATTCTACTTTTCTAAGATACCAGTTCACAGAAGAACATAACATTCTACCAGGGGAGGCAACTTGTATGTAAATAGAAAGATACAATACATTAGATGACAGACAGAATCAGCATTTTAAAAAATCTGTCTAACATGATAAAACTTAATTGGAACAAATGTGAAATGGTGTGTTCATATTAGGAAAAATCAATTGCACAGATACAGGATGGGAGACAGCTGGATTACCAATTATTCAGTTATTTCAGTTGCGTCCAACTCTCTGTAACCCCATCTGAGTTTTTCTTGGTTGGCCATTTTCTTCTCTGGCTCATTTTACAAATGAAGAAACTGAGGCAAATATGGTTAAGTGACTTGCCCAGGGTCACAAAGCTAGGAAGTGTCCAAGGCTGGATTTGAACCTGGGTTTTCCTGACTCCCCACCAGGCTCTCTGTGCACCATAGCACTACTTAGCTGCCCCAAATCAACAATAGTTCATGTTAAAAAGATTTAGGGATCTTACTGGACTACAAGCCAATAGTTGACATGACTGCTAAACATGGTGGTGTAACTTTAGGCTACCTTAACTTAAGGGAAGTAGAACACCTAAAATGGGGGAGCTGAGACTTCCACTATACTTTGTCCTAGTCAGCAGTGAGGAAGGGAAGGCCACCATAATCCTAGGGCACTTAACATCTTTGAGACTCAGGTCCTTCATCTATAAAGTGAAGATAACAATAGTGCCTACCTCACAAGACTGTTGGAAGAATCAAAAGTGTTTTCAACCTTAAAGCACCACATAGGATCTAAATTTTCATAGAAATACAGCACTGGAAGGGACCTTACAGTCAAAGGGATCCAACAGCCCCATTTTTCTAATGGGGAACAGGTCCTGGGATATTCAGTCACCTACTGAAGGTCATGCAGATAATGAGTGGGATAGCTAGGATTTGATATCAAATCAGGGAACCTTTTTCTTCTTCTCCCTCTGCAGACACTGACCTCCCACTGTCACCAGTGTGTGATCATCACCAGCTCAAGCCACCTTCTGGGCACGAAACTGGGACCAGAGATTGAACGAGCAGAGTGTACTATACGCATGAATGATGCACCCACCACAGGCTATGAGGTGGATGTGGGTAGTAAGACTACCTTTCGAGTTGTGGCTCACTCCAGTGTGTACCGTGTTCTACGGAGGCCCCAGGAGTTTGTCAATAAGACACCAGAGACTGTGTTCATCTTCTGGGGACCTCCCAGCAAAATGCAGAAACCCAATGGCAGCCTGCTACGCGTCATCCAGCGTGTGGGTCTTGCCTTCCCCAACATGGCTGCCTATGCCGTCTCACCCACCCGAATGCGCCAGTTTGATGACCTCTTCCGCGGTGAGACGGGCAAGGACAGGTACCTGCTTCCCTGTTTATTCAGGCTTCCTTTGCCCTGGCATCTCTTTTCCTTCACACTTCAATTTTGCCTAGACCTGACACTGTTCTCCCAGCTTTCAGCATGCATGGCTCTGATTTCTCTTTGCTAGTGTAGTGTATCCTAGCATAAAGAGCACCCTTGTTTTCTGTAGGCATAATAACTCCAACCAATATGAATCAATCAATAAGCATTTATTAAGTGTCTGTTAGATGGCGGCCATTATACTAGTTTTACTGGAGCAACAAAGAAAATGAGAAAACCCTTTGCCCTCAAGGGGTTATGGGCAAGATAGCATTTACACTGATAAGCACATAAAAAGTAAATACAAGCTAGTTGTAGAAGGTGGAGGGGGTAGAGGAGGGTGGCGGTGTAGAAATCAGGAAAGTGTCCATGTAGAAGGTGCTTGAGATGAGTTTTAAATGAAACTAAAAACAGGTGAAGAGGGAGTATATCCCAAGCATGTGCCAAGCAGCTTGTGTAAAGATATGAAGGGGAGAGATGGAATGGGGTATGAGTGTATGTGTGTATGTAAGAGAGGGAGAGGAGGACAGAGAGGGGAGAAAAGAGGGAAAGGGAGAGAGAGAGAGAGGAGAGAGACAGAGAGAGAGGGAGAGGGAAAGAGAAGAATAGTAGTCAGTAGACTGTATAAAAGGGAGTAATACACAATAAAACTGGAAAGGTAGGTTGGAGTAAGATTTTGCAGGGTTTAAGCCTCCAAACGGAGTTTGTATTTAATCCTAGTAGAGTTCATCAAGAGCCACCCTTTTTTTGAGCAGAAGAATGAGATGATCACCCCTAAGCTTTAGAAAACTCTTTTTAGCAGGTTTGTGGAGGATGGATTGGAAAGGGGAGAGAATGGTGGGAGACCAGTAAAAGACTGAGTATAGAGAAGAGATGATAAGACTGGTGACCATGTGCCTGGAGAGAAGGGGATGGCTAGGAGATGTGCAGGTTGACTAGACAAGACTTGGCACTGACTTGGATAGAGAGGGATGACAGAGTGAGGAGTTGAGGATGATTCTAGTTGCAGCCCAGAGTGAATAGAGGGATGGTGGTACCCTTGTCCCACATAGGAAGACTGGGGCTGGGATGGTCTGCAAGAAAAGTTGCCCCCAACCCAGCATGTGCATACCACTCACTGTGCCACAATTCAACATGACTGTTGGTTTAAGTACAGAATTTTACTGAGTTATCATGGGGGAAAGTGGACATTGGATTATAGATCTAGAAGGGACCTTAGAAGACATGCAATCCAACCCCTCATTTTACTGATCCCTTGTCCAAGGTCACACAGGTAGTAAGTAGCAGCAATAGGTTTTGAACTTTGAACCCAGGTCACTTGAATTCAACGTCTACTGTCCTTCTACTGATCCAATGACATCAAGAAAAAGAAAGTACTTTAAGAGGGTCAGATTATAGACTAATACTCTCTTGGCCATGTTTGTTAGATTAAAAGAATCCTTGCACCCCCGAAGAGAGGGAAAACTTGCTATTTAGGAGTAAAGGAGCTGCTAACCTAATAGGTATGAGAATCCTGTCTTTTAGGGACTAAGAAATTCTAGGATCATCATCACCTTTAGAAGGAACTTTAAGGGACAGCTAGGTGGATGTAGTACCGAACCTAGAGTCAGGAGGACCTGAGTTCAAATTTTCAGGTATTTATTAACTATGTGACCCTGGGCAAGTCACTTAACCCCAATTGCCTCCAAGAAAAAAAAGAACTTTGAGGGATTTTCTAGTCCAAATCCTTCCTTTTACTGATGAAGCAACTGAGATTCAGAGAGGTTAAATTGATTTGCCTAAGATGACACAAGTAGAAACAACCAAGGTTAGAATCTAGGTCCTTGGACATAATTCAACACACTTTCCATTACATTGCATTTCTTTTGGAGAAAGATCTGGGGCTCAGGGGTAAATCCTGGCTTTCCTACCAAGGCTATTTTTTTTTTTTTTTAAAGATGAGGTGTCATGAGTATTGAGGGAAGGACATTTCTTCACATTGGCTTCTTTGAATGGTGAGAGTGACTGGCCAGAGGGAGACTGAGGACCAGGTTTTAGAAGGAAGCCTAGGTGGGTGGGTAGATATGGTAGTGAAAGACCAATGCATGGTCTTCCTCTCCTCCCTACCTGAATTTATGCTCAACTCCTTTCCCCAAAGCTACCCCTCTTACTCTCTGCTCCCTGGCTCCTGGCTTGTAGGGAGAAGTCTCGATCCTGGCTGAGCACAGGCTGGTTCACCATGGTAATTGCTGTGGAGCTATGTGACCGGGTCCATGTCTATGGGATGGTGCCGCCCAACTACTGCAGGTAAGGTTTCTTCTCTTCCCTGATCTCTCCCCTCTTTCTATACCCCACCTTGGCTAGAGGTCCATGGGGAGGGACTGAATGTCCCATATCCCCACCTGACCCCATAAATGGGCATATTAAACTGGCTTTGTAGCTTCACCAGGATGACTCTCACTCAAACCATCTGTCAATTTATCCCAACTCCAAAACCATTTAGCCATTATCCCTCTCCTCTGGAAACTTCCTGAGGACAGGAACCACATCTTATTTCAACTTTGCATGTCTGCTAAGCACAATATAAGCTTTCAATAAATGTTTGTTGAATGGATGACTCAGAAGAGATGATAGATAATGTGAAGAGTTGGAAAGGACCTTAATGGTCATCTAAATCCAATTCCCTCTCATTTTAAAGAAGAAGAAACAATGATGTGTCCAAGAACATGCCACTGGTCCCACATTTTAGTCCTGCCTCCACCATGAACTAGCTGTTTGGACTTGCCGTTAGACTCAATTTAATTCAGTTGGCTGGGTCAACCCAGGTATCACTTGGATTATTTTGGCAATGGGATGGTGTGTGTGTGGGGCAATCAGAACCTCAGGGATGTTTTTTATCTTATCAGCAGGTGGGCATCCAGGGGAGTATCTCTTTTCTCCAGTGAGTGCCTTGAGACATGCCATCCTTCAGCAGCATGCTCTTTTCTTTGTCCCCTCTATAGCCAGCAGCACCAGCCCCACCGGATGCCCTATCACTACTATGAGCCCAAGGGGCCAGATGAATGTGTCACCTACATCCAGAATGAGCGTAGCCGCAAGGGGAATCACCACCGCTTCATCACTGAGAAGAGGGTTTTCTCCTCCTGGTCTAGGGCCTACAACATTACCTTCTCCCATCCTTCCTGGACATAAGGGTATCTCCTGGACAATCAGGTCTCAGAGGGTAGGTTCCTGGACAATCAAGGTGTAGGGGGTAGGTCCTGGTCAGTTGGGTCTCAGGAGAATTCTGCTGGCCAATCAATATATCAGCTAATTGATCTTGGAACCTCTAGTAGTCATTCAAGGCCTGGAGGGCATGATCTCCAGGTTATTTGGCATCTTTGAGGGTATCTTTTGGCCAATCAGGGTCTTGAAGTCATATCTTAGCTAAACAGGGTCTGGGTTGTATTTCCTTATGAATCAGGGTCTTGGGATATCCTTCAGCCAACCTGGGTTGTGATCCCATTGCTGAGTTAATTAGAGGACAAGGACATGACCTTCCCCATGAGGCCTTAGTTCTGATTCTTTGGCCCTGAGGTGTTTCTCCCTAAAGAGAAACCAGAAAACGAAACAAAAAAAAACTTCCATTTTCTTTTCCAGATGACTTTAGAGGAAATCCTGGGCCTAGAAACACTGGGGGCCTTGGACCAAGAGCTGAGAGAGGAGGCATATAACATGCCCTTTGCCATGGGCACAAACCACTTTGAATGGTCTCAGTGACCCTGCCCACTGAAGCCTGGGCCTGCTCTCTCAGCAGGTCTTCTAAGTGAAGCAGGACACAGCCTCCTGTTCTCTCTGCTAGCTGGGTTCCTTTTGTCCTAGCCTGATGAGAAAGCCAAGTGCAATCTTAGCATTTCTGTGGCCCTACGCTTTCCAGGGACCTTTCTCTTCACTCCATACAACTTGGAAGTGTTTGCTTCTCCCCATTCTCTGGCACTCAAAATGGGAAGAAAAGGAGAGAGAGAAATGATTGTATACTGTAGGGGATCCCTGGACTGAGACCCTGGGTTCCAGTATCAACTCTGCTGCTAATTCCCTACTGGACCTTGGGCAAGTGACTTTTCCTCTATGGGGTCTCATTTTCTTCCTGTATAAATTGAAAGGTTTGGACTCAGTGACCTCTGAGGTCTCTTCCAGCCCAGACATTTTAAGATTCTATTTCTGACCCCATGCCCTTTCCTTTCCCTCTCTTCTTCAGTTCCTATTCTATTTCTGGTTCTGGGCAGGTGTGGGCTGGGAACTAATGAAGAGAGATCTCTGCTCTGTCAGGATAGGCAAAGGACCTCTCCTAGACTCCTGCTCCCCAGTCCTCCCAATACCTTTTTCTTCCCAAGGCTGTGATTGGCAGGGAAGGGGGAGGGAAGCATCCCACTCCTGAGGGGGGATAAATATCCAGTGGGCTTCATCCCCTCCTCCCTGCCCACTTTACAGCTGCTAATCTTCTTGACAATTAAATCGATAGTGCCTCATTTCCTCTTCTCCATTTGTTTCCCATTCCACCTCCCCAATTTGATAATCTCTCAATCTCGCCTCGGTGAGGTCCGTTCTTACCTACTGAGTGATTTTTCCACTAGTTTGGGAAGGAAGTTATGGCTGCAGGCTTGACTTATACCCAGATTCCAGAAAAAGGAAATGGGCATTCTAACTGCAGCTGGAATTTTGTGTGTGCATCCCTTCTGTCTAGAGGGGTTAAAAGCCCTACTAACCAAAAAGCCAACTGGCTGCTCAAGTAGCAAAGAGGGAATGAGGAGAGAGAGCATTTGGGTTCCAGGTTCCCTCCCTTCCAACCTGTCACTTGGTTGCTGACTGTTTTTTCCCTAGGAGGGCAGCCCCAAAGGAGCTGGTGGGGATAGAGTGGGTGTCCTTAGCTACTGAGCATGCCATCTTGTTCCTAAGCATCAAGATGAGGGACGTGGGATATGTGATAAAGCATTCCTGGATGTGTCTCTTTGAAGGCTGTCTGGGAGTGCCTTGTAGAAGAACGCAGGTTGAGGATAGAGGCTAGGCTAGCATGTGGGTCAGGGAGTATACATTCTGTTCTCGAGTGTCAGCACGAGTCTTCCCCTCCCCACCACCACTACCACTCAATTTCCTCAGCCCTGAAAGGTGATTTTGTAATGGTTTGTACAGGAATAAATATTATTGCGCTCTCGTTGTCTTTCTTTCTTGTATCTGAAACCTCAGCCAAAGCTTTTGCATAGTGGGGTTTCTGTTCGGTCTCTACACTCCAGTCCTTTGGAACTAGGGGCTCTCTAATACCAAAGCCACAGGTGAATATTTGGACGGTGGCCTCAGGCCAAGAAGTCAGACTTTTAGAATTATAGATCTTGAGCCAGAAAGAGAGGGCCTTAGAAGCCGTCTATTCAAAGCTCCTTTTTTTTTTTACAGATGAGGAAACTGAGGTCCAGAGATGTTACATAACTTACCAAAAATCTTACAGATAGTAAGTGGTACGGGGCAGCTAGGTGGCACAGTAGATAGGGCTCTGGAGGGTAGAGTCAGTAATACTCATCTTCCTGAGTTCAAATCTGGCCTCAAACACTTTCTACTGTAGTTGTGTGATCCTGGGAAAGTCACCTAACCCTGTTTTCCTCAGTTTCCTCATCTGTAAAATGAGCCAGAGAAGGAAATGGTAAAACCCCTCCAGTATCTTTGCCAAAAACATCCCAAATGGGGTCATGAAGAGTTGGACATGACTGAACAACCACAGGAAGTTGTAGAGATGGCCCTCCATCTTCAAGTCTATTTCTCTTTCTACCCAAGAATGAAGGATTATTGCTTAAGACTTTGCATGCTAGTCAGTTAAGTTCAAACTTGATAAAGGGGTTGGATCTTAAAACCTGTCTCACTTGCCTTATGTTGAACTATTTCTGATCTGGAAAATGAGGGAGTTGCACTAAATGGTCTCTAAGGCCCTTCCAGCTCTGGCATTCTATACTTTAAGACCCTTTCCTCCCTGATATCCTAAGTCCCTAAGGTCTCTTCCAGCCCTGATATTTTGTTTGTAACTTTAAAGTCACAAAAAAGTCTTGCTTCACAGATCACACAGTCAAAATGCTCTACCCAGGAGGGCCCCATGGCAAAGGCAACAGGTGTAGGTGAAAAGTTAGGAAGCAAGCATTAATATAGCACCTGCTGTGTGCCAGGCGCTGGACTAAGTGCTTTACAAATATTATCTCATTGATCCTCACAACAACCCCAGAGGTAAGTGCTATTATTCTCATTTTACAGTTGAGGAAACTGAAGCAAATAGAGGTTAAATGACTTGCCCAGGGTTGCACAGCAAGTAAGTATCTGAGGCTGGATTTGAACTCAGGTCTTCCTGACTCCAGACTCAGTACTCTATCCACTGCACCACTGAGCTGCCTTCAGGTGATCAGACAGTGGAAAGAGCACTGGATTTGGAGTCAGAGGAACTGAGTTCAAACCTTGCCTCCAATAGTTACTGCCTGTGTGACCTTGGGCAAGTCACTTGAACTCCTTGGGTTTCAGTTTCCTCATCTGTCATATGAAGAGTATGGCCTGAGTGTCTTCTTTTTGTCCTTTCCAGATTTAGATCTATGATCATCCCCCTTGTGATCCATCAACAAATATTTATTACATATTACATATTACATATTCCACTGTGTGCCCAGCCTTTCGATTGTTGTTGTGGAGCAGGCTCTGCAGACAACATGTCTCTACCCTCAGGTGACTTCCCAGTCTAGCTGGGAAACAGGATGAATGAGCAAAATACAAGGGGATGTGCCAAGGGAAAAAAAGCTGTTGTAGATATGGCTAGTCCATCTTTACAAAATATTTATATCCCTTATCTTATTCAATCCTCACTGTAGCCCTGGGAGGTATGGGCTATTATCCCCATTTGATAGCCGAGGAAACTGAGGTTGAGAGGTTAAGTGGCTTGCCCAGGGTCACATGGTTAGTAAATTCGGAGGCAGAATTTGAACTCACATCTCCCTGACTCTTAAATCTAGCATTCTATGCTCTATGATATGTGACCTCTCAGGTCAGTGTGTTAGTGGGAGATGGGAGTGGGGCGGGGGTGGCAGAGGGAAGAGTCAGGGTAGCTTCATGCAGAAGTATGTCAGCTGGGCCTTAAAGGATAGATTAATTCACACAGAGCAGAGGTAATGTGAACAAAGGCACATAGACATACTTGGGGGATAGTGAAATCAATTTGAGTGTTTATTAAAAATCTGCTATCTGCAGGTGCCAGGGTTACAAAGCCAAAAAACAAAGCTGGAGACCGGTTGGCTGAGGTGCAGCTCAGTGTGGGGACTATGTGTACATGTGTGTGGGAGTGAGTTATAGGGGAAGAAGTAGGGTGTGGTAAGCCTGGAGAAATAGATCAGTGACCAAAATCTAGAATCTTGTATACCTTTATTTTTTAAAATTTATTTATTTTCAGTTTTTAAAATTCACTTCCACAAAATTTTGAATTTCAAATTTTTTCCCCATTTCCCTCCCACCCCAGGACAGCATGTATTCTGATTACCTTTTCCTCCAATCTGCCCTCCCTTCTATCACCCGCCCCCCCCATTCCCTTCCCTTCTATTTTCCTGTCGGGTAAGATAGATTTCTATACCCCATTGCCTACATATCTTATTTCCTAGTTGCATGTAAAAACAGTTTTTAACACTCATTTTTAAAGCTTTGAGTATTATTTTCTCTCCCTTCCCCCAGCCCCATCCACCCTCATTGAAAAGGCAAGCAATTGGATATAGGTTGCCCATGTGTAAAGATGCAAAACATTTCCGTAACAGTCATGTTGTGAAAGACTAATTATTTTTCCCTCCATCCTATCCTGCCTCCCCCCCATTTATTCTATTATCTCCTTTGACCTGTCCTTCTACCAAAAATCTGGAATCTCTTAGATAACAATTCTTTCTTTTTTTGGTTGGATGATCTTTTAAAAATTATTATTATTTTTTAGTTTTCAACCTTTGCCTTTATAAGATTTAGAGTTCCAAATTTTTTTCTCCCTCTCCCCTGCCCCCTCCCTTAGATGGCATGATGTAGGCTATACATGTAAAATCATATTAAACATATTTCCACATTAGTCATGTTGTAAAAGAAGAATCAGAATAAAAGGGGAAAACCATGAGAAAGAAAAGACAGCAACAATAAAAGAGAAAATAGTATGCTTTGAATTTCATCCAGACTCCAGTTCTTTGTCTGGATAACATTTTCCATCATGGGTCTTTTGGAATGGTCTTAGATCATTATAATGCTGAGAAGAGCTAAGTCTGTTAAAGTTGATCATCGAATAATGTTGCCATTACTGTGTACAATGTTCTCTTGGCTCTGCTTCCCTCACTCAGTATCTTGAATACCAGTTCTAAATTTTATCATGTAGCCAGTGAGGAGCCATGGCTTGGAGCAGGGGAGAGGCGTGATCCAAACTGTGCCTTTTTAAGAAGACATCCCAATAGCCTGTACAGGATGGTTTGTAAAAGAGGACAGAGATGGAGAATCTAATGTGGTTCTTACAACAGTCTCTGTGTGATGTGATAAGGAGACTAGCAAACATCACTAAGCCCTGTGAGTAGAATAAAGCCCCAAATAGAGTGATGATAATCCTCCCTGCTTTGGGGTCTTAGGACCAACCAGGCCATTGTGACATGGACAAACAGAATGGATACATAGAAGACTGAACTGAACAAACCCAGGCACTAGAGAAATCTATGTTCTATATAATAACATTCCACATCTGTGTCATTGCAGAAACATTGAGTGCCCACTACTGGTCGAAACAGTAATCAAGCTAGACTTGCGCCTTTAAGAGCTGTTATTTAGAGGGAAGGAAGGAGCAACAGGATACAATGGAAG
The DNA here is from genome assembly GCF_028372415.1 of Notamacropus eugenii. Lineage (NCBI taxonomy): Eukaryota > Metazoa > Chordata > Mammalia > Diprotodontia > Macropodidae > Notamacropus > Notamacropus eugenii. The sequence goes on along the minus strand of NC_092872.1, from coordinate 479,169,426 downwards.
GAGGTTGGATTAAAAGTCAAAAAGACAAGATTGGAGTCCTTGCTGTGCTGCTCGCTCATGTAGCCTTGTGTACCCAAGACTTTTCTGCGCCTCAATTTCCTCATCTGTAAATTTGATGACTGATACCAGCAATTACTAGAAAGTGAACTCGGCTATCTGCATATCTCCAACAACTCTTTCTAAGGCAAACCTGCAGGTATCTGGGAATGAGTTCTAGGGAAGGATGATGGGTATTCCAATTTTCCCAGAATGCCCCTGTTCCACCCTCCTCATTCTCCTTTCCTCGGACAAAAAAAAAAGTTGGGAAGATAGGAACCACAGAGGGGGTCAGTTGCTAGGGAAACAGAACAGGCAGAATTCCTTAAAAACTCAAGAGTGAAACTTCCCCATCACTCTGTTGTCAGTCTAGTAAGAGGCTGAGACTGGGAGTGAAGGGTTCTAACTGAGATCTAGCTCTGTCCCTCTCTCCCTGGTCCTTCTGTTCCAGGTTAGGGCTGATCATCAGTGGCTTGATTGATATCACATTAGGTCTGCCATCATCATCACCACCACCAACATCATCATCACTGTTATTCTAGAAAGTAAGTTCGTATTGCCCCTGGGGAATCAGGAGACCTGCGTTCTAGTCCCGGTTTGATTTGTGATTTGGGAAGTTACTTCCCCTTTCTAGGCTCATTTCCCTAGCCATAAAATGAGGGAGGTGGACCAGACAGATATTTTCTGAGTACTCCTCCAACTGTAACATTCTGTATTCCAAGTTGTTTACCAGACCTGATTTCTCCAACCAGGCATCTCCAAGTGTAATTCTGAATGAATGTAACATTTCTAGCCCTTGGGAGCGTTTGAGCTGAAATCTCTTTTCAGACCCCTGCTTGGCTTCCTGTATGGCCTTAGGGGAAGGTCTGGGCCTCAGTTTACTCTGGGAGAGTAGCTTCTGTTCTGACAAGGCCTGGGAAAGAGGGGGGAGGGGGCAAAGATATTTCAAAGGATAGTCAAACAGTCTGGTGAACTGACTCGAGGACAGGCTAAAGGCACTGAAGACTTGGGAAGGACACTGTAGTTGTTTTCAGTATTTGAAAGGGTTGATATGTTAAATAATTAGAATAGCAAAAGAATTTTGCAAAGCACTGCACGTTATCTCTTTTGATCCTTACAACAACCCTGGGAGGTAGGTGCCATTAATATATCCATTTTGCAGATGAGGAAATGGAAATTTCTTCAAGTCTGAGTATCTGAGGTAAGATTTGAACTCAGGTATTCCTGACTGCAAGTCTAGAGCACTTAAACTCACTGAGCACCTAAGGATCAGTTTGTTCTTTTTGACCCCAGAGGGCAGAAGGGGTAGCACTGGGTAGAAGTTACAGAAAGGTCTATTTTGGCTCTATACAAAGAAAAATCTTAAAACTATCCAACGGTGAAATAGGCAGTGGATTCCTCATCAGTTGCAGTCTTGGAGTGGATCCTAAAGGACTACTGGTTAGGAATATTGTAAAGGAGATTCCTTGTTAGCTACAAGTTGAATCAGGGGTGGGAAACCTGTGGCCTCGAGGCCATGTGGTTAAGTGTGGCTCTTTGGTGGAATTCAAACAAATCCCAAAAGGGTTGCCCTTGAGGACTAGAGGGTCGCAGGTAGCCTCAAGGCCACAGGTTTCCCACCCCTGAACTAGATGATCTGAGTTCCCTTCCAACTCTTAGTTCCAGGGAGGCTATGATTTAATGATTTGGCATTAGAAATAACCCTTCCCTCATCACCCTTGGTCAGTGCAGTCTGCCTGGGCTATCTCGCATGCCAAAGATTTGCACCCCAGGAGAGTCTGTGCACTAGAATGGGGCTAGGACCATACATGCGGCCACTGGAGGGCCCAGCATTTACTGACTGACTCTGGCCTCTTAAGAGCACTTTGGCTGCTAAAGCTCTTCATTACTTTATTTTCCATCCAAAGCATTCCTTGGGACAATGGAGTCTCACATTGATTCTCTCTTTTGACGCCTGTGAGAACCCTAGGCAAGAAGTCCGAGGAACAATTGTTATCCTCATTTTAGAAAGGGCTTAGTAACATGAAAAGTAACGTAGCTTGCCCAGTGGCATATACCAATCATTCAATCAGTAAGCATTTATTAAGCTCCTACCATGGGCAAGGCACTGCAAGGTAACAAAGACACAAAGGAAATGGTCCCTTTTCTCGAGGTGCCTACATCACAGTGTATGTTTGCACGGGAAAAATATAGATGCGTGTGAGTAAATGCAAATACATGCAAAACAAACAAACTATTTGGAGGTAGGTCATAGGAGTGGGGGCAGGGAAGGCCTAGGAAGCCTCATTTCTCCTGAATTTTGAAGGAAGTTGAGATTTTAAGAGACAGAGGTGAGGAGGGAGTGCATTCTAGACCTGGGGGACAGGCTGTATATAGGCAGAGAAGGAAAAGAATAAATATTTATTAAACACATAATATGTGCCAGGTACTATGTAAGTTCTATGGATTCAAAAAGGCCTCTAGGATATAGACAGACAGAAGGGACACACAGATGGCAGATTGAGTTGAATGAGCTCAGGCGTTAGACAGATCCATAACACTCCATATCTGTGTCATTGCAGAGACAGTCCCTGCCTGCAAGGAGCTTACCGTAGCTCTAATGGGAGAAGCTTACAGGCAAACAGTAATGTGATAGCTATTTGAATGGAAAGATGTTGTGAAGGTTGAATCCATAGGATTTAACAACTCAGTGTATGTAGGGGATGTGGAGAAGGAAAGAGCTGATGACTTTGAGGGTGCAAACTGGGGTGACTGAAAGGATGGTGATGTACTGGGTAGAAACAAGGAAGTTTGAAAGAGGAATACCAGAGCAAGGACTGGAATGACTCACAGGCCAACCTTCCCACTTCATTGAATTGCTTCTTTCCCTCTGTTGTGATTGAATTTTAACAAAAGGGCATACTGAGCAAGATCTCTGTACAAAATAACATTTATTAGCAGGGGCATCCTGTCTGTGGGGTAATGGGTCAATGGATTGTTTCCATTTATGCCAAAGACCCCCAAGCAAGAAGTTAGTTCCACTTGTGCACGTTTGAGAAACACAGAACAAAGAACAGAACTTCATGGAATTAAGGGCAACATGATTGGTTATGGAGCAAGGATGTGGGGAACATGATTGTTGGAAGTTTAGTAATGGGAACTAGCAACCACCTCGCTTCTTCTCTCATGAGACTAAGAAGTACTCATTGTGTGAGTCCAGGGGTGAGTCAGCAACCTAGACTTTTGGAGAGCAAACCAGATATCCTCGAAGGATAGCTTGGTGGAGTAAAGCCATCAGGCCTGACTCCCTTTCTAGTCACATGTATTCTCCAAGGTCAGTTAAATTCTGTGAGCAGAGGAGCTAGATTTTTCAACTTAACCTATTGTAGGTCAGTTGAACTCTGAACTAAGTTCAGAGACAAAGAACCACAAGCTAAGCAGTTACAGGACAGAAGTAGGACAGAATCAATTAATTGTAAATGGGTTCAATAAGAAAATGATACAGGGTCAGTCTTAATCTCCTTACCATCTGGTGCCTAAATGGGCTGAAAGGGGCTCAAGAGCAGTGAAGACCTCTAGCAGCCATCCTTGCTTGATGAGTCCCCAGCCAAACCTCCAAATGACCCCACCACCATCCCAGAAAGTATGGTGGTGGCAAGAGTCTCACTGCATTGGGTGTGGGCTGCACCTTTCACTGCTCAGTCTCTGTGCTCTGGGTAATCCTTTCCTGGCCAGCTGGTAATTCCCTCTGGTACATTCATCCTCTCTGATCCCCTGCTTTGCTTACTGCTCCTGCTCCCATTGTCTCCTAGATGCTTACTGGAGCTTTCTTTCCCCTTGCTAAATATGGACAGCATCTGTTTCCTCAGAACAGCTGTGAGATTTATGGGGCAGTAATAGCTCCTTCCTTTTTCAGGGGTGTTTGGTCCATTTCAGTGCATGTTCCTCCCTCCCAAACCATTCACCTCTTTCCCGTGAAATTTCATCAGTATTTCCAACCTCTCCTCTTCTGTTCAGCTATCCTTTCCTCTTAGTCTAATGTTTGCACATTGTCAGGGAATAATAAAATCATAGAACATATTGCTACAAGGGGCCAAAGAGATCATCTATGGTCTCATCTACAGTGGGGATGGGACTCTTTGGGCTAGCATCAGAAATAGTGTTGGATTGAGCTTCTGACTATGGGGAAAGACCCTAGTTTTGGAGCTCAGCAGAACTGAAATAGCTACTCACCCACTCTCCCTGGCTGCATGCCAAACTAGTGGGAAGAATTTTGCTGTCATCAGTTTGATTCCCTATTGGCCTCCTTGGGGGAGGCATTGGAACCTCTTTTGTCAATTTATCAGTTATTGAGTCCTCACTCCACACAGGGGATGCTGAGGTACTAATAAGTAAAGGATGGAAATTGAACTCAGGCATTTGGCTTCCAGGTCAGCCGCTTCCAGAGTGGGAAGGTAAAAGAGACATAGGACTGGGAGTTAGGATTCCTATGTTTCAGGTTCCACTCTGCCACTGATTTCAGGATGTTGGGCAAGTCATTTTTCTCTGGGCCTAAGTTTCTTCATCTATAAAATTGCGTTGACGCTCTAAAACATTCTAAGATTTCCCATGGTGAAGCTGAAGAAGAGAGAAGTCTGGTGTTTCTTCTGATATAATTTAATCTTGTTCCAGTCTTAAATAAACCCAAAGACTGATAATTAACCCCTCATTTCAGCTATGTCTCATCCTCCGGGGGTCTGGATGCCGAAGAAAAGGTTGGGGCAAGATGAGCTGAGAATGGAAGCTTTTCTTATATGTTGGAGTGCTCAGGAGCACCACCCCCCCGAGGAATAAAGGAGGGGTGCAAGTGTTTTCAAGCCTGACAGGATAAAGAACAAAGAGGCCAGATTTAATGAAGAAACCAAGAGAAATCCAGAGAAGAGACCGAATTCTGCTAGCCTTCCCGGGGATCAAAGATGAACTCTATCTTGAAATCTTTCAGAACTTTTATAATTTTCAGAATTCTTGTAAAACTTGAACTGAGTTTTGTTGTAGTTGCTGTCACGTTTCCCTGTTGCCCTGAAAAAACCTCTGAAGGGCTTTGTATTTGACTGGATCAAGGCAAGAGGGGATGGAAATAGCTGGAAGGATGCTTGTCCTATTCTCTAGTGGCTGGGGGAGAATATCCCTGGAACCCTAGGTGGCAGGGAGCTGGACCAAGACTAAAGCTTGTCACAAGAATGGGATGCAAGGAAGTCACGCTAGCTTGAATCTCTGTATTCTTACAGGTGGACATAATGTTGACAACCTGCAATACTTGTCACCCTCACAGAAGTAGACATAGTCTTTTCCTTGGTTGCTTACTCCCTTCCCCTTTCCTGTCATATCTCTCTCCTCTTTTTCTCTTCCTTTTTTCTCTTCTCTTTTCCTGTTTCTTTTTTCCCTTTCCCCCCTTTTTTCCCTTTCCCCTCTCTTTTCCTTCTTTCTTGTCTCCATTCTATTGGTTTCTCTCTTCCTCCTTTTCATTTTTTTCTTACTATCTTCCCCTATCTTCCTTCTTTCCATACATACATTTTCCTTCCACTCTTCTTTCTCTCCCATCTGTCTTCCCTTTTTCTGTCTTTCTCACTTTTACCCTTCCTTCCTCTGACATCTTTTTCTTTCCTTCCTCACTCAGGTACAGACCAAGAGAGAAAATATACTGTAGCACATCTGTTGTGTCTCCCACAATTCCCCCTCGTCCAGCAAGAATGGCAGGTGAACTCAGTTCTCTCTCATTGTCAGTTTTGGAGACCTCTTTCTCAAGTGACCTTGGATTCTAGAAACTTTGGAACCAGATGGACTTGTCTTCCTGCAGCTGGTCTCTTCAGTCTCTGGACCTAAACGCTTTTGGCCTTCCTTGATGGCTTCCTTCTTTTCAAGTAGATGTCTACTTTGTTTGACCCAGGGTGACCAAAATCTCTTCCTGAAGTTGAGTTGAAATTGGAAGTAGAATATGTAAGAATTTTCAGCAACACCTCCTTGAAATAGGGAAATAATTTCAAGAGCTGAGTTTGTGAAACTCTTGGAGGAAAGCTAGAATTCCCCAGAGCCAAAGAGGAAAACAAAGCATTTCTTATTAACTTTACAGAAGAATAGCAGCCTTCAATTTGGGAAGAAAAGACGAGAAGGAAGAGTGTTTGGCTCTAACTTGGTATATTTTGTATTTGTTTCAATGTATACATGTTGTTTCCCTCGAGCTTCTTGAGGGCAGGGGGCTGTCTGTGTCTTTGTATGTCTAGTGCCTGGCACAGTTCCAGGTACATATTTGGCACTTAATGATTGTTGAGTGAACGAGTGCTTATAGTATTTAGAGGTCTCCAGACGATGTACATTTTTGGTGGATCCATTCTTTTTCCTCAGGGAGATATCAGGAACCTATATCAAAAGACCCAAGGGTGTTGGAACCCCTGAATTCTCGCCTTTGCTTTGCCCCAGACTTTATTTGGCCTTGGGAAGACCGCCTGGAAGCTCTGGGTCTTGGTTTTTCCCCATCTGTTATAGAGGGACAATCCTGCCTCCAGGGTGAGAAAGTAGGATAATGCACGGATAACCGCAGGAATAAGAAATGCTTCCTGCCTTCAAAGGGAGGGAAGGAGAGAGTGAGAAACAGAGGCAAAGAACGGGAGAACTGGGATGGACTGTCTTCCCAAGGCTCTGACAAAGGCAGCCCAGAGGGATGGGGGACTCTTTGGGGGGGTCACCCAGCGGGTAAACAGAACGAAAGTAGCAACTCCCCAAGCTGTCGCTACCGCGCCCTCACCGAGGTTGAGTTCCTCTTTTCTCCCAACCTCATCCCTGGGTGGTGCTCGCCCCCTTGATCCGTCCAGGTGTCTGTCTGGCTCCTGCCTCCTCCGCAGACCTTTCCCCCTCCCGCCTCTCCGCCCCCGTCTTTGATGATCCTGCCTCCCGCCCTCCTCCCTCTCCCTCCCTCCATCCCGAGGTGTCCTCGGCGGCGGCGGCGGCTGTCAGAGATCCCCCTCCCAGCATGCCGCGCGCTGTCAGCCTTATATATCTGGATTGGAGCGGCTCCGCGGAGGACTGGCAGGGCAGCGGGCTGTGGGCATCGGGACCAGCCTGCTCCCAGCCGCGGCCGGCAGCCAGCGCCCAGGTCAGTGCGCTCGCAGGCAGCTCGCTCCCTCGCCTCCCCCGGGGGTCTCCAGCCGCGGCTTCGCTGGCGGACTTTGGTGTGTTTGCGTGCGTGCCCGGCTCGGGGTGGTGTGTGCCTTTCTGCACGGTTGTGCGGCTCTGCGCGTCTGCGTTGTGTGTGTCTTTGTGCGTCCTCGTGTGCCATAGCTCCGGGAGTGCGTGTGTGTGCGTGCGTGCGTGTGTTTGTGTGCGTGTGTGTGCGTGTGTGTGTGTGTGTGTGTGTGCGTGTGTGTGCGTGTGTGTGTGCGTGCGTGTGTGTGTGCGTGTGTGTGTGTGCGTGTGTGTGTGCGTGTGTGTGTGTGTGTGCGTGCGTGTGTGTGTGTGCGTGCGTGTGTGTGCGTGTGTGTGTGTGCGTGTGTGTGTGCATGTGTGTGTGTGCGTGTGTGTGCATGTGTGCGTGTGTGTGTGTGCGTGTGTGTGCGTGCGCGCCTCGCTGGGTGGCCAGCTCTCCTGGTCTGCCTGTTTGTGTCTCCGTGCTTGGGCATTACTGTATCTCCAGGTGTCTGCACCCCGTCATTTGTGTCTGTGCTGGCATGCCTGCGTTTCCGTCTGCGTGTTCGTGTCTGTGTATGTCTGCGTGGTCCTGTCTCTGTGCTTGGGCATTTCTGCGTCGAAGTGTCTGCAGATCGGCATTTTGGTGTCTCTGTTTCCATGTTTGTGTATCTCCATGGGTTTGCACATTTGTGTCTTTATGTGTCTCTGCTTGTGTTTATGTTTCTGTCTCTGTTTTGTTGTCACTCCCTCCCCTTCCTTTTCCATACAGTAGCTTCTTTGTGTTACCCTCTGCTCTCTCCCCTCTCAGTAACTGCCTGGCATTGTGTGTGTGTGTTTGCGTGTGTGCCTGTGTGTGTTCCCACTGCACCAGGCATGTCCTCCGTGTGTCAGAGGCCTATGGTAGTACGTGTCACAATGGGACATCCCTCCCCATCCAGGGTTGGGCCTCCCCATGCCAAGCATGTAGGCACAGGCCCTGACCCACAGAGGCATATGAGCTCATGCCAAATGGTAGAGCCTCCCAACATGAAATGTGACTTACCCCCACTGTTGGAAGATTTCTATAATAACTCCATACTAGTGGATGGTTTTGGATATGCTTGGATAAAGTTGGCCTTTCTTGATGCAATCTTGTGTTGATGCATGTCCTTGTATGTTTGGTAGAGGAGGTTAAGTTTGAGGGACATGTGTGTCCTAAACAGGAAAATAGAAACCTGGAGACCAACATGTCCAGGGTTGGAAGAGTTGTTAGGTTATCCCTCCCTGGAACCAGTGTGCATAGGGATCAGTGAGTTTCCTGGGTCCTCACTGGTAGAAGGATGCTCAGGGCCTTGGCTTGACTCTAAATATTACAAAAGGGGTTTGAGTGAATATTCTCCAGAATATTGTGGGTATTCAAAACACGTATCTGTGCCCCTGTGGAGGGAGCTGTAGGGGTGAGGTGGGACAAGGGATTCCTAGCATTCTATAGGGGCTGGGTCAGCCATAAGAATTCTCCTGGGAATGAGGCACAGCGAGTGGGGAACTTACTTATGGAAACAGGTCTCCTGCTTTCCTTTCATCCTTGCCTAATTTTAGCGAACCAATGGAATGCTCCCTTAACCCTGACTCTGAGAAGGGAGTAGAGAAAATGGTGGGTGAAGCTGAGGCGCACTGTCAATGGGGAATCAGATCTTGGACAAGTCATAAAGGCTTTTCTTGAATTTTCTCGTTTGTGAAATGAAGACATTGGGCAAGATGATGGTCATTAAAGTTCCCTCCATTTCTAACTTTCCATTATTCAGGTAACTGGGGAGTCTGAGATTGTGTGTCTCACTCCCTCCCCTCAGGGCTTAGCTTTACTAGGGGTGGTGGGACTCCACTTTGGAAGGCCTGGCTTGAGAGAAAGAAAGGTGGACTCGAGGTCTTCCTAGTAATTTAGCTCACAGCAAGACTGGATCTCCCTTTTGGTTTGGGGAAAAGAGTGGTGCAGTTGGAGTCCTGCAGTGAAGTTGGAATCCTGTGATCTCTCTCTCTCTCTGCCACTTCTCTAACCTCAGACTCACTTCTCTAGACCTCAGCTCCTTCATCTATAGAATGAGTAGACTGAACTAGATGACCTTAAAAGGTCCTTCCGAGCTCCAAATCTATGCTCTGTTCTTTGCCTTTTTATTGGGTCGTCTCAAGGGGAGCCCTCACCAAGCCAAGTCTACACTTGTCACCCCTTTGAAGTGCTCGAGGAGGAGGCCCCTCATTCTCAGTCCATTCTTAGATCAGGCTGCTGCCTTATTAGGGCTGGGCTGTGGGAGTGTAACCTAAGCCCTGCAGAACATTTAACTCACATGCCCATCCCACCACACAGGTGCCCTATACTCAGAGTTATTTTGAGTGGAAGAAACTTCAGACTGCTAGAGGATTCAGCTGTCTTGGGGTAGGAGGGCTACGGTAGGATACTCCCCAAGGTGCTAAACTATTGCTGAGAACTGCCTTCGAATTTTAGCCCCCATGCTTGGACTTTGAGCTAGATGGTGCTTTAGAGGTCGTTTAGTCCAGCATCCTCATTTTACAAATGAGGAAGCTGAGGTCTAGAGAGTTGAAATTCTGTTTCTGGTATAGGGGTAAGGGAGAGCAGTTTTCCTCCTAGCCACCCAGGCTGGCAGTTGGAGAGATAAGCAGGACTCTCATGGATGGGAAACACTAGTTGCCTTTGGCACATTAGGCACATTGCCACAATGCCATAGCTATAATAAGGAATATTTTTATGCAGGGATAAACAATTTCCCCAGATAAAGATATTCCTTATTTTATGGGGAATGGAGTAGATGTAACGATGGCATAGACAAGTGTATCTGTGCTCTAAGAGAGGATGCCCTGGGAGGCCCCAAAGCGGAGGTATCATGATAGAAGGATGCTGGGGGTGTGAGGATGGCCTGGGGAGATTGTATTGGGTGGCAGGGCACCACAGTTGCCCAGGAGAGGAAGCTCCTTAGCTGTCGGTGCCCAGGGGCAAAGTCTCATTCATCCCATCTCAGTTATGTTCATTCAATGCCAGAATTTTGGGCTCAGGATGCTGCTTCCCCTCCCTTCCTGTCCACCTCAAAGAAAGGTAGTTAGCCTTTCCTTTCTGACTCTTCTGCCCTTCCCTTGGGGAACATATGGGCAGGGGAATGGAGGGACTGTTTGCTTTGAGAGGTGTTAATGATGGTGGTGAGGCCTCTCAGGTATACCTCTGACGCTCCTCAGTTCCTCAGTTGCCTCAGAGGGTGTCTCTGAGGCAGAGCAGATGGGCACTCAGCACCTGGCCTAATCTGTGTGTTCCTTTGTGAAGGGGGGGTTGTGTATGTGGAATCTGTCTTTCCTTATCCTCTGCCCTTTGCCTAGGGGGAATTTGGCCACTGTCTCTGGGCTTGAGAGTGGTAATTAAGGGTGTCTATTACACAAAAGCTGTGGTCTTTTTGGGGGGAGGGAGTTTGGCCTGTTGGAGAGGAGGGAAGAGCCAGCTAAGGGGAGTTGAGAGGAATAGGAACCTAGAGGGTCAGATCAGTCTTTTGTGGGCCATGAATTAATCAAGGTTGGGGTGAGGGAGGATTCAGGAAGGGGGATAAAATGTCCTGCTAGGGAAGCCTGATTCGGTCTGGTTTTGGCTACAGGTGAGGTAGGGTGGGATGGGAAACAGAGAAGGACCTATTTCTCTAAGGGATCTTTCTCACCTTTTTCTTTTATCTTACAGCCTGAAGAGTTCAGCAGGCCAAGCTCAGCAGAATGGAAAGTAGGTGCCATTCCTTGACTTTCTGACACCTCTGCTCACTGTGTGGCCTTTCAAGGCCTCAGTTTTTTCATCTGTAAAATAATGGGGTTGGGCCGGATTGCTCTTTATAGAGCTAACAGTGTATAGTTTAAACTTTTTCCTCTCTGTGGCTTAACAATTCTATCTAATCATTCCCTGGAATGAGGCAGTCAGCTCCATAGATCCAGAAAAAGGAGAGGCAGTCTGAGACAGTGGAAGGAGTGAATAGGACTTGGGAAGTGTAGGTCCTGTTTCTGGCTCTGTCCTTAATCAGCTGTGTGATCTTAGGAAAATCACCTTCCTTCTCTGGGCCTTAGTTTTCCTAGCTGTAAAATGAAGGGAATGAACTAGATAATCTCTTTAAGAGTTCTTTTAGCTCTTACTCCACAAGTGTCCAGTGTGGGTGTGGTGACAAGAGGCACATTGCGGGAGGGATGGGATATCATGGGCCACCATTGGACATCACTTCCCCAGGCTTTCCTTCTACTTTTGAGATCCTTAGCTCATGAAGCAACCAGCTCCTGGGAATGGGGAGTGGAGAGAGAAGATAGGGTGGCTTCTTTGCTATGTGTCCCACAGGGGCAAAGTTAATTTTAGAAACTGTGATTAGGAGACCTCTCAGTATCTCCTGGGAACCCAACTCCCCAAGGGCCTACCTCCTCCAGATGGTATTTATAGACTCTGTTCCTTCTCTGGCAAAAGGAGGGGAGAAAAGAGACGGGGCCACAGAGACAAGAGACATATCAAGACTTAAAAAGAGAGAGAAAGTCACTTAGATATTCAGACACAGAGGCCTGATGTGCCTCCTCCCATTTCACTGGAGTGCATCCTTACCCACATTCCCCAGCAGGACCACGTGCTTTGCTAAGGAGGAGTTGGGCTGGCCTTAACTCCCTCACTCTAGGCTCTGGGCCTAGGACCAGCTGAGACTCTTAAAGGAGCCACAGCTTTTTCCATTCCTGTAGTGTTTGGTACATCTTGAATATGGTCTTCATTTACAAAAGTCTGTTCTGTTAGCTCCTGGACTCCCAGGAAGAATCCATGTTACTCACTCCTTGCCTCCAGGTACATCTCCATTAGTGAGGGAAGCACAGGAGTAATGCAAAGATCGTCCTTTGAGCAAATCACTGAATCTCTCTGGGTCCTGAGAATCATAAAATTATAGGACTAAGAGCTGGAAGACACCTTAGAGATGATTTTGTCTAATCTCTTTATTTTAGAGATGAAGAAACGGAGGCCAAATGACTTGTGTAAGGTCACACAGATAGTAAGGAGCAGAGCTGAGATCTGAAGTCAGATCTTCTGAATATTAATCTAGTATTTTTTCCATTATATACTTCATTACCTCAGTTTCCCCAAACGTGGAATAGAAATTTTAGGGAGTATTGTGAAGATGTCAGGATTATGGATGTGAAAGCGCCTTGACCCTCATGCCAGTGCTGTACAAACAAGTACGAGGGATGTGAGTTCATGGGTTCTTGCATTGCGTATGCAGAAGATGGGTGTCCAGAAAGAATGAGAAAACCATTGCTGTGCTCACACAGAATCTCCAGAGTCCTAGAGATTAGTTTGCCCACAAAGAAAATCAATATCTTCTTCCTTGATTACATTTAGCAGACCCACTCTTTGGTGCCCATGATCCACACCCTTCTGGTATCCCTGTACAGGATTTGGAGTCCCAGAAAGGTGGTATGATTCCTTCTGCCACCCAGGAAAGGATAGGATACCGAAAGTCCAAAAGCATTTTTCCTGATGCATGCTCAGCCCCTCCCCCAGGATTAGAATTCTAGAATGTTAAAATTGAGAACCGCCCTTAGTGGTCAGCTCATCCTCTGACACCTGGGCTAATCAGATACTAGGCTACTACCTCCAGGATTGTTAGATTATATATTTAGAGTTGATCTGCTGGGTGGAAGTTCTTGGCACTGTGACCTGAAGAGGGACCTCAGTTGGCATTAGATCCTCTGTTCCTTGAAGACTGTAGCTTTAATTCTTGTGTCCCTGCCCACCTCAACACAGAGACCACAGAGTTAGACTGGGCCTAGGGCCGAGGTCCTCACCACACCCCTCCATTCCCCAGCAACTGTTTCTATGGGAACATGTGTTGTGGCCTGCCAACATCTCTTTCCACCTCACCCTTCCCATAAACTGGGCAATCCTGGGGAGGGGGGTGCTGAGGCAGGGAGGGGACGGGCCCAATCCCTGGCATAAGAACATAGTGGGGGTTGGGGAGAAGAGGGATGGGCAGAGAAAAGGGCCGTGAGATTAAGGGAAGTACCGAGGAGACGGAAACCAAGATCGGGACATGGGGTCTTGCCTGTCTCATGAAAACACCAAAGTAGAAAACTCTGCTAAAGGTATCCTCGGCCCCTTTCCTGTGCTGTTGGGCTGGCTACCATTTGGCTGTTGGCCCCACTGTCACCAAGCCATCTCCCATGTGCTTCCGTCTAACTTCTTTTCCTTTCCTCATCCACAGAGAAACTGAAGAACAGCAAGATCATCTTTGTGGTGGGTGAGTTGGAGGAAGGTTGAGTTAGGAGGCTGGGGCTGTCTGTGCCCATGAGGAGCCTGAGGGGGAGGTGTGGGGATGGTCAGTGTGGTCTCATGGAGCTGAACTGGCCTGGGAGTCCAGAGAACTGAATTAATTCCTTCCTCCCTCCCTCCCTCCCTCTCTTCCTCCCTCCCTCCCTCCCTTCCTCCTTCCCTCCATTCCTTCCTTTCTTCCTTCCTTCCTTCCCTCCATTCCTTCCTTCCTTCCTTCCTTCCTTCCTTCCTTCCTTCCTTCCTTCCTTCCTTCCTTCCTTCCTTCCTTCCTTCCTTCTTCCCTTCTTTCCTCCTTTCTTTCTTTCTTTCTTTTTCTGGAGGCAGTCAGGGTTAACTGACTTGCCCAGGGTCACTCAGCTAGTAAGTGTCTGAGGCAGAAAGAACTGAATTTCAGTTCTGTCTCTGCTGTAATACATAACTTTGGCCAAGTCGTTTGACCTCACAGAGTCTCAGTTTACTTCTCTGTAAAAAGAGGTCATATTGCATTATTTATTGTACAAGGTTGTGAGGAAAGCCCTTTGCAATTCATCAAATGCTATATAAATGTGAGTCAGGTCAACAAGCATTTATTAGGAGCTCCCTGTGTTCCAGATATTATACTAAGCACTGGGGAGATGCGGAAGCGGAAAGATGGGGTCCCTGCCCTCAAGGAACTTACAGTTTACTGGGTGAGACAACATGTAAACAACTTTGTACATACAAGATATGTGCAGTGTAAATGGGAGGTAATCTCAGAGTGTCAATGGAGTAGGGACCAGGAAAGACCTCTTGTAGAAGCTAGAATTTGAGTTGAATCTTGGAGCCAGGGAAGCTAGAAGGCGGAGGTGAGGATAGCTAGTGAAAAGGCACAGAACTGGAGGGTTGTTATTCTAGCCTAGGCTCTGCCACTTTTCTGTGTGACCCTGGGCAAGCTATTCATTTCTCCTCTGAGCTCTAGTTTCCATACCTCTAAAATGAAGAGACCATAACATCTCTAAAACCTCTTCCAGCTATGACATTTGGGGAGGGGTATCTATGGTTCTTTTAGGCGGACCAGGCTCAGGGAAGGGGACCCAATGTGAGAAGATTGTTAAGAAATATGGCTATACACATCTATCCACTGGAGATCTCCTGCGAGAAGAAGTCAGCTCTGGCTCTGAGAGGGGCAAGAAACTGTCAGAAATCATGGAGAAAGGACAACTGGTACCTCTGGTAAGTAGCGATTGTGAGAGGGAGGGGGTGAGGAGGGGTGTCAGCATGAGGGGGACCCAGGCCAAATATCATGCAGCTTGGGGACAGGCTTCACCTCCAACAAAGTGGAATCAAGCGGAGTGTTTAGCCTGTGCCTGTATTTTAGGCACTTTGTGGGGATTGGGCAATTGGGAGGACAAGTCATCATTGATGGCATTTAAACATCCTCACTGCTGCTTTCCCCAGAGAGAGTAAGATGCTGTCAGAGGGACAAGGGAAGTTCTGATTTTTCTCTCATTCCTTACCCTGCAGGGTATCCTGCAGTTCATTTCTCTGAACCTCAGTTTTGTTCTCTCTAAAATGGGGCCAATACCCCTTCTGTCCATGGCACCATTGTTACAAGGGTTAAATGAGATATAATGTGAAATATACTTTAGTGAATTTGGGGTTTATCCCTGTAACTTTCATAATTTTGGATCACAACTTAGCCACCCCTTCTCACCTTCTCAAGTTCTTGTCCATGTTCATCTAAACATGACAGGGGCCCTTCTCTAGGTCTTTTTCCATTTTGTGAGGACCAATGCAGTATTCAAGCTGTCCATATGTCATCTTTCATTCTTGATATGTGACTAGCCCACCTCTTTTTCTGATCTTACATTTCCTCAACCAAAATCCTTTATTAAAACTTTTCTTGTGCAAAATTCATCCTTGAAAATAGGCATCAACCTGTTCATGCCCATCCTACATCTTTCCATTGATGTTTGGATGACACTGAACCTCGATACTTCAGTGATTGTGGTGCTTTAAAGATACACAGTGATTGATCATCCCCAGGAAAATATTCATATTTTTTAAGAAAGTTAGGTTTTGGGACTGGGGAGCAGCTTGGGATCATTGAAGGTACTGTAGCTACCTCCCAAATGGCATCATACCTACTTTCATACTCCTTTCCATCTGGGCCCAACTTGACATCCATCTATAGCATCTTTGCCAGATTTCTGGTCTGATGTTCTAGCTAAATGAATGCCTGGCCTTCCAGTTGCATAACATAGCTATGATTTTTTCATCCTAGCTTTTCTGATATGGATTATTAGGCAAATTTCTTTCAAGCCGTCACTGATTTCATCAAGGGGGCCCTGTATTGTTAAATTGAATACATTTTAATTCAGCAAGAATTTTTTAAAATAACTACTAATGTATTAGGCTCTGGGTTAGTTGCTGGGTATATAAAGACAAAGGGGAGACCATGCCTGTCCTCAAGCTATAATCTATTGAATGTTCTGGGGATGGAAAAGTATTATACAAATGGTGAACATTTAGGGATACTTTTTTAAGGTATATGTTGTCCAGACTTATGATTGCACTAGGTAGGGCATTCCCAATGTGGAAGAACCTTGTACGGATGCAAGTCAGCAACTTTTCTGTAGCTTACTGCCCTAGAGAGTTTTCTGGTACCCTAGGGAAGTTAAGTGACAAAGCTATAGTCCCACAGCTAGTATTCGTCAGAGGTGAGATTTGAACTGAGGTCTTTCTTACTCCAAGGTTGGTCTTCCATCTGCTATACCACAATATTTCTCATGTTACGGATTAATAATCAATCAATTAATGACAGACAACAAATAATAATTATTGTTACTACTGTCCCAATATCCTTAAATGCAAGAGCGGGGGGGAATAAACGGATGGGTGTGAAACCAGGAGAGGAAAAGGACAGAGGAAAGAGGGGGCAGAACAACCAATGATCCTCAAAATTCTTGCTCTATGGTTTGCTTCTGAAAATTAATCCATCAGCAGCTCTTCTGTGAGCCTACCCTTATTGTGTTTCAGGTGCTTTTCTGGGAGAAGTTGCTTATGACTCAGTTGAGGAGGAGGTAGAAGCCCAAACTAGACAGTAGTGTAAGACAGAATATAATTCATGTCTAAAGCATGTGGTGTAGAACAGTACCTTTGCACTTCAGAGGATGCAGGGCTAGGTGTGATTCATAGTAACTTTCCTGAGGTATGGTAGGGCTTGAGTTGGGCTTCAGGAAGATACGTTGGATTTAGAGAAGTGGGAAAGAGAGGATAGGAAATGGGGCAGCAGGTGTGATAAAAAACCAAGGGCATCTTTAAGAGGGTCCGAAAAGGTTCCTGGACAGCCAGGTGGCACACTGAATAGAGAATCAGGAAGACATCTGGCCTCAGACACTTACTAGCTATGTGACTGAGCAAGTCACTTAGCCCCATTTGCCTCAGTTTCCTCATCTGGAAAATGAGCTGGAGAAGAAATGGCAAACTACTCCAGTATCTTTGCCAAGAAATCCCCGAATGGGGTCACAAAGAGTCGGACACGACTGAACAACAAGAGGACTCCCGTGTCTTTCCTCACTGTCAATTCTCTCCCCCTCCCCTCCACTCCCTACCACTCTCCCCCAGGATACCGTGTTGGATATGCTCAGAGATGCCATGATTGGCAAGGCTGAGTCATCCAAGGGCTTCTTGATAGATGGCTACCCTCGGGAAGTGAAGCAGGGAGAAGAGTTTGAAAAGAAGGTAAGGGGGACTTCGGTGTGCTCTGGCCTCCTGTTAATGCTTGACATGCGGGGCTTGGTATGGAAGAGAGAAGCATGTCTTGGGAAGGTGACCAACGGGCTAATGACACCCTTGCTCCACAATTGGCAAGACTCAAAGATTCTTGCTCCCCTTGAGACAGTTAGACTGCGGGAAGGAGCCCAGCTGCAACAGCCAGGAGGACATTTCTGTTGCCAATTGTATTTCTTTTCATATTTCATATTAGGGGATACAGTGGAAATGACCACAAGTCAGTGGGCCAATGTGCATGATAAAAAACCCAGGACACTCCAAAGAGTCCCCCTCCCTTTCACCAACAGGCGTTTAGGTGACATAGTCAACGGTAGAACAGTTGACCAATAGTCTAGAAATACCTGAATTTGAATCTGGCTACAGACTAACACTAGCTGTGTGACCCTGAGCAAAAAATTACTTGGTACCTGCTTACCTCAGTTTCCTTGTTTGTAAAGTGGGGATGGGGCACAGGATAAAGTAAGGATGAGGTTAGGTGGCACAGTTGGATAGAGCACCAGCCCTGGAGCCCCAAGAAGACCCGAGTTCAAATGCAACCTAAGGCATTTACTAACTGTGTGACCCTGGACAAGTCACCTAATCCCGATTGCCTCCCCCCGAAAAAGGACAAAAAAGAAGTAAAATCAAGAAAATAACAGTGCCTGTTTTCCAAGGTTATTGTGAGGGTAAAATGAGACAATAATTGTAAAATGTTAGCTTATAATACCCCGCTATTGCCACTGCTAAGCACTCAGCTTGGATTTGGCTTTGAACATCACATGTTTAAAGTCCCTTCTGTCTCTAACACTACAATTGTGTCTGTGTTTTGTGAAATACAAAGAATATTTAAAAGTTGATTTACCTGTGCCCTCATTAGAGAGGGCTGTATGGAGTAGTGGACTGAAAGCTGACTTCAAAGACAAGAAGGCCCAGCTTCAAGCATCACCTTTAATAGATGTGGGTTTTTCAGTCCTGGGCCCTTAACCTCTCAGAAGCCCCAGGCAAGTTTCTAAAGACTCTAAATCACTGCTAAACTGCCTTGGAATTTCCTCCTCAAGATTTCCCTACAGCAGTGAAATTACAGGTTAGGGATCAAATTCAAATCCCCCAATAGACTATAAACTCCGTGAGGGCAAGAACTTGTTCCATTTTGCTTCTAGGCCCCCACTGTGCCTAGCACAGTGCTTTTGCACATAGTTGGTTTTAAAATGAATGCTTATTGAATTGACTGGAAGCTAGACGCTCTCCATTTCGGTCTCAAGTGATTTTTCCTCCCCTAGACACAAGAGGGTACTGTGGTTACTTAGATTTTCTCCTTGGAGAAAACCAAGAGCCAGCCTTGGTGACCTCACATCCAGGATGGTGGCTGAACATCCCATCCCAACAGCCCCATGGTGATCTAAAGTCGCTGGGCTTTGGCTGAGCCCAGTTCCTTCCAGCATCCCGTGTCTTTATTAGTTCCTGGACTCCCAGAGCAAAGGTTCCTTTCAACATAGACTCATAGACAGTTCTTGCCTTGAGTTTCTGTGCTAGCTTTCCAGCCCTTCATTGTAATGTTTCTTCATCAGCTGAATAATATAACTTACCTGGGGTCACATCCATGCAACTCAACATAATCTTACATCATGTGGGCATTTGGATATTATAACATAGGTTATTCATTCACCTATAGTTATAGGACCCTGAATACACCATTGAAGAATTTTCCAAGCATACAGTCTTGTGGCCAATTCAATTTGATTCAATTTAATGATCATTTGTTAAAGATCCATTTACATGCCAGGCACTGTGCTGGTTGTTAGGGATATACATTTAAAAAATAAAAAAGAGTTTTTGCCTCCAAAAGGAGATTAGACTCTAATGTCAAGATCCCACTCCATAGAAGATGGGCAACATTGACGCAGTGTCGATGGGGCTGTAAAATCGGTACATCCTTCCTGGAAAACAATGTAGAACTATGTTCAAAAAGTACCCAATGTAGAACTATGTCCAAACTAGTGCCCTTTGACCTAGCAATGTCATTCTCAGGCTTATACCCCTAGGAGATAAACAAAGGTGGCAGTTCTTTATGTGGCAGCAAAGAATGGGAAACTAAAAGGATGTCTATCAATTGAGCAGTGGCTAAACAAATTGTGACATATGAGTGGAATAGAGTACTACTGTGCTATAAGAAATGAGCTTCCAGGGAAGACTTGTAGGGACTAGTGCAGAGTAAAGTGAATGAAGCAGGAGGACAATTTAGACTACAACATAAACCCTGGAAAAATGAAGCAAGATTCACAATGACCAGCCACGGTTCTAGAGGATCCATGATAAAGAATGTTGCCCCCCTCCTGACAGAGCAGATGAACTCAGATGCAGAATTAGATGCCCGCTTTTGGACGTAGCCAATATGGGAATTTGTTTTGCTTGATTTTTCATTTTTTTCCATTGGGAAGGAGAAAAAGTAAGGGGGGAGGGAGGAGGGAATACACATTTACATAGCTCTTACTATATGCCTGGCACTGTGCTAACTTTGTATAAGTATTATCTCATTTGAACCTCACAACAATCCTGGGGGATAGGTGTTGTTTTTACATTTGAGGAAACTGAGACAGATAGAGGTTAAGTGACTTATCCAGGGTCACTTAACTAGTAAATGTCCGAGGTCAAATCTGAACTCAGGTTTTCTTAACTCCAGGTCCAGTGCTCTTTCCCTGTGCCCCCAGCTACCTCATAAAAAAGTTGGATGATTGAAAAAAATGAAACAAATCATACCCCACAATGAGTGGAACCATCATGATGTTATGGGATGAAACCTGAGGTTTGGAATCAGAAAATCTGATAATGAACCTCAGCTCTGCTGTTTACCTTGGCGAAAACCTCTGGTTTTCTGAACCTCCAGTTTCTCAATTTGTAAAATGCGGGGGATTGGACCAGATGACCTCAAAAGTCCCTTCGAGCTCTAGGTCATCCGATCCTATCATAGCCACAGATACCAGATCTCACAAGAGAAATGCTCTGGGGCTAACGACATGGAAATTCAGGGAAGTTTGAGTGATTTATGTATTCACTGTCACCCAGCAAATTTAGGAACAATTAGGATTAGAACCCAGAGCTCCTCTGTCCTGATTCCCTATGCCCTTTCTTTTCCTTGTCTCCCTAGATTGGCTCCCCTACACTGTTGCTCTATATAGATGCTGGCTCAGAAACCATGGTGCAAAGGTTGCTGAAACGGGGGGAGACCAGTGGACGAGTAGATGATAATGAAGAGACCATCAAGAAAAGGCTGGACACATACTACAGTGCCACAGAGCCAGTCATCAAATTTTATGAGGGTCGGGGCATTGTGCGCAAGGTGAGGGTCTGGGGGGCGGGGCGGGGCAGAGCCCTGGCTTATGTCTCAGGGGATCTCGGAAACATCAAGGATGGGTTGGGAGACACTAGGCCCAGATCAAATGCAGAGAGGAGGAAGAAGGCAAAGCCAGGGCCCCAGGAAGGAGGGAACGGGAGAGCTGGTTCTTGGCCCCTCTGGATACTGGATATTAGTTCCTTCAGGTAGGCCTATAGAATTAGAACTGGAAGGGGACCTTAGAGGTCATCTAGTCTAACCCCTTCATTTTACAGTTGGGGAAACTGAGGCTCAAAGAAATGAAGTTAATTTACCCAGGGTCACCCTAAGTAAGTAGCAGAACTGGGATTTAGGTCTGGGCCTCTTGACTGCAGACCTTAAAAGCTATTTTCCACCACCTCCTATTGCCGGTCTAGGTTTTGTGATTGTGAACTACCCCACCCAAGTCTTCAAAACCTCAAGTTAAAAAGATCATTTAGACCCTTCTGACAACTGTCCTTGACTACTACTGTCTCCAGAGAAAGAGGTTCACTATCTTCCTCCCTCACATAGACAGAGGTTTTTTTTTGATATCAAACCTAACCCTCTTGTTTGTCTCACATCCCAGATATGGGTGGGGTGGGGTAAGGACATGGATCTCTTAGCCCTGCCTCAAAGAAGCTCTTTAAGGCCACCAGTTCTACCCACCCTGGGTTTCCAAAATCAGTCTAACAACCCTTCTGTCTTCCCACAGATCAATGCTGAAGGCTCAGTGGAAGAAGTCTTTGAAGAAGTCTGTACCCATCTGGATGCCCTGAAGTAATGGGGTTTGGAAAACCCTAGTCATCATCCCTGTATCAGAGAAACTCATCTCCCCCGCTCCTCCAACCCCAAGACAGGAGTAGCCACCCCTCCTGCTTGCCCTTCCTAGCTCCTCCCCCACCTAGCTCTGAGCTCTGTGCTCAGACAGAGGAAGTGGCTTTATCCTGTTTTCATGGACACAACTTCACTAAAGGAATCTCCAAGGACATTTGGTTTTGATTCTTTGATTCAAAGTAAAGTTCACTGACATGTACCGGCATCCCCCTGCTCCAGCATGAGCTTTCTCCTTTCTCTTTATCCAGGGGCAAGAGTTGGGTCTGCCTGATCCTCTCCACCCCTACGGCACCCCACTCAGCTTTATAGGACTGCAGAGTGGTCAATGGAAGGGTAGATGTGGGGCTATCTTGCTCCCCAGCCTAGTAGGGGAGACCCATAATCACCTCACATCTGTCAGCATCGTTCTCCCTGAACGCCCACTATTACCATTCTTTTACCACATTATAGTGGAGTTAGGGAGTCAGGAATGGGCACTCTCTCTACCACCATCTAGTTGTATGACCTTAGGTTTCCTCATCTGTAAAATGAAGGGACAGGATCAGATGATTTCTGAATGTCGCTGACAGCTCTGAAATTCTGTGACCTGCGCTCATAGAACTTGGGACACAAAGCCCATGGACAAATGAAGGGGCCTTCACTCTTTTCCTTAGCAGGAAGGCATTGGTGGTGGTGGGGATGATCCAGGAAAGAGACCCTCAACTCATGGTCTAGCCTCCTAGAGATAGGTTGATGGTTTTTTTGTTTTGGGGAGGTTTTTGGCAAGTGGATAAGATTCCATTATATATTCAGTCATGTGCATAGTACCTTGGGTAGGGGTAGACCAGAGAGTTGTTCGTATCTCTGATATATTTACTAAAAACTTCCCTAGGACTTGCCATCTTCTCAAGCTGTTGTAGTAGATGTCTCCTCTCAATACTTCCACTTCCTTGCCACCCATTCACTCTTGGCCCTTAAAAGTATGGTTTCTATCTCAATCACTGTATTGAAATAGAATGTGTCATGTTCTGGTGGAGAGAGCATTGGATTTAAGCACCTGGATTTAAGACCTGGCATTGCTACTATGTGACTGTAGACAAATCTCTTCCCATCTCTAGGCCTCAGTTTCCACTTTTACAAAATCAAGACTAATTCTCTCTTCCAGCTTTAAATCCTGCGATTTTCTCCAATGATCTTTTTTTAAACCAGTTTTATTGATACCTTGGTGCTTTCTCATATCTCATCTTTGGGGACAAGTATGATCATTTTAACTTTGCTATGTTCATTTTCAATTGTTTTCCTATTGTTGACCTTGTAGCCACTTTGTAGTACCCATTGTTTTTCTGGTTCTAACTACTTCACTTTGCATCAGTTCATATAAATCTTTGGAGCCATTCTGTATTCATCGGCAATGACTTCTTAATGGCCCCATCCAATGGCCTTTTCTCAGTGTGCATTCTCCTTGACATCTGCAGCTTTTGCATATACCTCATCACTTCACAGTTGCTGACAGTCTCTCCTCTGCTGGTTCGTTTGCCTCTGACAACTTTTTCTGGTTGTCCACTATTTCATAGGCTTTCCCCCATCTACATTTGAGTGTGGCTGTCTTTCCTCAACCTGTTTCTCTATTTTTCTTTCTCAGTGATCTCCACTCTTATGGCTTTAATTATCACCACTTTCCAGATGGACTTGTAAGTATATTTTAGGTTCTTCAGCGAGTTCCGTTTCTTACGGCCTGCTAGATATCTTTATCTCTATGATTTTGAAGGTCTTTATCAAAACTAAAATTCTGGGCTCTATATTCTTATTTAGGGAGGGGGAAGAGGAGTTGGATGACTCTCCAAAGAATAACAGTCTACTTGTCTCAAACCCAACATGAATTGATCTCATCCTCATCCCCTCCAATTCTGCATCTCCCCTCTTTCCAACTTCCTTACTTTTCTCAATGTTTTCACCATCCTAGAGGTAGCATGTCAGAGTGTCTATTATGCTGGAATTAGAGTCAGGAATATCTGAGTTCAAATCTTACCTCAACTACATATGAACTGTGTGACTCTGAGCAAGAATAATATTAATAATAGCAAATGTTTACATAGTGAGTACTAGCTGACAGGCATTGTGCTAAGTACTTTACAGTTATTATCTAATTTCATCCTCACAACAACTTTGGGAGGGTAGGTATTATGATCCCTGTTTTACAGTTGAGAAAATTGAGGCAACCAGGTTAAGTGACTTGCCCAAGGTCACACAGCTCCCAAGTATCTAAGGTTGGCTTCGATTCCAGGTCGAGCTCCAGATGCCCATAGTACCTGATTACGTAGCAGTTCCTTCATAAATGCTTATTGAGGAGGCTGGCTTAGGGGCCTCTGTCTTCCTTCCTCACTCTAAATGTATGATCCTATGACCCTGACGCTCAATCTGGGAATGCCAGGTTTCTCCCTGACTCTCCTCCTCCATCTCAAAGAGACAGTCAGTTCCCAGGTTCTGTTCATTCTACTAGTTCTATGAGCACAGCCGCTCTCATATCTTTTCTGTACTGTTCATTCTCACTGACATCAGACTTTATTGATATAGATCTTTATATATATGTCATATATAATCTTTATTGACAATGGCCTCCTAATTGGTCTCCCTCCCTCCTGTTTTTCTCCTCTCTGCACCATCCTTCACACTGTGGCTCAAATTTCCTAATGTCACCTAGGTGGCTCCCCTGGGGCTTAGAGCTTTGGAGCTGAGGTCAGAAAGACCTGAGTACAAATGTGACCTCAGATACTTCTAGCTGTGTGACCCTGGGCAAGTCACTTAACCTCTGTCTGCTTCAGCTTCCTCAACTGTGAAATGGAGATCATAACATTGTGAGGGATCAGATGAGAAAATATTTGTAAAGTGCTTAGCACAGAGCCTGGCCTGGTAGATGCCAGATAAAATTAATGCTTATTTCCTTCCTTCCTAATTTGCAAGTCTAATAAAGTCACTCCTCTGCTCAAAAACCTTCCCTGACCCATCTTAGGTGCCACCTACTCCTTGCAGCCTTCCTTGATTTTCTCCCATTGGAAATGATCTCTCTCTCCCTATAGAACACTACTCTGCTTGAATCCCTCCTTTGCCCCAGCACAGACTGCCTTGTATCCTCCTCATTTGTGTTATGTGTCATATCCTATGTATTAGACTGTAAGTTCCCCGAGGGCAAGCACAGTCTTGTTTCTCATCCTTAAAAACCCAGCCCTGAGCACGGGGCCTGGCTCGATGAATTTGTTGTGGAGATCTACTCTTCTACCTTAGAGAACTTTAGGATTTAAAGCTAGACAAGACCTTGGGTCATTTAGTCTAATTCCCCTCTGTTTTGTAGAGAAGGGAATTGGGACCTCTTGTCCAAAATCACGCACAGAGCTGGTAGCAGCATCAGTGATGGGATTCAGACAGAGCAACTCCCAGACTGAAGTTCTTTTTACTTAAACGTAGAGCATATAACGGAATTAATATTAACAGCTCCCTCCCAAGCTGCCAAGGGGCTCACTTAGCTGGCTTAGTGTCCTGAGGTCTGTCCCTGGAGACAGTTCATCAACAAGGGAATCTGATTGGCCAGCACTGGTCCAACATGTGGATGCTGGCCCCAGGTGCCCTCATCACCCCCTTGACCGGAGACACTGGCACGTGTGCCTCAACCCCAGGGCGTAAGAGGCCCCAAAGGAAGAGATTGTCTTCCAGATGAAGCAGGAGTGGGAGAGGAAGGAAGCCTGGATCAGTGAAGGGTCTGTGTCGCCTCCCTCCTCCCCCATACTCCCCTTGTAGCAAGAGGCCAGAGAGTAAACAGGAAAGACTGGCTGTTCCATGATGGGGATTGGGGGTGTTAGAACGAGCCAGAGGGAAGGTGTGTATGTGTGGGAGCACTGAAGAAGACAGAAGAGAAGGAGAGGCCCTCACCCTTGCTAGTGGGGGGTAGGGGAGAAGGCTGGAGAGCTTGGGCTCCACTGGAGGCTATAGCTGGAAAGGCCTTAGAGAATATCTTATCAAACCCCACTCATTTGACAAATCAGGAAACTGAGGTCTAGGTAGGAAAAGGGACCTGTTCAGTCATGTAATGAAACAGTGGCAGTGGGTAGGTCTCTCAATTCCCCAATCCAATGCCTTTTTCACTCTAAGGCTTTCCCTGTGTCTTTTCCTAGGCACCAGGAAGTCTGGGTCTCATTCCAATTTTCTATCAGATGTGCCCCTCACTCAGACCAGCAGCCCCTGCATCTGTGCTCTTGGACCATCAAAACTAAGGGGAAAGGTCAATGCCACTTGGTATCTTGGTTGGGGGGGGGGGGGTGTTGTACAGTTTGAGAGAAGAGGCTTTCCACTGACAGTGAATGAGAAAGAGGCCAGATGACCAGTCCAGGGTGGTGGAAGCCCCAGACATGTCCATGTCTAACTCCAGACTCTGGCTGCTCCCAAGGGGCTGCTTGCTTGGCACCCCTGCCCCTTCCTTTTGGTCAGAGAGGGAGGCTGTGAAGGGCGGCCAGTCCGGAGCCAGGACAGACCAGCCCCCCAGGACTTGGCCCCTCCAGATCAGATAAGGCCCCGGGAGGACAATAGAGAACACAAACAGTGCTGGGGTGTTTAGTCCAACAGGGTGCAGGGGGCGGCAGAGCCAGGCTGAAGGCGCCGGCCCCAGACAGAGGCCCTGACTTGCCCCTTCATGGGCCGCTGGAGATGATGGAGCTGAATTCCCCTAAGCCTCTATGAGTTCACCTAAGTTTATCCTTGGAACAAGGACTCATTATATGGAGCCAGAGTGGAGATACATCTTAGAGGCCACGTATGTCCAACCCCTTCATTTTAGGAATGAGGAAACTGAGAGCTGCAGAAGATGAGGGACTTACCCAAAGTCACACTGAGAATCAGTAGCAGAAGTCCTAAGAAGTGAGCATTTAGGGTATCACCAGGTGAAGGAGGATTTAGGTGGCATTTGGGAGGCCCTTTGAGGCCAGTCCTGGGAGTAACAGTGGAAAGTTACCTAGTGGAAGAGGTAGACAGGAGACCTCCTATTTGGAAGATGTCCTGTGCATAGCTCACCAAGGGTATCAGAATTTGCAGAACAGAGATCAAGATCCTAGCAACCAGAAGCAAAGGATTACCTTCAAACAAGGACAGTGGAATTTCATGGTAAGGACCTCATCCTCCACCCTGCCTTGTTCATTCACAGGCAAGAGTGGGAGAGGGGTTGGGATCAGACACCTTTTCATGGCCCCTGGCTCTGGGCCGAGACTGGAGACAGGAGGCTGGCCTCCGTGGTCCCCAGGGGCAGCGCCTACATTCCTGGGGTGGCTAGTAGCCAAGGGGACAGCCATTCTTGAAGTCCCTCCCCCTGGGGTCTTAGTCTGAGAGGATGTTCTCTCCTTGATCCCTCTCCTCCCTCCCTTAAGATTCCTGGTCAGCAAGGAAGCCGGAAAGAGCCAGATTCACTGACCAGTCTGTGGAGGAACCTCTGGGGCTCTCCTGAGGAAGCAGACCTGTCTGCCCAGGAGAAGCTTAATTAATTATTCTCTTAGAGGTCCTGGGTCATCTGATAAACTTAGGAGTTCTAAGACCCAGGGGGTCCTGCACACTCCCCATTTGGACTGGAGGTGTGATCTTGAGGGATAATACAGATAATTTCACATTTATATAGTGCTTAAAGGTTTGCAAAGTTGTTTTTATAATACAGGGTATCCCAGAAATCTGAGTGCTATTTTAAGCTATTAAAGCTAAAGCTTAGAACTTCACTAAATGGGAGATAGGTGGTTCAAGAACAAGGCATCCCAAAAGTCTTAACACTGTTAAAAGCTTAAAACTGCACTGGGACTCTTGTGACCCTCTAAATTATTTTACAGATGATGAAACTGAGGCTCTAAAAAGGCTGAGCAAGTAATTCATAATCACATGGTTTGTAAGTGCATGAGGTAGGATTAGACCCCAGTTCTCCCCATTATAAGTCCAGTGTCCTACCCACTATGCCACACTGCCTCCTCTCTTTTCTAATGGTGGTACTTAATGTAGGAGGAGCACTAGATTTGGAGTTAGGTGGGTGAAAGTTAAATAAATAAATAAAAGTGGTTGAGGATCCTGGCTTGACCCATTATTTGACCCAGAACAAATAATTTAATTTCTTTGATCCTTAATTTCCCCATCTATAAGAAAACCTACCTTCCATGATATGGTGAGGAGAAAATGAGATGATATTTGTAAAGTACTTTGCAAACCTTAAAAGTCCCATGTTAGTTATCACCATTATCATCATCGGTGGTGGTGGTGGTAGTAGTAGTAGAAGTAGTAGTACTAGTAGTAGTAGTAGTAATAGTAGTAGTACCATTTTATGAGCCACTTAGACTAGATGGGCTCTAAGATCCCTCTTAGTTCTTTTGGGCAGAAGTCGGAAATCTTAAGAATGAATTCACGAATTCATTCAGGAGAATGCAGGTTCTCCTATGATCCCCTATCTAGGCCTCAGTTTCCTCATCTGTACAATGAGGTTGAACTAGATGGTCCCCACATTTTAGAACTAACAGCAGCTGGCCATTTATCACCCAAGTTCACATCCATGACTTCATCCATCCTCACCTATGCCCTACAAGGCAAGTAGCACAACTATCATTAATCCCATTTTGCAGATGAGAACGCTGAAGCCCAGAGAAGTGATGTCACTTGTCTTAGTTCATCTATCATGCCAGCCAGGGAGTCAAAGCTTGAGCTTGGGGCTCCTTCCCCCCTCCTCTTGTGCACAGGGAGTTATGGGCAGGTAAATGAAGGTTGTTGTTCTGTGGGCCAGTATTACGCACTTAGTGGATTTCCTCTCAGATCCACACCCACGCCAGCCTATGTCGAGTGCCTACTGTCTTTGATGGGAAGTTTCACTTCCCCGTCAGAATTGGTCAGAGTGGCGCCCTTGGCTGGTATTGTCTTTCGAGCTCACTCTCGCCTATAATGTCTGGCTTCCCATTTTACTCACAAGAAACTGAGTTAGTTTTCATGACGCTACTGAGTGCAGAACCAGGATTTAACCCCAGGTCCTCTGGCTCCAAGACCAGTAGTCCTCATTTCCCTGACTTTCTTTAATCTTTCAGGTCACTTCATCGCCTCATCCCTGAAATGGAAGAATTAGCCTACGTCCCAGACTCACAGATTTGATGCTGCAAAGGGCCACAGTGCTCATGTAATCCAACCTCTTCATTCTACAGATGAGGAAGCAAAAGCCAGAAAGCTTAAGCAATGACTGGGATCACACGGGCTATTAGGAAAATGACAGAAGTGGGATTTGAACGCAGGTCCCCTGACTCCAAATTCAATGTTGTTTTCCCTGTACTCTTAGGGATCTTACATGATCCAGCTCTAAATCCTCTCATTCTACCATCTGGTAGGTGATGAGAGGAACTGGGATAAAGGGACAAAGAGAAACTGATATTTAGGGGACTAATGCTGTCCCTGTCCTGGTCCCTGTTCTGGGGAGAGGGCCTTGTGGAGAGAGAGCACAATGGGAAAATGTACAAAGGGAATTTTAGAAAACTCCCTTTTGATTACCCACTATCACTTGCCCCAGAAGCGGGGGTGGGGAGGGTATGGGGGGATAAGGGGGGAGAGAGTACCAATTCAATTCATTTAAATCAACAAGCAGCAAAGGAGTCTCCTGCTTTCGTAGTCTGTCTCCCTGTCTCTGACACTCCCAGCACTCACACCTCCACTGCTCTCTACACAGCCTCTGAACTCCACCATGCCCTCTCCCCTCCGAAATTTCAGGAAAAGGAATAAGACAGCAGGGTGCCCATTCCCCTCCTCTGCCCTAGCTGGGGGCTTTGCTGAAAAGCTAAGGGGAAGCAGCTGGAATCTCAACCCTCATTGTTTTGGATGGATCCCCCCACCCACCCTCCCCTCAGCTCCTTCCTCCCCTAGGGATCCTCTTCCTGGCAGATCTTGCTTAGTGCCCAGATTCCCAGCATTTCCGAGGGTGGGATATAGCGACCATGGGGGCATCAGCAAGGGCCTTCCTCGGCTCCTTGCCTGGGGGCGGGCCAAGGCCCTGGAATGTGTGTTTGGGTTCCTGAAGGGAGCTGCCCTCTGTCCCTAAGGAGACTCAGCGGTCCTCAGACTCTGGCCCCTCCCTTCCTCCTTTCTCTCTCCCTTATCCTCCCCCCTCCCAACTTCTGATGGGCTGTCTTTTCACTGGTGAGAGACCTCTGGGATAAACAATGGGCACGGCCTTTGATCTCATTAGCCACTATCCAAGACGAGACACCAGGAAGGCAGCTGGCTGGATAGGCTAGGAACTGAGGGAAGGGAGCTGTCCAGAGGTGGGGAGGGGGGCGGTGGCCTTCTCAGGCATGGGTGAAGGGAGCTGTCCAGGGGTAAAGTCTTGGTCTCCTGGGACTGGGGAGATTGTAGAGAGGACAGCAGACAAGTACTATCAAATCCATTATCTGCTAATGAAGGAGAGACCGTCTGGAAAATCCTAAAGCAACTGGATAATTTTTTTTAATAGTAAATACTATACATTGGATATAGATTATGAATTACATTAAGTGATTTTTCCCTCTGTCTGGCTAAGTCTATTGATCAAGATGAGTTTGCCTTCGCTGAGCAGAGAGTCTCAGGGCTGGGACAGTGAACTGGGGAATAAAATGTGCCACAAATAGGACACTTGTTGATAAACTAAGAGTACAAGCAAGAGTCAGTTTCACTCCCAGTTCTCTGTTCTCACAAGCGTAGCTCTAGTTGGTCGGGACAACAGGGTTCCAGGGAGGGCTGTTACCATCTCTGGTGTTCTCTTTCCCTCTCTGGGCTTTGGCTCCCCCCCCCCCCACTTTCATGAAGCCCTCCTTGACCATCTCAACCTAAATCAATGTCCCCCTCTTTTGAACTTTTAATGTCTGAGGGCTTTGGATACCTCATTCTGGCCCTTAATCATCGGATATCCTCTGGGGCTACTTTTTTATCGTATCAAGTTTGAGACTTTCTAATCATATCAATACCTCCCTAAGTAGGTATTAAACTACAAGAGGGAAGAAGCTACTTTGCATTGACCAGGGTATCAGATTAGGTATATGGTGAATTTAATAAATTCTTGTTGAATAAATGAATGGACAACCAAGGATCACTCTCTAAAGAGTGTTTTGAGATCCTGAGAAGAAAGACATCAGATTCCTCCTCAAAGGGTACTGACTGTCCCTCTGATCCACCCACCACCAGCTCTCACCTCCACTGCCCACAATAGGGGGTTGAGTCCAACTGACCAGAAAGTGAGACACCCAGGGATTTCCCCTTGGGGACTGATGCTTCTCAGGGGCTGATTGACAGAACCAGATGTTTCCTGCCAGATGTGCCAGTCCCGGTCACTAGAGTCTGGAGAATGCCAAAGAGAGGAGGTGGGATAGGAGTGGGGGAGGGGAGTAAAGAAGTTCTGTCATGCCCTGACAGCCCCCCAGTCCCAAGCCCAGACTCTAAACAGCACTTCCTCTCTCCCTTTGGCTGGTAGCCGCCCCAAAGCCCCTCCTCTAAGCAAACTCATTTCCTGCCTCCCCAGGTCACTCCCCGGGCTGGGCTGCTCGGGAGCAGCTCACTCCAGAGAGTGCCTAGCCTCTGGTCAGCTACCCC
Source organism: Notamacropus eugenii (assembly GCF_028372415.1). NCBI lineage: Eukaryota > Metazoa > Chordata > Mammalia > Diprotodontia > Macropodidae > Notamacropus > Notamacropus eugenii. Next base: position 479,138,437 of record NC_092872.1, on the reverse strand, counting down.
AGCCAGCCTTGAGGACAGAGCTCTCTCCCTCTCTCTTTCTCTCTCTCTCTTTCTCTCTCTCACAACCCCACTCAGGGTTCACCCTCCTCTGAGCCCCCGATATCATCCCATCTTTCCTGCCTCTTCCTCTATCTTCTCCCCCCCACACTTCCCCCACCCTTGAGAAGGCTGGAGCAGGGAAGCTGCCGGACCCCTTGCCTCTGCCCCTTTGGTCACAAGGACAACCCACGCCATCCAGCGAGGCCCCCGGCCACCTTACCCCTGGACACAGGATAAGGTCCCGAGGACAGACAGACAGAGGGACAGCATGGACGGAGCCTTCTACATCGCGATGTTCCTGACTGCTTGTGTCTTCAGCCCGGCAAGTAGGTGGCTCACAGTCCCCACGACTTGCCCCAGGACCCTTTCTCTCACCTTCTCCAGTAAAAGGCCTCTCTGCCACTAGGGAGTCCATCTGCCTTTGTTAACTGGTGGTTCTGGGGGCCCCATTTTCCCTCTCTCTTGGGCTAGAATCATTTGGCAGGGTCTCCTTATCCTGGGTTCAGGCCAGTCTCCATCTTCGCCTCCCTTCTAGTCTCTTGCTAGTCTCTTAGAACACAGCCAGAAAATGATGAGTAGAGCCCCCCATCTCTGAACCCTGGTCTACCTCTCCCCACTTGACCCACCCCATCTGGGAATACACCCGCCAGACTCATTCTGCTTCTCAGATAAGGAGAGCTCCAGTAACAGCCTCGTAGAAAGCGCTCCCTGAATCAGGAGAGTTGAGTTTTCATCCTAACCTTACCAACAAACTTGAGAAAGTGACTTCATCTATCTGGGATTCAGTTTACTTTGTAAAATGAGGGATATGGACTCCAGGATTTCTATGGATCTTTCCGGACCTACAGATCCATGCATGATTCTGTAAATAGTTTCCCAGTGATTCTTCAGACTAGATGATTTCCTGGGCTCTTCCTGTCTTTAAGAGTTTGATAGGGAGAAACTGAGGTGGGTTTTTGCTTTTATCAGAACCTTTCCCCCATCTCATTTCCTCCCTCTGCCCCCTACATCCCCAGGTAAAGATAATAGTGGCTTAGAGGCAGAGGTGTATTCAGGCTGATACCAGTTCCTAAGACCTAGGTCCTGGAGTCCCACTCCTGAGGGAGGGAGAGGAGGAGACCAGAGTCTGGGGACCATAGGCCTTTGCCTCTAGCAGAAGGGATGCCCTTCCCTCCACATATTCCACAGTTAGTGTTTCCAGCTCCCAAGTTAGGGATGATTGAGGCTCTACTCATATGGAAGACTCTAGCCCTATACTTCACCTCATGTACAATCTGGGACGGCTGACCAGGGGAGTCTGGGGACTATAATACGGCTCCTTCAGGATGGGGTTAAGGGTTGAGAGTAAAGGTGGCTTGGCACCTTCACAGTGTAATGAACCTGAGACCCAGGTGCTCGTTCTGATTCTGTTACTCAGAATTGGTATGATATTGGGCAAGTAGCTGTACTTCCCTGGGTCTCAGTTTCCATCTCTATAAAAAAAGGAGGAAGTTGGACCAGCAGGGTTTCAAAGTATTCTTCAGCTTTACCACGCTATGTCCCAAGACCCAGAGTAGGTGTAATGTTGTGTTGTAAGGTGCTTTTCAGCTGTGACATTCCATGTTCTAAGGTCATGTTCAGCCCTAATATTCTATGATTCAGTGAAACCAAGAGGTTATGTTCACCCCAGGGTCACTTGAGATTGTGCCTGGCTTTTCCATTTCCCATATTCTCGAGACTTTCCAGAAATCTGCGGAAGGGATAGGAGAACTGGGAGACCCTAGGGAGGACCTCCTGCAAAAACTGCTGTATGTCTTTGCATTGCTGGAGCCCCTACTTGGAAAGAAGCAGAGGCTTCAGAGAAAGCCAGTAGTCTTCCATGAATTACACTATATAGCTCCATATCCTCCCTCATTCTCCCTTCTCCCTCCCTCCTGCCAAGGAACTTCTCTTGTAGGCCCAGATCTCTGGATGTTCCTGGGTCGTGGGATCAGGGGGCCATGGACTAAATTCTGACTTCTCCCTTCTGTGGGGGTGGGTGTTTGAGGCAGGGAGAGTTTGGTCCAAGAAGCCCAAGCAGAAGGTGTCAGGAACACTCTGAATTCTCCAAACAGAGGAGAAGGGGATTTAGAAAGAAAGAAAATCAGCAGAGTTCATCCAGGAGTCAGGAGATAGCAAGGGCTGCCAGACCTTTCCTAGGTCTGTCCCTGATCACTTGGGAGATACTACAGTATCTTACACTATTTGAGTTCCCAGGTACATCATAGATCATCTGGCCTTGGACTTCAATACTTACCAATGCTCTCTGGACCTCAGTTTCCTCTTCTGTAAAAGGGGAATAATACTTGGAGGGCTTTTCAAAGTGCTTTGTAAACTTTAATGTATCCTGTAAAGGTGAGTTTTCCTCCTCCTCTTCCCATTATTTTATATTTAACACTTTATAGATGAGAGACCTGAAGCCCATACAGGGTAGTGACTTACCCAAGTTCCCACAGCAAGTCAGTGGCAGAGCTAAGATGAGAGATGGAGGCCACCCAACTCCTGCTCCAGGTTCTTTCCTACTCCCTCTGGCTGCTTCATTTTGGAGCAAATTTTTGACCCATTTTGTGTTTTTCAATTGTATAAACTGTACAAATTGTATTTACTGGGACAGTTTCTGGTTTGTATCCTATCAGAGTAGGATGCATGCAAGGAAAGTGGATTTGTACATGACTGCCTGGCTGATTGTCTGTGCTGGAGGGTGCGGGGATGAGCCCCAACAGAGGTCTTGTCAGCTCTGTTCTTAGGGGCTACGTTCAGGGCCTGGAATCCTGCTCCTTCTCCTCAGGGTGGTTGATTCTTCCTTCAGAGAATCCATTTAGTGGAAAGAGCACAAGATTCAGAGTCCAAGGATTTGAGTTTCAATCTTAGTTCTGCTTCTTGCTGTCCGCCTTTTGGGGATTCAGTTTCCTCTATCAGTAAAATGATAGGGATGTACCAGGGTCTCTGCCAGCTCTATGATCTCATCTTCAACTTTAGGGAAAAAGGTAGCTTTGACCAGCAAGGTCAGGGGACACATACACACATACAGTCAGCCTCTGGAAAGGCTTGGTGTCTTGGGAGAATGTTGAGATGATAATTTTTCACATTTCTATGGTGTTCAAAGGTTTGCATACATGTTCCATATAGGATATCTCCAGCCTGACATAGTGAATCAAGAGCTGGCTCCTGAGTCAGGAAGAGCAGGATTTGAGACCTACCTCTGACACTGTGTGACCCTGGACAAGTCACTTACCCCAAGCAACTCCCTAAGTCTTGAAGTGACCAAAGTGTTGCTGATTTGCATTGGCATGAGGAGTCTCCTCATTGAGAATTCTCTACGTTGATAAAATTGCACACCTGGAGCATAAAACCCTCCAAAGATTTAAAGGATTCTTCTCTCACAATGCCTTGGGAGCTAGATAATACAAGTATTCTGGATAGGAACTAGACTTGTGATTCCGTTTGTACAGGGAGCTATATTTCTGTGTAGTATATAATATTGTATATACACTATAGATGTATATATAGGTAAGGAAACTCCTTCTGCCAGTAAAAATCAACCCCTCCCTAGGCCCTAGGGCAGACATGTGCCTGCCCCTTAGCCACATGCTGCCTACAACACTGCATCGAACTGGGTTAGAATGTAACTGAGAAATATTTAACAAAATAAATTAAACTACAATATGACAAAGGTATAAATCAACATGTAGCTGGCAAGCCTGTTTCTTTTGGAGTTTTACACCACTGGCCAAGAGTCCTTAAAGGGTCAAATGACTTATCCAAGGTCATATAGCCAGGGAGAAGCAGGATTTGAACTAAGGTCTTTCCTGCTTAGAGGCCAGTTCTCTATTATCTATGCTATCTTATTTCTCAAGTACTTTTATTCCCATCTTATACATGAGGAAACTGAAGCGGAGAGGTTAGTTACTTACTAACAAAAATAACATGTTTATAGACCTAGCACTGTGACCTGGGGTTTAGGGTGACCTGGTTGGGTCAGCCTGGGCTAACCCAAAAGAGATTAGAAGGGGTCAGTACAGAGGACCAGGGCCAGAGTCCTTGGAGTCAGCTTCTTGCTCATATTCCCAAACCCATTCCTCATCTAAAATAAGAATCCATAGCAGGGACAGGCGTCAGGGTCAGATTTCTTCAGAACAGGGCTTCTTAACCTTTTTCTTGAGGCAACTCGGTGATGCCTCAGGGAGGCAGAGAGATATACAGGTAGAGTTCTGGGCCTGGGGTCTGGATAGATCTGAGTTCAAATCTAGCCACAGACACTAGGTGACCCTGGGTCAGGCATTTTATCTCGATTTGCCTCAGTTGAGGCATAACAGAGGGATAACAATAACACCTATCTCCCAGGGTTGTTGTGAGGATCAGATGTGATAATAATTAATTATAAAGCATTCAGTACAGTGCCCAGCACATAAGAAGTGCATATACATGTCAGTTATTATTTTTATTATGAGCCCTTTCTCCGAATAACATTTTAAAAAGAATCACAATAGAAAAAATGTTAAATTTTAAATAGAGGGTGGTGAAAATAAAGATATATTTTTTTTCCCATCCAAGTTCACAGATCCCCTGAAATCTAACAGCCGTCGCCATCAATCTGAAAGAATCTGAAATACTTTTTGTTGGGGGTGGGCAATGGGGAGAAACCGATGTCCTAAGCCACCACCCCTGGACATTCTTCAACGTGGCTTAGATTCCTAGGGATCCAGGGAGATAGTTTCAATCTGGTGTCATTCCAAAGGGAAGAGCAGAAAACTTGTAGAATATTCTCTGGCCTTCACTTGCCTGTTTCGCATGATCTTTGTCTCCTCCGCACTGAAGAAGGGACCACGGAGGTCATTTAATCCAATCTCCATATTTTACAGATGAGGATGCTGAGGCCCAGGGAAATTGAGTGACTTACCTAAGGTCATGTAGGCAGTTAAGTGGCAGAAACAGCATTTAAACTGCCTTTCTATGCCAAATCTCCATGTTCTTTCCTCCATACCACCCTGCCCCATCTCTCTGCTCTCTCCAGCCCAGGATCCCTAACTTAGTATCACAGAATTTGGAAATGGAAGGATACTGAAGATCATCCTGCCCTCTCATTTTATAGGTATGAGGTAAGGGAGGCAGGGCTAGACAGCATTTCATTCACAAAAGATGACGCCATGAACAGCAAGCTCGACATCTATTATAAAAGTTAATGATGTGACGTGGTGGTTAATAAGGCCAAAAAGACCAAGAAAAGTGACAGTCCCATTGTATTCCCTATTGGTCAGAACACACCTGAACAATTCTGGTACCACATTTCAGGAAGGACATTGACAAACTGAAGGGGAACTTTGAATTAGCTTCCCATTCATTACATACAAGAGTCAGTTGAAGGAAGTTGGCATGCTCAGCCTAGAGAAGATTTATGAAGTGAAATATCTCAAGGGTCACAATGTAGAAGATGGATCAGATTTCCTCGGCTCCAAAAGTTAGAGACATAAACAGTTAAGTGGAAGCTGTGGGGAGGTAGATTTTGGCTCTATGCATGCGGAAAATTTCTGGCTATTAGAGTCACCCACAAATGGACTGGGTGCCTTGGGAGGTATGGGATCCCCTTCACTTGGAATATTTAAAGACTCGAAGATACTTTGGGGGTATTATGGCGATGATTTCTGGTCAGGTATGGGTTAGATTGCAGATACAACATAGGAAAGTGAGGCCCAGTTAGGTGAAGCAGTTTGTCCAAAGTAACATGGAATGGTAAGTAGCTGAGCTAGGGATTCAAATCCAAATCCTCTAGTTCCAAATTCACTGTCCCCTTCTAGTCTGACCTCTCCATCAGTAGGCCACAGTGAGTGTTTTCTATGGACTGAGAATGTTAGAGCTTGAGGAGACATTGGAAGTCATTGAGTCCAACCTCATCTTTGTACAGAGGGGGAAACCAGGGCCCAGACAGGAGACAAGACCTGCTCTAGGTCACACAAATTATTGACAGAACCAGCCTGAAACCTATCTGCTGCCCTTTTCCACTAGACCTAAACCTCTGTCACTTTTTGGTTTATTTCTCCATATGTCTTCTCCCTGGGACACATTAGTTTATGGAGGGTTCAGTCCGGTTCAAACATCGACAGATCTCAAAGCACCATTACCAACACTCTTCTGTCTCCAGTCACCCCACTTGCTGGCTGGCTCTTTCCCATAGAAGCCTCCTCCCTCAGACCTTTCGTGTTTCCCTGGTGCCTGCCTAATTGTGATTACGCTTTGTTTTGATACCGTCCCCCCTGGCTGGCCCCACTGGCCATGGGGAGACAGGATGGGGCGTCACACTCCCTTCTGTCTCCCCATTCTCGTCTGTGGCTGGGAGGAGGAGGGGGAGGGGGAGAGAGCAGGCATTCGAAAAAGCCCCAAAGGACCAAAATAAACGGGTGCTTATCTGATCTCCCAGCTGGCCCTGTTATCTGATCATTACATAATGCAGTCCAGCTGAGCCTCTCCTTGCTGATAGAATAAGGGCTTGGGAAGGAGGGATGAGAAGAGAGAGAAAAATGTTAGTTATTTTTTTCACACTTTACTAGCGATCAAATAATTACCTTCATTCCTAGAAAGGATGTGTCCGTCAATTGTCCCGTGATACCTCTCATCGTCACTGTGATTTCCCAGACCAGTCCAGCTCCCCTATTTGTACTGTCTTCCCCACTGGAATGTGAACCTCCTGAGGGCAGGAATAGTCTTGCTTCTTCTGTGCCTGTATCTCTAGCACTTAGTACAGTGCCTGGCACAGATGCTTTTTTGCTCATTCATTTAGAACACTTCTAGATTTACAGAATCTCAAGAATTGTAGTGTTGGAAGATTCTCTCTTAAAGGACAACCATAGAGATCAGAAATCTTCTTGAGTGGCCTGTGGCATGTTAATGTGTGTTAGTCTTGGGCAGTAACTTCAAAGCACCAGGGTGGTGCCCAATGACCTTGTCCCCAGTTATCCTCCCTTTGGTTACTGACACGCAAGATGGTGCCTGTGCTGCTGGTGAAGAGATGGAACTCTTCCTAGAGGGGACCTCATATAGGATAGACCTATATCCAAAAGTCTATATTCCCTGGGACAGAGAAAAGGGACCCGGGGTTGGATGAAAGAGAGTCTAGGGGTCAATAGAAGGTTCCTCTTACCCTCATCCCCCCTACTCCTCCCCCTTTCAATCAGGCTGGCTTCTGTTCCCCACCAAAGTCCATCTTTGATCTCGAAGAAAACAGGAAGTGAGCAGGACAAGATGGAGACACAAACTTCCAAACAGTCTCCCCTTCTCCATCCTCCTCCTCCGGGCTCTGCGCATTCCTCAGGACGAGGTGTAGGGGGCCTGCTTCCTCTCCCCTTCCATGCCTGGCAGAGTAAATTTCCACTCTCTTCCCTCCCAGCTCAGAGCTTCCTGTCGGCCCCAGTGAGGGGAGGCCCAGAATGTAGTCCGGTCATCCTCCTATTTCCCTCACTCCCTGGTATCATGGGATCATAGAGCTGAGAGCTAGAAAGGACCTTAGACATCATCGAATTCACTCCCTCCTCACCTTTCAGAAGAGAACATTGAGACCCAGAGAAGGCAAATTACTTGCCCAAGGTCACAGAACTAATTAGCAGAACTGGGATCAGAGCTCCCAAGTGTCCCCTAGGGTTGACTCTGAATCCATTAGTCCCCTCCTAGACCTTTTAAGTTGGAGAGGCCTTTCCAGATCATCTTTCAGCTTCCTCATTCTACAGATGGGGTAACAGAGAAAGAGGTGAAAAGTGATTTGCCCAAAGTCACAAGCAGGAAGTGGCAGGACCAAATCTGGAAGCCAGGATTCCTGGCTCCTGGTCCTGGGACCTTTTTAATTTAGCACATAACAGTACCTTTAAATGACCAGGCCAGATGTTTTCAATGATTTAAATAGTCAAAAAACAAGTACTGGATTAGTTATCTTTTTAGCCCTCAGAGAACAGAAGACACACTTTCTTCCCCCTCATGTTGGCAACGGACACACACACACACGCACGCACACGCACATGCACACGCACACACACGCACACGCACATACATCCTCCTCCTCCTCCTCTCTGCATTTTCCCCACCCACTGTCAATCCGTTATATAACAAACATGTATCAAGTGATTACTATACATGGGAAATGCAACTACAAAAACCAAAGCTTGCCAAGAAGCTTCCATTCTCTCCTGTGAGCTCTGCTGACTTGTGGGGAGAAGGGACGACCCTAGAAACCCAGCCTCTGACTGTGCTCAGCATCTCTCATTTATAAAATCAGATGATTTGGACTAAATGACCTCAGGTCCCTTTACACTCTAGTTATGTGATCCAAGTATGCTAGGTTAGCACACTACAACAATTCTTTTCCTCAGGCAAGACAGGGGTGTTTGGGGAGTGGGGTGGGGACAGGGACAGGATACCTATCTGTCATTCTGGGGCAGGCATCTGGTTGACACATGGGCAGGGCCACTGGGGCAGGGCCTGGAATTGTAACTGTCCAGCCAACTGTAGTTTGGTAGGTATAACTGTAACTGGAGTGCCCCACCCTACTTCTGGCCCACAGTAGTGCCAAGTTAATAGAGTATCTATATGAGGAGGCATCCCTCCACCCCTGATTTCTGTTAGCTGAGCTCTGGAAGACTTGACAAAAGCACACTTGGAAGGACTCAACAGTTATCCTCAACATCTTGTTAGCACCCAGCAGAAAAATTGAGGGTCCCACCCTAAACTATCTCTACCATTTAGTGGTGTCAGAAGAGGCAGTGAACAGCCTCTGCAATGCATCATCCTTAACAACAAAGATTTAGTTCTCCAGTAGGCACTGGAATATGCACTCAGAGGGACACCAAGGTACAAAGGAAAAGTCCAATGCATCGGACAGAACCCAGGGCTTTTAGAGGAGGAAGGAACGTTGAGACCACATAAGGTTACCCCTTCATTCTCAAGATGAGCCACCAGAAGCTCCAGGAGTTGTGTCTTGTTGGAAGTCACAGAGCTAGCTAGAAATGGCAGAGTTAGGAGGAGACTATCAGTCTCTGTCACCAAACCCTGGGCCCAGCATGATCATCAGACTGGTCCCATAAGAGAGCATGGATTTCTTTTCTCCATCACATTTAGTTTTAGTTTTAGGTTTTTTGCCCAGCATGACTTAATAGTCAGCTGGTTTGGAATCTAGTTAAAAGAGACTTGACATAAGCAATGTCTCTAGGAAAGAACAAGTTTGGGACTTGGTGCTCCCCTAGGAAGTCTTGGGGGTGGCTGGGGGGCCTCCAAAATAGGGACATGGTGTGACCAATCCCATGGTAGGAAAATGGGTCAAATTCTATTCTCTCCTTGGTAGCCAATCGTGGCATTTTTTTCCAGCATAACCACCCTGATCTCTTATCTCCCCACATTCCCTGCCTCTGCCACTTCTCTCTGCTATGCATGCTCCCACCTTTCTTTCCCCTTCTGAACCAGGCACCAGGCCCTCAGGGGAGTCATGGCCTAACTGCTACCTTTGCATCTACAGCAGCTGCTGCTAAGATGCTTTTGTGAAACCTCATCTAGCACACCCACCCCTTTACCCCCCAGATCATCCCTCACCTTGATGGCAGAGGGCCTGGGATATGGTCACACAAGATAAGCAAACATTTCTTTGTTGCTGTCCTTGCTCAGTTGTGACCCCATTTGGGGTTTTCTCTGCAGAGACACTGGAGTGGTTTGCCATTTTCTTCTCCAGCTCATTTTACAGATGAGGAAACTGAGGCAAACAGGGTTGAGTGACTTGCCCAGGGGTCATCTAGCTACTAAGTGTCTGAGTCCAGATGAACTCAGATGAACTTCCTGACTCCAGGCCCAGCACTCTATCTACTGCACCACCTAGCTGCCCAAGCAAACGTGAATGGTTTGCAAATATGCATCAGAGATCTCTTTACATCCTCTTCCTCTTCCCCTTCTTCCAAAGCCACCCCTCTTCAGGACTTCCTTATTACTGTCACGGGCATCACCATCCTTCTAGTAGCTCAGGGTAGTGATCTGGCCTCATCTGTGCCCCTCACCCTCTCTTATCCTACACAGATGCCAAATTATGTCATTTCTTCCTTCCCAACATCCTCAGCATCTGGAATTTGAGCTCTGTTCTCTCTATTTCCAGAGTTCCCTTCTCCCACAGCTACCGTCCCAGTTCAAACACTTGTCACCTTTCTCCTGGACTATTACAATAATCTTCCGGCTAGTCTCCCTAACTTAAATCTCTCCCTCTTCCAATCTCGTGACTCTTCAGTCACTGCTCTGTGCTCAATCAGCTCCGGTGGCTCCCATTGACTCTAGAACTAAATATCATTTCAACTTTATCTCTCACTCTTTTTCAACTTGTATTTTTATAAGTTTTATAATGTACATAGTTACTAGAACAGAAATATACTAAATAATTTATAAATATGTAAATGTAGAAATATTGAAAGTATACGCTCAAAATTTGTTTATTGTTTTTATTGATGAGGTACATGACCGAAAAAGTTCAGAGGTCTTTTTGGAAAAAGCTCTAGACCCAAAATGAGAAACTGAGTCACTTCCTTCACCTTTGGCCTTTCTGGGTTTTGATGGCAACATTTACCAGATATTTAATAATTGTGATTTAGGCAAAAAGAGAGGCCAAGGTGATATATTGGATAAAGAGCTGGCTTAAGTTTCTGGGGAGTCTGAGTTCCAAGTCTCACTGCTCCCAGATAACTGACCATCTGACCTTGGACAAGTCATGTAATCAACTGTCCAAGCCTTGTTGCAGAGCAGATGAGGATCTACATTGGTGAAAGGAGTTTCCTTATTAGGAGTTCTCTAGTGAGTTCCCAGTGAAATCCCAAGTCCAGTCCACATGCAAGGCTCTGGATCGTGGATGGTTTTGTGAACTGGCATTAGAGGTTCTATTCTATTCTATTGCCAGTTCTGTTACTGATTGAGCTGATGATGACTCTCCTTAACCTACAGGGCATTTTTATTCCTTCTCAGGTGTCCTCAGGACCCCAGCGAATAGGTGAGAAGAGGGAAGAACTACCTAGTCCCAGAGATGGAAACTTCCATTGCCCCTTATGGGTTACAGCACTCAAGACTAAGAAACTAAGTTATAATTTTCTCAAGCCTGGTGCTCTGTGTTCTGGGTCAACCATCGGGCTGCCACAGCCTGGGTCAGTCACACATCCTCAGTCATATACTCACTGAGTTGTGATTTCCTGACACCAGTATCTTCCTTTAATCATAGTATTCATTTTAGTAATTTAGGAGAAACAATACCCCCTTGCTTATCACTTTACCTACCATCTTCTCAATGTAAGGCATGAAGAAATGGTCAACAGACTCAGAATTCCAGGACCTAGCCCCTGATGTGGAGTGGGGGGGAAGAGGAGAGGGGAGAGAAGAGCACGGGCATTTCTTTTTTAAAATAGTATTTTATTTTGTCCAGTTACACAATTTTTAATGTTTATTTAGAAAAAGTTTTTGAATTTCAAATTTTCTCCCTCCTTCCCCTCTAAGGCAGTAAACAATTTGATATAGGTTATATATGTGTAATTATATAAAACATTTCCCTATTAGTGATGTCATAAAAGAAAAAACAGACTAAAATGAAAAAAAACATGAAAAAAACAAAGTGAAAATAGTGCTTCCCAACCACCTTGTACGGTATATACTATTATGATCTTTTTTACATGAAAGAAACTGAGGCAGATAGAGGTGAAATGACTTGTGTAGGATCACACGACTAGAAGTCCTGTGAGGCTCAGTGTGGACTCAGGCCTTCATGACTCCAGGCCCAGTGTGATATCCACTGCCCCACCTAGCAGATCCGAATTGTGCATTACAGTCATGTAATAAAGAGAGTCCTAATCCCTCGCACCATTGAAATGCTACGATGAGTGATTTGAAGAGCAGAAAATACTATCATATCCAGCTTCTTACGTGCTGACCCTTACAACCCTCTTAGGTAAGCAGGGGAGAGAGTTTGAATCCATTTTACAGAGGTGAAAAACAAGCCTCATTATGATGAAACAACTTGCCCAAAGTCATGAGACAATGACTTGTCCCAGATGTCAATATTGGGGGTGGAGGGTCTGGATCTCAATGTCCCCCTACCTGATCCCTAGGGGTTGTGAGGAAAATCAGACTGAGGGGAAGGGCAAAGGAGTAGTGCTGAGTGTGGAAGAAGGGGAAAAGAGGCAGATTATAGGTCTAAAGCTAGAAAGGACCCTAGAAGTCACTTAGTTCAACCCTCCTCGTTTGATAGATGAGGTTAAGTAGGACCTGAAGAGATTAATTGACTTGCCTAAGAAGTACACAGTGGTAGAAAAGGATCCGAAGCAGAATTCAAACCCAAGTCCTCTGATTCAAGAGTCAGCACTCATTCTGCAATATCACATTGTCTCCACACCTAGGCTGTCTATTCCACTGGTGAATGAACTGTCCTTGGGGCCCATCCTACCTCTCCCCCTTCCTCTCCTCATCTGTTTTGCCTGTGGATAAAAAAGAGATCCTTTGTTATGCTTCTCAGTCAGAACTGGGACTAGAACCTGAGCTTTCTGACTCCTGCTCCAGGACCTTTTCCACTTTGAAAGCAGGGTCTATAGTCCCCCAGTCATCCCAACCTTCTTCCTCCTCCATCTCTCCCTCCTTGCCCAGATTAGGACACTGACCCTAAAGGTGACTATGTATGTTCCCAAACAGGTTCTCTGGAGAAAGCTGCCTGTGACCTGGAACTCCCAGACTCTGAAACAGGAAAGGTGATATACACCACAAATCAGGTCTCCCAGGGTTGTCTGGGTCAGAAATCCCCTAATTCTGCCCAAGAAGTCCATGTCCTCAACCTGAGGTTTTCAAAGGTGAGTGACTCCTTGCCCAGCTGTCTACAGGGCCGGCTATTACAGCCTGCTCAAGGGAAGTCTCCCCCAACCTGACACCTTCTCTCAACAGTAAAAAGAACCTTGAACAACTATTACTGCCAGGCCTTGATGCCCTGGGGTGAGGGCAGTGCCATGGACATCTTACAGAGAACAGGGTAGTTCTTTCTAACCAAGATACCCATCAGAAATTCGTTTGCAAATGTGTAAATTTTCCTCAATTTTCTGAGTGCTATCTTCAACTAAATGGGTTTCTTTGTGGGCTGATTGGGGCTGGTAAAGCCAAATGACAGGAAATCAATCAACAGGCATTTATTAAGCACCTATATGTACCAGGCATTATGAAATGCAAAGACAAGGGAAACAGTTCTTGTCCTTGATAGATAGACAGACAAAAGACTGATAGACAGACAGACAAATGGATGGATGGATGGATGGATGGATGGATAGATGGATGGATGGATGGATGGATTGGTGGATGGATGGGTAGGTGGTTGGATAGATAGTTTGAATGAACATCTATTAGCACTTACTTTGCACCAGGCACTGTGCTGAGCACTAGGGATACAAATACAAGCAAACAGGACAGTCCCTACCTTTAAGAAGCTCACATTTTAATGGGGGAAGACACAGAAACATTGATGGGGAGTTTTTGCTCAGCATTCATTCCCTTTTAATCTTGGAGCTATAAGTATGTGATGACAAAAATGAAAAAGTCCCTGTCCTCCAGGTTCACCCATTTCAAGTCTGCTAAGGCTTTTTGCAGCTCTGAGTCCTATGATCCTCTCTGGGACTCAGGGCAGGGACCCAGTTGCTTCCCTCCAAGCAAGATACAGAAGGAGCAATGATTGGCCCCAGGTTCCATAGTCTGTGAGAATCCTTAGCCTTTGACCTTTCCTGACCTGAGGCCTCCTCTATAGCTCATACTCCAAAGGAGAGAGAATTTCTCTCATGGAGTCTGGAGATTCCCTAAAGTCATGAGTTTTCCATATGTGGTCTAGTACAAGTCCTTGGTTAAGGGGTCCCCTCTGGGGTAGGCAGTGTGGCAACTTCAAGGAGATGAACCACCAGGAGATGGGCCACCAGGAGAAGCCACTACTGGCGGGCCTGGCTTTCCTATCTCTGATAGTTCTGGGAAGCTTCTTGTAGGAGCAGGGGCAGGAACAAGCAGAGGGGCAGGGCTCTGTTAAAGGTGTCCACCACGTCATATCATGACCCACAGGATACAGGAAACCACTGTCCAGTGTCTCACAGGTTCCAGTCGGGCCCCCTGTTTTGAACTGTGATAAGACAGCTTCAGAATAAACACTCCTCAGAAACCCAGGCCAGCAGGACTGATTCAGCTCTTACGTAGATTCCAGTAGCTCTTATCCCTTAAACAACATAGGCTGGAAATGCTGAGATTTGAGGATTTTCTGATTAATAAGACAGTGACTCATTCTTGATGACAATGGCCAATCCTGTCACAGACCAGGGAAGGCTCCTTCCAGTCCTTGGGTAAGGGAGTGGGGGGTTCCTGCCACCTCCCCTGGGGCCAACTGGGGATATGAATAGGGAGGCACTAACCCTGTGATTTCTCTGGTATAGGGAACTCCCAGGTGAGGACACTTCCCCTACCAATACAGATGGGCACTTTCTCTGTAACTCTTAGAGTTATATAGAGAGCCAAGCGGTTGAGTGATTTGCCCAGAGTCACATATCCATTTAAAATTTTTTTATATTATCATTTATTTATTTTTAACATTCATTTAAAATTTTTTTGAGTTCCAAATTCTCCCTTTCTCTCCACCCCCTCCTCCACCCACTGAGAAGACAAGCAATGTGTTATCTATTACACATGTGAAGTCATGCAAAACGTATTTCTCCATATTAGCCATGTTGCAAAAAGAAAAGTAAAAAGGGAAAAACCATGTTTCGAAATGCACTCAGACTTCATCAGTTTTCTCTCTGGAGATGGATAGCATTTTTCCTCACAAGTCCTTCAGAATTGTGTTGGGTCAGTACAGATCAGAGCAGCTAAGTCTTTCAGGGTCGATTATCATTACAATGTTGCCGTTACTGTGTACAATGTTCTCCTGGTTCTGCTCACTTCATTTTGCATCAGTTTATATGTTTTCCCAGGTTTTTCTGAACTTATCCCTTCTATCATGGTCTTATAGTACAACATACTAGTTGTTGTTGTGTAGTACATTCCACCATAATCACATGCCATAGCTTATTCAGCTGAGAGGCATCCCCTCAGTTTCCAATTCTTTGCCACCACAGAAAGATTTGCTATAAATATCTATATACATACAGGTCCTTTTCCTTTCTGTTTTTGATCTTTTTGGGACACAGACCTAGTAGTGGTACTGCTGTGTCAAAGGGTATGTAGTTTTCTAGCCCTTTGGGCATGGTTCCAAATTGCTCTCCAGAATGGTTGGTTCACAATTCCACCAATAATAAAGCCATTAATTATTAGAGGCAGGACCTGAACCCAGGTCTTCCAGGCTTAGAAGTTAGTTCCCTAACTATGACTAGCTGCCGGCTGGTATAATAGCAATAATAGTGATAAAATAATTGCTAAAAATAAGTTAGCAGTTATATATAGCACATGAAGGTTTGAGAAATATTTTTTACAAATATTATCACATTTAATCTTTACTACCAGTGATATTAAACTGAAATAGAAACAGTAACCACTAATTGATGCATAGAGATACTTGTGGGCCTTATATTGATTTGATTGTTTTGTTATATTTTTATTTGTTTTCATAAATATTTCCCAATTTCATTTTATTCTTAAAGAGGCTGTGTTGGGCACCTCTGTTCACAACAGTTCTGTGAGGTGCTATTATTTTCCTAATTTTATAGATGAGGAAACTGAGGCAAGCAGAGGTTAAGTGACTTGCCCAGGATCACATAGCTAGTAAGTGTCTAAGGCTGGATTTGAACTCAGTCTTCCTACTGACAGGTAGAGTGCTCTATCCACTTCGACATCCCCTTACATTGTGGGAAGTATCCGGGGCCATCTCCAGTGTCCTGATCTTTATCTTGACTCCAGAGGACAGAGTGAGATGTGACTTTGCACAGCCCTGCCTTACTTATGTCTAAGTCACTTGAAAGTCAAGACATCACCTTCCTGATGACATGGTTGTCTTCCAGAATGAAGGACGAACAGTGACAATGTTCCCACATGTGACCTCATCCTCACAATGACCCCAGTCTGAAGGAATGGGATTATTAGAGGGGATTCATATTATTCTGTTGGGCAGCTAGGTGACACAGTGAATAGAGGGCTGGGTCTGAAGTCAGGAGGACCTTTGTTCATATCTGACCTCAGACACTTACTAGTTGTGTGACTCTGGACAAGTTACTTCACCCTGTTTGCCTCAGTTTCCTCATCTGTAACATGAGCTAGAGAAGGAAGTGGCAAACCACTCCAGTATCTTTGCCAAGAAAACCCTGAATGGGGTCGCAAAGAGTCGGACACGATGAAACAAGAGAATGCCAAGTGGGGTCACGGGGAGTTGAACATGAGTGAAAATGACTGAACAACAAAATATTCTACTAGAGCAGGCTGCAGGAGGCAGTACGGACAGTGCATAGAGCGTTGGCCTTGGAGTCTGGGAGACCTGCATTCAAATTCAGCCTCAGACACTTACTAGCAGGTCAAGTCTCTTAATCTCTCTTGGTCTTAGTTTTCTCTGATAAAATGAAGATAATGCTAGCACCTACCTCCCAGAGGTCTTGTGAGGACAAAGTGAGGGGATATTTGTAGAAGACTTTGCAAACCTTTAAGCATTATTTAATTGCAAGCTATTATTGTTATCATTACTTTTAATGTGTAAGGGGAAAGTTCATAAGACTACCTATGTAAATCACTTTGGAAAACCTAAAAACATCCCATGCATGTGAGCTTTTATGGTTGTTCCCATTTTTCTGATGAGAAGACTGAGGCCCAGTGAGGGATAGTGACTTGCCCCAGGTCTCACAGTGAGTCTGTGGCAGAGCAGGGGCTAGAATACGATGTGTTTCTTCCCTGCATTCTGTTACTTCTCTGGATGGTCAGATGAGACGGGGATCAGAGTCCTGGAGCTTGGTGAGCAACAGCTTGTTGGTGTCTGGGTTGGGGCTGACAGACAGTCGGCTCCTGTCTGGGCTTGGGCGGGAGGGGGCCTGGAAGGGGAGAGGGAGGAGGACCAGCCACATGGCTCCGCTCCTAGAAGAATTACTGGAAGCTGCTTTCTATAAGTGACTCCCAGTGTGCAGGGGACAGAGAGACAAAATTCCCTTTCCCGCAGTTGCTGGGTCCATCAACAATGGTCTCTGGAAAACACAGGCAATAAAAATAGAAACGGAGGCCCCACATGGCCCGGGGGTGGGGGAGGAGGAGGGAGGGAGGGAACCCTGGGGTCAGGCAGGGGCCTGCAGTCCTGGTCAGGGGCTCTCATTTTCCCTTCTGGAAGTCACATGAGCCTTACTGGGATCATGGCGGGGGGAGGGTAGGGATTGAGGAGGGAGACTTTTTGCTGCCAAGCATCTATCAGGGCTAGGCTCAAGAAACCCAGCACACAGAACCAACCTCACTGGCCTCTGTTTCAGTAATGTTTCACTCTTCATGGCTCCATTTGGGATTTTCTTGGCAAAGATACTGGAGCACTTTGCCATTTCCTTCTCCAGTTCATTTTACAGAAGAGGGAACTGGGTTAAGTGACTTGCCCAGGGTCACACAGCTAGGAAGTGCCTGAGACCAGATTTGAACTCAGGTCTTCCTGACTCCAAGCCTGGCACTCTATCCACTGTGCCCCTTAGCTGCCCAGAAGAAACCATAGATGTTCTCATATTCTTCAGGAGTTGTTTGAGACAGGGAGAGGTTAAGTGACTTGCCCAGGATCACACAGATAGCAAATGTCAAAGGCAAGATTTGTGCCCAGGTCTTCCTGACTCCAAGTCTAGCTCTCTATTCCCTGTGCCAAGCTGCCTCCATGAGAGTGCTTATGCCTGTACGAACGTCAATCCAGTACTGGAAAAAATGTGTCTCCTTTGCTCTGGAGATGCTCTATGCATCCTATGAAATGATTTATCTGCAAATAGTCCTGCTTTACCATTGTGTTTTCAAGTCTTATTCTCTTATTGTGAGCCTCAGTTTCCCTCTCTGTAAAATGGGGAACTGGTCCTTTCCAGTTCTTAACATTCTAGGATCCTATGCGCAGTAAGATCAACATTCTGCTATTGACTCTTAGGGATTTTCCCAGGTGACTTTTTCTAAAAATCTCCATAGATCTGTCCATGACAGAATGAGAGGAAGGAGTGACCTGATTGTCCTGGCCCCTGCACTGTCAGCAGAGTGTTCAGCCCTGGGGCGGAAAGACCACATTTCCCCAAATGTTGTTGGTGCCAAATTATGAACTTGCTACAACCGAGTTCATCTTGGTTGCTCTCACACTTCCAGAGGGAGTGGATGGGCCCCCCACTGAGTCCAGATGTCCAGAGCCCGCCCCAGTGCCTTGAGGGCCCTGTGCTGCTCTTCCTCCTCCCGCCCTGGCAGGCTCAGTGACCCCCCCGGACAGTGGACAGGCCTGATGCAGCCAGGTCTAATGCAGTCAGGGTTGCCCCAGTCTTCCATCTTGGGTATGCATATCCCCCTGGCATTGCTTTCCCTATCTCTTCTACGCTTGCTGAAATCCTTTCCCTCTTTCTCTCCACCTGCTCTGTCTTCCCTTCCTAAGAAGCCTTTCCTCCCTGCTCTAGGTCATAATGATCATGGAATCATAGCCTCTACAAGTCAGAAAGGACCTCGGAGTTCAGTTAAACAAACCCTCCCTCATCTACATACCTTCTCTCCACCCCCTAGCCTGTTACCACCCTGGTAAGATTCTCATCACCTCTCACCTGTCTCCCTGCCTCAAGTTTCTCCCTATGCCAATCCATCTTCTCTTCAGCTAACAAAGTGATTTTCCTAAAGTATAGGTTTAAATAAATAACACACCAACCTCTCTTTCCTCCTCCACCCCACTCAATAAACTTCAATGTCTCCCTATTACCTCTAAGATAAAACATAAAATCCTGGTTTGTTTTTTTAATTTAAAACCCTTCACAACCTGACCTCTTCCCACTTTTTCAATCTTCTTACACTCTACCCCACTCCATGCACTCTTATCATCTAGCTATAATGGCCTTCTTTCTGTTCCTCACACACACAATACCTCATCTCCCACCTCCATGCATTTGTACTGGTTATCCCTCTCCTCCATTCCATTTCTATAACACTTTGTCCCTTTATCTCTGCCTCTTAGCTTCCGTGGTTTCCCTCAAAACTCAGATCAAATGTTACCTCCATCCTTTGATCCTCCTTACTGAAACTTCACTAACTTTCCTCTGAGGTCATCTTCCTTGAGAACAGGGACTGTCTTTTGCCCTTTTTTGTATGCTCAGTGCTTAGCACGGTACCTGGCACCCAGTAAGCAGGCACTTAATAGATACTTACTGACTAACTAAATGTATATATTGTATATGTACATAGTTATCCACATTTTTTCTCCTTCATTAGACCTGACAGCAACTATTTTTTTTCCTTTCTTTGTATCCCTTGTGTTTAGCACAGAATCTGGCAACTAGGTGACTCAGTGGATAGAGAGCTGGGCCTGGAGTCAGAAAGACCTGAGTTCAAATGTGACCTCAGAGACTCACTAGTGCAAGTCATTTAATTTCTCTTTACCTACATCCACCAGAGAAGGAAATGGCAAGCCACTCCAGTATCTTTGCAAAGGAAACCTCATGGGGTTATGACAAGTCAGACATAAATGAACAACAAAAAGCACTTAATAAATGCTTGTCGATCTAATGTCTGACAACCCACTCATTGCAGAGAAATACCCTCTACTACATACCTGCCAGGTGGTGTCATCCAGCCTCCACTTCCAAGACCACCAGTTATAAGTAGGTGCTCTTGGAGGTAGGCTTTTCTGTTGTTGGGTAGTTGGAGATATTTTGTGTTGAGCTGAACTCTGCCTTTCTGACACTCTCATCCATTGCTCCTCATTCAGGACTCTGGGGCCAATCAGAACGAAACTGATAGCCCTTCCAGTATGGAAGACAGCTATCTTCTCCTCCTGGAGTGTTCTCCAGACTTAATAGCCCCAGTTCCTTCATTTCCAATCCCTCTTTGGCACATTTATGAGTTCACTCATCGTCCTGTTTTGTTCCTGAGAACCAGCCTCCAGCTTGGCAATGTCCTTCCCAAGGTATGGCACTCAGCTCTGTGCTCAGTGCCCCAGTTCTGAATCTTTCCTGCCCTTAATTCTAATTCCTCTCATGGTGCCATAAAAGTCCTCGTTTTTGTCTCTCTTAGAAAACTGAAATATCTGTGTGGGCAGGCCACATGCTATAGACTTCAGCATATACCCCATAGTGCCTGACACGGAGCCAGATGTACAGAAAGTTCTAAATATAGATCTGCTGATCGGCTTCAATATTAGTTCGCTATGCAAAATGGCACTTTAATCTTGGCAACCCAATGTAAGTGTGAGATAGGAACTGGACCAGGGGTATGCTGGAGCTGGAAAGCCGGTTGTTAAATTTTCAGTGTGAGTATGTATGCCTCAAAAGTCTTCCAATACTAAAAATCAGGGCTTGATTTATTGATTTGTTGTTGATCATTTTGATTTGTTTAGACTTAAGAAAGTGATGAAAAATGTTAACCTGCTAAAGGTGTCCTTTGTATACTTTCTCGCCCTTGGGGAGTCAGTTGTTAAACAGCACACCACTGAACTGGAGCTATGATTTCTGTGTATAGGGATTTTGAGGATATGGAAGTTCCCTCTACCGGTGCAGGTTGGCACCTCCTCTGTTGCTGTTTAGTTGATCAGTCATGTCCAATTCTTTGTGACTCCATTTGGGGTTTTCTTGGCAAAGGCACTGGAGTGGTTTGCCATTTCCTTCTCCAGCTCATTTTACAGATGAAGAAACTGAGGCAAACAGGGTTAAGCGACTTGCCCAGGGTCGCACAGCTAGTAAGTGTCTGAGGTCACATCTGAACTCAGGTCTTCCTGACTCCAGGCCCATCTTATCCACTGCATCCATTTAACTGCACCTTAGTTGCCCATAGGGATGGTTTCAGAAAAACCTGGACTTACATGAACTGATACAAAATGAGGTGAGCAGAACCAGGAGAACATTGTACACAGTAAAAGCAACATTGTATAATGATAAACTGTGAACGACTTAGCTACTCTGGTCAATGCAATGAGTCATGACAATTTCAAAGGACTCACAATGAAAAATGTTATCCACCTCCAGAGAGAGAACTGAACTCCATGCAACTGGAGCGTAACTGTTTTCACTTTCTTCATTTTTCTTGTTTTGTTTTGCAGCATTGCTCATGTGGGAATATATTTTGCATGATTTCACATGTCTAATTAACATAATATTGTTTGCCCTCTTCATGGGGGGAGGGGCTACACAGAGGGAGAGAATTTGGAACTCAAAATTCAAAACCATGAATGCTAAAAACATTTGGTTTTTGTGAAGAGTTGCCTAGAGCACTGATAGCTTTAGTGGCCTGTCCAACATCACACGGATAGTACATAGCAGGGAGTGGAGGGGGATCAAATCTGTGCCTTCCCACCAAGGCCAGTTCTCTACTGTATCACAGCTGCCTTTCATCATGTAGGGATTTTGTGATTACCTCCATTTTACAAGCCAGGTAAATGAGGCTCAGGGCAGTTAAGTGACCAAGGACATATAGTTTAATAAATGCAAAAGTCAAGACTTGAACTCAGATGTTCCTGGCTCCAAACCTAGTTGTGTTTAATCTCCTATTTGACAGCTAAGTGACCCAATGAATAGAACGCTGGGCCTGGAGTTAGGAAGGCTCATCTTCCTGAGTGCAAATCTGGCCTTAGACACTTGTTAGTTGTGTGACCCTGGTAAGTCCCTTAACTCTGTTTGCTTCCATTTCCTCATATATGAGATGAGCTGGAGAAGGAAACGGCAAACCACTCCAGGATCTTTGCCAAAAAAACCCCCAATGGGGTCACAAAGAATCGGACACAGCTGAAATAAGCAAGCAACAACAAAATTGCATGGAATTGGCAAATGCATTTTTATGTTCCAGTCTCCCCTCACCCCCACTGGGTATTACAGCTACACTGGGTATTAAAGCTTCAGAGATTCCCTCAGCCCATGCTCAGATCTTTGCCAGTGGAGTGACCTGAGACCTGAGAATTGATCCTCTGATGGACAGAGTAGGGCTCACGGATACCTAGGTTGTGCAGGAAATCATTGCATCTTCCTAACCCAAACACTCCACGTTATTTTACATATTTATTGAAGCGAGATCTGGTTGTAATGAATACTCAAAATAGCCCCAGAAAGTCTGAGGAGGGTGTAGAAGACTTCTCCCTTTGTCTCCACGTGACAGGGGGATTATGGGCTGGTTCCGTAGATGTTCATTTATTCATTCAACAAGCATTTCTTAAGCTCCTACTGTATCCAAGGCTCTATTCTTTGATGTAGTAGAAGCAAAGCAAAAAAAAGCCCCTGACCTCAAGGAATCTATATGTATGCATGTACACACAACGCATGCGTGTATGTGCAGATATATATGTATACACACATGTATACCTCAGAAATAGGCTTCAGATCAAAGCTATACAATGTGTGTATGCATGCACACAAGTATATGTGTGTACATGCATGTATGTGTATGTTGGTGTGTGCATGTATGTATGTTGTGTGTGTACTGGTGTATATATGTTGGTTGGTATGTGTGCACATGTAGGCATATTATATGTTTATATGTACATTGTGATGCAAATATATATATTATATATATATATATACACATCTTTTTTAGGACCAAATTAAATGGGCTACCTTATTCTCCATCATTGGGTCCTAGGATTTGGAAGGGAATTTAGAAATCACCTAGTCTAATCCTCCTCAATTTATCTTTAAATGCATTTTATTGACACCTTCTGTCTTCATATCACAGCCATTTCAGTACCTCCATTCAGACTGAAAATTCCTTTGTGCAAAAGAAAAAGAATTCAGCAAAAACATCCCATGCAGCGCCCACATCTGATGTTCTACGCAGCATTCTGTGCTCAGCATCCCCTGCCTGTCTACCCAGAGCTCCCTGCCCCAGTCCTGCCATTTGACATATGGTCACACAGGAAATGAGTGGCAAAGCCAGTTTTTCTGACTCTAAATCCAACGTGGTCTCCACTACTCTGCCTCCTCTAAACTGTTAAGCTAATGCAGCTCCAGACATAGGGAGGGAAGGCGTTGGGAATCCGTCCCTACAAATCAGAGGGAAAAACTCTCACCGTACCCTCAGAACAGCTATTTGGTTGCCACAAGAGCTCTGACTGCTGTCTTTGTCTCTTTGTCTCTACCTTTCTCTTTTTCCCAGGGTATCTCAGAATTGGAGCTGACTATTCAGATCAGCAAGGAGAATGTCCTTCAGCCCAGAGATGTCCACATTATCCTCCAAGTCCAGGGTTCCATTACTCTTTTGCTGCAGCCCCCAGAAATCTCAGTCAATCTTTTCTTGGTAAGGGCTTTGGGCAAGAGCCATGGGAAGGTTGGCAAGAGGGACAGGTATGTCCCATTTGGACAGATGCAAAGGGGAAATATTATTGACTGTAGCCTTGGCTAAGGTATATCCCTATGTCCTGGGTCTCCTTTACCATCCCAAATCTTTTCATACTTTTTTTTTTTGCTCCCAGGAAAGAAAATACCATAATCTTGGCCAGACCTACCTTACAGAGCCAGAACAAATGAGATTATAGTGGATATAATCATGTGGCCTTGACCAAAGCACACTCCTCAAGAGTCAGTTTACTCACTTGTCACTTGGATTAGATTAGGGGGTTCTTAATCTTTTTTGTGTGTGTCATGAACCCCTTTGGCAGTATGGTGAAACTTATGCACTCTCCAGAGTAATATTTTTAGATGCATCAGATAAAATAAGTAAGATTAAAAAGGAAACCATTTATAATGAAATATATTTATCCAAGTCTTTAAAAAAACAAATTTGCATACCCCAAACTAAGAACCCCTGGACAAGATATGTTCAATGTCCCAGTGAGTTGTTTCTATGAAATTCTAAGCAAAGCTTCTGAGAGTTCATGAAAAAGTTAAAAATGGGAAAGATTATTATTGTCTCTCCAAATAGTGATTTCTATGGTCCCTTTTCACACAAAGTAAATTTAGTTAGAGATTCTCCAAACCTTACACTCTCATTTCATCCTTGGTTAGATCCTCTAACGCCATCTCCAGACTTAGCCCTTGGGGGTGGGCTGGGAGGGCAGAGGAAGGATGAGAGGAAAGAGGAGAGAAAGTCATAAGATCAGAGACTCAAATAATCTTAGGATGCCAGTGTTAGAAAAGGATCTTAAAAGTCATTTAGTCCAGCCCCCCCTCCCCCTCCGGACAAGAATGCTTTCTGGAGCATCTCTGACTGGTCATTCAGTATCTGCTTAAACACCTCCCCTGGGGGTTCATTCACAAGGCAGCACATTCTATTCTTGGACTTGGGCTAATCAATTAATCAAGAAGTTTACTGAAATCACTTACTACATGTCTGACACTATACCAAATGCTGGGAATACAAAGACAGGAAAAAAGAAAAGAAAACCAGTTTCTGCTCTCAAGAAATTTATATTCTAATAAAAACTAATATTTATGTAACATGGCAAGGTTTACAGAGCACTTGATAAAACATCTCATTTGAGCCTCATAACAACCCTCTTATGAGATAAGCACTACAGGTGTTGTTACACCCATTCTACAGTTTAGGAAACTGAGGCTCAGAGAAGTTTAGTAATTTGTCCTTAGTCATATTAGCTAATAAGCATCAGAGGTAGGATTGAAAATCAACTCACTTCAAATCTAATGCTCTTTCCACTAGACCAAGGCTGCCCTTGGGGACCAATTAATCTAATAGGGTAGACTATGGGAAGCACACTCAGAAGACACAAGATACACACCCAGGAGGCACATAAACAGGCGAGCTGAGGAAGAGCTGGCTCAGACTCTGAAGCCAAGTGCTGAGAGAAAGTCTGCAAGAACTGGACAGAAACCCAATCTCTGTCCTCCAGATTCAGCGAAACTCCCTCTCTCCCACAGCTAGGATTGCTCCCCTCTGACAACAGACGTTAGCAGCTGTAGTTCTCAGAAGAAACAACATAAAAGAGGAGGGAGGGAAGGAAGGAGAGAAATAGAAGGGGTAAAGGAGAGGAAGGGGGAGGAAGAAGGGAGAGGGAGGGAGAAGAGAGAGGGAGAGAGAGACAGAGACAGAGGCAGAGAGAGAGGAAGAGGAGAGAGGGAAAGAGGAGAGAGACATAGAGAGAAAGTAGAGAAAGAAGAAAGACACAAAGAAACAGAGAGAAAGAATAGCAGGGAAAGATGGTGGGGGCTAGAAAGGGAAAAGGGGAAAAAAACAGAAAAACCATAGGAAAAATGGAAAAGTAGAAACAAATGCTGAGAGAGGGTAAGAGACATTGAAAAGTATTAGAAGACAGGAGTAGGAGGAGGAATCAGACAGTAAATAGCAAATCAGAGTCCATTATCTTTCACCCGAAAGGTAATGTTCTCGGTCATCATGTAGTTTGACCCCATCATGCCCAAATCTGGACAGGGGCTTGTTCAAGGCAGAGCCAGGCCTAGCCCCCAGGGCTCTTAACTAGGTACTTTTTGCCAGAGCATCTTGGGACATGTGGAGCTAGGTACTCCCTCCCTTTAGTCCTCCCTGGGCAATTTCCTTGCCTGCTGGCAGCCTGCCCCTGTCCTGGTGAGTGATCTGAGCCCTGAGCCAGCAGGGACCCGAGCATGACGCAGAGGACATGAGAAGGGGCCTGAAGTCCAGGGCAGGAAGGTGATAGCTGACTGGCTCCAGCTGGGGCTATAGGGCCTAGTGCCCAGGGGAGGGGAAGCAGCCAAATGCCTTCCCCTCAGTGGCTAATAATACCCTGGACAGATAGACAATGGCAGGAGCAGTGACTGCTATCTGATGTAATCCGGGTACCCAAGGCCCTGGGTATCACCTCTGAGCACAACTTCTTCAGTTGTCCAGAACTGAAAAAGGGCAGGACCACACAACTGGGGTCTCCCCACGAGAAGTCCTCCTGAGCTTCCCCTCTACCCTTGGCCTTGATCCAGTCTAATACATGTGGGGGCTGTAAGGGTGAGAGTTCAGGAGAAACCCCAAAGTTAACCTTCAAAAAGGATGGATACACTGCAAGGGGGCTTGCCTATCTCTTTGTGGGCCAGAGGACTTGAGTATGGGAACTCCCTGCCCCTCTTCTAAAATTCAGAAAATGCTAAGACCCCTAGGGTCCGTGGGAAAAAAGCTAGGGGAATTGGTCAAGGATGAGGGAGGGCAGAAATAAATGGAAGCAGGTCCAGTTGGGAGATGGGGGAATCTAGCCATGGCCCTATGACTAGACGGAGCCTCCAGACGTCATCCAATCCAACTTCTTCCAAACCACCTCAGACCAGACGGTTGTCACTCTGTCCTCATTTTTAAAGAATAACTCATCAGTCTGGTGTTTGGTCCCCTTCATTTCCTCTTGCTCATTCCTCAGTGGAGGGTTAAAGGCCCTGAAGACTGACCTAGTTGCTCCGCAGCTGTCCCTTCTCAGGTGAAATTAATTCTTCCTTTTCTAAATCTCCTTCATCCTGTTTAAGAAGGCAGGCCCCTCAAAACTTCTAAGAATGATGTTGGTAAATAATTTATATTAATCTCTTTATGTTGGCACATGGCCTTCAGCCAGTATGCTCACGTAGTAGTATTCAGAGATGGCGAATGGACACATATACAATTGCCAATTTCATTTATGACTTTTTAAAAAAAACCTCGAAGGATTTGAAAATATTTCCATTCATTCTTTTTTTTTTTGTAAAGTAAAAATATTGTGTCAACTCTGTGCACATTGGTGTTTATATCACAGAGAATAAAATCTTCAAATGCAAAAAAAAAAAAAAAAGACAGGCCCCTCCATGAGAGGCCACTGCTCCCTCTGAGCTCTTGCTATACTTCTGTCCATACTGCTTAGAGAGCATTTGGGCCACTGCTGGCTGCTAGGGATCTTTTCTTAGCTCTCCAAGTAGACAGGAAGTTCTCCACAGGCAAGAACTTGGCTTTCTCTGGCTCTCCGAATGGGCAAACAGTAGGTGCTCTGGAAATGGGGGTCAAAGGATTGAAATAGCCTCTCCCCCTCAGCCCTCCTGCTAATCTCTCCCCCTGACCTCTTGTCCTGGGCCCTAGCCCCTAGGAGTTGGGGGAGGAGAATAGGGATGGAGAGATTCATCAAAGACATTTCTTGGAGAGCAACAGGGCCCTTCAGAGAGGACTCAAGACTCAGGGCCTTCCCTAAGGGAGACTACAATGTAAATTCCATCCCATAACTTACATATGAGGTCAGGTTAAAATGAACACTCAGAGTGTAGGGAAGAAAGTCCCCAGGGAGCAGTTTAGGAAGTGGAGTGGAAAAGAAGGACAGGGGCATCCCTTGGTGAAGGGATGTTATGGACTGGTTGTATATAGATCACAAATTTGATTTTTTAGCTCCAGCTGAAGAACCCTTGTCCAGGGATGTGCTAGTCAATGTTTGACAATTGACTTTCCCTATGAAGACACACTTTTAAGTTTGATCTGCAATATTAATATTTTCTCCATCATTTTCTTAGGTCTGGATAATGAACAAAACAATAAACCAAGCTCTGATTTGTAGCTTTTTCTGATCTCCCAGGTGTCAATACTCACACTGAAAATTTAACAATTGACTCTCTGGTTCAAGCTGGCTTCAGAACACCCCTACTACTTTGTCTGGTCCCCTCAGCAGAACTGGAAACAGTAAAGCTGTTTCCCTGCCCCAGGGTAAAATTCACAAAACATGCCCAGGAAAGCAGGATAGAAAAGCACCTGCAACTTTCTAAATGTAGGAGGATGTCCCGCAAGGGACCAAGGCCTATGTCCCTCCCCATAAGAGCCAAAAAATGCCCTAGCTCCATGGGAAGTGCTCCAATACAGCTCCTGCTACATTAGGACACATTGAACTGAGGGTGAACCACAGACCCTGACACATAGAAAAACTAATCCCAAGTGGAAGAGCTGACATGAAGACCACAGCGTGGCAGCTCCTGGAGAAGAAACCTGTCTGGTAGCTTCCAATTTTTATTAATCATTCTTGCTAGCTAGCTGCTAATTTCAGCTGTTTCTACCTTCCTGAAAGGGCACAAATGCTATCAGTACCCTCTAAATTTTTATGCCCTGGATCAAACTCTACTCACCCTACCCTAGGTGTGGCTCTCCTTTTCTAAGTATTGACAGCATTTCCACAGGATATCTCTGCTCAGAAGAGCAATTTTCTGAGAATTTCCTTCATCTCCTTAGGATCCTACAAAGGTCTTCTTCAAAGAAGCAAATAACTACAGTCTCTTACCAGACTTCTTCAAAATGGAAGAGCTACTCAACTGGGCCCAGAAAACACATGGGGACATTACCTCGTATGCAGAGATAGATGACCCTCAGAGCATCGTCCTCCACGTGGGTCAAGGTCAGCTTCCTCAAGGGAGGGGCCTCCTTGAGGCACAATCTTCTCTTTCCCAATTGCCACCCCATTTCCTTGTAGCAGTGCTTACACCCACTGCAAAAGCTGAAAAAAGACTTTCGAAATTGTCTTCTTCAACACTATCCCTTCCCCATTTTTTTTCAAGGATGAGGGAAAAATGGTGAAGCAACTTGCTGAGAATTAGCCCACAGTATGATGGCAGAGGGAGACACTCCATTTCTCTTTTTCTTGACATGAATAATACCATTTTAGAGTAACTTCCATTTCTTTCAAATATGTTAAACAGTCACATCTAACCTTCATGTTATACCTTCCTTCATCCCACTTTTCATGCTCAGAAGATAGAGTTTGCCCTATCTCAGACCCTTGAAGACAATATCAGGCTGGCAGATCAGAGTGTCTTTGTAGCCACTGCCTTGAAAATCCGACAAACCGTCTCCAAGGCCAATGGTTGTCCCATTGTGAACCAGTATGACCAAGTGTGTTTTGTGCAAGTACTTGTAGGAAATTGTTCATCGTCAGAAGCCTACTTGACCCACAGAGACACACTTCTGTATGTGACAAGTGTTGCTGCTCCTGGCCCAGACTTGTAACTCAATGTATGGAATAAACCTTTTTTTTTTTTTTTTTTTTTACTGACGTATTCTAAATTGATTGAAGTAGGTCTCTTTGTCCCATAAGCAGAAGGGACAGAGGAAGCATCAGGGCCAGAGTCTGAATCCAACGCTTCTGATTCCTGGTCCAGTATCCATGTCAGGAGAGGTTCATGATGTCAATACTCTCTAGGTTCCCAGTAGGCCAGGTCCCTCCACTCCAGCAGCCTCCCCAATGCAATGCATAGAAATTGCAAAACCTTTATAAATATTTTAGAATAAACCCTCATCTTGCAGGTGAAGATACTAAATGATTTGCTCAAGGTTACACAGCAAGTTAGTAGTAGGGCTGTGACTAGAACCCAGGTCTTCAGAGTCCTAGTCAAAAACCCTTGACACTATTGTCTGGAGGGCAAGACTTTCACTAAATGACCTTCCCACCTTTCTTGAGGTTCTGAGTTTCCCTAATACTGGTAGCTGAGCTGGGCCAGAAGATCTGTCTTCCTTTGGGAGGTCCTGAGCCCACTGTGAGTACAACAAAGGCAGCTAAGCATGGCTGGTTCGATGACCTCTCAACCCTATTCTCTCTATCAACTCCTCAGCCTCAGCATCTGAATTCCCATGTATCCCAGAGTCTAACTTCAACATGAGGAACCACCTAACATGGAAGGCCATTGCACCAGGTGTCAGAAGCTGTCGCTTCAGCAACGTGCCGGGCAAGAAAGTGGCTCACATTCTGAAGGTCACACAGGGTTCCTCAAGCAGGTAATGTAGCTGACTCAGGGGTCCCAGTCTGGTCAGGGTTGCAACTACCCCTTTTGTCTCCCTGGAGTTCTTGTTATTTGTCTATGGTCAGCATTTGTTACACCTAGGTCCCATCCATTTGCCAGTGACTATACTCCTCTTTTATCAGCTTGTCACAGTCTGCTCCCATCCCCTTGGGTTGCTGCTTTTCCAACTTGCTCACATATGATTTCTGTCACCGGTCTCCATAGAATGGTCCCATTGCTTAACTCCCAATGGCAGGACAAATTCTCCTCCTTACGCCTAATTATGTGGGTATTGGGGTGGGGGTTCTTATAGCCCTCAGACAGTCGAGGTGAAGATGGACTTGAGCTGCCCTTTGGGGAATATGGTTCCCACATTGGATACTGTGCTGATCCTGCAGGGACCTCCCAATGTCAATTGGCTGATTGATAGCAACCACAATGTGCAGATCGGGGTGAGTCCAGGTTCCTACTCCCTCCTTCCTCTGTCTTCCCCTCACTTAGGGATGGGGGGAACCAACTCCTAGATACCCCATGTGAATAAGATCAACTATTTTAACCAACTCTCAGTTTTTCCCATATAGTTTATCCACTGTTGGGAAGGTCATTGAATTAAAGACTGTTAGAATCGGAAGGGCTGTGGAAAGATGGGCTTGCATAAGTTAGGATGAGGAGCTCTGGGAGAGAAGCAATGGAGGGTCCCCAGCTCTTTGGGGCTAAGGGTAAGAAGGAAGAAAGTGGTTTTCACTGTACAGTGCTCCTTTCTCTTCTGTCCCATTTCTATCTTTGCTCTTCTCTTCTGTATTTGCCTTCCTTTGATCTCTTTCTCTTCCATCTTCTTGCCCTTCATCTTTGCTTCTTTTTCTGTCTTCCTCCTTTCTTCTCCCTTTTCTCTCTCAATTCCTGCTTTCCTTCTTCCCCATCACCCCTTCTCTGTCTTTCTCTATTTCTCTCTCCCTACCTCAGACCACAGGTGAATACTCCTTCAAGATCTTTCCCAACAAGACCATCCCTGGCTCCATCCTCTCTGACACAATGCAGGGACTACTTTATGAAGCCCTAAAGAAGTTCAATGCTAGCATCATCGCCTCCTATGTGGAGATTCCACCTGCCAGCCACATTGCCCTGTGGGCCCCAAGTTGTGGTGAGACTTCTTGATCCCTTCTGAGAACCTCTAGAGCCTTCCCCAAAGCTCAGCCATGATCCAGAGCCTTGGAGTCTGGACTGATCAGAAGGTCTTGGGTTTAGTCCTGATTCTGTTCTTAACCCACTGTATGACTTGGAACCAATCTCTTTGGGTCTTAGCCTCCATGGCTGTAAAATTATGAAGTTTCTAAGGGCCCTTCTGACCACAACATCCCATAAATATACCCTTTGTGGAGCAACCAGGTGGAAGTTGGGGTAGGAAGGAGTTGGAAATGTTGGGCTCCTCATCCTAATCTCCTTATTTTTCCTGCAGCTCCCAAGGTAGAAACTTCACCTTCTCCAGTGCTGACAACCCCACCCATAATGACCTGCTATTTGCCTCTGCTGACTTCTCTGCTTTTGCCCCAGTGCTCCCCAGACAGCATGACACTGGTGTTAAAGAAGGAATTTATTACGGTATGGGCAGGTATTTGGGGGGTAGGGGGTAGGGGAGCACCTGCAAAGAGTGCAGAAGGCAGAGTTTGGGTTTGAGGCTGGTCTGGAGACGTAGAGGAAACAAACAGAATCCAGGAATGCTTGGATCAGCCTCTAGCAAGATGACACTAATACATCTGACTCAAATGTCTGTCTCTTCCATGAAATCTTCCTTGATTTACCTTGCCAGGAATGACCTTCTTCCTCAGTCCATATAGAACAATTCGTTTTGAATCTCTGTAATATTCATCGCTGAATATCAAATATTATAGTTATGTGTTTGTCTTATTCCTCAACTATACTCTAAATCCCATGTCTTATCATGTATGTGTTGTCTTCCCCAGTAGAATGAAAGCTCTCAGTAGAAAGTAGAAAGTCTTTGGATCCTCGTGCTTAGCACATACTAGGCACTTGATAAATGTTTGTGGTTTATCAAAACTTATGCTCTCCCCATCAAAATGCTTTGCACAAAAATGTTTGATGGGGGAATGAATGAAGAATATTCACAAAACAACATCCTGGGCCTCAATTTCCCTTTCTATAAAATGAGGGAATTCAACCTGATCTCTAAGGTGGCTTCCAGTTTCAACATTCTCCAGTCTCATGATTTAGCAAATTAAGATGGGTCTCCCTATCCTGACAGTGCCCTGCTCCTTCTCAGGTCCTGAAGTGTCAGATCAAACATTTATCCTTCCGAGACCCCACTTGCCAGTCACAAGAGAAAGATAACCAGATGGTCTTGAGCAGCACCCTCTATGGATGTGGTATGAATGTGAAGAAAGGTGTCATTTTAGACAATGAGGTGAGTTGAGCCATGATCCTCAGGGAACCAATCATCCATCCAAGAGCCATCCCATGGATCTGCCATCCTTTTGAGACAGATAATTCTGGGCTGTTCCAGTTCTTGAGGACTTCAAGCCTCAAGGATTCCCTTGCATTTTGGAATTCCTAGATTGGATGAGTGACTGTTCCTGGCTTGCCACTAGCTCACTCTATGACCATGGTTGGGCAGTTAACTTGCCCTACCTCATCAGCCCTCAGTTTTTCCCTCTGTAAAATGAAGGGACTGAATTCGACTCTCTTCAAGGTCCTGGCCAGCTCTGACATTCTATGTTCTAGTTCATGATTTCTGTTCCCCTAGGTGGCTGTAACCTTGACCTCCAGTTCTATTCCATTTCTGGTGAGCAGGAACTCTCTTTCCTTTCTCTTCTCCTTCCCTCACTAGAGTCTTGTATTTTAATCCATATTCCTCAGTTAACCCTCAGTTTCCTCACTGATTGCCAAGAGTGGGGGCGGGGAGGGGAGTGGGACATGACTGACCTCTCCTGCCCACCAGTACATACTGAGTCAGCAGAATCTGATATAACTGTGTTCTGGGGCAGGTGGCAGGGGAGGGCGTTCCTTGTCTCTAACTTATATAACACTGGTCATTTCATTTCTCAGGATATTTCCATATTTGTAGAATAGTACATCCACACAATAGTCCATCACATTCCTTGACCTAGGGTGGGACAACCCCAACTAAGACATAAAACACCCTCCCAACTAATGTGCCCATCACCTTGAATGATTTTGTCACACATGGGATCTCTCTGATCTCCTTCCTGGAGTAACTGAGAACCATGTGCCTGCCTCCCTGTTCCTTACAGATAAATGTTGAGTGTCTTAACACCAGTGCCTTCTCTGTCCACATGGAAGCTTACAATAGCCAGAAATTCCTTCAAACCTCCAGAACCATTGAGTTGGGCCAACGGGTCTATGTGCAGGTACAAGTCTTCCTCCCTCCACCACCACTGCCCAATTCCTCAAGAATACTACTCACTCAAGAGACCAAATGAAAGGGGAAGATTCCAGAGTTCCACATATCCAGTCATTGCCCTGCCCACCCTAAGGCTAGTCTTGGACCAAAGGCTCCATCCTTCTTGCTCTTCTGAGTCACTCTTTCCACAGGTGACAGTGACCCCAATAATTGAAGAAATTATTACATACCTGGACAGCTGCTCCCTGGACCTGGGACCAGAGGCTGACCCTGTGGAACTAATCCATGACCAGGTGGTCAGGAGTCCCCGGATGAGCCTCTTGACAACAAATTCCGACAGGATCCGATTCAGCTTCCTTCTCCGAGGTCATATGGTGCCCACACCAATGGCCGCCACACTTAGCTGCGATGTAGGAGTGATCCTGGAGGGCAAGTATGAGGTAAGATGGAGGCTCTGGGGCCCTCTGGGAAATTTGGTTCAGCAAACAGATATTAGGAGGTGGAAAGGACAGAGATCTTGTGGTAGCTGTTATCTAGCTGGCTGTAACCAGCACCTAGCAATACAATGAACAGTGTACAGTGTTTAGAGATAGGTGGTGGCACACTTGATAAGGTGCTGGATTTCAGGAAGACCTGAGTTCAAATCCTCCTTCCTATGTTTTCTAGTTGTGTGACTCTGAGTAGGTCTCTTAACTGCTCTCAGTCTCATTTTCTTCATCTGTAAAATAGGAACAATCATAACCCTTACCCCACAGGGCTGTTGTGAGCATCAAATGAGAGAAAACACATACCATGCATTGCAAACCTAATTACCGTTCAATCGTTTCAATCATGTCTGTCCCTTCATGACCCCATTTGGAATTTTCTTTGGCAGATACTATAGTGGTAGCATTTCTTTCTCCAGCTCATTTTACAGATGAGGAACTGAGGCAGAGTTAAATGACTTGCCCAGGGTCACACAGCTAGGAAGTGTCTGAAGCTAGATTTGAACTCAGGAAAATGAGAAATGTTACATAAAGGGCTAGCTGTCTTATTTATCTGAAGAGTTACTGTCAAACATTGACACAGACAGCTGTATTTCACAATATCATACGATAAATGCTGTAAGTTTCAAAGTTGTAGAAACCTGCTAAGCGCTAGAGGCCAAGGGGACATGAAAGTATATAAGATATAAGACACGGTAGGTCCCTTCCCTCAAGGAATCTGCAGCCTAGTTGGAGAGATAGAATACACACAAAGATCACTAATGTAAACCCAAGGCTAGATGTGGAAATGGTGAGCTTTGTGGTACGTCCAGCAAGTGGTCTGGAGTTTGGGAGTTAGGGGACGCTGCTAGGAACCAGAGCGCCCCGGACAGGTAACGAATCAAAACTTGAAGAATGGGGTAGAGTTAAGCTGTGTGGTGGGAAGCGAGAAGGCTGGCTAAGATGCCAAGATACAAAATGGTATTATTTCTTCCCATACCCTAGACCAAGATTCTCCTTAAGACCTCTATGAAGTTAAACATCAGCAATCCCATACCGACAAGTGAGTAGAACTTTGGCTTCTTCTCCATCCCCCACCCCTCCAGAAGTTCAGAGATGGGTAGAGGGTTTCTGAGGCTGAGACCTGGGCTCCCTCAACTGGAAATCCAGACTGCCAGCATGTGGGGAAGACGACATTGGCCAAGGACTGTGTCTGGGAGCCGCGGGATTCATGAAAGGACAGAAGGGAGGAGAAACTCAAAGATAAGCCCTGAGAAGGGAAGCTGGAGCAGAGCCAAGGTGCCCCAGGCCCATCAGATTAAAGAAGACCAGAAAACTAATCATACAATGTCAGGGGTGGAGGCGACCTCAGATCATCTATCTTGCACCATGTTTGTGCTTGTTAGTGTTGCTAAGCAGGGAAAATTCCTCTTCCCTTGAGATGGCCCAGCCTCGCCTTTTGGCTTCACCTCTGAGCTGTTCTGTACAGGCGACTCTCCTGGGAGTGGGGTAGAAGGGGATGGAAGGACCGATCGGACTGGCAAGCAGCTCTCCTTGGCCCAGACAGTGGCTGTTACCCTGGGGAGTGTGGCTCGGCTTCCTTCCTCTCTGGAACGTGCCTGGGACACATCTCTCCCCTTTCTAGTAGCCCCCAGAATGGATGACTCTCCCCCCTTCCTTCCCCCATGGCTTCCGGCCTCTGTTTGCTTACCTCCCTAAAGACCCCTGTCCCCAGTGAGCAGGAAGAGTCGCTGACCCTGGGGTCAGTGCTGATCCTTCCCCCTCCCTCTTCCCCTCCCCTGGAAGGTCAGAGCCAACATTCCCTAGAAAGGACCCAGGTGTCCAGGAAAGAGAGGAGAGGCCTGTGCTGTCTTAGGGCCTTGGCTTCTTCAAAGGAGCTAGGAGACTTGGTCACACCTTTTAGAGAGCTCCCCAAGCATTGTTGGGGAGAAGGGTTGGTTCCCAGTTTTAAGAGAAATAGAGGGAAACCAGAAGTGCCACAAAACATGGTTAAACCTTGGGTGACTATTCTGCAAATTTAGTCAGGGAGGGACAATTTCCACCATAGGGACTGAGCATAGCCCAAGGACAGCTGATCACGACATTAGGTGGACCCAGGTAAGCCTTGACCACAAAATCTGACTTCGTGGAGGCTGCTGTCCTACCATCAACCCCTTATGGTTAGCCTGGGGTATATCACACACACCCCAACTTCCCACTGCTCATGATGTCAGGACTGAGGAAATAGATTCTCCTTCTGGAAAAGGATAGGGGGCCCAGAGCTAGAATATAATGCCAAAAAAAAAAAATTATCACTGACATGAAAAACCCTCAGGGATCATTGTTTCTTGAAGGAAACAAGGCCTGTGAATATCTGGCTATAAAGCAGGCACACAAAAGGCCTGGGTTGTTTAGAGGATCAGACGCAAGAGGGTGACACTGAAGAATCTTTGGGGACCTGTTATTGATCATTCTCAGCCACTCAAAACCCAATAGATTGAGACACCATCAGTGAAAAAATATTAGGGCAAGAAAGTTAAGACAGGCTGACCCCATCTAGACAATAGCCAGACTGGGATACTGATGGTCACCACTCTGGACAACGGGGTTGGATCTGACCTGCCCAAGGCTTTGATTGGGATTCAGAAGATCCTGAAGGGGTAATGTGAGGTTGGAGGCTCTGTGGAATGGCATGGAACCTTCTTTTGACCTGCCACTTCTCCTGTCCTGCTATCCCAAGGCCTGCGCATGCCTGCCGTCCTGGGAATCACATTTGGAGCCTTCATCATTGGAGCCCTGCTCACTGCTGCCCTCTGGTACATCTACTCCCATACCCGTGAGTACCCTCCTCCCTCTTGGCTAGCATCCCCTCCCCTTCCCAAAAGAGATGGGTGAGCCCTAGGCCTACAGACTGCACATTTGGGCCCCAAGCTGAGCTAGGAATGCTAATGTTCAAGTTTTCTCCTCTTTCTGGCTAATCAGAGAGCACCCTAAGGGAGGGTAGCGGATCAGTTATCTCTCTCTCATGGAAACCAGTCCAGGGGTTATTAGGATGGGAGGGGGAGGTCGGGAGAGAAACCAGTTGGTTTGGAACTCATGGCAAGAGGTGGGGTGGCTTATCACCACTCCAACCATCGGCCCCCACCCAGGTCCTCCAGGCAAGAGGCAGCCGGTGCTGGCCACAGCACCAGCCTCCGAGAGCAGCAGCACCAACCACAGCATTGGCAGCACTCAGAGCACGCCCTGCTCCACCAGCAGCATGGCATAACCCACCCTAACTCACCCCCACTGGCCCAGACTGTACCATCTTCAGCCTGAGAAGGCGCACTTGGCACCCTCTGCCTGGACTGTGTCATCAGATTCCAGGAACTGAGCCTGCCTTTTTCTACACTCTGGATTTTTGAGGAGCCAGCTTGGGCCCAGCCTCTTTTGAACCAAAGATGGTTAAGGGGTATGGGGATGGAAGGTAGGGACTGGGCGTCATCATGAGCCTGACACCTTTAGAGACAAACCACACCACCTACACACACCCAAGGGCAGAAAGGGGTGTTGGCAGCACCATCAGGAGAGACTGGCACAGCTGATAACCAGGAGTCTGGGCCCCAGACTCTTATGCATTCAATGAATGGTTGTGTCCACCTAAACCAGCCCTAAAGACAATCCTATCCCAGAACCTGATGAGTCATAGGCTCAGGTCCTGCACAGAACCTCTTTCCCCATTTCTAACTCTCAAGAGGCGACCCTTGAGTTCATCATTGGGAATCTGGGTTCCAACAGACAATCTCTTAACTGGTCATGAGTTTTGGGGGTGAGAGGCATACTTCCTGAGCTGTATATATGCCTTACAGTATTTGTTATTGTATAAATGTATGGTATTTTAATATTGGTCCAGAGTTTTCTGAGCTCTGGAGAGTCTGCAAATAGAGAAGTGTGAAATTTTATACCCAGAAACCAGCCTGCCCACTTCAAATGGCCTGAGGTTGGTTAAGGGATTGGGGGTGGGGGGAAAAGAATTAGAGCTGAATTCTCACTTTCTAGTGGGTTATCCACCCAACTGTAGCTATGTGGCATTGGCTGGGACCAGTATTTCTCTCCTTCCCCATTTGGATTTGCTCCAACAAACTCCCTAGCCCATGCCCACCCCACCACCAGCCTGCCCCAAGGCATGTTCCCTCTGCCACCAGCCAAGACCTTAAAACACCACCAGCTGGCCCTCCCTTCATCCTTCCCTAGCTGTTGCACCCACAAGATTAGTCACCAACGGGCCCCAGTGCCCACCTGCTCCAGGCCCTCTAGGAGGAACACAGCTCAGGGGCAGGCTAATCAAAGGGACTCCTGGCCAGCAGTGGTCTCCATTCCATGCATGTCAGCAAGAAAAACGATCTCGGGACAAGTCCCTGTTGCCCCTCTTTTGGGCAAAAGGCAACAGGGCTTGGAGATGCAGGATAATGAGCTTCCCCTCAGGCGGAGGGATGACTTGATCCGGAAACCATGTGGCTCCCACCTTCTGCTCTCACTACTGCCACAGAGGAAGAGAACTTCCAGGAAAGCGACAGCTTTTACCTGCATGCATAGATAGAGCCCTAAATCACCCCCTCACTTTAAAGACGTGGGCCTTATACTTCTGAATTCTGGGGAATCACATGTGGAGCAAAGTCAAGTGGTTTGTCCTCCACAACTTGTAATTTGGTGGGGCCAGGAGCTGAACCCTCGGTCTTCTCACTGTGCCACATAACTGCAGTTAGCATTTATCCAGTGCCCTAAGGTTTGCAGAGAGACTTACACGCAGTAAGTATCTCATCTAATCCTCACAACAAACCTAGGAAGTAGGTGCTATTATCTTCATTTGACACAAGAGGAAAATGAGGCAAGCAGGGATCAAGTGTCTTGCCCAGAGTCACTCAGCTATTACTAAGTGCCTGAGGGAGGATTTGAATACAGGTCTTCTCAATCCCACCTCCAGCATTCTTTCCACTCAGCCACCTAGGTGACTGGAAAGAATATCCAGTGTAGGGGAGGTCAGTTTCACTGCTCCCAGTCTTCTAAGAGTATTTCTTCACAAGGATGCCAGGATCCACTTAGATCTTCCGTCCAGAACTCTTAGTAAGATTCTGGAGCATATGTAGTATAAACTGGACTGGGCTTTCAGCCCCCCTCCAGGGTGGACCAGAAAGGAAGCTGGCTTATGGGATAAAGGAATTCGGGAGAGCTGGAAAAGCCTGGATTATGTGATCTAGCCTCAGAATGTTTTAGAGGAGAAACTGAGGTCTCAACTGTGGAAGTGAGTTATCCGAAAGGAACACAGCTCATAAGAACTGGGACTCAAAATCCAGGCTTTCCCTAAGCTACATTTCATGGATCTCAACCTTCTTGTTTGTCTGGGCAGTCAGGGAAGTGTGAGGCATGAGTCTCTTGGGAAAAAAATTTTTTAATTAAAAAAGCTTTAACTCACTATCATCTTGTACTTCATGACTCTGCTCCGCCCCCTCCTTAGGACCAAACCCCACCCAGGGTCAGGGCCCTCAGCTTTCCCAGAACCCTCTGGGAGGAGGAAATCTATCAAGCAGCAGGGCCCTGGGCCTCCAGCCAGCCTGCTCACACAATGCACTGGGCTCAGGCCAGGAAGGCCTCCGGCTCCACAGCTTCCGGGCTCCTGAGGACACCCAGCCGGGGACTGGGGGTGTCAGAGTCTGGGTGCTCTCTAGGGCAGCACTGGGGGTGGGGGAAGGGTTGTAACAGCAGCGGTGGAGGGGGGTTTGCCTCCTCCCATTTTCCAGTGAAAGGATAACTGAGGCACAGAGTGGGTTGCCTCCAGGGGACTTGCACAAGTCAGCACAGTTTGTTAGTAGAAGGATGGGTTGGGACTGAGACCCAGGAATCCTGATTAGTCTTACTCCGGTGAGATGAGCTGTGCCCATTTGAAACTGGAGAAACAGTTCAGTGCCCACCTTGGGCACTTCTGGCCTCCCAGGAAGAGGAGTCCAGGTCACATACAGCTCCCTTCTAAGAGAGGTGACAAAAGAGAGGGTCTTCTCTCACCCCACCCGCACCTCCCCTTCTTCAAAGCACGATGCCTTACAGGGCATGGAAGGTTGAGAAGCAGAAGGAAAAAGGCACCTGTTGGATATGGGGGGGTGTGGGGAAGGTGGGGAAGAGAAGAGGAATGGAAATGAAAAAGGCCACAGGCAGAGGGGACTGCTCCCCCCAGGAATGAGCTTTGGCCCCATTACTGGGACAGAGTGGGATCGAGGAGCTTTAAGACACCACCCACCAGGTGAAGGCTGCCAGTGACCAGAACCTGTATGGAGGAGGCTTCCTTGAGGAGGACAGCCCCCCTGCCAGCCACTGGGTGGGAGTGAAGCCCCCAAGGAAGACCAGGGGGCCGGAAGTGGGGGTCCCGGCCCTGGCTGATCCACTGTAGGGCATGGGAGATGCAGCTGAAGACAAGGGAGTTGGCATTGAGAGGCCGGGGAGCTGGGGGGACCAAGAGAAGAGGCCCATGTAGGGGTCCACTGCTGGGTCCTGAGGCCTGGGCCAACCAGGGGTCCATGCCCACCTTCTCCTCTGCCAGTCGGTCCCACTGTTTCTGGTTCTCCAGACATCGTGTCAGCATATGGTCCAGGGTTACTGTAAAGTTCTGCTGGTCTAAGGGATGGGGGACGAGGGAGACAAGACAGTAGGACGACACCTCAGCACCACCACAGCCAGGGGGAGCAGGACAAAATGCACAGATGGGGAGAAGGCTGGGGTCACAGGGGATAGGGCATCCAAGTTCAACTGAGGCAGCACGGTACAGCAGAAAGAGCCCCAGACTAAACTGGCCGTGACCTTGGGCAAACCACTGGATTTCAGTTTTC
This sequence comes from Notamacropus eugenii, assembly GCF_028372415.1. Taxonomy (NCBI): domain Eukaryota; kingdom Metazoa; phylum Chordata; class Mammalia; order Diprotodontia; family Macropodidae; genus Notamacropus; species Notamacropus eugenii. Next base: position 479,097,909 of record NC_092872.1, on the reverse strand, counting down.
CCACATGTAGCATAAGATGAGTGGAAGTGGATGATCTCTCAAAGTCCCTTCCTGTTCTCACACCCTTGACAGTTAAAGATGAAAGAGGGAGAAACCCCTCTTCAGATGCCCTGGACTGCCCTCCTTCCTTCCCAGGCTGGAGTCTCCCTTGGGTGATGGGTTCCTTAGAAATGAAAAGGGAGGGGACACAGAGGACAAGAAGACGTTCCTCTCTCCAGTCTTTGGCACTGGCATTTCAGTTGCCCTCAGAGGCACTGACTGCAGCTCCAGCACAGAACACAGTCCTGTCCAGAGGCTAGGTGGGACTTCTAGAGGAAGGAGAGTGTAAACTTTCTCAGGCTGGATTTGGTGGGGGCACGTGGCTATCTGTCTCTCTCAGAAGGCTCCTGTGGGACAGACAAGGGCCACACCCTGACCCACATCCCACCTCAGTGCTTTGGGGTCCTTGACATCTCTCACCTGCATTCCCCACAGGAGACACTTCAGTCAGGTTGGGGCAGAAGACAGCATAGTCAAACTGGCAAGGCTGAAAGATCCAAGGGAGAAAAAGTGGTGTCAGGGCAGAGGAGGAGTGCCTGTGCCCCCTGGAGCCTCCTGCTCATGCTGGGACGAAAGCTTAGGAACCAGAGACCACAGCCCTTGGTGAGGCTCTGAGGCTGACTAGCTGTGTAACCTTGGGTGAACCCATTCCCCTCTCCTGGCCTCAGTTTCTCCAGTTAGGATGTGTGAGAACTGGATGACAGGACAAACTCTGATGGTCTCTTTACAGGTTCCCTGTAGGGCAACTGCCCCACCTGGTGGACACTGAGAGAACTGCAGGGTCCTTCCACAGTGGGGCTTCGAGTGCCCTCTCTGCTGGCCCCTCAGAGGCTAACTTACCTGCAGTAGTTTCAGTAGAGCCGCTGTGTCCCGTTCTCCAGTGGCATTGAAGAGCAAAACCCGAACCTCAGGGCCACTGTGGGTGACAAATTCAATTCAACTGCACAAGCACTCATTAAAGCCTCACCTGTGTGTCCTACAGTAGGCAGTGGATAAAAAAAAAAGGCTCTTTCTGTCCTAAAAGGCTGATAAAAGTCAGAAAAAGTCCTTACTAGAAATATTTGAGGAGAGGGCAAAGGAGGAGAGGGGGGGGGACCAAGACAGACGGCAGAGGAGTGGGAGAAAATGAGAGGACAGAGAGAGGATTTCAGAGGCTGAGTTCAGGGAGGGTTCCATGCAGGAGGCAGTACTTAAGCTGTGCCCTGAAAGAAGAGGATTTTAACAAAAATGAAACATTATATGACTTCCAGGCATGGAAGGAAAAGGAAACTCCTTCCCAGTTCCTAAGATGGGCACCCAGTGACTCATGTCATACCATTGGCCTCTGGGATCAGAACCCCAACACCTTGAAGCGACTAGCTGGCGCGGTGGACGGAGAGCCAAGCCTGGAGTCAGGAAGCCCTGAGTGAAAATCTGACCTCACATTTACTATCGGTGTGCAAGTCACTTGACATGTCTGCCTCAGTTTCCTTAAATGTAAGATGAAGATAACAGCAGCACCTACCTCTCTGGGTTGGTGGGAGATAGTAATGGTAAAGTGCTTAGCACAGTGCCTGCAAGTGCTACGTACATGTCACCATAGCTTTACAGAGGAACAGGACAGTAAGTCTAAGACAAGTGACCCATCCCGGAGAGAAGCCAAGAGTCCCAACAACATAATTCTCCCATCTTCCCCAAATAACCATGCCACCCTTATCCTCACACCCAGACAAAAGAGCTCACTCGTTAAGCTTCTCCTCAGTGAGCACTGCTCGGCGGAACCACCGCACTGCGGCCTGGATGCTGCTGGTGGTGTGAGCCCCATCCAAGTACCAGGTAAGGGGCCCTCGTCTCAGTATCTGTGTCCGGCCTAGCCATTCTGTGTCCTGCAGCCCTGGAACAAAGTGGTGGGACAGGGAAGTCAATGACTGAGTGTAATCTGTTCCAGGGAGACTGCCATGATCCCCCCCATGACCCCAGGCTGGAACCCCAAACATTCATAGCTCTTCATAAGCCCACCAAAGGAAAGGGCTTCGGAGAAATGTAGTCCAAACTCCTTATTTTATATGAGAAGTTAACTGAGGCTCAGAAAGGTTAAATGATCTGTCCATAGAGCAAGTAGTAGAGTAAGAATTAGAATCCAGCTCCTCTGATGAATTCCACTGCATTTTCTTTGTACATATTTACATATGTTGTCACCCTCCCCCCACAGCTGCCTCCTCTCCCTTAAAGGTAAGCTCCTGGAGACCTGGGCCTGTTTTGATGATTACCATTGTATTCTCAGCATCCAGCACGTAGTTTAATAAATGTTTATTAACTAACTTCAGAAAAAAGAAGTGAAGAATAAAAATTGGTCAGTTATCTATCTTGCATGAATAAGGGACCAGTCTTATCTAGGCAGAAATCTCCATAGTGTAGAAAAGATCTGTTCATTAGGCCTCTACAGGGGATACAGTTTGATAGAAATCTCTCTTAAAAATATAAATCCCTGTATTTAAACTCCATATTCATCAAATAACCTTCAGAGCTGCAATTTGGTCTCATGTATAAGCCTCTAAGCATCTAAAAGTTGGCTGATAGACGAAGGTGATCCACATGGGTCCCTGGGCCAAATACAGGAAAAAAAAAGAATCAAGTGCCATTCTAGTCCATCAGTAAGTTCCACGTGAGAAGGGCTGATAGGAGTCAATTGCCCAGAGCTTTATCACCCTGGGGTGAGTGGATATCATTGAGCTTATGAACCTGCCATACTCGGCATTGGCTCCCCAGGACCTCAGGTGACCCCACCTAAGGGGAGGGTAAATGTCCCATGAGGTATAGACCGACTGAAAGCTGCTGCCCATATTAGAAAAATCATCTTAACAGCAACAAAAAGAATGCAAAAGATGGTGTACTGTAAGAAGCAGTATGTCCAAAAATAAATTAACTGGGGAACAGTCGAACAAATTGTGGTGTATCAGTGTAACAGACTATTATGGCCATGTAACAAAGAATGACTACAGGGAGTTCTGAGAAACATGAGAAGACTTGTAAGAACTGATGCAGAGTACAGACAGCAGAACAATCTAGGTCTAGAATCCTCTAACTTAACTGAAAATTACCCTGAAAAAAGTAGGTGATCTCAGATGAAACCTTGGAAGACAAACACTTCCTGCTTCTCATCAGAAAGGTGGGTAGGAGGACTGAGCGGTCCCGTGCTACCAGACACTTTCTGTGTGTGTCGATTCTGTTTTCATTGTTTTTCTTTGTCGTAAGGGAATTCTACAGAGAGGGGAATAGTGGGAAAGGACTGTAAAAAGAACAAGCCAAATATATTTTTTCAAGGTTGGTAAAAATACTGTAGTAAATGTATCTATAAGAACCAACCTGGCACAAAGTTTTGAGAAAGAGATACATTCCCAGGCACAGGATATGCAAAGACAGAAGGTCTCAAAAGAACACAAATTTTTATAGGCACTCAAACTGTTCAAACTCCCTAATAATCTAAAAAAAGGCAGATTTTAACAAATTTTTTGGTTGAACAATGCTAGGATTTATTTAAATGCTTGGCATTTAGAAGCCCTTCACAATCTGGCTCCTGGCTACATTTCCTTATTTATTTCACATTTGCTTGTGCTTCCTGTAGTCTCTTTGATAGGCAAGCTGAGCTATCTACTGTTACCTGACCTCGACACTCTATCTCCCCTTTAGGTGCCTCTCCATGGGCTGTCTCCCATGCCTGGAATGCATTCCCTCCCTTTCCGCCTACCTCTCAAAATCTTTAGTTGCCTTCAAGTCTCAACTCACATGTGCCAACTTTTATGGGCCTCTAGTTGCTCCCCCCTCTCCATCTATTCATCTGCACCTGTGCAGAATCTCCACCCCGCCAACCTCCTCCCTCCAGCAGAAAGGTAGGGTAGGGGCTATGCTTTACTGTCTTGGCATCCCTAGTATCTTGATGGGAACTTAAGAGAATGCTTGTTGAAATGAGGCAAGTCACACTCCCTTATGCCCATTAAAATTGCCCAAAATGGTCAAAATGGTATAATTCCATGTTCTCAGGACTATGCAGAAGCAGCCTGTCTTACACACAGCTGGCAAAGCTGTGAATTGGCTGGACCTTTGGGGAAGACAATCTAGCAATGTAAGGCTGGTGGTGGTACCCTTAACCCAGGAATCCCACTATTAGGGCTGTACCCTAAGGATGCTTTTGAAAGGGAAAGGAAGAGATCTCTGTACAAAAATATTTTTTTTTGAGGTAGGAAGGCAAGGCAGTTGGGGTAAAGTGACTTGCCCAAGGTCACACAGCTAGTAAGTGTCAAGCGTCTGAGGCCAAATTTGAGCTCAGGTCCACCTGACTCCAGGGCTGGTGTTCCATTCACTGCGCCACTTAGCTGCCCCTACAAAAATATTTCTAATGGCTTTTCTGGCCATTCCAAATAACTGGAAAATGGTCTCCACTTCCAAAAAGTGGAGAACGGCTGAATAAATGGTCATATATCAATGCAATATCATCATTCCAGTAGAAATAACAAATACAAAGAAAACAGGAAGAAATATGCCAAGAATTTATGTGAAGGGATGCAGAGAATGAAAGCATAAACAGAAAATGTTCACTGACTGTGACTGTTAGAGAGAAAACAGAAACAAAACCTGATGAGTAGATGGGCAAAAAAAAGCAGAAAAGAAGAAAGATCATTTTTGTTAGTCGGCAAACTAAACAGATTGTGATTTTACTCAGATTTGATTGTTATGTGGACAACAAACTTTTTTTTTTTTTGTAAGACATGTAACATTTGAAAATGAGGAGGTAAGAGCTCTATGGCCATCTCTAGCTCATTACCCTTATCCCTCAAGGTGGCTCCTGTCGAGCCAAAGTTCATGGGCAAGACAAGTCTGGAGAACCATGAAGGGCCACAGCACATGGCACTAAGGACGGTAAGAGAATCAGAAAGTGCATGGAGATCATGGAAGTGGGGACAAGGCAGGGAAGGTTTCAGGGAGGGGTCCGACTTGAGCTGGGCTGAACAGAAAGTAGAAAAATGGAGAGAATGAAGGAGGACTTTTCTAGGTGAAAGGAAGCACTTCAGAGAAGGGGTGAAAGTGGAAAAGAGATTAAAAGCAGTCAGACCACAAGTGGGGATGGGTAGAAGCATGGGAGAAAACTGGATGGTTACCAACAGTTCAGAGTCCAGATCGGTCTGCCTGAGCACAGGGCTGTTACAGATAGGGTTCGGTTAACAAATATTTATCATGGTACTAGGTACTAGGCACCAGGGACAAAGACAACAAAAACAGTCTTTGCTCCAGGGAATTTACATCCCAATGAGGAAACCAGCATTTATACAGTTAGAGGAATTTAAAAAACACACACAAAGCAGATACCAAGTAACCTTGGCTGAGAAAGCACTAGCAGCAGGGGTGGAGCAGGAAAGGGCCCCGGTAACAAGTGGCATCTGAGTGGAGTCCTGAGGGAAGCCAGGAAGAGCATAGATGTAGAGGGAGGGAGGGAGAGTAGTCCAGGGATGAAGCCCTGTGTGTAAAGAAGAGGCTAGTTAGCTGGCCCTATGGAGAGAGCACTGTGGCTGGAGTCTGGAAGACTCAAAGTCAAATCTGGCCCTAATCACTTACTAGATATGTGACCCTAGGGAAGTCACTTAACCTCTGCCTGCCTCAGTTTCCTCATGTGTCAAGTGGGGAAAAATAGTGGCCATTACTTCCTGGAGTTGTTGTGAGGACTCAATGAGGTATTTGTAAAAACTGCTTAGCCTGGTGCTGACACAGGTGCTTATGAAATCATTCTTTCCTTCCTTCCTTCTTTCTTTCATTAAGGGTGGCTAGGAGGCACAATGGATAGAGAGCTGGACTTGGGAGTCCAATCGGAGTTCAAATCTAGCCTCAGATGTAGTGGCCATTACTCTGGGTAAATCATTTAACCTCAGTTTCCTTATCTGCAAATGGAGTTGACAACACGTTAAGCACCTGGCAAACTGTAAACAGCACTCCCCCAAGGTCTGCTGTTCCTATGACTGACTGCCATGGAGGCCAGTGTGGCTGGAACAGAGTATGTGGAGTGTAATGTGTAAGGAGGCTGGCAAGGCAGGATGAGAACAGGATGTGAAAGGGAGGGGTGGGACCAGATGGGCCCTGAGTCCCTTCCCCTCCCCAGTTACAGGAGATGTCAGGGTACCTACCCTGCTTCATGGGTAGGGGAGGAGAGAATACCGGAGCCAGGGGCAGAGCTCGCCGGGAGGTCAGCCTCGTTGCCTTTACCTTCCCAATACCTGTACGGGAAAGGCAGTAATGTTAATTCCCTATGTCCACTGCCTACCTCACCCTCCAGCCCCGGGGAAACCTATTAAAAAATCCCTGAAGAGGAAAGAGACAAGTAGCACATAAAGCATATACAGTCCTCTGATGGCTCTCCTTATTCTCTCCTAGACTCACAGGGATGGTGGCCACCAATCCTCCCAGGCCATGAGTACTCAGATTCCCCAGCACTCCTGGTCTGGTGAGGACAGGAAACTCATTTCCCTTGAAATCAACGGAGTTAAGAGTTTACACTCCACTTGGTAATTAGAGAAAGTGACAAATAGTCACAAAGCTAGATGGAGACAGTGTATTAGTGTTCTTCACCAAACCTAGCAGAATTATCTGCCTAAGGTACCCCTGCCTATCGCATTCTTAAACCTATTTTCATCTCGTCCTCTTCATCTCAATTCCTACAGGATGACGAGGGGCATAAAGTCACTTGTGCTATACAGAAGATTCTTGCCCAAGCTAGACTCTGAGGTTGCCCTGAGCTCTGGATACACTAACAGTTATTCCAACTGCCAGCTGACTGATTCCCTGACACCTCAAGGAGCATTAGCACCATATATCAAAGAAAGCAGGTGCTTCAGTGCTTCAGTGAATACATACTGGACTGAATCTGGTAGATACCACCTTACCCTTGTGGCCCTGTTGCTGGAGCCAGCAGCGGGCCAGTTGCAGAGCCAGGGCAGCGTTGGCCCGCTGGTGATCGCCTGCCAGCCCCAGGTGCAGGGGCTGCCCTTCCTCTTCAAAGGCCTCCAGTGGGGGGCACAGGTACAGTGGACACTGCAGGGCAGAGGCAAGCAAAAGCTTATGAGGGATGTGGAAATTCAAGGTGCCCTCCTGATTTCTCTCTCCCTTGGCAAATCCTGGCCAGCTCCTCCAGTTCCACCTTTCATTCCTACTTACTCTATGGAGGATGCTCTATTGGAAAGGACAGAAGGGAGTCAAGTGACCTAGCTTCAAGTTCCAGCTCTGTCCCTGGAGTGCTTTGGTAAATGGTTGAAACCCTCTCACTGGGCATCTGATTCCCAAATGAAGGGATTAGACTAGATGACCCCAAGGTTCTCTTCTAGCACCAAAAAAAAAAAAAAAAAAAGCTGGGGCATTTCCTGATCTTATCAGCCCGCTCTAAAGGATTTTAGAGATTAGTAAAAGCTGACATTTACCACACTGCTTTCTGAGGCTTGAACTTAGAGCTGAAGGGACACACCCTCCAAAGATCACTTGGTCCAGGCCCCTGACTTTAGGCAGGTCAAGTATCCTCATTTTACAGAGAGAGGAAACTGAGGCTAACAGAGGCAAAACAACTTTCTCAAAAGTCATTCTGTTACATAGTAGCAGAAGCAGGTCTCAAATCCAAGTGCTGCTTCTAGGGACAGAGGGTATGTGGCTTAGAGGCATTTACTGAATTTGGATCAAGATGGTAGGTGAGGATCAGTTAGGGTTTGGAAGTGGGATAGGAGAGTGCCTTATTTCCCTTGATGGATCAATAGGGCAGATATGGGCAGAGAAGATATGCCCTGGGGATCTCGATGGTATATGTGGCCCAGGAAGGTGACGAAGTTCCTTCCCCGCCAAAATCCCTAAGCACAGCTACTCACCATGAGCTTTTGGGCTCGGTCCTTCAGTACATCCAGTGGGGAGTCTGGCTGGGACACAGTGAAAGCTGGGACTCCAGGCTAAAGAAAAAGGGATTGTAAGGAAAGAAAGGAGATGGGACTAAGCCTGGAGCCATGTCTCTACCCTCCCATAGCCCAGGCCACTCAGGACCCACTATAATACCCAGGTAAATATCTTCCCTTTGTAGAATACTCTACATTTCCAGCTTTAAGCTTATATTTCTACTGCCCTTAAACCCTAAGCTCCAGGACAAACTGGTCTATTCTCTGTTGACGAAAAGGCAAAGTCGGCTCTCCCTAACCTGTGTGTGCCTTTGCTCACACCATGTTTATGAAGACAACGCCATCATGTTTATGAAGACAATGCCATCTCTCTCCTTCACTTGTCTACCTACCCAACTCGAATCCATCTCTTCTATGAAGCCTTCCTTGAATTCCCTGGTTGATATCAATCTTCTTCCTCAGACCTCACACAATAATTGGCTCAGGATCTAACACACTTATCAGCTCAAGTGACACCCCTCTCATGAAGCCTTTCCTGATCCAAAATTACTTTGTATTTATCTCATATATCTTATCTCCTCCAAAAGAATAGAAGCTCTTTGAGAGCAGGGACTGTTTCATTTCTGTTTTTGAATCCCCAGTGCCTGGCACACAGCAAAGGCTTAAATGCTTAATTGTTATAATACACAATACTGCATGATAATAGTGTTTATGTCTTATCCCCTAAACAAGACTTAAGCCCCTTGAGGGCAGAGTTGTGTCTTTTCTAACGTGTGAAGCTTTCTGTTGCTGGAGTAGTGCACTGGTCCAACCATTCTGAATGACAACAATTGGGAACTATGTCCAGAGGGCTAGAAAACCATGCGTCCCTTTAACCCAATAATACTACTACTAAGTTCATATCCCAAAAAAATCAAAGAGAAAGGAAAAGGATCTATGTGTGCAAAAAATAGCAGCTCTTTTTGTAATGGCAAGGAATTAGAAACTGAAAGACACGTACCAACTGAAGAATGTCTAAATAAGTTATGGTATATGATTGTGGCAGAATGCTATTGCGTGGTAAGAAATGATGAAGGGGATGGTTTCAGAAAAACCTGGGATGACTCAAATGAACTGATGCAAAGTGGAGCAAACAGAACCAGGAGAATACTGTATACAGTTAAGAGCAGATGATCAACTGTGAGAGAATAGGTAACTGATCAATACAGAGATACTGAGGCTTACTGCAATGATACAGTGAGGGGGTAGCAGAATCAGAGGACTACAACCAAGGTTTCTTGCTTTCCAGTCAATTAACACCACTGATAGCAGCAGCCAAAATTTACATAGCACCTACTTACTATGTGCCAGGCACCAGTGTTAAAAATGTACAATTATTATCTCATTTGATATTTGCAACAACCTTGGGAAGCAGATCCTGTTATGATCCCCATTTTACAGGTGAGAAAACAGAGAGACAGAGGTGACACAGCTAGTGAGTATGGCAGGCTAGATTTGAACTGAGTCTTCCTGGCTCCAGCCCCAAGGCTCTATCCACTGGGCCACCAAGCTACTATTCTCTTGCTATCTAACTGTCTGATGTTCTTGTACATGCCAGTGTATGTCTTTTATCACAAGCTTCTATAAGACAACAACATACTTCCTCAGGGCACTGGAGGGAGTTGGCATTAGTTCTGAATTCCTGAAATGGAATCCCAGCTCTGACATTTATTAGCTGTGTAACCTCGGGCAAGTCCACTCCCTTCTCTGAGTCTCAGTTTCCTCAGCTAGAAATAGGAAGATTACTTTAGGAGTGTGGAGGGTAAAGTGCCATAAAAATGGGAGGTTGGGGGTTTTTAGTCTTTTGATTTCCTACAAGCGTTATTACCTTAAAGATGCCCCCTTTCTGCCATGCAATCTTCTCAATAGTGTCACCCAGGATGCTGACATGGTCTATGCCCAGAGATGATATCCCACAGACCACTGGCTTCCTGGGAAAAGAGTCAGGGATAAGTGAGAAAAGTCAATGTTGGCCCCACGTCCCTCTGTGGAACTCTCACCCACCTCCTTCATTAATCCCTCTCTACTAGTTGTGGGCAACCAGAGGACTGGAATCTCTATCCCTCCACCTCTACTCCATTACCTGGAGCTTCTCACCTGACAATGTTGGTACAGTCATAAGCACCACCAATGCCCACCTCCACCACTGCTAGGTCCACCTGGAAACAGCCAAAGCATCAAATGTCAGTCCTGGGATGAGTTTGCCTAACATACAGACCCATTGTGCATAAGTGGCCAGGAACACATCCCCTTCTCCTGCAACCCTCCCACCCTGGCTGACACTCAGGAGTAGGCACAGTCCATGGCACACTACAGTCCTATGGCTGCCAGCCCTGGCAAAGCTACTAAGTAATAATGCCCAGGACAACACAGAAGGGTGTGATTAGGCTCTGGGTCTAGAGAGGTGGAGTTTGGGATGATGAGTAGAGGGAGACATCCTGGAGAACCTTACCTTTTCTTGGAGGAAAACGTGGAAGGCCATGATGGTAAGGAAGCGGAAGTAAGGGGGCATGCTGACACAACTACCATCCTGAGGGAAGAGAGAGAGGCAGGAGAGGAAAAAAAAAAAAGGCCAGAAGATGAGAGGCATTGTGGCATGGCAGAAAGAACTAGGACTGAGAGTCAGAAGACCTGAGTTCTAATCCCACTTCTGTCACTAACTTGCTATGCTGACCTTGGGCAACCATAATAACCTCTTGGGTCCCAGTTTTCCCATCTGCAAAATGAGGGGGTCAGATGATATGGTCTCTAAGTCCCTTTCGAGGATACAATTCTAGGGCCCAACCTTACCCTTGCTGACCCTAGATCTGGAGGCTGAAGCCCAGAGGCCAGAACCCAACCTCTCCCTCCAGTTCTGCTCTGACTCTTCCCTACCTTAGTCTCTTCCAGTCGATTGTAGAGTCGCCAGAAGTATTTGGTGAAGAGCTCAGGGCTGATGGGTTCACCATTAATACGGATTCGCTCCCGAACCTGCACCAGATGAGGAGAGCTAAGGGGACAGAAAGATCTTTGTGAGGCACTCTCCAGCACCTAGAGCCTCCTCTGTTTGAATCCTGGGAAAAGCTGGGGTCTCTTCCTGCCCTAAACCCCCATACCTGTAGAATCCAGTTTTCAGGCCATAGCCACGGAGAATACGTTCTGTAAAGGCACAAGTGGAGCCCTGAAGAAACACACGGAGGGAAGGATGAGGGCTCAGATAGCCCCAAGCCTGGGCCCTAATCATGGTCACCTCTAACATATAAAGCTCACACCTCCCTGATCTTACCTTCCCTTTGGTCCCAGTCACGTGGATGATCTTCAGTTGATCTAAGTCCTCTATCTGAAACAGAGAGACACCAGGCTCATAAGGAGAGGCACCAGGCTCCAGATTTCACCCTTGTCTGTACTTTGATTCCAGTTAATGATGGCACCTGTGATGGAATGTGGGTGGGGCGGGGGAAGTCTTCTATCTCTACTTACCTGCAGCCCACTTCGGATTAAATAATGCTTCATGGCTTCCAACTGGACCTGTGGGTCTCCCCGTTCTCGTTTGATCTGCTCTAGGAAGCCAGCATTGGTCTGAAGGGTGTTGAGGGTCCGCACAGCATCCTAAGGACCACAGAGGGTTAGAATTGGACAGGCATAGAATATCAGAGGGAAAAATGTCAACAGTTTAGAAATCACCCTCCCTCTGCAGCCATCTCCTTTTACAGATGAGAAGACTGAGCCTGTCAGAAAGGATCATAGGTTTAGAGCTAAAAGATCTTAGAGGTCAGCTGGTTCTATCCCCTCACTGTACAAATGGGGAAACTGACACCCAGAGGTTAGAATGACTTGCCCAGCATCACATAGGTAGTAAATATCAGAGGAGGGATTTGGGCCCAAATCCAGGCCATCTTCATGACTTAAGGTGATCAAAGCTGAGTTAGGTCAAAGACCCCAGGCTTTCTCAATTCCAGTACAAATCTCATTCCACTTTGCTAGCTAACTTCATGCTAACCAGTATGAACCACTGTTCCCAACAGTTAATAATACTTTCTCTAACCTATCCAAGTCACAGATGGATAAGAAAATGAAGTCTGAGGCTCTCCAATCTCATTCCATATGAAGACTCAATGAGAAAGGGAACAAGTCAGTCTAGTTACAAGTGATCCCTCTAGCCACAATAAAGGCTTCTGAGTCAGCAGCATACTCAAAAGCTCCATCTCTTCCACTATTTGCATTTGCCCTACATCCAAACAGATTTAAAAGAGAAGAGGGAGCCTGTACACTAAGGTCTTGGCTTGAGGGGGACTGGTCCTACCACCTTCATACCCCCTCCCTTCAGCACCAAACCAATGGGATGTCCCAAGGTCCTGGTGTTTGGGGGCAGGATGCCCAGGGCTCCAGAAAGAGTAGGAGATCATCTGATTAGATAATGCCTCTATTTTACAAATAAGGAAAGGGGGGGCAGAGAAAGTCAAGTCTTGAAAGAAGTCACTTAATTGATTAGTGAAAGATGATTAATGAAAAGGGAAGCAGGCCTCAGGGCTTTTATTCTTGTCACTCCAGCACACTAAAAGGTAGTTTGCTAGAGCATAAGGAAACAGTATGAAATGTTTCACCTTCAAGTTATATTGTTTTTCCAAAGGAATGAGTTTTATTTAAACTCACTAGAGGCCAGGGGAATGTACAGGAAAGCAGGTGGAATCATAAACCCCAGGTTGCTTTAGAAAAGGCCCTGACCCAGTGAGGGCTATTTATACTCCCTTCTCTCTCACCCCAAGATCCAATGTTTCCCCACAGCACTCACAGGACCTCCCTGATGCCAGCTATGCGGCCTGGCAGGTTCCAAGCAGAGTTTCCCCTCTGGCGGGTACCAGGTGTCCTACTCTGGCCAGTCACAGGATCCTTGGCAAAGCCAATGGGTGCAAAGTTGGGGTTTGGGCACCCTGTTGCCCCTGGCAACCACGCCAGAAAGGGCAGAGACAAAGGGGACACCACCTTTGTTGGCAAAGATCCCCTCTGCCAAGTCTATGGTGCCAGCCTGGGCTGTAGAGCACCTTGATCCCTTACTCCAAAGCCTGGACTCCCGAGTCCCCCACACTCCTGCACCCCGCAACTCCCGACCCCACCAGAAATCGGGGAGCCTCCCATCCCGTGAGATTCCGGGGTGCCCCCAACCCCTAACCCCATCACACGCCTGGGAGCTCCAAACCCTGACCCCCCACAATCCCTGGTTCCACCCCAGCAGGGCGCCCATACTGCTGGAACCTACTCGACTCCACCCCCGGGCCCACCCAGACTGCGGGGGCCCTGCGCTCTCGGCAGCCCCGCGGATCCCGGAGGTGCCGGTGTGCGCGGCCTCGGCCGCCGCTGCCCATGCGTCCGCCCGGCCCAGTACCTGGTACTCCATGCCGGGCTCCTGCGGCACCGGCCGTGCGCTCAGCCCCCGCCTCGCCGGCCCGCTCCCGAGCGGGGGCCCAGCCGCGAGCCTCAGCGCCGCGTGCAGAGCTCGGCAGCGGGCCCAAGACATCCCGCCGCAAAGCAGCGCCCAGGGGCCCGCTGCCGCCGCTCGCCTCCCGGCCCCGCCTCGGACCCACGTGGGGCCGGCCCCGCCCCCGCGGCCACGTGCCCGCGGGGCCCACCAATGCCCGGCTTGGAGGTCTTCTGTTTCCCACCAATGCTGGGAGGACCCTCCGGTGACCATCTTTGTTCGGGGCGGAAGCTAACGGGCCCGGGAGTCCATGTTCGTCGGGCTCGCCGCTCGTCTCCATCCCTGCTCTGACAGCGCCCGGCGGCCGGCCGCTCCTCCCCCCGTCTGAGGCTTCACCCCCTCCTCTGCCAGCCTGACCACACCTTCAGCAAATGGCAGGCTTTGGCGCAAGCCCATTTTACCGATGTGGACGGCGGTCAAGCGCGGAGAGCGCTCGCTCTGGTCAGCATACCCACCTCCGACGTAGCGTGGCGAGCTCTGGAAGGCACGGACTTGGCTTGGTACCCCAGTCCTTCGCTCCGTGCCTGGCACTCAGTGGCTACTTAACTCCTGCAAAACCCGCTGCTAGTCCCTTGAATTCCCAAGCCCGCTACCCCGCCTCCCCCCGCCCATCCGCACGTAAAAAACGAGAGGGATTAAGTGCCCGAGGCGCCTTCTAATTGCACCCCGACGATTCTAAGGTACTTCTTTAAAGCTACAGATGAGTCTCATGGAAAAGCCGGAATTTAGAGGCAGAGGAGGGACCAAGGGGGACGGAGGAGTCGTTAGCTCCATCCTCTCACCATGGGCTTCCCTGAGCCCTTCACTGTGCCAAGCAGCACCAGACTGGACAGCCAGCCGTCTCCTCGTCTCGACTTCCTGGGCTCCCATTAAAGGATGCTTCGCCCAGGTCCAGCCCTTTAGCGTCATCCCAGCCTTTTCTAAAGCAGAAATCCTCTCCAGAGATCAACTGAGCCTCGGCTTTGAAGTGACCGTGACCCTGGTGCAGTGATCCATCCTCTAGATTCTGGACAGCGAGGCTAACTTTGCACAGCCCTCCCTCACCTAAATCCAATGAATTTACACATCATGACTCAAAGGACATGAAGGACAAAGAATAATTCTGATTGTTCCTTTGTGCCGACCAGAGGAGATCTCACTGATAAAAGAGGAAAACTGCAAGGAGAGGCCCCAAGGCATGTTCTGGTTATACTATACCTTCACTCCACCCCAATGTTTCAGCAATCATTAATCTCATTGAAAGAAAGAGGGTTTAAATATTTATCAAGGCCTGAGAGTATTTTCAATATTTCAGGAAGGGGAGGAAGGAAAAGGCTGTCCAGAGATCACTAGTTATGGTTAGATGAACCTTATATACATGTTAAAGTTAAAGTTAGAGGCTGCTCAGCCTTTTGAATCTCTTATTGGTGACCTCGGACTTCACTACTGTTGGCTTTTGTTTCTCCCCTACACCCTTGTAAAATGGGGGTCTTGGACTAGATCTCTAGGTGGTCTTCCAGCTCAAAACCCTGTGAATGGGGGGCATTTACACATTGTCTAGCTCTTTAAAATTCCTTTTAAACTCAGTTCAAACAGTACCTCCCTATGTGAGAGCTGCCCTAATCATCCCCTCTCTTACCAATGCCTCTTCTTACCCAGAATTACTATGTATTTATTTTGCATATGCGTATGTTTCATTTCTCTCTTTGTAAACCCAAGGCTTAAGTAGCACAGTGCTAACCTTATATTAGGAGATTTTTAAAAATGTTTGTTGATTTCAAAAGCAAATATTGATGAGAGTGAGGAGAAAATGGTTAAAGGCTAAAAGTCTCAGAGTATGTTGAGGAGTGACATCAAAGAAAAGTAAGGCTTTAACTTCTACAGGAGGAACAGCTCCCTAATAAAAACATCTACCTGAGAAGGCAGTCCCGAATAAAGGTTGGGAGGGAGCCGTGGAAGAGAGAGAGGATTGAACTTGATGTCTCTCAGGTCTGGATGGAGGAAGCCAGAGCTGAGGCTTGAAGAAAGATAGATTCTGAGTAGAGATGAAACAGTACATTCCAGGAAGTGGGATTTGCTAATGAAAATGGAGGAAATGGAGTGCTTCAGGGGACAGACTGAAATCCAGTTTGGCTGGAGTTGAGGCTATAAAGAGAACAATGTGGAATAAGGCCAGAAAAGTATATTGCGGGTGGTTATAAATGCTGGCCAATATTTCATCCTCGAGTCAATAAGGAATTACTGTACATTTCTGAGTAGGAAAGTGGCATGCTCACATATGTGACTTAGGAAGATTCCTTTGGTAGCAGTGTGGAAAGTTGGAAAGAATCTGAAGTAGGGCTGGGGTGGAGGGTGGGAAAGAAGGACTGGACCAGGGGGCGGGTGGGTGAGGGGAACCTTTTGACCTCAAGGCCACATGTGACCTAGCTTAAGGACACAGAGGGTCGCATGTGGCCTAATTTGAGGACACAGAGGACCATGTGTCCAAGTAGCCCCAGGTTCTCCACCCCTCTACTGGACTGACTGGCAATTAGGCTATTTAAATGGTGTAGGTAGAAATGGGGACATAAATTAGTGTGGTTACACTGGGGAGAGAGTCGTGAAGGCGAGATGTTGTTGAGGTATCTGCTTAAAAAGCTTCAGCATTCTATCCATTGTGAAGGGAATTATGACTTTTCATATTAATCGATATGATACACGCAATGGATTTACTAATAGATTAGATTTTTCAGAATTGCCTCTTTTGTTCTGAGTCAGAAGCTTACAATGCAGCCTGAAATAATCAAACTGACAACACTGCTGGTGTACCTAACAGCAGCGAATCAAAGATTGTAGAACCTGTTCCCAACACAGAATTCTGGTCCTGTGATCCATCAAAGTAATGACCCCCCAAAGACTTTTGAACAATGCTGTTCCCACAGAACTTCAGGACACTTGTACCTTAGTATTTGTGGGATTTGTGGGCTGGTCCTGGGAAGCCACTCTGGTCCTAGAAAAGATTATAATCCACCTTGGGCACTCCCTTCCTATTGTGATTTATGTATATAATCCCTGTCTTCACTTTCCAGTGTAGAATTCTGATCAGGAGAATTTGACCATTTGCAGTGTGCCTCAAAATGAAACAGGTTAATTAAACAGGTACCAGATTACTTTGGCCTGCTGTTAGGTCATTCTCAGGTTAGAGACTGGCTCAGTAAAATCCTGTTAACACCATCAATCAACTATTTATTTACACACAACACACTCACACACCCCTGCCCTCAAGGAACTTATAGTATGTGTATCAAAGGAGACAAGTGTACACAAACAAGTCAATATAAAATATATGCAGTGTAAATGCAGGGTGATTTATTAGGCTACAAAGCCCTAGCAGCTGGGGAGACCAAAGGAAAAGGCCAGACGTCTCAGTGATGGGGTATAGGCTCTGGGAACCCCTTTGAATTCTCCTTTAATCTTCCCACTTGATCTGGCCAAATCTGTTTCCCTTAACCTAGCCTAGCCCTCCATTGTCAGTTACCTCTGGATTGCCTCCAGCTACCTCCCACCCTGGATCCTATCAAAATTCCATTCTCTAGGTTTGACCTCAAGTCAACCCAGTCCCATCAAGATTCTCCTCAGACTTCTCAAGACCTTCCCTAAACCCCCCCTGTACTTACCCCAGACTACTTGGCCAACCCTAGATCCCTCCCACAATCATTCTGTATGTAAGATCCATCTTGCCTCCATGAAAATGCTCAGATTCAATCTAGTTCAGATTCTGTCTGGCCTGCTTGTCTATACAAATGTTCAGATTCCTTAAGAGTCTATCCAGTATGGTGGATCTTAAATAAACTTTTTTTTTCTTTGGCTAAAAGGTCAGCAGGAAAGGTCTGTCACACCTGGGTGAGAGTGGAACATAGTTCAGTGCAGGCCAGCCCCAGCAAATCAGAAGTGTACTAAGTTGGGAGTGCCTTTATTTGCCTGACCCCTGTTCCTATCCCTTATTCCAGATAGACTCTAGAGAGGTGAGATTGAGGGCAATGGTGACCTGGGATCTTGTAGTTGAAGTCTGTCTAGATGGTCAAGAAGAAAAAAAGCAAGCAATTCTCCCCACTAGTCCTAAAAGAGATCTGAATCAGCAGTGACAGTAGCTGTTTCTGGAATTCTCAGCCAACAGAGGGTAAGGGGATTGGACAACCAGTCAAAGATTACAGGGGTCTCTTTGCTAACATTGAGGCAGGACTCTGTGGCTTTGTCCATACTCGGATACAGGTTGCAGTCCCAGAGCAAGGAGGAGCACGAGCAAACCAGAGCATGCAGCTGCAGTGAAGCAGGGACCCTTGTCACAGTTCCAGGGCAGAAGAGTGCTTGTGGTCACCCACAGACCAGGGCACAGGGCAGGAAGGTAGTAAACACACCTCTCTTTAGGTCATATCACTTTGAAAGAACTGAAAACTTACAGGTCCCTAGAAGTATCTTTGAAAACAGCTATATAAAACCTCTGAAGCTTGGAACAGTACACCCCCTACTCTGGAAGCAGAGCCCCCTTTAACAATGAGTTAAAAGTCAAGAAACAGACTGGGAAAATGAGCAAATAACAGAAAAAAAAATTCTGACCAGAGAAAGTTACTATGGTGACAAAGAAGATCAAAACAAATACTTAAAAGGAAATAACATCCTATACCCAAAGCCTCCAAGAAAAATATGAATTGGTCTAAGACCACTGAAGAGGTCAAAAATGATTTTGAAAATCAAGAGAGTTAGAGGAAAAATTTGGAAAAGAAATGAGAGTGATGCAAGAAAATCATGAAAAATGAGTCAAAAATACTGAAGAAAATAACACATTGAAAAACAGACTAAGCCAAATGGTAAAAGAGGTACAAAAAGCCAATTAGGAGAAGATTGTCTTAAAAAGCAAAACTGGTCAAATGGAAAAAAGAGGCACAAACATTTACCGAAGAAAAAAACTTCTTAAAATGTAGAATTGACCAAATGGAAAAGGAGGTACAAAAGTTCACTGATGAAAATATTTTCTTAAAAATTAGAATTGAGCAAATGAAAGCTAATGACTTTAGGAGGAATCAAAAAGCAATAAAACAAAAGCAAAAGAATGAAAAAAAAGAATGAAAAGGCAATGTGAAATATCTCATTGGTAAAACAACTGACCTGGAAAATAGATCCAGGAGAGATAATTTAAAAGTTATTGGACTACCTGAAAGCCGTGATAAAAAAAAAATAGCCTATATATTATCTTTCAAGAAATTACGATGGAAAACTTCCCTTATATTTTAGAGGGAAAATGAAAGATATCCCAAAATGAAAACTCCCAGGAATATAGCCAAATTCCAAATCTCCCAGATCAAGGAGAAAATATTATAAGCAGCCAGAAAGAAACAATTCAAATATCATGGAGCCACAGTCTGGATTACACAAGATTTAGCAGCTCCTACATTAAAAGATCAGAGGACCTGGAACATGATACTCTGGATATGATATTTTGGAGGGCAAAGGAGCTAGGATTACAACCAAGAATCACCTACCCAGAAAAACTGAGTATAATCAGGGGGAAAAATAAGCATTCAATGAAACAGAGGCCTTTCAAGCATTCTCAAAGAAAAGACCAAAACTGAATAGAAAATTTGACTTTCAAATATAAGACTCAAGAGAAGCATAAAAAAAGTAAAGGGAAAAGGGAAATCATAAGGGACTTAAGAAGGTTAAACTGTTTACATTCCTGCATGGGAAGATGATACTTGTTAACTCATAAGAACTTTTTCATTATTAGGGCAGTTAGAAGGAATACATCTAGATAGAGGGCACAAGTATGAGTTGAGTTTGAAGGGATCTAAAAAAAGAAAATTAAGAAGTGAGAGAGGAACGTACTAGGAGAAAGGGAGAGGTAAAATGGGGTAAATTATCTGACTAAAAGCAAGAAAAAGTTTTTACAGTGGAAGGGAAAAGGAGGGAGGTAAGGAGGAGTGAGTGAACTTTACTCACATCAGAATTAGCTCAAAGAGGGAATACCATACATACTCAATTGGGTATAGAAATGTATCTTTACCTACAGGAAAGAGAGGAAGGGGAAAAGAGAAGGGGGGATGATAAAAGGGAAGGCATATTGGGTGAGGGGGCAGTCAGAAGTAAAACACTTTTGAGGAAGGATAGGGGGAAAGGAGAGAACAGAATAAATGGGGGTGGGAAGAGGGAAGGAATAGGAATGAGGGAAATACAGATAGCAATAGTAACTGTGAAAAAAATTTTGAAGCAAGTTTCTCTGATAAAGGCCTCACTTCTCAAACATATAAACAACTGAGCCAAATTTATAAAAAAGCCACTTCCCAGTTGATAAATGATCAAAAGATATGAACAGTTTTCAGATGAAGTAATCAAAGCTATCTATAGCCATATTTTAAAAATGCTCTAATTAATTGCTGATGGGAGAAATGCAAATTAAAACAATTCTGAGGTACTACCTCATACCTATTAGATTAGCAAATAAGATAGCAAAGGAAAATGACAGCTGTTGAAGGGGATGTGAAAAAGAGACATTAATGTACTACTGGTAGAGTTGTGAACTGATCCAACCATTCAGCAGAGCAATTTGGAATTATGCCCAAAATTTGGAACTATGCATATTCCTAGCAATGCCACTATGAGGTCTATATCCCAAAGGAGATTGTAAAAAGGTAAAGGACCTGTATGTATAAAAATATTTATAGCAGCTCTTTTCTGATGGCAGAGAACTGGAAACTGAGGGGATGCCCAATCAATTGAGGAATGGCGGAACAAATTATGACGGAATATTATTGTGCTATATAAAATGATGAGCCAGAAGCTCTCAGAAAAACCTGGAAAGTCCTGCATGAGCGGATGCAAAGTAAAATGTACTGTGTAACAAAGTAACAGCAATACCGTAAAATGATCAGCTGTGAATGACTTAGTTATTCTCAGCAATACAATAATCCAAGACAATTTTGAAGGATTTAGGATGAAAAATGCTATCCATTCTCAAAGAAAGAACTGATGGTATCTGAATACAGATTGAAGCATAATTTTTTTTACTTTATTTTTTTTTGGTCTATGTTTTCTTTCACAGTATAAAAGAATGGTTTTGCATGACTACACATGTATAACCTATATCAAATCACTTGCCTTCTCAATGGGGGAGGGGCAGGGAGGGAAGAAGGGAGAGAATTTAGAACTCAAAAGTTTTAAAAACAAATGTTTAAAAATTGTTTTTGCACGTAACTAGGGGAAAATAAAATAATAAATTTTTAAAAAATGTCTGATCAAAAAACAAAAAAAAAAGTTTTCATTGTCAGTCAATCAATAAACATCCATTAAGCCAGGCACTATGCTAAGCACTGGACTTACGTAAAATGAGCCTTAAATTAAAAGTCAGGATAGGTGGGTTCTAATCTTACCCTTAGCTCTACCAGTAACTCCCTGTTTGAGCAAACTGCTTCCCTGCTCCAAGTTTTATTTTCATAGAAATATATAAACTCTTCAGTGCTGGAAAGGACCTTAGAGATCATCTAGTTAAATTTCCAATATAGATGATAAAACTAAGGCCCAGAGAGGCTGCCAAAGACCTCACTTCCTCATCTGGCTGAAATGCAGATGGCAGCCCGGTGAAATGACCTTCAAGACATGAGACATACATAAATAGTAACCACCCTTTCCCACTCAGGGTAGATTCACAGGATTCTAAGGCCATCTTGAACAGTGGAAAGTTGGACAATTTGATTTTTCACTATCTAGAGAACTGAGGAGAGGAATCTTATTCCTATCAAGGTTCAAATTGTGGTCACTTCCCCGTTATTCACATGTGTATTATCTTTACTAATGTTTGGGGCTTCCTCTTTCACTCACAGTGCAAGGATCAAGACAGAACTTGGAGACAGGGGTTGGTGCCCCTGTACTGTGTTACCTTAGGAAGCCTTTGCATTCTAAGGCCAAGTGTACTTTTTGAATTGTTTTCAGTTTTAGGTGACCTGTGACTTTCTTTTACTGTCTATATTTTGTCTGGTTGCGAAATCAAGGTTCTTTTCACTACATACATAAGCAGGTAGGTTCATCAACATTACTGGTTGAACCACTCAAGACCTAACTAATACCAAACCATCATATGAGAAGGGTCCCCAAGGCCATTTTGTCACTGAAGTTCTCCCCCTTCACTATTCATTTACGGTTTCTGGATGTTACCTCCAGCATCAAAGATATCAATGCTGAAGAGGCCCCCTGAAGTCTAGATGTAGAACTTTTGAAAAAAAAGAACTAGAATCCCCCTACCAAATACTAGAGTGCTGCTCTCAGACAGTCCTAGGTTGGAAAGGACTCTTGTTATAACTTACCTCTAACCACTCTAGGATCTAGAAAGCTGGGTTGCTCTGGCTCACATCAAAATGTTCACGGTTCAGTTTACATACCTCAAAGGAAGAATTTTCATCCCAACTAAGGCAGGTATATATGCTCCGACAAATCATGGAAACTTTACACCATAACTTGCGTCCTTTAAGGCACAGGATAGATATTGGCCAAAGCCTCCACAGTTCCCTCATCATGTGGCTTCCTAATCCCCAAGTGCCTGTACCCCCAAAGGTATCCACAGGGAAATCCACTCCTCCCACCAGCTCCCTGGTCAAAACTGACTCCTCCCCTGGACAGGTTGACCCCTTTCCCAAGGCTATACACCCAAAGTTACTAAAGCTGAGGGAAATTGGAAGTGGAATGGGGATCTTTCCAGGCAGGAGCTTAGACTCGGGAGGACTCCAATTCCAGTTTCTGGGAAGCATTTCAGATGTCAAATAGTTTAAGCAACCAGCTGTCATCCATTCAATAGCAACAGTTTTTCAACACCTGCTTCTTCCCCACCACCAACAACCCGACTCCAAGTTATCATGATCCAGGGCAGTCTTACCTGTTGTGCTTCTTCCTTCATCTTCTCCTGCCTTCAGAGGCTGGAGTCATGTGGCTGTCTCTTCCTGTTGTTTCATTATTGGTTTCTGAGTTGCCAGGGGTTAAAGGACAAAGGGGAAGGGACTGAAGGTTAATATTTACTGAGGGTCAAGAAAGTGAGCAAGTGTACGAAGCATGAGAGTTTGGGTACTATTAGCTGGAGAGGGCCCCACTGGAACGGCTCTGAAAGTAAATTTCTGGTCACAAGGAGACAGAAAGTATTCAATAAACTACTCAGTTTAAAAAGTTTCCATTCTTAGTTAATCCTCACTGAGAAACACATTGACAATCTCACAGTGTAAAAGTAACTTTAAGAGATTACATCCAAATCACCTCAAATAATGGCTTCCTTTTTTCTTTTTGAGACTGGTTGGTGCAGTGCATAGAGTGCTGGACTTCGAGTCAAGAAGAATAGAGCTCAGATCCAAATTGAGACATTTATTAGCTGTATGACCCTAGACAAGTCACTTAACAATTTGTTCACCTCAGTTTCCTCATCTGTAAAATGGGGATAACAATAGAACTTACTTCCCAGCATGGCTGTGAGGACCAAATGAAATAATAATTGTAGAGTGCTTATCAGCACAGTGCTTGGCACATAGTAAGCGCTATACAAATGTTGGCTGTTATTATAAAATAACCAAGGGAGAAAGATTCTAGTCCTTGATAATCTGTCCCAAAGTCTCATGACTCAGGTGTGGCTAGGAAGTTTTCTGGTCTCTAACCTACATTTATTCCTAACCCAGCTTTAGCTCCTGGGGTTAAAAACCTGACAGTTCTTAACCTGGGGTCCATGAACTTTTAAACAAATATTTTGATAACTATTCCAATATAATTGGTTTCCATTGTAATCCTATGTATTTTAGTTTGTACATTTTAAAACATTCTGAGAAAGGGTCTATACTTGCAGGGGTGGGGAACCTGTGGTCTCCAATGATGCCTTTTGACTGGATCCAAATTTTACAGAATAAAGCCGCAAGTTCCCCACCCCTAGCTATAGGTTTCACCAAATTATCAAAGGCAAACCTATTATAAAGTAGTTTTACAATTTCTGGTTTCAGCTATTATCTGAGACAGACACGAACTAGATAGGAACTAGACTTTATGATTTTTACTAGTATAGGGAACACTCAGATGAAGGAATTCCCCTCTACCAGAGCAGAGTGAATTAGTATCTTCCATGGCCTATTGTCTTAGAGCAGGGCTATCTCCAGGCATCCTGATGAATATCTGACCACTGGACTCACTGGTGACCTTGCACAGCCCTCCCTCACTTAAATCAAAGTCAACTTCAAGTCATGTCACCATCTCCCTGATGTCATGGTTCTTTGGGAGAACAAAGGACAAAGAACATCACCAATCATCTTAGAGAATTGCCTAAAGCAAGGGCATCAAACACCGGCCAGCCAGTGCAGCCTGAACCAGATTAAAATGGAATTAGAAAATACTTAACAAAATGAACATACATACAATAAAACAATATTACATTTTAAAACTAATTCA
This sequence comes from Notamacropus eugenii, assembly GCF_028372415.1. Lineage (NCBI taxonomy): Eukaryota > Metazoa > Chordata > Mammalia > Diprotodontia > Macropodidae > Notamacropus > Notamacropus eugenii. The sequence goes on along the minus strand of NC_092872.1, from coordinate 479,074,062 downwards.
ATGTGAGGCCTGAAGAAATCCTTCAGTACAGATTAGTGGTCTTCTTTCTATTTGAGTCTGGCACTCCTGGCCTAAAGCATTGAGTTAAGTTGCCCACAATCATACAGTGAATATGTATCAAGATCGGATGGGTGGGACTTGAACCCAGATCTTCTTGCTCTGAGACCAAGTGTCTATCCATAGTATAATAATTTCAAATTTACAAGACAGTCAGGGTCATTGCTCTTATCTCAGACCCACATTTCTCTATTCTTAGGTTTTGGTGACACCACAGTTCCAAGACAGCATAGGTTCCAGTGTCTTAGAATACCAGGCATCCAATCTACACACAACAGATGGATCATTTCATTTACTCTATGATTACGGTACTGTGACTTTTTTCAGTGGAGACCCCAACCCTTCTTGGGCTTAGTAGCTTGGTCTCTGAAGTTGTTGTGATCAAAAAGTTTGCCTCCCTGCAAGTGAGCTGGTATCAATTAGGTTGCTCGTCCTCGACAGTAGACATTTTACCCATTGCCATGCCACTTTTGTGTTTTCAACTTGCCCAAGACCTGCCTAGCTGGCACAGACTTCACTTCCTCCAGGAGAATACATTTACCTATCCATCATTACTGAACAACTATTATATGTCTAAGAAACAAAGTATGGTACTTGCTTTGCCTCAGAGAATTTACAGTCCAGTTGGGGATATAGGACATACAAATGAGGGGAAATGGTCTTCTGTTTTGAGTTTTAAAGGTCAGATGAAGAATACAGACATTAAGTGCTATAAAACTTATCATTGTAGACTGTGCTAGTAGTGAAAAGAGTTCAGATTTGAACAGTTGGGCCTTGAAGAGGATGGATGGGATTTGGATTAGCAAAGAGGGATTAAGAAATATCATAGCAGGAAAAGAGCACAGGTAAGAATGTGCAAATTATGTTTAGGGAACTATCATACCAGTTTGGACATTTGTTGAACTGAAAACTGAATGGAGTTGACCAAGCTGAATTAAAAGTTTCTGATGAAGTAGTACCGGGATTAAAGTGTCTGGAACAGAACTGGAAGGGAAAGAGACAGAAGATTAGTAAGGCGACAGTCTAAATGATCCAAATGTGGAGGGTCTAAGCTAGGATTTGGTGCTGGTAATGAAATGGGAGGTTTCACCTCCCCATTGCAGGTGGCAAAGACAAGAGAAAAATGTCTTCTAATGAGAACACACTTGATAAGAAGAAACTCTCAGGGCAATGTTGGTTGGCCAATCTAACTCCTTCCTGGAAGCCAGCAGCCTTATGGGATTAGTCCTCTAGGCAGAAGTTCCCAAACTTTTTTGTTTCATGGTGTTCTGAGTGTCTCAGGAACTTTTGCCCAGCAATGAGGGCCAAATGACATAGTTCGTTAAGAAGTTGGGTCAAAAATGTTAACTGTCTTGTGGCGCCCTCGTGAGGATGCTCGATGCAGCGCCCCAGGAAGCTGTGGCCCAGAATTTGGAAACTGTGGCCCTGAAGCCTCAGGATTCCAGCAGTGTTTCTTTCTTTTTAATAACTTATTTTTTGTTTTCAACATTCACTTCCATGAGATTCAGAGTTTTAAATTTTCTCCCCCTTCCCAAGACAGGGTGCAACCTGATACAGGCTCTACTTATATGTTCATATGAAACATATTTTCACATTAGTCATCATGTAAAGAATTAGAAATAATGGAAGAAACCATGAGAAAAAAGAAACAACAAAAAAAAAACAAAAGGAAAAGAAAGCAAATAGTATGCTTCCATCTGTGTTCAGACTCCAAAGTTCTTTCTTTGGATGTGGACAGCATTTTCCCTCATTAGTCTTTTGGACTTGTCTTAGATCCTTGCATTTCTAGCAGTTTCTAAAAGCCTCTTTCTCACAGGCACGTGTTTGAAGCCCAGGCCATGGTATCATTCCCCATGTCACTTCAATCCTTGGATACATATCCTAGGAATGCACTGACTCCTTTTGTGATGTGGCCACCCTCAATTCTAGAAATCTTTGTAGCTGTATCTGATAGTTTCCCATGACGACCTAAGACTCCTGTGCTCCAAAATCCCTCTGTGACGGATTCTTTGGAGGGAATACCTCTTTACTAAAAATCTACAGGTGGCGATATAAGAGGTCCAATCCTTCCTTGTCCTTCACAGGGCAACCATAAAATGGTGAGGTGGATGGATCACAACACCACATGCAGTTTCTCATTCTCCCACTAACTCTCTGTGATTTTGGGCCAGTCTCTTTGAGCCTCGACATTTGATGTTTATTGCACAAAATAACCATTACTATCCAGTGAGGTTATTGGAGAGATCTAATGGGGGCAGCTAGGTGGGGAGATCTGGAGTCAAGAGAGATTCATCTTTCTGAGTTCAAGTCCAGGTTCAGACACTAACTGTGTGACCCTGGGCAAGTCACTTAACCCTGTTTGCCTCAGCTTCCTCACCTAAAAAAATGAGCTGGAAAAGGAAATGACAAACCACTTCAGTATCTTTGCAGAAAAAGCCCAAATGGGGTCAGACACGACTAAATAACAACAAAAATGATGATTAGAGGATGGACATGGAGGCAATTTGAAAATTATGAATTACTGACACCAAAGATGGTGAGGCTGAGGCTTTAGGCAGCCCCCTCAGTGGGGTCTTTCTGCCCTACTCCTTGAAACCCAAGGCAGGATAGGATTTTGATAACACCATGTAGGCAGGGCTCCAGTTCTGATTCTTCTGGGATTTTTTTGTCAATAGCAGTCTTTAAATAAAAACAAAACATTGTCACAGTGACTGTAATGTTGCTACACAAAACTCTGCAAAACTGATGCACTGTTTAGAGCAGGTCTCATGCCATGGCAGGAGCCTACTGGGAACCGTTTTTCACACATGACTGAATCACATGTCTGTACTCACAGATGACAGAGACACCAGGAAGGCCAAACTGAAGCTGAGTGTGATGGCTGAGGCCTAATCCACAACAAATGGGCTAAAAGACCCATAACTGCTCCTTCACAATAAAAAAAAAAACAACTATTTTCAAGAGTGAAGGAATATTTCTCTACATCTACATTAGGAAAGAAATGCAATCACTTTTAAAATATGACACATTATTTCCACTGTCCTAGCACACTGGGGACTCCTTGGTCTTCATAATACAAACACGCCTTTACCTCTATACTATACAAATGTGAGAGGGCTCTGAGAGAAGAAGCACTATAGCCACTAGCTTTGAAGTGCAAAAGTTTTGGATGGTGCAGTGGCTAAAGTGCTCAACCTGGTGTCAGGAAGACCCGTGTTAAGAACTGGCCTTACACACTAGATATGTGATCTTGAATGAGTCACTTCACCTTTATCTGCCTTAATTTTCTCATCTGTAAAATGTGGATAATAGCACCTACCTCTCAGGGTTGTCAGGAGAACGAAATTAGTTTATAAAGTGCTTTGTAAACACTAAAGCACTATATAAACAATTCTTGCTTTATGTAAATTTATATTACACAAATTCAACTTCACAGAAGGAATTCTGAAAGAAATGGGCATTCTAAAAAACACCTGTGTTAACTTGACTGTCCAGTACTGTGCTCTCCCTCTTTGCTCCTGCCCCTCAGCCTCAGATCCCTCTCACCAAACCAAACCAAACCATCCTTTCTGGTGAAAGCAGATAGACTGTCACCTCTGATCAGGGGCTTGGCTTGAGACCTGGCCTAGAGAGACTGACCTTTATCCCAATCTGGGCAGCCACCTGCCTTCTCCATTCTGCCTGGACCACCCCAGTGATTGTCACCAGCCTATCATGTGTCCTTGAACCATGCCCCGTCCCCTCTTCCACAGGCCTGGGGTGGGGGCCAAATTCACAACATGTAAAAATTGCTTTACATAGAGGTCTGCAGACCCTTCACTTAGTAGAGAACTCTCTGCACATACTAGTAAAAGGTCAGTTTCTGGAGTAGAAACCACACTTTGAGAAATTTAAAAACATTTTGCCTCCAGTTATCTCATTTGATCCTTACAGCCTACAGAGAAACAGCAGGGATAATTATCTCTACTATCACAGAACTTATAACTGAGCCATCAGGGGACCATCAGGCTTTTACTGCAGGCCACTATCCTTCCTCCTAAGTCAGTCCATTTTGGGGATTTTTGGACAACTCTAATTATTTAGTTTTTCTCTACATAAGCCTAAATTTACTTTCCTACTTCTATCCATAAACAATCTTGTCCTATGGGCCTAAAAGAACAAATATAATCCCTCTTCCATGTGAGGTCCCTCAAACTACCTTAAGACCATCCTGTTTTCTCTTCTTCAGGATAAACATCCTAGTTCCTTTAAGTGCTGCTTGGGTGGCATTAATTTAATGCCTTTCATTATTCTGGATGCCATCCTTTGGATGCTTTCTAATTTCCTTCCTAAAAGGTAGCATCCAGAGCTGCCCATTGTATTTCAAGTCTGGTTAAAACCAGGGCAGCAGTCGTAGTCCTGGACTCTGCTATTATCTTACTGTGGCCTAAAGTTGTATATGCTTTCTTGGATGCCCTATCTCTATCCTATCCTACAGCTCATGAATACCACTGCACCCACCCCCCATTTTTCTCAGGCAAACTATTATCTAGCCATGCTTTTCTATCTTGTACTTTTTTTTTAAAACTCAGGTCTAAGATTTTATATTAGTCCTTTCAAATTTCATATTATTAGATTCCACGGAATATCCTACTGTTATTTCAAAATTCTAACTTAAATCATCCTGCACGTAAGCTATCCCACCCAGCTTTGTGTTTAAGTCTTATGTTTAACAGTAAGCATGCATTTATACCTTTATCAAGTCATTAACAAAAACATTCAACAGCAGAATCAAGCAAACTCCCAGGCCACTCCACTGTTTACTCCAAGATGACATCAACTGACAAACGACTGCTCTTTCTTGTCCAGTCACTCAATCACCTCTGAATTCTCTTCAGTACCATTTTCTAGTCCACATCTCCACTTTTTCCTTTGATACCACAAGTGATTGGCAAAAGCTTTGCTGTGACACTAGTATTATTCATACAGCTTTACTCTGATCCACCTAAATCTTGCCCCCTCCCTTCCCTACTCTTCCCAAAAGGAAAAGTTTGCCTGTTCTAAAAATCATCCTGGCTATTGATCTTTGCCTTCTTTCCTAAATCTTTCTTTATATTTTAGAAGTTTCAATAACTGAAGACAGGTCACGGGCCTATCTACACTTTGCAGATCCTAGTCTCTTCCTAGTTTTCTAAAATTAGTACCATACTTACCCTTCTCTAATCTGCAGCATTGTCTATCTCCTCAGCCCTTCAAAGATCAGCACCTCAATCATTCCATTTTCCAGGTCTTTCAATAACTACAATGTAGATCACTGGGGTTAACGGACATGACGCAAAGGCAGCCAAGTCCTCTCTTGCTATCTCCTTTATCTTAGTTATTCTCAATTAGAAACTGCTATAATTGTTATTGTAGTAGTGTAATTATAGTAATTAGTAATTATTATAAAGGATAGCCTTTACAAAAATCATTCTACTTGGCAAATCATACAGAAGCAAAAATCAGATGAGAAGAACAGCTCTACCTTCTTCTCACGGCCAGTTTTGTCAGATCAGTCATCTCTCTGAAGCACAGTTGCCATTTCTACTTTGATCTTTCCTCCAGTCCATTTTTGTGACGCTTAGTTGCAAAGGATTAAACCTTTTACAGATGAAGAAACTTGAGGCAGAGAGGTGAAGTGAGTTGTCCAGGGCATACAGGTGGGAGTTAATGCAGAACTATTTCTACTACACCTCCCCCCCCCCCCCCCCCCGGTGCCCTTAACATCACAAATAGGGCTTGAAAGCCTAATACAAGGTAGGAGAGTTTGAAAGCTATGTATCTGTACAACAGAAATACAGAACAGTCAGCCAGCTAAGAAAAGTCAACTTTTAATTATAACCAGTGTTGCCAAGCAAAAATCAAATGGAGGTTAACATGATACAATTCTTCTAAAAAGAAAACCGAAATTGCTCTTCTGCCCTCCAAACTACAGTGGGATCAAGGAGGGACCAGACCCAACTGATCCCTTTGGATTCCCAGGGGTTCACTCCATGGAGTATCTCCCAGAATACACAATGGGGGGTGTTGGGAGGACCAAGGGATTCAAAATGGGCTGGTGTTCTGATTTTCCCATCAATCAACAGGAACACTCTCCATAGGCAAGACTCAGAAAAACTGTCAGGGATTTTTCTGATACCAGAGGCTCGAAGGTTACCCAAAATAATCTAACCCTCTGGCTAATAAGAGGACAGAAGAGAAGCCTATAGGATTTCTAGGATAACATTGAAATAGGACTGCCTGGGGATACTCTGTATCTGCTCCCCTCAAAAAGGATAGTTCTTTTAGAGAGGAAGACAGTGCCAAATGTCATCTAGAAATGTGGGTCCTGGGGATGGAGTAGGCAGATGTTGCAATGTCTTTCCATCAGTCTAGCTCCCATCCCTGCTAGCTAGTTTGCCATTCTAGTCCTGGCTAAATGCTAGCTGGAATCCCTGATACCAAGAGCAAAAGTTTAAAAAAATATATATGTGCAATGGGAAACAATTAAAAATGCCCCATAATCTCAGCAACATAATAGTCACATATATATATACATATGTATAAAAAAATAAAAAAACAAACCAAAAAAGGCCCAATCTTATGTGTGACCTTAGAATACTCGGTCAAACTCTGTCTGATTAGTGGCTGCTGGATTTCGGCTCTGATTGGCTGGCTGTTGGGGCATGTGCCCACCACCTCTCCGTCGGGGTGGAGCCAGGTACTCAAACATAGAAGTGCTGTGAGTGGAGAGCATATTCTTGAGGTCCGAGGGCATGGGGTCTGACCAGAAGAAGTCATGGTTGAGAGCATCATCACTGTCAATACGCTGGGTGGGGTCCAGCACTAGCAGTTTGTCAATCAGGTCCAGTGCATAAGGGTCCTTGACGTAGGCTTTGAGCCGCTCTTTTACCTTCCGTTTCTGTCCTTTAGGCAGGTCCAGTTTCTCATACAGTTCATATTTATCCACATTGGGCCACACCTACAAGGGAGAGAAGAGCTCTTGTATGGCCATCTTGGGGGAAGGGGGCTTTTATGTGTCAATTTGGTTGAGTTAGTTAGCCAGGCCAACAAGATAAATGGGCCAAAACCAAGAATTTTAATCCAGTTTTCTTCAACTAAACTATGAAGTCATTTTGTCATCTATGTCCCTCACCAAGGAGAAAGCTTGTCCTCCTAGTAGTAACAAGAGCTATGGGCCTGAGACCCCACAGCACAGAGGGCAAGTAAACTGTGAGCTCTAGGGGAGCTTTTCTGTCACCTGCTACAACCCTTTCTTCTTGGGTTCCTCATGTTCTAAAAAGGCGAGTCTTTCCAATTTTCCACATCTAGCATCCTGCACAGAGCCATGCGCAATCAAGTTCTTAATATAATAGTTAAATGTGCTTATTTTTAGCGATCACTGACATTAGCAAAGCATGGTGAAAATTTGGAAGATTGGCAAAAAAATTTTTTGTGTTCTAACTTATGTTCTAATTAAGTAGACTTCACCTACTAGTGAACCCACTACTTGGTAATCAGGGTGGAATGGTAGCAGGTTTCATCCATGTGCACTTTTGCCCACAAAAGCTACTGAGACACAGAATGTGTCCCAAAGGTTGGAGATGGGAGTACAGCTGTAACATCTGCATTTTTAGGTGACTGATGTTCCAGTACTCAGCAAAAAGGTAGCAGTCATAAAATGACAGAAGACCAACACCAAAAGACTATGGGGTTTGTGAGAAAGAAACTTACCTCTGGGGTAATGGAGCCACAGAGCTGACTGATAAGGGTCAGCTGGTGCTGCTCTGTGTTACCCTGCATAATAGGGCTACGAGTCCACATCTCTGCCATGATGCAGCCTCCACCCCAAAGGTCTATTGGGGGGCCATAGTCACGCTCCCCTATGGACAAGAGCAAAAGAGGCAATTGTAGTTATGGAGCTTATTCCATCAGAAACCCCTCAGCTCTCATGCAGACCTCCTGGGAAAAGAGAAAGACAGATGGACTGGATCAGTTTTCTAGTCTGTCCCTTCAATGCAACTAGTCTTCTTGCTCCACTTTCGTGAGGCAACAAGGTGGCACAGTAGGTTGTGTTGGAATTGGATTCAGGAAGAACTGAGTCTAAATCCTGGGTAGATATTTATTAGCAACAGGACTCTGAGTAAATCACCCTCAGCTTCAGTTTCCTCATCTGTAAAATGGGGATAATAACAACACCTACCTCACAGGGGTGGTGAGGATCAAATGAGGTAACATATATAAAGTACTTTGCAAACTTTAAGGCACTATAGTTGGTTATGTCTGACCTCATTTTACAGAAGAGGAAACCTAGATGAGTGACCTGCTCAAGATCACAGAGGTAGTCTGTAGAACAGTCAGCACTAGAACTAGATTCTCATTGCTCTTCCCATTATACCACAGCTTCTAGGACTATAGGAAAGAGTGCTCTCAGATACCAAACCCCATGTCATCTGTTCCACATCATCACCAAGTCACTTCACCACCCCCCACCCACCTCACCCTAGCATCCCCATACATCTACACCTGACAGGGCCATACCAAGCAGCAACTCTGGGGGCCGGTACCAGAGGGTCACCACTCTGTTAGTGTAGCGGTTTGGTTGGCTGTTCTTGGCCAGACTGAAAGCCCGGGCCAAACCAAAGTCAGCCAACTTCAGGACACCATCCCGAGTGATGAGCACATTAGCAGCTTTCATGTCTCGATGCAAAATCTGTTAAAAACACACACAGACACAGATACACAGACACACATACTCACAACATACACACACATTAGTGCCTGAATGTGCCCTTTGGTTTGTGTCCAGTGGACATGGACTCACAAAGGACATCAAGGTACAAGACTGAAGCCTTAGGAAGCCTTTGGTCCACATTCTGCCATCTGAGGCAGCAACTCCCCTAGTTTAGGCACACAATCACTCTTCTCCAAACTCCTATGGAAATTTGAATTCCACTCTCCTCCTTACCTCCTTAAAATCATAGTCCCAGAAAAATGCCTGGCCTTGTGAAAAAATGGACATTTTAATGGAAGGTGGTAGTAGTGAGATTTCTGGGTGAAACCAATGGACTTTTTGAAATTAGAATCACCATAAACTCACAGGCTATTTGCTTATATAGTCATCACTCGCTTAAAAAGCATTTCTCCTTTTATACAAATTCTAACTATCCTTCAAGGCCAGGATCAAATCCAAACTCTTCTCCACTAGGCCTTTCACAATTACCCCAGTCCATATGAAGAACTCTCATAGAGAGCACTTACTAGGTTATCACTCACTTGGATTTTCACTCCAACCCAAGGCAGTCTCTGCCATCCTCTTTGCCTTTACCACCATTCTCCTGGACTGTCACAAGATCTTCCTAATTGGTGTTCCTGCTTCAAGTCTCTTCCCCTCTCCAATACATCCCCTACATAGCTGTCTAAGTGATTTCCCTAAATAACAAGTCTGCCAAGGTAATCCCACTACTCTCTAAAGTCTCAAGTCTCCCTACACCTCCAAGATCAAATATAAACACTTCAGGCTGGCATTTCGAGCTCTCCCCAAACCTGGCCCCCTCCTACTCCTCTGGCTTTATTATACACTATTTCCCCTCACATACTCTTAACTGCTCTCACATACAACACTCTCTCCCATGGTGGCACCTCTGCACTGACTGTACCTTGTGCCTGAAGGCTCTCCCTCCTCACCTTCTTACATGTCTCCTTCTATATAAAATCTATCCTCATCCCCTTAGTTTCTAGTACGTTCCCCACCAAAACCTCTGCATTCAGTTAGCATATACTCTGAAAAAAGGGGAAGACCTTTCTTGTGTCACAGACCTCCGACAATCTGATGAAATCTACAGATCCCTTCTCAGAATGTTTTTAAATGTATAAAACACACAAGATCATAAAGGAAACCAACACAGACATAAAGTTAAAGGACATCGTTATATGCTGTTATCTCCCTGGAGAGAATGGAAGTTCACTGAAATATCTACACCCTTGCCCTCCACTTTCTAGCATTTAAGAAGCGCTCATAAATTGGGGCCTCCCAACAATCCCAGTGAGCCCTTCAACATTTCATGACTGGACTGCTGCACCAGCCTCTCAACTGGTCTCTCCTGCTGCAAATCATCTTGAACTCGATGACAGAATACTCTTCCTAAACCCTGCATTTGACACCTCCTTGACACTGAACAACTACCTCAATCTAACATTTAAGGATCTCCACAACAATCTGATTCTACCCAACAACAACCTTATCTCCTTCTGTTTACCTACAAGTTCCCTCTAAAGAAAGGTTCAAGGCATAAAAGTGGCTCATTCCTTACCTTCCCTCACAGCACAGGTATTCCCACCCCTACTTTTGGTTCCAGCATTTCATGTCCCACCCCTACCCCAATTCTTCCTGGCCTCTTTAAGGGCTGTTTGGCTTACCTTGTTCCGATGAATGTAGTAGAGACCATTGAGCAGCATTTGCATCACCTTCTTGATCTCCGACAGAGTGAACTTGACATGGGCATTGCTCAGCAGCCCAGCAAGGTCGTGTTCGCAGAAATCAAACACCAGGTAGATGCTGCCTTTGCAGCGGTTGTAGGGAGAGGCTAAGATGGGATGAGAGACAGAAGGGTCAAAACCCAGAACCTTCTTTCCCATAACCAGTCTTAAGAGGAACTGTCAGGTAAATCCCTACCAACCCCAGCAGTGATATCCAAAGGGTTGACCATGCTGACTGGGGGGCACCAGGTATGTAAGTCCAATAAGAATTTACCACCATGGACATGTTTGGTGCAAGAGAAACACAATAAACAAATGAATAAAAATCAAGAAAAACAGTATCTGGGAGAGGAAATAGCCAGCACCCAAAGGAAGAAAAGTTCAGACCAGTACTCAGGATAGAACATGATCAGGATTTTATGATTTATTAGTTTCCAAAAATGGAGACAAAGAGGTAGGAACAAACCTTAAACTACAAGAAGATAGAAACACAAGTTACCTTTGGTCCTACAAATCTCAATTAGGTTAACCACATTTTCATGTTTGAGAAGCTGGAGAATCTTGATTTCCCTTAAGGCGGTGATGGGAAACTGGGCAGGAAAAGAGACAGGCAAAAATGAAGAACCAAGGTAACATAACTTAGGGCAGCTGGATTTCAATCCATCCTCCATACAGAAGCCAAAATGATTTATTTCTCAAATACACATCTAACAGTATCATCTCCTTACTCAAAAAGCTTTAGTGTCTCTATTGTCATGAGGATAAAATACAAGTTCTTCTATTTAGCATTTAAAACCCTTCACAATCTAACTCCAACCTATATTTTGAGACTGATTTCACATTATTCCTTTTCCAGGAAAACTGGCTTCTTTATTTTTCCATCTACATAACATTCCATTTCCCACCTCCACATCTTCAGTTGGTAGAAAGCTAGCCCTCCTCACATATACCTCTTGGAATTGCAAGATTCCTTCAAGGTTCAACTCAAGTACCATCTCCTATGTAAGCAGGAGATTGACTTTCCAACTCAAGTACCATCTCCTATGTAAGCAGGAGATAGACTTTCCAAATGAATAAATGGGGAGACAGGAGAGGAAAAAAAAACACCAAGATTTTTTATCCTACCATCTGACTAGACTAGAGGTGTAGTTTCTGCAAAGCTCTTCTATCCCTACACAAAACTTTTAGAAACCTAGAATGAATCTGAATTAGGGGAAAGATCTTTAGAAGTCACTTGACATCCAGTACCATCTCTGTGTAACCTTGAGCAATCTTCTTTTGGTCTCAGTTTCCTTATTTCTAAAACGAGGGAGCTGATATCTAAGACTGTTTCCAGCAAATAAATGTTAAGATTCTAGATCTGTGTTTTCAGAAGCTCAAAATCAAACATACATCTGGACTAAAATTGGAAAATGAAATCTGGGGAATTATGGAATTCATAAATATTCTAGAAAATTTGGCTTCAAAGTGCCAGCCAAACATGACAAAGTACTTACAAGGCTCTACTCTTTTGACTCTAAACACTCTTTACCAAATGGAGCCAAACATCTCAACTCAACCATTTCAATACTGATGAACTCAAACGTTTTCCTGGTGTCCAATTTAACAAATAATGAATCACCCATAACCACCCCTTGTTGTTAAGAACCCTGCGCTGTGGTCAAGATAAAAAGTTTAGACAATCTAGTAGTTCACTGCTTCATCCTTCCACCTCATCTATTAACAGGGCTAGAATGATTTCTTTGTGATTAAACAGATAATGGATAAAAGTTTCTTGACAATAATTTCCTTCTGGATAGTGACAATACAAACACAGGTGCTCACCCTTCTATTTGTGAACTTCTATAAAGGAAACCATGACATATCTGAATGCTTGCTGATAAAAGTTCTGAATCACTCCTTCTTGGGATTGACAACCTAGTTTCTTGCTAGCCAAATTCACTCTTCACAAGCTTTTTATATAAGTCTTAACAAATGGAGAGGGAATGAAATTTTTCCTGGAGGGGCCAATATTCATTTGTCAATATAATTAAAGCATCAGAATTCTTGCCCTACCTACCACACCCTCACTCCAAATCTTTTTAAGGGGTGGGAGTTGAGGAGTATCAACTGAAAGGGGAATAAGAGAGTAGAGTAAGAGAGTCCACTGATAAGTGTGGACTCTGGTGGAGCAGGTTCACAGATTGTTAGGACCAGAAAAAGTTAACAAGGTATTTAACAGAATCAAGTGAACTTTGAGGTGTTAATCAGGATTAGAGGCATAGATAGGAACAATCAGGTATGTAGTTAGAAGGAACTGTGAAGTAAGTCTACATGACCTCAGTCCTACAAGTCTCAAAAATAAAAAGTCAACAGCAACACTCCTGGCTGACTTAAGGTTTTCCATAGATAGTAATCACAGACAACAGGCTGAACACACTGAGAGGACAATGGGGCCAGGGTTTCACAGGCCCCTTCAGCTCAGGAACCAGACTCCATTCACTTACCCCTTCCTTTTCATTTTCCATCAGCACTTTCTTCAGGGCCACCTTCTTGCCAGTTTGTCGATGTTTGGCCTTGAAGACTTCACTGCAAGCCAAGTGATGGCACGTTTGTTTACCCAGGCTCTTTTTCTGCCCAGCACCCTCCTCCCAGAATTTATCAGAAATGGCAATTACCCTTTATCCCAGGTTCTTACATCAATACTAGAGTTGGAAAAAGCTTGGAAGTTATTTACTCTAAAAACCTCTCACTATACAGATAAGGAAACTGAATGGGGGGGGGAGAGGAAAGTATGTGTGCCCAAGATCACATTATAAATTAGTGGTCTGAATCCCAAGCCCTTCAGCTTGCCACCAAACCATACCCTTACTTTAATTGAAAAATACAAACAAAAGCCTGTCTGCAAAAAGATTCACCTTCAGATCTACTCCCATCTTGAAAGTCCCTTACTTTCCAACCTTTCCAGCGCCTCCTTTGTTCAGCTCCTCCCCCGCAAACTGAAGCCCCTTCACCGTCTCTGGGGATTTCCCCTACCTGCCTCTTATCTCTCTACGACCTGAACCTCCTTACCTCCAAAGCGCTTCTGGCCAGGCTGCCCTAACCTCCAGGGTTCCCGGCAGACTCACCCCTGGGGCCGGACCTCAAGTCCTCCAGCCTCCCTTTGTCGGACAGCCTCGAGGCCCCAGCCCCAAGAGCCCCCCTCAGCCTCGAGATCCCCGCCACAAGGGCTCCGCCTCCAGCCCCAGGCTCTAGAGTCAGGCTGTTAACTTTCCAGACTCGGGTCCCCTTCCCAGCGGGCGGTCGCCCCTCGGCCTCCTGGCCTCGGACCCGCGGCTTCGCTCAGGCCTCGCCCTTAACCCTCCCCAGCGTCCCGCGGGCTGTCCCGTTCTGGTCCCGGCCCCGGCCCCCCGGCCCGGCCGGCCCCTGAGGGTCCCTTTCGGTCTGAGGCCTCGGGAGGCCCCCGGTACCCCCCTCCCTGGCCCGGCCAGGCCAGTCCCGGCGCTCACCCGAAGGTGCCCTGGCCGATCTTGGCCAGCTTCTCGTACTTGGACACTTCGTCGCAGAAGGGGCATTCCACCGTGTCGTACTGCTTGGCCATGGCGGCCTCGCCGGTGCCTCCCGCCGCCCCGCTGGCGGCCCCCGCTGCCCCCGGCCCGGGTCCCGCTGCAGCTGCCGCCGCCGCCGCCGCCGCCGCTGCTACCGCCGCCGCCGCCGCCGCGCCCCCCACGCTCCAGCCCCCTCCTCGGCCCCGCCACTTCCGCCTCCCGGGCCACTTCCGGCCCCGAGGTGCCGGCCCCGCCTCTTCCGCCCTGCGGCCGCCGCCGGGACCCCTGGGACTTGTAGTTCCCGGGAGGACGGGGGCTGCTGGGGCTGTAGAGCCGCCACCGCCGCCAACGCCGCCACCGCCGCCGCCAACACTACCAACACCTCCGGGGCCGGGAAGGCGGGGCCCCGGGATGGGGGCGGGGGCGCGGGGCGGCCCGTCCCGTTGCATTGGCCCGGCAGCTAGCCCGCGGAGCTGCTCCGGAGCGGATCCCGGGCGAGCCGCAGTCTCCTCCTCCTCCTTCTCGGCTCCGGCTTCTCCGACGCCGCCGCCGCCGCGGGGCTGGGGGCGGGGAGGGGAGGGCGGGGGGAGCCGCCCCCGGGAACCGGAGCGAGAGCCGGGCCAGGGGACGCTCGCTCCTCTCCTCCTCCTCTCCCAGGCCCGGGCTGGGGCAGGAAGGGAAGGAGAGACTGAGACAGGAGGAGGAGAGGACACCGAGACGGGGTGGGGGCGATGAGGGGAGCCTGGAGGGGAGGGGCTGGGGGCGCGTTATAAAGGGGGGGGTAGGGAGGTGCCGCCCGTTCTCGCCCGCCTACTCCGCGGGCGCACCTGCCGCGACTCCGCCCCGGACCCGGACTCGGACCCGCCCGCTGGGGTGGGGGGAGTGGGGGTTCACGGTACGTCACCAGCCCCAGCCGCGGCCCCTCCCCCCTGGGGGGTCCCGTCCCCACCTCCCCTCGCCCCCGTAAGTGCCGGGGAGAGGAAAGCGAAGAGTGACGTGTGGGCCCAGGAGCCCGGACGCCTGGGAGTCTGCAATCGAGCCCTCGGTTCAGTGCGTCCCGTTTGCCGCCCGGCCGTGCCTCAGTTTCCCTTTCTGCACCCTAGGCCAGGGCACCAGGGGCGCCCCCGGGTCTTAGCCGTCGTGGGGACCGCGAGCAAGCGGAGCCCTTCCCTTCCCGCTCCCCCCACCCCTCGGGCTCCGAGTTGGGAGAACGGCCGAGAGGCGCACGGAGGAGGCGCGGAGTGAGCGGGGGCCGAGCCGGGGGGCGGGAGCCGCCTTCCCCCCGCCGGCCCCCCGGTTCCCTTGGTTGACATGGCAACCTATCGCCGCCAGGGGGAGCTGCGAGACCAGAGGAGCGGAAGGAGGGCGGGATCGGCGGGGGAGGCCTGTTGGGGGCCGGTGGGCAGAGCCCTGGGGGTTGGGGGGTTCTTTCCTTCTTCCCTCGGGCCTCAAAGACCCGGGAGAGCCGAGGGCCAGCTCGCCCTCCTCCTTCTCTGGGTGCATGGGGAGCGGAGGGAGACACGCTCTGCCTGGGCCGCCTCAGTTTCCCCCAGGGCAGGGCGTTCACTTCGCAAACTCACCATGTCCAAAACTGACCTCCTCACTGTCCTTCCAAACGGACTCAGCCGTCAGACTTGGCCGTCCAGGTCACATCGTTCGGGGGGACGAGCTCCTCGGGCCGGACCTAGGCTGGGGACGGTTGGCATTAGCAACAATGAATGCCGCGGAGACCTGCGCTTTCCCCACGTGTGCGCCGCTGTGGGGGGCACCTCCTGCTGGGAAAGCTCCCTCCGGGGCACTGGCTGGCTCAGCCACCAACTCGGCCCTGGCCGGAGAGCCGGGAGGGAGGGCTGGAGCCGAAACGCCTGCTCAGTACCTCAGCCACCTCCACCACACAGTGTAAACCAAGTCTCCCGTGTCAGGGGACGGTGTGTGCCCTCCGCTGGCCAAGACCTTGATCCCTCACCCGAGGTGACTCCCCTGGGAGCCCTTCCATAAACTGTCTACACTTGTTCTTCCTACTGCTTCTGATCATGAATTACAAGAAACAATAGCTCACGTTTGTCTACAAACAGCTTCCCACCACTCCGTGAAGTCAGTGGTGCATGCACTAAACCCCCACTTTGCAGGTGAGGAAAGGTCTCAGGAGCAAAGGGGCTTGCCTATGCTCGTGCAGTTAGTAGGGGAAGACACTAAGCCTGGAACCCAGGCGTGTCTGGTCATCAAAGCATGCCCAGTCTCCTTTGAAGTAGCCTTTTGATTCCTTCTTCCCTCCCTAATCTCCTACTCCCACCAGCTCGGGCATTCCCTCTCCGCACCCTGATCTGGGGCTGTCATTCTGCTCTCCTGGCCTTTCAGAAAGAGTCAAGGAGATTAGCAAGGAACTCAAGCTTCCTGATCCCTAGCCATCTTTGCTTTTCACCTAGATTATTACAACAATCTCCTTCCTGGCCTTCCTCTCTATTCTCACTCTGTCCTGTTCTTACAAAGGCTATTAGAATAACCTCTTTGAAACTATGTCATTTCCCTGTTGGAGAACACAAAATGGCTTCCACAACTGCTTCCAGCATTAAATCCCAAGTCCTTAGCCTAGTGCTCTCTGCCATACCTCTCCAACCTTGCCTCCAATATTGCTTCACCCCATCTCTCCAACCCTCCGCTACCCTCCATGAATTCTCCAAGAGGACTGGTTTCCCCACTATGCCTGGGGAACACCTCTAGAACTTTCCTGTTTCTTTGCCCCCCCCCTTTTTATTTGCTGGCAGCTTCTCTCCTACTTGGAGAGCAGAACCTGGCACATCCTACAGAGGCAATGAAATTCAATTCAAGGAGCATTTATTAAGTACTTACTATGTTCTAGGCGCTGGGAAAGGATAGAGTGGGGGCACAGATAAAAATGAAAGACTCACCTTCCAAGAACTTACACTTTTAAGGGGAGCAGAAAACATATAAATAGAAACTTAAATACAAAATAGATGCAAAATCATTCCTAGGTAGAGGGCACTAGCACCTGGGGGTGGGGGTGGAGGGTCAGTGGGCTTCCTGTAGGAGGTGGCAGTTGAGCTGAGCTTTGAAAAGAGCTAGGGATTCTATGAAGAATGAGTGAGGAGAGAGGGCATTCCAGGCATAGGGGACCACCTGGACAGACACAGAAGCAGGAGATGAAATATTGTGGATGGAAAATTGGAAGCAAATTGGTTTTGCTAAATGCTTCAGTGTGTGAAGGAGGGTGAGGTCTAATAAGCCTGGAAGGAAAACTGTGCTTTAAAAGGTAAGTAGAGGCATTTGTACTTTATAACAGGAGCATTGAGGAATCACTGGAATGTCTTGAGGAAGGGAATGACACAGACCTATGTTTTAATAATATCAGTTTGGTAGTTTATGGGGAATGGAAGGGAGGCTGGATATGGGGATTCAGAGGCTATTGCAATAAGCCAAGGGAAAAGTGATAGAGGCTTAAAGGAAGATGAAGGCAAATGTATGGAGAGAATGCCATGGATTTGAGAGATGTCACAGAGGTGGACTAGACAAGACTTACCAATTTGCTTGCATATGGGGCGGGGAGGAGGGAAGTGAGGATAAAGGAGAACAAGGAGTGAAAGACGATTGAATAGGAGAACCCAGCTAATGGAAAGAATAGTGATGCCCTCAACAAAAACAAAGGAAGAGGGGAGGATTTTGGAGGAAAGACAGTTTTGTTTTGGATATGTCAAGTTTGAGATGCCTTACAGGATATCCAGCTGGAGATGTGCATTGGATAGTTGGTGATGTGGAGACTGGAGTAGATAAAACCTGTAAATTGTACCCTGTATCCTATTGTCCACCAAAGGCTTTCTACCTTCACTCTAATATATGGGACTTAACTAGTCACAAAATAAGTTGCTAAAAATCTCAGAATTAGAAGAGTAGAATTTTCTTCCATCAAAAATGTGTGTGGAACTCAAGCCCCTAGGGAGTGGTGCAAGGGTGCTCTAGATACCCTGTGCTTGCTGTGTCTAAAGATACTCCAAGAATGGCTGTGTCAAAGCGTTGTCCTGGCAAGACGCATGACAAGGTGTCAGTAGGTGCAGAACTATATATCCAGAGAAGATCTCTTAAGTGGTAGGAGAAAGATAATAGAGAAGGATCATAGATGTAGAGCTGGAAGGGGCATTAGGAATCATTTAGTACTACCCCTTCATTTGTTTTACAGAAGCTCAGGTGGAGTGACTGTCTCAAGGCCACACCCCTCCAGGTTGACAGAGTCAGAGTTCAAACCTAGGTCCAGGGAAAACTCCAGATTTACCATCCTTTCCACAAAACATCATTGCCATTTCCTCTGTGGAGCTTGGAAGAGCCTAAACAGAGAAGACAAATAAATTGAGGAGAGGTGAGAAATCACAAGGAAATACAAGGTAGGATTCAAGAGGATGGACTTTTTAGGGTGTGAGCAGACACGATTTTGCCGTCTTTTGGCTTTTTGCCTTCCCCTGTTCAGAAGACAGACCAGCATGGAATAGGGCAGAGCAGGTCCTTGAGGGAAGAGAAGCCTTGTGTTCATGTGACTCTTCCCCTAAGCGACAAGGAAAGGCATCCTGAAGCAGAGGCATTTGGGAGTTGTGTGTGCTAGTCTGAAAGTGGTCTGAATCTTGAGACATCCTGAGAGTAACTACTTTCCCCACTCAAAAGATGGCCAAAAATGGGGCACTAAGAGATTTCCTGCAGAAGGACGTGGCAAATGCAGTCATGTGCTTGTCCGTATTACTCAAGAGAGTGGTCCATGGACAGTGTTTATGAATCCCAATATCCTGCATAGATGAGTTAAATGCGTTGTGTTATGTGTACCCTAAGCAGTGTAATACTGAAATCTAGCCTTATGGCCTGAGAAGGGAGGTTTTCTGGGCAAGACCTGCTGTAGGGCTTACCTTGTAGAAAACTCTAGGTTCGAAAGTTCCCAAGGTTGAGAATTTAGAGATCAGACCACCTACATACCTAGGAAGAAAAAAGAAGACCACTCATAAAGTTCCTGAGCGCTCTCCTACTTGGAGGTCCAATGGGAAGGGGGTTGACCCAAACTGTGCTTGCCTTCAAACCACAGAGTAACACTATGATTCTGGGAAGGACTCTGTGCCCCTCTGGGAAGGCTATGGGCCCTCAAGAAGGTTAAAGGGTAACCTTAATGGTGATTCCAAGGTCAGGTCCCTTCTGAGGGTAGTTGATGGGCTATGAGAATTCTTTATGTATTTCTCTGTTTATAGGTTCCTAGGAGGCCTTTGTGTTTTCTAACATTTTCTGAGGTTTTAGTCATCTATCAATCAAATGAGATAATATTTATAAAGTGCTTCATTTAATACCTTAATAGATACCTTAGTATAATACATAGTAGGTGCTATAAATGTTAGCGATTATTGCTATATATTGCTATTATATGTGTGTGTGTTTGTGTATACATACACATATACATGTGTGTATGTATCTACACATATGTATGTGTATATATATCCATGTATAAATATATAAGTGTATATCTATCCATCATCTATCTATCTATCTTATCTATCTATCTCTCTATCTATCTATATCTTAAGTGCCTGTACTGGAACTAGGGCCGCATTGCCCATATTTAGGGAAACCTAGACAGTAGCCAAAAATAAGCATATTTAGAGATTTTCTTAGACTAACTCTAGGTGGGCCTAACAAACCAAAGAAAGAAATTACCCTCTTGAATCAACCCCAAGACTCAAGAACTTTCTAGGGAGCCTAGTGTTGGGGACTGGGAATGGGAAGGGGGGGAGGGATGGGTCAGGGATGGGCCAAAGGTTATGTTACCAGTTCTTATTTCTACAGTGGTCTATGGATATTGTAATGGATAGTCCCTGAATTCTCTCTTAGGTCCAAATCTTGTGATCCAATGTCTACTCTCCATTTCTCTAATTGACCACTCTTTGTAGCCTTGTCCAAGGCACTAATGAAGGAGAGGACATTGGAAAGGAAAGAGGTGCTCTTGAGGCTCAGAACTACATCGAGAACAAGGTTTTCTGATCCAACCAGGCAGAAGTTCTCTAAGACACTGGGAATTGCATGGAGCTGGTCTTTGGCAGCTAGGTGGCACCATGGATAGAGCTGTAGTAGATAGAACCTGGTGTTGGGAAGTTCAAATCCAGCCTCAGATATTTACTAGCTGTGTGATCCTGGTCAATTCACTAAACACTGTTTGCCTCAGTTTCCACATCTGTAAAATGAGCTGGAGAAGAAAATCTAAACCCAACCTAGTTTCTTTGCCAGTAAAACCCCCAAAAGGGGCTACAAATAATTGGACACCACTGAAAATGACTAAACAACAATAACAATCATCTTTGGCCAGACCAGGGCAGCTGCAGAGCACCCTGAAGTTTTGAAGAATTTGTTTAATCCATTTGGATACCAAGGGCCAAAATGGAAGCTGCTGATGGGAAGTCTTGCTGAGCTCAGAAGACTTAGAGGTCTTAGACTTGCACCCCAGGATAGGTACTCTGAGACGGCATTCCCAGAAGCCTTCTTGATATACAATTTTTAAATGTTTCAGAGGTACTCAAATGTCTGCTAATGGTGCTGCAATAATTTCCTTATACATCTCCCTGTCTCTGTTCTCTCCCCTGCTCCTACCCCGGCTCCCCCACCTCTAGTTTCTTATTTATCAGACTGCCAGAATAATATTTCTTATGCATAGCTAAGATTGGATAAGAGAAGCATCGATTAACTGCTTACATAGTGTTTTCTGTAAGTGTTTGTGTAGCTGGCACTGTGTACAGATCAGATCTTGTCCCTTGTGCTCAAAAATTTTCACTGGCTCCCTGCCATCTACCAAGTAAGGTCTGTACCTTTTCCTGATATTTGACACATTCTATAGGGTAGCTACGTGGTGCCATAGTGCACAGAGCACCAGGCCTAGTCAGGAAGACTCATCTTCATGAGTCCAAATCTGGCCTCAGACACTTACTAGCTGTGTGACTCTGGGCAAGTCACTTCATCCTGTCTGCCTCAGTTTCCTCATCTGTAAAATGAGCTGAAGAAGGAAGTGACAAACCACTCCAGTATCTTTACCAAGAAAACTGCAAATGGGGTCATGAAGAATCGGAAATGATTGGACAGCAACCTGCCACCTTGCTGGCCTTTTCTCATGTTATTTCAGCCAAACTCGGGATTCTGTCCTATGCCCTGCAAATGCCTGCCTGCCTTTCCATACCCTTGCTCAGTTTGATCCCTATGTCTAATATGCCTTCCCTCTCCTTCTTCATTTTTTGAATTCCTTCTTTAAATTCTTATACTATAACCTATTCTCCATCCCTACCCCCTTCCTATCCTAGCCGCCAAAACTCAACTCACAAATTCCTCCAGGAATTTCTTCACATAACCTTTTTGTCTTATCACTCAGTAATACTCTTACTGCATAGTTGAGTATTACAGTCTCTAGCCTCCTGTTGCTTGAGGACACTGAATGTGGCGTTTAAATATTTCATCTTCCCTTTGTGCTCTGCATCAAGGAAGGGCTTTAGAAAAATGTATTGCATCAGATTCCTTTGCATTGCATTGTAGGTGAGGATGGATAGGATCACTCTTCCATAGCTGCTGTTTTCAGTGATATTTGTGCAATAAAGTTGCCTGTGATAGCTTGCAAAGACAAAATTATAGTGTCCAATGAAGAGGTGTTCCTGGGGTTACAGGTGGGGATTCAGAGCCTTAGAGCTGAGAAATACCACCATCACCACAGATGGCCTGGGTCCTCACAAGGGGACACAAGGTTATAGGTTATACATGGTGGTCTTGGAACCCAGAAAACCTAGGGCTTAAATCTTTCCCCTGACATTTATTAGCTATGTGACCACAAAGAAGTCACTTAATTTTTCTAAGCCTACACTGAGTGGGAAGGAACCTTAAAGTTCACCCAACCCCTTCATTTTACAGATGAGGAAACTGAGATGCCAAGACATTTAGCTGGCTTGTCCATCTGTAAAAGGGAGATAATAATACCCAGAGCACCTACTTCACAGGGCTTTTGTGAGACTCAAATGAGATACTCAGTGTTAAGATGCAAACTTGAAAGCCCTGTAAAAACACCAGTTATTAAATAGTCCCTTACCAACCTGTCATTTTCCAGCTCTCAAGCACCTGGCTCTAACCTATGTGTCTGGTCTTATTCTAGATCACTCCCCTTTATGTCTCAGCCAAACTAGACTAGTACCTCTTCCCCAAACTTCCTTCTCTCTCATCTTGGATTGCAAGATTTGGAGCTAAAAGAGCATTTAGAGAATATCTGTTACAATCTCCTTAAATCACTGTAGAAACTGGAACTCTTAGAACATCCCTCACCCATCCCCACCCCCTCCCCACCTTCAGTCCCCAAGACCAGGCTCCATAGAAAGTTCTTCATTCTTGGGATTGATTCAAGACTGTAATTTCTTTCCTTTTCTCCAGATCACCATGCCTAGAACATGCTCCTCTTCTTAACTCTGGTCTTTCTTCAAGGTTTGGCTTAGAAGATTTCTAGGAAGCCTTTCCTGATCACCTCAAATGTGAGTATCTCTCCTTCCTCAAATTACCTTGTATTTACTTATTTGTGTAAGTGTTGTATTCTATCTCCCCATCCCCCAGCAGATAACAAATTCCATGAGGGAGCTTAGGAAATCTTTCAGTACCTCTTATTTAGTAAATGTTAATACATATTTATTGAATTGGCTTGAAAATTATATTGTTTTTCAGTTGTGTGACTTTATGACCACATTTGGGGCTTTCTTGGCAAAGATTCTGGAGTGATTTGCCATTTCCTTTTCCAGCTCATTTTACAGATGAGGAAACTGATGAAAACAGGGTTAAGTGACTTGCCCAGGGTCACACAGCTAGTGAGTGTCTGAGTTTCAATCTCAACTCAGGTCTTTCTGATTTGAGGCCCAGAACTCTATCCACTGTGCCACCTAGCTATCGTCATAAATATATAGAATATATAAAATATACATAAATACATATACTATATATGTATACTCTCAGTCTATATAATGTTCTATTAATCTATCATATATTATAGGGCATTGTTTTGAATTGTAGTTATCTGTATATATGTCTTATATGAGGCTAGGAGCATGAGAGCAAGAACATGGAGATTCATTCACCTCTGTACTGCTCTTAGCCCTTATCATAGAGCTTTGTATAGCCCTCTGGTGGGTACTCAGCTAATATCTGTTGATTTGTTGATTGTTAAAAGAGTTCTGCCATCAGACCTGGATCCTGTGTTGTCCCTCGGGGCATCTCTGGCCGGGCCATCAGCTATCATCACTGGGTAGATGTCAATTTTCGATCTCTAGGGCTCAGTCCTCTGGTCCTGCCTCAGAGTGGGATGGAGGCCAACCGGAGGGGAACAGCTAACTGACCTCAAGAAGTAGCCAAGTGTTCATTATAGAGCCATTAAGTGCTAAGAGCTGGGAGGAGCCTTAAACATGGAATGTTTGAGGTGGAAGGGGCCTAAGAACAGAATGTTGGCATTAGGATGGACCTTAGAATAAAGAATGTTAGTGCTAAGAGGAACTTGAGAGCATCTTAGAATGTTAGAGAGGGAACAGACTTTAGCTGTCATCTAGTTCAATTGTTTTATCTCACCGGGGAGTCTTGAATTCTAGTCCCAAGCTTATAACCTTGGGCAAGGTCACAAGGATTTCATTATCTCTCTGGGCTTCACTTTCCTCATGACCACCACACCATCCCAGAAGTGACTGTGTTTTGAGTGGTTTAGAGGGAGGGAGCTAGCCAGGTTTATTATGGGTGTGACTTGAGGGGCACGGGGAATGCCCCACTGCCCAAATTCTCTACCCTTCCAGGTACCACAGGCCTGAAATCCTACCATTGTAGAGAGTTGTTTCAGTTAAAAGTTTACCTACTTCCTGCAGATCCTCTTTTAAAAGCTAAATTTTGGGGAGGAAGAGCTGATTAAGTCACTCCCCTACAAGGGGGAGTGCCCACCTTCCAGTTTCTTTCAGGGTCCTGGTGTGTGGATTTCCATTCATGCGATGTTGGTTTCAAAACCAGCTCCCCCCATCTCACACTCACTGCCAAAGGAAAGGATGAGGAAACCGAGACCTACAAAGGGGAAATGACTTATGACACCTCCTGGGGTGGGTGGAAAGGAGATGGGGGAGGGGGGACCCGTCCCTGGTGGAATGACAAAACAAGATGACTATGGCCCAACAGGATATGACTCAGGAAGTGGACTCCAACAGGGGAAGGAAGGAGAAGGCTGGAGATGAGTCTAGTGAACACTGGGCAGAACTGGGCTCAGCTGAGAATTTGGCCCTGGACATCACAGCCATCCCTAAAAGCCTGGGGATTTCCACCCATTGAAAGTTGGAAGAGAAAGTTTAAATATTTCAAGTTTGTCTTTGGTGTTGTTTTCTGCTCCTCTCTTCCCTTCTTTTAGAAATATGTGACCTCTTACCCATAACAGAAAGCATTCATTGGACATTAGAGCCAAAAGGGATCTTGGAGGTCATCTGTTCAATCTCATGGTTTCACCAGTGAGGAAACAGAGGCCCCTCCTGGAGAGGGACTTACCTAAAGTCACATAGCAAGCTAATAACTTCCTTTTTCTACTTGTTTCTCCTTTTCTGCTTGTCTCTCTCTGTCCAAACAAAAGTTAAGAAAGATGAGGCAGTAGAAAGACCTCAAGAGCATTGGAGCCTGACTCAGAGGATCTGGCTTTGAATCCGACTGCAGAGTTTGGACAATCACTTAAGCTCTGTGGGCCTCAGTTTCTTCATCTGTAGAAATGAAGGGATTGGACTAGATGACCTCTAAGATCCCTTTAAGCTCTAAATATATGTTCTTATGACATACACACATATGCACAAGCATACATACACATGCTGATAAATGCTTAACAGCGGGCTCTCCAAAAATACAACTTGAAATTTAATCGACAATATTAACATTAACATTTCCTCCATTACTTTCTTAAATCTAGATAATCAGCAAAACAATAAATCAAGCCTTGACTGATTTTCTTGTTCAGTTGTGTCCAACTCTTTGTGACCCCATTTGGGGTTTTCTTGGCAAAGAGACTGGCGTGGTTTACTATTTCCTTCTCCAGCTTATTTGACAGATGAGGAAAGAAGGCAAATGGTTAAGGTCACACAGCTAGTAAGTATCTGAGGCTGGATTTGAACTCAGGGTCTTCTTTACTCTGACTCTGGCACTTTTTCCACTGTGCTACACAGCTGCCCTGATTGATAGTATATGCCAGCTTCTGGGGTATAAATACTCACACTGAAAACTTAACAATAGACTTTTAAAAACCCATGCAAGTTGGTTCCAGCATACCCCTAAGTGCATGTGTGCATATATGTGTATATGTTCGTATACACATATATGTATGTATGTGCTTATATACACACACCTCTTTATGAAAAGCCTTATTTTATCTGAAGAAAGGTGAGACAAAGGAAGGAGAATACCGGACCTACATGAAAACACATTTAAACAAACAGAAAGGAAGTTCAAGCGTAATCAATATAATCAGTCCCTTGACAAAGAATTTACTGTAGTCAAGGCGTTTACTCATGGATTGTGTTCGTCCTTCCTTGCTGAAGAAGGCCTTGTCATCAGAGAAATGATGACATGACTTGCACTTGATTTTGTTTTTGAGTGAGGGAGGGCTGTGCAGGTCACCAGCCTCACTTCTCCTCCAGAGCCATCTGAATCCAGTGACCAAATGTTCCCCAGGATGACTGGAGATGGCCCAGGATGCACTGGGAGACCTTGGGTCCTTTAGGCCAAGGTTTTTGCAGGTACTCACTTAGGGTGAGGCAACGCCCATTCATTGAATACAAGGCCCTTTACTAGGTACAGGTTAAAGGGTATATGTATATGATATCATCCATGCTCCCAATAATAATCACTAGTAGCTGACACATCTAGTGATTTGAGTTTTCCTATGTTCTGTGCATGCATTGTCTCACTTGATACTTACGACAACCGTATGTTGTAAATACTTGAGGTATTGGTATCCTCCTTTTACATATAACCCACATTACTCTGGCCCACACTACCTGAAGGCCAAGTATGTTAGATTTTAGTCCTCCCCTCCAGGGTTCTCTAAAGGGATTGGGGGGGGGGGGTGTTCTAGGTTCTCTGCTAATGGATACAACCCCCATCAATGGTATTCCCCAACTGTAGGAAGGGAGTCCCCTGTACCCCAGTTCTGTTAGCCATTAACAGATTAGCTTTTGCACAGAAATGTTTACTTTCAGTCATAAATATATGAACTTATTCCTCCAACACATGAAAGATATAATCCTACTCCCCACTTCCACCCCCTGGTATCTCAGTTTCTGAGGAGGGGAAGGGGAAAGAGGTTCATAACTCAGTTTTTATAGAGCATAGTTCCAGTTTCAAGTCCAAAATCATCCTCAGGCCTGAGTTCCAGGAATTCTGACTTCTCAAGGTTTTCATGCTGGGCTGGCTGGATATACCTGCCTGCAGTCATGGTTTCAAGGTTACCATGGATCAGACTCCCAATCCTGTAAGGATAACGTCCAATACCCGAAACTGAGGAGGACAAACCACAGAGAACAGAAACAAATGCCCTAAGGCCCATTTCTTGGAGCTATTATAAAAGAGAGGAAGCAGGAGAAGGAAAGTCTTTCCTGGTCACCATCTTAGTTCATGGCACCCATGCAGTGGGTGAAGAGGAATCTTCATTCTCTGAAGGCAGCAGAAAAGAGTAATCACCTCAGTCTTGCCAATTTTAAAGTTCTAAGCAGCCAATCAAAGGATGCCAGCCGTGTCAGGCAATCTGAATATGCTCTAAAAAGGCTTTTGGAAGGCCGCTCCATTTTAACCTAACTCATGCTCAGAGGAGTCTGGATTATATATGCAGGAAGAAATCAAAAACCTAGAGAAATTGTGCCTTGGCCATCATCACAAAGAAAATAAGTTTGCACTCTAATAGGGGAAAAATTATATATGGGAGTTCAGAAGGAGGAAAAATGAGTATGGATTTCATGGAGGAGATAAAGCAGAGGTGGATATTAGAGGATAGATAAGATTCCTGCGGATGCGCTAAACTCAACATATCTAAAATGAAGCTCATTAACTTTCTCTTCTTCTCTTATGTGTCTGGACTAGATTTAAACTCAGGAAGAGGAGTCTTCCTGATGTCTAGTGCAGTGCTATATCCACTGTGCCACCTGGCTGCCCACCAGACACATAGTAAGCTCCTAATAAATACTTGTTGACTTGACAGGAGGAACAAGGATATCCCTGGTCAGGCAAATAGTCATAGAGGTAGAAATGTCAAAGGCACATTAGGAGAACTGTAAGGAGGCCAGTTTAGCTAGAGTGAAATCTGTAGATAGATCAGTGGGAGAAATGGCTATGGAAGGCCTTGAATGCCAAGTCTTGTGCTTATTGTTGGGTTTACACTGAAAACCTGGAACATGTCCAAAGCAGGGTGACCAGGACTGTAGGGGAATGAGGAATGAGGAAGCATGCTGGACAAGGATCTACTGAGAATTGGTGAAGTTTGACCAGCAGAAGAGAAAACTTAGGACAAGGATTTTTAACCTAGGGACCGTGGATCGATCTCAGAAGGTCCACAGATTCAGATGATGGGGGGAAAATTGCATCTTTATTTCAATATAATCAGTTTCCTCTGTAATCCTATGTATTTCATTTTATACATTTAAAATATTATTCTGATAAGGGACTGACAGGCTTCATCAGATTGCCAGAGGGGTCCATGAAGAATCCTTGACCTAGGGGCACCATTAGTGTCTTTGGGTAATTGAAGGGCCATCACTTGGAAAAGGTATTACTAGCCTTATTCTGCCTGAAGTGAGGGGGCAAGTCTAGAAGCAAGTCAACAGGTCAAATCAATGATCATTTATTTGTTTATTATGTCTCAGGAACTATGTTAATTACTGGAGAGAGAGAGAGAGAGAGAGAGAGAGAGAGAGAGAGAGAGAGAGAGAGAGAAAGGAAGGAAAGAAGGAAGGAAGGAAGGAAGAAGGAAGAAGGAGAAACAGAAAGAAGGAGGAAGGAAGGAAGGGAGGGAGGAAGGGAAGGAGGGAGGGAGGAAGAGAGAAAAGCATTAACACTCCCTGATCTAAAGGGCCTCACAGTCTAACAGGAGAGACAGCGTGCAAGCAGTTATCGATAAACAACCAGTGAGACTTTAGCTGAAACCTCAAGGAAGCCAGAGAACAGAAAAGAGCAGGGAAAGAGTTCTAGGAATGGGCAGCAGCAGCTGGTGCAAATGCCAGCCAGGAGCTGGAGCCCCACTGCCACTGAATTGCAGAGTACATATAGTGGAAAGGGCTCAAGATCTTGAAAAAATGTCCCAAAGGCAAACCCGGCCCCCCCGCCCCTCCCGTGGCCTCGGCCTGCGTGCATGCACAAGCCTGGCTCCTGTAACCACCAGCCGGCTGTTGGAGGCAAGGCTGCCGCCCGCTCCCAACAGGTACACGCATTGAGTCTCGCCAACGGCCACTTGAGCCCAACAATGAAGGCTCTGAGTGCAGTCACCTCCCCAGCACTGAGACTTCATTCATTCTTCAAGAGCCCCAGACAGCTGTGGAGGCGCCGGCCAGCAGGCCAGGGACCAGGAACTCGGGCTCAGCTGTTTCTTCTTCAACTTCGAGGGGCCCCTTGGGGCTGAGGCTATCAGGGACCCCCGGGGGCCTTCAGTTAGAAGTTAGAAGTGAGACTGTGTCCTTCTCAGGGATTGATGCAGAGGGCATTTTGAATTACAGACCTATTCAAATGGTGAAAAAAAAAAGTGAAAAAATCTGAGTTTATCAGAGTCCAACAGAGCTGGAATAATAAGAAAAATAGCTCACATTTATATAGTGTTTTAAGGTTTATATTATATATATATAGATAGATAGATAGATAGATATTATTGTCTCATTTGAGCTTCACAACAGCCTGTGAAATGGGTTCTGTAATTATCCCTGTTTTACAGTTGAAGAAACTGAGACTTATAGAGATTAAAATATATATCTATGATCATACCTAGTAATTTTTTTTTGACAAGGCAATCAGAGTTAAGTGACTTGCCCAGGGTCGCACAGCTTATAAGTATTAACCATCTGAGGTCACATTTGAAGTGCTCCATCCACTTTGCTGCCCCTCATATCTATTAAAGTTCTGAGGCAGGATTTGAACTCAATTCTTTATTCCAAGTTCAGTCTGCTATCTACTGAACAATGAAACTTGGAGAACATTGAAGAATGCAAGTGTAGTGGAAATAGTTCTGGATTCACAGTTACCATCTCACTCCTCCTACTTCTTAACCTATGTGATTTGGGGTGAATGGATTAATCTTTCTGGGTCTCAGTTTCCTCTGTTAAGAGAGGTTCCCTTCAGATCTAAGTTCTTTGATTCTGCTCAAGCCACTCCTATTACAGAGACCTGAGGATGTAGAGTGACTTGGGGTCACACCTGAGTTAGAGATAGAACTGGAGCCCTAATTTTCTGGCTCCTTCCAGGATTTCTTCCTTTCACCCCTTTGCTGTCCACTCTCCTACTGGCAGTGCCCATTCCCCTGCCCCTGTCCTCCAAAATGCCACTTTAGAAATTTAATTTAATTTAACAAATACTTATTAAAGGGCCTGCTATGTTCAATATCCTGTGCTAGGCACTGAGAATACAGAAGAAAAATAAAAGTGCCCCTGCCCTCTGATGATTTATGTCTTGCTAGGGAATATAGCATATTCCCAGATAAGTAAATACAAGATAATTTAAAGAGAGGCAGAATACTAATAAGTGAGGACTTCAGTGTATTTACACAAAGAAAATCATGCTTAAGCTAGATCCTGGAGGAAACTAGGGATTTTTAAAAAATTAATTTCTATTGATTTTTCTCTTCAGCTTTTAAATCATCTACATTTCCCAAAGCATCCCTCCCTTCTCCCCATCCTGGGGAGCCAACCCTTATAATACACAATAAAAAAGAAAAATTTTAAAAATTAAAAATTAAATCATCAAAATTAGTGAGCTCATCAAAAAGATTTCATATTATTTATGATGTGATCCATACCTATATTCCCCTATATTCTCTGCAAATGGGGAGAGAGCTACCTTTTTAAACATCTTCTTTGGGGCTAATTTTGTTCATTATAATTTCGTAGTATTCAGCTTCAACTTTTTGTTGTTTTTCTCCCATTTATGTATCTGCGGTCATTGTGCGTGTTGTTTCTCTGACTCTGCTTAGTTCACTTTGCATAGTTGGTATGTTTTCTTGAGCTTCTCTGTATTCATCATTTTCATCAATCCTTATTGTGTAATAATAGTCTATCACATTCACATACTATAATTTGTTTAGTCATTACCCAGAGGATGGGCATCTCCTTGATTTCTCGTTCTTTGATACTTCAAAAAAGTGATACTATAAATATTTCTGGTGTATCTGGGGACTATTTTTTTTCCAGGGACCTCCTTAGGGTATATGTCTGGTGGTGGGATCTCTGGGTCAAAGGGAACGGATAGTTTAGTCACCTTTTTAACATAATTCAAAATTGAGAGCAGAGAATTTCTAAGAGTCTGAAGTAAAGAGGGAATGCATTTCAGGCAAGGGGCATGCATTGTGTACATGCATGGAGATTAGAGATAGGGAGTCAAGATGAAGGATCTCTAGGACAAAGGAAATGGATATTTTAGTCACTTTCTTAACATAATTCCAAATTAAAAGCTAGGAATTTTTAAGAGTCTAGAGTAAGGAGGGAATGCATTCCAGGCAAGGGGCACACAATGTGTAAAGGCATGGAGATGGGAGATTGAAAATCAAGATCAGGGAACAGCAGCAAGACCAGGTTGGTTGGAATGTCAAGCGCAGGAAGGGAGTGATGTCAAATAAGTCTGAAAAAAGTTGTAATAGGTTGTATTTTCGGTAGACACTGAAGATTTTTAAGTAAGGAAGTAAAATAGTCAGATCTTTGTTTTAAGAACATTTTGGCAGTGGTGTAGAGGAAAGATTAGGGAGCACAGAGCCTAGAAGCAGAAAAATCAGTTGGTAAACCAATTACCCAAAGCACTGGGACTCCTGGATTCTCTGCTTCAGTGTGCCATGGGTTGTTTTTTTCCTCTTTATGGGACTCAGATACTTATGTCCCATGCTTGGACTACCCCACCCATTCCCTGTCAACACAACAATAATTCCCCTTGCTCTCTCTTGAATCCCATCCCAAAATTTGCCCTTCTAAGCTGGAGCCTTGGGAAAGCCAAGGTGTCAAACCTAGCATCATAAAAGAAGCACTTATTGTCCCAAAGGACCTGGGTTCAAAATCTGGTCCTGCTCCTCCCTCTTTATATGTCCTTGGGTAAGTAGGTTTTCTTCCTCCCTGGGACATTAATTCTCTCCTCTTAGGATCTGATTGGCAGGTGATTGGAAGGTCCCGGTTTTCTCCCCAGATGTTTTTCCAGGCTTAGGTTTTAGTTTCCACTAAGATGTTTGCAGTCCAGGTGCATGCAGGTGATTTTGAGAAGCAAATGGTGGAAAGTTTTCACTTCCTCATTTCTGTCCTGTTAAAGGCTGTAAGTTCCACTCTGGATGGGGAAGAAAGATTCTAAGTATGATGGAACCGATAGTCAGACCACTCCCCAGAAGGCCAGGTCACCAGGCTGGAAGTAATTTCTCCTCTCTAGGCCTCAATTTCCTTATTTGTAAAAATGAAAGACTTAAGCTAAATGATTTCTAAGGTCTCTTCCATCTTGATAACCTGGTATAATGGAAAAGTGATTGGATTTAGAGTTAAGACAGACTGGCTCTCAGTACAGGCTACCTGTGTGATCTTGGGCAAATCACTTCAATTTCCCTGGGCCTTGGTGGTCTGATCTGTAGAAGGAGAAGTTTGAAGAAAGGATTTCAAGGTTCCTCCCAGTTCTTAAATCTATGATTCTATAATTCCTAAGGACCTTTAGTTCAGGGAGTCAACCTTTTTTACATCATTGACCCTTTGACAGTATGGTGAAGCCTATGGACCCTTTCTCAAAATAATGTTTTTAAATGCATAAAATAAAATATATAGGATTACCAAGGAAATCAATGATATTAAAAATAAAGGTTTTTCTCTCTCCAAGTTCACAGACCTCCCCCCTCCCCTCCCAACTCCCCCTCCTCAAATCTAACCACAGACCCCATGGACCCTGGGTTAAGAAGTCCTGGTGTAGTGTGTGTTAATTCCCAGGAGAAGAGCCCAAGTTAGCCTTGAGAGCAGAGGCTGGGAAGGCAGAACACCTGAATTTTCATGCCATCTTAGTTAATTCTGAGAGAAAGAAGCTGTTAGTTTCCATCCTTTGAGCTTCAGATTTCTTCCCACTCAGATGAAACTGTTGATCCAAGATTCTGGCCGTCTGGTCTTTTCCCATGAATTCCCATGAGTTTGGGGAGCTTCTGAAGAGCCCCCTCCTCTTATTCCCAGGGGTTGGACACTCCACTCCCCCCCGACCCCACCCCCAACAGCAGGACCAGGCGAGCTGTAATGGCTAAGGATGCCAAAGCCAGGTTCCCAGACCCTGTGGTTACTCCTGGGTCCTTTCCAGGCCCTGAGGATGCTGCGGTCTCTTCTACTCCCTCCCCTTCTGCTGGCCCAAGCCGAGGAGGCTGCCCGGGGGAGGCAGGCAGGGGCCAGGGGCTGGAGGAAAGGTCTAACTCCCCTCCCCCCCTTCCCCTGCTGAGAGGGTGAGGAGGGTGGAGCTGTGGGAGTTTCACTCTGTTTAAAAATACACAGAGGAAGCGAGCTGAGAAAGTGAGAGAGCCAGAGAGGGGACAGGGAGAAAAAGGGGAAGGGGCTGGCCGGAGTAGGGGGGCTCCCATGAGCTGATGTGAAGACGTTCAAGAGAGGCTTCTGCTCATCTCTGCATCTCTTCTCGGCCTTCCAAAATGACGGAGACTCCCAAGAAGACAGGAAAAAAATTCAGTGAGTGTTGGGGTCTTTCTCATTCTCCCCTTTTGTTATTCAGGGAGGGGAGTTTGAGTGTGTTCAGTTCCAAACGCTACCAAGGGCTTCCCCCTGTAGTTGTTTGCATGATGTCTGCCTCCCTCCCTCCTGCAAAGACTAAGGTGGCTGTCTAGTCAGCTGCCTCATGGCCCAGGTCACAGGAGCCCAGATCTAGCACAGGAAGAGATCACAAAGGTCATCTGATCTAATTCCCTCTTTTACAGCTGAGGAAACTCAGGTTAAGTGACTTATCCAAGCTCACACTGATAATAACTGGTAGAAACTGAACCCAGGTCCTTTAGCTAACAAGCTATTTTTCTCTTGACTGTAGAGTTGGGGACTACAGAGGCAGAATGGAGAGGTAGTGGATGGCTCATGATAGCCAGGAGCCAGATTTGGGGAGAATTCTGTCATGAGCTTTTTATGGCCACTATAAACTCCTTGAGGGCAAGGAGGTAGTCTGTATCATCTCTGTATCTCAAGAGGCCTTAATATGATGTCTTGCTAGCAGTTAAGTACTTGCTCAGTAAATAATAGTTGGTTGATTGAATTTTTTAGTTCAGTGCATTTTACTAGCCGTACTCTGAGTGTCTACTCTGTGCCTAGCATGGTGCTAAATTTTGTTGGGGATATACAAATTGTTAAGACTCAGTCATGCTCTCAGAGGAGGTAGAATATATCCACAAATCACCAACTACAACCTGGGAGATGCCATAAGAGGGGTAGCAACCACCACCACCACCACCACCTCCACCAAAACAAATGGGCTTAGAGAGCTCAGAGGAGGAAGCATCCTGAATCTGGTGGGAGTGCTAGGGAAAGTTTCAGAGGGAAAGTTTCAGAGGGAAAGTTTCAGAGGGAAAGTGGCCTTTGACCTTGACCTTATAAAATATGTAGGAGACAGGGGGTAGAGGTAAAATTACAGAGACAAAGAGGATCTCCCCTCCCTTCTAAGGATATAGTAACCTTACTATAAGGTAGTAGAGGGGACTCTCCCTCCGAGCCCCAGTGCCCTCCCTGCCCAGGACTAGGTTCCTGGTCTCCTTGGTTTCCTTCAAGTCCCAGGTAAAATCAAGAAGCTCTTCCCAATTCCCCTTCATTTTCAGCCAGTGCCTTCCCTCTGGTGATTATTTCCAACTTATCCTGTATGCATCATGTTTGCATATGATTGTCTGTATGTTGTCTCCCCCATGAGATTGTGTTTTTTGTTTTTTGTTTTTGCCTTTCTTTGTAACCCCAGAGCTCAGTAGAGTGCCTGGCACACAGTAGGCACTTAAATGCTTGTGAACTGATGGTTGATCCCAGGTAGCAAGTACCTTCCCAACAGTCCCTCCCCCTCCCCCATGGTGGATGATCTCTCCCATTCCTGGGCTTGTGTAAGCCTCCAAAAGGTCATGGATGCCTAGCTTCCCCTCTGATAGACAGGACCATTAGGCTCACAGGGCCAGCCTCCCCACAAGGTCTCGCTGGACAGAATCATCAGCCTGGCGGTCATCTGATTGAAATGTGTATGTTTTTGGTGGGGAGGAGGTCAGAGACCCCTCTTCCCACTTCCCTGTAGTCTTATTGGGAGAGTTTGCCCTCCATCGGGTTAGTCACCCCTCCCCCACTTTTCTATCCACCCCTCCCCAGTTACCCTTCATCTCCTCCTCATAGAGTTCTTTACTTCCCTGATGCTGCTCACAAATACTGTCTTACTTTAAGGTCCCGATGGTCTGCCACTTCCTCTGGGAAGCCTTTCTTGATTCTCCCCAGCTATTAGCACACTTTCCATCCTGAAATAACTTTATATTTACTTTATCTCAGTCATATCCTTTCAGCAGAAAGTAAGCTCAGTCAGGGCAAGGATTTTCTTTTTTCTTTTTGTATCCCCAGCACCTAGCATATGATCTCGTGCAAAGAAATGTTTGGCAAATTGAATGAATCTACACGATAGCCTGGTAAAGAAGGCAGGACAGATCTATTTTACAGATGAGGGATTTGAGGCCCAGAGAGAAGTGATTTACTGGAGGTCAAATAGTGATCTCCTTGGTCCAGGGCTCTTTCATTCCCTCCCAACTTTTGAACACCCGAGGAGCTGGGTTGACTTGGTATAGATTGAGATGAGTGTGTATGTGTACGTATTTGGTTTGTGATGGTTTTTGGACTCAGGGTGTGGTATGGCCAGTGTCATCCCCTGCTGAAGGCCAGAGCTGGGGATATAGAGGCCTGTGAGAACTGGTCAGCTTGGGTAATTCTTGGTGCTCTAGGGACAGAAAGGAAGCAGAAAATAAGGAGCTTGCCTCTGGCCTAGATTTAGTGATGTGGTTGTAAAGAGGGCCAGCCTAGGAGTCAGAGTTCTGTACTCACATACCCCAGGATGTGGGAAGATGTTATCACCCCAAAGCAGGGGTTGCTGGGTGTTAGTGGCCTGGGCGGAGCCTGAGGGGCCCCCAATAGCAGGAAAGGAGAAGGGCAACCTTTATAATCATGAGTAGACGAATATCTATGCACGCCCACACATACCCTCAAAACCATCTCACGCACCTATAACCAGGTGTCCAGTCTCCCACACACAGACACTAAGAACACTCTCACCAACACACATATACTTACAAGCAGCACACATGTGCACACACACGCGCATGTGCGCGCGCACACACACAGGTTTCTAGCCTACACCTATGGTTCCCCACTCTCTTAACCCCAGTGAACATTTCCGAGAATGGGGATGGTACCATCAGTTATCAAGGTTGTATACCGACATTCTCATAATAACTTGATGTTGCAATAGGTGTCATTGTGGATAGAGCATTGGACCTGAAGTCTGGAAGATCTGAGTTCAAATCCTGCCTCAGATTTCTTTTTTTTCTTAGTTATGTGACCCTGGGTGCCCAACTGCTTTCAGCCTCCATTTACTCCTCTGTAAAATGAGGACGATAACAGTATCTACCTCACCGAGTTGTTCTGAGGAGCAAATGAGATAATGCTTATAAAATGCTTTGCAAACTTGGAAACTCTATATGATAACTAGAGTTTTATAAATATTTTTTATTTTATCATCACCTACAACCTGGGAGGTAGGTACCATTAGCAGGCTCCTTTGTGTCACAAAAAAAGCAGGAATCAGATTTAAGGTAGAATGTTAGAGCAAGCTGGAAGAGTTACCACTATTATCCCCATTTTAATAGATGAGAAAAGTGAGGCCGGCAGAGGTGAAGTGACTTGCCCAGGGTCACACAGCTTATAAGTGTCTGGGGCGGATTTTGACCCTTCCCCGCCATTCCAGGTTCAGCACTCTACATACAGTACTCTGGAAATACTTATATCCAGGCTAGCTATTATTATAGATGTCTACACATCAGACACTGAAATCCCTCCCTCTTGTTTATTCACTTCAACCAGAGTTCTTCAAGTTTAAGGCCTTCGGAAGTCTTTCTAACCTTCCCCGGACTTTTACCCTCCGCCGTTCCTCAACATCAGTTAATAACCAACCCTGCCTGCAGCCAGATGCCTTTGAGAACACACAAGATGATATGAGCACTGTACCCAAGAGCCCCGGGGCTTATGCCCGGTCCAGTGACATGTACAGTCACATGGGTACCATGCCTCGGCCTGGCTTTAAGAAAAGCAGTAGTCAGCGGCAGGAGCAGTGGCCTCACAGGGAGGAAGGCTCTCCAGCTCCCACTCTGACATCCCGGGAGTTGCCTGAAGTTCCAGCTCCCCACACTGACCTGGCATCCCGGGAGTTGCCTGACATCCCAGACCCAGCCTCCCCAACGGAAGAGGAAGCTGGCACTGTCAAGGGAGATGTTGCCCTCTGTCCTGGAGGGCCCTTGCAGGGCTCCCCAGGCACACAGCACATGGGCACCACATCAAAGGCTGGACAGCTGATGGGGGAAGCTAACAACCAGAAAGCCCTTATGGATACTCCACTGGAAAGGTAGGTGCCCATCTAGAAAGAGTACAGGCAGAAGGAAAGTGGATCTACCCCTAAAAATGACATTGTTGGACCTGTGAGAGACAGCTCCGTGTAACAGTTAGAAGGCTGGCCTTAACCTTGGAGACAGAGAGACCCGAGTCCACAGAACTGTCTGCTCCTTAATGGGATTTGTGCTGTGATGTTTGGATTCAGTCAAAGGGCCACAGTTGAGGACCTAGAGGGCCACATGTGGCCTCGAGGCTGCAGGTTCCCCACCCTTGATAGGAGGAGGCCAGGCAGAAAAATTTCTGGGGACTCTACTCATTCACCAAATATACCTTGATCAGTTAACACATGGACTATTGGCATGGGATCCAGGGTTTGGGATGGCAAGTCAGAAGTGGTTCCTTCCCTCATGGAGCTCACAGTCTTGTAGGTGCAGGAAAACTAGCAGGGCCAGCAATGTCTGCTAGGGGCCCAGGGAGTGGTACTGTTTGTGCTCAGAGAGTATTTGGTCAGTCAGTCAGTCAACACGCGTTCATTAAATATTTATTATGTGCTAGATATCGTCCTGGGGACGAGGAAAGTAAAAAACAAAAACAAAGAACAGTTCCTGCTTCCAAGGAGTGTACTTTCTAATGAGGAACACAGCATGTATGTACAAGAGATATGTAGAGTGCAGGAAGGTAATCATGGTGGGCTTCACTGAGGAGGTGGGATTACACAGACAGTGAGAAATGCAGAGAGCCTTAGCAGGGCCTCCTCATTGATAGAGGATGAAATTGAGGCCTAGAGAGGGAAAGGTCACATAGCACCTGAGCTCAAGGTCCAGGGCTTTCTCCCAGCCCTAATCCCACCACACTCAGGCCCCCTCAAACCTGGGGGATGGGAATGGGGGGATGAGGGTCTGAGGGGGCTGACCATTTCCTCCTCTTCTCAGGCTTCAGTAGTCAATAGCCAACATCCCACTGTTCCAAGAGCTAGGAGGAGGGGGAGGGGGAGGAAGTGGGCAGGCCAGCTGGAGGGGAGGGCTTCCTAGCTCCAGCCCAACCTCCAAAGTTCAGCCCAGCTGCTCAGTCGCCTGGGAGACAAGGACTTGAGCAGAGGGGCTAGAAAGTTTCTCTGGCTGGAACTGGAGAGCCAGAAATCCACCAAACCAGATGACGGAGGTGGGCAGGTGGTACCACACCATGGGCCACAGAGGGTGAGTGAACTGGGCCCCCCTGGGAGTGATAAGGAAGGGAGCAGCAGGATTCCAAAACCAGCGAGACTCAGATTTAAGGGAGGATACTGGAGCAAGCTGAAAGGGATGTTTGGGATAAACCGGACCAACTTGTTCATTTTAGAGATGGGGAAACTGAGGCCCAGAAAGGAGAGGGAGCTTACTGGAGGTCACACTGGAGGAAAAGAATAGTGAGGGGGATGATCTGGGCAGAGAAATCTGGGAAGTAGGTAAAGACAAGAGAACTGGGCATCCAGACATGCCCACATCTGCCCCAAGAGTCCAGGCACCTCTCCTTTTGATTGTTTAAGAGGCAACAACCCACTGCTAGCTTGAAGAGTCTCAGGCATTCACCCTTGCAAAGGAGAGGCCTCTATCTAAGTAACTTGGAGCACCCCTTCTTTGAGCAGCAAGAGATTGGCAGGGCTACCTTGCAGCACTGGCCAGGTCCAGATCTCCTGGGGAGTCCCATTCTCAGGCCCCCTGCCCAAGTCCTCATTTCTTCCACTTTCCAGTCTTGCCCCAAGATCATATCGGTCCCAAGAGTGTTGAAAATAGCAGACTCACTTTAGTTTCCTGTTGGTGAACTTGGGGAAACCTACACAGCACAGAAAGCTGGAGACGAAGGGCTTAGGATAGGATCTGAGGGTCATGGTCTCTGGAGTCCCAACATGAAGAGGCACCCTGGGTTCCCTGACATTTCTGATAGCATCTCACCCAAAATCAGTCCTCCCCACCCCTACCCCCACCATCTTTACATGCTTCATCTTCTACCACATAATAGAAAGAGTCAGGGAACTACTAAAGTCACTATGTGATCTTGGGAAAGTCACTTCCCTTAATTTCGTCATCTGTAAAATGAAGGGTTCAGATTAGATGATTCATAGGTCTCTTCAAGTTTTAAAATCCAGTGAGTCTCACCCAGAGTAGATATCCTTGTTCTGAGATCCTCAAGGCTGTCTTAGACTCAGGTGTGGGTGTGGCAGGAGGGAGCAAGGGAATGGGACCCAGGTATTCATCTCTTCTGGTTCGGTGAGTCAGATCCTGCCTGGTCTCTGAGTCAAGATCCCTAGTGCTGATCACAGGGTTTAGACCTTAGAGCTCAAGACCAATTCGCTATAAGAAGGGAAAACTGAGGCACAGAAAAGAGAAGGAACTGGGCCAAGTTCAAACATAGAGTTTAGTCAGCGGTAGTACCCGCCTTCTGTCTCCAAATCCAATATTCTTTCCATTTCACATCAGCCTTCTCCATCCTAGGCTTATCCCTCTGCATCCCCCTCCTCCTCCTCCTCCCTGAGACTAGGCTGCACCTGGTTGGGGAGGAAGGAAGGTGAAGAGGTGAGGGTTTCAGAAGTTCCTCCCTATCCCTCCCCATGAGTGTCCCAGCGGAACTCGATGCTGAGGTCACCCTATGAGGAGAGGGCAGGGCACAAGGGAGGGAAATACCCAAATAGAAGTAGACTGTGGCTCATCTCTTTGAAGAATCACTAAAGCTGAGGATGCCCAGGAAAAGAAAGGGCAACAGGAACAGGTACTGGCCACCTTTAAGAAGAACATTTAGATTTTAGAAATCTAAAATTAGCTGGAAAAGCTCTCTCATAGCGACATGGGAACCAAGGTCCAGAGAAGGGCAGTGACTCACCCAAGGTCATACAGCAAGTCGCTGATAGAAATAGGGCTTGAACCTTTGACTTGTGACCCTTATCCAGTGATCATTCTATTATACTACAGATCTCAAAGTATAGTCTAGAGTCTAAACTTAATAAATAAGATTTGTTCTGTGAAGTTTAGAGTCAGTCAAAGAGCCAAACTTGAGGACCTAGAGGGTCACATGTGACTTTGAGACTGCAGGTTCCCTACTCTTGGTCTAGACCAGGATCCACAGATAGATTTTGGGGCATCTATGAACTAGGATTGGAAAAAAATAACACCTTTATTTCAATATTTTCTTTGTAATCTTACAACTTTTATTCTATGCATTTAAAAACATTATTCAGACAAGGGATCCATGAGCTTCACCCAAGGTGTCTATGACATGATATACTCCCCACAGTCCCTCCTAGGCTGGGAACCAGGGTATGATGGGTGACCTACTTGAACTAAAAGTGAGATTGGGGACATACAGAAGGGCAGGGCCATGCTCAGGGTCATTGGTCGTGGGGGAAAAGTAAATGGAACCTGGGTATTCCTCATTCCCCGGTCTGTTGTGTCAGACCCTAGCCAGCTCCTGGGAAGAGGTCCAGAGCCCAAGTTATAGCTCTCACCTCAGGAGGATGGAGGGGTGGGGAGGGGGGCAGAGGGATGAGGGGAACTCTGGTTCCCCCTCCCTCATCCTATTTGGAATGTTGACTCCTGTCCAAGAATTCCCTAGCCCCCTAGAGTCCCACGGTCTTGACCCTCTTGGTCTCTTGGGATGACGTCAGTAATAGGGCATCTGTTAGCGATTACCAGCTATGGGGTGGGGGGAGATTGAAGAGGAGGGTATATTTCCAGGCATCCTGTCCCCAGGCTGTGAGTTTTGGGGGGGGGGGGTGATGTTCCAGAAGGCAGCCTGCAGCCCTCTTTGCCTCAAACCCCAGCCCAGGGCTCAGGGGTATGACGGCTGGGGCCTGTCAACTGGAAGGCCACCCCTCCTTCCCCGCCTCCCCAGCCGGCTGCCCTCCCGCTCCCAGCATCCTGCCTTAGCTGCCTCCTCAGCTTTCTCACAATCCCTGAGACCCTCAGACAGCTTTGACTGTGGGAATCTTCGGAGCTAGGGCTGGGGGGTGGGGAGGAGTTGTCTTGCTTGGAGAACTCTGGAGTCAGATTCCTTGGCATTTAGGCTTCCCATATTCCTGTCTCCACTTAGAACCACTTAAGCCAGTGACATGGATCTCAACCTCAGGGGACCCAGTCTTGGGTCAACTTTCTGCTGATTCCTAGTAGGATAGATACCCTACATTCTGCACCCCTCCCCATGCACACACCTTCACAACACACACTCACACTGCTTTGGCTGCTGCTACATCCAGACCCATCTCCCCTCTCCCATGGGATTTGGCATTGATGCAGGCTCCAGGAGATTGGACCTGCCTGAAATCTTAATCCATTGCATAAAGGGAGGGAGCATTGACCTGACAGTCAGGAGAACAATGTAGAGTAGTGATGGGTAGAGGGCTAGATTTAGAGTCAAGAAAATCTAGGTTCAAACCCTACCTCCACACTTTATCAGCTTAACAAGCTGATTAACAAGATTAACAAGGCACACGTTCTCTGAGCCTCTGTATCCCCAAATGTAAATAAAATGGGGATATAATGCTGTATTGCGATGGTGTCAAACTCAGATAGAAAGAGGGGTCATTAATCCACATATAAGGATCCTTGAAGAAGCATAACTTAGTTTAAAATGTAATATTATCTATAGAGGTTCTATTGTTTCTTTAATTTATTTTGTGAACTATTTCTCAATTACATTTTAGTCTGGTTAAGGCACACTGGAAAGTGTTGTGAGCCGTATGTAGCCTGTAGGCACATGTTTGACCTCTCTGCCTTTCAGGGATATTGGGAGGTTTAAATGTGATCATCTGCGTAAAGTGCTTTGCAAATTTGAAAGCACTAAATAAATGCCAGTTATTACTATTTGATCCTCAGCTCTGCCACTTATGTGTCCTTGGAAACATTACTTCAGATCTCTGGGCCTTACTTCCCCCATCTTTAAAACGGGCGG
This sequence comes from Notamacropus eugenii, assembly GCF_028372415.1. Taxonomy (NCBI): domain Eukaryota; kingdom Metazoa; phylum Chordata; class Mammalia; order Diprotodontia; family Macropodidae; genus Notamacropus; species Notamacropus eugenii. The sequence goes on along the minus strand of NC_092872.1, from coordinate 479,032,232 downwards.
GTAACCTCTAAGATACTTTCCAACTCCAACATTTACATGTCAGCCCCTGATAGAAAACCAGGGAAGGACATCCCTGCCTACGTAGGGGTGGCCTCCGATATTCTATGGTCATTAGTGCTCTGAGTCCAGGCCATTTTTTAAATCCCATCTGGCTCTCCTCCAAGAGCTTTAAAAATGCAGTTGGTACCTCTCTGAATCTCACTGTCCTCATCTATTATGTGAGAAGAGTAATACTTGCTCTGTTGACCTCAAGGGATCTTTGTGAGGGTCAAATGAATAATGGATACCAAAGTGCTTGGCAAACTTCAGAGTGCTAGACAGACTGAGGCATTAGTTATTGACATTCTCTCCTGGTCTCCTGTGGTGTTGGGAGACTGGGGTCTGTATGGGTAGCGACTACAACTTCATCCACTATGAGTGGTCACTGTTCTCTGGGAAGGATTCAGGTCTAAAGGTCATGGCGGTCAGAAAAAGGCTAGGTGGTGCTGAGCAAGGAACACAAAAATGCTGCCCCTTTGTGTTTCTCTGACCTCACAGGAAAGCCAGCTGCTTGTGGGGAAACTGAGCTTCCTCTCGTTCTCTTTATCAACCAATAAACATCAACGTCATTGATTAAGTATCTTCTATATGCTGGACACTCGGTGCTGCAACTAAAAAGACCAAACAGCAACAACGATCATGCCTCTTCTTAAGGAACTTCCATTCCCTTGGCCTGTGAGGAGGTCAACATCTGGTCTCTCTGGTGGTGGTCAGACTGAACTTCTCAGTGTCATCCTCCAAACTATGAAGGTCCCCTACAAACCTCTAAACCTCTAAACAGAGGTCTCACAACTGATACAGACACACCAGGAGAGAATGAGGAAGAGATGGGCTGGTGCTGTGACAGACCTACTTGTGTCCCACCTTGAGACACTCTTCTATGGCCAAGCCCACAGCTCCTGGCATAGTTGGGGACACAAGATTATCCCCCCCATGCACCCTTATCCAACACAGTACCTCGCAGTGTAACACAGAGTTGCAGAGGAAGTCAGGGCCACACTAATCTGGTCTATCCCCTTTACTCATTTTTTGAGATGTCATCCCTGAGTCTTAAGAAATTAAGGTATACTCTCTAGTGGTCCTTTTCCTCAAAGACTAAGGACAAGAACAGGGAGTGGCCACCCCTTGATACCCTTTGGCATAAGTCCAGAGAGGACCAGGACAGGAAGATCCTGTCTTTTCCTTGTCTCCCTCTTCCCAGGTTAGCAGCTAACTTGCGGTAGGAATTGGGGTTGGTTCCATCTCCCCTATAGGCCTCTATTTTCCCTTTCTTATCCATGTAGAGAGTCATCTCACTCTAGAAGCTGAAGGAGGAACATCAGATTGAAAAGCCATGAACTCTCTGGAAAAGAGGGAAATGGGTTATTAAAACTACTTATTAGCATAATTCTTTAAGCTAATGAAGGAATTAATAAGTATTAATAATCAAAATAGATTGGCTTATGTGATCAATTAATGTAATTAATGCTGATTAATCAAATAATTAATTGAACTGATTTATCTCAGTCTTTGCTATTATTGGATAATTGAGCACCTTGTGAGTCTACAAAATAAAAATATAAAAATAGATGAATGGAGCTAGCTATTTTAAATAATTGCTATGCTTAATTAATGGAGCTGATTTTTTTAAAAACTTTTTTTTTTATTACTGAATTTGATAATGCTGGAGAAGAATCAGGTGAAAAATATGGCAACTGAATTAATCTGGATTAGTATTTGAGCAAAAGGAGCCCTTGGGGTCATCTAGTTCCATCATTCCCTTCTAAAGAGAAGGCAACTGAGGCCTAGTGAGAGAAAGGGACTTGCTCATTATCTCAAAGCCAGTGAGTAACCAAGCTGAGCCTGGAAGCAGGTTTGCTTGTAGAACACAGCTCAGTGTTAGTGCTTCTGGCCCTTCTGCCTGCCTCAGACCCATTCTACAGCCTCCTACCTCATGGAGCCTTGGCCCTCAGACTCAACAACTGTTTCTTGGCCCTGCCTGCCCTTCTGCCTTCTTGAACTCTCCAAGGCTTTGCCCTTGAGCCACCAGGCTCTAGGTGGGAGGAATCTAGGCAGGAAAAGCAAAAGGAAACACTTGTGCGATCCCAATGTCCCAGGCCCTCCCTGTTCCCAGAAGTGGAAGGATATCCGGACCTGAATGGCCGGAAACTCTAGGATGAACCACCTCACCCGGGAAAAACAGGGTGGGGTGGTAGAGGAATGTATCATTCTATCTCCCTATCATATACCCTCTACAAGAGATTTGGAACCATGCAGGACATTCCTCTGTCTACTTTAGATGACTGTTGTTGGCTAAACCATAAGATGAAGAATTGGGGTCAAAGGTTGAAAAGGACTTCCTGCTGCTGCTCATGGTGCAGGGTGGTAACGAATCATAAAATGATAGAAAAGAGAGGGAATGTAGTTATGAACCAGGCCATCTCCCTCAATTTATACGTGGGGAAGGGGGACTAAGGTACAGAGAAGGATGGAGACTTGCCCAAGGTCACATAGCACATGAATACAATCATGAGATTTAGAATCATCACAAAGACAGGGCTAACACTTAGATGTCTTGACACCCAGCTGGGTGCCATTACACCCCTGTTTCAAGAGAGGTTACTGAGAAAGGTTCAGAATGTATCTATTCAGGATCTTCTAGCCCAAATATAGTCCTGGGTACAGAGGGAGATATCTTAGCGCTTACCACCCTTAGCCCCTCTCTTTGCCCACCAATCCTTCAATCAATTAATAAGCATGTATTAAGTGCCTACTGTGTGCCAAGCACTATGCTTCAGAGGGGTCCTCCAACTGGGACAGCTCAGTGAGGTCTGGGTGGATGCACAAGTGGTGATGGTTTGGAGCACTCACTTTCCTCTGTCCTTTGCAGTGTCCATAGTGGTCTGGAGTCAGGAGGGGACTATGTGAAGGTGAGTACTCCATTGTCTTTCTCTTTTTCCATCAACTGAAAGGGAAGAAGAGGCTGGTGGTAGGGTGGGGCTTGAGGAAGTTGTGTAGGTTTTAAAGTAGTGGGTTACCCTTTTCCAATGTGGTGCCTGGAAGAACACTTGAAAAAACATAAAACCATTGAACAGGGAGAAGAACACCAGCCCTAGAGTCCAATCCAGACTCTGAGATTCTCTGTGTGACCTTGAGTTCCCTGGGCCTCAGTTTTCTGATACATACATACATATATATATATTGATCTCTGAGGTCCTTTCTGGCTCTAGATTTATGACCTTCTCATGAAATCTCAGAGCTGAGAATTAGAACCCAGATCTCCTGACTTCCCACCTTGTTAGTTCCTTTCACCACCTGCCAACTGTTCCTTATATTTCAGATGAATTGAGGGAGGAGGGATGACAGGATGATGAAGAGTCTGGAAGAAATATCATATGAGTAATAGTCTGGAAGGGGGAGATGCCTTCATCATATGTGAGAGAAAACACAAGGCAGAACAAAAACTAAGACAGAAGTTGCAGGGAGGCAGACCAGCTCAATGGACAGAAGGATAACTAGAGCTGTCCAGCAGTGGATATGGGCCACCTCATTGCATAGTTCTGGAAGTAATGGGATCATAGGTTTGGAGCTGGAAATAACTGTAGAGGTCATCTAGTCAAACCCCATCATTTTTACAGATGAGGAAACTGAGGCCTAAAGGAGGGCAGATGATGAAATCTGGATCCTTTGAGTTCCTTGAAAGCAGGGACCGTCCTTTTTTTGTTGTATCCTCCACGGGTGCCTAGAATATAGTAGGTGCTTAATAAATGTTCATTGACTGACTGCCTGACTCCAAATCCTTTCACATTCTCCAGATTCTTTCCATTGTAACCTCTATCAAATATCACTTGTCATTGAAGGGTTACTGCACTGAGAGGAAGCTTAAACAAAATTATTATTATAATTATTAATAATAAAAATCACACTAAAAGGGAAGCTTACTAAGTGATCTCTGTTTAGTTCTGGAATTTCAAAATTCTATGCTTATAATATTCTAAAATTCTGTTTTAAAGGCCTATCAAAGAGTTCTTTAATTTATTCTTTTAATGCAAATAGGATTTCTTTTATTCATTACGATTGATTCTGAACTCACTCCTTCAATAAGATATTCAGGGCCAGTTTCTGTAGGGGAATCTTTAGTGCCGCCCCCTCCTCCTCAACACAGAGCCCGTTCTCTCCCCAGGACCCCACTATAAAGTTCTCTCTGAGGGATTCTCTCGTCAGCTTCCCCACAACCCTCCCCACATGGTAATCCCTCCTAGGGTCTGATCCTTTCTTTCTCAGACCTTCTTCCTGCAGAGTCTAGGAGCCCGGGGATGGAGCTGGCCAGCACTCGGAGAAGGAGAAAAAGGAAGGGGGATGCAAGAGAGGGAGGGAGGAGGGGGCGAGTCTGGAGGCAGGCTGAGGGAGGAACAATAGCCCCCTCCCCTCACCCTGGCTGGCTAGGGGGGTGGGGTCTCCCCGCCCCTCCCTCCCTCCCCCCACCTCCCTGCTCCTCCCCTAACAAGGAGATGAGGTAATTGAGCAAGAGGCACAGACCCAAGCTGAGCGGCTGCTGGTGGCCCCAGCCCCGGTCCCAGCCCAGCTCAGCCCCTATCAGTGCGCTAGCCCCCTACCACCTTGCTAACCCCAAGTGAGTCCTTGGGCTCCAGCTGCCCCCGGGCCCAGAGCCCAGAGCGGCCGGGCGATGACGGAGCGCTGCAGCCTGTGGAGTGCCCTGTCAGCTGCGGCATGCTGCTTCTACCGGGGCTCCTTCGTGCAGGTGAGGGGCCGGGGTCGAGGGAGAAAGGCAAGAGGATTCCCTTTGCCTCAGGGCTTCAGGGGGTCAGGTGGAGAGATATCCTGGGCCAGGGGCCAGTTGTCTGGGGAGAGAGGCAGCTGGGGACAACTCAGGGTTGTTCCTATAAGGGGACAGTGGCGGCAGTAGGCAAGGGACCCTGTCGTTCTTAGTCTGTGTTGGGGGGCTTGTGGTTGGTAGGGGACCCCTCTTGCTTATTGGCTTCATGTTTGGGGTCAGAAGAGACAAATGGGTGCTGCCCACTTGGAGTGTAAGAAGGGGGTGGGTGGGTGAACCTACTGCGGGGCTGGCTGGTCTGCCGCAAGGTGAAGGAAAGGGGGGACCTGCCCCCCTCAGAAAGGAGATGGTGTTGCTCTCTCACTGACCCCCATCATCAATCTCAATGTCCTTGTCACTTCTGGGTGACAGGGGGAACACCCTCCATTCCTTCTGCCTCCCCCCACCCCCTTTCCCTGTGGATGGAGGATCTGGAGCCGCATCTCCAATTCTGGTTTCAGGAAACTGGTCTGTGCCTCCCCCGGTGCCAGCTCATCCTGCAGAACTAGAGCTCTGTGGGTCAGAGGGAGGCAATGGGGTCACTGTCTCCTGCCAAGTGACCCTTGATGCCCAGAAGGAGTTCCGCTCTGCCCCAGCCCCTTCCCCTCCACAGTCACTCTAGAGCTCTGAGCCCCTTCAAAGTTGGGGAAAGGGAGTACAGTAGGAAAGAAAGGGATTGTTCCTATTGTATCCAGGAGACTATCCAGGAGACTCTGATCTCTGGTTTCTGTTCTGTGGCCATGCTGGGGCAGGAGGGTTGGTGAGGAAAAGCTATGGGGCTTGGGACTGGACTGGTACTTAAGTGCAAACCACTTACCTGCCCTTTGGAGAATTGCCTGGGGTAGGGGTTGGGTTTGGACTGTTTCCCCAGTAGACACTGTCACATTTGAGGCAGGGATCTCTGAACCCAGCTTGGCAAGTACAGGTATGGGACTAGATCCTGGTACTGAAAGAGTTAACCAAGAGCCAAGAAGGCAAGGGAGGGGGAAGACCTCATCCTCCCTGGATGAGCATCAATCTTGGATGTGTTGGGCTTCCATAGGGTTGGGAAACTGAGGCACAAGAAGGGTTAAAAGAGAAACCAAGTGGAAAGGGGGGGCTAGACAGAAGGAGACTAATCACACACCCCCAGTCATTGCTTTGCCATCTTCCCCTCACTTTGCCATTTAGGCTCCAGTCTCTTTCAGGGAGACAGAGAGCTGATAATTTCTCCCTTCCCTCTTTCCCCCTCTCTCACACACGCTCATCCCTGAGCCCTGCATGAATGACTGGCCCCCATCCAGCTGACAACAGCATCCCTGCGGCCTCAACCAATCACATGTCAGCAAGCTGGGAAGCAGTGAGATCATTTCTGGCCAATGACAGGGCAGAGAGCGGATGCAGCACCGGGGACTCTCCTCTATCTATCCAGTCAGGCCTCCAGCATCCCCTCCTCCCCTAGACCCTAGGGGTATAAACCCCCTGGCTTTAATGTGAGGACCCCTAAGGATAAGGAGGTGATAAAGGACTCAGGTGTCCCCCTACCCTAAGCTTCAGGGGGATCTTTTCAACTTTAATGTGCATGGACTGGATCTGTTAGCCCCCTTCAAACTCTTCACTCAGAATGTCAGAGCTGGGACAAGCTAAGGTTCAGAGTGGAGCTGTGACATAAGGTGATTCAGCCTATCAGTAGAACAGACTCTGTCAAGAACTCATTTCCACTAAATCACATTGTCTTCCTTAGCTCTCTGGGGCTTGAATTTTGGAATGGAATTGCTTAAAGCAATGACCAGGGTAAGGGCTGTACCAGGGAAGATTTCAAGGCACAGATTTCTCTTGCATCCTCCAAACTGTCAGGACAGCTTCTTTTTTTCCTATCCTATCCTGATAAGGGAAATAGCAACCCCTCATCTCCCTCCCCTCCTGCCCCTCCCCCCCCCCCCAGCTATTCTCCCAGGTCCTGGGTCTCTCCAGGATTCTGTCAGCCTCCTGCCCACTGGGGATAGAAGAGCCAAGAATAACCTGTCGAGTTCACACCTGTGGCAGAAAAAGAGGGAGGAGGGAGGATGGGGCATCAGGTGTCAAATCATAATGACTAGAGAGAAAGAAAAGGCATATAGGTGCAGTGGGAAGAGGCTTGGCTTGCAGTCAGGAGCTCTGGGTTTGAAAAATTCTGGTTCTCCCACTCACTCTCTATGTGACCTTGGGAAATCCCTTTCTTTCTCTGGGCCTCTGCTTTATCATCTGTTAAATGTGAGTCCTTGTTTCTGCCCTGCCTATATCACAGGGTGACATTCTGGACGGGAAAGCCCTGTCCAGAGACACGCAAGGGATTCTCCTTCTAGTTGGGGAAATCACCTTCTAGACACTGGGCCTCAGGGCCTCCAGGGATGGGAGAAGCCATTTGCAAAGAGCTCACATAGGAGGATGTGAGGAACTCCCCATCTGTGGCTAACACCCCCTGTCTTCCTTTTCCCAGTTCTCAAAGGAGAAGTACATATTGGACTCTTCCCCAGAGAAGCTTCACAAGGAATTGGAAGAGGAGCTCAAACTGAGTAGCACTGACCTCCGAAGTCACGCCTGGTACCATGGTCGCATTCCCCGAGAGGTGAGTGGGGCCCACATTCCAGCTCTCAGCGCCCTATGTCCAAACAAGTCCAGCTTCTGGGGATTCAGAAATGGTTCTTGCATCTGAATCTGCCTGAATGCAGGGAAAGAGGTGGAAGTCTGACTGTGGTGGTTGTCAAAGTTGTGTGGAAGCAAGGGGCTCAGTGTACTTTCCCAGTCTGTAGTCATAGGTTCATAGGACTTTAGACGGAGAGCTGAAAGGATCCAGAGAGGGAAAATGCCCATGAGCACACAAGTAGTAAGTGGTAGAAGCAGAAGGTTTTATTTGTGACTTGGGTATCATTGGCTTTCTAGATGGTAGTTAGAGGCAGAGAGGGCCTTAGTAATCCAGTATTTCCAAAAGCTTAAGAATCTCTGGTTCCTCTTCCAGAGAGAGGACGGAGCTAGACTTTCTGCAACTGCTGCCCCTACCTCTGGGCCCAGCCCACTGCATATATGCCACTCACAAGACAGAGCTTGCTTGTGTACTTGACAAATATAATTCAATAATATAATTGGTGTAGATTTCTTAGAGTAGGAAGAAAACTTCCATGTATGCAAAAGTGAGGTTTGTGTGAGCAGGAACCAAGCAGCTGCTTATATAGGATGCCCTCTCCAGGGAAGTGTTCAAATACTGTTTGGTAGTGGGGATGGACACTGGTGGTGACGGTGGTGATAGCAATGCTGGCAGTAATACTGATATAATCATGGCGTTGGACAGCAGAAATGTGGTAACAGAGATAGCGATGATGGTGATGAGGATAACAAGAGTGACAGTCATGTTTATGGGGGTAATGACAAGGAGGCATGATAAGTGGGGAAGTGACTGCTAGCAGTGACAATGAGGATGGTGATGATGATAAAGATTTAGTGATGCTGGTGATATAGGAACAGAAATGGTGATGGTAGTGGAGGAGGTGGTGACAATGGTGGGAACTTGCTTGGCCCCTTGTACATTGGGTCTTGATATCGACATACCTTTGCCTTTCTCCTCTCTCTTCCCTTTTCCTAAGTGCCAGGTACTGAATCCATTTCTCCACAGGTCTCAGAGAGCCTGGTTCAACGGAATGGTGATTTCCTCATCCGCGACTCACTAACCAGCCTAGGTGACTACGTCCTCACCTGTCGCTGGCACAACCAGCCCCTGCACTTCAAGGTCAACAAGGTTATGGTGAAGGCCAGTGAGAACTATACCCATATCCAATACCTCTTTGAACAAGAGAGCTTTGACCATGTGCCTGCGTTGGTCCGCTATTATGTGGGAAGCCGCAAGGCTGTGTCTGAGCAGAGTGGAGCCATTATTTACTGTCCCATCAACCGCACCTTCCCCCTGCGTTACCTGGAGGCCAGCTATGGGCTTGGTCATGGCAAGTCTGGGGGCCCCGCCAGCCCCTCCAGCCAGAAGGGAGGCCACATGAAGAGGAGGAGTGTCACCATGACCGATGGGCTGACAGCAGACAAGATAACCAGGGGCGAGGGCTGCCCCACCAGGTAGGATGCCTGCAGCAAATCACTTCTTTTTTTTCTCAGTTTCTCCCTCTGTAAAATGTAGCAGTTGAACCTGATGATATCTGAGGTCCCTTCCAGCCTTGGCATTCTATGTTCAGTGGCTCTATGCTACCCACCAGTGTGCCCGCCTTGTTCTTTTGAGGGAAGGAGGAGAGGTTCCTTGTCTGCTTAGAGTCTAGGCAGTTTAGACTAGAGTCTAGGCATTATTGAGCTAAGATGAGATTTTCCTTGATCTCTCAATAGCCTGTATCACCTGGTGGCAGAGCTAGGAGAAGGAAGTAGGATCTTCACCATGAGTCTGTACACACTCTCATTTCCCCCAAAGAAGGGGATAACAGTGCCCAAGACACTGGGCACTGACATAGCTTTCTCCTAGAAGACTGTGATTGTGGATAGGACCAGGCATCTGGATCCTAGGACCCCCTTCTTCTTCCCTGATATATTTTTCTTGATTTCTTCTCAAAGACCTTACTATAGTTTATTATAGAACTCCAGAATTCTTACTCCATTGGAACTTATCCTATGGCATGGATGCCAGAAAGCCACTGGTGGGTCATTTCCTCTCTGTGCCCCCTGGGCAAGGAGGTACCTGTTTTCATCTGGGGCCTGAGAATGTTGGAAAGGGCCTGGTGCTGCTTGAGGCTGAATCAATCCTGGGTGGGCAGACCCAGGCTCGTGGCCTGGAATCAAAGACTGAGGCTTGTGCCAAGAACCACAATGCATATAATGTAGCCAGGTGCCAGAGAGCATAGAAGCTCTGATGGGCTCAGGGAGCTCAGAGCTGGGCCACCTCCCTTTAGCTTCTTCATCATCCCTGCCAGCTTCTCTGCTCTCTCCATTTCCAAGGAATGGAGTGAGGTCTTTCCACCCTGGAGCAGGTGGGACAGATGGTGCATTTGGTCTCTTCACCATGTACCTTCCCTGGAAAGGACTCTGGTTTTGTTCACCAAAAGCAGAGTCATCCAGATATCACAAACCCAGGGGTCAAAAACTGTGTTATTTGGGCCAGTTTCAGAGAGAGAGGTTTGGTAGGTGAGGGGTTAAGTAAAGGGAAGAAAGGGAGGGATAAAGGGATTATGTCAATTAGGATTCACTCTGAGGAGTAAAATCAGGCACATGATCAGGGAGAAACCTTGCAGCCTGATCCTAAATAGGGGTTCACCACCAGGGAGGAGAGAATCAACTGCAGACATGCTTCTTGGTTTCACTGGTCCCTGAATAAGTCAGCCTCCTGACCTCAAAACTCCATTGTTCAGAATGATGAGTCCAGGCTTCATAGGATAGAGGAGTGGGATGTGGGGAAGGGAAGACATTCTAGGGTTAGGAAACCTGGGCTAAGAGGATGGGGAACAGAAGACGGAGGCAGGGTAGGGAAGGTCAGGCAGAGTAGTGGAGGAGCCCAGGACAGGGGGACAAGAAGTGGGGATAGCCAATAGTGGAGGGTGAACCAGGTACTAAGCTGAGGGGATGTTCTCTGCTCTTCTCTACAGTGTGTCTCTGCCCCCTCACCGGGATGCCATCCGCAACTGTGCCCTCAGCATGGACCAGATCCCAGACCTGCACTCTCCCATGTCTCCCATCTCTGAGAGCCCTGGATCACCAGCCTATAGCACTGGTATGACCCTGCAGGAAGGGACAAGGCAGGGGAATGCTGGTTGCCAATAGCGTCTCTGGGACACGATTGTGAATCGGTGTATGTGTGAGACAGTGTGTGTGTGTGTGTGTGTGTGTGTGTGTGTATGGGGCAGTGTGTGTATGTATGCATGTATTGTGGGGGGGATGTATGTATGTGTGTAGGGGACTGTGTGTGTATGTATGTATATGTATATGGAGGGGTATATGTATGTGTGTGTATGGGGCTGTGTGTGTGTGTGTAGGCATCATTGCCTCAGTCCTGTGTGAATCTTTTGGTCAGAGGTTAGATGGGTCTATCTCTAAAATAGCTGATGTAATAAAATGACATTCTTCAAACTGTCTCAGGACTACAGATACGTGCACTGACCAAACCAACAAACTTCTAGTGGAAGTAATTTAAATCAACAAACAAGATGCCCACAGGAAGGAGAGAGGTATTCTAAAAAGAAAGTTCCTAGAGGCAGCCACATGTTGGGGTGGATAGAGAGCCAGACCTGAAGTCAGGAAGACCGGAATTCAAGTATGACCTCAGACACTTACTAACTGTGTGACCCTGGCCAAGTCACTTGACCTCTGTTTGCCTCTGTCTCCTTAACTGTAAAATGAGGATAATGAAGATCAAATATTTATAAATCACTTAGCACACAGTGCCTGGCACATAGCAGGCACCATATAAATGCCAGCTATTGTTATTATTGCTACCAATTTTTAAAATTATTTTCTATGTTTATTTAATTTTTATTATTTCCAATTACACACAATCAGTCCTTCATTGTACCATTTTTTTATCAGACTGTGTGGCAAGCCTGTTCACTTTTATTTGCCATGATTGTCTGTGACTCAGTGTGCCCTAAAGGGGACCCTGCTCCTTGAAACATGGTCCCTGGGCAAAGGGGGTCCTGTGAGCGATTTTCGATTCAGAAAAGTTTGAGTTTCAAAAATGCACTCTTTCCTTGCTGAAGTCTTGGGAAGGATTGTTTGCTTTCAGAGTCTAGCAAGGGGAGACGAAGCCCTGGGGGGGGACATGTGCCTGGGGGCCAAGAGTCTAAGGAGGCAGCCTGTTTTGGCACCAAACCTTGGTTTAATCAGTGTTTGCAGCTCCTCCTGCACAATTTCTTTTCCCAATGCTTGTTGGAAGCTTCTTGTCTTAGGGAGTTAATTGACTAGAGCAGGAGTAGGGAACCTGAGGCCTCGAGGCCACATTTGGCCCTCTAGGTCCTGAAATCCTCACCTTTAAGTTTGGATTCAGTCAAAGGGTCACACTTGAGGACCTGGAGGACCACACATGGCCTCGAGGCTGCAGGTTCCCCACCCCTGGTCTAGAGCAAGGAAAGAGTAGGTAATAGACACAGAGCTATGCAGCCACTCTGGGTCAGAGGCCACAGCTAAGTAAACCCAGATCTTCCTGATCCCCAAGGTCAGCCTTCACTTTTGTTTTTAAAACCTCATCACCTAACTTCGTTGTAGATGACTACACAGTGCCTTATGCAAAGGAGATTCAGCAGATAAACTTCCTTTTTGAAAAACCCTCATATGTGAAAGTTTATTTATCCAGGCTTGAGATTTCATTGCAATTGGGAACTACCAGTAGGAAAACTCCAGCTGTGGTCTGTAATCTATAGTCTTCAAAGGATTAGTTAGTTGCCTGGGGAGCTAGAAGGTCAAGGGTCTTCCCCGCGACCGCACATCTAGTTATGTTTTAGAGGCAAGTTTTGAACTCAGGTCTTCCTCACTGTTAGGTCAGCTACACTAAGGCCTATCCACTAAGCCTAGCTCTCAAAACCGCTCTTAAAGATTACATGACTCAACAACTAATATTTACTATTATTAAACAAGACTCTAAAAATAATTATTCTTATTTTAAATACTAAGCAACATGAAGTTGCTGAGCAGTCTTCAGTTCTGCTAAGTCTGTTGGGGACACCATTAATAACTCAAAAGTTTTATATATATATATATTCGGAATGTCTAGGTTTCAGGGTGTAATGCCAGGCTTGGTCTCAGTCACTTGGATCACTACCTTCCTTCTTCTGTGTTAGAGACCAAGGAAGAATGTTTAGCTTGGCCACACCCTTGGTGGGGAGAGAGGCAGACTCACCCGGGGATGAACCAAAGTCAGCTTACCAAGGCTGAGGGGAAGGGTATTAGGTCCCAGTATCTATATCTCTGGTTCTCAGCCTTAGTAAATAATGTAATGGAAAGAGCACTGATTTGGAGTCAGAGGACTCGGGTTCAAATCTCGCTTTGCTACTTATTTCCTGTGTGAACCATTTTCCTAATCTGTAAAATAAGATTAGGCTAATTGATCTCTAAGATACCTCCCAGTCCCAAATCCTCTGATTCTATGAATTTTTCCTTTATCTCCTTATAGTGACCCGTGTAAATGTTCCAGGCATTCCGTCCTCTGGCATGACGCCTGCTTCCCCTGTCATCCGCCGTTCCAGTGAGCCCCAGCTATGCCCAGGAAATGGCACCAAACCACCTAGTGAGCCAAGCAACAGTGTCCACCCCACCCCTTGTCATAGCTACCGCCAGGCCTCGCCATCCCCATCCCTCAACAGCTATAGCGACCCGGACTCTGGACACTACTGCCAGCTGCAGCCATCCATAAGGGGCAGCCGAGAACGTGTGGCACCTGAACCCCCCACCCGCCTTTGTGGGGTCAAGAGCTATGTAGAACGGCTGAAAGTAGAAGAAGGACAGCACTTGATGGGTGGGCGGGTAGTGGAGAATGGACCCCATGAAGGGGACCAGGGTGGAGGCTTCATCTTGCCTGTCATAGAGATGACTTCTTCCTTCAACCCCACCACCTTCCAGTCAATATTGATTCCCAAGGACAACAAACCCTTGGAGATGAGCATCCTTAAGAAGGTGAAAGAACTGCTTGCTGAAGTGGACGCCAAGACGTTAGCCCGGCATGTCACCAAAGTCGACTGTCTGGTACGGGCTTCAAATGGGATAGGAAAGGGGCAGAGACTGCTTTTCAGCTATCCCCCAGGGGACTGCTCAGAGAGGTGGTTTATTCCACTCCCCCTTCCACCTCCCCAAGTTCTGCTACTTACAACCAGTACAACCCTAGGCAAGTCATTGAACCATATGGGACCTTAGCTTATTCATTTATAAAATGAGGGGGTTGGATTGGAGAACCCCTAAGGTCCTTCTAGCTTAAAATCCCATGACCCTGTGATTGAACAGGGACACCCCAGCTCAGCCACTAACTAGTTGTGGGACCTTGGCAAAATCCTTTCACTCTCTTTATCACTGGTAACTTCTTTGTGAAATGAGGGTGGACTAGATGACCTTCCAGCTTTCATATTCTATAATTCTATGATTTTTCTTCCCCTGACCCCTTGCTTCTGCCCCTTCCCCAATGAGAAGAGATTAATCAGCTCTCTGGGCATCCCGGCAGGTTGCTAGGATACTGGGCGTTACCAAGGAGATGCAAGGGCTCATGGGAGTCCGCTCGGGCATGGAGCTGCTAACACTCCCCCACGGTCGGCAGCTCCGACTGGACCTGCTGGAACGGTGAGAAAGGGCCTCAGAGGCTGGTGGGGAGAGGAGAGGTTGGGTTCACATGGGAAGTCCCTGAATCTGGCCTCCCCAAGATCATTTTCATGGAGGTTCCCCAAGAGAGGATGGATCTTTGAGACTATTCACATGCCAGAGTATTTTCAGGTGTCAGGAACAGGTCACTATTGTCCATAGTATAGTGTCCAGAGCCCCAGGTTTGAATTCCATCCCTGCACGGTACCATTTATGTGACCTTGGGCCAATCAGGAAACCCCTCTAGTTTTCACTCTATCTAGTAATGATGGGTTTGAACTATATTAGCTAATTCAGGATCCTGAGTTTCTCGTTTCCCTTGCCCCGCCCCTTGTACTCAGTTGACCAATCTCAGTTATTCCCAGCTCAGTCCTGGCCTCCAAGTAGCCCTCCCCACCCCTAGCTGGTCAGCCCCTCCCTCTTCTCTAACCTCCTCCTCTCATGCTCTGACAGGTTCCACACCATGTCCATCATGCTGGCTGTGGACATCCTGGGCTGCACAGGCTCCACAGAGGAGCGGGCGGCCCTGCTGCACAAGACCATCCAGCTGGCAGCAGAGCTCCGAGGAACTATGGGCAACATGTTCAGCTTTGCTGCAGTCATGAGTGCCTTGGACATGGCCCAGGTAGAGGCCCTTCTTTCCCTTCCGCTCTCCCTTCCTCCCCTTGGGTCATGGCTGACATCCAAGATCTCCCACCCTCCCTGCCCTGCAGTGGGCTGGATTACTATGTGAGGGAATCTTAGGGCAGAGCACTCTGGGGTCCTCAGTTTGCCTAGAGCAGGAGCTGCTGAGTGACTGCATTGCATAAGAAGGACATAGCTAGCCAGGAATCTCACTGCAGGATCGGGGGGAGACCAATTCCTCTACACTATCTGTAAATCAAATGAGACCAGTATAGAGCAGGGGAAAGAGCGATCGATTTGGATTTAGAGGAGTTCCAGCTCTAAGTCTGTTTCAAAACAACAGCAGCAACATTTTAAATGCACTGAAAGGAGCTTTAGAGAGGCGGCTTGGCATAACGGACAGAGTCAGGTTCGAGTCTTACTGTCTGACATGGGCAAGTCCTATCCTTGGACACGTCACATAACCTCTCAATGCCCCAGGCAGCTTCTCCAAGACTATTAAAAAAAGAGCAGATGCAGAACTGGATTGGTAAAGGAAGTTAGTTCCCTAGTCCAAATAATTTACCCCACAGAGAAAGTCTTATTGTTTTAAGAAAATTTGAATAACATCTTATCAAAATGAAAAACACTTTTGTAACATAAGTGATGAGTAACTTTCCTCCCTTTTCCCACCCATCCTCATCCTTCTCCTGCCAAATTTATCAATTTTGTAAATTTAGATTTCATAATATTAAGGGCTTGAGAGGCATAGCTGGATAGAGCCTTGGAATCAGGAAGACCTGGGTTTGAGTCTAACCTCTAACATATGAAAACTGGGTGATATGGAGAAGCTACATAACCTCTTGATACCCTAGGTACCTTTCTAGAGTAATGTCAAACTCAAGTAGAAGCAGAGGCCACTAAACCATACATAAGGATGCCTGTGGGCCATGTATTGGCTAAGAAAACCACATGTTAACATTAGCTATGTCCTAATGTATTTTTATTTTGCTAAATATTTCCCAGTTACATTTTAACCTGGTCAGGTCTAGGGTTCCTGCTACAGACTATAAGGTACAGAGTAGTTGTGGCCCTGTATCATGAAAGAACTGCCCTCCACTGGTGGAACCACAAATCTGGAACCAAAGTAGTGACAGGTACTCAGTCATGGTTCATTGAATTGGGAAAAAAAAAAATCATGATAAAATATTGAGAGTTTCCTATGCTAGGTTTCCTGAAAGCAAAAATCCACCTGGAGCTAGCAGCTGCCAGCAAAGACCCTTGTCCCTTCCCTCTCCTCTGACTCATGTACAATTCCTTGTGTCTTGTATCCATTCCCCCCTTCCCCTACACCCAGATCTCACGCCTAGAGCAGACTTGGATGACTCTGCGGCAGCGGCACACAGAAGGAGCTATCCTGTATGAGAAGAAGTTGAAGCCCTTCCTGAAGAGTCTCAATGAGGGCAAAGGTAAGCTGCTCCTGGGTACCTCCCCTTCCACCACCACCCTCTGTGAGCACCCCACTCCCTCTCCAATAGGCCTGAGCTGTCGCACAGTGACAGGCATAGAGCTATGCAGGCCTCAGAGAAGGGCCAGCACAAACCAAGACCCAACAGGGCCCAAGAGGAGGTTGCCTAGTAAATGGAGTGACTTTAAGTCTTCCCTCTTCCCCAGCCTGTGGCACCGATGGCCTATTTAGGTACAGATAATTAATAATAGTAATGAACATTTATGTGGTGCTTACTCTGTTTCAGGCACTGTGCTAAGTGCTTTGCAATTATTATCCCATTCGATCAAGGTTTGTAGGGTGTAGGAAAGGAAGCTCCCCCACTGCTCCCATCTATTGCAGTGTAGTTACAGACTTGGGATTGAAGAGATCTGAGTTTTAATCTCAGCTTTGCCATGAACTGGCTATGTGATCTGGGGGTAAGTCATTCTACAGGCTTGAGTCTGTTTCTTTGATTGTAGATGACCTCTAAGGTCCCTTTCTGACTGTAACATTTCATGTTCTAAGGTCTCTTCCAGCTCTGACCCTCAGTGACTCTTTCTGGGCCTCTCTTTAGTTCACTTGATCCAAAATGAAGAGGAAGACAGGGGTATTTGTGTACCAGGGATGGAAGATGAGGGACCTTTAGGAGCACAGATCCAACATGGCCCTGACATCCCTTCCCCCACCCTCATATATATATAATTCACTAGGAAGCTGCTGTGGATGGAAGTCTGAGCTTCATATCTGTTTATTCCCAACTACAGACAGCCCCCCACTGAGCAACACAACCTTCCCTCATGTGCTACCCCTCATCACCCTTCTGGAGTGTGACACTGCACCCGCAGAAGGTCCAGAGCCTTGGGAAAGCACAGAGCATGGTGTGGAAGTTGTCCTTGCGCACTTGGAGGCCGCCCGCACTGTCGCCCATCATGGGGGCCTGTATCACACCAATGCTGAGGTCAAGCTTCAAGGTAAGGCCAAATGAAACCTGAAGATGGAGTCCCAGGGAGTAGGCAGCCCTGGGCCAATTCCCCAGAGTATGGGGATGCTCAGCCTGTCTCAGGAGCACCATCAAGGCTCATAGATTGGAAGAGCTCTTTGGGGCAGCTGACACTTGTGGGCCATATTCTTTTCTGTCTCCTTTCCTGCTGGCTCTTGCTCTTTTCCTTTATCCTATTTTCCCACCCCCACCCCCACCCCCCTCTCTCTTCCTTTCTCTCTCTCTCTCCCCCCTCTTTTCTCTCTCCTCTCTCTCCCCCTCTCTCCTCTCTCTCTCTCCTCTCTCTCTCCTCTCTCTCCCCCTCTCTCTTTCTCTTTCTCTCTCTTTCCCCTTTTCTTCATTTAATTTAACATAGACTATGTAGAGCTTAGTATTCATCTCTTTGCAAGATATATCAGTTAGCTGAATTCCCACCCATTCTTTAGGACACAAATGAAATGCCACCACCTCTAAGAAGCCTTCCCTGATCCCTCTAGGCAGTAATGACTTGCCTTTGTATTTCTTTCTCACACTTAACATGTCATATTGTGTTATTGTGGTTACATGTGTTTGTATCTTATACTCCCATCAGACTGTAAGCTTCCCTAAGGGAGGGATTATGATTAACTAGATTTTATAACTCTCCAGCACCTAAAGACTGCTCTGCATAGGATAAGAGCTCAATGGATATATTTTTTTAAATAAATAAGACAAAATGCCTATCTTCAGGAAGCTTATATCATAGTTTGAGAGAGATATGCACAGATATGAAATATTTAAGAAATAAATATAATCTCAATTGCTTTGTACATAGTGTGGTGCATTCATTCTTTCAAAGACAGTGAGGGGCAGAGTCTGTGATATAGATGTCCAGACCTGGGAGCTGTCTCTAGGTGCTGGGGAGACCATAGAAGGCTTTGTAGCAGAAGGAAGACTTGGGCTGGGCCCTGAGGGATGAGTAAGATGTAGCTGAGCAGAGCAAGAGAACAGACACCCAGACTTCAGGCTGTCAGTCCAAGGCCTGGGTCTTGGGGACAAGAGGAGATTCTGGGGGCTGGACCTCACCTGATTTTCTCCCCACAGGATTCCAAGCCCTCCCAGAGCTTTTGGAAGTGTTCAGCACAGAATTTCAAATGCGCCTTCTCTGGGGCAGCCAGGGGGCGGCCAGCAGCCAAGCCCTTCGCTATGAGAAGTTTGACAAGGTCCTCACCGCCCTCTCCCACAAACTGGAGCCCGCTGTCCGTTCCAGTGAACTGTAGCCTTCCCGTGCTCTCCATCACCCCAGTACTCCCTACCCTCATGGCTGCAGGCAGCATTTGGGGGGAGGAGCAGATATCCCCTGCAGGCCTGGGGCTGGACACAAACCAAAACCCTCGCAATACAGAAAGCAGCCAGACTGTCCAAATACTGTCCATACACTGGAGGCATCCATCTGAGGGACATGGGGTTGTTCGAGCCTTTGGGACTTGGAAAGGGCTGTATCGTGCCCAGGACAGTCCCCCACTTCAGCCCTTATTTCCTCCCTAGTACCCCTGACCGACACTGTTCAAGGAATACCTCCTAAGCCTCTCTCTGGTGTCTTCCCCAGCTTCCCCGAGCACCTGTGATGGTCCTCGACACTGCTCCCAACCTACTCCCCTATTTTTCCCCTTACGCGTTCAGTGGGCCTCCTGAGAGGGAGGCCCCAGAGCCCCTCCCTCTCACTCCATACCTTACTTATCCTTCAATTCTTCCCCACTCCCTGGTCCCCTACACTTCAACTGGAGTCCCTTTTATTCCTGACTCTAGGTCTCCATTTCCCTCCCTTTCTTCTTCCTCTCCCAGGAAGAGACTCAGTTTTGCTGTAAATAAGTCCAGTTCAGTCTGTAAATAGATGTACAGATGTTGTGTTCTTTCTTTCATACAATAAACCTTTCTGAATCTTCTTCGCCTTTCCTTGGGGGCTGGGGAAAGGGGTGGGGGAAGGAAAGCTACTCTTCCTGGATGGTGCTCAAGAAACTCAGCCTCCTCTAACCTGGAGCCTCTTGGGCAGTGAGGTCTGCTGGCATCCAAGAGGTTGCTTGTGGTCATCCAATCCTCCAAATCCATTTGGTTCAGGTGCATTAAGTGCCTACTGATTATTGATTTGGTCTTGGAGCCAATAATTCCTTAGGCCCAGGGCCAAAAAGGCCCTGGGAAAGAGTGGAACTGATTTTGATCTCCAAAGGAAGATGTTGTAATGTCTCTATTTTACAAGTTGGGAGAAATACATAATACAGCAAAAAACACATTGGATTTGAAGTCATAAGACTCTTGTTTCCTTTCCCAGTTCAGCTGCTTGCTACCTGCACAATCTTGGGAAAGTGATGACCTCTCTGGGCCTCAGTTTCCTGCAAAATGAAGGGCTTTGACTAGACCACTTCTAAGGTCCCTTTAAGCTCTACATCTGTGCTCCAATGATCTTAAAAATCAATGAAAGATACCAGGCAAAGATGGAGACAGCAAGAGTTTATTCCTTGGATTCAGATACCTTGGGGCCCTTCCACTTGTGGACCCTGTATACAAGAATCTCCCCACATAGGGAAGGGATGCTTTGTGATCCAGATTCTATAATCTGTTCTTGTTGATCTTATTTTTCTTTCTAATAAACTTCCTACCTTAATTACTTTAAACATTTCTTTTAATATTTTTTCCCCAGTTACTTGTAAAAACAATTTAAAATATTAATTTAAACCCATTTCTATAGAAGGAATATGTATATTACAGATGTCATATAGATAGATATAGAATGCTTATATTTAGAATTCAAGTGGAAAGAAATATTTCAGAGGTGACCATCTCTTGTAGTAGGAAACCATCTAAACTAATCTCATTTTGCTGATGGGGAAACTGAGCCTCAAAGAAAGGGAAATGATCTGTCCAAAGTCACATAAGCAGTAAGTAGTAGTCAGAATTCAAACCCAGGTTTTCTGCCCCTGAACTCAGTGCTTTTTTTTTTTTTTAGGATACCATGATACTTTTGGCTTGTTTTCGCTTTATTGGTCACTCCACATTTTCTAACTGAAATTTCATTCTGGTCAAGCAGCAGCTTGGATCACTTTTCTGGTCCTTTCAAAGCAACATATGTAATGTTTCATTCTACTAAGTCCTGAAAGCCTTGAGAGGGAAGATGATGGCTGCTCAGTGCCTGGAACAGGAGTCACCAGTGGGACTGAGAAACACCCACAGGGCCCATTGGCAGGCCTACAGCCTAAGCAGAGGAGAAGGAAAAATGGAGAAAATGAAGTGGAAGAAGCACTTCAGAGATCACCCAATTGCAATCCACCCATTTTACAGACCAAGAAACCTGTCAATCCATCAACATGAAGCAATAAATGCCAGGCACTGTGCTAAGTGCTGGGAATACAGACACAAAAGTGATGTGGGCCTTGACTCCAAGGAGCTTATATTCTTTTTTTGTTTTGTTTTGTTTTTTGAGGGAGGAAGGCAAGGCAACTGGGGTTAAGTGACTTGCCCAAGGTCATACAGCTAGTAAGCATCAAGTTGTTTGAGGCCGGATTTGGAGCTTACATTCTAAAGGGAAGAGACAACACAAACTTAGATAAGCATGTATAAGACACATACACAGCAAATACAAGGTAACCTTGAATGAGAAGGTATTAGTAGCTAGGGCATGAGAAAAGGCCTTTTGCAGGAGGTGCCCCTTGGGCCCAGTCTTGAAAAAAAGCAGGAATTCCAAGAGGTGCAGGTGAGGAGAGCATTCCAGGCATGGGGAATAGTGTCAAGGCACAGAGGGAGATGGAGCATTGTGTGTGAGGAACACAAATAGGCCAGTATGGCTGGACTGTGGAGAGGAGTAATGTATAAAAAGATTGGCAAGGGCCAGCTTGGACCTCCCAAAAAAGGAATTTACATTTAATTCTAGAGCTAATAGAGAGGTTCTGGAATTCAATGAGTGGGGATTGAGTGTGGGAAGGTTGGAACCTGTGCTTTAGAAGAATCACCCTGGCAGATGTGTGGGGGATGAATTGGAGTTGGAGAGAGGTTTGGGGCAGGGAGACCAAACATGAGGATCCTGCAATAGTCCAAGTGGAAAGTGATAAGGGCCTGAACTAGTGGGGTGGCCTTGTGAGTACAAAGTAGGGTACATATACAATAGATGTGGAGATAAAAACAAGATTTAGCCATTGATTAGATACAGGTAATTGAAAATGAGGAGTCAAGAATGATACTGAGGTTGTAAACATGGGATGGGAGTACCCTTGAAGTAGGGAAATGTGGAAGAGGGATGGATTTGCATAGAAAGATCAGGAGCTCTGTTTTGGATATATTAAGTTTGAAATGCCTACAGGACATCCCATTTGAAATGTCCAGTAGGCAATTAGTGATGCAGGATTGAAGTTCAGGAGAGACTGAGACTAGATAGATTTAGTAATCATCCATAAAGATATGATCATTAAGCCCATGGGATATGATAAGGTCACCCAGAAAAGAGTGTATCAAGAAAAAAAGAGAAAGGTCCAGAACAGAGCCTTGGGGAACCTGAGTGACTAAGTCATACAGATCCAAAGTAATAGAAATATGATTTGAATTCGATGTCCTTTCCTCTGCTCCATTCTGTATCTATTCATGGTAATCTATTAGGGCTCTTTGAGTTCTAGAATTTTACATATAGCTAAAAAGAGATAGGTAAAGATTAATAGTCTATGGATCATTGAATGCCAGTCTGAACAGACAGATTGACCCTGGGGAAGAGTTTGGGATTGACCAGTCCCCAGACGACTATGGCTACTTCTGGATTGATATGCTTGACTGTGGTTCAATGTAGAGGATACAAACCAGAATCACAGAATTTTAGCCTTGGAAGGAAACTTGGTAGCCATCAAACCTAACCCACATTGGAAAGGAATTCTCATTATGATGCCAGAGGAATGGCTATCCCAACGTCTCAGAAGACCTTTAACAGGCAGGACCCTATCACATCCTGAGGCCTTCCATTTGACTTTGAGATAGTTCTAATAACTAATATCCTGATACCAAGTCTAAATTCACTTCTTTGCCACTTCCACAGATTGCTTCTGGCTCTGTCCTCTGGGTACCAGAGGACAAATCTTACTCCTCTTCCATATGGCTTCTCAAGTATTTGAGGATAATTGGCATGTCCTTCTCCACCAAGCTTCACTTATCCAGGCTAAACACCAGCACTTTCAATCAATCATCCTGGGACTTGAAACTCTTCACTATGAAGGACACTCTCTTCTAGACACTAGATGTTCCCCAGTTTATCACTGCCATTCTCAAACTACACTCTCCAGAACTGAACACAATTACAATTCTTCAGATGTTAGGGAGAGGTGGCAGTGAGGGGAAGTGAACAGGCATTTTTTTAAGATCATCCCAATGTAATTGACTCGAACCATGCCCTCTGTCTATATAGACTCCTTTCATCTGCCCTAATAATGATAAAGTTCTTAAGGTACATGTATCATTTTCCCCTAGAAGAATGTAGATAATTTAACCTTCTTTAGTCCCTTATAATTTCTCTCTTTTTTTCTTTTGCCTTTTCATGCTTCTCTTGGATTTTATGAAAGAATGCCAGATGTCCTATTTGGCTCTGGTCTTTTCATCAGGAATGCTTGCAAGTCCTCTGCTTCCCCCAGAAGGATCACCCTCGGTCTTGCTGGGTAGGTTGTTATCGGCTGTAATCCTAGCTCCCTTGCCTTCTGGAATATCACATTCCAAGCTCCCTGTTCCTGCGCAGGGAAAGCTGCTACATCTTGTGTGGTCCTGACTGTGGCTCCAAGCGATTTGAATTGTTTCTTTCTGGCTCCTGGGAAAAGTACGCTTTAAAGCAGCCACAGAAATATTAAATAACTCGTTTGATGCTCACAAGCAGCCTTGGAAGTAAGGACTAGTACTGTGCCCATTTTACATTTGGGGAAACAGAGATTGGGGTTGGGACTTGCCCAGAAGGCAGCTGGGGCAGGATCTGAAGCAGGCCCTCCTGCGTCCAGGATGAGTGCCCCTGTCCTCTGGCCCATCTAGCTGCCTCCCCTTGGGCACTCGTTTTGGGGCTGCCGTTCACACTGGTGACCTAAGGACGGGCACCTTTTCTGGCAGGTTGGGCAGGGAGGCAGCTCCCCCTGGTGGCCGCTTCAAGGCTCTGCCTGCCCGACGAGGCATCCTGGAGCCTGCCTGGCCTCCTCGGGGCCCGTTTCCTAATGCGGCGCTCAGACGGTCCCTAATCCCCACATTCGCCCTAGGGCTTTCTCCCTGCGGTGGGCCCAGGTTTCTGTCCTACGCCTAGGGAAAGGGGAGCTGGGGGCGGGCTCGATCCTGAGCCCAGGTGAGCGAGCAGCCCCGCCCCTCCCCGCGGTGCACTCTGGGAATTGTAGTACGAGGACAAGAGGGCCGCGGCGGGGAGGTCGGGGTCGTTGGTTGGCGGGGTGGGGGCGGAGCCGCCGCGGCCCCGGCTCCTTCGGCTGCCGCTCGGGGATGGCGGCAGGGGTCGGCCCGGCCAGGGCCCGGCTGCTCTGGTTCCACTGGCTGCTGGGGCTAGTGTCCGCCGCGGCCGCCGCCTGGAACCTGGGCTCGCTGAGCTGCAGCTTCGGCGCCTTCTGCGAGTGCGACTTCCGACCCGACCTCCGGGGTAAGCGCGGGGCAGGCAGCTACGGGCCCGGCGGCTCGGGGTGCGGCTCTGCGGGGCAGGGAGGCTGCGGGCCGGGGCCGCTGAGACCCGACAGGGGCCAGGCACTCGGGGCTCGGGAACGTGGGGGCTGGACGGGACCAGAGGGCCGGACGCTGGGCCAAGGGGCTCAGGGAAAGCAGGAGGCTGGAGCCTGGATGTGGGATCAGGGCGAGAAGGCTGGAGGACCCGCCGAAAAGAAACTGGATTTGGGGTCCCCAGAGGCGGCTTCTAGCGATGCCCGATGTAACCTGGGCAGATGACATCCCCCTGCGGCCTCAGTGAGCTCCAGTCCTGCGCCTGGGGCCCCGGAAGAGCCCGGGGTAACTCAGTAGCGAGGGTAGAGCCGGGGTGTAGGGCCAGAGACGGGGCTCCACAGCCACCAGTGAGCGAGTCTTGTGGGTGTTGTCTCTGCCTCTCTGCCATCCACCCCTGCCCACTCACATGCCGCTGCCGCTGTAATTCTGGTCGCCTTCACCTCCAGCCTAGACTCTTCCACCAGCCTCCTAATGGGACCCCCTCCTTGGAGGCATTCTCTCCACCCATTCTCCACATAGCTACTTTGTAAGGGGCATGGTGAGCCACGTTATCACCCGGTTCAGGAAGTTCCAGGGGCTCCCCCAGCCTAGGAAAAAGTATGGACCTCATAGCGTGTCATTTAAAGTGCTCAACCTGGCCCCCCTGCACCTTTCCACTTTTATTGCATGTTACCCTCCCTTTATGCACTTTAAAGACAAACTGGCCACACAAACAGATGCATTTCCTCATCTCTAAATTTAGAATCCCGAGAATCCCCAAGCTTCCTTCATGGTTCAGCCCCTGTGCCATCCCATGTGCCTTTCCAAATCCTCATGATTGTTAGAACACTCTCCCTCCTCAGATTTTCCTGTGTATTTATCTATTTATGTTTCAGCCATGTCTCCCCCTGACTGTTTCTTATCCCCCAGGCACCTAGTAGCGTCTTCCATACAGTGGTGATGACTTAATGCTTCTTGCATTATGTTTGGTCGGTTGGAATTGGGGCTAAAGCTGGAAAAATAGACCCTTGGACTGGGAAAGAAAGGGACTTGATTGGAGGTTTTGGACTAGTGAGAAGGACCTGAGGACTGGTGAATGGGGAAGCCTCTAATTTAGGGAACAACTGGTGCCTGAAGTGGGAATTGGAGGCCTTAGGGCCCAGCAGAATGGAAAGAGACCAGGGAGCAGGAGATGGGACTGGACACAAGGAGAACCAGACTGAGGTAAAGAGACCAGGGCTATAAGGCTCCTGGAAGTGGAGATGCAGTTAACCAGGAATTATAATGAGGCAACATATCATAGAGCAGCCAAGCATGGGAGTTCAAATCCAACCTCAGGCACTAGCTGTATGACCCTGGGCAAGTCATTTAACCCTCAATTCCTCATCTGTAAAATGAGCTGGAGACGGAAATGCAAACCACTCCAGTATTTTTGCCAAGAAAATCCCAAATGGGGTCACAAAAACAAGGCTGAAAAAAAGGTTGAAACACATTCTAGTGGATAAAGCCTGGGACTCTTGTCCCAAAGGCCTTGAATTCTAATTCTGCCTCTAACACTAGCCACATAACCCAAGGCAAGTCATGTAATGTCCCTGAATCTGTTTTCTCATCATGAAATGCAAATTGTACAGTGCCCCAGAAAACTCTCTAAGCTACATTGTTGTAGAGTATTGGTAGATACTGTGTTGGTAGAAGGAGTCTACTCATTGATGAGCTCCTATGTTGATAAAATCACAGATCCAAACCCTTTCCCCTCCATCCCCCCCCTACCAAAAAACTGTAGAAAACAGTAGCATCTACCTTTTAGAGTTGTTACAAGGATCAAAGGAGATGATGTATCAAGTGAGTCCCCTCTCTAGTTGGTAGTGAGAGTAGTGGAAGCTAATCTGTTAGTTTTTGGCAGAAGACTTTGAGGGAAAGGGATCTTTGAGTTTGGATGGGGATACTAGCTAGGCCTGAGAACAAGGCACCATAAAGATGGTAATACACATTGAGTTTAGGGCCTAGTATAGAGAAAACATGTCAGCCAACTGATTAATTGATGACAAGCTAGTATCTAATAACCTATGGAAGGCTCTGTTTTCTTCAACATGCTTATCAGTGGCTCATATGCAAATATAGACACCTATCAAATTTGTGCATAACATGAAGCTGAAGGGATAGCCAACATGCTGAATAACAGAATCTGGATCTAAAAAGGAGCACAGGTTAAAACTAATAAAATGAAATTTTACACAGAAAATGCAAAGTCTTATACTTGGTTCCAAAGAGCAAATTATCAAGTACAGAATAGGGGGATTTGGCTTAGCAGCAGTTCATATGAAAATGATCTTGGGGAGAGGGTGGGTATTAATTGACCACAAGTTCAGGGAGGCTGAGATATATTATCTAAGGGGCTTTGTTTCTATGCAGATGGAAGAGCCAGTGAGAACAGGGGGGTCCCTGTGGGGATGGAGGAGCCAGATCATTAGATCCCCTTTCTGGGATTGAGATACCTCTTTAACCAGAGATCCCCATGGGAACTGTTCCCTTGCCAGCCTACCTGAAGCCTCTTCTTCCTTTTCTCCAGGCCTGGAGTGTGATTTGGCCCAGCACTTGGCCGGGCAGCATCTGGTAAAACAACTGGTAATGAAGGGACTGAAGGCTTTTGTGGAGAGTCCTGCACCAGCCAAACCCCTAGTGATATCCTTCCATGGCTGGACTGGCACAGGCAAATCCTATGTCAGCTCCATGCTGGTCCAGTACCTGTTCAGAGATGGGATGGCGAGTCCCCACGTGCATCACTTTTCTCCCATCATCCACTTCCCCCATGCAGACCAGATAGAGCGATACAAGGTAAGCTGTTCACCCCCTCAGCATTCCTCCTACCAGCAGCAGGCTGAGTGCCAGGGGCCCAAAGCACAGAATGGGAAATCAGCTGCCTCAAGGCCACGGAGCAAGTTAGGGGCTTGGTAAGACTAAGTAGAAGCTGGGTCTCCTTCCTCTCTGCCTCTAAATTAGCCTGCCCTTTGCTGATCTAATTTCATCGAGGGTGACACAACTTGATTAGTGTTTTTGAATACTTATCAAACACTCCCAGGGCCGTGGTATGGAGTACTACTATGGTCATAAAGAGGCCTTCTTAAAGGGGCCTATTCACTGGATGGGCATGTCTCATTCAAAGTGAGAATCTGAAAAGACCTTAGCCTAAAATGGCCAGGGTCTCCCATTGCATCTTGGGCCATCTCCAGGTGTCCTGATGACTATCAGGCCACTGGACCCAGATGTCTCTGGACAAGAAAGTGAGGCTGGTGACCTTGCACAGTCCTCTCTCACTCAAATCAAAGTTCTCTTTGAGAACAAAGGACAAACAAGGCAACAGTAGTGTGATGGAAAACTGAACTTGGGAGTCAGAGGACCTGGGTTTGACTCCCAGCCTGGCTACTTACTCCCCGTAAGACCTTGGGTAACTCACCTTTCCTAGGCTTGCTTCCTTACATATAGAGGAGATTGGACCCCCTCTGACCTATGAACTCCCTTCTTGCTCTTTAAGCTATGATCTCATCTGTGGCCTGTTCCTCCAGAACAGTGCCTGTGACATTAATTTGGGCTTTACATTTTGCTCTTAAGCACAGCCTGCACTGCTGTCCCTGGCCAGCTGTCTTGTTCATGTGGCCAAGTAACCCTGGACAAGTCTCTTCACTTCTTCCTCAGTTTCATCCTCTATAAAATGGGGAGAATAAGGCCTGCCCATTTATCCAAAGAGTCAAGTGAGAGGGTGAAAGAGTTTTGGGAAGTAAAAATCACTATTAAAAAATGGCAAGGGGTTGTAGTCTAATTAGTGGAAAAGTGTGACTTGATACAAACCCACCAGCAGCCGTGGAGGAATCACTGAAAAGGGCACATCCCAGTGAAGGCAGCTCTTCCTTGGGGGATCTAAGGTTCCTGCCCTGGGGAACTGTCCTTTGAGGGAGGACCTGCTTCTACCTCACACTGGATGGACTGAAGAATCACCTCTCTCTGGCTTTTTCTCACCCCTTCCCCTCACACCAGCTTTAACCTTTTCTTGTCCTGGGTTGCCATGCTACCTCGCCCTGGCCCCTCCTGTTCCTCTTACAGAGTGACCTGAAGCAATGGATCTTGGGGAACCTCACAGCCTGCGGTCGTTCCCTCTTCCTGTTTGATGAGGTGGACAAGATGCACCCAGGGCTGTTGGGGGTACTCCGTCCCTTCCTGGGACCTTCCTGGGTGGTCTATGGTACCAACTACCGAAAAGCCATCTTCATCTTCCTCAGGTAGGGAAAGGACTAATTGGGGTGGGACTGGGAGGGTTTGGTTCTGTCGTCCCAGCTGTCAGTCCCAGTCAACAAACAAAACAGCCATCCCATCGGTATGAATGAGGGCTTCCCCTCAGAACCAATTACATGAGGCCCATAGAAGTGGCAGGGTAAATCCTCAGGGCCCTTGAACCCTGGTTATAAACACATCATTATACAGTGATTTTTACAGAAGGCAACCCTGAAGACCTGGATTCTGGTGTCAGATCTGCAATGAAACTGATGCATGACTGGCTATTTTTTATCACCTCTAATAGTCTCAGTTTCCTCACTGTAAAATGGCAATCATATACCCCCTCCCTTTGCCCTGCCTTCCTTACAAGGTTGTTGTGAGGATCAAATGTGACAAGGAGTGGAAATGTACTTAGTTCTAAAGGACTATTTAGACACATTTGATGGTTATTACTCTAAGGCTGAAGAGAAGCCCTCAGGTGAGAAGATGCTTCCCTCAAATGTTTCAGAGTCTGGGGAAGAGGTAGGTACATACCTTGCCTCCTAGTCCTAGGTTGTGTCTATGCATTGTTAAATGAGAGCCCAACCTTCCTCTCTCATCCCTGTCTGATCTGTGGCTGGCCTTTCCTACTCTGGGATTTCAGCAATGCTGGTGGGGAACAAATCAATCAGCTGGCACTGGATGCCTGGCGTGCCCGGAGAGACCGAGAGGAGCTCCAGCCTGGCGATCTAGAACCTGCCATCTCTAAAGCCATCGTGAACAACCCTCAGCGTGAGTCCTTTGCCTACTCATCCCACTTCCCTAAGGTCCCATCCAGAAAGGGAGTCAGAGCTTAGAACTGAAACAGTTCCAGCCACTCGGGCTTTAGGTCATCCCTATCTTGTATCCTTGAAGGGGACCCAGGACCTAAAGCCTCCCCTCCTCAAAGTGGCCCAACTCAGCCCTTGTCAACTTTAGCTCAAAGCCAAGAATAGATCACCCTGTTCAGTCATCATGGTTCCCTTCCTGTGGGGTGTTCTAGGCCTGTACCCTCGCTAGTGACTTGTCTCCTGACCCAGCCCCTTCCTGCTTCTCCCTCACCCTCAGATGGTTTCTGGCAGTCAGGAATTGTAGAAGACCAGCTCTTGGACTTGCTGGTCCCCTTCCTGCCCCTCCAGCGCCACCATGTCCGGCACTGTGTGACCAATGAACTGGCCCAGCTGGGTCTGGCCCAGCAGCAGGAAGAAGAAGTGATCCAGGCTGTGCTGGATGGAACTGCCTTCTTCCCTGAAGAGGAACAGCTTTTTTCTTCCAATGGTTGCAAGACTGTTGCTTCTCGAATCACCCTCTTCCTATGAGTGGGCAGGGGCAATTCCTTTCCCTCCACTCCCCACTCTGCCACATATTATCAAGGGACTCTGCCTGGGAGCTTTGGTTGAGACTTGCTGCTAGCAGAATGACCTTTGTCCCAGGCCTTCTGGAGAGTGTAAATAGGACAGGCCTGGCAGCCCCAGGAGCAGAGGGCTAAGGGCGGGCAGGCAGTCCTAGCTTCTGCCACTTTGAGTACTTTCCTGACGACTGGTGGTGGCGGAGATGCGAGATGGGAAAATGTGGATGTTGCTCTGCTGGTTTGAGGACATCTTGGCCTCACTTGCTGTCCTGCCCCTACCCATGCCCACAGCTCCTGGCCAAAATACTTCATCTGAGCCAAGTCCAATTCCCTTTCTCCCAACCCAGATCTGAGCCTTATTTAAATTCATGCTGTGATTTGGTGACTCAGGGACCACACATGTTAGTCATCTTCCCCACCCCTACTAGAGCCTTGCAGGACCCCCTGTGTGGTTCATGTTCTCCTGTCCAGTCTCATGAAGAGGTCAGCTTCCTCCTCCTAGACATACACAACACAGACAGACAGATAGACACACACACACATAGACACACACACACACACACACACACACACACACACACACACACACACACACACACTCACTCACTCTCTCTCTCTCTCTCTCTGTTTCCCTTTTTCCCCATTCCAATCTCCCCAGGGAACTTAATAAGACCCCACCAAATTCCCACCCCAGCAGCCACATACATAGAGATTCTGGGGCTGCAAACTTTGCTCTTTAACAGAGACTGCTTTAAATGTTTTTAATTTTGTAATGAAGAAAAGGGGAAGAATACAAAATAAACTTATTTAAGGGACCAGGAAAAGCATATCTAAGTGTTTATTGCACTGGCTCTATCTACAAAGGAGGCCAGAAGCAAGAACTGATGCATATGGAGCTAGGCTGGAGGCCCAGGGCAGGTGGAAAAGGAGCTCAAGGATTTCCTTCAATGTCAAGAGGTGGATCTCATAGACCTACCATTTCCCCCAGAATGTAAGGGTGGGTATGAACGGCACCCACCTGCTAGGGTTGGGGGAAGAGAAGCCAGGGTTGTCAACATCCTGGTTCAGGGAAAGACCATTGTGCTGTGGTCTTCACTTTGGTCTATGTGCCAGCAGTCTTGGCCTCCAAGAAGGGTGTTTGCCCTAGGAAGATATTAAAGTATGTGAAAGGGGTCTGCCTTTCTCCTTGCAGAGGGTGGTCAGCTTAGTCCCTAAGAGGGAGATATTTCTGTTTGGTCCTGAGGCCTCATCAGCCTTTAGCCTCAGGAAAGCCAAACCTTCCAGTGTCCTTTGGACCCTTGAGTTTGATTTTCTCTGCTTGACCTAAAGGGTCATCATCATAAACTGAGAAGAGGGCTTGGAAGAAGACCCAGCAGTCCTCGCTGGCAGCTCAAAATATAGATACTGCACCAGTTCCAGAGAGCACTGACACAGGATTATGGAGTCAGGTCCAGCCTCCCTGTTTTAGCACATGGCTGGGCACAAAGGCCACTTGCTGGATTTGGAGGCAGGAGGCTTTCTAGGTTCAAATTGTGATTCTGACATTTACTAGCCCTTAACTACTCTGAGTCTGTTTTCATGTTGGTCAAGCGAAGGTAACACTTGCACCACTTACCTTGGAAAATTGTAGATTTAGAGTTGGAAGAGATCCTAGATGCCATCTAGTCCTATGGCCTTGTTTTATAGATGAGGAAACTGAAGTTAAGATATCTGTCCAAGGTTTCCCTAGTAGTGTCCTCTGAGCCCAGGTCTACTCCCTCCACCCTGCAGCATGCCCCTTCTTGTGAGACAATGGGGCAGTGGAGAGAGCACTGGACCTGGGATTATCTCCCTTCTCTAGGCCTCAATTTCTTCATCTGTACAACAGGGTAAGGATCCCTGCTTTGCCTCCCACCGAGTTATTGTGAGGATCAAATGAGACTGCTTTGTCACTGAAGAGTAACACACAAATGTGCTCCATTAGTCTCCTCCATTTCATCGCCCCATTGTGGTCTGGGAGGGTCCCTGGGGACTCAAGACTATGCCAAGGGCCCACTGACCACATGCTTTGGCAGGTCAGGTACAAGCCTGGTGGCAAACAGCACTCCCGAGGGCTAGCCCGGCTATAGGCAAAAAGGCTCCATCCCCCTTATAGTACTATCTAGATACATGAGTGTGATTGTTGCAGATAGGGAAACTGAGGCCTGAAGATGGAAAAGTAGCTTTTCCAGGGTAACTCTGAAAGGCTAGAAATTTGTTAAGCCTCTGGCTGCAGAAGGAAAGGAGCCAGGGCTCATTCTCCCCCACCTAGTGAGGAAGAGGCAGGTTCAGAACTTACCAGGAGCTCAGTCCTCTGTGGGGCTTCCAGGCTGTTCCTCTTCACTCATTGCTTGCTTTGTGTTATCCTTGTCCAGGGTCTGATCCTTAAGGAACCAGAGAATCTTGGAATTAGAAGGGTCCTTGGACATCAGTTAGTCCCCACAACCCTCTTCCCCAAGGCAGGAAGGAATCCACCCTCTGCCAGAGGCCACTCCCTCCTTCTCCACTGCTAGACAGCTCCAGTAGCGCCAATAGTTTGGAAACTCTTCCTTACGTCTAGCTTAAATTAGCCTCCCTATAACTTTCAAACATGAATCCCAGAGTAAACTGCATACTCCTTATGTGACAGCTCTTCAGATATTTTAAGGTTCCCCCACCACATCACTAGCTAAATCTTTTCTACTCCAAACATCCTTTTCTTTTTCAATCAATCCGGTATAGCATTTTTTTGGGGAGGCCTTCCCTGTCCTAGCCAGCCTCCTTTGAATGCGCCTGTCAAGGATCTCTGCTAGTGTGTCTGCTTTAACTCTGCCCATGCAGGTGGAGTATAAATTGTGACATAGTAATAAACTGTGATTGAGTAGATGCAGTGATTTGAGAATGCCATATAGGCTAGCTGGTGCTTGAGTCTTTCCAAACTTAACTAGACCAGTCCTTGGATGACAGCCATGAATGAACGACAGGTGGGCAGGCAAGCTTGTAGGTAGGCCTATCTCTGAAGTCTTTCCAGCTTGGCAGATCCTACCAGAGATAGCCCCAGAGAGCCGGGGTCACTCCACACCATGACCAGGTAAGACAGTGAGATGTTAGTAGAGTCTGTCAGTGTCCCTCTTAAGATGAGGCCTGAGCCCTGAAGCCTTAATGCTGTGGCCCTACCAATCCAATCCTGGTAAGATGTTAGAGCTGGGCAACAAAGATTATCTTTCCTCCAGAAGTGTGAAATCTGCAAGGTGTGAGGTCCTAGGGAGCAAAGCCTTTGACTTCCCTTCCCTTGCCTGGATTCCTGATGTGTCATTCCCTGTCTCTCCAGAGTTAGGGGCCTGCTCCGGATCGGGTATGGTATCTGGCGTCTTGTTCACATCCTTCTCTGGGGAAACACCCTTATTCAGGAGTCTGCAGGAAGGGAAAGGTCAGTGACATCCACAGAGTTTAGTGGACTTCTCTTCCCCACTCAAGATTAGCCTTAGTGTCTGAACCAGATTTCACCAGGATAAACATGAAAATGCAGTGGGATTATTAGCCCAGCTACTCAGTCTATAGGTGTCCCAAAGTTGCCTAATTGTGAGCTCGGAATCCTGTTTCCTTCACCCGGAAAGCTTATATCCCTCCCACCGCCCCTCCACTTTTAGATCACCACCTTCCCATCTAGCACTGCTTCTGGATAGGTCCCCTGAGATGAATCTGACCCTAGGATATTCTGGGGATACTGGTAAAGCTGGTTCTGTATCGCCCTCTCCAGGAGGGTTTTAGCCATCGCCATTGTCTTGCTGTTCAGCACGGACTCCGTGGAATGGCCAGGGAAGAGGTTTGCCATCATAGGAATCAGCTGTGAGGAAGAGAGGGAAGGTGAACTGAGAGATCCATATTTGGGATCCCAATCCCAAGCCTGGCCTGGGGAAACCAGACTCTTCCTGTACAACTTGTGAAACTGAAAGAACAATCCTTTGTAATCAGGTGTTACTAGGACAGCCAAGATTCTGTGGCCATGGATAACATCTAAAATCTATAAGAAATGCAAAATCATTCTAGCTCCTAGTCTTCACCTTTGCTCTCCAACTAATCAGAATTGCTAAGAAGGAGTGAAATGTAGTCTTCCCCCTCAAATTTTCACAAAATACCTTTCCTGCATCTTTTCTTTTTCTTATTACTCTTACGCTTACTTAGATATGAGTTGTGTCCCCCACTTATGGATGGGAATTATATAATTAAAAAAAAAAACAACCTTTGTATCCCCAGGGCCAAGTACATTGCCTTGCATGGATTAAGTGCCTAGAGACTTGTTTGCTGAATACCATTGAACTGGAGGAAGGCAGGTGTGCACAGCCCACCTCGGGGTGTCTGGGGTTGAGAAGCAGCAGAGTAGCAACATCTTGCCGAGCCCCAAAGATATTTTGCAGCATTAGGCGGCTCCTGGCACGGAACAGATAGAAGTTTGCTTTCTCTGGGTTGTATTCAATGGCTGAAGAGAAGTGTTTTTCAGCTTCGTGGTATTGTCTAGAAATAATAGGAAGAATCAACCTTTGTGGGAGCCATTGGAACCATGTCTGAACCCAAGCATGAAAACCAACCCTAGTCCACATGCTTCAGGCCTGAACAAGGTCTGCCATGACTAGGACATTTTTTCAGGCCTAGCAGGCAGCTCGTTCCTTCCAGGCCTTCAATCCTAGAATCACCATCAGTAGCAGAAAAATTCATTTCATTCTCTTTTTATATTTTAACCTCTGAGGAATACTTTAGCTGAGTCCCAGAAATTAGGATATGATAGTCTCATTATTATTCCTTTTCACATCATTATAAACTGTTTCTATGATCTGTTCTTTTACACACTCCTTATTTAGGATATCATTAATAAGTCTCATTTAGCTCTGTATCTTTGGTTTGTGTTCTATTTTTTTGCTTATTGCTATATTTATTGCACTATAATCTGTAAAGGATGTGGTTAGCATTTCTTTCTTAAATTTATTTATTAATCCTCTCTGCCCTTAGCACATGCTCATTTTTCTATGTGGTACTGAGAATATATGTATTCTTTAATGTACCCATTCAAGAAACACCTTAAACCTTGCAGCTCTAATTTCTCAAATAGTTCCATATTTCCCCTTTTTGTTTATCTTTCCTTTAGGTCTGTGCATAGCTCTGAGCAAGGAACATCAAAATGGCAGCACAGAAAATGCAGTAAAGGACAATAGGTACAAAATGAGACATACATTTTCAGACTTGGTCAATGTAGTGATCAATATGCTGATGTATTTTGCTTGACTGTACTTATCGGTAATAAGGAAGAATTCTACTAGTCAGGGAGGAGACATGAAGGACTGACAGTAATATAAAGAAATAAAAAAGTAAAATTAAAACATGTTAAAAAAAAAAAAAAAAAAGAAAATGCATGGGATTGAGAGCTGGGAGACCTGGATTCTACTCATGGCTCTGCCCACAATTCTGAGCAAATCTCTTCCCTTCATGGAGCCTGTTTCCTCTCTGAAATGAATGGGTTGGATGGGATAATCTCTAGGTTTGCTTTCAACTCAATGGTCCCTAAATTTTTTATTACACCTTTTGCCCCACGAGTTCAAAAACCTTTCTCATATCTTCTCTCTCTCTTAATCTCACAATGACTTTGGTGGGAGGGGAAGGACTTGAGCCCTGCTCCAGTTTGCGTGTTTGTTTTATTCCCCCTTTTAATTCAATTCAAATCAACAAATATTAAAATTTTGCCATATGCAAAACACTGCGCTAGATATTGAAGATATAAAGACAGAAATGGCCACAGGCTCTGCTCTTGAGAAATCTGGAATCCAATGATGGTGGTGGTGAGTGGGGCAGGGAAAACAAGTACACACATCAACTAGAATACAAGGAATTTAATGAAATGGCCAGGGAGAAATCCATTTAAAGTACCAGGAGGAATTTTAGGGGAGTTTCAATGAAAACTTCATGGAAGACACCTTGAAGAAAAGGAGAAACTTCAACAGATAAGAGATTTGGGAAGGGGATAAGGAAAAGAAGGAGCCATTCTACACAAGAACAAAGAGATTACAAACTCATTGAGGGCAGGGATTATGTAATTTTTCATCTTTTATCTTTCTGGCTTCCAGCATAAGGCTTTAGTACCTGGCTTAGAAGACCATAGATTTAGAGCTGACAGGGACCTCAGAGGTCTTCAAGCCCAGCCCTCTCATTTTCTAGATGAAGAACCTGACACTTAGGGTAGATAAACGACTTGTCCATATTCACCCACTTGTAAGTTTAAGAGAAAGGATTTAAGCCCAAGTCTTCCTGACTCCCAAGTCCTGCACGCTATACAAAAAGCTGAACTAGAAAGCTGAAACTTAGGTTTCCCAAGAAGGTATTAAGCACCTTGCTGATGGGGGCAGAGGCAGGAGTCTACTGAAGATAAGCACAGGAACTGCCATGTCTTAAGAAGCAGTAATTGGAAGCAACTAGAAGGCACTATACTGGGAAATTGGCACGTGGAGTCAGTGGCTCAGGCCCCCTGGGAAGTCTGCCCAGGTATCTGCCTAGCTAGTCTAGTACCAGGCTGAATCGCCCTGGAGAAAGGTTTTGTGAAGACCCTTTGGCCAATGGCAATTCCTTGAGCCTCATTACAGGCCCCCACATACCTCAGCTGATGCTTTCGAAGCCCCAGCTTCTCCTGAAGCATTCCCATGCGGTACCGAGCACCTTGGTCCCCAGGGGACAAGGCCAGTGCCTCCAGATAATCGGCCTCAGCAAAAGTCAGTTCTCCAAGCTTGAAGAAACAATCTAGGATGAAAGGCAGAGAGAAGAAAAGGGGAAACCACCTGGCTTCTTTGTCTGATCCAAGCCCCACTACCTTTTTCCTCCTCCTCCCCACTGGTTAGTGAGGTCTGGTCAGTTCCTCCACTCACTAGTCTCAGCCCTTCAGCATTCTCTACTTAGCACCCAGCTGGGATCCTGCTGTCCCTCTGCCCAGTGCCCAATTTGCCCTCCCCTTCATTGGCCACAGGAATCATCCTTAGGGACCTTGTAACCCCTCTGCTGCCCCCTCCATTCAATCCAAACTTAGGGGGCTTAGGCAGATCCAGCTGGGGAAGAGAACAAGTGTAGACTGTGGATTTGTGAACATGTATGAGCAAACCTGTCTCGGCCTAGCCCCATTTCCAAAGTCAAATACCATTAATTTTTTGATCATCTGTTGTTTTGTACCATATGTGTCTCTTCTATTAAGGCAAATAATGAAAAACTGGACATATGAGAGGCAACTGACAAAGACCCGGCATTAGGAGACAGGAAGATCTGCCCTTCCCTGACCCATCCTGGTTGCATGACTTCTCAATGACCCAGGCTAATCTATAAGATTATAAATTACAGAGCAAGTACCAATCCATATTAATGAGAGAATTTTCTCCTTGGAAAGTTTCCCTGCACCAGTGAATCTCTGTGTCTAGGTACCTTCTTTCCCCTCTAAACACCTCTCCCCACACCTTCTTTCACCCCCAAAGATGAATGTTTTGATAAGGAATGGTGAAGCACTAGTACTCTGGATCTGTGATTTTGTTGTCTGGGGCATCTCAGCAGATACAGATTGCAGCCTCTTTGTGACTTGGTGAAGACAGTCTTTGAGAGAGGCCACCCTGGCCAGAAGCCTCTCCAAAGCTTAGCAAGGCAGGTGCCCAGATGATAAGCACAGACCTTGGGGATTTTGTCCCCTCCACACCACAGGGAGGGAGCAGGGGGAGGACACAATCTATCAGTTAAAATCCCCAGCAGTGTGACATTAAGTACTATAATTCTGAGGAGGAGGATAAACAGGGGTTACTTGGGAAGGGCTTTCTAGATGAAGTAGAATGGGAGCTGGCTCTTGTAGGACTGATGGGATTTGGAGAGGCAGAAGGGAGAGGGAAGGGCATTCCAGGAGAGGAAAAAGTCATGAGCAAAGGCAGAGAACTCCTCCAGGAGTGAGGGGATGGGCCTGGCTAGAAAGGGCAGGGATGTGGAGGTGAGACAGCTAGCTACTGGAGGCCAAGGCGTTCAGTCAGCGGCACACAAGATAACGGACCTGGGGCTAGAAGACCTGCATCTGGAGCCCCACTTTGCTGTTGCTGTATCTGAACCTCCCAAGTTCCTTCCAACTCTCCATCCTCTGAAACCCTCCACATGCCCTTGTATACAAGATGTGGTACCTCTCCCTTGGCCCTGGCCCCATACCCATCCCCACCCCAACCCCCAGGAGGATCCTCAGGACCAGCTCACCCCCTCTGTTGATGTAGATCCCCTTCTCTCTTTTTTCACCCCGTAGGGCCTTGTCGAGGAGCAACACGCCTTCTTCATAGGCACCCCTGGCATAGCAGAAGACTGCAAAGTCATTGTAGGTGAGCAGCAGCT
The DNA here is from genome assembly GCF_028372415.1 of Notamacropus eugenii. NCBI lineage: Eukaryota > Metazoa > Chordata > Mammalia > Diprotodontia > Macropodidae > Notamacropus > Notamacropus eugenii. The sequence continues at coordinate 478,994,335 of NC_092872.1, read as the reverse complement.
GGCGCTGGGCCTGCCTGGCAATCTCATTATCCTCTTCATCTTCCGGGCTTAAATCCAGGGCCTTGAGAAAGTCTTCAATGGCTGCATCAAAGTCTTTGAGCCTCCGAAATAGAGTGCCCCTGGGAGGAAAGGAGGTCTGGCTCACCTCACCCATCAGGTGGCAGGGACACCCACCCTAAGAGGCCCAGGTTTCTGCTGTCAGGGAGGGGATCAAGTTTGATCATCTTTCACTATACCCTTCCACCTGTCACAGGTCCCTAGATTCAGGCCTTGATCTTTTCATCTGACAGGTACAGAATCTTAACTTATCAGAGCTGGACAGGGTCACAGTGACCTTTGATAGTAACATCTTTCTTGTCACCTCCCCCCTTCCCCCTCTCCCCCCCATCCTATTCTGTTTGTGGATGGGATATATTCTCCACCCTGCTGTGAACTTGAAGACTCGTGATAGAAGGCACTATGTCATAGCTCATCTAGGTATGCCCTAGAGCACAAGGTCTGCTCAAATGAATGGAGCCAAGCCCAACTTGCTCGCTTTACACAGGAAGAAATGTAAACTCAGGCAAACTGACACCAGGATATAGATGTCAGTCTATCAAAACTCAATCCCAAATGTGACCACCAGATCAGAAGCTCTACTGTGACTGCACACTTCCTCCTCCTCCACCCCCAGCCATGATGTGGTTAGGTAATATACCTCGGGGTCCTCCTCCCTCATTGACCCCCTCAACTCCCCACTCCCCTACTCTTCTACCCCATGACAAACTGACTAAAAAGGTACAGAGTTTCTTTATTGGGGCCTGTGGGATCCCAAATCTTGATTACTCGGGTCCCCCTCCCACCCCATCCACGAGCTGGCCCCCATGACACACAACATGCTCCATACTTGGGCCCATTGTGACACAGTGGGCAGAGTGCTGGACTTAAGTCAGGAAGACTCCTGCCTTAGAAACAGACTAGCTGGGTGAGCCTGGACAAGCGACTTAACTGTGCTTGGCCTCAGTTTCCTCCTGTATAAAATGGAACAACAGCAGCATCGCCCTCATGGGACAGTTGTGAGACTACTTGGCAATGAGACCAGGAAAACTTAAGTCAACCAGTCAACAAGCAGCTGTTTTGCCAGCACCTACTACATTACAAATATCATACTGGCTGCTGGCAATACAAAGACATAAAAAAGAAATGCTCAGTGCCTCCGTGGAGGGGATGTGCGAGCATGCACATGTGTGCGTGTATGTGTGCTCATAAGATGTTATTGGCAGTGAGATAGCACAACAGAGAAAGAGTGGGACCTGGAGTCAGGAAGACCTGAATTCCAAGCCTCCCTCAGCTACTTACTAGCCATGTGTAGTCCCCCTAGACAACTCATTTGACCACTGTTGGCCTCTTCATCTGTCAAATAGGAATAATGCCTATTTCACAAGGTTATTATGAAGATGAACTAAAATAATACATGTAAAGGACTTTACAAAGGTCATAGTGCTAGCTACTCTTCAGTCATTCTTTCGTTCATTGTCTTTCAGTTGTTTTTAGTCACATCTGATTTTGTAAACACTTTTTAGGGGAGAATTTTCTTGGCAAAGACACTGGAGTGGTTTGCCATTTCCTTTTCCAGCTCATTTTACAGATGAGGAAACTGAGGTAAACAGGTAAAGTGACTTGCCCAGGGTCGCACAGCTAGTAAGTGTCTGAGGCCTAATCTGAACTCAAGTTTTCCTTATTCCAGGCCCGGCATTTCATACACTGCACCACCTAGCTGCCCCTTTTATTATTTATTATCATTTATTATTACTATTGTAATTATACCTAAACAAGTAGTAGCCAGGGTCCATTGGGCTGTTATCAATGGCACAATTGATCCGGATCAAAGAATCCTCCAGGTTCCCCTTCAAGGCCATGACCACTGCTTCCTCCCGGGCCTTCCTGGCCTGGACCAGCAATTTTTCCAGCAGTGTGTTGGCCTCAGGGTGCTCAGGCTTAATGGTCAGGGCCTGGCGCAGATCCTGATAACACTGATTCGGCTGGCAGCAGAGATGGGGAGTGGGGCAAGAGGTAATAGTTAGAAGTGCTCCCCTAAATGATCAGGGATGTTTTCCCATACCCCAGTTTTGTGTCCTTTATGTCCTAACCAAAATGCCAGCAGCGCTAAGTCGAAGACATAGCTTCATCCTGGACAACTTGTGCTAAGATAACAGCTAATATTTACATGGCTCTTTGTTATAAAGAGCTACTGTTGTTGTTCAGCCGTTTTTCAGTCGTGTCTGATTCTTTGTGACCCCATTTGGTGTTTTCTTGGCAAGGATACTGGTTTGGTTTGCCATTACCTTCTCCAGCTCATTTCACAGATGAGGCAACTGAAGCAAACAGAGTTATGTGACCTGCCTAGGATCACGCAGCTAGTGAGTATCTGAGGCCAGATTTGAATTCAGGAAGATGACCCATATACACACACACACACACATATGTTATTAATCCTTACAATGACCCTCTAAGGTAGGTGCTATTATATTCCCCAATTTACAGATTAAAACATTTAGGCAGAGAGAGGTTAAGTGACTTGCCCAGGGTTACACAGCTAGTATGAGGGAGAGCTTGAGCTCGGCTGACTTCCTAACTAGCCTAGCCAGCCGTATTCCCTAACCCCCCTCTAAGCCAGCCACTGCACTGCACCTTGCTTCCTGTCTCAGAATGAGACAAATCTGAATCACAATTATCCAATTCTTCAGAATATTAGGGAAGGATGGCACCTTGGAGACCATCTAGTCCCAGCACCTTGGTGTTTTATAAAGAAATGGGGAGCAATAGCTTTCCCAGAAGTCACACTGTGAGTCTGGGGCACAGGCAGGGCTGGATCTGGGGGCCCTGACCCCTGGTGCAGCAAACTCTAGCACACCTCAGACCATAACTCACTAATAGGTAATTTAGAAATACTTCACTAGGCAGTAGAAAGATCACTGGACTTGTCAGAAGTCTGAAGAACCCCGGATGAATCCAGCTGTGTGATCCTGGGCACATTTCTCTCTGCCTTAGTTTCCTCATCTATAAAATGGAGATCATTTTTGTTCTACTTCTCTCAAGTTTTCCCCTGCTCACAGTGCCTCCCACTCTTCCACTCTATTCCTGGTCTCATTCATGTCTCAGTAGACCTAATGCTACCAGTTCCTAAATGGATTCCAAGTTTCAGTCTCTTCCCTTTTTAATCCTTTATTAGATTGTGAAAGCCAATTCTATTTTTTGCCTTTCTTTTTATCCACGGTGCCTGGCACACAGTAGGCTCTTGATTAATGCTTATTGACTCGAATTCTTCTACAGTTGTCAAATATTTATAAAATACAGGTCTGACTATATGTCATCCCCTACTCAAAAGCCTTCAATGGCTCCCTGTTGCCTTTAGGATGAACTACAACTCCTCAGCCTGACATTTAAAGCTTAATCTTATTTTATATTACTATCCTTCAAGGTGTCTACATGCTGAACTGGCTGGGGCTGGGGTGGGACTGAGAATAAAGGTGGGGTCCTGGGGATTGATTACCTTGACTTTTTCAGAAGGATTAGGGAACAACAGAGTCCTTGGACTCCCTGCCCATACTAACCTTAGAGGACCAAGTGCCACTCCCATCCAATCCTAATTGAAGAGCTGAGTTTAGGGACTGAATTATAGTCCCATGTTGCTTGGTGAGGAGGGGGTTGGTTTGGGTTCTACCTTTAGGAAGTAGTTGTAGAGTCGAGCACGGAGGATGTAGACATCAGGGTTGGAATCCTGTTTCAACTCTTTTGTGACCATACGGAGGCATTCCTGATGTCGTTTCATGGCCAAAAGGCAAGCAATGCTAGAATGAGGACACCAGGGTGAGGGAGACTTCCCTCCCAGCCTTATTCCCTACCCCCTCCCTCTAGCCCTTAAGGTTCCAGGGTCACCTTCGGAAGCGGTAGGAGGGCTTATGAGGCTGCAGCTCTGAAGCCTGGGTGAACAGGTCTAAGGCTTTCATGTATGCTTGTTGTTCAAAGAGACACTGGCCCTGGTGGGGAGGCAGGAATCCACAAGCTCTAATCCTCTCCCAGACTGTTAGGACAGCTGGGTATGTACTGAGAGGTAAAAGAGATGCAAGAGGAGAGAGGAAGATGCAAGGGAGAGACAAACAGATTGAAAGGGACAAAAACTGAGATGGGAAGACAGAGGAGGAGGCCAGGAGAGCTACAGAGACGGAAATGAGAAGAGACAGGAAAGGGGAGAAAAAGAAGCAGATGTTGGCATGGGAAAGAGAAACAGACTAAGTGAGGGGTGGGAAGGAAAGAGTGAGAGATGGAGCCACCAGACAGATGGTCAGACAGACTGACAGCCCACTCCAGATTGAGCCAGGAAGCTTTGAGTCCCTGCATGCCCTCTTCCCCTCAGGAAGGGGACAGAAGAGTCCTGACCTAGGCAGAACTAAGCAACTCACCTGCAGATAGAGGACAAAGCAGAGGCGCTCCATAAACTGGGACCGTTGTGGGGCTAACAAGGAGGCCTTTCGAAGGTTCTGGGCGGCTGAGGCAAAGTCACACAACTGGAGATAGGCCTCAGCCCGAAGCACATAAGATTCCACCTGTGTGGCAGGGGTGGAGAGGGAAGACACCCAGGGAAAGCTCGTTTTCACTTGGTCCAGGCAAGTCTAGTCCAGCCCACCCGGCAACATAAGCACCAAGCTCTTTGAATCAAAGATAAAGAAAGGATTCTGAGATCCTCTAAACAAAGACTAGAGGATTTGTCAGGAGGTGAAAGTGAAGTCCAATAAAGGGAAGTGACTTTCAGGTTAGAGAATGAGTGGTAGAAAGTATCAAGGAATCCATGGGCCCAATGGGGGTGGCACCAAGAAGAGGGATTACAGTAGATTGGTAGAAAATGTGCTTATCCTTTGGGTTTGGGGGAGGCCCATGGTCCAATCCTTGGCTGGGAGGGGATGGCTAAGGGGGTTGTGGGGAGGAGTTTTTGCTTTCTGCATTCTCTCCCATTCTCACCAGCTGGGGATTAAGGTTGATGGCTTTGGAGAAGGCGAGTACAGCCTTTTCCCACTCCCCTTTGAACATGGCGTCCTGCCCATGATGAAAGCTGTGGACAGATGACCAGGCAGACAGATAGGTTGGGGTGAGGGGGTGAGACAACCAAAAGGTAAAGAGCAAAAGCGGACAGTGTTCCTCAGTCTAGCACAATGAGGATTTGGAGAAGGAAGGACTGGGCAAATGGCTTCCTGAAGGAAATCATAAAATCATGGAATTTGGGTGATAAGTACCTTCTGATAAGTAAGGTATTATCCCCATTAATAGGTAAAGAAACAGGTACAGAAAAGTATCTAAGGTCACATAGCAACTGGTAAGTAAATCTTAGAATAAAGCCTAGGCGTCCTGACTCCCAGGGAACCTAGGGTTTCATGAGATCTGGATCCCCAGGAGATATGGGCTGGGGGCAGGAACAAAACAAGGCGGGAGGGCTTAGAGGCCTACACTTACTGCTCTTTGATCTTGTTTGGCAAGAGAAGGCCCCTGATTGACAGTTTTGGCTGTGCAAGTCCCCTGAAAACAGTGCTGCTCCCAAGGATCCGAGTCAAGATCGGGTCCTCTGCCTCTTCCTCACATGACCTCTCTGGAGCCATAATGCTCTGATCCCTGAGAACCAAAGATTCTTAGAGCCTGAAATCATCTGAATACTTTAGCTTGGCATTCAAGGCCTTATATCATCATTGGGCTGTAGCCTACCTTTCCGAAGCTTCAGAATCATAAGATATTAAAGCTGGAAGAGATCAATGCTAGCTAGTCCAAGTGATTCATGTTACAGAGAAGATAACTGAGGTAAAGAGGGGAAAAGGGGTCTCTCACACAACCAGTCAGTGGCAAAGACAAACCTGATTTGTCTTGGAATCAGATTTCCTGATTCCCAGACAGGGATACCTCGCTTGGTCCCAAAGTCGTTTCTGCTGCTCATTTCTTGGGCAACTCTTGATTTTCTTTTCTGGGCTCTGAGGACCCTTGACTACTGACCCAAAAACCCAGTCTTCATTAAAGATCCCACCTCGATGCTCTACGAGGGTCTCCCTGCCATAGGGCAGTTAGTTACTAAGCCCCCGGGACAGAAGGCCACGCCCCTCCCTCAGGCCACGCCCCAGACTGCTCTCCAAGAATTCTACCCCTTTAGACGTAATACTAACGAATACGGTTTGCAAAGTAACCCGGGGACACTTTATATACACGTTGGAGCCTTCACTTTTCATATCTGTTTATAATAAAAGAGATTTAACTCGTCTTCCTCCGTCGGGCACATCCACACACTCCCCCCAACCCACCTTGTATGTTCATGAATTACTAAAGAATTCAAGAGACCTGCTGGGAGTGTGAAATACGGTAGCCAGCCCGCGGTTGCAAACGAGGGCTTGCTTCAATGTATCAACAAACACCTTCGCGCGCCTACTAAGAGCCGACTCCAGTTAGGCGCCGGGTACGCGGCCAGAAGTAACAATGTGGCCTGCCCCGGGGCGCCTCGAGGCTCTTCTAATTCTGCCGGGGGAATACTCCTCCAGCAAATACGCGCGGCTCGGAGGCGTCGCGGGGAAGTCGGAGGAGCCCCGGCCCGAGCAGCCGAAGGGTGGGGCTGGGGAGAAGCTGGCCCGGGACTTAAATGGCTGGATGTAGACTTAGAAAACCAGCCTCAGTTTCCTTAACTGTAAGACGAGATAACAGAAAGACTCGCCCTCCCCCGTCCCCAGCTTCTTTCTTAAGAGATCGAGGGGACCTCAAGGAGCCCACGCCCAGGAACCAGGTCCGGCGGCTCGGCCCAGGTCACACCTCCCTCCCCACGAGGGCCAGGGGACGCGCGCGGTCCGCGCGGGTGCAGGGTTGCATCCCGCCGACAGGGCGGAGGTGGGTCGGCGGCTCTTCACCTTCTGGAGGAAATTTGCTTCTGGAGGGTCCTGGGACGGCGGCGGGCGCGGGCGGCCGCCTTGCGCTGGGCCAGGGATGCCCTGCTCCCGTAGATGCCATCCCGGAGTATAGACAGCAACGTGTACAGATCCCGACCTTCCACCGCTTCCCCCTTCCAGAAACGCACGCCCCCGCAGCTGACGGGAACCCGCGCGCCGGGCCGACGAAGACAGTGCGCAGGCGCCGCCCTGGATCTCCCGCAACTGCTCGGGGGAGAGGGAGGGAGAAGTCGTCCGGGGGAGGCCGAATGGGGCGAGGCCATAATTGGCTGCACGCCGCACTGACGTGGAGGGGCGGGACCCTCGTGTGAATGGGGCCGCCTCTGAGGAAGAGGAGGAAGTGTTGGGGTGAGACATGACTCGCTCGGGGCTCGGGCTCCTGTGGAGCCGCCTGAGCCGGGGGATGAGCCGAGCCGGCCCCGACCCGCGGCCTCCCGGGAAGAGGTGGCTGGTGAGTGGGGGGTGGGAGAGCCGGGCACTTCCCAGGCTGGAGGGAGGTGGGGCCGAGGGGCACGAGAGGAGGCCTGGGGTCAAAGGGACCCCTGAGCTCCCTCCGCGCCGGGAGCCCGCGAGGCCAGGGCCCCATGGAGAAGTGGAAGAGACTCCGGAGCCCACTTCACGGTTAAAGAAACTGAGTGAGCCTCCCCCCAAGTCCAGGGACTTGCCTAAAGGCTCACAAGTAGCCACTGGCAGAGGCTGGATTGGAACCCCGGTCCTGCCTCCTCTTTTCTGTACCCTTCCACCCCGGGGATGGGGCGGGGTGGGATCTCCCGTTTATGGAGACTCCACGGTGTACAGGAAAAACGAGCTAAGTGCCAGGGTTGTTACAGAGTTTGGGTGAGGCGTGATCCTTGCCCTAAAGCAGGGGACGAATTTCAGGGGATCCGTGAATTTAGATGGGGAGGAAGAAAAGATAGCTTTAATTTCACTAATCTCTCAATGAGGTCTGGCATTTATTTACGTTACGGTTTTCTAAAAATTATGAGGAGGTTATTAGAGTCACCAAAAGGGTCAGTGACAGCAAAAAAAGAAGTTAAGGACCTCTGTACTAAAAGAGTTTAGAGCAGCCTGCTAGGATAGGATACAAGCCGATATCTCATGTAATAGTGCACATTATAGCTCTAATATCTAATAATATATGTTATTAAAGAGTAACAAACAGTGCTTTGTGAGGTCCAAGTGTCATCAGCTTCCAGGAGGCTTCATTAAATTCCAAAGAATCCCAGTAGGTGAAGAGAGGGAGGCATCATATGCCAGGAATGAGGGATAGGTAAGCAAAGACAAAGAGGTGACAGGGTGTGGGGCAGTGTTTTTTAAACTGGCTTTGAAAGAGGGGAGAAAAAGGAGATGAGGCAAGAAAGGGAGGGTGATACCATCTTGAGAAGGTTCTTGAATACATCTAAATATTACTCATCAGTTAGTAGAGAACCATTGAAAATTTTGCTCAGGGAAAAATCTCTGGATGAGAAAGATTATTTGGGCCATATTAAATAGGATGGATCAGAGCAGGGAAGAGAGAGAGACAGATCAGAAGTTACTGTGATAGTCCAGGCAGGTGGTGGTAAGGACCTGACTATACTTCAGTGATACCAATAGGAATAGAAGGGGAAAAAAAGACTTCCAGAGATACTTGGAGAAGTTCTCAACAAAGCCTGTGAACTGATTAATTGTAAGAAGTCTTTGTTTTTGTTCTGTATTTGTCCTTCATTCTTGAAGAGGACCATGACATCAAGATGATGACATGACTTGCAGATGACTTTGATCTGAGTGAGGGAAGGCTGATCAGGTCACCAATCTCACTTTCTCCTTCAGAGCCATCTGGGTCCAGTGGCCAAATATTCATCAGGATGACTGGAGATGGCCCAGGGTGCCATGGGAGACCCTGGCCCTTTCAGGCTTAGGTCTTATCAAAATCGTACTTTGAGTGAGATACACCCATTCAATGAATAGGCTTCTTTAAGTTTCTCAGGGGATGGCCCCCTTAATTTAAAAAAAAAAATCAAACTGAGAGGGGAAGACCCTCAGGATTCCTGGGTAAAAGAGAAACAATTACTATTTAGCAGTTACATTCATTCTGTGAGATGTCAGAATCAAAGAGAAGCCCAAGGGGGTTATGATCTGCTGGCTGAGTGGTACAGCCAGTGCCATCAAGTGAAGTCATCAGAGTATGTTTTGGGAAGAAAAATGGAAAGAGGTCATTTCTGAAGATATTGGATTTGAGGTGCCATTGGGACATCCAGGTGGAGATGGACTGATGGGATTTAGCAGTACTCAAAAAGAGCTTGAGAGAGAGTGGTCAGGGCTGGAAGTACAGATTTAGCTGGAAATTATCTGCATAGAAGTGGTTGTTGGAGCTGTCACCAGAGGAAATTGTGAAGAAAGTATAAAGACAGAGGGCCTCCACCTTGGGAATGTTCGTAAGAAGCCTGGGAATAGGAGGAACAGTTAGAGAGACTAGAAGAGGACCCAGGAGAGTGTGATAACTAAAGCAGTCAGGCAGTAAGCATTTATTAAGCACCTACTGAGCACCAGGTCCTGTGCTAAGTGTCCGGTGAAGAGAAGGAAGAAGGCAGCCCCTGATCTCAGGGAACTTACTGTCTAATGTGGGAGCTAACATGAAAACAACTGTGTCTGAAGATATATACAGTACATGTATGGGGGATCAGGAAAGACTTCTCATTTATGGAGTTTTAGCTCAGACTTAAAAAATCAAGGAAGCCAGGAAACTGAGACGAGGAGGGAGAGCATTCTGGTCCTAGGGAGATGTCACTGAATCACCAGAGTACTTTGAAGGGAGTAAGGAGTGAGAAGACAAAAGGTAAGAAGGGCTTTGAATACCAAACAGGATTTTTATATTCAGTACTAAAGGTGGGCCACTAGAGTTTATTGAATAGGCAAGGAGGTTCAACCAGAAGGTTATTGCAGTAATCCAGGTGAGAAGTGATGAGGTAGCAGTTTAAGAGAAGGAGACATAAATGTTAGAAAGGAAAATCAATAGGATTTGGGGCACCAGAGCAATGGGACCAGTCAGAAGGAATAAGGAGAGGTCTAGAAAAATGAGGCCTGGGAAAAAATAAAAGCCTTTGAATTTGATGATTAGCTTAGTGGGAACCTTAAAATAGTTCCAGTAGAGGGGTGGGAGGAAGCCGAACTGTGAGGAGTTCAGGAGAAAGTGAGTGGGGAATGAGGAAGCAGAAGGCAGCCTAGTTCTTCTTTGATCTACAGGTGGTTGGCCTGGGCAACTACAGGTTGCAGGGCACACGGCACAGCGTGGGAATGGCTGTCCTGAACCAGCTGGCCAAGCACCTGAATGTAGCTGACCAGTGGAAGAGGCAGCGTCAGTGCTGTGCTGATGTGGCCATCGCCTGCCTTGGAGAGGCTGAGCTGGTGCTTCTCAAACCCCGCCAATTCATGAATGTCAATGGGCACAGTGTGGCCCAGGCTGGTGAGAGATCAGGGATTGGTAGGGCTCCACCTGCGCAGCCTTGGGGGACAAGGGATTGCTGGCACTTGGTTCTGGTTCCCTAAACATTCATTAAATGCTGGTTTCTCCTTAGAGATAACTTCAAGGCAGAGGCTGATGAGAGTGCTGGATTGTTTTAGCTTGGAGTGGGGGTGGTATAGAGTGAGTGCTGGTTCTGTGTGGTCTCCCTCATCCATCTTACTCTTATTTCTTTGGGAAGCCAAGATGTATCAGCTGGCAGCCGAAGACATCTACTTGGTACATGATGAACTGGACAAGCCACTGGGGAAATTAGCCATGAAGTTGGGGGGCAGTGCAAGGTGAGGGAGCCAGGGTCCTTGGAGACCTTTGCCACCCCCAAAAGATTCCCATTTTGGGGCCATACTTGGCCCTGTGTTAACCCCAATTTTCCCATCTGTCAATTGAGTATGGACATCACTGCCTCATTTCCTTGGAGATGTTAGAAAGAGAAGGCGTGAAGCTTACACATCTTTTGTAATGTCATGGAAGAAATTATGCTGTCTTTGAGTCTCATCTTTCCACTGTGTCTTTCCCTTGCCCCTGTCCCTGCCCTTGTCTGTAATGAATTTCTGACACTTGCTCTTTCTGGGTTTTGTCTTAAAAGCGGTCACAATGGGGTTCGATCCTGCATCAGCTGTCTCAACTCAAATGTAAGTCTTCCCCCTAGGAGTAGTGTAGCATTCCCTAAGTCTAATGGTCTGGTGCCCCATCAATCCCCCATGCTCTGAGACCTAAGTGCTAAGGTAAGGTTTTTGAAGGGAACTGGTGACAGCCTCAGTCCTGGCCTTGGTGTCCTCCTGTGCACATATTTGTGCTTTGATCCCTTCCCGTCTGTCTTCTTGATTCACCAGGACTGGCCATATGAGACTCTGGAGGAGGAGAGTAGTAGACTGACATTCCAAGGGGCCACTCTTCCGTTTGTTTCATTCCTAAAGCAGTATTCCTTCCTTCTCTCCTGGGCCCCATCCCTCTCACATTGGCTTGAGGAGCTCCTGGCACAGTTTTGCAGGGGTACCTGGGTAGGGGCTTCAAGGGAGAAAGCTGGGAGTTAGGCAGGAGGCCATCCATAATAAGCATACCTCTGCACCAGCACTGCACCATTCACCCTTCCAATCCACAGGTCATGCCCCGGCTCCGAGTAGGCATTGGGAGACCAACCCACCCAGGGGCCGTGGAGCGGTACGTGTTGGACAGATTCACAGCAGCTGAGCAGGAACGACTGCCCCCACTTCTGGAGCAGGCAACAGAGCTGCTTCTCAGCCACATCCGCCAGCGAAGTCTGGTGGGGACCACATGCACAAGCCCCTCCTGACATGACATAACCCATCCTGGTGGGCCAGGGCACGACTCATAAAGGACTGTTCCTCTGCAGTGGATGTAGGCAGCCTTTCCTTGCCTTGCTGGACTGGCACACAGAGCAGCGCCTTAGTATTCCAGTCCCACTGAAGACCCTTGGTCCAGGCTTGAGGTAAAGTTCAGTGAGGAAGATGGCCCTGGGTTCAGACAACCCACATTGTCATGCTCTCCCCATCCTCCCACATGAGATCTACACACACCTATGTAATCACTAATTTATGGGACGTTTAATTACTCTCCTGTTCCTGTCCAGGGAATAAAAGTTTGTCTTCCAAGGATGAAGCTTGCTCCTCCTCCTCTGTTTCCTTCTCCGTAGGGTCTGAGGGCACAGAGGAGGCAGAAAAGAGTTGTCTCTTCCTCAAGGTGAGAGCAGGCAGTGTGAGCCGTCTGAAGGAGTTTGGAAAGGAAACCTGAAAAAAGAAAACTCAGGGAAAGTGATATGTGAGCTGCCTTCTCCTTGGTTCCATCCCTTTCTTCCCTCCCTTCTCCCTGCTGGCAGATGGCAGGGTTCTCCATCTCCATCATTCCCTTCCCTCCTGCTTCCCCCCTCGGCTCCTCAGGGGCAATGGATACCTTGAAATTTCTGAGACGAGTGGTTTGGGAGAGTATTTGGATGTCTTTTGGGTTGAAGGGGATGTGGGTTGGTCGGAACATTGCGCTCAGGCCCGACAGCCTGTATGGCGTGCATGTATTGGTCAGCTGATGGATGGGTTTGAGGTTCTCACATCTGAGAGGGCAACAAGTCATGGCCCTGATGTCCAGCAAAGGAACAGATGCTGCAACAGTGACAGCCCCTGCCCCTACCCACCCTTTGGCATCCTTTAAAGGCCATTGAGAATCCCTCTCCCATGAAGATTTCCCAGCACCACTCCATCCCCAAGGTGATCTCTTTTGAGGCTAGGTTGGACAGTGTGGTGCAGTGGTTATAACACAGGTCTTGAAATCAGAAGACTGTTCAGATCCTGCCTCAGACACTTTCTAGAGGTGTGACTGTGGGTAAAGTCACTGAATTTTCTCCTCTTCTGTAATGGGGATCATAGTACTTAGACTACCCACCTCTGAATTTTGGTAAAGCACTTGGACAAACTCAATGCACAGATATGAATTATTAACAATAGCACTGTTAGTTATTGCTCACCTCTCCTGCAATGTCTTTTTGGAAAAGCGGGGAGTTTTTTGTTGAACTCCGATGAACTGAGCCACATGTGGCCCCAGGACCACAGCGTGGCTCAGCATGGCCATCAGCTTGTGTAGTATCTCCTTCTGTTTCATCTGGAAGAGCACATTAAACTGGCCATTCTCAATCTGCTCAGGTTGCATCTGGGGGAGGCAAGTCAAGGGTGCAAGCTGAGGTCAGAGCGTGCTTGCACATATATGTGCACATGAGCACACACACACTAACTCTTAATTGTGTTGTATCGTGACCCTGCAATTATGCAGCCCATTTCATTTGACCCCATAGTGCTTTCCTTACATTGGCCACTCCACCACCCTGGGTAGAAAGGTGGGGCAGCCAGGAAGAAACTAAGACCCAGAGAGAAAGCAGCTTGTCCAAGATCACGCTCATTACAACTAGGCCTAGACTCCAGGGCTCCTGACTCCCAGGCTGGACTTTCCAAAATAAAGCACATTTTTGCTGAATCCTATATTGAAAGACAATTTGTAAATTTTTTTGTGAAGTGAAATTCATAAATTCAGAGAAGCAGCTTGGCATAGAAGTGTCTGAGCAGATTAACCAGCCATTGACCTGGCCAGAACAGTCATGTCATCTCTCTGATGCTCATAAACTTTGCATTTATTCCAGGGAATTCTACCAATGTACCCTGTTTATTGGAAATGAATGTGAAATGAGACTGTAGGTAAAATGGGACCTTGCATGTGTAAGGATACCTATATGTGTAAGGGCCTGTATGCCCCAGATCCTCCCCACTGTGCTCAACCTTGGTAGACTAGTTACAGCTTGGGATCTGGTGAAGTATTAACTGCTTTATTGCGTTGCCAAAAACAAAAAACTTTACCATGAGAAATTTGCCACACTTCAACAAACATGAACATTTCTCCTGATAATGTTTAATATAAAATTTTGGAATAATCTCCTTGTTCTCTCTGAAGCAAACTCAGAGAATGCCTCTCCTATGTCAACAAAGCCAGCCAAGACTGACTCTACATTCCTTAAGAGACCTTTAACCTAAGACACTATCTTGAATAATGGGACATTTTCCATATCTTAATATTTATAGACATACACTATGTTATGGCATATTAATGGTAAAGAAAATATAGACATCTTAGGTCATAATTTCTATTGAACTTTGTTTACCCTTTCCTATGTCAGTTATCTGTTTAGGGCAGGAAGCCTGCCACTTACTAGTGGTGGGATTTCCTCCTTTATCACCGAGACATGTGTTTACCCAACTGGAATCCCAAGGCCTGACCAACATTACTTTGTTAATTGTCTTGTCTTACTAAATTTATGATTTGTTCAACTAGGAGAGTTCCTTTCTCACGGCAAAATGTATATAAGCCAGAAGATTTCTGCACTGGGTAGCCAGAACATTTCTGGCTCCATAATGCATTATGTTACCGTTATCTTTAATAGGGAATCAATCAATTAATTAAATCATAAAATGTATGCATTTAGCCTGTTGCCTTTTTCTTTAACCAAGTTTTCAGGTCAACACTCCATAGGGAGAACAGAAAAAGAGGACTGCGTATGAAACCCCAGATCTCCAGTATGAGGAAAACACATTTTTAAATTCATGTTTCAGGATGAGCATGTTCCAACTCTGCCCTAATTGTCTGAAGTTTCCTTCTGAATTTCCTTCTGCTCTCTGTGCATTTTTTTTAAAGTTCCGTTGATACCCTTTGTGTGTGTGTGTGTGTGTGTGTGTGTGTGAGTGAGTGAGTGTGTGTGAGTCATCACTAACCCTGTCTCCAAATAAAAGCTCTCCTTTACACAAATAAGTGCCATCAAGCAAAACATCTGTTCATCGGCTGTCTCATCCTGCAAGTGTCAAACGGGCTTAGTGAACCAAACTGAAGTGTAACTGGGAAATGTTTAATAAAATAAACGTAGATAATGTCAATTTGTGGTTTTCTAGATCTCTAGGAGGCCAGCGGGGATTTGTTTCTATTTGAGTTTGACACCATTACCGGAGTCCCTCACCTCTGCCAAGAGGCAAGAAGCATGATTTTTATCAGTTGTTCTTAGCAGCAGACCACCCCCTGTGGCCATCAGCCTGTGGCAAGGGCCACCATCCCTTGCAGGGAAGCCTCACCGACAGCAGATCCCGGAGCAGGAACCTGGCCTGGGTCAGCACCTGTTCCACACTTTGACTTCGGTTCCGCCCTTTCTGCAGCTCCTCGGTCAGTTTTTTTGTTTCCACCTGGTTGTAGCTGATCTGCATCTTTAGCTCCTCCATATCATTCCTGGAGAAGGTCAGGTAGGGGATCGAGGGGTCCTGCTTACCCTTTCCCCCCAGTTCAATCGTAAAGGAGGGAGGCCTAGGGCAGATCCGTATTCTCGAATTGCTTGGATTGCCCCTCTGACAACCAGATCATTTTTTCCCCCCAAAATCCCTGATATTCAAGAAGAGAGGAGCCTCAGAGGCCATTTGGTTATGTTTACCCTCTCCCAGGTGTCATCTCCCATTTTACTTAGCTTAGCTTAACTCAGTTGAATTTTCTTTGGGCCAGGCCTCTTGGATGAAGATGGCCTACCTCAGGGCATGGTTGTCCTGCTGTAGCTGCTGGAAAGCCGCCTTTAACTCCTCCAACACAGCCCTTATCTTCGCAGCCTCTTCCATTCTCTGCTGCTGTTCCTCACACTTTTCGGCCAGAAACCATATTAGCTAGGGTGACAGTAACCATAGCTAGCATTTCCATAGCACTTTACATACAGGTATACATAAAGGCAAAGATTAAGTGACAGTATTTCAGCAGACTTGGTACTTCAGTCCTCTTACTCTGTCCACTGCACCATCTAGCTGCATAGGTTGGTTGGAGGAAAGATGTGATAATGGACTTTATGGGTGACCTGCAGACCAATGGGAAAAGACTGCCACTCTACCCCCACAGGTTCGTGCAGGCCACCCCATTTCTGCCCTGCTCCCCCAAGCCCTATATATTTCTCGAGGTAGTTTCACTGCTGTGGAGAAGTCACATGATAGCCTTCCCTCCCTCTCCTTACATTTCTGTTCAAGTGAATTAGCCATGCTTTCTGTCTAGAATGGTCTATATCAGGAGGCATAGAAAGAAGAGTGAAGAGGCAGAGGCCTCTTTCTAAATCTTTATTGGACTGTTCTTCCACTCCCTTTAGCCTAGGACTGGACACACAGAAAATAATCACGCCTAATACATTTAGAATTGCAAAAGCCTAGAAAAATTCAAGAAAAAAAATTTGTGAAATTCATGACTCCACCTCCCACCATTTTCAGTAAGCAATAAACCATGGGATTGTGAGAGAGGGAGAATTCCCCTAAAACGTTTCCACTTCCCACCAGCCACCCTCCACACAGTCTTCCTATTTCTACCAGGGATGAATTCAGATGCCATGGTGTAAAGTCTCCCCCGGGAAAGCATTAGAGCCCCTGGCTCCCAAGCCCCCAAGGCAGGGTAGCCTCCGCTGGGACAGATGTTACCTTGAGGCGATTCATTCTCTCATCAGACATTATCTTCCTGTTGCTCTCCAGCAAGTCTAGCTGCTTGCTCATTTCCTTTGTGTCCCTTTTCAGCTCCTCATTCTCAGTGAACAGCTGTAGGCTTTGGTTAGACACTTTGGCCAGTTTTTTGTTCACTACCATATTCTCCTGGATTACCTTCCTGGTTGTCTCTGACATCTGGAGAGCGGACACCTTTCGAAACTCTATTGCCACCTTGTTCACTCGCTGAACTATTTCCTTTTTCTGTCTGGGGTTTGGGTAGGAGAGGAGGGAGACCTTAGCGTTCAGAGTCCTAGATCTGCCCAGAAGGCAATTTCTGATACCCTCCCTCTCCCCAATCACATTCCTTGATCTTGGATCTCTTACTCAGATTCCCTCAGTGCTTTGCTTTATAAACTATATATCAGCAGAGCTGGAAGGAGCCTTAGAGATCGAGTCACATAGCTGCCTTTTACAGAGGAGGAAACTGAGGCCAAGAGAGGAGTCAGGACTTGTGCAGTGTCAAACAACTAATAAAGGTGGTTATAAATCACTTAGGTAGAACTGTCTGAGTTGAGGGACCCAGATCTTAGGTCAGAGTGAACGAATTCAGACTCTTGGCTCCCCAGGAAATCCTATGATCCCTTACATTACTGCCCCCCCTAGCCCTTACAGGGTTGGAGAGAGGAGCTCAGACCTGTCTTTTTCTAATACAGCTTTCTTCTCCAGGGCATAAATCCAGTCCTTGTATTCATTCTGTTCCTCCTTCAGCTGTTCTTCCAGCACGGAAAATTTGGCCATGAGTTCTTCCTTCTGGATCCGGTACTCATCGAGGGCAGCCAACTTCCCCCCTGCCCAGAGAAGTCCTAGTGAGTCAGCAGACCCCCCAAGAGCCCCAAAGGACTTCAGTCTTGGGCAGGGGGGTGGCATGAGAGGGCCATGCAGTGTTCTACCTCTAGTCATCTGTTCCTAAGGCCCCCTGTCCCTCCCCTACTCCCTCCCCTCAAGGTCTTTTGTGACTTGCATTTTGGGCATCTGAGCCTATTCCCCACAGCTCTGTTACATGCAGGTCCTCACCCTCATTCTTAATAACTCCCATTTATGCAGCACTTCAAGGGTTTCAAAGTGCAATTTAAGTAAAAAATTGAAGTAAAATTATCCCCATTTTGCCTTTGAGGAAACTAACAGAAAGAAAGTGTAAGCGAATTATCCATGGGCACAACTAGTAGGTGTCAGAGAATATTTGAAGTCCCAGTACATTGACTTTAAGTTCCAGATGCTTTCCTCTAATCTAGCTTGCCTATATGGTTCCTTGCATGGAATAATGATTCCCTCTTTGTGAGAACTTTTCCTGACCCTTTCTCACATAGAGCCCTCCTCCTGGATCACCCTTCCTCCTTCCTTTCATTTATTTAAATGTTACTCATTTTTCAAGACCTGCTTCAAATCCCACCTCTTCCCACCCAGGCCTCCCTGTCTGTTCCATTGCACACTGATGTCTCTCTTGTAAGAAATCCTAGAGCATTTATGTAAAGCACAACAAGAACATCATAAAAATGATTGTTTAACAAACAGACCATAACTTAGCTATCCAAATGAGTGTTATCTCTCTTCAAAGCAGTCCCTTTGGGAGACTGGGCATTGATTCCAATGATTCTGTCATGGCTCAAGGCATTTTGGGATCTTCTCTTTGGTAATGACCTTCCAACCTTGTGGCCCATTCTTTTTAAATGACCTCAATGGTGGCACACTGTCATCCTTTCAACAAACACATCAATAAACGTATTAAGTGCCTTCTGTGTGCAAGATGAGTGATACCTCAGCATAGTGGGTAGAGGGCTAGCCTTGGAGCTACTCAAGTCCTACTGAGCCCATACTAGCTATGTGACAGTGAATGGGTCAGTGCTCCCAGGCTTCTCCAGAATGCCATGAAGTTACAAAAGAGTTGTAGGCAGAGCAAGTTTCTATACAAGGAATTCCTCCATTCAGTTCTAGTACTATCTTCTACATGAAATCTTTCCCCATCCCACTACTAGTACCCACTCTCCCCAAACTACCTTGTGGTGATTCTGTATGTATTCTGTATTACGTATGTACACATTGTCTCCCCTGTTAGAATGGAGGGCAGGGACTGTCTGATTTCTGTCTTTATATTCCCAGTGTCTGGCACATAGTAGGTGCTTAATAAATGTTTCTTGATTGCCTGTCCCCTTGACAGGTCTGTCTCCTCTACCTCCTCAAGAAAAAAATGCCAAAAACATTTATCTTGGGAACAGGAAAACAAAGAAAAAATCAAAGAACAAGCTGTCTGAAAGAACAGCTATTAAACAAAAAAGCATGAGACAAGAAGAAGTTGATAAGGGTTGAGGGCATAAGGAGATGTAGACAAAGTACCATGGGAAAATCTGAAGAGAGTTTATTCCTGTCTAATAATAGCTGATGCTTTCATGGTACTTTACCCACACCATCTCATTTCAGCCTCACAACAACCCTGTGGGTAGGAACTAATCCATTAGCTCCATTTCATAGATGAGAAAACTGAGGCTCTGAGAGACTAAGGTTATACCAGCAGAAGTGTCAGAGGTTGGATTTGAAGTCAGGTCTTCTTGACTCCAAACTCTACCACTCTACCCATTGTACCACACTGCTTTCCCATACAAACAGTTTCATGTAACATCAGGTGTTTTGGGTTTTGTTTTTGTTTGTTTTTTTTTTTATGGAAATGACTGCATCTGTAGTTTGAAGAAAAAACATTCTAATTGGCCTTTCACATCTTGGATTAGGACTGGCCCTGGCATGCTATAGACTGCATCAGAAGAAAGAACACCATATTTTGCCTCTGCTTTCTTGACTTTGTGGCAGAAAGGGAACATAACAAGCTTCCTTGGATGGTAGATTTGATTTTTGGAAGGAGCCACAAGTCATTTATAGCTAAGTCTTTTGATGAATGTAGGCGGCTGAGCTGGATCACAAATAGGGTGTGACTCTCAAATCATTAAAGCTCATTTTCTGACTCATAAACTGGCTCTTGATGGCATCTTCCAAACAGGATTCCAGAAATGTTTTGAGCAAAGGTTGCCTCTTTGGAATGTCTATAGGTCTTAACCACACGCTCCTTAATTCAAAGGCCTTCAATGACAACACACTGCCTACTGAGTCTAAAATGTGACAGTCAACACCCAACACCCTACCTTTCTAGCCCTATTTCACACTCTTTCCCTTCGTATACCTTATGTTCCAGCCATAGCAGACAGTTACTGACCCCTGAATACGTCCTATGTTCCTGTCTTTCATCTTTATTCACCTTTCTCCATATGCATAGGATGGCTTCACCCAATCGCATTTGCCCCTTGTTGACCTCTTAACTTTCTTTCAAGGTTCTGTCAGATGCCACCTCCTCAATAAAATTGTCTCATCTCTCCCAGCTGAAAGTGACTATACTAAAGTTTGGAAGGGAAAGGAAGGAGGGAGGGAGGAGAGAAGGAAAATACTCTCTGGGATGTCTAGATTCTGGTCAGTTTGTTAAAGTCCCATTATCTTCTAGCTACCTTGCCTGGTCAGTACAATACAGCTATGTCTTATCTCCCCACCTAGACTATGAGCTCACCCAAGGTAGGCACCGACATTGTCTCTTCTTCTTCCTGTCTCCTCCAGAGAGTAGCCTAGCTAGAGTTGGGTGCATAGATAATGCTCAGTAAAGATGTATTGATGTACTGATTGATTTGGACCCTTCCCTTACCCAGCGAAACATTCTCTGAGATGAGCTGATCTTTGCTCTCCTGGAACTCATGGCGCACCTGGGCCAGCTGGGACTCAAAGGCATCCTTTTCCATCTCCTTGGAGATCTGTAACCCCTGAAGCTGTTCATTGAGGTCTGTGATCTCAAACACTCGCTGGTTGAGGGAACATTTGAGGAAGGAGACGATCTCTTTTTTATTTTGAGCCAGCTGTTCAAACTGAGCCCGGAAGAGTTTATCCTTCACCACCATTTCATCCCACTTCTTTTGATACCTAGGGGAGTGAGTGATCAGGAGTTTCAGGGGGTGCTGAATTGGATACCTATTCAGAGCTAGCTGAGAAAAGCCCAGGGAGTCTGAGACAATGAGAAGAAAGTCTAAAGGCTGGAACCACGACTGTTGTTTCTATCTTTCTGGGGAAAACTGAATAAGCTCCCTCAGAGTCCTGTTTTAGGGGTATTCAAAATCTGTGTTATGATAAATTACAAAATAGATACTATTGATGGAGGGGGGCACTTCAGGTACTTATTATAGAATCAAATTTGGAAAGAACTGAGCTAAATCAGAATTACATAAATCTCAAATAGTCACTTAGGTGATGGTATTTGAAGACAGCACTTCCCCAAGTCCATCCTTCCTCAAAACATCAAGTCTTTGAATGATGTTTGAGAGTCCCATTTAGCTCTTTGGGTTAAGTATTGCCCAACCCCAATCCCTTTAAAATTCAAATCCCTCATTGGAGGGCTAATACACCAAGTCCCCATTACTTCAATATGAATGAGCTTTTCAGAAAGCTGAGGTTACTTAGTCACCCTAGGCAGAGGAAATAGAGATACTGAATGGTAGAAAGGGCTCAGAAAGAGGAGCTGTTCAGCTGTTAGACCGTCAAATTCCCACTATGGCCCAGAGCCCTCCCAGGTACCAAGTACAGTGACCATTCACCCCTGGTCTCCAGTTTCCTGGTACTCAGAGCTGACCTGTTCTTTAGACTGTTAGAGCTGAAAGGGCCCAGAGGTGCTATCCATTCCAACCCCTTCATTTTCATTTATATAGATGGGAAAGCTAAGGCCCAAGGTCAGTTGGGGAGGCAAATTTGGTCTACCAGTTGGTGACCAGAAGGTCACAGAGCTGGCTGGAGGCAGAGCTAGGGTTAACACCCAGGCCTCTTGGCTCCATATCCAGAGCCTTTCCCACCAAAGCCAGGAGGGGGACTTAGGGCAGCCCCTCCCTCCCAGGGCCCAGCATCTGTGGCCCCCATTGCCCCAGCAGAATGTGAAACTCTGGCTGGCTGTTGCCTGGGCCTCCCAGCTCACTGACTGAATGATCCTCTTCTCCAGGTCCTGGATCTGGATTTGATAAAACTTGCGGATCTCCTCCGTGATGACCTCTTCTGCAGGTTTAGATGATTGTGGACCACCTTTCTTGCCTTTCTTTTTCCCACCCTCCCCACCTCCTTTTTTGGGACCCTCCCCACTTCCTTTTTTGGGCCCCATGGCGGCTAGGACTCCTGAGGCTTTGACTACTGCTGCCCCTTTAAAAGGCCAAGCTGTTGCTAAGGAAGCTGCTCCGCACCCCGACCTGAGTCTCATACATAGCAACAGGCTGAATAAGGAGATGGATTTAAAGGAGCCCTGCCAGATCAGTGCCTGAACTTGGACTTGGCTTTACTCATCATTTTTTCCTTCCGACCTCACAGGCTTGTGATAAAGAAAGGATATGAAAACATTAAAATGCTATATAAATTTCTTCTCTCTCTTTTTTTTAAGTTCAGATGTGTGATTTCATTGGTCTAAGGGAACTCCCAGTGAGAAAATTTACCTACACAGGTCAGTACCTGCTCAGCAATGAATAATTTTAGAGAGCTTAGAGAGCTCCCTGATTAATTACATGACTTGCCCAGGTCCACACAGCCAGCATGTGTCAGAAGTGTGGCTTCTTCTGTCTTCCTCTGTCTCCATCCACTAGGTCACAGCTTCCTCCCACATGAATGGGAATTATTGTAATCCCAACACAGCCACCCTCCCATTGAAGTGATCGAGGACCCCAGGGCATATTTAGGGGTCTATACAGGAAGAGTCCCCAAGTTTCTTCATTCTGGTAACCTGGAAGGGTCATTCCACACAAGATTTTTAGGGTAACACAGCACTGAGACAGAAAAGGACCACGGGCCATGATGGTTTCCAAGCTTCTACTGATGCATGGAAGCTACAGGTGGGTGGGCTACCCCTTACAATCTGCAGTATTCCAGCTGTTCTCCCTAGCTCATCTCTCTGAACCCCCCTCCACAACATGGCAATTTATCTTTCTGATGCATACTGCTCCCCAAGATGATGATTCCCAATCTGGACCTCGTTCTCTTACAGTCAGCTGACTGTCCCTTTAACCTCTTCCTGTCCCACAGATTTCAGGCCTTAATCATCCGCCATCTTGTCTAGTGCATCGTTGTTTTCTAGAGGTCTTAAGTTTCTCAACCTTAAGTTTCTTCATATAAGATGGGGAGTGTCTACTTCACAGGCTTGTTGTGAGAGCACATGAAACATGCTTGTAAACCTTAAAGTGCTATATAAATGCTGCTATTTCCTTTCTTTGTGAATCTTCTCTAAACCATGTTGCCTGCACTTTGACTCTCTTGCCCCCTTCCCCTCCCCGCCACCCATGGAACTTGGACTCTCTCACCTGCAACCCTGTCCTCTGATTGAAAGCTGGAACTGTCAGGATTGCATTTGTACCCTCAGCACAGTGCTTGCCACATAGTAAATGTTTAAATGTTTTTTTCATTCATTCATTCATTCATTCATTCATTCATTCATTCATTCATTCATACATACCTACCTACATTCTTCCCAGCCAGACAGAGAACTGCTTGAGGGTAGGGTCCATACCTTTTCCTCTACCTACCTTACAGTGCCTAGCACAGGCTTATGTGAAGTTGTCAGGAATGACTTCTTGATTGATGAGGATAAGCCAACCCTTGGATGGCACCCAAGGTATTTGGGAAATGATCAGGGAAAGATCTGGGTGCAGAAATTTCCGTGGGACAATGAGTAGGAGTCTCCATTCCAATTCCTCTTGAAGGATCCTTTCAGTATGCTGGAAAGACACCTGAACTGAGTCAGGAGTCCTGAGTTCTAGACCCAACTTGGTAAAGCTACATGAACACTCCTGGGTCTCAGTAATGAATGTTTATCGATTGATAATACATTACTACAAAAGGAATAATAATCCCTGTCCACCTTCTAAGGTTATTATGAGGATCAAAGGATCGGGCCCCATCACTATTGGCAATAGCCTCCTAACTGATCTTCCTGTGTTTTTGTCCTCATGATCCAGACTCCAGATACCTGTCAAACCAGCAGTCCTTGTTCAAGAAGCTCCTGGCCTCCTATTATTTCTAAGATAGAATTCAGATCCCTCCATTGGGCTTTTAAAGTCCTTCACTGCTTGGTTCCAGGCCTTTCTGGGCTGATCTTTCATTGTTCTCCATCATGTTTCCGCCGAACTGGTTTACTTGTTCTTTCTTGTGCAGGACAGTTCATCTCTCACCTCTGGGCAATTTCCCAGACTGTCCTCCATGCCTGGAGTGCCCTCTCTGCTCACCTCTGCCTCCTGGAATCTCTAGCTCCTTTCACAGTTCAGTTTAGGTGCCACCTTCTATACTAGGCCTTTCTTGATCCCCTAGTGATTAATGCAACCCTCATATACTCCCCTCCAGAAATTACTTTGTATTTACCCATTTATGTGCATGTTGTATGCCCCCTTCCCCCTATAAATTGTAAGGTCCTTGAAGACATAGTAATAATAACAGTAATTGTTCAGTTGTGTCCAACTCTTTGTGGCCCCATTTGGGGTTTTCTTGGTAGAGATACTGGAGTGGTTTGGCATTTCCTTCAACTCATTTGACAGATGGGAAACTGAGGCAAACAGAGTTAAGTGACTTGCCCACAGTCACACAACTAGAAAGTGTCTGAGGCCAGATTTGTTTTCAGGTCTTCTTGAGTTCAGGCCTGGTGCTCCATCCATTGTACCACCTAGCTGCCCCAAGTAATAGGAATAGCTAGCATTTATTTTGTGCCTTAAGGTTTATAAAGTACTTTACAAATATGATCTTATCTAATCCTCACAATCACTCTGGGAGGTAGGTGCTATTATCATCCCCATTTTACAGATGAGAAAACTGAAGCTGAGACAGGTAAAATGACTTCTCCAAGGTCACACAGCCAGGAAGGGTCCGAGGCAGGATTTTAATTCAGGTCTTCCTGTCTTTAGGTCCAATAATCTATTCTGTGGACCACCCAGCTGCCTTTAGACATTGAACTGAAGTGAGACAGTGGATGTGAACACTCTTGGGAAAGTCTGAGGTGGCCATACAAGCACAAAGTGCTCCTATGATGATTTTTTAAGGGGAATCGCATAGTCTTGATTTCCTGTGGCAAGTTCCTTACTGAGTTCTTCTGAGTGTCATTGGTTAGAGCTTATAGCCTGGACAACCATAAGGCATGATGCCAGCTGTCCTGGCAGCTGAATATTACATAGAATCACAGGGTGGTAGATTGAGATCCAGAAGGAGCCTCATCTAGTTTAACTCCCCTCTGTCATTTTATGGATAGGGAAACTGAGGCTCGGAGAAGGATATCACTTGTCCACAGTCATATAGGTAAGTAGCAGAGTCAAGGTTTGAACCCAGGTCTTCAGACTCAAAATCCAGTGTTCTTTCCACCACATCACACTGCCTGCCAAGTGGGCCTCCAGGGGAAGAAGCAGCATCCGGGCTATACAGATAGGGTGCCTTCACACTTCAGGAAGACTCAGAGGCTGCACTTCCTCCAACCCCACCACAGCTCATGAATGACAAATGGGCATATTGTAGCCCAGACTAGTGAGAGAACAGGTATTGGGGGAGGCCCCCTTGTCCTGCCAGGAGGAAGAGGAGCTACTTTAATTAGTTACTTTGTCCCCTCAGCCCCCAGGGAAAGGTCACTGACAAAGTCACATAGAGTACAGTGTTTTCAGCATGGGAAGTGAGATGTGGAGGGTAGGGGGCAAAGTTTGATCCCTTTAACCTTTCTATCTCTGAGAAGACAAGATATATGAGCAAGTACCAAGGATATCCACCCATTATGGTGCCTCATGGGATGGACAAGCCACTCCATGGCGGAAACTATCTAGGAAACCAAGCGATACATGAGGTGAAGGATTCAAGACCACCAAGGTCCCACCCTCCATTCTGGGAAGCAGGGCCCTACCAGAGTTCTACCTTTGTTCCTTAAGTGGCTGGCCTTGAGCCCTCTCCCAATCTGGACCTCACTTTCCCCACTTATAAAATGACAGATAGGGGTAGCTAGGTGATGCAGTAAATAGAGAACCAGCCCTGGAGTCAGGAGGACCTGAGTTCAGATCTGACCTCACCACTTGATACTTACTAGCTGTGTGACCTTGGGCAAGTCCCTTAATCCCAATGGCCTTGCCAAAAAAAAAAAAAATGACAGATAACTATTTCTCCACCTACCTCATGGTGATACTGGGAGGAGAAACCACCAGGTGTGCAGTCTCCTGGCAGCACCATCCATTAGAATGGAAGGGAAGCATTGCTTCATTCTTGTGTCCCCAGCCCCTAGCCCAGTATTGGGCTCATGGGGGGCACTTAACCAATGCTTGCTGACTGAGTGAGGCAGTGCGAGGGAAGGAGTGGAGCCAATGAAGTGAACAGTGACACACCTATCCTCCTCCTTCCTTATATTTGCTCTGATTTATGATACTTGGTCTTTGTGGGTTTGATTTGAAAGGAATCACAGAAGAGTCAAAATCCGTCATGAGTTGATTCAACTCAGGCGTCAGTTTTCCTTTGTTCTCCTTGAGACAATGTGGTGTTAGGTGTCCTGACATTTCTAGATGCTGCACCTTTGCCCACAGGCTACCCTCCATGTAGGGATCTCAGTCTTCAGGTAAGGTTTCAGAAGAGGCTGAAAGAAGGGCCTTCTCTCCTTGCCCAGACCTTTTGAATGGGGCAGTATTCCCCAAAGGGACCTTATTCCTTGTTTTGATTTAGTTCCTGGTTGGCCCTGCCTGACATTCTAAAAATCTCCAAAATCTCTCTATCCACTGGAGCTTCCTAAGGAGTTTCTTCCCTCCTTTTGGCCTGAGAAGAGGCAGTAGGGTCAGCCTCCTCAGTCTCTCAGGGTTGTGTTGGCAGAGGGGTGACTCATGAAGCAGTCTTGGGCCCTTCTAGGAACAGGGGGCATCTCCTTGCCTTGCCAAGGCTTCTAGCTCAAGGGCAGGGGAGGAGGGGCTCAGGTGCCAGCACGGATTCTCTCCCATTCCTGTGTAATAACCATTTTATAAAGCATTAACCTTCTTTCCCACCCTTGCCCAGGAAATAAAGATGAGGTTGTCAAGGTCCGAGCCTACATTTCTTCTTTCACTTCCCATTTTGATAGAGCTGAGGACCAGGGAATGGGGAAAGGGAAGCTATTCCTGCTGTCCCCCCCAACTGGGGTGGAGGTGGAAAGCTGGCATGCTGACCTGCTTGATCCCCCTCAAAACTCGAGGGCTTGGAATCTGAAAAAGAAAAATTCAGGGAAAGAGAGAGGCCTGAGCTCCATCCTCTTGCCTTTTTACCCCAGTCATTTCATATATCCGAAAATAGTTGCCCCTGGGAGAGCCCTGCCCTCACCCTCATTCCCTCATTTCCTCACCTCAGGGTTGCTGAAGGCCTTAACAGGCCTAAGGTTTCTGAATGGAGCAGCATCTTGGCCAACCTCTGTAAGTGAGGGTGGGCGGGGCACCAGGCCCAAGTCCCCAGGTTGGTAAGGCTGAATGTTGGCCAGTTGCTGGAGCAGAGGTGGGGGCTCAGGCTGCTGAGAACTGACAGAAAAGAGAAGGTTGAGGACACACCAAAATGGAACCCACCTCTAAGAGTCCTCTCTTGCCCAATTTCACACACTTTAAACCCAATCCAAATGTCTCCTCCTCCTGGAAGACGACTCTCAGACCGGATCACTACTCACCTCTCCTCAATAGTTGTCAAGAAGGACTGGATCGAAGGGGACTTAATTGGGGGAGGCAAAAACTCAGGGATATGGGGTCCCACCCCCACAGCCTCATTCAGCATGGCCAACAACTGCCGCAGCATCTCCTTCCTTTCCAGTTGGAATAACAGGTCTACCTCGCCAGCCTCAGTTTTTTCAGGGCGTGTCTGGGGAATGGGAATCAAGAAGAAGATAAATTCAATGTGTGGAGAGAGAGGTTGGCTCTATGAGCTCTTACCAACTTCCCCACTCTTCCTGCCTCCATCTGCACAGGTCTTGGTGAGTATCACAGCAGTCAAGCTCAGCACCCATTTCACACTCAGTGATTTATCCCTTTAGGTGCTTGAATTAGCATCACAGAAAAGGGTTCTCCTCTTGTGGCCCATAGGGAAGCTGAGGCCAAGAGATGGGACATGACATGCTTTGTGACATGGGTCAAACCAGTCCCTGTTTCTGGGATTTAGTTTTTTAATTTGCAAAACAGTGCGGTTAAACTCGATAGCCCCTAAGGCTCCTTCCATCTCTGGCATTCTGTGGTTCTAGACATGAAGTGACTTGTCGAATCCTACAGGGACTTCATTACAGAGATAAAAGCAGAATCCAGGCCTCCCTGAACTTCCATTTACTCCCCTGTTATGGTGAGAGTTAAATGAGGTAAAGGATGTGGGAGCACTTTGTCCACTGTAGCTGCTGAGAGTAGCAATGATGGTGCATTGAGTTTATTTAAAGGGTGGCCACACCAAGTGTTCTTTGGCTCCTCTCTGTGACTCAGTATCTCATTTCTGCTTTGTTGACCTATAGCCTGGGGCAGGGAACGTAGCATACTTTTTTTGGATTGAACAGTTCTCCTCTGGAATCTTAGCCTTGACTGGCCACATCTTGAGCAAGGGACTACATACTCACCTTTAGCAAGTCCTGGAGATGGCAAGTGGCTTTGGCCAGCAAAACCTCCAGGCTTTGCTGATTTTCCCTCTCCTTTGTCAGCTCCTTTGTGAGTCTCTTCTCCTCTGTCTTCTGACTATGCAGTTGCCTCCTCAAGCTCTTTATTCTGTTCCTGGGGATCCGGAGACAGGGGACTATGAGGGGCTGGCTTTCTATCCAATGCATCCCTTCACCTTGCAGTAGATACGGTGCTGGACTCCAGGTAAGAAGACCCTGAATTTTAATCTTGCCTAGTTGTGTGACCCTGGGCAAGTCACTTAACTTCTCTTTCCTCACCTGTAAAATGAGGCTAAAAAAAGCACCTCTTTCCTAGGGTTGTTGTGGGGATCAAATGAGGTACCATGTGCAAAGGACTTTGCAAGCCTTAAAGTGCTACATAAATACAAGTTATTGTTATAGGATTGTTATTGCCATCATTACTACTATCATTACCATAATTGTCATTATTATAATTATCCTCATCATCCTCATTATGGGGTGGTGGTGAGGAGGAGGAGGAGGAAGAAGAGAGGAGGAGGACGATGGACTGTAAGAAAGAGCTGTACTCAGGGGTGGTTGCATTAGCCAGGATCAACACCTCTTGATGTTGCTTCTTGACCATGAGAGGGTACACAAATGGCTTATTCACTCCCTGTGTCTAGACTGGTCTGGAATTGCCTTTGGTTCAATCATTATTCTTAGAGCTAGAAGTGACATCAAGAGATCGTGTGTGTCTCCTCCATCCCCGAGAAGGGAACAGATGCCCAGAGAATGAAGGTGTCTATGTCCAAACTATGCAAAGCTTGTAACAAAGTCAAGGCTGGCAGCCAGCTCTCTTCACTCCCAGTTTAGTGGCCTTTCCATGGTCCCATCCTAATATTCTCCCAATAAATATTTGAGGATTCCTTGGTTGGTTACCCCATGTGAGCAAAACTTTGGCTTCTCACGCTGAGTACCAAAGCTTACTGGGGTGGATTTTTACCTATCCCACCCCCTTCTCATTCCCCTGGTGTAGGAGTAAAGTCACCTTACTTTAGTTCCTTGTTGTCTTCCTCCATCTCGTGAAAAGCAATCTCCGCCTGACTCAATATTATTCGAAGCTGGTCAGCTTCAATTTCCGCATGCTGCTGCTCCTGGTACTTTTCAGAAAGAAGTTGGATTATCTAGAGGAGAAAAGAAAGGCCAAGAGATAGTGGCTATGTGAACAACACATATGACCTGTTCCCATCCCTGGGAGGTTGGGATCTTCTCAAGGTACTTTACAGGGTAGAAGCAAATCATATTGTGCTTTCTCCATGTCACCAGTGTACATATTCATTTAAACACATACATACGTGTGTATGCATATATTTAACAGATGAACTTTTGTTTCCCTCACCTAAAAGAAGCTCCCCCACTGTCTACCCAAATCTTCCCTATCCTTTAAGTCTCACTTCAAAGACGTGGCCCAGGCCACATTGATTTCCCTGCTGTCCCTTTATATTTGTCTAAACTGCCTATTCACCACCTTGCTGTCTTGTGATATCTCTTGCAGTGCCTTGTCAAGTGATCTCTTGAACTCTCTAACATTTAGTTCATATGAGTCTTTCTCCCCAGCTAGACTTGTAGGCTCCTTGAGAGTATCCACTGTCTTTATACAGAGCTAGTTCTGTTACCAAAGAGGATGCATCCCAATGAGATACATTCAATCTCAGAACCAGAATAGCCACATGACATCTCTTTGGTGTGATAGGTGGTTTTGAAATGTGGGAGGGCGAGCAAAGAAGGGCCATACTGTTCTAGTACCTGTCTTGTGAAGAAGAGGAAACTTTTAAAAAGCTCTATGCCTTCCACCCCAAAAAATTGTGATTGAAAGCTTTGTTACCAAAAGTGTATAATGCTGTAAATAATATAGAAGACCTAGGAATGAGTTCCAGAACCTTAAATAAGAGAAGTTATGTCATGAAAACATCACAAAATATGAATTCAGACTAAAACATGGCTACTTGGAAGGTTCCTGGCATGGAGACCACCATCTTCCTTCCCTTTTAGATGGATCTCAATGACCAGTCATTAGGTTACTACAACTTGTCCTCCAGGCCAGACTGGCCTCGACTAAGTTCTCAGAATTGAATAAAAATTCTCTGTAATGTACCAAGAGCCAGTTCCACAGATGCTAGAGTTTGTTTTCTGATGAAAAACTTGGTGCTTACTGTTCTTATTTGCCCCCTTATAAGAGAAATCACCCAGAGCACATAGAGGAGTATTATTAAACAGACACTGCTCTTCAAGCCAGGAAGAGTCCAACTTGTTAGCTCTTTCAGAAGATGGAAGGAGGAATGAAGAGGGGAAGGAGAGAAGAATGGAGGAGAAAGGAAAGGTGGAGTCCCTTTTGTGTTTCCCAAGGACAGTTTGACTCTTCTCATTACTTAAAGTTTGTCAGCACCTCTATAGTGGACAGCTCCCTGACAGCCACCAAAACCTTGAATATAAATTTTAGTTTTTAGACATGCTCAGTTTTAGCCAGCTTTTGCCAGCTGCCTACTCTGTGCTAAACACTGTGCCAGCCACCAGCATGGATTAAGAAAAAGAGATATAGGACACTCTTCCCTAATTTCATCCATTTAGTATTTCCACTGTTCTTCATCCTGATTCTCTATCTCTTCATCCTATCTCTCCCATAATACACCCTCCCCACTTCTAACTCTACTTGACTGCTGCTAGGAGGGAAAAACTAGTCCTGAAGAAAAAAAAATTCTCTTTTTACTCTCTCCTCACTCCAGCTTCCTTCACTTTATCAGGGATTCAGGCACAATAAGCCCTCTTTCTAGGACAGGACATCAGTGTACATACAGGTCCTACCTTGATGTGAGTAAGGCTGTTTTTGACTAAGGTCTTCTCATCTCTCTCCAGAAGGGCCAGCTTTTTGCACAACTCCACCTTAGACTCTTTCAGCTCATCGTTCTCCTTTAGCTGCTCCAAGTTTCCAGAGTTTATTCTGGCCAGATCCAGAGCCACTGTCATGTTCTCCCGGATAGCTCTTTTGGTTGTCTCAGCCATTTGGGAGCTAGAAACTCTGCGAAACTCAGCTGCAACTGTGTTTATACGATGGATTATATCCTTCCGAAGTCTTTGTAGGATAAAGAAAAGGAGCTAATATGATGCTCAGGGCCTTAGGTATTCTTGGAGTTCAATTTCAGATTTCTCTTCTTCAAGCCAAAAAAACCCTGGTCTTCATCAAGCCCTGGGATTTTCTGCCAATATTCTCCAATCCCATGCCTTACAAATTGGTCATGGAGTTATAGAATCATAGACTATCAGAGCTAGAAGGAACCCCAGAGAACATTTAGGCTGATACCAATCCTTCATGGGTAAAGAAATGGAGGCCTAGCATACACATAGGCTTATGTAAGGTTGTAGAGCTAGAAACTAAGAGATATTTCCCCCCAGTTTCCTATTTCAGTTGCCTAAGTTTAGGTGACTAGATATCCTACTAGATCTCTGATTTGGGTGAATGACACCCCTCCAGAGCCATTTTGATACC
The DNA here is from genome assembly GCF_028372415.1 of Notamacropus eugenii. Lineage (NCBI taxonomy): Eukaryota > Metazoa > Chordata > Mammalia > Diprotodontia > Macropodidae > Notamacropus > Notamacropus eugenii. Next base: position 478,962,699 of record NC_092872.1, on the reverse strand, counting down.
AAGAGAAGAGCCTCCAGTCCTTTATTTTACCCCATTCTGTACCCCTACCACTCCCATCCCCCAACCCACCATTATCAATATGTGGCTCAAACCTTTCTTTATCCGTCAAAGCCTTCCTTTCCATGTGATATACATAGGATTTGTAGTCATCTTGTTGCTTCTTCAGCTGCTCCTCCAAAAGGGAAAACTTGGTCACGAGATCACCTTTCTGGAATTGGAACTCCTCTAGGGCAGCCAGCTTTCCCCCTGCCCAGAAAAGACCTTGTGAGTAAGAGAGTGCTCCACCACTCTCAAAAGTCTCCAGTTGGCCAGAGGGTATCCTGAGGCACGTGGAATGATTCACCCCTGGGCACAGGCTCCACAGGCAGAATTCTTCTTGGTAGCCAACCTCCACTACTTCCCAGCCTTTCAGCAACCTGGTTCGGCCCCACTGATTCAGTCATGTTTGTCACAGCTCCCTAACTGACGTCCTCTGCTTCATGAAGTCTTCCTGTCTTCCCTGTACCTCGCACACCCAATACTTTTTTGAGTTTTGACCAATCAAAACCTTCTTCTTGGTAAGCCCTCTCTCCTTTTCTTCCATTTATTTAGAGTAGACTTATCTTTCAAGACTTAGCTTAAATCCCATCATCTCCTTTCTTGACCAGTTCACCATGTCTCCCCCCATTTTCAGAAATCTAGAACACTTATGCAAGATGTGGCTGATTGACTTCAATATCCAAATGAGAGTTGCCCCCTTCAAAGTGGTTCCCTAGGGAAACTGTACATTTACTTGAATGATCACTTGTCCTGTTCCAGTCTAACCCTCACAGTCATTGTCCTGGGAAGCAACCCCTGCATAGATATGGTCTGGTAGCTGTTTCTGTGGGTGCTGCAAGCACAGCTGTGGAAGAACCAGAAAAGAACATTGCCCCCAAATCCTGTACATCATCAAGTGGTTCAACATCATAAACTGATATTCAGTTTCAGCTATATTCATATTTATTTATATATTATATATTTATATACTATATTTATTTATATAGATAAACAGTTATATTCATAAACTGAATTCTTCAAATGACATGAAAGATGGATATGGGAGGGCATGTATTACCATCTGCTTTGGGACTCTACTCAAAGAACCATGAGACCTTTCCATTTGACTTGCAGCTAAGATATTCTGTATGTATCATCTTTCCCATCAGAATGTGAGCCCCTCCAGGGGAGGAACTGCCTTCTTTTTCAGTTGGTAGCCCTAGCACTTACAGAACAGTGCTTTGCACATAGTGAGTACTCAAGAAGCACTTTTTTCATTCACTTCATTTCATTCATGTGGATATTAATTAAAAAACCCACACACTTTAGAAACTCCTCTTAATGAGCAGAAATAGCACTAGTTCCAGAGCCAGAAGACCTGGGTTCAAATCCCAGCTCTGACCTTTACTGCCTATGTGCCTTAGGCAAGTCATTGGAGTAGATGATCTCTGAGATCCTTTCTAGATCTCTCTCTATGTGATTCTATGACCATAAGCTTTAGAGCCAGACAGGCTTAATTAGTCTAACCACTTCATTTTAATGGAGGAACAAGGATCAAAAAAAGTTAAATGATCTGTCCAAAGTCATACAGGTAGTAGTAAGTAGAACTTTTATATGTAGCCATATCCTCTGACTCCAAATTAAATTCCATGCTGGTCTACCATGCCATGATGACCTTTAGACATTGTAGGAGTCTCTTTTGATTAGCCTCATTGATGGCAAATCATCATCTCTGGAAATTTGGATGAAAATAGACACAAGCAATTTATAATCACGTCTGATAAAAAAGGTAGTAACTGGACTAGGTCATATTATTTTGAGATCACAAACAAGATGTGGCTTTTGTCTCAAAACTAATTTTTAAAATTTTATTCATTAAATGGCTCTAAAGGCAATCCTTGAAGAGAATTCCAGAAATGATTTAAGCAACAGCAGCCTTTCCAGAATAAACTCACAGCTTCTCAGAGGGGACTACTTTGACAGGGTACCATCCCTTGAGATGTCTAAGTTTTGGTATATTTGTTAAATAATCATCTTCATTATTTTCTAGTCCAACTTCTTTGAGTAAGAGTTTGGCATTTAACATTTCCTGGTTTAGTGTATGTTTCTTAAGTCTTTACCTAGATAAGTAATCTTTCTTGAAGGCAGGGATCTGCCTTTCCCTCCTATCTCATCCACAGTTACTCTAGGTCAATGGCTGAATACCTTGGAATTATTCAGTGGAAATGTTATAAAGGTCTGCCTGATTTGGGCCCTTCCCTTACCTAACATGATATTCTCCATGGTGAGCTGGTCTTTGGTCTCCTGGAATTCATGGCGTACCTGGGCCAGCTGGGCCTCAAAGGCATCTTTCTCCATCTCTTTGGAGATCTGCAGTCCCTGCAGCTGAGAATTAAGGTCAGCGATCTCATCTATACGTTGGTTGAGAGTTCGTTTCAGGAAGGAAACAACCTCTTTTTTGTTGTGGGCCAGCTGGTTAAATTCCTCCTGGAACGATTTATCCTGCTGGGACAACTCATCCCACTTTTTTTTGTACCTGGGAAAAGAGTCAGGCAAGGGTTGGAGGAGCAGAGTCCTTTCCTGCCATGTCGTTGGAAGAGCTGGAACAAGGGAATAAGGCTTTAAGAGAGGCTGTCTAGAGATCCCCTACTGACTTTTCCTACCCAGTCAGGAAGGAGACAATAAGCAAAGTGGGGAGGAAGTAGGGCCACTGATGCTCTGCAGGCCCAAGGGAACAGAAAGGACGCCATAAGTTTACTAGAGATCAACATGTGGCTTTAACATTATCAGCCTTTAGAGCAGTGAGAAAAATAGAATTCTTGGAACCAGGGCCAGACCGATTTGGAAAGAGTCAGAGATTTATGTGTAGGTGAAAGGGCAGTTGTCTAGCTAGTGGGACTGCAGAACAGCACCACACTTTCCAAAAAGCCTCCACTGGCCTGTGACTGATGTCTGAGATGCCATCAGTCATCATCCATCTCTGTGGATTCCCCTTACCTATCCCTTGTACAGTGCAAATCCCTCACTGGAGGACTAACACACCGAGTCCCCATTATTTCAATATGAACAAGCTTTTCAGGAAGTTGAGGTTTACCCTAGGCAGAGGAGATAGAGGTGCTGAATGATAGAAAAGGGCTCAGAAAGAGGAGCTATTCAACCTTGAAGTCAGACCGTCAATTTCCCACTATGGTTCAAAGTCCTCCCAGAAGCCAAGCGCAGTGACCATCTACCCCTGGCCTCCAGCTTCCTGGTACTTAGAGCTGGTCTGTTCTTCAGACTGTTAGAGCTGAAAGGACCCAGGGGTGCCATTTATTCCAAACCCTTCATTTTCATTTTTACAGATGGGGAAGCTGAGGCCCAGGATGGGTGAGTGGGGGGCAGACTTGCTCAAGGTGACAGTTGGCTGGAGGCAGAGCTAGGGTTAACACCCAGGCCTCTTGGCTCCATATCCAGAGCCCTTTCCACCAGAGCCAGGAGGGGGACTTAGGGCAGCCCCTCCCTCCCAGGACCCAGCATCTGTGGCCCCCATTGCCCCAGCAGAGTGTGGAACCCTGTCTGACTGTTGTCTGGACCTCCTGACTCACTGACTTGTCAAGCCGATTCTCCAGGTCCCGGATTTGGATATGGTAGAACTCCCGAGTCTCTGTTAGGACTTCCTCGATGGCTTTAGTAGCTGTCTGGATATCCGTCTTCTTTTTCTTCCCCTCTCCTTTTTTCTTAGGAGCCATGGCTAACTGCAGTACTGCCCCTTTAAAAGGCCAAGCTGTTGCTAAGGAAGCTGCCCCCTTCCATACATAGCAACGGACAGAGAAGGAGCTGAATTTAAAGGAAACTTGATCTCTTCCAAGTTGGGACTGTGTTCATTAGTCTTTTCCTATCCCTTCTCTTTGCCTTACTTAAATATGCAAAAATCTCTCCCTCTCCTGAACTGTCTAATCTGCATCTCCACAGAGGCTTCCTTAAAAAACCAGGCTTTTATTATCTCTCCTCTGCAATAGCCTATTTTGAAAGATTTTTATCTTATTTGTATTTATGCCTTTTGTTTCTACAGTGCATTCATTTTTGAACACATCTTATGCCATCCTGTACCCAGTGAACCATCCCTTGTAATTAAGATTTTGAAAGAAAGTGGGGGGTGGAGAACAGCAAAACTAATCAGTACTTTAAGCGTGTCCAATGGTGCGTGCAATATTCTCTGCCCCTAGTCCTCCACATTTGCAATGAAGTGAGTAGTTGGATCTGCTCCTCTCTGGGGCCCAGCTCGATCATTACAATGTCACAGGGTTCAGCTTCTTCTTTGCCATTATTTCCATTTCCATTGTGATCATTGCATATATATCTTTTTCTTGGTACTCCTTAGTTCACTTTGCCTCTGTTCCTAGATCACAGGGTCATAGACACGGAGCTATAAGGGGCCTCAGAGATCATCTAGTCTCACTCCCTTATGTTAAAGATGAGGAATTCAGGCCTAGAAAGGTAAGTGACTTCTCCAAGATCACAAAAGGCTGAGCTGGGAACCCATCCCCTGACTCCAGGTACAGCACTCTTCCCACTGAACCATACACTGCTTGGATGGAGTGATCAGGGAGGACTGGCATCTCTGGCGTGAGGGTTTGACATACCATTTTAGGGACTGCTCTACCTTTGGTATCTACTTGTCACTCAACTCTTATTGGTGGTGCCAACAAGCTGTAACAATAACCACACCCCAGTAAAATTATCTTGGCAGATGGACTAACCCAAGTTGAGGGTAACTGACAGGTCTTAAACCCATCAGTGAGTTAGGGAATGTCTACCCCAAGCATGTGAAGACTTCCCCTAATGGAACAGTCTGATGAGGACATTTTGTCCCAACAGCCATGAGGGCAGTTGAAGCAGGAGCTGTGGAGCCATTAGAACTTGGTCAGGCATGGAAGATGTCAAGGTCATCCACTGTATCCCAGACCATCATCATCATTTTGACTCTGAATGTTGATGACACAGCTCTGCGTCACTTCAATCCACTTACAACTCACTTGTGGTGTCATTGGTCTTCTTTGAACACCAATAACAACACCATCTGCATTCTTGCACCATAATTTGTTTAGCCATTCCCCAATCTATGAACACCCATTTTGTTACCAGTTCTTCTGCAATGCCTCATAGTTGGTTTCCATGCTTTCTTTCTCATCCTTCCAACCCTTGTTACACAGCACTGGTTCTTCTCTTACCTGTCTAACCACTCCATCTCAACCTCCTGTGTTGCATCTTTATGCTGGTTCACAATCTGTAACCGTGAGTGTCCTCCAAGGCTCTGTCCCAGACCCCTTCTCTTCTCCCTCCATACAGTTTTGCTTGATAATCTCTTCAACTCCCATGGGTTCAATCATCGCTATGCAGTTGATGCTCAGATCTATTTAACCATCTTTAATAAGTCTCCTGACCTATAGCCTCCTATCTCCAACTGTCTACTGGATATCTTGAACTAGATATCCTGCAGACAACTTAAATGTGACACATCCAAAACTGAGCTCAGCTTTCTCCGCAAACCATCTTCTCTTCCTAACTTCTTTATTAGTGTCAAAGGTACCATCTTCCCCCAGGACTCCAGGCTCACAAGCTCCTCACCTCTCTCCCTCTCATCACCCTCTCATCCCCCTCATAGCCAATCAGTTGCCAAGTCCTGCTGATTCTACCTTTCAAACACCTCTTATACATGCCCCTTCTCTTTTCTGACACTGCCAGTATCCTGATACTGACCCTCAGCATCTCACATCTGGGCCACTACCATAGCCTGCTGGTTGGTACCACCCTCCACTCAGCTGTCAAATTGATCTTCCTAAAGCATAAATCTGATCCTTTCTCTCTCTTTTCCTCTCTCTCTTCCTCTTTTTTTCTTTCTCCCTCTCTTCCTCTTTTTTTCTTTCTCCCTCTCTTCCTCTCTCATCTCTCTTTTTCTTTCGCTCCCTCTTTCTCTCTCTCTCACTCTCAAACACCCACACACACACACATCACCTCTAGGATCATATATAGAGTCCTCTTTTTGCCTTTTAAAGCCCTTCATAACCTGGTCCCCACTACCTTTCTAGCCTTTTTACACCTTACTCCCCTCCACCTTCTTGATCCACTTCCACTTGGCTACCTTACTATTTCTCACAGATGACACTCCATTCATGTCCTGACTCTGGGCATTGTCACTGCCTGTCCCCCAGCCCTGGAATGTTCTCCCTGCTCATCTCCACCTCTTGGCTTCCTTGGCTTCCTCTAGGTCTCTAGGTAAGATCCCACCTTTCATTCCTAATCCACCTCGGTGGGTTATATCCTATTCATCTTGTACATATGTTGTTTGTACATAGTTGTTCTCATATTGTATTACACAACACTAGACTGGAAACACCCTAACAGCCAGGATTGTCTTTGGCCTTCCTTTGTATGGACAGTGCCTGGACAGTGCCTGGCATAGAGGCTACTTATTGACAAATGCTTATTGACTGACTGCCAATCAAGACCTCTGAATTCTTCAGATGTTAACTTTTCAGCTTTATTACCTATTTACTTGCACTAATAATAACCCAGCTAAACTGGATTGCAAAAACAGACTCCACAATGTCTTTCACCTGAATCTTTGCTCTCTTGGTTGGTTTCTATCATCTGAGATGGCCACGCTCCTCTTCTCCCTCCTTAATTCCCTCCCCGCCTTACCAAAATCCTATGTATTTGTAGGAGCATTACTGGATCATAAACTTAGAACTGGGAGAGACCTGAGAGGCCTTCTTGAAGTCCTCCCTCATGTTACAGATGACGAAGCTGAAGTCAGAAGGTTAAGTAACTTGTCTAGGGTCACAGGGCCTGAGACAATCTTTGAACCTATTCTTCAAGGCCTTTCAATTTCCATGTTCTTCATAGAGACTTTCTGGGACACTCTACCTTGACAGGGTTTATCTCTCTTCAGAACTGACATGGTACTTTGTACCTCCTTTATGATACCACATTCTGTCTTGTGCTATTGGGTATTTTCTGGCTATCCTAATCTTCTTTGTTTGAGATTAATTTATATTTACCTCAAAGGTCTGTATTTCCCTGTATTTTCCACTGAGCCTAGCACAATGCACTAAAAAGTAGAGGCACTTCAGACTCAAATATCAGCATGCTGGCCTAAGGCCTGGGTAGCTTTAGGGCATCCAAAATCAGAGGATCATAGATTGAGAACTGTAAGGCACCAACCCCCTCATTTTACAAATGGAGAAATTAAGGCTGAGATGTTAAATGAGGATCACATAGATAGTAAGTGCCAGAACCCAGGTCACACCATGACTTCTGCTATCTCTTTTCCTCTTATCCAAGGAGCCCCAAGAAATAGCTGAATTAAGGTTCAGCTACTTTCCCACCTAGGGACTGTCCCTGACCCATCCTGTCACCAAGGATGCCTACTACCCCTCCCCTTACTCCATGTTTTTAGAGGAGTATAAGACCCTTGTCAGGATTTGAACTTGAGTTTTATTGACTCCAAGCCCAACACTATATCAACTGTGCCAACTACCTACCTCTAGGGATGATCTAGTTCAACCCTTTCACATTGTAGATGAAGAAATGTTGTTGGAGGATTGAGTCACCTAAAGTCACACAGGTGGTAGGGTAAGAAATCAGAGTCTAATCCAGGTCTCAGTTTCTTAAATTGTGGATCAAGACCTCATATGGGGTCTCAAATAATTTGACAGCAGTACAAGGTTTTTGAATGTGCAACAACCCAAAATTAATTAAAAAACCAAATGTGTAAGGAATCTAAGGTGCTTCTGGTAGTGCTTGCCTGTGATGCATCCCACAGTTTCACTGCGGTCTTGGTTCTGAACATAAAGCACGTGCACTTTGCACTGTACATACCTCAGGCCATGAAATGTCAAAACTGCAGAAACTCCAAAAACGGGTCATGAGTGGAAAAAGTTTAAGAAGTCCTGGTCTAGGGTCTCTGATTACAAATCCATGAGCTACTGAATCTCCACTCTGACCTCTGACCACTCATCCCTCCCAAATGCAAATCAGTGATATAGGATTTTTTTTTTTCACATGACAGCACAGCCATTAGAGATCATCTAAGTCCAATTCCCTTATTTTATAGATTAGGCAAGATGTCTCCAAGAAGGGGAAATGTCTTATCTGAGATTATGCAGCAAGTTCGTAGTAAAGCCTTAACTGGAACTCAGGTCTACCAGTTCGGTGAACTAAAGGCAATATGCCTTCCATCTACAAAAAAGTATTGATGAGGTAGAAGTTTACAATGTTTTTCCCTCATTACAGGAGATGAGTTGTAATTGGGCCTTGGTGTGATCTTGCCCCCTTGTGGCAGCAATCGACATTGATAGCTCACTAGACTCAAGAACGACTTTAATGAACACACCAGAATCGAGATATTCAAAGTAGCCAGCTCTCTGACACCGCACTCCACTCCTGGAAGACTTGTGCTTATTCTAATTCATTGGACAAATGAATTGAGAGCCCCTTTTGGAAGCTCTATGCACAATAATGTTTTTCTAGTTTTTCCATTAACGTGTTGAGACATGGCAAATCAGAAAGTCAGGCAATCTATTGAACACCTCCATGTGCCAGCTAGTGCCCTAAGAGCTGCAGATACAAAGAAAGGTAAAAAACAGCCCCTTGATCTTGAGGAATTCATAGTCTAATGGAGTTCCTACTGACTAAAAGAGGGAGAGATAGGAAAAGGGCTCTGATTACTTGGGTGATGTGACTTGTGTTATTTTGGTCTTTTGAATGTGAAAGTTTCCTCAGAATTATGGCATTTTCATATGCTTCAGGGGCCTCAGGAAGGTAGCTACTTTGATGACAGGGAAGGAAACAACATTACAGGAACAAAGATGAGTACTGGCTCACATCATTTTAACTGTCTTCACATCTGTTATTTTATTTGATCATTCTAATACTTCCATGAGGTACACAAGGCAGGGGCTGTTGTTGCTCAGTTGTTTCAGTCATGTCTGACTCTTCATGACCCCTTTTGGGGTTTTCTTGGCAGAGATATTGGAGTGGTTTGCCATTTCCTTCTCCAGATCAATTTACAGATGAGGAAACTGAGGAAAACAGGGTTAAGTGACTTGCCCAGGGTCATACAACTAGAAGTGTCTGAGGTTGGATTTGAACTCAGGTCTTCCTGACTCCAGTCCACTGTGCCACCTAGATGCCCCAAGGAGGGGAATATTAATCCTGTTCAATAAACACCACCCAAAGATTACTGTGATATCATTGATTAGCACCTACCTCAGAGGGTTGTTGTGGGATCAAATGAGATAGATGTGTAGTATGTGATATGTAATGGTTGCAAAGACAAACCTTAAAGTGCTATATAAATGCTAGCTATCATTATTCATTATTGTTGTTTTTGTTATGGGCTGAAAGGGACCTTGGAGGTCATCTAAGTTATTGCCTCATTTAATAGGATGGAAAAAGGAGGCTCAAAGTAATTGTTTTGCCCAAGGTCATAAAAGTAGTAAGTAGCAGAGCTGAGATTCAAACTTGGGTCCTATGACTGTTACATCCTAGGGCTCTTTCCCAGGGGGACCTTGCTAGTTAAAACACTTGATGATTCTCCAAGCAACTGAACAGTAAGTATGGCTCCTACCTGTGAGAAATTAAAGCCAAAAACACAGGAACTACGCCTAGAGAGCTGACCAAGGTCCCATAGCTAGTTAGTGGCAGAAGTGGAACCAGAGACACAAGGGGGATTTTTGCACCTGGGGAAAGCAGCACAAATGGGTGAATTCAATGGGAGGAAGGGGTAGAGAGCAGTAAACACTGCCCCATGGAGGAGAAAGACAGAGACCTTCGAACACCATGAGGCCATAGTTATAAGGAGGTTGTCCCTCAAACACAGGAGTTATTAGATAGTTCTTATTTTAACTAATTATTCTTGACAAACTGGGTGCTCAAGACAAAGTTCTTTCTTTACTCGGGGCATTTAGAAGCCTGATTCCAGGGAAGGAGGGATGGAATTGTTAACCTTTACACAGCAAACAGATGGTGTGGGGGAAGGGATGGCAGTATCGTAGCTCCTGGACTGGTAGTGATCTCAGGGACCAGCTAGCCCCTATTTGACAGATAAGGAAACTGGGGCCCAGGGAGATTAAGTGACTTGTCCAAATTAAAAGGGTGGTAAGGTAGGATTTGAACCCAGGTCGCTCTAACTTGAGAATCAGTGCTCTTTGCACCACTTGGTACAGTTGGTTTGAACAACCTCCCCAAACTCTAAGTATCATATTAGAACTTAGGGATCTCAGAGATGGTTGGTTGTTTAGTCATGTCACCTCTCTGCTATCCTATTTTAGGGTATTCTTGGCAAAAATACTGGAGTGGTTTATCATTTCTATTATCTCTTCTTCTTTTGCTTAAGAAACCCCAAGATAGTTGAACTTGGGTTGAGTGACTTCTTCAGTTGGAACATGTTCCTGAACCATCCCCAGGGCATCCACCAGGATTGCCCACTACCACCTTCCTTTACCCCATATTCTTAGAGTATTATAAGACCCTTGTTAATGGACCTTTTACTTTCCCCACTCATGGACAAATTCACACCTTGCTCTAGCCATAGTTCTGTTAGGGACTACTTAGAGTCTTAATATTTTTGACTCCCAGTCCAGGATTCTTCATTGTTTTTCAGTACAGTAGATCATGGAAACAGCAGGGAAGTAAACTTACTTGAAACCAAAACTGGTTGTCAAAGCAGATAAAATCTTTCTTAGTCTGGGGTGATATTGCCTGGTGGTTACCTCTTTGCAGAGTGGTTAATCCCCAGGGGATTTGACACTCTCCTCCTTTCCTCTTCACGGTCAGGTGGGTTCCTTGCCATAGCAAGTATTTGAGCAGAAATGAGATGTACTGGGATCCACTCTTCCTGGGTTACAGTTACATCCTTTACATGTTGGTCCTATCCACTGACCTTCATCCACTTTTGACTTTGCATTTTCTTGGATTCACTATAGGGGACAATTAGAAGATCCTGTTGTCTCCTGATTGGTCTTGCCTTCGGTCACTGTAAGATCCAGGTATAGTGGCTACTCCAACAACCTGGGCTACATGACATCACTCATTTGATTTGTCCAAATACACCCCTAGGGTGAGGTCAATCACAATTTCCTTCCCACTTCCAACTAAACATGCTTATTTATCCAGTGAAATGACCCTTTTGCTTTGATATATTGGGGAGGTGAATATGTGGGCTATTATTTATATTAGTTTTTGTAGCATCAGCAGGTAGAGCTACTTCCTTCTTGGTAACCTGAGTAAGTGTCCAGGTGCCAGCAAGATGGAGGCTCACAACGTTCTCTCATTTATTATTGATGGTCAATTGGCTGCTTTTGCTCCCCTATGGCTAAATCAAGGATTTGTTTCTCCTGTTTCTTGTAGTAACTTTTAAAAGAGCAGAAACAAGACCAATCAAGTGCTAAGGTTGTAAAATAAGGCTGCCTTTAATTAAGAGGGCAAAGAATCAGAGTTATGGAAGTTTGTGCTTGATTTTGTCCCATCATAAGATTTTTCAGCACTCTGAATAACTCTGTTATATGGGCTTGACCAACAAATATTTTCTTCACAAAGAATAAAAGAACTGAATATGTCATTTAGTCTAATTACATTATAAAGCCAAGCCCATCTTCTCCATAAAGGCATCCCTAACCATCCCAGCCTTTATAAAGTCTTACTGTAAATATCAATAATTTGGGATTTAGCAGATAGTGGGACACCGACTACAAGGATATAGGAGTTTATGCTGGAAGGAACACAAGATTATTCAGTCCAGGGATTCTTAATCCGGGAATCTCAAATCCTAATTGAGAGATTTCAGAGTCAGTGAATTTGGATGAGAAAAAAATGGATATTTATTTCAATATAATTCATTTCCCTTGTGATCCTTTTATTTTATGCATTTAAAACTACAATTTTTTTAGAGGACATTCTTTGCCTCATTTTTAAAAGCTGTAATCACTGAATGGCACTGCCTTAGTCAAACTAAGATCTGTTAAAGACCTCAGCTTGAAAAGGTCAAGGTCCCTCATAGCATCTTGGGCATTTCCAGTTGTTTAAGGTTAATGACTCAAAGATAAACAACTCAGTTTTTCCTTTCTACTAGGTAGAGCCAAATGCTGTACCCCACGGAATCCCCAAAGGGTAGAAGCTTGTAATTTCTTTTGCAACAGTCTCCATCAGTTTTAAGTTTCACATTCAAAGAGAAAATGAGAGGTGTCATCTTAAACACATAAACTCACCTGCACTGATGCGTTTTTTTTTTTTAAGACAACAACCGCTGATTCTATTTTATCTATTGAAGAATAGACAGGGGAGCATTCATCATGGTATTTTCTGGCATCATTTCCCAAAAGCTTTGTAATTTGGTTCAATTAATCTCTCTACTCGATTTTAAACTCCCTGAGGGCTGGGACCAAGCCCTGTCTTGCTTAAACTTCATATCTTCCTCAGTGTTTTTGCACTTAGGTGGTATTAAATAAGTGTTGAAATTCAGCAAACACTTATTGGGTATCTACCCTTTGCAGTCATTGAGAACACAGTGTGTGTGAATGTAATGATTAACTTTCTTAAAACTGGCACAGTTTTGTGGGAGACCAAAAGCTCTGTGTGACAGAAAGAGGACTCCTCTGACATGTCTGCCTTCTGGTAGATTATAGGCCCTTCTGAGAGGAAGAGAAATTAAAGTCAAGGTGGTAACTCAGAAAAGAAGGCTTAGAGCAGTACACTCTCAGATGTTGGGAGTCTAAAGTTAGGGAGGGAGGGAGGTAAGTAGGGGATGGGAGAAGAGACCCCTCTCCAGAAGAAAAGAAGCAAAGTTTCTGATAGGAACAGTTCACTTCTGGAAGAAGCAATAGCACAATCACCTCGAGTGCAAAAACGAGGCGGCCTTCCTATATCCACACTCTTTCTATGGTCACAGAAGGTGAAGACACAATGGACTGAGAAGGAACTGCACCAGAAAACAATCATAATACATTGTGATGTCACATACAGCCCATGCTCTCTATGAACTCTGGGCTCCACTGTTCCTGAAATAGCATCCCTTAAGGAGATTTGTTCTGTGAAGTTTGGATTCAGTCAAAGGGCCATACTTGAGGACTAGAGGGTCACACATGGCCTTGAGGCCACAGGTTCCCCCTCCCCTGGAAGCTATTGTGAGCTTGGTCTTAACACCTAACAATTCATTTTGCTAATTGAATGATCATTATGCCACTTATTTGAAGGGCCTGAATTCTTTCTACAAACCCTTCTGGGACATGTATCTTATGTCCAGCACTGTACTGGGTACTCATTGGTGCAGAACCAGGATGTGGGAGACACAATCCATGACTTAATTGGAGGGAATGACAGGAGTATGGTATGGGGAGCAAGTAAGCAAGGGAGAAATAATATGATCTAGAATAAAATCCCAAGCCTAAGTACAGAAATATTTTTGCCCCTATTCTCATTTTCTTTTCATGATGTGATCAGGATTGGGGTGGAGATTCTTGTACATTCATGTTATTAACTCAGTACTACCACTGTGATCTGTAAATCTTAACTTTTGGTAGCAGAGCTAGATATTTTTGAGAAGCTTCAACCTGATAAAGTTTAAGTCTTTAGACTTAAGCATTTAATTAAAAAATCCTATTGATAATTTGCTTTATTATAAAGCATTGAGATAGGTGATGTGAGGAAGAAAAAGATGAATGGGACATAGTCTTTGCCTTAAATCTCATGATTTAGCTGGAAAAATGAGTAACACACACAAAATGATAGAAAAAATAAAGGAAACAGTATACAAGGTGTGATCATAAAGTTAACTAGACAGATTAACAACAAATGAGAATGTACACATCCCAATGAGACTTGTTCAAAGTCTTTTGCCCCAGGAGCCCATAAACTTATTCCAATGATGCTGTTATGCACAAAACATTTTGGAATTCTTCTCTGGGAATTGCCTTCAAACCCAGCTTACAACTGCAAAAGAAATCCATTTTTTGGTTTTTGAATTATACCTCATTTGTGACCCCAAATATTATGAACCAGTTTTTTCAGTGACTCTCCCCTTTCACCAGATTTACCTCTGAATGACTACTAGCTATTCGTAAAAACAAAAGGGATTAATAGGGATTAAAAGGGATTATCAAGGAAAATTCAAAAGAAAGGCAGCTCAACTAAGTCTTGGGCTCAAATAGAGAATGGAAATTTCTACAAGAAGTCTAAAGTTTTGTTTTTATTATTCAAAATACATCTATTTGGATTTTAGGAGACTAGATATCTGAGCTTTGGGCAAAAAAAAAAAAAAAAAAATGAAAGAAGCAAAGAGACACCAGAAGAAATCAGGGAAATGCCACCATGAGATCCAGGGGGAAATAACTGGGAAAAGAAAAATAAAGACCCATGAAAAATAACTGGGAATAAATAAAGGGATTCTCAAATCCTTCTACTGAAGTCTACTTTATAATCAACACTGGTACAAACGGGGCTCCTTAGGACTACCACTTTGACCCCCATCCCAAACTCTTAAGAGGGAAAAGTTTAGTTTGAATCACAAAAAGCATGAAAAATTGGATATAAATCAAATAGGTTCCAGCTTCAAAAAGGGTTTGTCACAAATCATTATGAAGAATGAATGGCTTCTGAGGTAACATAGGTGTGAGAGTAGAGAAAGAAGAGGTAGACTATGTGAACATGTAAAATGATCTGAGCTTATTAAGACATTACGAGCTTATTAAGACATTTATGGCATAAATTTAACTTGAAAATATTTATAAAGGTTCCAGCTTTACAACACATACTCTACAAAGATTGAAGCATTCTGTACAATGGAATAATGGTTTAGATGAGGCAACTGGGATAATGAACGTGTAAAGTACCCAGCTGCTGTTGCAGGCCTTACAACCAACTTTGTGGAGAGATTCTAGAGAGGACGCAGTTTCTAAAGGGAAAGTACTGCAAACAAATCTGACCTTGAAAGAGAAAGAAGATAACACCAGTGTAGACCCCAGTGTAACAATTTCCTCCACACAAGGCAGCAATAGAAAAGAAACCTACCCATTTCTATTCCAAAAGCGAAACAAAGCCAGGAGTCACATCTGTGCGCCATGAATAGGAGCTTATTTATTTCATAGACTTGAGTGCTTTAGTACAGAAGAACAGATATAGAGATGATACATGTTTGTGCTTCAACACTTTCAAACATTGAGATTCCAGTAAATTCGAGGTAAACAAGTTTCAAGACAGACTAGCTTTTTTTTTTTAAAGTTTTCCTTTTGATAAATTATTTTCATATAAATAACCAACAGAGAAAGGAAAAACAATGTCTAAACAAGATCCCAAAGCATGTACACTGCTATTTTTGAAGGAAGAGAAACAAAACCAAGGGCAATCAGTTTAAAAAAAAAATCAGTGCAAATGTTTATAGCTTTTGCCCTAAAGGGAAAAACAGCTTCAAAAAGGAGAAGGAGGGATGGAAAAGACAAGTCCAAAAAGGAAGGGGCAAAGAGTTGATTCTCTCAGTGCAAAGGGAAAGTTTCAATGCCTTAGGAAGATAAGAAAACACCATAATGCATCTAAGAGGGAGAGAAGAAAGTCATCTGAAAGGAAAGGAAGAAGGCTTGCAATTAAGCTACCATACATCAAGCTTGCAACAACATCACAAGACACATTAAGTAATATACACACAATTGGCTGGGATGAAGGGGCAGGGGCTGCTGGGCCTGGGGAACCTGGGGACTCCCACTGCCAGAACATTTTACTACTGGACGATGATGGCAGGAACACATAATGTGCACGCGGCAGGGCTGAATGCAAAGCGGCACAGAGCCTCAGACTCATGGTAAGACTGCCTTGTTTTGTTTTAGAGTTAAGTTCAATACAAGGTGAAAATGGCCTTATTTGCATTTTTAAAATTCTCGGAAGCATGATGTCATCTGAACTCACACTATGGAAAATCAATTATTGTACATGAAACTGAAGATTTCTGGAAAGGGATTTTTTTCACTGGGCACGTGGGCTATAGACAGAACATACGTCAATAATTTATCTGATGCATCTGTTCTGCAGGTAAGTGAGACTCAAGGACCTTTCTTTGTGGAATAGGAACCAGAGTCTTCTCTATCATTTTCTCCATCAAGTTTGATCCTAATGAGAATTAGTTATTTATCTTTTACAGGTATGCCTGGATGAGGGAGATTTGAGTCCAGGTCACTTTGAACTCCTAAGAAGATTAAATAAGACTACAGTTTTGGCTCAGTTGACTAGCCTGGGGATATCTGATGAGCAAATTTAAAATCCCAAGAAAACAGTTTTCCTTTCTGAGTAAATATGAAGTATCAATGAGAGCCACATCCCTTTCTTCGATTTACACAGCACTGTGTAAGAAGTGCAGAGCATCGGAAGGCAGACATGGCATTACCAAGATCATCTTCCCTTTCTCAGCAGAAAGAGATACTGTGGACCATGGACAACCCTAGCCTGGGACTGTAGCTGTACCCCCGGGAGACATCAGGTGCTGGATAAAGTGGAGGGTCATGCTCTCCACAGGACCAACCAGATGTCACCTGACTTCTACTTCCAAGTACATCTGGATCAAAAGAGACAAAGAGGAATGGAGAGCGGGGGGAAGACAAAGTACCAATCTGCATTTTAACACATTCCAAAAACAGAAAACTCTACAGTAAGAAAAAACTGCCCAACAAGAATGGGACCAATTCTACCTGAATCCACCCCCACCCCCAGGAAAAAAAAGAAAAGAAAATTTAAAAACCATATTTCTACCTATCTGTTTTCAAGCAGTTTCCACATAGAGCATTCATGTTGCACTGGGGTAGGGATAAGGTCACAATGCCATACATAATGAAGGGAGGAAAAGAGAGGAAGTGTCCAGTCATCACAATCTGAAAATCTTGTTAGCAGTGCATCACTTAAAAACGAATTTCTCTTTTTAGATGCATACATACGCTGCTCTCTTTTATATAAACACAATGCATTACCTCCTTTTGTTTTAAACAAGAAGAAAGCTTCATCAAACACAAGACCAAAGAGGGAAAGCCAGGGCGTGCAGTGGGGACTGATGGAAGATGAGAACGGGTACTGCAAAGTAACATCTAAGACCAGCCAGAGGGAGCTGCCGAGAGCCATAGAGATGATCATTTTTTGGAGGGATGGTTTGGTTATTTTAACTGGTGATTTCTTCATCTGTTTTATTCAGTTTCTTCAGCGTGTCCAGCAGTTTCTGTGGGGTAAGGATGTGTGTGGCTCCTGAGGAAAGCAGATTAAAAAAAAACCAAAGTGAGTCTTCCAAGAAAGGCACTGGCTTTCATACATCTTTCTGCTCTTCAATTCTAGATACCTGGACCTGCTAGATAAGGGGCATAGGCAGCTTTTCCACCCCCACCCCCACCCTGGTCTTGACATACAAGGCTTGGAAGGGTCTGAGTTAGGGAGAGTTTCAAAATATTTGTGGGAAGCTTTTTGGGGAGAAAGAAAGAACTCCTTAGTTCAGGCAGAAATTGGGACCACACCCAGGAGTAAAGCTTGTTTCCCATTAAGTTGCTCAACATATGCAATCTTTGTCTCTGTGAAACAGTGACTCTATGGCAATTCCTCTTCTGAATACCACAGTGAAGCCAGAATGGAGGGCTCTACCCTTTTTGGAAGAAATATCAGACACTACATGGGGAAGAGTGCTAGTGGGGTTGGGGTGGAGGAAGAGGCTGACAATGTGAGGACCTGGGGGCGGGGCAAGGGCGCTCTCTGGGATCCAAATAATAGGTGCCACCATGGAATTGTTGGTGGGACCTCAGGTTTGCAGGGGAGGGGAACCTGAGTACCTGAGGTCTTACCTTGAAGATACCGCGCATTGTTAGAGATTGGAAATGCTTGCAAAAATTTAAGCCTAATGGAATTATATATACTTCTACTGCAAAAAAAAAAAAATTAAAAAAATGAAGGCCTTTTTTTAATAAGGAGAGAGAGATCTAAGTGAGGTTAAAAAAAGATGCATGGATTGTGTGTTTTGGACATGGACCAAACAGAAGAGGAGTGATTGCGAGCAGCAGAGTGCTGTGTGGAGCATGAGGACTGCATGCATGCAGCAGTGGGCTTCAAAGAAAGATATCCCAGGTGGGAGAGAAGGAAATAAAAGCTGTCCGTACTTGAAAATGTGCCTCCCAAGAGATGTGGGGAAAGGAAAGAGGGCAATCAAGCGTAAGGAGGGAGGAAAAGCCACTGGAAGCCAGATTTATCCCCAGGAATTGGCAGAGGAGTTATTAGCAGGATCATGAGTCCTTATGCCTTTGGCTGCCACTCACAGAGTTGTCCTGCAACCATGACACAGCAGAAGTGCCTCGGACTAGAAAGCTTCAGCCTCCCTGGCTAGTCTAGAGACTGGTTCGAGGAGGGGGGGTGGTAGAAGAAAGGGCATACTGGAAATGGAAACAGGCAGAGAAGGAGAAAACCTGCACAACCCATTCTCAACAGAAGCCTCTCTCAGCTCATGGCACACCATTCTAGGCCCCCAGACCTTATTCTCCTGTATCAATCCTTACTACTTCCAAGAAAGACTGGCTGAAAAAATTGTTCTGCTCAAGACACTGAGCTGACTCACTGATCTACAAATCTGAGATAATCTGAACTGAACATACCAACTTTAGAAATGCCACCAGATATTTTTAAAGGGCTCTTTCTTCTAAAGTGCTTTCATGCATATGACCCTGGGATCCTCTTAACATTTCTGAGAGGTATGGAGGGACAGCTATTATGATCCTTATGTTACAGAAAGGGAAAATGAGAAATAGTTTAAGTGACTTATTCAAGGTTACACCAAGAACCAGTGACAGATCTGAGACCAAAAATAATAACCACACTGATACTTAAAGTGTGTAAAGCACTTAACAGTCATGACCTCATTGTACCCAAACAAGAGCTTTCCAGTTCTCAGACTAATGCAGTCAATGTACATTTTTTTAAAAGTTGAGTATGTGTATAATTTTACAATCATTTTTATCAAGGAAGCACTTTATAGCTGGAAGAAAAACAATCTATAAGGACTTTCTAATTAAAAGGTAGCATTTGTAGGGAACAGGAAATCTTCCTGCTTAGTTTTCTCCATAGCTGCTGGATCATAAATACAGAAGCTAGGGGTTCCTAAGTTAAGATTTTTTTTCTAGTGTTGGTTGTCGACCTAAAGTGATATATAGTGAAGCCCTCTGGCTAGCCAGAATTCTGTCTTACCTATTACTGAATAAAAGTTAAGATTGCTAAAACCAGGAGGAATCTATCCTAAGTATGAAAATAAGTCATGTAAATGCCTTTAACCAGCCTGGATCTTCTTTACCAATTCATCTGCATTCAAATTAATCTAAGTCATCTAGCAGTTAGTTTTAAGACTCCCAACTTTGGATGGGTTTAACACTTTTTGTTGGTGATACTTATTATTCAATAACATTATGAACGATCCCATCTTGTTTTATAGTGCGAGTTAAGAACTGAGACTGCAGAATAGTTTATTGGGGTAGCAGCATTAACCCCTAGTCAAATAAGTTATTAAACACACCTATACAAATATCTGATATGCTGAAAAACTTTAGTATTTAAAGATACAATCAAGCTACAAGGTTTTTTCTATCAATGTGACAGATGTATGTGCTCTCTTGTCCCTTAATTACCCTATGCCATTCTAGTTCTAATTCAGAATTCAGAGGTGTACTTGCTCATGCTCCTCCAGAATACAGTAATTAACTCTTATTTATGCACTGACTTATAGCTTACAAAACACTCTGCATACACCATCCTATTTGATCCTCAAAACATTCCTGTGAGGTAAGCCAAACAATATTATTTCCTTTTTACAGGTTGAGGAAACTGAAACCCAGAAAGATGCTGTATAAGGAGCAGAGTTGAGATTTTAAGTCAGGTTTTAGGATTCCCGATGCCACAGCTCAAACACTGAAGTAACTTTCCTAATCTGAGGTTAATTTATCTCAAATTGTTTGAAGACTGTGGGATGAGGGCAGAGATAAACAAAAAGTAGGTCTACACCCACCAAATTCATTCTATTTATGTCCTGAAACAAATCCGAATGACTTTAAATGTTCTAAAAATGCTAGGCTTGAGACATAAATGCAACACCCACAAAACTCTACTTTTCCTCTCTGGGAAGTATGCTTATATTCATTCCAAACCTGGGAAAAATATTTGTAAATGGCAGCTCCTGAATTCAAATTTCAGGCTCTCGTGTGACTTTCACTGAAAAAAATTAAACAACTTATCCCAAAGATAGAATTATAACAAAATGCTTTTTAAAATATACACACAAACCCAACCAAAAATACTGTATTTCCCAAAAGTGACAGTTTAATGAGAACAGTTCTGAGATTATTCAGACCCTCTGATTCTCCTAATTTTGTCTCTAATCACCTCAGCCTTTTCATCAGCCATTAAACTCTTCATGATGGAGTTACATAGGGTACAGGATCAAATTAAATCTTTGTTTGGCTTGTCAGACTATCTAGTAAGATGTTTAGTGGAAATGAAATAAGGCTGGGCCATTACTTATGGGTTCAAACATCCAAGCTCCACCACTAACACAGATAAAGGCTAAGTCAGCTCTGACTACAGAAGAACAAGGAAAAGAAACAACAGACACTCGACATTCTTCCTCAAATCTACAAACAATTCTGTCTGAATTATGGCTTCATGATCATTCATTCTAAACAATGCCTTTTTTACATCTAAATAATTTTAATGACTATAATTTAGGTGGAGAAAAATACAGGCAAATTAAGCTTTAGTCTAATTTTTAGCCACCAGGACCAAACTATCAGAAAGGGGAATATCAGATTAAAACCACTTTCCCTGCCCAATTACTGCTAGAAGTTCATGGCAATGGGGCAGCTAGATGGTACAGTAGATAGAGCACCAATCCTGAAGTCAGGAGGACCTGAGTTCAAATCCAGCCTCAGATACTTACTTATGTGACCTTCAGTAAGTCACTTAACCCCAACTGCTGCAAAAATAAAAGATGATGGCAATATGCTTTCTCTCTCAATGTTCCTAAAAATGTATACAATCCCCCAAAACATTTTAGAAGCAGAGGATACAAAATTTTCTCTGTGGCACGTACTCTGGTGGCAGTTATAGATCTCTGTAGACTCTTTAGCAAAAAAGATGTACTCTGCAAATGAAAGGCTCCTTCTAAGACAGAAAATTCTGTCCCAAGAAAATCCATAATAAATCACTATGAGGGAGTCACTGAATTTTCACTTCTTGTGCCCATCTTCCAAAATTCAATTCTCAAAAATTTGGGAGCTCTGATAACAAGAATTTCTTAAATCCTACAAATTGTTCACCACAGCTATAAAGAGCAGCTTCTTTCCAACACTCACCACCCCCAAAATCTTAAAATACAACTTGCAGCAAATGTTATCCACCTACTTGCCATCTGCATACTATATATCTCTGATTAAGAACTCATCAATGTATTTCTATAAACTAGACTTAAAATAATTGCTCCCATTTTCAAGACTACTGGAGGAAAGAGAATTAAGACATTTAGTAACCAATCAACCAATAACAACATAACCATCCCTGTTTTTCAGGATCATAATAACCTATTTCCATATTGTCTATGGTCTTAGAGTACCGCCAAACTTTGCCAGGACAACTGAGTAATAAGAACTGGAAGCTGAACCTCTTTATCTCAAGAACCACCTCACTTCTGAACAGCCTAGAGGTACAGCAGAGATAGACATGCTTGCAATACTTTTCTAACATGATTTACCTGGGGTATAACCATTTTCACTGAAAAGTGATAAATGGTAAGTGGAATTTGATGATAAATGCCAGGTCCTCTGTAACTAAATGAATGAATGAAAGGAAAGTGAATTACAGCAGAAAAGTCAAACATGCAGGGCCCTTGGACCATAACACTTCTGACTGCCATCTGAATCATATTACAGTATAACTGGGATATATTTGAGAAAATAATAAAAATACAGTAGAACGAGATAATGTTAATATATGGTTTTCTAAGTTAATAAGCAACTCACAGAGATTCTTATGGCTGGTAGTGGTCTTATTTTCTATTTTAGTTCGACACAGAATTAAAGCCTGTTAGGGCTTAAAGGGATTAAACCTGGGAAGCACTCCAGAGGTCATTTAGCCCAGCCTTTTCATTTTACAAGCATGGACATTAGGGCTCTGAGGTAAACTGCCTTGCCTAAGAAGGCACTGTAAGTCAGTAGCAAAAACAAGCACAGCCTCCAAGTTTCCTGACTCCCACCACTCACTCTTTGTACTCACTACTCCAGAGATGAGGGCTATTTCATAGCATGCTAAAGCTAGTTAGCTTCCTATACACTATATTCCAGCTGTAATAGACTAATCTCCCCAGCCACACAACAGTGGTTGGAATGGGTCTTAGAGGTCACTGAATTCAACCGCCTCATCTCAGAGGGAAGAGATGAAGGCTCAGAGAAGTGAAACAACTTGCTCAAGGTCATAAAAGTCAGAGTTAGATCCTTGGCCCCCACTGGAAGGAAGGCAACATGAGAGAAGAGCAATTTCGTGTAATTGGATTTTTCATGTGGCTAGAGAACAAAGAAAATATTTTTAATCTTCAAGAAATATTATGGGACAGCTAGGTGGTTCAGTGAATAGAGTGCCAGGCCTGGAGTTAGGAAGACTCCTCTCCCTGAGTTCAAATCTGGCCTCTGACACATATTAGCTGTGTGACCCTGGGCAAGTCACTTAACTCTATTTGCTTCAGTTTCCTCATCTGTAAAATCAGCTGGAGAAGGAAATGGCAAAACCATTCCAGTATATTTGCAAAAACAACAAACCAAAAAATGGAAACATCACTGAAATGACTGAACAACAACATGGAATCAATGTCTTAGCATTCTTCAGTTTAAATCCTCTCTTTAAACATATTCATTCTCTCACTTCACTCCCATCTCCAAGCTCTTGGCAAAGCCTATTGATTTCACCTTTGCAACATCCCCTGGATAAGCCCCCTTCTCTCCAGTGACATTGCCACCACTCTAGTGCCTGGATTACTGCCATAGCCTGCTGAGGAGAGGAGGGGGGTCTGTTTGCTTCATGTTTCCCCAGATTCCAAGCCAACCTCCATTCAGTTGTTAAGCTGATCTTTCTACAGCTAATATCTGACCAATTCACCTTCCCTTCCCTTATCAATAAACTTCATTGTTTATCACTATCCTATCACTTCCAGGGTCAAATATAAAATTTTTTATTTGGCACTCAAAGCCCTTCATAACCTGCCCTTCCCCACAAACCTTCCAGTCCTCTTCCACCTTACATCCCCCCCTCCCCCCACACACATAATCTGTGATCCAGTGACACTGGCCTTCCTGTGGTTCCTTGAACAAGATCCATCGTCCCACTTGGGGCATTTTCTCTGGCAGGCCTCCACACCTGGAATTCTCTCTCTCCTCAGCTCTGCCTTCCCTCAGGTCCTAGGTAAAACCACTTTCTACAAGAAGTCTCTTCCTATCCCCCTTAACTCCAGCGCCTTCCCTCTGTTGGCTATTTCCAATTTCTCTGTATCAACCTTCCTGGCTTGTCTACATGCTGCTCCCCGGTTAGACTGTGCACTCCTTAAGAGCAGGGATTATCTTTTGTCTTTCTTTGTGTTCCAGCTGCTTAGCACAGAGCCTGGAACATAGAAGGTATTTCATAAATGTTTACTGACTGACTGAGTGGTGTGAGACAGATTCCAGAATATAATTCTTCAGTGTTCTGAGGATTAGTGTTGGGGACAATCTCAATCTAGGGAGCTGGACTGTCAGAAAAGCAATCTAAAGCCTTGCACACTGACTACCCCAAACCACGGCCACTGCACAATTTCTTTCATCTTTCAGGACTTGGGAAACAAAGTTCTATTCAACACTCAATTACTCCTATTAATGGAAAGGGGGGGAGGGATGTAGAGACAATTGAAATACAGACAATATACCTCTGCCCAACCCAATTTTATTACAACTACTACTAAGCAACAAGATATATTTGAGTTTCAAATATGTCCTTTTCCATATTTCAGTGAATAACTCAAGGAAAAGGAAAAAAGCAAAGAATCTGGATCATCTACCAAATCAATAATATGCTTATAAATAATTAAGAATTGATTGTGCATCTAGGATTATGCAGGAGGATGAGAATACTTTTCATAACTATATACAGCCAAGAGAAAGACAGACCCTAAGACCTTTAAATCCCCAAAGGCTACTGAAAAATTTTCATAGGGTAGACAAACAAAATGGAATAAATATTGAGAAATTAAATGATTAGAAAAGTACTCCTTTCCCAGAAGAACATTACAAAATGAGAAACTACTACATTCACTACTCAGTATCACCAAACAACATGATGGCTGTACCCCCAGGTTACAGGTTCTTTGAAATTGTCCTTTGTGATACATGTCCATCACAAGAAAATAACATTTCTCTATACCAGCTCTGTCACCTACCTGGGTTCTACTATTTATTCTTTTTAATTCCAACAAACTCACTGGCCCTGTACCAATCTGTCTTATTTTTACTAACCTAACTATCTATTTTCATTGGTTCACAGGTCCGACTTCCTCCTGAATTAACCTAGACTTACACTAACAGTCATGTCACAATCAAGGGGTCATGGATTCTTCAGAGGCCTGCCCTATGCCCATAAACCCAGCCCTCAGTTTGGAGGCTAAGGTATCATGACTCAATTGCTATTACCTCCCAGCTCCCTCTACCAGCACTGGAATTCACATCAGTTAATTTTCAAATTAATTGTCAGTGGACTTCAGCTTTCTAAACTGAGCAGCAGGTAACAAGGTGTGAGGATGTTGGCAAGATTGGTCCCAGAGAGAATTTCATAGTGGGAGTTCATGAAGGCAGCACTGGACACATTTTCAATCGGTGTTAAGAACTGCAAGCATTTTCTAGTTAAAAGAAAACCAAATAAAAAATAAACTAAAAAGGAAAAAGAAAAGAAAAAGAGTGACGGAAGAATCAAAGAAAACCCTTCAGAACAGAAGAGTTTCTTTTCTTTAATAAGCTGCTTTTACTTTGTTCCTGGCTCTCACTCCATTGTTGGAGCCTGATCCTCAAAAGATACCCTAGTGGACTCCCTGAAGTCGGGGTGTCTCAGGTCCATGAGAAATTTGGTGGGAGTAAGAATGTGAGTAGAACCTGTGGGAGAACAGAGGCCAGCTGACTGCTTGAACAGAAGTATGTTACAGGAACATGCCAACTTAGGCCTATATTTTATGCAGCTGATGATGTGTGACGAAAGCAAGAGACACACAGAAATAAGAATACCTAAGAAAATGACACAGCATGCATTATTAGGTGAGCTCATACAGAGGACCTTCTGCTGTTAATGTTAGGCCTCCCCAGAAACTGGTTCAGTCAACCCAAGCTCCCGATTCCCAACTGAATACGTCAACTAAGCCTCTATTGCAAGAAGGAGGATTTAATACAAAGGCCCAGCAATAAACAGCTTCTGTCCAAAGGAATATTATTTGGATTATCTTCAAAGGACACTCATGCAACAATTACACAACAGAATCAAGAGCATGTTATTACTTAAATACTACATATCGATGAGGACATTTACACAATTTAAATGCAAACTTCAATAAGAAATGGCTGATCAGACAAATGAAGCTTTAGAAGGATTAGGAAAAAGGACAGGGAGGTATATAATTTATTTTAAAAGACTATTAAGCTATTAAGCATCTGAGTTTTTCTATCATATAGAACAAGGCACTTTCAGAGATAATTAATATCAGTTTTATCAGACCCCAAAGTGACAATTTACAAGTGAATTGGCCTTCTTGTCTAGTGGTCTGGCTAATACTTGAACTCAATTATCCTGATATAGAAATGCAACATGTATCTTTCCCTATTTTCGTTAAATACCGTTTGCATGAATGTAACTATCAGAACTACCACTAGATGCATAGTAGGAGAGATAAGCTTTACGTACTAATTTAGGTCAGTGTTTACCCTAATCCAACAACTGCCCTGAAAGGTAATATATACATGGACAGTAAGGAAACTCTTCTGAATGGGAGACTGATTTAATGCAACTCCCTTTCTAGTGTGACAGGTATTCCTCTCTCTAACATTTGGAATACTATCTGAAGCTTCATTCTAATGAATATTGCTTCTAGCAGGTGCTCAGCCATAGGCTGGATGGCCTCAGGGAAAAGGAAGAAGTAATTTTAGTGGAGTATATGCCAATGGAATAGATTGCCACTGAAAGGTACCCCAGAGCAAATTCCATTTCATTTTGGTAAGAAAGTGAATTTCGCCAATTTACTGTTCTATACCTGAACAATTCTAAGGGGCTACAAGAGCTCCTGAAAATCTGAGGGAAGAAAAAAATAGTCTTTCCCTTTGGTAAAGGACTTTTTTGCCCTCTGATTTGGGAAAAACCAGCAGGAAGCAGGCCAGTGAGCACAGCTAGGGGACAGTGGTAAAGAATCCAATCCCATGTTTCTCTACATAGATCTGGAAATAGATGAGGCTTGTTACACCTCATACTAATTTATACTGATATAGACAAAGGGAAAACCCCGGAAGTCAAGTAATAATGCTTCATGTCCCATCTTTAACTACAGCTTGCATATTACAAGATGTTTTCCCTTACTGAAGGGTAATGAGGAAAGATAATAGACATCATATGCAACCTTCCCCAAATTGTATTTCATGTACTGTCTTCTAGAAATTAGATTTTGCAGGGGAATTGGAGAAGGAGAGGCTGAATGAAACACAAAAGCATGGGATGGTGTCAGAGAATGCTATGAAAATGCCCCCTTCCCAATGGAAACTGCTACCCTACTCACCTATTAGCACCTCCCACTTTCCATTGGCTTGTGTCACTTCATAAGCACATCGCATCTCGTTCAAGCTCACACCCCCAAGGATGAAAATGATGAGGCGAGGGCCAGTTCTGTACTCACCAGGGGCCTTGTTCTTATGCCAATGTCCATAACGGGCACTACATAAGAGAGGAGAGACAGATGTGTGTGTACATATATGTACATGTATACATATATATACACACACAGTGAATGAGGGAGACAGAATAATAAGTGAAAACAATTAAGTTACAAATCTATCCCACGTCTCATGCTTTAAGAATTAACATGATCTCTCACTATCCCTTATACAGAATTGTATTCAACAAAACATTATCTACACCCCAGCAGAAGGAACAGATTCATTGAAACTGGAAGGTTTTGATGTCAAATTGATTGCTATAACTCTAGATATTACTGGCCTGGACATCTCTGGGCATGTGAAAACAATGGTTACTTTGAATCTAACATCACAGTGGTGTCTCTTCCATCATCCTTTCACCAATGTCCTGGCTGGACAGCTAGAAATATCTGAACCACTCTCTC
This sequence comes from Notamacropus eugenii, assembly GCF_028372415.1. Taxonomy (NCBI): domain Eukaryota; kingdom Metazoa; phylum Chordata; class Mammalia; order Diprotodontia; family Macropodidae; genus Notamacropus; species Notamacropus eugenii. The sequence continues at coordinate 478,935,272 of NC_092872.1, read as the reverse complement.
TACTACTAGCCTGCCTTCTTCTTTTCACACAATTGTGGGTTTTGGTTGTAATCTGTCTAATCTAATTGTGGTACTGTTTGGGGTCTCAGATTCTAATCCAGGATTGGCTGACATAGAAGTTGGAAAACTTTTTAAAGTCAAATAGCACCAGAAAGGGTAAGTAATGCTTTGAGGGCTATGAAAAAACCCAAGGTGCTGACAGAGAATGGGAAAAAAAATAGTAGAGAGGAAAGGAGAGAGGTAAAAAAAGCAAAGACAAGAGAAAAGGAGACAGAGAAAAAAGGAGGTGTATGCGATGGGAAGTGATAAGGTACCACTAATAAGGTGTCAGGGACTAGCCACACTGTAGTATCAATGACATACGTTCTCTACCCATCTTGATTCTTCTCTTGAGATAACTGAAGTTATCATTATTAACAGAAAAAAAAGAAAGAAACACAGCTGCTACAAGGTTATCCAGGGTTTATTGCCTTTTCTCAGGAAAGGTAAACATACTTTTGGGACACAGGAATTAAAAGGCAAAAGAGACTAAATAGATAAGGACAACAGAGGAAAGTCTAGAAATGGTATGTGCTAAGAAAACATTAAGGAGTTTTAAATACTAAGTCTATTTGTCTGGACTCTAGAGCAAAGTAAAAATAGAATACAGAATGTATGAATAGATTAAAAATTAGGAACATCAGAACTATTAAAAAAAATTCAAGGAAAGAGTCATAGAAGAGTAGAACACATACAATGCTCTGAAGAGTCACAAAAACATAAGTAATGGGTCCCTCATTATTTAGGCGTTTGAGCCCCAAACACCAGTTAGTGAATGGAGGTCACTATGACACAAGCCCAGAAAGAAAACGGATAAAGAATGGACCCATAAGGTCCTGAGAAGGACTCTCTTCACCAGCCAGAGTGGCATCCTTTCTGCAGTTTCTAGCCTTAAAAGAGTGGTCTAAACATTGAGGCTAATTTATGCAGGGACACTGAGCCAGTATGTGTCAAAAGCAGGACTTGAACCCAGATCTATCTGGCTTCGATGCCAGCTTTCTATCCACTACATACCATGGTGCCTTTATGTCAGATGCCTATCCTCCCCATACACATATACATGTTAATTTATTTAATTTTGGGAAATGTTTTATTGATGTGTGCGTTTTTAAAAATATCCCTACCACCTCTTAGTGACTTCCCATCCATGACCCAAATCTAATCTATTTGGTTCAGCCATATTTTCATTAACTTTATGTATTCCAAGAAAAAAAAACATGGGAAAAGGACTCCAAGCAGAGGACAATGTCTTACTCTTCATACTTTAACAACAGAATGACTACATAGATGAAATCTCACTAGGAATGGACATTTTTTTTCTCTCCACTTCTTCCTGCAGGTGTTTTTACATACCTGACAGCAGTGGTACTGAAAGAAGCTGATGAGCGGGTAGAGATATAGGGGTAGTGCTTGGTATCAAGTTTATCATCAATAGTGTCCTAGAAAGAGAAGAGACAGAGAAATCAGTTTATTCAACCTGGGTTGTTTGTATTTTAAGTATGCATATAAGCACATATATACTAGCATATCACACACATGTATGTATATGTACAGTTATATCTACTGAACAGTCCATGCTCACGGCCAGGTGTACGGCCATCCTTGTGCAGTCTATGCTGATGTGGAACGGAAAAGCATCATTTTCCCTATTTCTCCCCATCTAAAATGCCTCAGTATTTTTCTTCTTGCCTCTATTCTTCTTTTGCTTCCCACACAAGGTTAGAAGAAACAGAAGAGAAAAGGCAAGGGAAGAAAGGAAGAGGGGCTCCTAGGAACAAATGGAGGAGGAAACAACCCACTCCACCCATGAGATCTCAACAGGTTCTTCTGCGGGAAAAGGGCAGATGAGCAGCTACTCAGGCAGGGAAAGCCTCAGGTCCCAGAAGGTTCTAGGAACTGAATTATCTAAGTGGGTAGACTGTTTAGCGCCTGGTTTTTCCTCCTTGCTGCCCAAAAATCCATACTATTTTTTCTGAAAGTCATGGCACATCTATAAATTCCATATGGCAGATTAGGAGAGGAGAAACTAGTTAACAAAGCAGATCTGAAAATGGAATTAAAACAGCAGAGGCAAAAAGATGGGCAAGGCACATGGGTGCCACAAAAACATAACTTGACCTTCATATAAATTGCTTCTACTTTTAGGGTTAGGATTTTTAAAAAAAGTAGAGTGGCTCACCAGATTTAATTCATTTCAACCAATATTTATATTAAGTACCTCCTCAATTCAGGGCACTGTTCTAGGCACATAGGATATAAAGACAAAAATGAAATGATTGAGGCCCTGAAGAAGCTTAGATTCTACTGGAGAATACAACACATGTGCACAGACACATATATATAAATGAAGCATAACAAGATATAACTAGAATGTATTGTAAAATTTTCTAACCCAAAATGTATGGATCATAATACTCATACTATATGCCTAATTCGCTGGGATGTTATGAGGAAATCACTTTGTAAAATCTAAGGGTCAGAGACTGTATTTTTTTTTCATCTTTGAATTCTCATGCCTAGAACAGTTCCTTGAACATATAGGTATTTACATATCTGTTGAATGAGTGCTGTCAGCTAACAAAGCACAAATAAAACATTTCTCAGTCATACTTCTCTTTTACTACTGTTTTTCTGATCTTGGGAGTGTACTTAGCTTTTTGTTTGTTTGCTGTTTTGAAACTGTCATTATTTGGGCCTCTGTGATTTGAAAGCAAGTTCACATAAACAGTCTAACAGACAAGGAAATCCTAAACAAACATAAAGCAGTATTTTGCTGCTATTCTTTAAGAAAAGAGTAGGTTAAGTGTGAAACAGGTGGAAAGGTTCATGTATCGTTGAATTCAAATCATTGTGAAAAAGATTTCATGTTCATTGGGGTATATAACTTTGCATCAACTACTAAGGAAGGAAAGAAAACTGAAAGTTGTGAACCATGCAGCCCATCACTGACCTCCATAATGTCTTTAATAACTGGAGTCCATCGTGAGAGCTGGTAGGTTTGCTCACTGATGCGTTCCTTCCGCTCTGGCTTGCTTCTGCGACGCAAAGTGGACTGAAAACAAAGTATTAGTTTCTCAGTCAGAGGCCCACTTTTGAATTGGATCACATAGAACTCTATGAGTATAGAGAACTCAGAAAAAGTGACACATTTTTGGTTTTGAACCAAAGACAAGGGTGGTCACTTTTTGCTAGCTGTTATCATTGAGGGATCTCTACAGAATAAATGTCTCTGACAAATTATTTAAAGATGATCAGCCTTCACGTAGAACTGGTAAGTGGCAATTGCTTCAAATGTATCCTTCTTGGGAACCTGTAGGGAATTTGACCCTGATATTCTAATCTAATCATCTAGGTATTATTGAGCATAAGGACCCCATGGCTATGACTTCAGAGCTATGAATAATAAGAAATGTAGGTCAAACACCTAAATCACTTTGTAAATTCTTATAAAAAGCACAAGCTGATAACCAATAATAATATGTTGTCAATTACCTACAAAGATGACACTATTGACTCATCATCAATAAGACCCTTGTTTTCACTTGTTTTTTCCACTGTTGAGGGTAGACTACCATGGGCCAGCCATACCTGGTCAACTGTCTTGCAAATGCATACCATTTGTCATGGAGTGAGACAAGAACAGGAGGCAGTCTGACTGTGGGATCCAATTTTTGTTTTTATACAGTTTACTGACCTTTTGCACTATGCTCTAGCAAACAATGCTAGTCAGTGCACAGAGGTAGATAACTATCTATAAATGTACTACAGGCAAGTCTGACAAGCTAAGTTCATAGGGGAGTTGGTTTTCTTTTTTTAAGTGTTCTTCAAGGTTCCTTGAGATCCAGTGTTTATCTGAGTACAATCTTATTAAGTGCATTCTGAAACCCTGACTTACTTGTGGAGATGCTCTTAAGGCTACTGCCAAGGATTTTCAACAGTTCAGAGGGTGAGAAATAGTATCAGGACCAACACTGGTAAAATTCCTTGATTCTACTTTTCTAGTTTTATCATTCAGACATTGCTGAGCCCGAGCAACCCTCACTCTTCCCCAAAGTGAGCAACGTCACAAAACCTCATTGCTGCCACTCTCAGAATGGGACATCAATCTCTAAGAAGTTGAGCAGCAGGAAACATACATCTGTAATGATGGGCACTCCCAGGTGAGCCATGTTGGTGATGATCTCACTGTCCTCTGGGGGAATCTGTGCATGCTGAATCAGTTTGTTCAGATTTTCTTCAGTGATGCCTAAAAGAACAGTGAGATCCAAACCCAACCATAAGACCAACCATACTGTCTTATAAACACTTTTTAAAAAGGAGACCTCTTTTTACTTCTAAGGTTTTTAAAAACATTAATTGTTTTGTTCTCACAAACTGCCTATGGGGGGAATAGGAAATAAAAATTAGCATACTAGATTTTAAAAAATGAAGTGTACAAAGTAACATACCAGTGATTAGTCAAAACTAAACAGTCTAAATTCCAAGTCCCCCTATTCTACACACTAGGTTAAAAGTTTGTAGGATATCACTACTGTTTCAGTCCAAAAGTACTCACTTTAACCTCTCCAAAATTTTTCACTATTACCATATAGCTCTACTATTTTAATAATTCCTCCTCCTACAGAGACAGTAGCCTAAATCTGGGCAGGACAGCTTTGTTGTGAGTACTTTTATTCTATACTAGGGATACTCAAATGTCGATAAAAATGGTTATATGAAAGCAGAGTCAGAATACATTTGAGATTTAAATTAAATACCCAGTAAATATGGAACTGATAAAGGCCTGATATATACTTCCTCATTCTCCCCCAGTACCCATTTCTCCACAACATCCTTATCATTAATATACACTCAAATTATCAGGGTTGCTTTAACTCTTTACTGGTAGCTAAATCTATAATTTTATTTTCAAAAAGGAAATAATTGGCTATTTCTTACTATTTCCCTTTTCTCTTCCATAGCTGCTGAACTATTTTCTCTCCTCCTTGCTTCCTCATGCCATGGCGGTCCCATTTTCTATTCTCCATTTTTCTTAGAAACTATCTGTTACTCTGCCCCCGACTCCTACCATTTTTCAAGAAGATGTAGAGAAGAATGATGCGGATCTTGTCATAAGTACTGACATTTGCATCCAACAGAATAGGAACGATAGCTCTCATGGGGTCCTTGATCTTCTCCCCTTCAGCATCAGTGCCCATTGCCAGGTCCTACAGAAAATATAGACCTTAATGGTGTTTTTCTCAGTCATAGCTTGAACACTACAATAATGGGGCCTTGGAAAGATAAAAACTTTGTAGTGGAGATGTTTAGTTTAAGTAGCCATGACTAATCTTACAAAATCACACTCTAATAGAATAATCTTTTCCATGGAATTAGGGAAGGTTGGTGAAATCTCAAGAAAAAAGAATAAATGTTACTTTCCAAGGCACTAAGAAGACAAAAATTATCTGCTAAGTTAATTGCTGCCAGTCTTCCATTCTTTCTGCTGAGTTCCAAGGCATTTACGCAGCAGCTCCATCAATCTTAGTTGGGGTTCCTCAAAGAAACCTTTCCAAAAAAGGCACAGAAACGACAGATTTTGTACACAAAGGGATACACTTTTTCACCTGAATGGCTGAGGTGTTTGCTGCTGTGAGGTTGCCATGCCTGTCCTGGTGTGCCTGTTCCTGTTAACTCAAACATTGCTTGACTTTGTGCTTGAAATCACTTTTTTGGGGGGGAGTTTTAGGTGCAGCTTCTATACCTCTAGTCTTTACTGAATCTTCAACTTCTCTCTTTGCAGTCAAGTTCTCTTGCAAACAATGTTTTGCGTGTCTCAGAATAATAGACTGACTTGAAAACGGCTCCCCCTGCCCAATACCTAGCATACACCTCCACCTCTTCTCTGATTGTTAAAACTCTGCTCAGGTAACATCTTCCACATGGATCTTTTCTTGATCCCCCAGCTGTCAAGACCCACCCCTGCCAAAGTGTACCTTGAATTTATTCTGTTTACTTACTTATGTACACATTGTTTCACCTGATAAAATTTAAGCTCCTTAAAAGTAGGGTCTGTTTCATTTTTGCCTTTGCATCCCTAGTACCTAGCACAGTGCTTGGAATATAGTAGTTACTTGACAGATGCTTACTGAGTGGGTGACTGACTGAAAGATCTCGTGTACTTTTGAATTAACATTGCCCCAAAGTCTTTCTGCTTCTTTCACCCATGAGGCTGTCTAAGCAATTTCCAGATGGGCTGGTCTGTTTATAGTATTTGTCTCTGACCATTGCATTCTTTGGGCAGGGTTGGACTCTATGACTTTTGAGGTCTTTTAACTCTAGGATTATGCAATTCTGGGATTCTCTAAATCCTAGAAAATAATGGCAAATGCTACAAGAAGTGATTTCAACTCCAGCACTTTCTTATCTGTGAAATTAGAAAGAGGTATATTTATGAGGATTTAGAATGCTCTTAATGATCTTCTCTTTCCCTGGGATCTCTCCTTGGAAGTCCAGAATGCATTTTGGTTAGGTAGATATTATTTAATAATGTCATATTTATACAGTATATGATTAGTTATTCCATTCCTTGGAAATTAAGACTGCATTTAGGTTAGGTAGGTGTTAACTTAGTAATGTCCTATTTATATGACATATGATTCCATGTAATTCATGGGTAATACAGTCATCCCAATTTTTTCTAAGAAAAGAAATTAGTTATCAATTGGTGGAGGTAGAATTAGAAATCTAATCTCTTAAGTCTCATTCTCAGGCTAAGTGGTCACACAGTCCCTCTAAGTCGCTAGTAGGCTACTTTCTGTGTCTCTCCCTCTGATTTTTTTCTAGTCATTGACAGCAGGTCAGGCTACAACAGAAAGAAAAAGAAAATCCAAATTCATAAAAGAAAGTCAGCTAGCACTATCAGCATCGCTTGCTAAGTTCACTCATCTGGCCATTTGGTAGCTTTGGAAGGAATCAAACATGCACTATCCAAACAGCACAGCACAGCATTCCAATCCAATTCAGGTCCTACCATTGAGAATGGAACTGTATTGGGTCCAAGGAGTAGAGACTATACCATCTAGTCTATTTCCCATGATTCTGCAGAATGTTGAAGGTTAGAAGTTAAGACCCATCTGATGAATGTATAGGATAACGGATTTACCAAAGGCTGAAAAAGGCCTACCTGCTCAACTCGGCAGAGTTTATCCACAGTGCCTTGGTAATGCTTCATACAGTCCTCAGCAAGGTGCAGATGAGTTGAATACTATAAGGAAGAATATAATACTATGAACAATGCTATGTAACTAAATGATTACTATAAACATCCTAAGACTTCAAATACTTGGGCTAGAGAAAGCAGGGAAACAAAACTTCTCAATTGGACACTTGTGTCCCACTTCAAAAGAAAAATGTCATGTTTCATCTTCTAACTTAACTTAGGGAAGCAGACAGAACCATTGAAATGCTAACTGAAATCTAAGGCCTGAACATAACCATGTTATAGCTACAATAAGCACTAGGAAGGAAAATCGTAGAAACTATATAGTTATTCAGAGTTAAGACACTCATTAATATAGATATCATCTACTTCTCTGAATTCTCCCTACCAAAGAATTTATCAAATTCTTTGGCTATATTAACACCATGGTAGGGCAAAGTAACGCCTGGAGGTACCACTAATTGTCACTGGCAGGCCTACTACATACTGCAAGGGAGAGAAGGAAGGAAAGAAAGAAAAAAAGAGAAATGAAAAATGAAAGGGGCATGGAGCAATAGAATATCACCAATAACTGCTTCAGGAGTCACTTTATGACACCTCTGCTTCTCCCCTAAATAACTTCTTACTAAAAAAGCCATAAAACCCAAAATTTCCAAGCATTTCTAACAGAAAATTAGAGTAATGTGGTTTATTAAGGAAAATAGCTCTACTAATGATTCACTTTGGGGTTTTTGGATCATCATACCTTGCTAAGTTCTTTCTGGTATTGGGGCATCTTCTTCAGCATCTGGGACAGGTCTCTCATAGTGGTCTGGAAGGAAACAAAAGCACAGTGTTTTGTCTACATTATTTACATACTATTTCTGTAAAACAGTTTTCTAATATCATACTGGACAACATATGATAATGGTTAATAAGATCCTTTCCTATTTTCAAATTTTGTGATTCTGTGAAACAAAATACATTTTTTTTTAATTTGAGGAAGTTGTCAACTAAAGGCATGACTCCATGAGAGTTTGATTTTTTAGCTTAAAAAATTATATAAATACTGTAGTTATCTTTGGGAAAGGGCTACAGGAACTCTAAAGTCCAGAAATATTTGGTACCAATAAGAAATATTATTTGTGATTTAGGGAACACAAAGTTTATACTTCAATGTATGAGATAATTCCTAATTGGATCATTCAATTCAATAATTCAACAAATATTTACCATTATGTATTACTAATAAATGCTTGCATAAAAGCCTAGTCCCACCCTGAAACATTCATAACCCATGCTATCTTCTACAGAAATGGATACTCTCATGAGTTCAACAGATTTGTCCACTGATATAACCACCAGCTAAAAAGTGGTAAGAAGGCTCAACACCACGAAAATTAAAATTTTTCATTTCTTGTCTTGGCAAGGACATTATACCTTCTCTTTGCTTTCTCTTGAATGATTCAAGGCAGTAAAAACTGGATTACAGGGCAATGAAAAGGAAACTAAACTTAGCCACAGACTGAGTGTCAATCTAAAACTGAAATTCAGAAATTAGTAAAATTAGAGATAAATAAAAGTAAATACACGACTTATCTAACATGATGAAATTCTCACCCTCATTTTCCTAATTCTGTACCTTTGTATCATCCCTCTTTTCTTACTCATCTATAATAAAGAAAAATTGAGGATTAACTTAAATTACATTTGAGCATCACTGATAGTTTCACCTTTTCTCCTGTGTTCATTCTTTTGCTGGAAGAAAAATCTTTCAGGGAACGGGTGACCTCTCTGGAAAAAGAGAAGGTAACTTTTAGAGAATGCTTCTATGTAGGTGTTATAAAAATACTGTGCTCTCTTTTTTTTCCTAACAAAATCCTGTTTGGCATTCAAAGCCCTTTTTACTATGTTCCTCCTCTCCCATCACACCTTTCCAATCTTCTTTTTAAAAATTTTATTTTAAAAAATATTCCAATTTACTATTTATTTTAAACATTATTTTCTTTTTAAATTATGAGTTCAGAATTCTCTCCCTTCCTTCCACCCTCTCCCACTCACTGAGAAGGAAAGAATGTGACATCAATTATACATGTGAAATCATGCAAAAATATTTCATTATTAGCTATATTTCAAAAAAGGCAAGAAAAGTAAAATGAGCAAATTATACTTCAATTTGCACGTAGAGTTCATCAGTTCTCTCTCTGGAAGTGGATAGCATTTTTTCATCATGAGCTGTTCGGAACTGTCATGGATCATTGTATTCATCAGAGTAGCCAAGTCTTTCACAGTTGATCATCATTAAAACATTGTTGTTACTGTACTTATTGATCTCCTGGTTTTTCTCACTTCACTTTGTCTCAGTTTATATAGCTCTTATGTCTTTCTGAAACCATACCCCTTGTCATTTCCCACAGCATAATAGCACTTCATTGCAATCAAATGTTCCAACTTTGTTCACCCATTCCCCAAATGATAAGCATCCCCTTAATTTCCAATTGCCACTATAAAAAGCTGCTATAAATATTTTTGTATATATAGGTCATTTTCATTTTATTTCTTTGGGATACAGACAGTAGGGGAGCCCTTTGGGCATAGTTCCAAATTGTCTTCCAGAATGGCTGGACCAGTTCACCATTCCATCAGCAGTTCATTAGTGTACCTATTTTTCCCTCATCCCCTTCAGAATTGTTATTTCTGGTGTGAAGTGTTACATCAACGTTGCTTTAATTTGACTCTCTAATCAATAGTGATTTAAAGAATTTTTTTCATGACTATAGACAGCTTTGATTTTTTTAAAAAACTGCCTGTTTATATCCTTTGACCATTTATTATTTGGAGAATAGCTCTTATTTTTATTAACTTGAATTAGTTCTATTCTCAGTATATTTTTGAGAAATGAGTCCTTTATCAGAGAAACTTGCTATAAACATTTTTGATATTACTTCCATTGTCTATGATACCTGTTAGCAAAATGTAGTTTTCCTGATTACCCTTTCTCATTAGGTCTATTTTTTATTTTGCTTTATCTGAGATCATGACTACTACCCTTGCCTTTTTTTTTTTTTTCAAATTTAGCTGAAGCCTGTAAGATTCTGTTATTTTAATTCTGTGTGTGTCATTCTGTTTCATTGAATCTCTTGTAAAAAACATATTGTTGGACTCTGGTTTCTAATCCATTCTGCCATCTGCTTCCATTTTATGGGTAAATGCATCCAATGCACATAGATAGTTATGATCACTATGAATTTCTCTCCAACCCAGATTCTTCTGTTTCTTGTTCTTTTCTCTCTTTTTATCTTATTCCTCCTCAAAATTCCATTCTGCTTCTAACCACTTCCTCCCTTAATGTGTCCTCTCTTTTATGACCCCTTTCACCCCACCTCTCCTTTCTCTTATCCCCTTTTCTCCCTACTGGGTAAGTTACATTTTTATAAACAATTGGATGTGCATATCTGTCTGTCTATCTGTCTTCTCTTTGAACCAAATTCTTTTTTAATTGTATTCATTTATTTTTAGATTTTGACATTCATTTCCACAAAATTTTGAGTTCCAATTTTTCTCCCCATCTCTCCCCTCCCCCACCCCGTAATACCTTGCATTCTGATTAGCCCTTTCCTCAATGTACCCTTCCTTCTATCACACCTCACCCTACCCTTATCCCCATCTTCTCTCTTTTCTTATAGGGCAAGACAAATTTCTATATCTTATTACCTGTGTTTCTTATTTCCCAGTTATATGTAATAATAATTCTCAACATTCATTTCTAATACTTTGAATTCCAACTTCTCTCCTTCCCTCCCTACCCATTCCCACTGAGAAGTAAAGCAATTCAATACAGGTTATCCATGTGTCATTTTGCAAAAGACTTCCTGTGTAATACTAACTATATTGCCCTCTATCCTACCCTGTCCTCCCTTTTTTTTATTCTCTCATTTGACCTTGTCCCTTTCCAAAAGTGTTTACTTCTAGTTACTCCCTTCTCCCATTTGCCCTCTCTTCTATCATCCCCCTCACCCCACTTGTCCCCTCCTCCCCTACTTTCCTGTAGTGTAAGATAGATTTTCATACCAAATTTAGTAAGCATGTTATTCCCTCCTTAAGCCATATGTGAAGAGGGTAAGCTTCACTTTTCCCCTCTCAACTTCTCCCTTTTTTCCTTCATTGAACAAGACTTTTCTTATATTTTAAATGAGTTATGGCCTGCCCCATTCCATTTCTCCCTTTCTCCTCCCAGTATTTTCTTCCCTCACCCCTTAATTTTTATTTTATTTTTTTATGGATATCATCTCTTCTGATTCAACTCAACCTGTATTCTCTGTCAATATATGTGTGTGTGTGTGTGTGTGTGTGTGTGTGTGTGTGTAATACCTCCACCTACCCAAATACGGGAAAGTCTCAAGAGTTACAAATATTATCTTTTCATGTAGGAGTGTAAACAGTTCAGCTTTAGAAAGTCTTTTATGATTTCTCTTTCCTGTTTACCTTTTAATGCTTCTCTTGATTCTCATGTTTGAAAGTCAAATTTTCTATTCAGTTCTGGTCTTTTCATCATGAATGCTTGAAAGTCCTCTACATTATTGAATAAACATTTACTCCCTTAAAGTATTATACTCAGTTTTGCTGGGTAGGTGATTCTTGGTTTTAATCCCATTCCTTTGACTTCTGGAATATCCTATTCCAAGCCCTTCAATCCCTTAATGTAGAAGCTGCCAGATCCTGTGTTATCCTGATTGTATTTCCACAATACTTGAATTGTTTCTTTCTAGCTGCTTGCAATATTTTCTCCTTGACCTGGGAACTCTGAAATTTGGCCACAATATTCCTAGGAGTTTCTCTTTTTGGGTCTCTTTCAGGAGATGATCAGTGGATTCTTTCCATATTTATTTTGCCCTCTGGTTCTAGAATATCAGGGCAGTTTTCCTTGATAATTTCATGGAAGATAACGTCTAGGCTCTTTTTTGATCATGACTTTCAAAGTCCCATAATTTTAAAATTGTCTCTCCTGGATCTATTTCCCAGGTCAGTTGTTTTTCTAATGAGATGTTTCACATTATCTTCTATTTTTTCATAAAGTCATTAGCCTCCATCTGTGCCATTCTAATTTTGAAAGAACTATTTTCTTCAGTGAGCTTTTGAATCTCCTTTTCCATTTGGCTAATTCTGCTTTTGAAAGCATTCTTCTCCTCATTGGCTTTTTGAACCTCTTTTGCCAATTGAGTTAGGCTAGTTTTCAAGGAGTTAATTTCTTCAACATTTTTTGGGGTCTCCTTTAGCAGGCAGCTGATCTGCTGTTCATGCTTTGACTTCATGTCTCTCATTTCTCTTCCCAGCTTTTCCTCTACCTCTCTAACTTGATTTTCAAAATTCTTTTTGAGCTCTTCCATGGCCTGAGCCCACTGGGTGGGCTGGGACACAGAAGCCTTGATTTCTGTGTCTTTGCCTGATGGTAAGCATTGTTCTTCCTCATCAGAAAGGAAGGGAGGAAATGCCTGTTCACCAAGAAAGTAGCGTTCTATAGTCTTATTTCTTTTCCCTTTTCTGGGCATTTTCCCAGCCAGTAACTTGACCTCTGAATATTCTCCTCACACCTACCTCGCCTCCTGATCCTCCCAGCCAGCGTTTGGGGTCTGAGATTCAAATGCTGCTTCCAGCCTTAGGGCTTTTGGGAGGGCAGGGCTGCTATTCAGTGTGAGATTAAGTTCAGGTGGTCAGGTCGGGGCAGGGTCGCCTCTCAGGCTCAGTTCCCTCAGGGGGTTTATGCACAGACCTTCCACAATGGATCCAGGCTCCTGCCCCCTTGGGGAGCCCCTGTCTGCAGCCGCCTCTCAGCTTCTACCTCCGGGGGGGGAGGGCCTGAGTTATGGGGGCACCCCACTCCCCTCTCAACCCGCCAAAGAGACTCTCTCACCGACCCCCGTCACCTGTGGGTGGAGGGACTTGTGCGGCCGCTGGAGATCCCGTCCCTGAAGCCTGCTTGGATCTGTATCTCTTGGTGCCGCGGCCGCAGCAGGTCTGGGCTGGGCTCTGCGTCTGCATCGCGACGGACCTTTTGCGAGAGGTTTGCAGGTCCCTCTGTGGGTGGAGGGACCTGCATGGCCGCTGGAGATCCCGTCCCTGAAGCCTGCTCGGATCTTTTCCTCTTGGTGCTGCGGCCGCGGCAGGGCTGCACTCAGCTCCCAGTCCCGGCGCCCAGTCCGCAGCACGAAGGACCCCCCGCGAGAGGTTTGCAGGTCTCTCCGGAAGAGAAATCTCCCTCGCTCCAATATTCCGTGGCCTCTGGGTGCAGAATTCGCCGTGAGTTACTTCCCTGTAGCCGTTCTATGGGTAGTGGGTTCGGAGCTATGTGTATGTGCGTCTTTCTACTCCGCCATCTTCTATCTTCTATTTTTTCAAACATTTGGTTTTGTTTTCTAACTTCTTGGTTTATGTCATAGCCATTAGCTTCCCTGAACTCAATTCTCTCTTTTAAAAAAACTATTTTCTTCAGTGAGCTTTTGAACCTTCTTTTCCATTTGGCTAATTCTGCTTTTTAAAGCCTCCTTCTCCTCACTGGCTCTTTGGACCTCTTTTTCCAGTTGAGTTAGCCTCTTTTTAAATATGTTACTTTCCTCAACATTTTTTTGGTTCTCCTTTAGTAGGCTGCTGACACACTTTTCAAGCTCTTCTATGGCCTGAGGCCACTTCATATTCATTTGAAAGTCAAATTTTCTATTCTGTTCTGGTCTTTTCATCATGAATGCCTGAAAGTCCTCTATATCATTGAATGAATATTTATTCCCTTGAAGTATTATACTCAGTTTTGCTGGGTAGGTCATTCTTGGTTTTAATCCCAGTTCCTTTGACTTCTGGAATATTCTATTCCAAGCCCTTTGATCCCTTAATGTAGAAGCTGCCAGATCCTGTGTTATCCTGATTGTATTTCCATAATACTTGAATTGTTTCTTTCTAGATGGAGGCAGAGGCCTTGACTTTCTCTGACAGTATACCTTGTTCTTCCTCATCTGAAAGGATGGAAGGAAACACCTGTTCACCAAGAAAGTAACCTTCTATGGTCTTATTTTTTTTTCCCCTTTTTGGGCATTTTTCCAGCCAGTTACTTGACTTCTGAATCCTTTGTCAAGAGGAAGGTCCTAGTGGTCCTTCTCTCCCCAGTATCGTGCTCAAGGCTGAGATTCAGATCAGCTGCTCAACTCCCCCAGGGGCTTTAGTTGGGGGTGGGGCTGCCACTGAGGGCTCAGGTTCAGATCAGCTGCTCTATTCTGCCAGAAGCTTTAAGCTGAGCTGCCTGGACAATGGACCTCTGTTCCCCTCTCTCCCAACTAGGAAAGCCCTCCTACACTGACCTTTGGAGCTTTCTTTGTTCCTTGTGGGCTAAAAGATCTGGGACCCTCTCTGCTGGGAATTCTTCCCTGGAAGTCTGTTCAGGTCCTGTTCCTCCCAGTGCCGTGTGGCCAGGGCTGGGCTCCACTCTGCTCAGCATCCTGTGAGATAGACCTTTCCTGTTGGCCTTCCAGCTTACCTTTGGCTGGAAACCTCTTTCACTCTGTTGTTCTGTGGTTCCTGCTGCTCTAGAATTTGTTGAGAGTCATTTTTTACAGGTATTTTGTGGGCTGTGGGAGAAGCGCTAGAGTATATGTGTCTTTCTACTCCTCCATCTTGGCTCTGCCCCCTCTTTGAACCAATTTCAATGAGACTGAGGTTCAAGAATTGCCCAACCCCATCCTATTTCCCCTCCCACTGTAAAAGTTCTTCCTTGTACGCTTCTTTTATATGCAAAAATTCTCCCCATCCTACTTCTCTCTTTCCCCTTCTCCCAGTGCATCCCTTTTTCTCACCCCTTTATTATTTTGGGGGTGGGTGGGAGATCATTCCCACAAAATCAACTCACATCTATGCCCACTATTTAAAATCCTTTTAACTGTCCTAATAATTATAAATTTCTTAGGAATTATATATATCACCTTCCCATATAGAAATATAAACAGTTTAACTTTATTGAGATCTTTGTAACTTCCATAGTTATCTTTTTATGCTTCTCTTGAGTCTTGTATTTGAATGTCAGATTCTCTATTCAGCTCTCATCTTTTCATCAGGAATACCTGAAAGTCCTCTATTTCATTAAATATCTTTTTTTTTCTCCTGAAGGATTATACTAAATTTTGCTGGGTAGGTGATTCTTGGTTGTAATTCTAGCTCCTTTGCCTTCTGGAATATCATATTCTAAGCCCCCTGCTCCTTAACATGGAAACTTTGAGTAATCCTGACCGTGGCTCCACAATATTTGAATTGTTTCTGACTGCTTGAGGTATTTCTCTTTGACATGGAAGCTCTGAAATTGGATTTCAATATTCCTGGGAGTTTTCATTTTGGAATCTCTTTCAGGAGGGGATTAGTGGATCTTTCTAATTCTATTTTACTCTCTGGATCTAAGATATCGGGGCAGTTTTCCTTAATAATTCCTTAAAATAGTCTAGGCTCTTTGGTTATGGCTTTCTGATAGTCCAATAACTCTTGTTATTTCTCCTCAATCTATTTTCCAAGTCTGTTCTTTTTCTAATGAAATACTTCACATTTTCTTCATTTTTTCCCATTCTTTTACTTTGTTTTATTGTTTCTTGATGTTTCATGGAGTCATTTAGCTTCTCATTGCTCAATTCTAAATTTTAAGGAATTATTTTCTTCAATGGGATTTTGTGCCTCCTTTTCTATTTGGCCTTTTCTGCTTTTCAAGTTTTTTTCTTCAGTGAATTTTTGCCTCTCTTTTACCATCAGGCACTTTTTGTACCTTTTTTACCTTTTGTTAGTTCTCTTTTCATAATTTCTTTGCCTCATTGTCATTTCTTTTCCCATTTTTTTCTCTACCACTCTTCTCTTTCTTTAACTCTTCCAAAAATTCTTGTTCAGTTTTGTCTTATTAGCACTTTGAGGCTTTGTAGCTGTTTTCACATTGTCATCATCTTAGTTTATGTCTTGATCTTCTCTGACACTGTAGCACCATTTTATAGTCAAATTAATTTTTTGTTATTCTTTGCTCATTTTTCCAGACTGTTTCTTGACATTGAAGTTAAAGTTGGACTCTGCTCACCTGGGGGTGGAGAGGCACTGTACCAAACTTCAGACTTCCATGCTGATATTTTCGGAACCTGTTCTGGGGGTCTGTATTTAATGCTTCCAAGGTAGTGTGATCCTGGGAGTGTGGTCACTGTTTTCCTGATCAGCACTCTGGTCTTTAGCCAGGATGGGCCCCTGGTCCCCTGCAACCACAAGCACTAGTGCTTTCTTTGCCTTGGAACTGCAACCAGGGCTCCTGTTCCCTTATAACTGATACCCCCATTTCGTGCTCCTCTCCACTCTGGAACTGTGACTCAGAACCGCATATGGGCAACAGTGTTGCCAATCAGTGGCAGCAATGGGTCCCCCTGTAATCTCTTCTCACCAGTTGTACAACCCCCTTATCATCTCTGGGCTGAAAGCAGCTGGGGCCACCCTTGCTGCTGCCTCATGTGTAGGCTCTGGTCAGACTTCCACCCCAATGTCACAAACTTCTGCCAACCTCCTAAGTTTTGTTAGTCCAGAAAATGTCTCACCCTGACATTTTATTGGCTCTGATGTCCCCAAATTTGATGTGAGGTGTTTTTTAAAAGCTGTTTGGAGGGGAGTGTTAAATAATTTCAGCTTGGGTTGCCTCTAATCTGCCATCTTGGCTCCACCCCCTCCTTTCCAGTCTCCTTACACCTTACTCCCCACCACATAACCTTCAATACCTTAACACTGGCTTCCTGACTATTCCAAGCAAAATCAGGCTATTCCATCTCTCAGCTCCAGGCTTTTTCTCTGGCTGTCCTCTGTGCCTGGAATGCTTTCCCTTCTCATCCTTGTCTCCTTGCTTCCATGGTTTACTTCAAGTCCCAAGCAAAATTCCATCTTTAACAGAAAACCTTTTCCAACTTCTCTTAATCCCAGTGCCTTCCCTCTGTTAATTATTTTCTACTTATCCTATATGTAGCTTACTTGTACATATATTTGTTTGCTTACTAGTTAGAATTGTACTGTGTGCCTAGAAGGAAAATGGACAGAAGTTTCCTACATAATGGCCTTTGTCAAGCTCTCTCAGGATCCCGTTCTCAGGAAATACTGTGAGATGCTTGTAGCTAGAACTGCTTCTCAAAAGGAGCAATGGGGGTCAACCAGACATTTTTGATGATCCCTCTCTTATGACCCTCAGAGCTTTTGACCCTCTCCCCGCTCCATAGCCCCAGCCACGGGTCTTGTTGAGGTATGACCTTCTGCAGCCCCTCTCCTTGAGACAACACCTGCTTAGGTCTCAGGCCCCACTCCCACAGCAATTTCTGGGTATCTTCCCCTCTGACCCCTTCCTCTCCCCAGGGGTCAGCTGATCTTTCTCCTTGCCAGCCTGATCCCCTGGCCTTGCAGACTAATCCAGTTCAGGCAGCATTCCCCAGCCCCTCCCTCACAAGAAGTTGGACTTCTATATCTCTAAGTCCCCATCCCCACAGGGTCATCAGGGCTTTTCCCCTGAGGGAAGTGCCTGCTTCTAGTGGGACAATGGGTTTTAGGGACATAACTCCCAGTGCATCCTGGGTCATCTCCAGTCATCCTGATGAATATTTGATCACTGGATTCAGATGGCTCTGGAGAAGAGTGAGGCTGGTGACCTGCACAGCCATCCCTCACTCAAAACAAAGTCAAGTGAAAGTCATGTTATCATTTCTCTGATGACATGGTCTTCTTTGGCAACGAACGACGAACACAACAATTTGCTTACTTGCTATCTGTGCCATTAGATTGTGAGCTCCTGTCTTTTGCCTCCTTCTGTATTCCCAGTAATTAGCATGCTTACTGTTTACTGACTAACTGGTCCACCATAAATAGAGTATATATATTGAGTTATTTTTTCACATCGTTGATGGATCTTCATATACATTCCATCCAGACTCTATTACTTGGACAACAGCATTTATGATATATATGTGATGATTACTCTAGTTTATTAGAAGCAGTCTGGTAAGTGAAGAGTTAACAGATATATGTGGGGTTTAAATGCATTTCCCTGGCCACATAAGCACCATGATCTACTCAAATGGATTAATTACCGTATCATTTTCCCACTCTCTCTTCCTATGTATGAACCTATGTATGAGATGGATTAACTATAGAGTCTGTTATTTTTTACTAAGCAGAATGGACAGGGAGGATTTCAGTAATGGAAACATCTTCAAGGTCTGACATACTTAAGATATATCAGCTACCTCTCAGAAAATCTGAATGGGATAATGAAAGGAATATCATATTTAAAATGCAAGAGATAAAGCAGAACTTAAAAGAAATTTGAATTGTGCTTGTTAACATATGGATCTTTCCAATAAAAATCAGACTTTAGTTATCACTTAATATACTTGTAATTTAATATTATATATTTATAAATCACTTGTCAAGAGCCCCAAATGATTTCTTACATTCCTAATACAGCACCAGTAACCCTAATTTTACAGTTGGTAAAACAAAGACTTAGAAATTCAACAGGCCTTATTCATACAAATCAGCAGTCTGACAGCTCAGTCAGGCAAAGAAGTTATGTTTAATAATTCTTAGCTCAGTGTTCAATCTACATTACCCAGTCTAAATACACTGCTGAAAGTTGATACACATAAAAAAATTCATTTATTGAGAACAAATGGGAAAAAGAGAAACACTTACTGGGATACTTCTGCAATGTGTTTGTGGCGCAAAGCTATCCACAGATCATCATCTTCATCCAGAAGAACTTCTTTCACTCGAGCTTCTCCAATCCCACTTGTTTCATACCTGTAGGAAAGATCTAACTTAGGTGGAGAAAGCTCTCACTCAAGAAATACAACTGTTCTTACAGCTCCTGTTCCCTGCTACCTCCTAGACAGTTTTCTTTCTCTCATTTCAGGGTAAGAATTTCAGTCAGGACATCTACCATACTAAGTTGCATACCCACCTGATATGTCACTTCTGGTCTATTACAGCAACATTCAACATAGGAGATAATCACTAGGGCATGGAGATAAACTGAAGATCCAATGAAATCATGACTTTAATTTTAAAATACCTTCAAAGTGTCAGCTTGTATGTTCTTCACCAGAACCTATTTTTAGCTACTTAAAGAAAACGTAAAAAAAAATTTTTTCTCCTCTGAATTTGTGAATAGTTGCCAAAATGTATGGTCTCCAAATAGCTTTCATTATCTTCCTGAAGCCAGCTCTGTGTACATTTTATATATGAGGCTATTAAGACTTAGTTGGGCAACAAATATTGAACAGCTGAACAAAGATAAACATAATTGAATATTATTCCATATAAGTAATGGCAAATATGAAAAATTCAGAAAAACATGGGGAAGACCTGTATGAAGTGATACAGTGTTAAGAAAGCTGAGACAAATGCATAATATACACAACTACAATTTAAACAAAGATAAAACTATAAGGAAACCAACTCAGGTCCAATGTAACAATGCTGGTACTATCCTATCAAAATTATGCACTCATGCTTTCTGTTAACAATCAGTAAACTAAAAAAATAAAGAGTGAGGTATCATCAGTCATTAAGTCTAATGCTTAACTGTTTTCAGGCAACATAATGCTGTGTATGTTTGGTGTTTCTTGGAAAGTGTGTTGTGTCAAAACAAAATATGTCAACAAAAACTATGTATGTATTTAGTCAAGAAAGATTTTATCAATTTCAAGACAGTAACTGAAAAAGGTAGAAATCATATTTTTTTTATCTCAACCTTCTTTAAAATTTTTATTTAAAACTTTTATTTCAACCTTATTAATTAATGATGGCAAGTAGTTTTAAAATAACAACATTGTAACAACATTCCATGACAAGAAAAGATTGGGTTTCAGAGTTCAGAAAGTCGCAAAGACAGCTTTATGCCTGGAAAAAAAAGATTCCCTTTTTGTGAAGGACAGAACCCCTTTTCTGTACTGAGGAATCGATAGAGGTTAGTTAATACAAACTTTGCTGAAATATTTTAGAGATAGTCCTTGTCCAATAATATTAATAGATTTTAACTAAAAATAGGATAAAACAACATATCATATTCATACAAATTAGCAGAGGACTACAGGTTCACTGAATAAAACACTATCAAATTTCTACTTTTCCTCTAATATGGTAAACATAACATGGTAAACATATGGAAATGCTGATTTTGTAGGCTTTTGGAAGACTCTACAAACTAATCAGCAAAACTGTGTTAGTGTTCCATCTTTTTCCAAGACTAAACATTTTCTTCTCTCTAAGCACTGATTTCATGAGCAAACCAGGAATTTACCAAGTATTAAGAATTAAGAAGGCAAACAGCTGACACAAATAACATTTTAAACCTGTCAGGTAGTAAAGAATATTGACATATCTTAAAGCCTATGTGCACATCAAGAGTATGGGTAGGCTGGCTATTAGTTTTAGTAGAATTAAAAGTTTACCCAGATTATGTGCAAGGCAGTCATACTTAAAGTCTATAATCACTATACTCACTTGTATACATCATTCTCAATAGGCAACAGGTCATAGCTCATAGCCTGAAAAGTCAATTCATGAAGCACAGGAGAACTGGGATCAAAACCACGATCCAGTATAAGGAGCTGGGAACGAGCCTTGTCTGGACCCTAAGAAATGAAAAAGTGAGAAACCTTGTTTTCACAGCCAGTCAAATGCAAAACTAGTATCTAGAAGTAGTATTATGCTTGCACAAAGGCCTTCATTTCAAACTAAGATATGAACCAAGAAGTTAAATCTCCCCTGCTCTTCCTCTCTCTCCTAATTACACCTAATAACCTTTTTGGAGCTTTTCAAAAGGCCAGTAGGTTAAAAAATGCATAAGGAACAATATGAAAATTGCCATTGTCCACAAGTTTTTCATTTATCTGATGTGTAGCATTTACAAGATAATGTGTTACAAGATAACTTACTAATGTAGATCTTTTGCATAGTATTTCTATTTTTCTCTCATTCAGCTTGTGTTCACTTAGGTAAAAAAATCAAGTAACTTTTACCTCCCCCATAGTTGGGTCATCAGCTTTGTAGGCATCTAGTTTGTCTTGAATTAATTGGGCCAACATGGCATTGTCTTTGTAGTCCCTGTTAAACACGGAACAAAAAAATCAGATACTGTTCAACATGATCTGGAACTTTCCTGATACGATCTGATAGAAGTTTCATTAAGTTAGATGTTCTTATAGACACTTTAAGCAAAGAGTTTTACGACTTACTGCTGACACTATTTGACCTTCAAATTCTATTTTGGTCAGTATGTCCCCCAAAAAATATAATGCCAGGGAATAATGATGTTGAAGATATCTCCAATAACTGAACCTCTCAATTCTTTGACCTCTTCCAACCCAATTCAGCCACAAACTAGCAAATACCTTAAATCTCAACTCAGACTGTGCCATCTCTGAGATCTAGAACTTTGAAGTTCTAGTCTCCAACCACAATTCTTTTTCCTTCTATTTACCCCTCTCGTTTTCTTACATTAAACCTACTTTTCTTATTGCAATCTGATTATCTCTTTCCCTATTTTTCCCCGATCCCTATATAAACTTGTCTTCCTTTACCTAATCATAACCTTCTATCATCTTATCTTTCTCGATGCCTTACAACTTCTACCACCGCTCTTCATTTCCAACCATGAGCTCCATTTCTTCAATCCCTCCATTTTTTCCCAGACCATTAGGCCTACATTGGCAACATTCTTCTCCCTTCCCTATCTAGACCATTTAGTGAATTAGTTCAACTCAAAACTATACTTTACTTTCAAACCCTTTATCCTCTTGTCCTATTAATGATCATACTTGGTCAAATCCCAACCCCAGATTACTCCCATCTCCTTTTCTTCTATTCACTTGCTGCTGATTAGTACCAGGAAAATTCATGAAACAGTATAGAGTAGATCCACCACAAATTTGTTACATAATCTCAACTGGCTCTTATTGCAATAAGGCAATCCATCTTTACCTCTCCTAGTTGATTTGCTACCCCTCTCACTATTGCAACTTTTCATCCTTTCTCAAGCTTTCCACCAAAATGCTTCCTCCACCCTCTCAGCTAAGGACCTAAGCACAATTATCACCAAAAAAAACCTGAGGCCATTTGCTGACAGTCTTTCTTCTCTCCTCATCTTCCAACACTCAGACATCTCTCCTATCCTCTCCATTTCTTTTTTTTAAGTAAGTTTTTTTAATGTTTATTAGTTTCTATAGTTACCCCTGGTATTTCTCTTCCTTTCAGAGAGCCATCCCACATAGTAAATAGTATTGTTAAAGACAAAAAAGGGGGGGAAATCAACATAACTGATACATCAAGAGTCTGAAAATATGTGCATGTGTAAACTCATGGATGACCCCCTTCTGTAAATGGGTAGGGTAGGAATGTCTTCGCATAGCTCTTTTGTCACATTCATTTTTGATTGTGTGTATGTCGTTGTTCTTTTTGTTCACATTGCTGTAGATTTTGGGTATATTATTTTCTTGGCTCTGCTGACTTCACTTTACATCAATTCATGTACATCTCTACATGTTTCTCTTTATTCATCACACACATCATTTCTTACAGGACAGTAATATTCTATTATATTCATACTTTATTTCTGATTCTTTGCATAAAAAGTGTTGATATAAACATTTTGGTATGTGTGGGGAATTTCTTCAATAGCCTCTCTGGGGTATAAGTATAGTAATGGTATCTTTGGGTCTAAGGATATGGACATTTTAGTCACTTTATTCATATAATTCCAAATTGTTTTCTAAAATGGCTGGAATGATTGATAGCTTCACTAATAAGGCATGAGTTTGCCTATCTTCTCATACCTCTTCTAACACTGACTATTCCCCATCTTCTGTAACCTTAGCCAATTTTCAGGGTGTGAGATAAACTCTCAGGACTGTTCTGATTTGCATTTCTCTGCTGATTCCCAAGGAATTCCCAAGCAAACCATCATATCTTCAGCAAAAAAGGATAGTTTTATCTCTTTTATATTTATCTTATACCTTTTATTTCTTTCTCTTGTCTCATTGCAACTGCTAGTATTTACAGAATTATATCAAATAATACTGGGGAAAGTGGGCATCCTTGCCTATTTAATGGAAAAAGTTCCAGTGTATCTCCACTGCATATGATACATGTTTTTGGTTTTAAATATACTTTTATGATATTAAAAAGTCTTTCTATGCCTATAATTGTAGGGATTTATTTTTAGTATAAGTGTTGTATTTGTCAAAGGCTTTTTCTGCAGATAATCATGTGATTTTTGATGTTTCTGTTTCTAATATGATTGTTAATTATTTTCTAATGTTAAACCATTCTTGCATTCCTTGTACACATGACTTAGTCAAAATGAATGATTTATTCGATAAATCATTATAGTCTGTCTGACAGTATTTAATTGAAAATTTTAATTCTATTCATTAATGATATTGGTCTGTTAATGATAAAATTCTTTTCCTATGCTCTATCATTCCTTGGTTTGGGTGTCAGGACTATATTTGTCTCATAAGAGGAATCTGATATGGTGCTTTATTTCTTAATTTTTGAGAATAATTTGTGCAGTATGCAGCAAGTTATTCTTTAAAAGTCTAGTAAGGTTTGTCAACCATTGTGGAATGTCTGTATGCTTTGGTATTGTCTGCCATGCACATGTCCCTGAATATAATAACCCATCTGTGAATATCTTAAATGTTGAAATAAGAATGAGAAATGTGCTGTTTATGTGATCCTAGTTTGATCATTTCAAAATAAGTGGGAAAAAGATAAAAGTCTGATAAGAATTTTCCTATGAATCAACAGGATCAGAAGTTTTTTCTTTGGTAATTCGTTTACAGAGGCTTCTATTTCCTTTTCTGGAACTGAGTTATTTAAGGTCCCTGTTTGATCTTCTGTTAGTCTGGGTATATTTTTTAAAAGGTATTCCTCTATTTCTTTGGGGTTCTTGTTTTGTTAGTATTTAATTGTGCATAACAGGTCCTAATTATTCTCTTGATTTCTTCTGGTTTTGTTTGCAATTTCACCTTGATTGTTTGATTTGATTTACTGTCTTCTTTTAAATCAGATCGGCTAAAGATTTATCATTCTTTCCAGACCTTCATTTCTATTTTGTTTAAGATACCCAAGATGCAATTGTTAATGTTGGACTAGAGCTCAGGACAGAGACTACGGCTGGATATGTACATCTAGGAATCATTTGCACAGGGATGATAACTGAACCTCCCCTATGGTGGAGCTGATGAGATTACCAAGCAAGACAGTACAGAGAAGAGAAGTCTAGGACACAACCTTAGGGAATCTGAATGAAGACCTGTAAAGGAGATTGAGAAGGGGTCAGACAGGTGAGTGGGGAAAGAGTGACAAGAAAATTACACAAATGCCTACAGAGAAGTTAGGATCCAGGTGATCAACAGTGTCAAAGACTACACAGAGGTGCAGAAGAATGAAAATTGAGAAAAGGCTATTAGATTGTGTAGTTCAGAGAGCAATCATAACTCTGGAAAGGGCAGTTGCAACCAAGTGATATAGTCAAAAGCCTGATTATAAATGATTTAGAAGTAATCAAGAGGAAGCTGTGAGCTCTGCCACCCAGCGTGCATTCATCTTCCCCCTGCCTCCAGGTGTGGCACCACCTCCTCTCTCTCTCAAGAGTTCAAACTTGCCACTTCAAAGTTCGCCATGGATGACGATACTGCTGCTCTCGTTGTTGACAATGGCTCTGGAATGTGCAAAGGTGGCTTTGCAGGAGATGATGCCCCTCAGGCTGTCTTCCCCTCCATTGTTGGGTGCCCCAGACATCAGGGTATGATAGTGGGTATGGGCCAGAAACACAGCTACGTGGGGGATGAGGCCCAGAGCAAGAGAGGTATTCTGACCCTGAAGTATCCCACTAAATATGGTATTGTCACCAACTGGGATGACATGGAGAAGATCTGGCATCATACTTTCTACAATGAGCTCTGTGTGGCCCCTGAAGAGCACCCTGTACTGCTCACAGAAGCCCACCTGAACCCCAAAGCCAACAGAGAAAAGATGATTCAAATTATGTTTGAGACCTTCAACACCCCAGCCATGTACGTTGCCATCGAGGCTGTGCTGTCCCTGTATTCCTCTGGTCATACCACTGGTACTGGGATGGACTCCAGTGATGGTGTGACCCATATTGCGTCCACGTATGAAGGTTATGCCCTTTCCCATGCCATCCTCCGTCTGGATCTGGCTGGCCATGATCTGATGGACTACCTCATGAAGATCCTGACCAAGAGATGGTACATTTTCACTACCACAGCTGAGAGGGACATCATGCGTGACATCAAGAAGAAGCTGTGTTACATCACCCTAGACTTTGAGCAGGAGATGGCTTCTGTTGCATCTAGCTCCTCTCTGGAAGAGCTGTGAGCTCCCTGATGGTCAGGTTATCATCACTGGCAACGAGAGGTTCCAGTGCCCAAAAGCTCTCTTCCAGCCTTCTTTCTTAGGTATGGAATCCTGTGGTATCCATGAAACTACCTTCAACTCAATCATTTGGATTTGTATGCCAATACCATATTGTCTGGTGATACCACCATGTACCCAAGCATTGCCAACAGGATGCAGGAGATTACAGCCCTAGCTTTCAGCACAAAGAATATCAAGATTATTGTCCCACCTGAGCACAAATATTCAGTCTGGACTGGAGGCTCCATCCTGGAGTCTCTTTCCACCTTCCAACAGATGCGTATCAGTAAGCAGTAGTATGATGAATCTGGGCCCTCCACTGTCCACTACAAATGCTTCTAAATGGACTGTGTTTTTTTTATTGGTTTTTTTTTTTTTTGTCAAAAGAATGTGACATGATAATTGCCCCCAAAAAAGAGATGAGATTGGCATGGCTTTATTTCGTTTTTGCGGGGGTGGGGGGTTGGTTTTGCTTTTTTGGCACTTGACTCAGGATTTAAAAACTGGAACAGTGAAGGTGATGAGCAGCCGAAGTATGTTGGAGGCAAACATCCCCAAAATGCGTCTTCAAGACTCTGATGGTACATTTTTTTAAGTCATTCCAAATATCATATAATGCACTGTTACAGAGTCATGAGCCTCCATGAAGGCTGTCGTCTGCTGGAGCAAAGGAGCTAAGTAACAAATTCAGATGGGGAGGTGGGGAGGAGGGGAGGTACTAGTATTGCTTTACATGTAAATTACTGTAACCCTTTAAAAAAAAACTTTGTATCCTCCGCCTTAATGCTTGTTCCTTTTTTTAAAAATTGTCAGCCATATTGAATAGCCTCCTAAATTCCCTCCCTGCCCCCAACATAGATGTGAATGAAGACTTTACAGTCTCCCTGTGAGTTTTATGAAATTGGTGCCAGTACTTGGGGGAGGGGAGGAGCTTTACCTGTACACTGACTTAAGACCAGTTCAAATAAAACTGTACACTTTAAAGAAAAAAAGGTAAATGAGAGGATAAGTGGAGATTCCTGGGTGAAGACAGCTTTCTCATGGAGTTTACCCAGGAAGGGAAGAGATACTGGAGAATAGCTAGCAAGAATGTCCTACAGACCCAAACTCAACATGTCCAAAACAGAACTCATTATCTTTCCCCCAAATCTTTATCCTTTTCCTAATGTTCCCATTACTGCTGAGGGTATCACCATTGTCCCAGTCACCCAGGCTCACAATCTAAGTGTTATCCTCCACTATTCCTTCTCTCTCTCTGCCTACTCCCATATCTGATTAGTTGCCAAGCCCTGCCAATTTTACCATTATAACATCTCTTGTATGTGTCACATGTCAAGTGTCCTCCCTCTCTCATATGACATTGCCACTACCTGCAGCAAGCCCTCATCACCTTGCACCTGGATTACTGCCACAGCATTCTGGTTGTTTGCCGTGGCTTAAATCTCTTCCCCACTCCAGTTTATGCTCTAGTCAGCTGTTAAAAGCGATTTTCCTACAGAGGCAGAGCCAAGATGGCAGAGTAGAAAGATGGATGTGTTCTAGCTCTCCCCTCATAGCCCATAAAATACCTGTAAAAAATGACTCTCAACAAATTCTACAGCAGCAGAAACCACAAAATGATAGAGTGAAACAAATGTCCAGCCCAAAACAGCCTAAAAGGCTGACTGCACAAGCTCAAAGCACAGTGCAGCCCAGACTGGGCCATGCAGCAAGGACAGAACTGGAAGAGGCTTCAGGGAGCAGAATCATGAGCAGCAGCTGTGGTTCCCAGATTTCTCAACCCACAAACGCCAAAGACAACTTAAAAGGTCAGTAAAAAAGCTCTTTCGACTGAGTGAGAGGGGAGTGAGATCTGGCCCCAGCTCTGGCCCCAGGATGGGCAGCAGCCACTGCTGCAGCATCATCCACTTTTGGAGTCCTTGGCCTAAAGACCCTGGGGGGAATAGAGCAGCTGATCTGGGTCTCAGTCTAGAGTGGTGGTCCTCAGGTAAGGAAAAGGGCATGGTGGAACTGGTGGTGGCTGTGGAGAGCGAATCTTATTTGCAGATCCTGGGCAGAAAGGAGTGCTTGGGGTTGCCCACAGGCTAGAACACAGGCCAGGAGAGCAGTAAACTCCTCTCCCTTGATTATGCCACCTTGAAGGAACTGAGGACTTACAGTTCTCTAGAAATATCTCAGAGAACAGCTGCATAAAACCTCTGAAGCCTAGGGTAGTACACCCGCCACTTGACTCAAAAGTCAAGTAAATGGCTGGGAAGATGCCCAAAAAAGGAGTAAAAAATAAGACTATAGAAGGTTACTTTCTTGGTGAAAAGGTATTTTCTTCCATCCTTTTGGATGGGGAAGAACAATGTTTACCATCAGGGGAAGACATAAAAGACGTATCCAAAACCTCCAAAATAAATATGTAATGGTCCCAGGCCATGGAAGAGCTCAAGAAGGACTTTGAAAATCAAATAGGAGAGATGGAGGAAAAATAGGGAAGAGAAATGAGAGAGATGCAAGAAAATTATGAAAAGCCAGTCAACAGCTTGCTAAAGGAGACCCAAAAAAAGGCTGAAGAGAATAACACCTTTAAAAATAGGCTAACTCAATTGGCAAAAGAGGTCCAAAAAGCCAAAAAAGTGAAGAATGCTTTAAAAAGCAGAATTAGCCAAATGGAAAAGGAGGTTCAAAAGCTCACTGAAGAAAATAGTTCTTTAAAAATTAGAATGGAGCAGATGAAAGCTAATGACTTAATGAGAAACCAATAAATTATAAAACAAAACCAAAAGAATGAAAAAATAGAAGACAATGTAAAATACCTCACTGGAAAAACAACTGACCTTGAAAATAGACCCAGGAGAAATAATTTAAAAATTACTGATCTACCTGAAAACCATGATCGAAACAAGATCCTAGACATCATCTTCCAAGAAATTGTCAAGGAAAACTGCCCTGATATTCTAGTCCCAGAGGGTAAAACAGAAATGGAAAGAATTCACCAATCACCTCCTGAAAGTGATCCAAAAAGAGAAACTCCCAGGAATATTATAGCCATATTCCAGAGTTCCCAGGTCAAGGAGAAAATATTACAAGCAGTCAGAAAGAAACAATTCAAATATTGTGGAAATACAATCAGGATAACATAGGACTTAGCAGTTTCTACACTAAGGGATCAAGGGGCTTGGAATATGATATTCCAGAGATCAAAGGAGATAGGATTAAAACAAAGAATCACCTACCAACAAAACTGAGTATAATACTTCAGGGGAAAAAAATGGAATTTCAATGAAATAGAGGACTCCCCAAGCATTCTTGTTGAAAAGACCAGAGCTAAATAGAAAAATTGACTTTCAAATACAAGAATCAAGAGAAACATGAAAAGGTAAACAGGAAAGAGAAGCCTTAAGGAACTCATTAAAGTTGAACTGTTTGCATTCCTCCATGGAAAGATATTATTTGTAATTTATGAGACCTCTTTCAGTATTAGGGTAGTTAGAGGGAATATGGGTATGTATGTATGTGTATATTATATATGTGTAGGTATGTGTATGTACATGTATGTATGTATACACATGTGTATGTGTGTATACACACACACACACACATAGACAGAGGGCACATGGTGAGCTGAATATGAAGGGAGAATACCTAAAAAATAAAATGAAATTTACTGTTGAATGGAATGTACTAGGAGTAATAGAAAGGGAGAGGCAGAATGTAACAAATCATCTCACATACAAGAGGGAAGAAAGAGCTTTTACAATGGAGGGGAAGAGGAGGGAGAAGAAAGGGAATAATTGAGCCTTTCTCTCATGGGATTTGGCTTAAAGAGGGAATAACATACACTCAGTTGAATATGGAAATCTATTTTACCCTGCAGGAAGGCAAGGGGAAAGAGGATATAACAGAAGAGAAAGCAAATTGGGGAAAGGGATAATCAGAAGCAAACACTATTGTGGGAAGATAGATTAAGGGAGAGAATGGAATAAATGAAGGGCAGGATAGGACAGAGGGAAATGTGGTTAGTCTTTTACAACATAAATATTATGGAAGTGCTTTCCATTGTTATACATGTATGAGCTATATTGAATTGCTTGTTTTCTCAACAAGAGTGGGTGGGGAGGGATACAGAGAACATGAAACTTGGAGCTTTAAGAATGAATGTTAAAAATTGTTTTAGCATGCAACTGGAAATGAAGCTATATAGGCAATGGAGTATAGAAATCTATTTTGCCCTCTAGGAAAATAGAGGGGAAGGGGGATGGAAAAAGGGTGAGTAATAGAAGGGAGGACAGACTGGAGGAAGAGGTGGATGGGAGTGCATGCTGTCCTGGGGTGGGGGGTGGGAAGAGATGGGGAGAAAATTTTGAATTCAAATTCTTGTGAAAGTGAATGTTAAGAACCAAAAAAATAAATAAATTATATATCAGAAAAAGTGATTTTCCTAAAGCACAGGTCTGACCATATCACCCCTCATCCTAATTCAATACTCTCCAGCAGCTCCCTATTGCTTCCGGGAGCAAATATAAATCCTGTTTAACTTTTAAAGGCCTTCAAAACCTGGCCCCTTTCTACTTCTCCAGCCTTCTTACACTTTATTCCCCACTCCACATACATTATGATCCAGTGACAATGGCTTCCTTGATGTTCCTCACATATTCCATTCCCCTTTTCTGTGCATTTTCACTGGCTGCCCCCTCATGCTTGGAATGTTATCCTTTCCCATTTCTATCTCCTGGCTTCCTTGACTTCCTTCAGGACCTAGCTAATATCCCACCTCTAGCAAGAAGCCTTTCCCAATCTCTCTTATTGGTAGTGCCTTCCCATTAAGAGTGTCTCTAATTTATCCAATATATATTTTATTTGTATATTTGTTTGCATGTTGTCTCTCTCATCAGATTCTTGAATTCCTTGAGAGCATGGACTGGTTTTTTTGTTTTGCTTTTCTTTGTATTTCTAGCGCTTAGCACACAGTAAATGTTTGTTGACTTGTTGACTGTAGAAATTTATTAAACTGAGCTGATTTATATTATTACAAATTTTTTACATTTGATCTCAACAGGGTCCTTTATGTTGTTGTTATGTTTGTCCTTCATTCTCGAAGAGGACCATGGCATCAAGATGATGACATGACTTGCAGCTGACTTTGATTTGAGTGAGGGAGAGCTGTGCAAGGTCACCAAACTCACTTTCTTCTCCTGAGCCATCTGGGTCCAGTGGCCTGATGATAGGTGCAGATAGCCCACAATGCCATGTGAGACCCTGGCCCTTTCAGGCTAAGGTCCTATTATAGCATTTTCACTTTGAGTGAGATACACCTATTCAATGAATAGGCTTCTTTAAGAAGTTGCTCAAGGGATGACCCCTTTAATAAAAAAAAAAATCAAACTGGGAGGAGAAGACCCTTAAGGTTCCTGGGTAAAAGAGAAACAATTACTATTTAGTATTTAATGACCTGCTGTAAGTATGGAAGATGAGACTAGGGCTAGGAAAGGACAGGAGAAAGGTTTGGAATATAAAATGATGTATGAGATAGGAAACTGGTAAGAGGAGATTAGGACTGCTGAGCAGCAATGAGGATCCAGCTGAGATTATCTAATAAATCTACTTCAGTGGGAGGACTAAAGTCGTGTAATCAACATGAGATTCCTCAGTACCCTGTATTTCACTATTCAAAACTTCAGAATCATCATCCCCTAGTCTCTCCTCTTCCTTTGGTTTCAGAAGAAAAGGTATCTATGCTAAAGCTAATTCCTCTGTCTGAAACCTAATCTTTCCTGACTCCTTCAGGATCCTGGTCCAACAATGAACCTTTCTTTCTTTTTGTATCTTCAATCTCTCCCTTTCTACTGGCTCCTTCCCATCTGCATATAAACATTAGCAATCTCTAATCCTAAAACAAAAACAAACAAAAAAAACACACCTCTTCTGGGGCCTTTTTCATTCTACCCAATAAATCTAGCTACCATCCCATTCTTTTGGATGTCTTTTACTGCTACTAGATTCCTTGAAAAACTTGTCTATGTCTGATGCTTTCACCCCCTATATGTTGGCTCCTATTCTTATCACTTCACTAAAACTTTTTTCTAAAGGTTCACCAGTGACCTCCTAATCATCAAATCCAATAGTCTTTTTTTATCCTTGTCTTCTTTGATCTCTCAATCCTTTAACATTAGTGACTTACTATTGCAAAAGGATACTTTCTCCCTTCTTTGCTTCAGTTACTCATCTCACTTAGTTCTCTTCTCCCTCACCAGTCCTTCTCTAGTTCCTTTCCTGGCTCCTTCTTCTCTTAAGTGGCCTGCCCAGTCATAAAGCTACTATGTGTATGAAGAAGGATTCAAATCCAATTATTCCTGACTCTATCCACTACGCCACCTAGATACCTCAAAAGCACAGACTTTTAATAGGTATATTCTGAAGTTGAAGAGTGTGACTGTTTTTAGAAGTGAGAAGTCAAGAGTAGTCAGTAACTTTGATGTTTACAGAAGTCTAGGAGATTAGGGAGATGGAGAGAGAGAGATGGAGAGATAGAGATAGAGAGAAAGAGAAAAACAACTGATTAGGGGAAAAGAAGTTTCTCCAGTTTATTAAACAAGTAATATTTAATAAGTGGCACTGAGCTTTGATAAAAATGGTTAATTTGAAAGTGATTATTTTAATCATTTTAAAAAGAAATATCCAAACATACTCCTGGATTATTTTAGAACTCAAGATGATGAGAATGAATATGCTAACAGGTTTAGCTGCAAACTGAAAGCGTGACAAATCTATGCAGAATTCACATGACACTGGTTGACCCTAAGATCTTCCTATATCTATTTATGTGTGTGATTATGTATATATGTAGGCATATGTACATATGTGTATATATATATATATATATACACACACATATTTGTATGTGTATATATACGTAT
Source organism: Notamacropus eugenii (assembly GCF_028372415.1). Taxonomy (NCBI): domain Eukaryota; kingdom Metazoa; phylum Chordata; class Mammalia; order Diprotodontia; family Macropodidae; genus Notamacropus; species Notamacropus eugenii. Next base: position 478,902,674 of record NC_092872.1, on the reverse strand, counting down.
ATATACACACACATAAATACAAATATATATAGACATACCTTGATTTACTGAGCTTTGCAGATATTGTGCTTTTTGCAATTTGAAGGTTTGGGGAAACTCTGCATTGAACAGGTCTACTGGTGCCATTTTTCCAACAGCATGTGAGCACATTGTGTCTCTCACATTTTGATAATTCTCGCAATATTTCAAATTTTTTCATTATTATTATATCTATTATGGTGATATACGATCAGTAATCTTTGATGTTACTATTGTAATTGTTTCAGGGTATTACAAACTACACCCATCTAAGATGGCAAACTTAATCAATAAATGTTGTGTGTATTCCGATTGCTCCACTAACTGGCCATTCCACATCTCTCTCCCTCTCCTCAGGCCTCTCTATTTTCTGAGACACAATACTATTGAAATTAGGCCCATTAATAACCCTACAATGGCCTCTAAGTGTTCAAGTGAAAGGAAAACTCAATCACTGAGGCAAACTTTACTGTTTCATTTTAAGAAACTATCACAGCCATCCTTCAGCAACCACCACCCTGATCAGTCAGCAGCCAGCAACATTGAGGCAAGATTCTCCATGAACAAAAAGATTACAACTTGCTGAAGGCTCAGGTGGTGATTGGCATTTTTTAGCAATAAAGTATTTTAAATTTATAGTAAACATATTTTAAAGACATAAAAGTACTGCTAGGCTACAGTATAGTATAAACATAACTTTTATATGCATTGGGAACCCAAAAAATTTGTGTGACTCACTTTAATGAGGATTTTCACTTTACTGCAGTGGTCTGGAACTGAACCCACAATATCTGAGATATGCATATACACACATACACATATACACATTCACATACATGTATGTAGATATATATACATTTGCATGCATACATATAAATAGATAACATGTACACAGATAAATAAATATAAAATGTATGCAGCAAGGTTTTAATGTTGACCACTCTCACATGTAACCTATATAGAGTGGTCACCCCTCAATCTGACACTTGAATGATTACCATATTCATTCTCATCATCCTGAGTTCTAAGGTAATATAGAAGTATGCATGGACATTTCTTTTTTAATTAGTAAATTTGTAACCTTTACCTCATTAACTATTTCTCAGCCCATATTCCTGTTCATTAAATATCATACGTTTAATAAAGTGTAGAAACCTCTTTCCCTATAACCAATTGTTCATCTTTCCAAACTATAGCCATACTTTAAAAAAATATATCATATAGATGTGTCTATGTATATATGTATGTATGTATTATATATACTATAATAATTATCTATATGTGTACCTATGTATATTTATGTATGTGTATATATAAGTGTGTTTGTATAAAGAAAACTGAAGATAATAATAATGAATGGAGAGGAATCCCCTAACTTCCATTACAGGACGCTTAATATGCCATCTTACCCTCGATATCGTACAGCTGGGTATTCCTTCAAAGTGGCACACAGAGTTGCAATCTGTTCTGCAAGTCGTTCCAGGATTGGATTTTTCATCTGAGCCTTGTGTGGGCTGTAGAAGCTTTGAAAAGAATCAGCAGAGTCCAAGGAATATACCTGAAAAAGGGCAATGAATAGTACTTATATCCAGAATAAAGATTATTAGACAACATTCTTTCTGCCAATGGGGAGGAAACCTTAAATAAATAAAGATATATATTCATCCCAATATTTTCCAAAGAGTAAGATTTGAATGGAAGAACTAAAGTAGCCTTTGCATAAAAATGTAACAACAGTCCATACTCTATTAAAAAAAGAAAATAGAATGTAATCAGAACCATATTCTCTGAGCATTTAAATCTTCTCCTGAAATACTTGTTTAGTCTTTTGTTATGTGGATTCCTACTCCCTTATCCTCAGTTACTTAAAACAGATTGCTTTTAGCTGTAAAAACGATTAGAATTTGTTTTACTTTTTCATTTTTTTAAATCCTGCAAAATATATTATGGCTAGGGGCGCTAAAATAAGGCTGTGCTCAACATACTTTGTTTCAGGACTCATGAGTTTTAAAAAAAAAAAAGAAAGAGAGGGACAAATCATGTTGGAGAACAGAGCTAGAAGAAGCTGGGTGCAAAAACAGATACAAAAATTCCCCAAGAGGCTGAAAAACTTGTGGGGCCAAAGCCAGAAGGTTGTAGTGTATGAAATGTGATCAGGCCACAACAGCCTTGGGTAGTGATCTGAGGAGAGACTTCTCTATGCCACAGAGTTTAAAGGTCTTAAAAATTGTCTCACTGAACATGCCAAGAAGTCTTGAATTGAAGTATTAGGAAAGACTTTGTGTCACTAGAATTGAGCCTCACTGCCTATCAACATGAAGTCAGTTACCGATTTTATGATAACACCAAGGAGACAAAAACCTAAAAGTGAAAAACTCTTAAAAGTGAAATGAAAGTTTATTGTTTTTGTTTTAAAAGAAAACAAAATCAACATGATTAACTAGAGTAGTAGTACGAGTTATTTTGCAAACTTTGGACAAATAAAGATTTTGGTTAGAGTAGGATTTAATTAAAAGTCGAAATTTAAATTAAAAAAGAAAAAGAATTAAAGAAAACATGAACTGAATTTGAATGCTGGTTCTGATAATTCACATCTGTGTGACCTTGGGCAAGTAATAACCTCTCTGGGTTTCAGTCTCCTCTTTCATAAAATGGAAGTAACTATACTTGTACTTTTACTTCCCAGAGTAAAGAATGCTTTCTAAAAGCATTCTTACATTAAATTATATTATTATATTATTAGCATTATAATTCTCATTCAAGAGAATAGGTTTTCCATTCAAGACTGATGAGGAAGAAAAGAAGACAGCATTAAATGCCTTACGTTTTAATTTTTTTTAACCTTTGTAAGCAGAGCTTACTCGGTGAATTCTACAGACTGACCTATGGAGATTTAATACTTCCAAACCACTTATTCTGTGGTGTAAAAGATTTCAGAGATCAGTAAATTCTTTTTTTATTGGGTAAAGCAAGCCCCAATAGGAAACCAATTCTTGATATTCTCTTCTAGTACAACTTGACTTCAGTGTTCAACACAGTTATTGTCTCCAACCTCAATGCCTTATTGCTTGGACATCTGGCATTTAAAGAGTTAAGAGAGGGGCCTGATAACTGCCATCTGTTCCTTAGACACGTGATAAGCTGAAATTACTGCTCTGTATAAACAAGATCCTTTGCCACAGATGAGCTTGGTCAGATCCCCCTCTTGCTCTTTCTTATTGGTACTTCAAAAGTAGTGCTGAAGGACATTGCCAATAACTACCAGGAGTGTCTAGGAGGGCTTTGGGCACACAAACAAAAGTATAACGAAGGGTAAGCCTGACTTCAGAAACAGCCTAAGACTAGTAAGCAAGACAGGGAGGAGATGGTTATCTTTTTAATATTATTTCTGTTACATAAGTATCAATTCTCAAACTATCTAAATTATGAACCATGTAACAAATTCACAGGATGACTTCCTCAACTTCTGTAAAAGAATTTTTTTTCTGACATTTTCTGAGAATCTGCCAGAGGCTCTGATGAAGTAATAATCATTATAGTACAGTAGTTTTTATGTATAATTTCTGTTTGTACTCACCTGGGATTCATACGGAAGAAATGCAATGTTGATTTCTGTAAGAGTTTTGATGACCTTGGCAGCTCGAGATTTTACCAGCTCGTTAAACAGAGCATCCGGACAAGCTAAAAGAACAACAATAATTGTGTGTCACAATAATAAACAATAATTTGGGTTCATTCCAGGTGCTTCAAATGAACAGTAACGTCACTCAAGATTTAATATGTCACTTTAACATTTAATATCATTTGATAAACAACTAATATGTTCATCAGACCCTAAAAACCTAACATCCACAATGTATAACATATATCCAAATGGCAATAAAAACTTATCTATTGAGATTCAATGAAAATTGACTAGCATCAAAGATCAGAAAAAAGAACAGAAGGGACAGGGACTGGACCTCTGACGGCACTGGTATAGAGAACTCCTGGATAAGGACAAATACTTCTACCAATGCAGGTCAGCAAGCTCTCTGCAAATTGGTAGTCTTAGAACTAGTGCAGAGTGAAATGAGTAAAGGTACAATTTATGCAATAACAATACTTCTAAAAACAAACAACTTTGAAAGCCTTAGGAATTCTGATCAATGCAATGATCAACTGTGATTCCAGGGGACCAATGACAAAGTATGTTTACCCAAATCCTGACAAACAGGTGATGGATTCAGGGTGCAGAATCAGACATTTTTTTGGACATAGTAAATACAGAAATTTGGGTTTTTTTTTTTTACTTCAAATCTGTTATAAGAATTTTATTTTTATTTTTTTTCCACTGGTGTGAGGGATGAAGTGGGAAGAAAAGAAAATGAACTTTAATTGGGAAAAAAATAAAATCTAATTTAAAAAAACTTGTAGTCTTAGAGAGCTGCCTGATTCAATGAGAAATTAAATGATCTGCCTGGCCATATAACCATATGTTTCTGGGGTAGGACTTGAACCTCTGTCTACCTGGCTTCTAGGCCAGCCCTCTAGCTGCTATTACCAAGATGCAGAGGTAGTACTGGAAGAGGAATAAAGAAAAAATTATAATTTATAAAGAAGTGCCTGGCACATTACAGACACTTTGTAAGTTACTGCTGAGGAATGTCAACACCCAACAGTATTACAACACAGAATGTGGTAACACTTTAGTAATATCATTCAATCATTTCTTCCAAATACTAAAGAGCTAACCACTAAATACAAGTACAATCTGGTATTACTGATTATTGATTACTGATTATTACTGATAACTCTTTTGGTTTAAGTAAAAAATTTTAACTTCACAGAAGCAAGCAATAGGCATATAGATACAATCTGCCTGATGCCTTTCCCACTCATGTTCTGAAATTACCTTCTAACAATATAAAGTTGCTATGAATTTTCCATTTTCTTAGTTGCAGAGTTTTATTTCCCATTTGTGAATGAACTGGGCTAGTTACAATACCATGCCTTATGTAGGGACTGGAATAAAAATTGACATAATGCTTTAATGTAATCTTGGCACTTCATATCTAGTGTCTTCTTTTATCCTCACAATAACTTTGTGAGGTGGTTACTGTAGGTGTTTTTATTCCCACTTTACACATGAAGAAACTGAGATTCCGGGAGATTAAGTGATCTGCCTATGGTTGCAAAGCTAACAAATGTCATTAAGTAGAATATGAAACCAGGCCTCTCCTGACACCAAGTCCAACACTTTTCCTACTACGCCACACTGCTTGATATTACTACCTACCATTAACAGAATCCACAATTACATTATTTCTCCACAAGGCTCCAAGCCAAGTAAAGGAGAACAGATACTACCTGAATCAATGGATGTTCATTTTAGAAAGTTCATTTTAGAAATATCTCTTGTGCAATGATTTTAGAAAGTCTAGAAATAAACCATTAGAAAGTTGTAGTTCAAGGTGACATGGGTTTGTAAAAGAAACAATGAAAAAAATGCCATTAAAAATCAGACTGAGAATCAGGGATATTTGTGTCAATGTTAAATTAAATCCATTATCCGTAGAACTGGTATCCTGTGTATTAGTGCTGTAAGGAAGGAATAAATAATCCTGTTGGTCTCTTCTAACTTTTATGCCTAAGGTATCTTCTGAAGAAAATAAAAACCTAGAACAAAGAATGACAACAATTATCACTTACAATTTTGCATCATTTTAGTATTTTCTCTGCTATACAGTTTTGACATTGGATGAGAGGATTGCTGGTATACATGGTAAAGACAAACATGAAAGGGATTTTTTACTATTATTTCTTTAAGATGTGGCATACTTACAGTCAGTGAAAAACACATGTGCAGCCCTATACTTGGCAGTTGGTGGGTCCTTAAAGTCACTGATGAGTGAATGGACAGACTATGGGCAGGGAAGAGAAAGGTAATGAAAAATAAATTCTGAAGGTAAATAAAATATGTAACCGTCACTATGTAAAATAATAACAGGTCAGTGAATTTTCACAAATAAAGAATATTTAGTACAAAATTTTATATAACTAATCTATGTTAAATTTAGTTCTAAGACAGGGGTGGGAAACCTGCAGTCTCAAGGCCACATGGCCCTCTAGGTCCTCAAGTGTGGCCCTCTGACTGAATCCAAAATTCACAAAACAAATTGCCTTAATAAAAGAATTTGTTCAGTAAAACCTGGACTGGGTCAAAAGGCCACACTCAAAGATATCAAGGGCCACATGTGGCCTCAAGGCTGCAGGTTCCCCATCCCTGTATGATTCTCAAGAAATTTATCAAAAGCACAAAGAAGGCAAAGGCTTTCATTCTATTCTAGAACAATGAGGTCAAGAGTAAAGTCTTCCAATTCTCAAGAGCTGGTTCAGTTCAGAACATAAGAAATGTAAGCTGTGGTATTGTCTAGTAGTGGAATATTCCAGCTAAGGTGGCTTTTACTGCTAATACAACCCAGACAGCTTATACAGAAACTGAAGGAATTTCACCAACATTTAAAAAATACATAGCCTCTCTGAAAAAAAAAAAATTAAACAAATAAACTAGAACTGTGACAGCCCACCTATGGCTTTTTTAAACAGCTGCTAAATCTCATTAAGCTTACTTAAAACATATTACCACCACCCCCACCACCCCTCTTCTTACTCCTACTGATTTGTGGATTGCAAGCTGAATAAATGCAGTATGTTAAGTAGATGCTTAACCTAGAAATGCCAAGTAACTTATGCTGTACAGATATGAGACTTCGATTCAAACTTTTTTTGGGAAAGATTTACCTTCTCAGAGGGAGTGATGAGATACACAGCTTCCAGACTGGGCAGTGGCTCTCGACGCTTGTTGATATCTTCAACAACTAAATGATAAAATATAATTATCCCACACAGGAAATTGATATGACATAGCTTCATCATAGAACTGAAAACATTCTAATAGACTTACTTAACCCCAGTTACCTACCCTTTCCTCCCCTCTAAAAAAAAAAGCTATACTACCCTCTGATAATGTGTGTTTTTTCAAGCTTTATGCCTAAAGAGTCCAATAGATGTGAAGTAAAGGAGCTGTTTTCAATTTCTATCTCGCCTTCACACCTAGTACAACATCTTGCATACAGTCTGTATTTAATAGTTATTTACTGAATTAAATTGTCTCATCTGAATAATTCCTCGTGGAATTTAAGTTCATTTACAGAGGCCCTGTCCTGGATAACACCATTTACTTACTACCATCAAAGGTAATGATCTCAATCCAGAGAATATTATTATCTCTCTATTTCTCTTCCCCATAAAAATAATCCCAATTCTTCTTTAACATTTCCTTGTATAGTTTATTTCTTAACCATTATTTAATAATCTCATTGATCCCCTTTGGAAACTCTATAAGTAATAATCATATTCCAATCAGATTTAACATCACAATATTCCTCTAAGAAGCTCAAAGACTATCCCACCTCATTTTGTTAAAGCTTAAAGTAGGTGCTTTTAGAAGATCCAGCTGTCTCCTTTACCTAAAAGGAAGAGTTTTCTAAAAGCCATCACCATAATATAATGAGAGAGTTTAAGGTCCCATTGTATAGAAAGCAATAGAATTACAACATCAGCGCCATTCTTCACAGTCATATGATTGAAAATTACAGGCTAAATATCATTTTGGGGGCATCTCTCAATTTAAATTTATCCAAGTTTCTTATCCTGAAAAATTTCTAAATTTTCATTTATAATGTTATATATATAATAATACACTATTATATTTTACATATAAAATATTATTATTAAATTATATTAAATAACTGGGTATAAATAAATATTTAGAATTTATGTTATAAATTTAATTAATTTAACTAAATAATAATTTGTTATAAATTCTAAACATTTATTTATACCAAAAACAGTCAACCTGTTGTCTCTGGGCAGAAAAAAAAATAGTAGTTGCTATATTACACCAGTGATTCCATTAGACCTTTTTTAGTGGAGAGGAAAAGTACAGGTTAACTTCTTTTGGGGAAATGATCATTTCAAAATTAATTGCTTTTCAGCACAGTTTCATAAACTATTATACCATACTGCTATGAAGACCTTTACAATTAGAAAGAGACCTATAAATATTACAAATCTGACGTGTATATACTCACTTGTTATCCCTTCAGTCATAATGTCTGTCATCTTACAACAGGATGAGAGCATCCTCATGCTGAGTTGATCAACCACCAACACCTAGGAGAAAATATAAATCTTAGGACTGACTGGTCAAGGAACTTCATGGAAAATGCTATATGATATCATAACTTAGTGAATGTCATTGAAGTCAAAATGGGGCTTCAGAAATACTCACCGACTGCAAGTCAATGAGGTGAATGTTGAGCAAACAAAGTACAGAACGGTTGGTAGTTTTCTCAGAGAGAAGTATTAATCCATAAGTTTCAAGTCCCAAGATATAGAAGAGTTATACAAATTCTAACTGAACTCAACAAAAATCTTACTTTGAGGCATCATTATGGTGTAGAGCAATGTTGTCAAAATCAGTGAGAAATGGGGGGCACTAATCAATACACAGGTATTCCCTGCAAGTTGTATACTGATTTAGTTTTAAGATGAAATGTTATCTATGTTTTATTGTATTGTTATTCATTTTTATTTTTTATTTATTCTGGCAATAAATTCCATGACCAGCAGCATGGTTGGTCATTAAGTAATAAACCCTTAAGCCATAATAACCCATAAACAAATGAAAAATACAGTCTTTAAGCCTTTGTGTTCTCTTCAATAGCAGAAGAATAGTGTGAAAATGAGCAGAAAGTCCTAAGGACAAGACTATTTTTAGATTGGCTACAGTCAATTTAACTGCTGGCACACTAAATATGCGATGTTTGTCCAATATTCATTTGTCCAATTAGTTGATATACTATTAGTTGAAATGACAAAAGGAATAATAGATACAGAGAAACTCGATAAACTTGGCATAAGATCTATGTAAAGTGGTGCATAGCAAAAAGAATAAAACTAGGAAAACAATTTATACAATGACTACAACATAAAGGAAAATTACTTTGAAAAACATAAGACCACTGATCAATGCAAAGACCCAATCACTACTCCATAAAAGCATGTTTCTGACCTCTTGACAGAGGGGCAATGGACTAGAGATACAGAATGAGATACACATTTTGAGAGGGCCGTTGTATGAATTTGTCTTGTTTGACGACACTTGTTTTTTGCAAGGCATAGCTTTTAGCTGGAAAGCAGGGGGAAGCTGTAGGCAGTGTTGTGCTATTAAATGTCTAACAACTAGTTCTCAAAAAAAAAAAAGTATGCATCTATCTATCTACACATAGATATGGACATAAATTCATTATAAATTTTACCAATATAAAGGATGTGTAGCACACAATTTATAAATATTAATAAAACATGTCATATTTTATTATTTTGTTACATTTTATATTTTTATTTTATACTGTATTTTATAATATATACATATAAATATATAACTAAAATAAATATTCTTTATTATAAATTTCATATAGTCAACAGAATGCTTTTGTTGGTCTTTTTCCCCATACTCTTGTACTCATAGCCAACCTATAGGTGCAATTCAGACATGATTTGACAAGTGAAGTTGCATTCCAATCTTCTTACTCTTTTCCCAATAAATTTATTGTCATTAAATCTGACATATGGTCTAGTCTTAAACTATTTCTAGATGTCATACAAATTATACTAATTAAACTGAAAACTCAGTTTTAGCACTAGTGCTTTTAGCATTTTGTATAGCTTGTAAGGGATTGGAACAATGTTTGATTCCACATTAACTATAAAATCCCATAAATCATTCCAATCAATTTCATGTTTTGAAATTTCACTTAAATTCTACAATTTTTTCTTATCAACTATCCATGATTAAGTTATTTTTCACAAGGTGATTTAGACAGTTCTAATAAAATAATCTTAAATGCTTCCATAGTTGTTTCTGTTTGATAAAAGATCTAAGTTAGGTCAAAATGTATTTTCTAGTAACATAATCCTAAGAAGAGCATTCAATTTATTATTTTTATTAAATGGAATCTCCAAGCTTATCTGACTTAATCAAATATTCAACTTGAGATTAATGTTTTCTAGTATCAATCTTAACATTTTTTCAGAGATTTGATTTTAATTTTCATGCTTTCTAAATGTTAGTTGATTTTTTACAGAAATGCAGTTGAAAACAATGAAAATTCTTCAACAATATCAATCATTGAAAAAGGTCTTACAAGAAAATATAGTAAATTCTCAAGTTTTGTGGAGGTAGTGTTCGTAGAAAATGGTGCTAAAGTCAAAAACATAGCTGTTGATACACTGAACCTATGGGAAATAGTGGGTGAGGTCCCCACAATCACCATAAACTAAAATCTTTCACTTGAGATTACTGAAAATCTACTTTTCTACATAAAAGTCTTTATAACAAAATATTAATTCTGATAATATGCACTTTCCCTAACATAGTAACCATGAAATAACCCATAAAATGCACTACACAAAATAAAACTGGTAACATGCAAAACATTTTTTCTCACTAATAATTCTCTAGAGTTCTGTAACCTTTTGTACTATCATCTTATAAAAAATATTTCAGACATTGCTACACAGCTGTAAACCTCTCTACTTTGGCCTCCATCTGAACATCAAGGAAGAGGTTTCTGGGACTTTAGTCACTGCTATTGGAAGATATCAAGACTGGTGAGGTTTTGACATCACCTCCAACACTCCAAATGCACATGAAGTACTCATACAACAGTAGGATGAACAAGACCAGTAAAGCTCTTAATAAGGTACCAGATGCTCTACAAATTTGCATGCATAATGCCATTCTCATTTTTTTCTCTACTGTGCATAGCCATGAATGTGCACAACTGTCAATGCAAAAGTGAAAATGGGGTTATTAATAAAATTATGCAAGTGCTTGAAGTTGTACAAATTAAACACACAAACACTGAGGACTGACTGCAATCTCTTTGCCAAACCAGAATAAGGAAAAAAAGATAAAAAATACATATATAATGTACGGTGTGAGTGCCATACAGCAACAGCAGCTCATAAGCTACATGTTATACATCTAAGTCCCAATATTGGACAAATTTTAACAATTTTAACTTCAAATTCTTTAGCTACAGCTTCTAATATGGTTTGATTTTTTTTAGATTGGTAATAAGAAGAATTTTGTTCAAATATGTTTTAAAAATAAATTTATTCTGTTACAGAAATTGACTCACAACTGATAATTGCCATCAATGATTTTTAAAGGGCCAAATTATTTTAGGAAAAATTTCTAACAACTCTGAAGCTGCTTTGGACATTCTCCTCAGCATTTTATTAGCACTAGCAGAACAAAATGCAATTAAATTCACTTTCAAATATTCATTACTAAAGTCATAATTTAAAATGGACAAATGTACTGAAAATATACTCTGCTGCAGTTGTCACCAATACTTTTAAAGCAATAAATAACACTACTAGTGCAGAAGCTGATAGAACTGTGTTCTGGCTGTGTTTAACAACTGGTTCACAAAATTTCTGAAACAATTATTTCTTGCCAACTAATATGAGCTGGCTCCAGGACACCACTGATTGTAGGGGAAAGTAGGTCATATAATGCAAGAAAGGAAAAAGTATCAATTAAAGATTTAAAAAACACAAAAGAACAGAAGAAAATTTAGAAAAGTCAGATCACAGCAAGTTTTTAAAAAATATATGTAATATAAATTTGTAAATAAGCTGTACATAATTTAAGTTCACAGTGTCATATACAACCCTCTTTTTTTCTATTTTTCTTTTTATTATTTTTAGTTTTCAACACTACAAGATTTTGAGTTCCAAATTTTCTCCCCATCTCTCCCCTCCCCCCATCCCAAGACAGCATGCATTCTGATTACTCTTCCCCCCAATCTGCCCTCCTTTCTATTGTATCCCTCCCTTCTCTTATCCCCATCCTCTCTATTTTTTTGTAGGGTAAGATAGATTTCTATACCCCATTGCCTGAAATATATTATTTACCAGTTGCATGTAAAAGCAATTTTTAACATTCATTTTTAAAAGTTTGAGTTCCAACTTCTCTCCCTTCCTTCCTCCCCACCCATCCCCATTGAGAAGGCAAACAATTCGATACAGATTATACATGTGTAGTTATGCAAAACACTTCCACAGCAGTCATGTTACGAAAGACCAACTATATCTCCCTCCACAGTATTCTGCCCCCCATTAATTCTATTCTCTCTTTTGACCCTGTCCCTCCTCAAAAGTGTTTACTTCTAATTACCCCCTCCTCCCATTTGCCCTCCTTTCTGTTATCCCATACTCCCTACTTATCCCCCTTCCATCCAACTTTCCTGTAGTGTAAGATAGATTTTCATACCAAATTGAGTGTACATGTTACTCCCTCCTTAAACCAAATGCAATGAAAGTAAGGTTCACTCACCTCCCCTCTCTTCCCCTTCATTTGAAAAGCTTTTTCTTGCCTCTTTTATGTGAGAGATAATTTGCCCCATTCTATTTCTTCCTTTCTCCTACCAATATATTCCTCTCTCACCTCTTGATTTTATTTTTTAGATATCATCCCTTCCTCTTCAACTCACCCTGTGTCTTCTGTCTATATATATATATAAAATCCTCGACCTATCCTAATACTGAGAAAAGTCTCAAGAGTTACAGATATTATCCTTCCATGGAAGAATGTAAACAGTTCAACTTTAAGTCCCTTATGATTTCTTTCCTGTTTACCTTTTCATATTTCTCTTGATTCTTGTATTTAAAAGTCAAATTTTCTATCCAGCTCTGGTCTTTTCATCAAGAATGCTTGAAAGTCCTCTATTTCACTGAATGACCATTTTTCCCCTGAAGTATTATGCTTAGTTTTGCTGAGCAGGTGATTCTTGGCTTTAATCTGAGCTCCTTAGACCTTTGGAATCTCATATTCCAACCCCTTCAATCTCTTAATGTAGAAGCTGCTAGATCTTGTATTATCCTGATTGTGTTTTCACAATACTCGAAATGTTTCTTTCTGGTTGCTTGCAATATTTTTCCCTTGATCTTGGAGCTCTGGAACTTGGCTGCAACATTCCTAGGAGTTTTCCTTTTAGGATCCCTTTCAGGAGGTGATCAGTGGATTTTTTCAAAATCTATTTTACCCTCTGATTCTAGAATATCAGGACCATTTTCCTTGATATTTTCTTGATGTCAGCTGAAAGAACCAGAGGCCATAACACACAAAGGCTCAAGTTTTAGGCACAAGCACTGTGGGACAGAGTCCCCTGTGCCCCAGAAGTAGTGATCTACTTTAAAAAGGAAAAGAATGATCATCATGAGTAAGAAGCAAAGAAGAAAAAAAAAGACCACAGAATCTTTCTATGGGCACAAGGACCAAAACACGAATACCAAAGAGGTCAGCATTGAGACTGTACTCTCATCTGAAACTTCAGAAGGGAATATGAACTGGCCTGAAGCACAAAGAGCCTTCTTGGAAGAGCTCAAGAAGGATTTTAAAAGCCAAATTAGAGAAATAGAAGAAAAACTGACCAATGATTTTAAAAATATGAAAAAAGAAATCACAGAAGAATTAAAAAAGGACAACTGGACAAATGGAAAAGGAAGTACAAAACCTAACCAAAGAAAATGACTCCTTAAAAGGAACAACTGGACAGATGGAAAAGGGAATGCAAAAGTTAACAATCTGATAAAAATCAGAATTGGGCAAATAGAAGCTAATGACTCTATGAGACATCAAGAATCTGTCAAACAGAATCTAAAGAATGAAAAGACAGAAGAAAATGTAAAATATCTAATTGGAAGAACAACTGACCTGGAAAACAGATCTAGGAGAGAAAATCTAAGGATTATTGGTCTACAAGAAAGCCATGATAAAAAAAAAGAGCCTGGACAATATCTTCCAAGAAATCATCAAGAAAAATTGCCCAGAAGTCCTAGATCCAAAGGGCAAAATAGTCAACAAAAGAATCCACTGTTCACCTCCTAAAAGGGATCCCAAACTAAAAACACTAAGGAATATTGTTGTCAAATTCCAGAACTATCAAGTGAAGGAGAAAATACTGTAGGCAGCCAGAAAGAAACAATTCAAATATCGAGGAGCTACATACAGTCAGGATCACACAGGACCTTGCAGCTTCTACATTAAAAGATCGAAGGTAAAGAAGCTGGGACTACAACGAAGGATCAATTACTCAGAAGAGTTGAGCATAATATTTCAGGCAAGGAGATGGACATTCAATGAAATAAGGGATTTCCAGATCTTCCTGATGAAAGGGCCAGAGCTCAATAGAAAATTTGATCTTCAAATGCAGGTCTCAAGAGAGGCAAAAAAAGGTAAAAGGGAAAAAAAAACAAACAAAAAACTTGTTATTCAATGTGGGCAAACTGCTTATATCCCCATAAGGGAACATGATACTCGTTAATCTTGAAAATTGTATACTTATTATGATATATAAAAAGGACATATATAAATAGAGGGAGTGGTATAAAGTAAATGATGTCATGATAAAAAATGTGATTTAAGAGTGCGAAGGGATTGTAATGGAAGATGTGAAATGGAGGAGTCAGAAAAAAGTAAATTACATCACAGGAAGAGGCACAAAAATATATTACAGTAGAGGGAAAGAGGGGAGGAAGATGAGCATTGTTTGAGAGTTACACTCATCTGATTAGGTTCAAGGAGGGAACAACAAACTCAGTTAAGTATAGAAATACAACTAGCTCTATAGGCAGTAGCAGGGGAAGGGGGAAAGAAAAGGGAAGGGAGGCTAAAAGGGAGGGAAGAAGTAGCCAGGGAAAAGGGGATTAAAAGGGAGGGGGGTTGAAAGAAGGGAGGGAAGACTGAGGAAGGTGGTGGACAAAAATTAAAACTATTGTGGAGGAGAAGGGAGAACTAAAAGCATAAACGGGAGGAGGAGAAATTCACAGATAGTAATCATAACTGTGAATGAGAATGGGATGAACTCTCCAATAAAATGGAGACATAGAATGGATTAAAAACCATAACCCAATAATATGTTGTTTACAAGAAACACATCTGAAACAGGGGCATACACACAGGGTAAAGGTAAAAGGTTGGAGCAGAATATATTGCGCTTCAGTTGATGTAAAAAAAGCAAGGGTCGCAATCCTAATCTCAGACAAAACAAAAGCAGAAATACATCTAATCAAAAGATAAGGAAAGAAACTATATCCTGCTATAAGGCACCACAGACAACGAAGCAATTTCATTACTAAACATATATGCTCCAAGCAGTATAGCATCCAAATACTTAGAGAAGAAGTTAAGGGAGTTACAGGAAGAAATAGGCAGCAAAACTATACTAGTGGGGGACCTCAACCTTCCCCTCTCTGAACTTGATAAATCTAGCCTCAGAATAAACAAGAAAGAAGTGAAGGAGGTGAATAAAACTCTGGATAAGTTAGATATGTTAGATTCCTGGAGAAAAATGACTTGGGATAGAAAGGAATATACCTTTTTGTCAGCAGTATATGGCACATATACAAAAATTGACCAGGTACTAGGGAATAAAAACCTCACAATCCAGTGCAGAAAGGCAGAGATAGTCAATGCATCCTTCTCAGATCATAATGCAATAAAAATTATATGTAATCAAAGGCCATGGAAATGTAAACCAAAAATTAATCAGAAACTAAACAAATACCCTAAAAATAATTTCTTGAAAGATGATGTCCAGGTTCTTTTTTTGATCACTGCTTTCAGGTAGTCCCATAATTTTTAAATTGTCTCTCCTGGATCTATATTCCAGGTCATTTGTTTTTCCAATGAGATATTTCACATTGTCTACTATTTTTTCATTCCTTTGGTTTTGTTTTATAATTTCTTGATTTTTCATAAAGTCATTAGCTTCCATCTGCTCCATTCTAATCTTTAAGGAATTATTTTCTTCAGTAGCTTTTGGACATTCTTTTCCATCTAGCCAATTTTGCTTTTTAAGGCACTCTTCTCCTCACTGACCTTTTGGATCCCTTTTGCCATCTGGGCTAGTCTATCTTTTAAAGTGTTATATTCTTCAGCATTTTTGGGTCCCCTTTAGCAAGCAGTCAACTCGGTTTTACGATTTTCTTGCATCGCTCTCATTTCTCCTCCCAATTTTTCCCCTTTTTGAGCTTTTCCATGGCCTGAGACTAATTCATATTTTTCTTAGAGGCTTTGGATGAAGTAGCTTTGACTTTGTTGTCTTCTTCTCGTTGTATATTTTGGTCTTCCTTATCACCAAAGTAAGATTCTATAAATATGATTCTTTTTCTGGTTTTTGCATATTTCCCCTGACATTTACTTGACTTTTGAGCTCTTTGTCAAAGTAGTTCTCTTCTTCCAGTAGGGGTGGGAAGGTATACTGTCAGCCACTTGATCCCCCTACACTCTATGGGCCTAGAGTTCCAGAAACAGCTGCTGCTGCTGCTCAGGGTGCTGCTGTGGTTGCTGCAGGCTCCTCTGCCCCCTCTGCCATCCTGAGGCTGGGGCAAGAACACTCTACTCTCTCACATATGTCCCATAGGCTTTTTCCACTGACCTTCCAATTTGTCCTGAGCATTTTGGCGTTGTGAAGTCTGAAAATCACCACGGGTGCCAGAGATTCAGTCCCCCAAGGTCTGCTCAGGTCCTGTTTATGCCAGGATGGCCCACATTGGACTGCACTCTACTCCCAGTGTGACTCAATAGATGCTTCCTGTCAACCTTCCAGACTGTTTTGGGCTGGAGATTTGCTTCATCCTGTGGGTTCTGCAGCTCCAGAATTTGTTGAGAGTAATTTTTTACAGGTATTTGGCTGGGTTTGCAGGGAAGAGCTCTGGCAAGTACATGCTTTTACTCTGCTATCTTGGCTCCACCCTCTTTTTTATGTGAAAATGGTCATGTTGTTCATTAAGTGCATAAAAAAACTTTTAATTTTAAAAGAAAGTCAAGACAACACAAAAAAAGGCAAATAATGGAGTTGGTAGTCATGAACACAATAGTAACAAGAAATATTATTTTAGTGGGTCACTTTGTTACCTGATTTGCCCTGCTTAAGATGGGTAAAAGCAAAAAAAAAAAAAAAAAAGACCATAGGGAAATCATACATTTATGTACCAATACCTGTTGCAGAGGTGAAATAATAATAATGCAATTCTACAAAGATCCTTCAAACTCAGTCAACATACTTTGCTACTTGGTGACTTGAACACCAAGGTGAGCACAAATGAGTACAGCAAAAAGTATACTGGGGCTTGGGATTAAGTAATCTTGAAAGAAACCAATGGCTTAGACACTATTCAGAAACTTCATGAACATATATCATGAATATTTTCTTTAAGACAAAAAGTCTGAAGGCTTTTGACATATCAAGCACTGAATGCCATCACAAAAATGAAATGAACTATTTCTTATCAAGAAAACAAATTTTACTAACATGAATATTTTCAGAATCAGCTTTCAAAATCTGCAGTCAAACAAGAGCAACGTTCAAAATCAATGCCAAATTAGAAGACAGGATAAAAATAACAACACAATACAACATCTTCAACCTGACCTAAACAAGCTGTTAAATCTAAAAAATGAGAAACAGTCAAAGGTAAAGACACTGACTTTGATTACCATTTATCAGAGATGTTTAAATAATGCAATCACCACAATGAAGAGATAAAGAGCCTGGAAAGTGCCTCAGCCAGCAAACACCGACCTCATAGATAAATGGGAACCAGAGACAACATTGTCTTAAATACAGTCCAATTTGCAAAACATTATGGAAAAAGCTGACAAAAGATTATGAGCCATACTGCCTCACAAAACAGTGAAAAGTAGTGGAGGGAAAAGCAAACCTCAAAAAATCTTAGTGTTTCAAATCTAGATAATCTAAAAAAATATTTGCAGATGAAGCTAGAAAGAGGACAAGAAATGGAACAGATTTGTCTGTGTTATTATAGAAATTTATGTTCATCATCAATAACAATGAAACAACCACATCTGAATTCTCCTGTCTCAGTACTCAATGAACTAGAAAGTGAAAAATGGCACATCAAGAAGATGAAGCTACTACCTCCTGCAGATAGGTGATGGAATCAGGGTGCAGAATGAGACATAGTTTTTTGAAATGGTCAATGTGCAAATTTGTTTCCCTTAGTAGGTGGGAGATGAGAAGAGAAAATAGTTTTTTAATTGAAAAAGTTAATTAGCCTCGTATCAGGCTAACAGTATCAAAATTTTATATGAATAAAGATTAATTTTCAAGAAGACATCTCCAAAAAGAGGAAGGTACCAAAAAGTGAGACCAAAAAGACATCGACAACCACCAGTTCACCTGCTTGCTTTCTCAAGAGAGAAACCTGCCTACATTCTTATGAGAATGCTAGCTGAGGATGACGGCACAAACCTATAATTCCTGCTGCCAGGGAGGCTGAGTTTGGAGGATCACTTGAGTCCAAGGGTTCTTATCTGCAGGGGACCATGCCAATTAGGTGTCTACACTAAGTTTAGCATAAACATGGTGAGTCCCTGGAAATTGGGTATGGATGAATAAGGGAGCACGGCTTGAATAGAGAACATGTCAGCCTGCCCAAGTTGGAGACAGAGCAGGTCAAAACTCCCCATTAAGCATTGGGATGAATCAAGACTGGTGAGATAGGGAGTCTCAGTCTTAAAAGAGAAACTGACAGAGGTAGAATGTTTTCTATTCATATTAAGGGTATCCTTCATGAAAATGTGAGACAGTAATAGGCAGTATTTCACAGGTGATTTTCTATAGCAAACCATATCTTCATAGTCATGTGACTGACTGAAATCTGAAGAGAACATAAGATTATGTTGTTTAATGTTTCTTGATAACAAAAATTTAATGACTTAGTACAGCAAAATAAAGCTTTAAAGGTTCTTCTCCAACAAAGTATCTCCCATGCATGTGATAAGATCATATAAAATTGCTTGGTAGATATGACCACCAAAGATTGCTTTGTTTACTAATCTTATAACATTAATATCAGGTGAAGAATAAAGCAAGAAGACATATGCTTGCCAAAGATGTTCCCTTCTATCATGGATCGCATCCTGTACAAAGTACAAAGAGAAAAGAAAATTGTCCAACAATGGTAAGATCGTCCAGGTGCTTGTCTTAAAAAAGCACTGAACAGAATTTAATCACCAACCTTCAGAATACTAGGAAATCTTGTCCCTAAGATCCATAGTCACTCAAAAGAAATCTGCCTGATATTCATACAGGGAAAGCCAAATGGAGGAAGCATAAAGTTGCCAGAAAATGACACACTATTAGATGGGCAGTCCATGGAGTTATTCTCAGTAAACATATCTTAAAAAGTAACTGCAAATGGATAATGAATTAGACAAAGAATTGAATAGGAAGAGGTGAAATAATGATTTGGAAGTGGAGCAGCTGGCATCAAATCCCAACTCTGCTTCTTACTGTGTGACCTTGAGTAAATCATCTCTTTGGGCCTGTTTCCTTGCCTATAAAATGAAGGTCTTAGACTGGCTTAGAGATTGTCAAGACTCCCAAGTGTGGTCCAAGCCAGATTAAAATTTAATTGGGAAATGTTTAACAAAATAAATAAATTTAACAAAATAATAATAAAAATTAATAATAATTTAACAAAAAATATAACACCATAAAGTTAATTTGTGTTTTGAAGACAATATACAGGAATTTAAGTCAACATAGAGGAATTCTTTTTTATTTGAATTTGACACCACTATGCTAGATACTCTCAAATGTCCCTTATAATTCTAAATCAACTATCCTATGAAGAAAGCTAGATGATTTCTGAAGGTGGAACAAGAATAAGTAAAAACTCTAACCTACGAGTCCTCTACACATCTAAAAAATATACTAGACCAAGACTTAATTGGGAAATCCAAGAAAAAATCACAGTAACTGATTTTTTCCAACCCAGGTCGGCATAGGGAAACAGGTAGAGAAGTCTGCAGATGCTGAGGACAGGATGTAGAAAGGAATGGCTGTGCTGAACATCCTGGCACAAAAAAAGGCCATGTACCCTGACAAAAAGTGTTCCCAAATCTAGCACAGATGAGCCTGACATGCAAGGTGACAACCGGCACTCTGTTTCTCACCAGTCAGTTCTGGGTCAGACCCAGATCCAGGATAGGAGGAGGAAGGGACATATATCTAGTGGTGACATTCCAGAGTTAGGAATGTCAACTGCTTGGCTTTCACTCCAGGAGTGGAGTCATCTTTTGGTCCAGTCTATCCCAGACCAAAAAAGAGCCAGTAGCTCTATCACTCTGAACCAGCAGAGGTTTCCAGCTAGTTGATAGTGGCTGAGTTAGTCAAAAGTCTACTGGAACTTCAAATAGAACAAGTTCATATGTGTGTTGCTCAGACCCAAACCCAGGTAAGAAACCTGTGGAATTAAGACCAGGAGTCCAGTGATCAGCTTTTGCCCTAGATCAGATTGCACTAAAAGCTTGCAACCTAAACTGTCCCTGAGAAACTAGAATAATACAACACTCAGTACCCTTACCTAAACAACAGACTCACTTAAAATTAGAATGGACCAAATAGAATATAACAATTCCATAAAACAAGAAATAATAAAACAAAGTAAAAAAAAAAACCCTGAAGAAAATTTTAAAAAATGTAAGATATCCATAGCAAAAATAATGAACCTGGAAAACAGACTGATAAGAAATTATCAAATAATCACTGTACTATCTTAAAGCCATGACCAAAAAAAGAGCCTATGAATCAAATTTCAAGAAATCATAAAAAAAAGCACTTGTCCAGCGCTTTTAGAAGCAGAGGACAAAGTGGAAATAGAAAGAAATCTACCAGTCACCTCCTGGGGTAAAAAAATTAAAACTCCCAAGAATATTAGAGCCAAAATCCAGGTCAAGGCAAAAAAATACTGCAAATGATTAGACAGAAAGAATTCAAATGATGAGGAGCCACAGTTAGGATTATACATAATTTTCCTCCTACACCTATGAAGGAATGGAAAGCTTAGATTACTATATTGCAGAAGGCAAAGTACCCAGGTTTAAAAACAAAAATAACTTTCCCAACAAAACCAAGTATAATCCTAGAGAGAAAAAAAAGATCTTTAATGAAATAGAGGACTTCCAAGTATGCCTGATGAAAAGACTACAGTTGCACAGAAGCTTTGAAATACAAACACAGGAGTCAAGAAACATAAAAAGGTAAAAAAAAAAGTGAGGAATCATAAGGAACTAAAGAAGGATACACTACTTACATTGTAATATGGGGAGATAATACGTGTGTCCTCTCACAACCCTATCATCATCAGGAGTTATAGAGGGAATTTAGACAGAGAGACTGGGAGTGGTTGTGTTACACCTGTGAAGATCTTTAAAAAAGGGAAGAGGAGACGAAGAAGAATACAATAAAAGGAGAAAGGGAAAGGAAGGAGGATGGGAAAAATTATCTGACATCACTGGGGATGCTCAGCAGGGTCTGAGTAGGCCTCAGAGGTGGAATCTCCAGCAGCAGTGGAGGTTCTCAGATCCCTCAACCCACAGGTGCCAAAGGCAGCTTTCAAAGGTCAAGAACGGGACTTTTTCATATCTGTGACAAGGGAGCAGGGTCTTCCTCTAGCCCCAGCCCCAGGCAGCGGGGTGTCACTGCAGGCATTGTTCCATTGTTGGAGTGTTCAGCTTACAGCCACTGGGTGGACTGAGCAGCTAATCTGAATCTCAGCCGAGAGCCAGGCCAGGGAATAAACTCCTCTCCCTTGATTGTGCCACCTTGGAGGAACTGAGAATTTACAGGTCCCCAGAATACACCCTACTCTTGACAAAGGACCCCAAAATCAAGTAACTGGTTGGGAAAATGCCCAAAAAAGGGAAAAAAATAAGACTATAGAAGGTTACTTTCTCGGTGCATAGGTATTCTCTTCTATCCTTTTGGATGGGCAAGAACAATGTTTACCATCAGGGGAAGACATAAAAGACATGTCTCCAAAACCTCCAAAATAAATATGTAATGGTCCCAGGCCATGGAAGAGCTCAAAAAGGACGTTGAAAATCAAGTAAGAGAGGTGGAGGAAAAACCAGGAAGAGAAATGAGAGAGATGCAAGAAAATCATGAAAAACGAGTCAACAGCTTGCTGAAGGAGACCCAAAAAATGCTGAAGAAAACAACACATTTAAAAATAGGCTAACTCAATTGGCAAAAGAGGTCCAAAAAGCCAATGAGGAGAAGAATGCTTTAAAAAGCAGAATTAGCCAAATGGAAGAGGAGGTTCAAAAGCTCACTGAAGAAAATAGCTCTTTAAAAATTAGAATGGAACAGATGGAAGCTAATGACTTTATGAGAAATTAAGAAATTACCAAACAAAACCAAAAGAATGAAAAAAATGGAAGATAATGTGAAATATCTCATTGGAAAAACAACTGACCTGGAAAACAGATCCAGGAGAGACAATTTAAAAATCATGGGACTACCTGAAAGCCATGATCAAAACAAGATCCTAGACATCATCTTTCATGAAATTATCAAGGAAAACTGCTCTGACATTTTAGAATCAGAGGGCAAAATAAATATGGAAAGAATCCACCAACCACCTCCTGAAAGAGATCCAAAAAGAGAAACTCCTAGGAATATTGTGGCCAAATTCCAGAGTTCCCAGATCAAGGAGGAAATATTGCAAGCAGCTAGAAAGAAACAATTTGAGTGTTGTGGAAACACAATCAGGATAACTCAAGATCTAGCAGCTTCTACATTAAGGGATTGAAGGGCTTGGAATACGATATTCCAGAAGTCAAAGGAACTAGGATTAAAACCAAGAATCACCTACCCAGCAAAACTGAGTATAATACTTCAGGGCAAAAAATGGTCATTCAATGAAATAGAGGACTTTCAAGCATTCTTGATGAAAAGACCAGAGCTGAAAAGAAAATTTGACTTTCAAACACAAGAATCAAGAGAAGCATGAAAAGGTAAACAGGAAAGAGAAATTACAAGGGACTTACTAAAGTTAAACTGTTTACATTCCTACATGGAAAGATAATATTTGTAACTCTTGAAACTTTTCTCAGTATCTGGGTAGTTGGAGGGATTATACACACACACACACACACACACACACACACACACGGAGATAGACAGACAGAGAGCACAGGATGAATTGAATAGGAAGGGATCATATCTAAAAAAATAAAATTAAGGGGTGAGAGAGGAATATATTGGAGAGGAGAAAGGGAGAAATGGAATGGGGCAAATTATCTCTCATAGAAGAGGCAAGAAAAAACTTTTCTAATGGAGGGTAAAAGGGGGGAAGTTGAGAGGGGAAAAGTGAAGCTTACTCTCATCACATTTGGCTCAAGAAAGGAATAACATGCACACTCAATTTGGTATGAAAATCTATCTTACACTACAGGAAAGTAGAGGAGAAGGGGATAAGCGGGGGGGAGGGAATGATAGAAGGGAGGGCAAATGGGAAGAGGGAGCAATTAGAAGTAAATACTCTCAGGGAGGGACAAGGTCAAAAAAGAGAATAGAATAAATGGGGGGCCAGACAGGATGGAGGGAAATGTAGTTAGTCTTACACAACATGACTATTATGGAAGTCATTTGCAAAACTACACATGTATAGCCTATATTGAACTGATTGCCTTCTCAGCGGGGATGGGTGGGGAGGGAGGAAGGAAGAGAAGTTGGAACTTAAAGTTTTAGGAACAAATGTTAAGAACTGTTTTTACATACAACTGGAAAATAATAAATACAGGTAATGGGGTATAGAAATTTATCTTGCCCTACAGGACAAGAGAGAAGATGGGGATAAGGCAAGGGAGGGATGTTAATAGGGAGGGCACACTGGTGGAAGGGGCAATCAGAATGCAAGGTGTTTTGGGGTGGGGGAGGGGAAAGTAGGGGAGAAAATTTGGAACTCAAAATTTTGTGGAAATGAATGTTGAAAACTTAAAATAAATAAATAAGTTTTTAAAAAAAGAAATTATGAAGGAGATAATTTCAGAAAAACCTAGGAAGACTTGTATGAACTGATGCAGTGTAAAACCAAAAAGAATAAATCATAAATAAAAATTATATTCTAATGACAGACAACTCTGAGGGACTTAAGAACTCTAATCAACTAAATGACCATCTAAAATTCTAGAGGACTCATGATGAAGCAAGAGACCTACACCTCTTAAAAGAGAGGAGATGGATTCAGAGTAAAGACACTGCCAATGACAAAAAAACTGTTTTATTTAATTATATATATATATTTTAAATAGGTATTTGGTGTTTTTTTTCTTTCTCAATTGAGAAGGCAGGAGGGGGAAGGGAAAGGAGAAAAGGTAGATTTTCATTGATTAAAAAAATAATTTTAGTGAAAAGAAGCTGGCTGAATTGCAACTAAGAAATTGTAAAGTACTGTCAACTATTCCTACCAATTCCAATGCACAAATTCATCTTTTCTAATACTATTCTTTCTTTTTAAAAAAAATAAGGAAAAAGTAGTGTTTCTCCTTCTTGTCTTCCCCCCCACCACTGGAAAAGAAAAAGAAAAACAAACCCCTGTAACAAATATGTGTAATCAAGTAAAACAAATTCCTGTACTAGCAAAGTTCCAAAAAAATATCTCTCAATCTACACTTTAATTCCATCAAATACCATGTTTCAGCATGAATTCTTTGGAATCCTGATTGGCCACCAGGATTGCTGATTAGAGTTTCTAAGTTCTTCAAAGCTGTGCGACTTTACAATACTGTTTCTAACAATACTCCTTCAATAAAACTGTACTGATATTAATTAAAGGACACCACCACATCCAAAGAATTAAAAGTGTAAGAAAACCAAAGGACAACAGAGAGATGCATAGTGGATATGAGTAAGCTGTTGTGTATTACCAACAATGACTTGTACACAAAAAGTGATATAAAACACATTATCAAGAAAATGTATACATTGAAAAGGAGGTTGGATAGCCATGTAGTTAGGGTGAAAGACAACAGCATGAGTGCTGTACCAATACCCACAAAAATAATGGAAGACCTAAAGGAAGGCCTCCAGAGCACAGGAAGAGTTCCTCTATGGATTACACTAAAGGAAAAAGGAATAGAAAGGGTACAATTATAGCAGTAAAGGAATACCTATATCAATAAGTTCATGGGTACATCAGAATATTAAAGATACAACTAATGTGACTTCTTTAATATGGAAATAAACTTACAGAATAAAAATAACAAATATTATTCTCAGTGCAGATTTCTTAAATATGCACATACTCATTCTTGATATTCCAGCTCAGCATCCAAACTCCCCATAACATACCTCAATCCAAATCAGTAGAAGCTTGACTTTTTATTCCTAGGTTAAAATCAAACCTAAAACCTTTCCTGTCTACACTTATATGCTTAGCTACATTAAGCTGCACTTACTGCTATTCTATTTTACCAGGCAGCATCAAAACGGGGAAACCAGGAGGCCCTTCCCCACTTCTAAAAAACATTTAGGTCCCCAAGAGGAGGGCAGAGAGGGGAATCCTTGATCATTTTCTTTCCCTAGCCAGATTAGACTAGTATACTTACTACCTCAGGAAAAGACAGACTATCAGCATTTTCTGAAATAGGGTCCTGAATATTGCTAGAGCAGCATTTCTCAAAGTATAGGCTGAGATTCCTCAGGATACCTGAGACCCTTTCAGTGTATCCTTGAGGTCAACACTGTTTTCATAAAAATACTAAGATATTTTCATTTCTAATATGTAAAATATTAATATACATATAAATAATGAAGGAAAGCTCTTCTAAGAGTCTTCAACAACTTATAAGAGAATAATGGAATCCTGAGACCAAAAAGTTTGAGAACCACTATATTTGAGTACTGTTATTCCTGGCTTGGAGGAGGATAACTGTAAATGGGAAGGAGAGAAGTGAAAATAACTTACATGGAATTCCCTTGGCTGCCTTAGCCTTTTCTGTGAAGGTAACTGTTTTGCTTAGTTCATTTGATTAAAGAATGGTTCTAAGTGGCTTGATTTCTAGTTGTCTATTCTATGGCCACAAACTATAGGACTAGCATCTCACAAATGCATTGTGGATGGCTCTGGGTAAGCACTTTCTACTGAAAACAACTGACCTTGCAGATCTTGTTACCTTTGTAACTGTAACGGTTAGGACTTAGGGCAGGAATTGCCTCTCAACTACCACCTCTGTATAGATCTAAATCAATGAGTGGCACTTCAACCATGATTATGATATACAGTGAATACTCTCTTTTCTTCCTTAATCAATCATATTTTAAATTAGTTTTTAAAAATTAAACATTTTCTATACTTTATATCACCAGTATTACTTTTAATAGTTTCAACATGTATTAATGTATTGTATCTTATTTTACACATAGTTATAATTAGAAAGGAGTTAGATTAGATGATCCCTGTCATTTCTAACTCTATCTCAATACACAAAAAATATGCCAACAGAATGTCTTGTGGACAGTTCTTGAGCTTTTCATTTACCCTCCTCTAGCTCAGTGTCTGTTACAAAGCAGTTTGCTTCTACTCTTTGAATATAGCTAAATGTTTCTTTCTTCCCAAATTGCCCTATATTAACATTGATGTCAACTTACCCTAAGATTTCCAATTCTATTATTCCACTTACCTTCCATTCTCCCTTCTTCTTCACCTTCCTTATCACATCATGCATAATCTCTTTAAAAGAAAAAAAAAGAAAAAACGACATATTAGTTTAAAAAACACACGCAGTTTTCCCAATGACTACTTCAACACTTAACACATGGACTAAGTTACTTATTTTCTTCAAGGGAGAAATGCATGACTCTACAGTTATGCATTTCAGTCTACTTGAGGACTGGCCCATATTCCACACAGATTAAGGAGCTCTCCTTTTCCCATCAAGTTACAGTAGTAAATGAAAGCCAGTTAAGTAAAATGTTATAAAAAAGGAAAAAAAAATTGGTAGATGAATAAAGGTCTCCTTATTTTTAGATGGGGAAAGGGGTGACTGGTGTGGAAGACCCCCCAAAAAAACTTCAACTGCTACAATGCTTGATATAATATCTGGCTCTGTAATTCTATAACTCTTATTATGTGTACAGGTTATGATTTTGTTAGAACTTTTAACTATAAGTGCTATATTTTTCCACCTTGGGGAAGGTGAATGAATCAATATTTCTTGCTATATAAACACATTTATGCACAGTTATATTACTAAGTAAAGTCTTTATTGCCTTCTTGGGATCTGTGGATTAGGAATTACTCTTCCTCCTCAATGGAATATGAGTTAATATTTCACATATGTAATCCCAAGGAAAAAAATGAAGTATCTCTATGAGGTCTCTGATCCTTCATTTTAGAAGCCATTGTCTTTGCAGATAATTGGCATGTAACCTGTTAAGATTAATTGTCCCTTGTTTTTTGTTCTCACCCCTTAAATCAGTGGAAAGTCTTCCCTTTTTCCCAATGATAACCTCATAAAGTTTCCACCTAGACTCAGTCCCATAAGCATCAGGCAACATAGAACTTTTCATGTCTTCCTTGTTAGCCCATCTTTAGTAAATCAGAGAATATTACAATCTCATACTCTCACCCTCCTCAACCAATTACTGGGCACAATGATCCCAATACTAAATCTGGAATCCAAAGTTGCAAGTAACACTTTGCTGCCCACCAATCACCAACCTAGAATTGCCTAGGGCATGTCAGAGATCAGACTTTTCCCATACAAAAAAGGTAATGCTAAGAAGCCATTTTCAAAGCTGTCATATCAACCCAGCCTGGGGAACAACCGCATTATCACCCCAATCTGGACACAGGTTTGGAGGCTCACTGTATCCCACTCCCATTTCCAGACAGTTGTAAAGAATATTTTTTAGTAATTCTCCTTTGGACATATGAGTTTTTTGTAAGTTTCCTCTTCCTTTCCTCATGTAGGTGCTTGTGTTATTCCACAATCACTCATTTGGTGGGGCATCTGTCACCATCTGAAGGAAGTAAAATGAGTATGAGAAACAGCAAGTCTCCTAATTATTAATTCCTCTAATTCAAGGACACCTAGGTGGCTCAGTGGATAGAGCTCTGTGCTAAGAATCAGGAAGATTCATCTTGAGTTGAAATCCAGCCTTGGACACTTACTAGCTGTGTGACCTTGGGCAAGTCACTTAACCCTGTTTGCCTCAATTCCTCATCTGTAAAATGGGGTGAAAGAAATAGCAAACCGCTCTAGTATCTTGCCAAGAAAATCCCAAATAGGGTCACAAAGAGCTGGATATGACTGAAAGGAATGAACAACAACAATAAATTCAAGACATGCTCATTCTAAGTGCTACAATAAATAATCCTGATTTGGGAGGAGGGCTAATTTTTATTGATACCTTTTTTTTTTACATCACCTTCATTTCCCAATTTATTCCTTTCTCTCCCAGAGAACCATAAAAAACTAAAAAGAGGGGAAAAAACCCACAGTTGTGCAAAACTAAACAAAGGTCTGACATATGCAGTACATCCTCCACTTCTGCAAAGGAGGGAGAGGGGTAGAGGCTGCATCTTCAGATGCTTCATCTTCAGATGCTTCAAAGCCAGGCTTCCTCATTATGACTACACAGTATTCAGCTGCAGTTTTCTTTCTGGTGCTACCCTTCCCATGTATACTGCTACAGTCATTAGACATGTGGTTTTCTTGATTCTGATACTTCATTTTGTGCCCATTCTCAGAGGTAACAGTATAGCCTGAAGTGTGCTGGATTTGGAACTGGACCTAGGTTTCAGTCAAGCTTCTCCATTTACTATGACATTGAGCAAATCACTTGATCTCCATAAGCTTCAGTTTTCTTATCTGTAAAAACAGAGGGCTGAACTAGAAGGCCTCTAAGGGTCCTGTCAGCTATAGATTCATGATCCTATGAAGTCTTCCTATTCTTTGCATTCTCAGTTTTGTTTCTTACAATGCAGTGACTACATTCATGTACCACAATTTGTTTAGCTAGCCCTCCAATCTATGTGCATTTACTTTGTTTTTAGACCTTTACCATTACAAAAAAAAATAGCACTGCTATTAATATTTTAATATATATAGGAACTTTCTATCTTTGGGAAATTTAACTAATGGTGGGCCCTCTAGGTCAAAGGACTCATAGCAAATCTGAAAGACAGATGTAAACATCAGATATTTTAAGTGCTGGAGCAGAGTTTAATGGATATTAGCATGTAATAAGCCCAACTTAAGATGGTCCCTAAGCAGCATCACTATTTTTAACATCCAGTTTAAACACTGGAGTGAATCAAATCATTCTTGAGGCTTAAAAAAACACCTAGCAAATTGGTAAAGATGACAACCAACAGTAAAAATCAATGTTGAGATGCTGTGGAGAAACAGGTATACTTAATGCACCGTTGGTAGTACGGTGAATTGGTCCAACCGTTTTTGAAAGCAATTTGAAATTATGTGATTATAAATCTCAATACCTTTTAACCCAGAGATCCCGTCACTAGACAGATATCACAAGAAAACATAAGATTAAAAAGAATGGCTTAGTTCCCAGGATCATATCTGCAAGTCAGGGTTCCTGATCCAGAGACAATGGCCCTGATGGGGTCAAAGAGAGTAACTGGAATGAGACTGTGGATAGCTTTGATGATATGAACCTCTCAGAATCTCTTCTTCATGGTATATATGCCTATGGTTTTGAGAATGTGCAATTATTCCTTGTATCAAGGGTTATGATGTGATTGCTCAAGCACAGTCTGGGACCGGGAAGACTGCAACCTTTGCCATTTCCATTTTGCAACAGATTGAACTGGGCTCAAAGGCCATACAGGCCTTGGTTTTGACACCCCCTAGAGAGCTAGCTCAACAGATTCAAAAGGTAGTGATGGCACTGGGAGACTACATCAGTGTCTCATGCCATGCCTGCATTGGAGGAACAAATGTTAGGGCTGAGGTTCAGAAGTTGCAGATGGAAGCTCCCTACCTCATTGTTGGCACCCCAGGTCATGTCTTTGACATGCTTAACAGGCAATAGTTATCTCCTAAATACATCAAGATGTTTGTTCTAGATGAAGCAGATGAAATGTTGAGTCGTCGTTTTAAGGACCAGATCTATGACATATTCCAGAAATTTGGTGGCAATACTCAGGTGATACTTCTATCAACCTCCAAGCCCTCAGATGTGCTGGAAGTGACCAAGAAGTTTATGAGGAATCCTATCAGGATTCTAGTCAAGAAGGAGGAGAAGACATTGGAAGAAATTCATTAGTTTTACATAAATGTGGAACAAGCAGTGGATCACATACACCTTGTGTGATCTGTATGAAATGCTGACTATTACCCAAGCTGTTATCTTCATCAATATCCACCAAAAAGGTAGATTGGCTCACTGAGAAAATGCATGCCCGTGACTTTACTGTCTCTGCAATACATGGAGACATGGACCAAAAAGAAGGTGATGTCATCATGAGGGAGTTTCACTCAGGTTCCAGTCAGGTGCTTATTACCACTGACCTACTGGCTAGAGACACTGATGTTCAGCAAGTGTCTTTGGCCATTAACTATGACCTTCCCACCAATCAAGAGAATTATATTCATGGAATTGGCCATGGAAGGCTCTTTGGCTGTAAAAGTTTGGCCATCAACATGGTGACAGAGGAAGACAAGAAGATTCTTCAAGAGGATTCTTCTGTAACACCTCCATTGAGGAGATATTTCTCAATGTGGCTGACCTCATCTGAGGGGCTTCCCTACCTGATTTAAGCCAGGGCTCTGCTCTCTGGGATGGGGAGATGAGAAAGCTGGATGAGAGAGGGGAGCAAGGGATGGACACCTTTGTCATTTTTTCCTTTTTTTTTTTTTGACTTTGAATAAATGTAAATTTTTGAGGCAAAAGGAAAAAAAAAGAATAGTCCCATATCATACTAAACATTCACAGCAGCAGAGAACTGGAAACAAACTAGATGCCTATTGATCAAGGAATAGCAAAACAGGTTGTGGTATATAAATATAATTTGATATTAGTAAATTGTATGAAAAATTAATATGAATAAAGAAATATGGGAAAGCTTCTATGAAGGAAGGAAACTAACATGTATTAAGCACTTACTCTATGCCAGACACAAACACAAACAAACAAAAAGAAATTACTGCCCTCAAAGGACTTCCATTCTAATGGGGACAGGGAGAGGAGGACACAATACATCAAACTGAGAAGTAGAAAACTGGGGGTAAAAAATTAAAATACCCTGAGGTGAGACATGTTTTTGAATTATGGAAGCCAGGAACAGGGTCAGGAGTGGAATGAAAACCATACTGGGCATCTCCACAAAATGGAGGCTAGAAAGAACTCACTAATAGGAGAAGAGGACAAGTTTTACAGAAGGATATTCCAAATTGAGAAGGTCATAGGGGAAGGGGTATGTTCCAGGATGAGGAAACTCTAGGTGCTGAGAAATTATAGTGCCATCACTATGTAAAAACGAAAAATATCAACCATTTTAAAATACTGGAGTGTTAGGGGATCTAAGTACCTGGTTAACATTCATAAGAACATTTCAGACACCCAGCTTCTAGTCCCAGACCTTTCACTAACTCCTTAGGTAGTCTTGGACAAGTCATTTTACCTCAATGCCCCTTAAGTCTCCTCATCTGTAAAACATAGTGACCAAAATATAAAACCTCATCTTGGTTTTGCTAGCTCTAAATCTGGATTTTGATTCCCCTTAATATAAAGGAAAATTACATTCCATGAATACTTTCTTAGGTATAGAGAGAATATCACTGGGAAATTAAACAATAAACTGATACAATTTCTCAAGGATTGACCAATAATGGCAGGATTGATAACAATGGCAATCAATAACCTTCCCCACCAACTCATTTCCTTTCCCCACTTCTGAGGATGAAGTCCTGGGTGTTTGCAATAGCCAGTTCTAGCCCTTGCCCTGAGTTTTTCTAATCTAACAATGAAGGAAATAAGAATTAGAGTCCCTTTTAGTTACCGGTATCAAATAGTTTCAATTATTTGCTTAACAGTCATCCCTGGCAACCCTACTTCAAAGTTTCTGGCCCTGATTTATTATGTGAGCTCAAGATATATTCTTCTACAGTCAAGGTAGGTTCCTTGACCTTTCCCTTCAAGTTTTAGTTGTACTACTTTAGTCCACAGTCTGTGCCTTTAAGGAAAAGGTCTTTCCCAAAGCAATTTAAGGGACATGGGCAAAAGTCAGAATCTATTATCCCTATAGCCAAGCATTGTAACCTCAAGCTTGTTACCTTTGCCTACCCAACTTCTTAGTAATCCCAAATCAACCTAACCTCTCCAAAGGGCCTACATAAGACCAAAGTCAAGCCTAGGACTATCTGAGGGCATTTCTAGAACAGTCTAATATTCCCAAAGGACTTAAGGTCATAGAATTCAGTAAAGATCTATAAGGAATAAGAATATTAAAAAAAACAATCATGGTATACTCACAACCTTGGTATTTACTGTTATACACTGCAATGACATATATACAAAGATATCCTCTATCCAGGGTCAAGAATTCCATAGCTTAAAGGAGTTGAGAAAGAACCGAAGATACTCTGGCACAACAAAATTTCTTCAAACTACAAGGGTCTCAAGGATTTTAATTAATTTTTATTATTATTATACCTAATAATTATTATTTTACGCTGATTACCATCATAACTCATTTATAGAGTACATTAAGTTTTACAAAGTCCTTCCCCCTCCCATTGCCCTATGAGGTATTATAATAACTTCTTCTCATTCAGTTGTTTCAGTCATGTCTGACTCTTCGCTAACCCAATTTGGGGTTTTCTTGGTAAATATACTAGATGTAAATATGTATTTCCCTCTCCAGATCATTTTACAGATGAGGAACTTAGGCCAACAGGTAAGTGGGCCACCCAGAGTCACATAGCTAGTAAATGTAAGAGGCCAGATTTGACCTTAGGAAAATGAGTCTTTCTGACCAGGTCCGATATTCTATCCACTGGCTACCTAGCTTACCCTATATAATAACTTACACTTACATGTTTACATTAAGGGTTTTTGGTTGATGTTGTTCAGTCAATCTTCGTGACCCCATTTGTTTTTTTCTCAGAAAAGATTAAGGGTTTTGGTTGATGCAGTTCAGTCATTTCAGTTGTATCTGAATCTTCGTGACCCCATTTGGTTTTTTTCTCAGCAAAGATACTAGAGTGGTTTACCATCTCCTTCTCCAGCTCATTCTAAATAGCTCCAGTTTTCAGTTCTTACCTTAGATTGAGCCGAAATTTGCCTAGTAGACAGGGAACATTCCTAACTTTTGCATCAGGTCATGCATGTGTATCCATTTTAGATACTAAGAGAAGATGAGAGGCTCAGGGGAGTAAGAGAGGACTTCCCATGGATCAGGATCATGTCCAATCTTTGACATACACCAGCTGTGTGACCATGAGCAAGCCTCTAAACCTTTCAGTGTCCCAGATCTGCATCAGTGAAGGAAGTTTCCACACTAGTAATTCCCTACACTGATGAACTCACAGGTGAGAACCAAAAAAAAAAGTTAATGAAATGAGATGCCTCCATCACACGCACACACATATGTATGGTCATACTTTAAAAGCAAGACCTAAGAACTCTTCTTTGCTCAGAATTGACTTGCTGATGCCTGAACAATTTCTTCTTCTCTAATGTTTACAGAGGCCAGAAGTTGACAGCATTTGTAATAACCAGGTGCAGCATAGACAGATAGTGAATATTGTATTCTCTCAGCACCTATTCTTCTAGAAATGAGCATTCTACAGTCCTGTCAACATGCCTTCTGTGAGGGAGGAGGGGGGACACATATACACACACATACACAGAAACACACACACACACACACACACATACACACACACACACACCCCCTCCTGTACTCGCTGCCAAGCAAACACTAGCAATTCTAGCAATTGCCCTAAGACTAAGACCTTCAGTAAATTAGTGATGTGCATTTTTAAAATGAGTCCCCTATGAACTTTATGAAAAAATCTAAAATATACTCTGTCAGATAAGAACCTCTTCTCTGGTTGGTTCAAGACCAAAAAATGAACCCATTTGAGCTTAAATTTTAATACTCTATTTGCACAGACACTAACTTGACAGAGATACAAGCAAAAATAACAGGTTCTCAGAAATTTAAATTAGTTATATTTATACTACCTTTGTTTGGCAGCCTCAAAACTTGAAAATCTTTGCAAGGTCACATCATGTGTATCTAAACTCACATAAATAACAGTTCAGTGAAATCTCAATAATTCCAACTCTTCAGGATTTGGAATTTTTGATAGTTGGATGAGACTGGGCTGAGGATTCCCTTTGCTAAGCAAACCTGCCATGAGAGATAGTATAAGTTAATATAGAGGTTCCCAAATTTATTTGACCTACCTCCCCTTTAAAAAAAAAAATTATTCAGTGCCTCCTTGGAAATCTACTTTCTTTTAACTCTTTAAAGGGTTTTTTTTTAACAAATTTATGTCACTTCAAAAAATATAACTTTCTTAATGATGTATCTTAATTTTAATTAATTTATTGTAAAATTGTGGGTTTTTTCCTGCATTGAAATTTTGATGACAAAATATTGCATCATTTAACTGTATTGTAAACAAGTAAACATGCACATATTCCTGCAGAGGCATGGTGGACTTCCTGACAATGTGTGAGATGCTTGCCTACCATCACTTGCATAAGACCTGTCCTGTGAACTTGATCATTGATTGGTTATAACTTGCATTTTATGTGTTTATTTGGAAAATAATGTAATCACTACAACTTTAACTGTTACACAATAAATAAAACACGTATGAATGGCTTTTCAAAATTTTCTTCTCTTCTTTCCTTATGCTTCCACCACCCCTTTACTTTTATTCAATGTCCCACAAATGCACCCAAGGTACTACCGTGCCCCTCCCCCACACACACATACTGTTCCACCGCCACTCCCCCCAGCCCCCAGGAGGCAGTATTACCCACTTTGGGAACCTACAAGTTAATACTAAACAAAATCATAGGCGTAATATTTAAAATATTTGAGAACAGACCAACATTTCACACCAAATACCAAAATAAGTTCAGAACAGGTACATGATTTAGACATAAAGGATGAAAACATAAGCAAATTAGGGGAAGATGAAAAAAATTACCTGTCTGATCTGAGGATAAGGGAAGAGGTCATGACCAAACAAGAAACAGAGAGGACCATAGGACATAAAATAGGTAATTTTGATTTTGTTAAATTTAAACTCTTTGCACAAACAAAAACAATGCAGCCAAAATTAGAAGAAGGAAAATTGGGGAGGGGCGGGTGGATTTTACAGGAAGTTTCTCTAATAAAGGTCTCATTTTTCAAACGTATAGAAAACTGAGCCAATTAATAAATGGTCAAAGGATCTGAACAGGTAGTTTCCAGAAGAAATAATCCAAATTAACAACAGTCATATTTTTAAAAATCTAATACTTTTTTTGGTTTACTTTTCTTGGTCTGTATTTTCTTTCAAAACATGACTAAAATGGAAATATATTTTACATTACTGCACATGTATCATATACTTGCCTTCTCAATGATGAAGACAGGAAGAAAATTTGAAACTCATAATAAAAAAAGAATTATAATTAGATAATATACATAAATTAGAAAAAATACATGTAATTAGAAAAAATTTTTAAATGTTCTAACTCACTAATAATTAGAAATGCAAATTGAAACAACTCTGAAGTACCACTTCACACCCATAAGATTAATATAACAAAAAAGGAAAATGACAAATGCAAGGGGATGTGGAAAAATAGGTATGTTAATGTACTGTTGGTGGAGCTGTAAACTAGTCCAACAATTCTCAAGAATAATTTGGAACTATACCCAAAAAGGTATAAAACGTGTGCATACACTTTGATTCAGCAATAACACTACTAAGTCTATATCCCAAAGGGATCAAAGAAAAAGAAAAATATCTATGTGTACAAAAATATTCACAGCAGCTCTTTTTGTGGTGGTAAAGAACTGAAAACTGAAGAATTTCTATCAATTGGGGAATAACTAAAAAAGTATATAATTGTGATGGAAATTGTTCAGTCATTTTTCAGCTGTGTCCCACTTTTGTGAACCATTTTGAGGATTTCTTTGCAAAGATATTGGAGTGGTTAGCCATTTACTTCTCTAGATCATTTTACAGATGAGGAAACAGAGGCAGAGTTAAGTGGCTTACCCAGGCTCACACATCCAATAAGTGTCTGAGTTCAGATTTGAATTCAAGAAGTTGAGTCTTCCTGACTCCAAGCTTGGCACTCTATCCACTGTACCACCCAGTTCCGCACCTAGCTGTGATAGAATACTATTGTGCCATAAGAGATGACACAGAGATGACAAAGGAGATGGCTTCAGAAAAACCTGAGAAAACTTGTATGAGCTGATGCAAAGTGAAGCGAGCACTACCAGGAGAACATCATACACAATAACAGCAACACTGTAACAATGACAAACTGTGAAAAAACTTAGCTCTGATCAAAACAATGATGATCTAAGACAATTACAAAGGACTTATGATGAAAAATGATATACACCACCAGTGAAAGAACTCAGAGAGGACTTTGAGTGTATATTGAAGTGTAATTTTTTCACTTTTTCTTTTTTTTTTTTTTACAACATGGATAATGTGGAAATGTGTTTTTTGTAACTTCACATATGTAATGAGTATCATATTTTTTTTTCCCCTTCTCAGTGGGTGGGATAGAGGATAGATGGAGGAAAAGAACATAGAACTGAAAAGAAAAATTTTTAAAGAAAATTTTTAGTATACCTGAGAACACATTTTTGAAGTACTATACTTTTAAAGTACCCAATTATTTTTAAAAACACACATAACAATTACAAATCATTTTTATCCAGATATTAAATAGCTTCCCTAAGGATCTCTAGATGGCCAAGGTTTTTAGTTATTTTGCCTAATTACATAAAAGCTGAACAAAACAGCATTTTATATTTTTCTATAATCCAGACTTCACAATTTGGACTACCTTTTTCCTAGTTAGTTCAAATTAGGGAGATCTCACAATCATAGGTATTTCGCATAAACATTTTGCTGATGATACTAAATGAATTTAACTGATTTTAAGAAAGTTTGGTACAAAAACACTGAAGATGGAGTTAGAGGACCTCAAATCCTGGCTCTGCTACATACTACCCATGCAACTGTGGGCAAGTCACTTAATGACTTTGAATGTCAGTTTCCTCATCTGTAAAATAAGAGGTTTGGACAATGAGAATCCCTACCACTCCAAATTCTCTGAGTTCTAGAGGCAGACTTGACTTTCCTCAAGCCAAGAGAATGAGAGAGTAAAAAGGAGCTTTAGATTTTCCGAATTTTAGTCATGCTCATCTCAAATAACATTTCTTATATCAGGACTTTCTTGATCCCAATAGCAGTTACATCTCTATCAAATTATCTCATATTTACTTTGCACATATCTTGTATGTGTGTGTGTGTATACATGTATATATATATTTTATACGTACTTAGATGTGTATATTATATGATGCTGGGCAAGTCACCTAAACTTTCGGTACTTCTGTACCTCAGTTTCCTCACATGTCGAATGAGGGGATTAAACTCAATAGTCCTAAATTTTTCAAGTTTTAAATCTATGATCCTATGAACTGTACTGAGGTTCCTCAAAACCTACAGAGCAGTTTCTCAATGCCTCCTATGAGAGGAAGCAGTACTGAACACTATCTGGGTCCTGAAGAGGAATGAACAACACTTAAGGTACCCCCTCAAAAAGAAGAACTATCTAGAATCCTCAGTACTACTGCTCAAAACTAGCATGTCCCAGTTCATAAAGCACTATTCTAAAAAGCCTCAATATAACTTTCCTAGAGGTTGATGAGTAGAATGATAGAGCCCTTTATTTTCAGATATTCTAGGAAGGGAATAGTAAGTAATCAATGGCTATTCCTGTCTCAAGCCTAAGGGAATTAGGAAAAGCTTTAACCTCTTCTTTTCAACCATGGTTTTCAGGTAATCCATTAATTTTTAAATTCTCTCATCTAGATCTGTTTTTTAAGTCAATTGTTTTTGGCAAGAGATAACATACATTTTCTTCTATTTTCAATTTTGTTCTAACATTTCTTGCTGTCTCATGGATTCACAGATTTCATTTCAGGGACACCATTACTTGAGAGTTAGGTTTATCAACTCCTGTGATAAGTTGTTTATTGTGCTAACAATTCTTTCCTCCCACGTGCTTACTTAATTTTCATTGTTTGGTTTCAGTTTTTCTAGGAACTCTTCTAGATTTGTGACCAAGTCATTTTTTTTTTCAAATGAGATAATATCTGTAACGTGTTTAGCACAGAGTCTGGTTACAGTAGGCACTTAATTAATGCCTCCCCCTTTCCGGTGAGCTTCTCCTTGTGGTCATTATGGAGTTCTCTCCTGTGTTTGTGTCTTCAATAAAATTTCTTTATCACAGCAGGTATCCTCTTCTGTTAATGCATATTTCCAGCTTTCACCCACATCTCCCTACATACTATGATGGGGCAATGGAGCTCAGTATAGTCCGAATCTGTATTATCTGGGCTCTACCAGTTTACACTGTAAAACTAATGAGACTAAAGATTTTCCCCCCTTTGATTAGGGGAGATTTGTAGGAAGGCCTATATCTTTTGTTAATGAGGCATTGGTTTTCAAGGGTTTGTGATGCTCTCTGGCTCTGAAAAGTGTATAAATACCCTTAGGTGAGGTTTTACTTTGGGGTTTACTCATTGGAAGTGTTTGTTTAGCCAGATGAGACTCTGGACAGCCACTAAGGAGCCCCTTCAGCTTTGAAAACCCAGATGATGGTGCTTCTCTCTCTGGTAACTATGTATGTATATGGTCAGACAGTTATCTGTGATGTATGTATTGCTTATGGTCAGGCAGCTGGAAGCCCTGTCTGTTGATTTTGATTTCTCTGAAGTTCAGTGTGCTGACTTTCCCCCCTGAACTAAGTGAATGATATACGTGTTTGATTAAAGTGATTGTTGACCCCTCAAAAGTTGCTTTCCTTTTAGAAAAGCAGATCTAACAACTTGTGAGAATAGACCCTCCTGTCTATGCTAGGGTCCCTGCAGTTACATAGACTTACCCTGATATATTTGTGCTCAGAGTGCTGGCAGATTTTAGGGCTCTCTATAAACTCTCTTAGTTCTGATTCTAAAAGCAGGCAATAACTCCCCTGAGGGGAGTTATTGCCCCCCCTGTGCTGGAATGATGGGGGAGAAAGGCAGGCTGTAGTAGCCTCAGGTGCAGTTGGGGAGTGTTTAATAAAAATAAGGGTTAGACCCAGGGAGGTGCTGAATAACTTTTTATTTTAAAGAGGGAGGTAAGTCAAATAAGTTTGGGAACCTCTGTTAGATCCTCAAAGGTATCTGAGATCAGTGGTCTATAAACTTTCAGAGCTCCTAAGATAGACTTTGTGATCTCTGTAGAGCTTTACCAGTTTCCATCTTCTCAGAGTACTGAAAGTAACTTGATGCCTTGGACTTTCTCCGTGGAATACTCAGAGTTTCCTGATCTCAGTGTGCAATAGGCTCCAGGTGTCCTTGAAAAGCCTCTGGTCTTCAGTGGTAGACTTCCCAGCCTGGAGTTCAAGCTGGCTCTCCTGATAGGACGCCTCCCTTGGTGCCTGCTGGCTTCTGCCTTTTGTGCAATCCTGGGCTGGATAAAAGGATTGTAGTTTCTTTTTTGATTTCCCAATCATTTGTTCAGTCTGGTGCTCTTTTTAAAATCTTTGTTGGAGGATTTGTGTGAGAGCTGGGATGTTTTGCTCCTGGTTCATGTAGCCATCTTAACCGGAAGTTAAGACAATCTATTATTGTGCAGATGCCTTTGATCCAAAGCCATTTCCACTAATTATCTATTTGTCCTTCCATTAATTCTTACCACCGGCTCATTAGCACAGCACCACCTTTGCTAGAGTATGTATAAAGACTTATATATCAAGGGCAAAAAAACTAAGCCAAACCCTAGAAATAAAATAAAATCTAAATCACTAATAATTAAATGTGCAAATTGAGAATTTCTAGAATATGCTGAATTACATTATCGTATGTTTCAAATCTGTAGAAATAAAGGTATTTCAATTCCTAGAATTGGAAAGTAAGGTTATACACAGTTTGACACATATTTAAAACCCTAGAAATAATACATGTTTCTATAACATAAAAAATTTATAAACATAAAATATTTATAGCAGCTCTTTTTGTGCAAACTGTGCAATATCTTTAATTTCCAATTCTAGAGTTTGAAATATATGCCAAATTGAATACCCTCAAATTTCAATTCCTTGTCACCACAAAGAGAGATGCTATATTTCATATTTATAAATTTTTATAAATATTATGTAAATATATATTATTTCTAGAGTTTGAAATATATGCAAAACTGTGCATACCCTTTGACCCAGCAATACCAGCACTGGGTCTACATCCCAGAGAGTTCAAAGAAAACAAAAAAGGACCTATAAGTACAAAAATATTTATAGCAGCTCATGAGCCCATTGACTTTTAGGTAAAGGTAAAGAAGAGGGGATCATTTCATACAAAACCGTATTAATAACATCTGTTCTATTTGCTGTTTACAGCTCATTCTATTTCACCTTTTTTAAAATATATTTTACTGATGTGTTGTGTTTTTACATCCATATCCCCTATATTCCTCCTTTCCCATCCTTAAAAAGCCATCTTATAACCAAAAAAAATCTCTAAAGAGAAAGAAAAAAATTCATCAAAACTAATCAATACACTGAAAAATTACACTTGATGCCCACCTTGCAAAGGAACCAGAAATGTCTTACTACTTTTTTGTATTTGGAGCGAAGCTTAGTCTTTATAATTTTGCAACATTCAACTTCAGGTGTTTTTGTATTAGCTGTTCTTTCAGTTTGCATTGCTGTAGTCACTATGTATACTGTTTTCTGGGCTCTGCTTTCTCTACTCTGCACCAGTTCAGTTCTCCATGTTTCTTCGTTCTCATCATTTTGTTCCATTCTTAAGCAAGGCAGGGACCATTCAAGGAGCCATCATATTACAAAATGCACTATCTGTTAATAGTTACCTGATTTCTTTGACCTTAGAACTACACAGGAATGGGATTATATATGATAGAAGTGTTGTAACCTTCTGGCATTTAGGACTGGGATTACTTTTCACATGTGGGAGGTAGTCAAAACTTCAGGTCATTCCTATAAATAACTGATAGGTGAAATGCTGAGCCTTAGCATCACATTTACAGAAAAGTTAAACATTATTATAGAAATTATCTTTCATAGATTTATAGCAACTTTTCTCCTTTAGAGGATTTCTTTTTTTAACAGTCCAGCTTCTCTTTTTCACAAAGTTTTAAAGTCAAGAAAAAGGCTAAAAAATTCCTAAAACAAAATCTTTTCAGAGGGGGGAAGCCTCACAAACTTAACACTTAAACAACAGGACTATTAAGATTTGTTCTTATGTTGGACTCATCATAAGCATCTCCCTAGCTTAGATATCCCAGCTATACAAGTGAAGCAACTTTTTTTAGAATCAAAATTTTAGTGCTGGAAATTACCTTGGAGGCCAACCAATCTAGTCTTTTCATTGTTCTTTCACTGAAAATTATTTAAAAGATTCTCACAGT
Organism: Notamacropus eugenii; assembly: GCF_028372415.1. Classification (NCBI taxonomy): domain Eukaryota; kingdom Metazoa; phylum Chordata; class Mammalia; order Diprotodontia; family Macropodidae; genus Notamacropus; species Notamacropus eugenii. The sequence continues at coordinate 478,861,015 of NC_092872.1, read as the reverse complement.
ATCTACAAACAGCAAAAATGAGCAAAAAGAAAAAGTGTCACTATCTTCTAGTATCAAAAGTCTGTTATATATAAAAATACCAAAGAAATATTCTACTTGTTTTGAAACAAAATTACAATGTAAATCACCTAAACCATATGTCAAAAAAACTATTCTTCAGTGGGACTAAAAAGTGATCTCTTTGAACAAATATGCTATGTCTATTATCTTTTGATTACTGTAGATTTAAAATATTTCTAACACAATAGATACAGGTATGAACAGGTTAATCTTCACACAAGGCAGTAATTACTGAGATGAGCAGAAAATAGAAGGAGGGTACAGCACTACATATGCATTAGATGATATTAAAAAAAGGATCACCATTACCCATTGACAACGACCGTAAACAAGTTTGAAAGATACCTAGGCACATCATCAATTAACTTCCAGCCTCTTACTTGCAGTTTTGCACCCTTACCATCTGCAAAAGAATGTATTTTTCTTAATGCTGCCCTTTTTAGATAATCCTGCAGTATTTTTCTGGTGTACTGCAGAGTCCAAAAACAGGTACTTTGCTGCTGGCTACAATCCAAGGAATAGCAGGCAAGCTGTCCAGTCAGATACCTCTCAGACTTGCAGATCTGCAGATGTGCTGTCAATAGAGCTATTATTTCATATCAGAGAACCACAAGCCTCCCCAGGTACCATTTACTTACCTATAGGGCTGACAAATACTGGAGGAAGAAAGGGGAGAAGGGTATGGCATCAGGAAAAATGCATTAGAAAAGAGAAAGGGCAGGGAAGTCAGTACTCACCAGCACGGTTGTATGAGCTGATCTGATAAAACAAAACACAGGGAGACTAAGCCTCAGAGAAGCAAGGACAGTAGGTCATCTACTATCAGAAATAACCCATAAAAACAGAATCCAGCTCCTGGAGGGCTGCTTCCTTTAAGCAAATCAGTATGATTGTCAACAATATGGCCACCAGGAAAAGGAAACATCTCTATCCAACTCTTCCAAGTTCAAGTACAGGAAAGAGGTGGAGCACTTTGGCTGAATGTTTCAAAAACAATTTAAAAGCTTTTAACTAGAACACTCAGACCAAAGTTCTTCACCACATGTCTCTTTCACAGGGAATTTGTGGCAATTTATGATATCTAATTTCTAAATTCCAGCACCCCAGTATACTTAACTCCACAGAAAAAAGAATAGTAATGAGGCACTTTTGATCAATGGCAACTACGACGTGGTTCCAGAATCTCTTACCTGAGTACTATTATTCTCATATTACTCTATCACTTTAATAAAGAAACTTCTCACTAATAGAGATTTATTTATTAATTTATTTTTAGCATTCATTTTTAAAGATTTTTAATCTCAAGTACTCTTCTTCCCTACCCACTGAGAAGGCAAGCAATATGATATCAATTATACATTTGAAGTCATATAAACATATTTCTACTTCAGTCATGTTGAAAAAATAAATTTAAAAAATAAGATACATAAAGAAAGTTTTAAAAAAAGGTATGCTGGAGGTGGACAGCATTTTTCATCATGGGTTCTTTGGAATTGTCTTGAATCATTGTACTGATTGATCATTGTATCAGAGTCTTTCACAATTGATCATCAACTAATATAACATTTAAATAACAGATGAATAAATGTTCACATTGCTATATAAGGGATTTTACAAAACTAGGGCCTCAGAAATAGTCATGGGCCATGTAAAAATATAACTGGAAGGGGTAGAAGTTTCCCAAATGGAGTAATGGTCTCAAATACCCCAGGTTCTATTTCTTACTCCTCAGGAATAGAAGTTAACACTTCAGAAAAATTACAATATGAAAAATTCAATCAAATCAAATAATCTTTTATGAGCAACCTGACAGAAGGAAGATGGAAGTAAACTGATTATACATTTTAAATAAAACTGTTAGGTAATCTACTTATATTGAGTTTGTGCATTTAAGAGATCCATATTATCCTAAATGAGGGAAGAAGGCAAACCTAGAACAGTAAGGCCCATTTAAGTTAATTCTCTTTGTAGCTATTTCATAATTTTCATTCTAAGGTAACAGGTCTGTCCTATCATAAGGTTTACAATATTTCTTTCCTAAGAAATAATACAAGATCTATTTTAAAGGCTATTTCACTCCAAGATTTTCTTAAAAAGTGAGACTAACCTAGATGTGATGCAAGCTTTTTTCACAGTACCTGATTTAATTTTCCTCAAAATCATTCATAATTGATAGACAATAATGATATATCCTACAGCTTCAAGAAGGCCTATTTTTCACCTTCCACTTCTCATAGCTATATCACAGATCATTATAGATAAGACAAGCTTAATAGAAAGTACAATTATAGCATATGAAGCAACCTTTGTCCACTCTATCACCTCTAACAAAGTATTGTGAAATCTGCTCAGAGCAAAGGGTTTTCTTTCTTCTCATCTCCCACCTCTTCTGACATGACAGAAGAGATCTTTCTTCTTTAATCTTCTGTGGCACATTAAGGATTCCTCTCATGGTATTTATCACATTTTGTCTTTTACTATGTACACACACACACACACACACACGTATATATTTGTCCTATATCCGTTTTAGAATACAAGCTTCTGAAGGGCAGGGGTTGTACCTAATTCACCTCTATCACAATGCCACACACAATGCTTTTTTTTTGCACATTAGCAAGCACCCAACAAAGTTCAACAAATGAGTAAGAGAATCAGCTCTGGTAATATTATTGTTCAAGAAAGATTATTCATTGGCTCAGAGTAAACTAAAACTAACTTAATTAGTTATTGGTTGAGATTCCATTTAAGCCTTTCCCAGAAAGCAGACTAATTCCTGGCATCTTATGCTTACCATGAGAATGTTCTGGAATACAACGTGGAAACAACACTGTATTCAACATTTACAGACAAGAGACAATCTGCCAACACAGACAGCCCTAGCCTTGGATCACCCCTACCATCTGCGTTCCCTGTTTCTATTCTAGAGCTATCAAGCAGTCCTAGAGAAAGTCTCAAACAACTAAGCACAATGTAAAACCTACAGGATCTTTGGATTTTGATTCTTCAATATTTCTTCTCAAATCATACCATGAATGTTCAACAAGTGGCTAATCTAGAAGACAAGAAATCCTTCAATAAGGTAAATGCCTATGATTTCCAGCCACAGAGAATATAGGTCCAGAATAGAGAAGCTCTGGTATAACACCAGGCTCAGTTCTTACCAAAGCAATTGTTAAATTTTCAGTATGAGTATTTATTTACACCTCAGAAATTAGAACATGCTACAAATTGGTCTTAATTTACTATTTTGTTAATTGTCTAAAAAATGTGACGGATATTTTAAAAGTGTGTCCTGCTGTAGGAAAATCAATTGTTAAATGCTTAAGGCATGCCCGTGGTCAGGGGACAAAACTAGTTCTCAAACTGAAGGATTCTTAGGAAATCAGTCCAATTTTAGGAATTTATGACTCTGCAATACAACCTCTCATTTACAGAATTATATGTAATGCAATCAAATACATATAGTGGTTTAAGGTCTGTATAGAATTTTAGAGTTGGAAGAAAACTAAGAGATCAACTAGTCTGATGCAATGAAATGAATTTTTTCTGAGTTCATGCTTTATTTAATGAATTGTATGTCACATGATGAAGGCAACTTCTCCAGACAAGCAATTTGTTTATGGACAAAATACATACATTGAATGGACTCTATGTTGCTTTCACAGCTGGAGTTTTTTCAGACCTCGGCTTAAAGTAAAGGATGAGCAAAACAACAATCTCCATACATAGCCAGTACTTAATTATTTCTATTGTGTATGAAATGAAATATTTTAAAAATCAATGAACTGATATTGTCAGATTCTGCACCTGCCACAATTGCAATCCAAGTTGTAGCCATTGCCCTTTGTTGTCCATCGACATTTCCCCCTTCCCCTCCCCTGCCACAACTTAGCCAAAATCACAAAGCTAGTGAATTGGAAGTTTTTTTAGAATCTGACCACTGTTCAGGAATAAGACAATAGCGGAAAATTTTATTTTCCAGAGCTTTGGTTCTATTCAATTTAATAAACATACATTTAAGTATCTTTGTTCCAGGACAGACAAGAGTCTGCTGGAGCACCAAACTAAGAGTGATAATTCAATTTCATAAAGCAAAGATTTAATTACCTACAGCTGAACCAGAGATGAACAAGGGCCAAAAGGTTGAAAAAAAATGCCTCCCTAACCAGTTCACTATTACCATCTAGCAATTCCTTATTTTAAATAGAAGAAAAATTAGTAGTTGCCTCATTTATCTGGATGAATCATTTCTACTAAGCAGCATAGCATAAAAAGACCATGTTTGTCAAACATCAGGAATCTATGCTGAAAACAGCCATTTTATATCCCACAGTACCTTTTCCTGAGACCTACATGAGAATGAGGGACTATTTTTTGTATTCTCTCAACTATTCCTCAGTCTTCACCAGGCCTGCACTTTCCCATGAAGAAAAGTACTCCCATGGTTTGGGAAATGTTAAGTCACCATTTGCTTTCAATGGTTTCCTCTAACCTGGTCAACCTTAATGTAAATTATCAGTTACAATCAAAAAGACAATAAGGAAAGGAATACAAAGAACTGACCATTTGCAGTCCGAATCATAGTTTCATATCTTTGAATCATACCTGAATCATACCTTTGCTGTAGCACTGACAGAAATGGAAAGTGAATTAAAGGGAGTAACATGAAATGACCAGAATAGCAGATGGGAACCGTATGCTGAGGACTTTCAACATCAGGCTAAGGCATTTGCAGTATCCTAAAAAGAATAGAGAGTCACTGAAAATTTTTGAGTGGTAGGCTGACATTGTTGGATTTGTATTTTAGGAATATCAGTTTGTTAGCCACAAGTAAGATGTGGAGAAAGACTGGAAGTAGAGAGGACCTATTAGGAGGTTATTGCAGTAGTCCAAGTGAATGAAAGTCTGAACTAGAGAAAAGGTTCAGTGAATAGAAAGAAGGGGACTGAGGAAAGAGATATTAGAGAAAGAATGACTGATTAGAAATGCAGAGTGAAAAAAACTGAAGAATCACTCTAAGGTTAGAAACCTGACAACTGTAAGGATGGTGGTGCCCTTAAAAGAAATAGGGAAACGTAAAGGAAGGATGAATTTGGGGGAAAATATTAATTCCATTTTTGGACATAATGAGTTTGAGATGCCTACTAAGACATCTAGGTAGAAATATCCAGAAGGCAGTTGGCAATACTGAACTAGAATACAAGAGGGATATTAGGGGGCTGGATATAAAAATGTGGCAATCATTTTTACAGACACAATGCATAGGAAATGATCACACTGGCCACCTGCCTATTCAACAAATAAGACACTCCTCTCAGCTCTGAGCAATCTCTGACTGACTCCATGTCTGGAATGCTCTCTCCCCCCACCTCACCCCCCCCCCCCCCCGAACCTGGTTGGCTTCCTTAAGTCTCAACTAAGATTCCACCTTCTTTAGCCTCCCTTAATCCCACTGCCTTCCCTCTGTTAATTAGTTCTTATTTATCCTGTATATAGTTTGCTTCATATATATTTGTTTGCTTGTAGTCTCTCCCATTAGAACGTAAGCTCCTTAAGGGCCAAGACTGTCTTTTGTCTTTTTTTGCATCCCCAATGCTTAGCATAGTGTCTGGCACAAAGTAGGAGCTTAATAAATCTGACTGATGAGATCACCAAGGAAAACATAAATAAGAGGACCCAGAGTCTTGAAGGATGCCTACATTTACTGAGAAGAAGATGATGACATAACAAAGGAGTCTGAGGAAGAATGGTAAATCAAAGATAATCTTGAATCTTGAATCCCTGAATCTCTCCCTGTTTTTCTACTCACTTTTGTTCTAGCTTTACTTCCCTCTCTTCAGTCTTGACCTTAATTAAAGGATTTTCAACAACTGTTCTCCACCTTTGAGTATCTTGCCCTATGGTCCTTCTACTGTTCTATTAATTGCCAACCCTGGTTTGCCCCTCATCATCTGCCTTTACAAAGGTTCCCACAGTGGGCGATACTACCCCTAGGGCACTAGAATGACGGGCAGGGAGGCGGGGAGAAGTATTAGCCTCATGTGCAATTGGGGAACACTGAATAAAAATAAGGAGGTGGAAGCATAAGGAAAGAAGAAAATTTTTTTAAAAGTCTGTATATGTTTCATCTGTTGTATAATAAAATTAAAGTCGTAGTGATTACATTATTTTCCAAATAAGCACACAAAATGCAAGTTATAACCAATCAGTGGCCAACAAGTCTTCACAAAAAAGTGTTGGCAAGAAAAGTGTGTTGTGCATTGTCAGAAGTCCAGCATACATCAGCAGCGATATGTGCATATAATGACTTGTTTGCAATATGATACTATACCATTACATGATGCAATACTGCATCATCAAAATTTCAATGCAGGAAAAAAACACAAATTTAAAATAAATTATTAAATTTAAGATGTTCCATTAAAAAATACTTTGTTTTTTGAAATGATGCAAATTAAAAAAAAAACAAAACTTTGAAGGGTTAAAGAAAGCAGATTTCCAGAGGGGCACTGGGTAATTTTTTTTAAAGGGGGCAGTAAGCCAAATAAGTTTGGGACCCTCTGCACTAGTGCCATCAAGAAGTCACAAACTTAGGTTTGGTATCCTCCAAGTTCATGCTATGCGATCACAATTGCAGCCTCACCAGTTACATAGTAATTTTTCTATTTATCTCTGATTAACTCCATATCACATACCTCACAATATAGATACCATATTTTCTCCTTTCTTCAAGCCCCCCAAACTCCTTATTTTAGCAGATGACCTTGATTTCTACTTTACTGAGAAAAGTGAAAGTCATTTGGCACATGCTCCATTATCTTCCTCCTCCATACCTCAAAATATCTCTTTTCATTCATTCTCTTCTTTTTCCCACCAGCCTCAAAAGATAAGTTGTCCCTCTTTATGTGTATCCTTGACTCCATTCCTCCCCATCTCCTAAAGGACTTTTTTCCACTGAACTTTTCTTCTCTATCTTCAATTTCTTTCTCTTTTCTCTCTACAAACAGGTTCAGATGTCACCAATTAAAATAAAAATCTTCCAGGGATACTCTCTCAATCTATTACCTTTCTTCTTTCTTCCCCTACATCACTAAACTTCTAGAAATGTTTCCACTCATGGAATTTCTGTCTGAAAATGATCTTAGAAATCAGATAATTCAACCCCTCATTTCACAAATCAGAAAACTGAAGCCCAGAGAATTAAACTGATTCATCCAAGGTCAATCAGGCAGTAAGTAGCAGAGCTGGGATTCATCACTTTCACTTTCTCATCACCCAAGCTTTCAACCTTGCAATCTGGCTGCTGAAAAGAGCTGTGTCCAAGGCCACAAATGACCTATTAATTGTGAAATCCAACGGTCTTTTCAATTCAACAAGCATTTGCTAAGCACCTGCTATGAAATAAGGCACTGCTTTAGACACTGGAGATACAAAGACACAGTCCTGATTGTTACCAGCTTTCATTCCCCAAAGGGAAAACAACATGTACATGGATAAATACACATACACAATCAGAATAAGTACAAAGTCATTTGGAGGTGGGATGGGAAGGTGACTAACAACCAGGATCCCTGCAAGGGATGACACCTGATCTGTGTTTTGAAGGAAGCCAGGTATTCTATTAAGCAGAGATGAGAAAAGGAAACATTCTAGCACAGAGGACAGCTTTGCAGAGGCAAATGATAGTCATGTACAGGAAACAAGAAGCCCAATTTGGTTGAAATACAGAGTCCATGGGGGAAGTAATGTGAAATCAATCTGGAAAGACTGATTGGTGCTGAATTTTGAAGAGTTTAAAATGCCAGAGAAGGTTGTATTTTATCCTAAAGATAATAGGAAGCTACTGAAGTTTCTTGAGCTGGAGAGTTTTAGTCAAAAGTTATGTTTTAAAAATATCAATTTGACAGCTTTGTGGATGATGGATTGGTTGGTGAGGGCAAAGGTGGAATACAGGGGGACCAATTAGGAGACTATTTTGAAAGTCTAAGCAAGAATATGTATAACCTATATCAAATTTCTTACTGTCTCAGGGAAGGGAGAAGGGAAGGAAGGAGGGAGAGAATTTAGAACCCAAAATTTTAAAAATCTAATGTTAAAAATTGTTTTACACGTAATTGAGGAAATAAAATATTCATGGAAAAAAAGAAAGTCTAAGCAAGAGAACTACAACAGTAGCTATGTGAATAAAAAGAAGAAACAAATCTAGAGCTACTGTAGAGGCAGAATCAACAGCTATATAAACTAATTAGCTATGGAAAGGAGTTAATGATGGAGAGTGAAGAGCAGAGGATGACTCTGATGCTGTGAACCTGGAAAAATGGTAAAGCCCCTGAGAGAAATATGAAGGATGAGGGATGAAAGGAAAAAGAATGGTCTAGGAGTAATAGATAATTACTGCCATGATCTGGACAGGATGATAAATCTGGATGGAATGACTCTCAAAGGAGAAGTTGCTAAGTGATAGAAGATAAATCAATCAATGAATAGACATTTATTAATTGCCTACTATGTTCCAGGCATTTTGCTAAGTGGGGCTATACGAAAAGAGGCAAGACAACCCCTGCCATCAAGGAGTTTACAATCTAATGGAAGAGAAAACAAGCAAACAAATATAAACAAAGGAAGCTACATACAAGAGTATCAGAGGGAAGGCACTCGAATTAAGAGGGGTTAGGGAAGGCTTTTTGTAGAAAGTGGAGTTTTAGTTGGGACTTAAGGAAGCCAAGGAGATCAGAAGGTAGAGTTGAGCATTTCAGACATGGGAAACAGCCAGAGAGAATGCTCAGAACTGAGAGATGGAGTGTCTTATTTGTTAGAACAGACAGGAGGCCAGTGTCACTGGATTGAGGAATAGATGTGAGGGATGAAGTGTAAGAAGACTGGAAAAGTAGTAGGAGGCTAGATTATAAAGGGCTTTAACAGCCAAAGAGAGCATTTTGCATTTGAACCTGGAGGCAATATGGAGCCACTGGAGTTAACTAACTAGGAGGATGACATGATCAAACCTACACTTTAGGAAAATCCCTTTAGTGGCTGAATGGATATGGAGCAGCAAGAAATCTGAGGCAGGCAGATCCACCAGTAGGCTAAAAAATCTAGGCATGAGGTAATAAGGGTCTGCCCTAGAGTGGTGGCACAGCCAGAGAAGAGAAGGGGGCATATTTGAGAGATGTTGCAATACTGAAATCAACAGGTCCTAGCACCAGATTGGTCAGATATAGTGAGGAATCCAGGATGACTCCTAGATTGTAAGTCTCAGAGATTGGGAGGATGATATTGTGCATTTACAGTAATTAGGGAAGGAAGTAGGCAGGGAAGATTTAAGAAGAAAGATGAGTTGCATTTTAGACATAGTGAGAAACCAGAGTAGGCTTATTTGTCTTTCTGATCCAGTTATATTGGAAGCATAAGAGAAGGAACATCCAATACTTGGTGCTTTTCTTAGTTTCTGTCCTCCTTGACTGTTCTGTTCTGCTACACTTAACATTAACTGACCACAATATCAATACGTTAATTTTATTCAACAAACATAATTTATTAATAATTATCATTTACTACTACCAGGTTCTGGACAGGATGATAAATATGGATGGAATGATGTTCAAAGAAGTTGCTAAGTGATGGCAGAAGATAAATCAATCAATCAATAGACATTTATTAATTGTCTGCTATGTTCTAAACACTATGCTAAGTGCCGATTATACAAAAGGAGGCAAAAGACAGCCCTGCCATCAAGGTACTTACAATCTAATCGGGGAGTCAACAAGTAAACAAATAATTATAATTTATTATTATGTAAAAGCATTGTTCTAGGAGCTGAGGATACAATGATAAAAACAAGACAATCTCTGCCCTCAAGGAGCTTATATTCTCCTTTGTGACACAACAGTATCACAAAAGCCTTGAAGGAAAACACAGACTCTCAGAGGTAAAAATGAGAAGGGAATGCACAATAAGCATAGGGAGTGGCTTGTCTAAGTAATAGAAAGAGAGAAGATGAAGTACAGAGTTTGGAGAATGGCTAGTCATAGAGTTTAGCTGTAATGCAGTATTCATGAAGCGATATAATTTGAAATAAGGCTGAAGATACATAGAAGTATAATTGCGGAAGGCTTTAAATGGCTCCCTGATAGTCTCTCCTTTTTTTGAGTTATATGACATTTTTTCTTCATTCTATTCCTAACTGTCAAACTATTCCTTTTTAATTTCATTTTGCTGGTCCATCTTTCTTTCAACCCCTTAAGGGGTTCATTCAGGCACCTGAATGAACTGTTTGTTGGTGGAGCTGTGAACTGTTTCAGTCATTCTAAAGAACAATTTGGAACAATGCCCAAAATGTTACTAAACCATGCATACCTTTTGACCCAGGGATCTTGCTACTAGGTCTGTACCCCAAAGAGATAAAAGAGAAAGGAAAAGGATCCACATATACAAAAAACATTTATGACAGCTCTTTCTGTGGCAGCAAAGAAATTGGAAATTGAGGAAGTATCCATCAAGTAGAGAAAGGCTGAAAAAGTTATGGTATATGAAGGGATGGAATACTACTGTTTTGTAAGAAATAATGAAGCAGATGTTTTCAGAAAAATCTGAGAAGATGTATATGAATTGATGCAAAGTGAGGTAAGCAGAATCAGAAGAAAAATGTAATAACAATATTGCAAGGCTAATCAACTCTCAAAGATTTTGGAACTCTGATCAACACAATGGCCAACCACAATTCCAAAGGGTCAAACTATCCAGACAGAGAAATAAAAGACTCAGTGAGATCAAAGTATTTTTTCTTTTCCTTCTTTCTTTGTTTTTTTTACATAGATAATATGGAAATTGGTTTTATATTGGTTTTACATATTTGAAATGGGCTTTGTTTTTTCTGCCTCCACAATAGTAAGAAAGAGAGATGAAGAGGGAGAAAAAAAAAACAATCATACCTGGTACAGGTATGTGGGTCCATATGAAAAGGCATCAGACTTGTTTTGTTTGGCCCAGAAGGCAGAACCAAGAGCAATGGCTTTATGTTGCAAAGAGGTAAATCAGATTTGACTTCAGGAAAAACTTCATAACCATTACATCTGTCCATAGACTGAAAGTTCTCCCTCAAGGGAGAAGTGGGTTCCCCATCCTTGCAGTTGGTTATGTTGTAGTGAGGGATTCCTTTCATGTATGGGTGTATAGACAGCTGCTGAGTTCTCTTCCAACTCTCAAATTCTGTGACTTCAAATACTATGGCATATAGCATCCATTCAAATAGTTATATTTTAATGTCTCATTAACATAAAAATTATGAGGTTGAGTTATACATTATAACACCTTCATCAGCATGATGAAAAATGAAAGGACATTGGGACACAAAACAAGGAGATCCAAAAAGCAGAGTCAGGCACTCTGGTTTCTATTCCTAGCCCTACCACTGACTCACTGATGACACTGGGTAAGTCACAATCTCTTGTATTTCATTTTGTCTATTTTAACTGAGAATGATACTTGCACCTAGAAAATTTAATGTCCTCTAAATCCTGTCTGACCCTAAACAAGGGGAAAATTTTACTTAAAAAATCAAAACATAAGCTTTTAATCTCCTAATACAAAACTCCATCCTGACCTTTCCTGGTGTACTATTTAAAATATACAACAACATGCAAAGCCCTTTGGAAAAAAAAAAATGTTAGTTCATGAATTACACATAAAACATCCAAGTAATGCTAAGACTCAACTTCAAATCTCCCAGATGCTTCAAAACAAATTTTGTGGGTGATGTTAATAGCAGTCCCTTTCTTTTTTGCTTGTTGAATTCCTACTAATTCTTTAGACTACAATCTGGATTCTTCCTCCAGGAAGCCTTCCCCTAATTTCTCAGTCAGCAAACTTCACTCCCAGAACTGTGGTGGCACTTTATTTGTAATTCTTTAATGCACTTCTCATTTAATACTGCGTATTCTACTTATCAGTGTTTATGGCTTCCCGTCCTGCTAAAATGAAAGTTCCTTGTGAGTAGAAATTTTGTCCAATCTAAACTTTTCAATCCTCTCAGAGCCTTACCTCAGTTCTCTGTACCCAGTACATGCTTAATACACATTTCTTGATTTTTAAATTGTTAAATAAATTATATACAAATACATACGTGTGTATATACATATATCTGCTAACAAAACCACTGAAATTTTAATCAAAGGTAACCGCTTCTTCAAAGATTCTTTTTTTTTTGGTCCTATAGAACTTCCTTTAAAAATGCTCTGAGGCACTCATTGAAAGTAATATAAATGCAGGGTGAATTTTTTCATTCAATTTCCATTACATGTACTGAAATATTACTGACATATAAAGTTTTAAAAGACATTGCTTTGAAACTGGGCTGAGAGGGATTTATTTTAATCCCTCAGGAAGCATAACATCTATATGACTAAAGACAGCAGAACATAAGTATCTTCCAAAGTGACATGGAAACAATGAGCACTTCACGCTTTTATACTGAAAATTTTGAAAAGATGAGGGAATTATCAGGATAAAATTAGCTTTCTCTTCTTCACCTATATTCACAATGAGAAAGGTCAGTATATTTCAAAAATAAGCCAACAACAAAAACAACCTAGAATGTAAGGGCATGACAAAGCGATTTTAAACAATTAGAAACTGGGGTATAAAAAGAAGAGAAATGTACACAGACCAATAAAAATCCTAACAGAAAAGCATGCAAAGTCAAGTTTTGAAGAGTATTGATTAAAAGAAGCCTCAATTTTAGAAGAGAAATTCAGGAACATGGTATGGTTTACTCACCCAGGAAACAAACAGAGTAGTTTTAGGGGAGGACAGAAGAGTGCTGAGCCTGGAGTTAGAAATACCTGAGTTCAAAACCTGCCTTAGATACTTCCTAGCTGTGTGACCCTGGGCAAGTCTCTAAACCTCAGCAGGCCTCATCTTATTCAATTGTTAAATAGGGATAATCATAGCACCTACCTCCCAGAGTTACAGTGAGGATCAATAAGATAATATTTTTAAAGCACCCAGCCCTATACCTTGCACATCATAGGCATTTATTAAGTGCCTTTCGTCTCCTCCCTGCCCCCTTCCTTCCGAAGGAGGTACAAAAACACCTGACGGTAGAATTTTTAATGGCCAGGGTCTCAGGAATACAATTTGTAGTGCTGTGGTTCCCAACTTTTAAGTATAAGGACCTCTCATATTTTCTAATGTCTACAGATTTCAAGGACCCCCCCCCATAAGAGGATACTATCAGTATCCACTGAGAAAATACATAACAAAAAGTTACTATGAATTCGGTAACACTTTTAAATAAATTTTTATCTTCTTAATCACAACAGTACTTATGCACATTTTAAAATAATATACAAAAATGTAAGAGACATGTATCTACTGTACAAAAGGCCTATTTGCTTATTTATGGATTCACATATGGTTTTATGGACCCTTTACAGCAACTTTGAATGCTCTCAGGTGTTTATACCTCACAGACCGGGAACCACTATTATAGAGGATATGAAAATACAAAAAAAAAAAAAAAAGAGAGAAAGTATATTATATTGAGGGCCTATAAAGAATATTTTAGCATATGATCAAATGTACTGAGAATTAAGATACTGTGGAACTGAGGCACCAGTGAACACATTTAAAACAAGACATGATATAAAATAATTTTCTAAAAAAACAGAATATGAAATCAAGGAAAAGACTCATGAAAATAAGGGTAAAGAAAATATAGCAGGCAGAAAAACTTGAAAAAACATTAAAAAAATGGGGATAAGGGAAGGGAGAGGTGTGATAGAAGGGAGGGCAGATTGGAGGAAGGGGTAATCAGAATGCATGGTGTCTTGGGGTGGGGAGAGGGAAGAAATGGGGAGAAATTTGGAACTCAAAATTTTGTGGAAATAAATGTTGAAAACTAAAAATAAATAAATTAAAGTTTCAAAAAAAAAGAAAAAGAAAAAACAGGTAAGACTTAAGCTTAGTTGGTTGTCATTTCCATTTTCATTATTGATGCTTTTCAATGTAATAAAAACAGACCTGTTAAAAAACAGTAATTCAATGCAAATTGTATATCTTAGAATATTTTAGATCATAGTTACTTCCTGATGTAGCATGTAATTTTTTATTAAAAACACACTGTAAGAATAATAATTACTTAGATTTAGTTCTTTTTGAGAACAGAAAAGGCTAACAAGTTTCCCTCTCATCTCTACAGTTCTATAGACTTTAACCTTCTTTAAAACAATTCAGTATCTGAATTCCAAAACTGTATTCTCTCTGTCACAAATAAAAAATAAGTGTGATTCCTGTATAATGTGAAGGGGGTATAATTAGCAACTATGAAATAAAGTGTAATACACCTGAACTTCATCATAAAATATAAAACTACACCTACCATAACTTCAGGACTACTTTACCCCATCCCATCCCAGGTAACATGATCAGGCTCTAGGCTGGGATGATTTCAATTCTTGTTCCTCACCAGTCACTAAATGCTCTATAATACTGGTTTCCCTACAGGACTGTTCCTGTGAAATCAATTAATAAGTTAGGTGAAGTGTACCTATAAATGTACCCTGGGATCCTTACGTCCTTTTAACACACTGACATGAAAAATAGGTGAAATGGGAAAAGTGCCAGTCTTCAAAATAGATTAATGTAATTAAAATGCCTATGTATCTTTCTCAGAGAAAATTTGAACTTTTTCATTTACTCATGTACAGCCTCAAAGAAACTATATGACTCAGTCTAGGACTATAAGATTTGATACTGAAATTGACCTTAGAAATCATCTATATATCATTGTATAGATGTAGAAACTGGGACCCAAATAGGGGCATAATCTACATGTACAAGGTACTTCACCTCCATGGGCCTGTTTCCTCAATTATAAAATGAGAGAACTGGTCTAGATTATCCTCAGGTCACTCTTAGTTTAGATTTTGCAAAAATAAATCTAATAGAGTATGTCTATATGTACAATCTTGGGTTTAAAGGGGGACAAGAGGAGTAAAGGAGGGGAAAATGTTATCAATTGTAATAGGAATTTTTAATGGCTTGATTTGTCTTTAATTCACATTTTTCTCTTTAGAGAATCTAGAAATTTAAGTAAGGTCTAGAGTATCAAAATATTCTGTGGAATTACTGCATAAATGGAAGAGAAAACTAGAATAAAATAAAAATCTGTTTGGTACCCATTTAAAATGATGACATATGGAGAATTAGAAAGGAAACACTAGACTTCCACCATTTTTATCTCATTTCTTCTCTTCACAAAGATAAAGCTCAGATTCAATTTCTTTATACAGTAAATGTTTCAGGAACAATATAACCCTTATCTGATATCAAGGCTACCAAAATGTTCCCCCAAACGCATTTTCCCACACACTTAAAAATATTTATCACCATGATACTTTGCCTTGCAGAACTGTTTTCCAATGTCACATATCACCAAGAACATATAGCCCCAAATTACTAAAAAGTTATACCTCTTATCCAAATAAACAGTGAAATGTCTCTAATAAAGAAATTAATTTCTTCCACAGAGCCTGTGGTTTGCCCTATCTACAATGTATCCGACCTGCCAGAGAGACTGCAGACTGCAGATCCCCCAGTCAGCACTGCAAGAAAAAGCCACCAAAAAGAATCTCCCTGCTCCTCTCCTACTTGAGCTAATGAAGAGTGGGCACCCTGAAAAGGTGCTTGAGGAGAGGGACAATGGTTTGGGGGGACAGCTTTTTTCTGTTTCTCCGTCGTGCTAATCCCAGGTGGTTCCCTCTGCAACCCTGGGCAGAGATAACGGCAGGCTCAAATGCCCCAGACCAGTGGAAGGGGAAAGAGGGGGAGGACGCGACTGTGATTTCTCTGATCACGATTCTCCTACAATTTTTTTTTAAAGCAAACAGGGGGATGAGGATAGAAGGAAAAGCGGTTCATCTTAGCGGAGCTCAGATCAGAGGATTTTCTCCTATGGAGGTGGCAAACAGCGTTAGGAGGCTGGGAGAAAGATTGGGAGGGGGCGAAGGGGGGACGGTGTCAATCCGAGAAAAGCTCGGATAAAAGAGACCTCTATCTATCCCTAGGAATCGCTGACACAGACACGAATGGACCCGGTTGGGGTAGGGCGGATCCCAGGAGAGGTGGTGGAGAAGCAGAGACGAATGGGAGAGAGAGGAAAGATGCTGTTCCCAGGAAAGCTCGGTTCACAGGGATCTTAGGATTTAGAGTGGAAAGGTATCCCTTCCTCAGGACAGCGCAGACACCGACACGAGTGAGGCCGAGGGGTAGGGGCTGATCCCAGGGTTTTCTCCCGTGGAGACCAGCCACCTCTATTTACGGCCACCCGAGCCGCGGGCAGTTTTATAACGGGGACGCTCCCTGCTAAGCACCACCCATCGCTCTGGCCAGACCAGCAGCACTGCAGGGCTGGTAGGAGCCGCTGCTCAGCAGACATCTCGGATTTCGGAGTTCCGTGGCCCCTCCAGGGGTCGCCGCCCAGCCCCCGCCTCAAATTTTACCCCCTCGTTCCTTTTCGATGGTCCCATCTTCAGAAAAGGGGGGGAGGCGGGCCGGCGCAGCCGCAGTGCCCACCGCGCAGCATCCGAGGAGCGCGCCCCCCCGCCCCCGGCTCTGCGGACTGACCCCCTCCTTCGGCCCCCCCCGCCCCAACCCCGGTCTCGAGAAGAAGGGCAGGAAAAGTGAGCCCTCCCACCCTTCAGGCCCCCGGCCAGTCTCGGACATCGGTGGGGGTAGGGGCGGCAGGGACTCTTACTTTCTCCGACCACCGCTTTGAGTCCAATGGGAGCCATGGCGGAGAGCTGGGGGGCAGCGGGGAGCCGGCAGCCTGGGTCCCCTCTTCACACGGTTCTAGCAGCGGCTGGAGCTGCGGCGACGACGACTCCAGCTCCGGCGGCGCGCTCAGCTGACTGAGGCGCCAGTGCCGCCCGGCAGGATCGGCGCGCGCAGAGGAGGCGACGCCACGCGCGTCACCCGCGCGCCCTGCAGCCAATCAGCGCGCCGCTCTCGGTCCAGGAGCCGGGGGATGCGGCTCGGCCCACCGCGGGGGAGGCGGGGGCGCGGGACCGCGCGAGGCGGGGGCGGATCCCCGAGGGGCCCTGACCCCAAAGCGAGGCTCTCTGGCCCCTGGGCCTGAGCCTGGGTGGGCTGCTCCGGCTCCCCCCAGACCCCGGCCCCCGGCCGGCCCGGCCCCGCCCTCCCCGACTGCCGAGGGCTGCTGCGGCGGCGGAGGCGGCGGGGGTGAGGCTGCCCTGCTGAGATGCGCACCCGCGCCCGGAGCAGCGGCGGGACCGCCAGGACCGCAGCCAGCCCCCTTGTCCTGCACCGCAAGCCTCGCTGAACCGTCTGGAGGGAAGCGAGGCCCGGAAGGCGCGGCGCCCTCCTGTCTGACGTGGGGGCCCGCGGATGACCCCCAAGGACCCTGGCAGCTGGCAGCGCCCTGTGCCTGGGATCCCTCAGGGTTTGTCCGGAGGCACGAGCCGAGCTGTTGGCCCCGGCGACAGCTCTAACCCAGCCCGGTCATTTTATTATGGAATTCAGCAAACATTTATTAAACGTTTGCTGTGTGCTAGGGGCTAGCCCTAGTGCTCCCCACCGCCCCCCGGCTCTCCGCCATGGCTCCCGCTGGACTCAAAGCGGGGGGCACCTTTCTCGCTGCACCTTGCCTCCCCCTCTTTCACTGCTGTGTATTCTAGCCAGGCTGACCTACTTGAGGCTTCCCGGAATGGGCACTGAAATCTCTCCGCTCTTCTCCCCTCCATACATAGCTTCCGTCAAAGCTCATCACCCACCGCCCCCTTGGGTGTTAGCGGTAAGGAGTTTTAAAAATATTTGTTGGATTGGATTGAAAGGGAAAGACAAAAAGAAATCCGCTTGTGCCCTCTGGATGCTGACCTCCTTGGAGAGGGGGAGCATCTCACTTCCCTGCTCCCCAGATGCCCACCTGTATTTACTTTCCACATGAAACCCTTCTACCCACTTCCCAGAGGGCGTCAGCCCTGACCCTGACTTGGCCATAGTATAAACATTTTTGCAAGCTAGCCTTGTTTTGTTTCATCCTTTTGTTCCTCTCTGGCCATCTGGAGAGGTACTGAGGGGGAAGCCCATTCCCAAGTCAGCAAGGACAGTACCCAGTTAACATGGGGTGAGCTCCCAGAAGGCAAGTGAGGCCTGTGTCTAAGTGATTCTGTAGGGAAGACTAGAAATTAGGAGCTGAATGTTGATGAGAAGAATGATGATTGATTAGGAATCCCCTTAAGAGAAATACTATTCTGTGAATACAGCTCATCGGCAGATAGCTTTTAGGGGATCCAGCACGAGGTGTTATGTATAATGTTCAAAGAAAATGCTCACTGTGAAAGTGAGCCAGACCTACTAATGGTCAAGGGACAAAGAATGAAGGGAGGAGGGGGGAGATTTCTGTGAGCTTCTGGAGAAAAGAAAATGTGAAATAATTGGATCTACAGCTGAAAGGGAACATGGACATCATCTTGTATAACTCCATAATTTTACACAGGAGAAAACTGAGGCCCTGAGGAGTAAAAGGCCTAGCCCAAGGGCCATGTGTAATAGAGTCTTAGCTCATAGGAGACAACTGGAAAGGACCATGAAAGTCATTGAGTCCAGGGCCTAGCTTTGTCCAAGAGAAGGAAGAAACAGACCAGAATTTGAATTCACCTCTTCCAACTTCAACTATACCACACTTCAGCTAAGTGACAGAAAAGAGAAGAAGGCTGTCTTGGTTCTTAATTGACATCTGAACTGACCTACCACCCCCACCCACCTCCAGCTCTACTAAAGTATCTGTCTCCAATATCAGTGTACTGCTATTTCTCACCCTTCTGAGTTTCAGTTCATTTTGCTGATTCACCTCTTGGTTCCTGAAAGGACACCCAGAGTATTCCAAATTTGTGGTAGTTTTATGATGTTAATAAAACACTTACTAGGAACCAGGTTAAGGCCCCTGAATCTGCTTAACAAAAGTTTTTTGAAGGTGTTTCTCATCTACTTTGATTCTTGGTTTTATTCTAGTGAAAAGAGCCCTGGACTTTAGGTTCAGAGATCTATGTTCAAATATCACTTGTGACATTTACTATTAGTGTGTCCGTAGGTGAATCACTTACTTTCTCTAAAACTGTTTCCTCTGTAAAATCAGAATAATAATATTTACACTTCCCACTTCACTGGTTTATTTTGGGGAAAGTGCCTTTTAAACCTTTAAGTGTCAGTCTGTTAACAAACATTATTAAACCCTTACTTTATGCCAAGCACTGAGGTAAGCGCTGAGAATATAAAGAAAATTGAAAACATGGCCTCTGCCTTCCAAGGGCTCACTTTAAATGGGGAAGACAACATGCAAACAACTACGTACATATAAGATATAAATTGAGTAAATGGGAAGTAATATCAGCAGGAAGGCACTACCAGTAAGAGGGGAAGATAGGAGAGAGATGAGTAGATTTCTCTTTGGTGGGAATCAGAGAAGTCGTTCAGACGGTGGCACTCAGAATGAGTAAGTAAGCCAGGAGACAGAAGCAAGGAGAGAGGGCATTCCAGACATGAGTGAAAGCCAGTAGAATTGGGAGCTATTAATTTTAGTTACTCTGATCAGGCCTCTCTTTCCCCATGTTTAAAATGGACTGGATCACATGATCCAGAAAGCTGTTTCAACTCAGTGATTGAATGAAATAAAACTCTCTAATTCCCCTGAATATTCCTGATCCAAAGGTAGTTTATGCAACATCTTTGTATTCAAGATACTAAAGCACACTGCTGCCAGATTAATCTTCTTAATATACCACTTTCATCAAGCTATTTCTCAGCTCAGAAATCTTCACTGGCTCCCTTTTGCCTACAAAATCAAATCCAAATATCTTGACTTGGCATTCAAGGACTCCTGTGATCCGACCCTAAGCTTCCTTTCCAGATATCCAGATATTTTATAATTCACCATAAACATGTATTCCCAAATACTTTCTGCAGGACTGGGGCTGTAATTAAAGACGGTTTCCACTTTTAAACCCTGTGTATTATTAGAGATTGAGTATTAAAGGGGATCATTGTGAGAGGAAACCTTGACTGGGCATTTACTATTGTCCTTTTTGGGGGATGTTTGTCATAACTGATAGAAATTGTTGAATGAGCAGGTGAATGGACAAAGTGGATATGAAGGAAGTCCACAGCATTTAATCATTTGTATTTCTCCAGCATTTTGGTTTCTAAAGGACTTTACTTACACTTCAGCCATTGTTAACCCAAGTTAACAGCATTTATTTAGTGCTTACTATGGTTAAAAGGGTAGTGGTAAGTTTAATGGGGGAATATGAGAAGTCCCATATATTGAGTGTGCGGCATGAGCAAAACATCCAGGCAGTTGGATGTATGGAACTGGTGTTCGGGGGAAGGGTGAGGGCCAGATATATAGATCTGGGAGTCGTTTGCAAAGAAAAGATAATTAAAACCATGGGGGAGGAGGGAAGGAGAGGGAAGGAAGAAGGAAAGGGGGAAGAGGAAGAAAACAAAGAAAAGGAGAAGGGCATCCCTATTTAGTGTACAGGGGAAAGCGTATGAACTGGCAAAGGGATCCATACGTAACGATTAGACAAGAGAATCAGGAAAAAGCAGAGTCAAGGAAGGAAAGGAGATCTGGAAGGGATGTTCAATAGTGTCAAATATTCAATTCATCTCAATAAGCATTTCCTGAATACCTGCTATGTTCCAGGCACCATGTTAAGCATTGAAGATACAAGGAGCTTATATCCTCCTGGGTGAGAAACAGCATATGCAGTTAATATAAACAATATTTTTACAGCTCAAATACAAAGTGATATGTGGAAGGTGAAAGGCGCAGAGCTAATAATGAGGAGATCAGGAAAACCGGCCTATGTTGGTTTGTACCTAAGCTTGCTTTTCAAGAAGCTAAGCATCCTATAAGGCAGAGGTAAAGAGAGAGAGTATTCCAGGCCTGGGGGACTAGCCAAATATAATGAGAACTGAGAAAATAACATTAGACTTGGCAACCAAAAAGCCACTGGAAAGAACAGTATTAGTAGAGTGATGGGATCAGAAACCAGATTTCATGGGACTAAAGCATGAGTGGTAGTGAGGAAGTAGAGGCAGGAAATATAGGTTACACTTTATGAAATATAGTGATGAAGGCAAAGATAAGTATAGAACAAATATTTTGAAGGGGAAAGTTTCCCTCAGAATATGTAAGACTTTCTCATATTTGTGGGAAGAGAGAGAGGAGCCAATAGCAAGCAACAGACTCAAGATGAAGCGGAAGGAATGATCAGGCAAGCAGTATCTTGGAGGAGAAGGATTCAAGGGCACATATGAAGAGGTGGCATCAGCAAAGAGGAGAGCCCTTTGAGGCAGGAGCAATAGACGTGAAGGGTCTCTGAGGTGTGGAGGATGGGAAATAAGGAAAGTCATGACAGGGGACTTCTTGGAGTACCAAGAGGGTAAGACAAGGAGACCTTATTATTGTTATCTCCATTTTACAGTGAGGAAACTATAAAGCAGACTGAAGTTGTGTGACTTGTCCAGGGTCACACAGCCAGTAACTCTCTGAGGCTGGATTTGAACATCATGTTTTCCTATCGATCCAGTTCTCTATCCACTGTACCACCTAACTGCTCAGGTAATTCATACATGATTCTGAGATGGGGTACTGATACTTCTTTCTCATATTTCTTTCCATGAGCTATGAGTACAGCTGGCTCAGGAATCCCCTGACTACATCTAAAGATCTTAGAGTCAGGAGATGTCCAGAGATGGATATCACCATATTAGAATACTTGATCTATTTCCAGTCACTTTATACATACAAATCTAGAGAACAATACACATAAGTACGATAATGTAAATTAAAACAACCCTAAAAGACAGCTAAGCTCTGATGAAATCCAGTACTATCGAATAGATGATGAAACAAAACCTCTCTCTTCTCTTAGTAGAGAGGAGAGACTCCTGGTGCGGAACTTGGCACATGACATTAGATGCAGTTGGGTCAAGTGGTTTTGCTTACTCGAATTTTTGCTTTGAAGGGATGGGGCAGGGTGGGGTGGGGCGGCAGTACTGGTTGCCAGAGAGGATTCAATATAGGACATGGAATTACATTTTCAGAAATAACTATGGCTTAAAAACAAAAGGCATCAATGAAACTTTTTGAAAACATTATGATGAGCAATCATCAAACAGTAAAAAGTAACAAAAAGTAACAAACAGTAAAAAAAAAAAAAACAACAAGGTTACACAAAGTATAGACAAGTAGCCCAATTAAAACCAGATCATATTGTGAGCATTTCAGGATGAAACTAGACAGACAACAAACAGACAAAGAGTGAAAAAGATCTGTCAAGATTTCTTTTTTTTTTATCTTAATTTTTAGTTTTTAACACTCATTTCCATAAAATTTTCGGTTCCAAATTTTCTCCCCATCTCTCCCCTCCCCCCACCCCATAACACCTTGCATTCTGATTATCCACTTCCCCAATCTGCCCTCTCTTCTATTACACCCCTCCCTTCCTTTATCCCCATCCTCTCTTTTTTCTTGTAGGGCAAGATAGATTTCTATACTCCATTACCTGGATTTCTTATTTTCAGGTTGCATGCATAAACAATTCTCAACATTCGTTCCTAAAATTTTGAGTTCCAACTTCTCTCCCTTCCTCCCTCTCCACCCATCCCCACTGAGAAGGCAAGCAATTCAATATAGGCTATATATGTGTAGTTTTGCAAATGACTTCCACAATAGTTGTGTAATACTAACTGTACTTCACTCCATCCTATCCTGTCCCCCATTTATTCTATTCTCTCTTTTGACCTTGTCCCTCCCCAAAAGTGTTTACTTTTAATTATTCCCTTCTCCCATTTGCCCTCTCTTCTATCATCCCCCACCCCACTTATCCCTTTCTCCCCTACTTTCCTGTAGTGTAAGATAGATTTTCATACCAAATTGAGTGTGCATGTTATTCCCTCCTTAAGCCAGATGTGATGAGAGTACGTTTCACTTTTTTCCTCTTACCTTCTCCCTTTTCACCTCCATTGAAAAAGCTTTTTCTTGCCTCTTTTATGAGAGATAATTTGCCCCATTCCATTTCTCTCTTTCTCCTCCCAATATATTCCTCTCTCATCCCTTAATTTTACTTTTTTAGATATCATCCCTTCCTATTCAACTCACCCTATGCACTCTGTCTATGTGTGTGTGTGTGTGTGTGTGTGTGTGTGTGTGTGTGTGTGTGTGTGTGTGTAATCCCACCAACTACTCGAATATTAAGAAAAGTTTCAAGAGTTACAAATGTTATCTTTCCATGTAGGAATGTAAACAGTTCTACTTTGTTTGTTAAGTCCCTTATGATTTCTCTTTCCTGTTTACCTTTTCATGCTTCCCTTGATTCTTGTGTTTGAAAGTCAGATTTTCTATTCAGCTCTGGTCTTTTCATCAAGAATGCTTGAAAGTCCTCTATTTCATTGAATTACCATTTTTTTGCCCTGAAGTATTATACTCAGTTTTGCTGGGTAGGTGATTCTTGGTTTTAATCCTAGTTCCTTTGACTTCTAGAATATCATATTCCAAGCCCTTTGATCCCTTAATGTAGAAGCTGCTAGATGTTGTGTTATCCTGATTGTAGTTCCACAATACTTGAATTGTTTCTTTCTAGATGCTTGTAATATTTTCTCCTTGACCAGGGAATTCTGGAATTTGGCTACAATGTTCTTAGGAGTTTCTCTTTTTGGATCTCTTTCAGGAGGTGATTGGTGGATTCTTTCAATATTTATTTTACCTTCTTGTTCTAGAATACCAGGGAAGTTTTCCTTGATAATTTCATGAAAGATGATGTCTAGGCCCCTTTTTTGATCATGGCTTTCAGGTAGTCCCATAGTTTTTAAATTGTCTCTCTTGGATCTATTTTCCAGGGCAGTTGTTTTTCCAATGAGATGTTTCACATTATCTTCTATTTTTTCATTCTTTTGGTTTTGTTTTGCAATTTCTTGGTTTCTCATAAAGTCATTAGCTTCCATCTGTTCCATTCTAATTTTTAAAGAACTATTTTCTTCAGTGAGCTTTTGAACCTCCTTTTCCATTTGGCTAATTCTGCTTTTTAAAGCATTCTTTTCCTTATTGGCTTTTTGGACCTCTTTTGCCAATTAAGTTAGCCTATTTTTAAAGGTGTTATTTTCTTCAGCATTTTTTGGGGGTCTCCTTTAGCAAGCTGTTGACTCGTTTTTCATGATTTTCTTACATCACTCTCATTTCTCTTCCCAATTTTTCCTCCACCTCTCTTACTTGATTTTCAAAATCCTTTTTGAGCTCTTCCATGGTCTGAGACCATTGCATATTTATTTTGGAGGTTTTGGATACAGAAGCCTTAACTTTTAGGTCTTCCTCTGATGGTATGCATTGTTCTTCTTCATCTGAAAGGATGGAAGAAAATACCTGTTTGTCAAGAAAGTAGCCTTCTATAGTGTTATTTTTTTCCCTTTTGGGGGCATTTTCCTAGCCAGTTACTTGACTTTTGAGTCCTTTGTCAAGAGGAAGGTATACCCTGGGACCTGTAAGTTCTCAGTTCTTCCAAGGTGGCACAATCAAGGAACAGGCTCTGGTCTGTGAGCAACCACAATCACTCTGTTCTGCTCAGGAACTGCAAATAGAATTCCCTCTCCACAACTGCCTCCAGTTCCACCACGCCAGCCCTCCTCCTCCTCACCCCAGGGCCACCACTCAGGGCTAAGATTCAAATCAGCTGCTCAATTCCCCCAGGGGCTTTAGGCTGAGAGCTCCAAAAATGGATGCTGCTGCTGCAGTGGCTGCTGCTGGCAGGGCCAGACCACATTCCCTTCTTACCCAGATGAAAGCACTTTCTCACTGACCTTTGAAGATGTCTTTCGTGTTTGTGAGTTGAACAATCTGGAAACTGCCACTGCTGCTGGGGAGTCCACCCCTGAGGCCTGCTCAGGTTCTGTTCCTGCTGGTGCTGCATGACCAAGTCTGGGCTGGGCTCTATGGGCTGTGCTCTGCTCTGTGCAGTGTGATAGACCTTTCCTGTTGGCCTTCCAGGCTGTCTTGGGCTGGAAATCTCTTTCACTCTGTCGTTTTGTGGCTTCTGCTGCTCTAGAATTTGTTTAGAGTCATTTTTTACAGGTATTTTATGGGCTATGTTGGGGAGCTTCTACAGGTCCATCCTTCTACTCCCCAAGATTTCTGTAATAAACTTTTGTCTGCCAATAACAATGAAGTCATCACTTTGGTATTCTAACATCACAGTTCCCAATTTGCCATGTAAGAAAGTAGCAATGGCTCTAAATAAGATTAAGATGAGAAAAAGTGCTGAAGAAGACCAGGTATAAACAAAGGTCTGGACTGGAGCCAAGACAATTGGGAAGATATTGAAAAGATCAATTCTTAAGATATCTGAAAGAGGCGATGAGATAAAATAAATATTACTGAAGAGAAACAATAGAAAATATCCCTAACTACTATCCCTATATAATGAATTTCTCATCTCTTCAAAACTTTCATCAGATTAATCTATAGATGTATTGAGATCATCCTTGGTAAAAATATCTTGAGAAAATAACAGGAAGGCTTTCACAAACAATAGTCTACAACAAACCACATTTAAGTTGTCACACAGTTGACTAAAAGGCACAAAAGTTACAAGAAACTTCTTGTTTCTTGACCATAAAGAAGCATTGCAAAACACCATCTTAAAGGCTCATCTCCAATAAGGGGTCACCTAGCATATGTCAAAACTGAACAAGATTACTTGAAAGATGTATCAAAAGAGATAACTTTGCTTAGTGATCCTCTGATCACTAATATCAAGCCAGATTTAAAACAGGGAAGTATCTGCTTGCCAAAAAATGTTTGCCACTGTCATAGGAGTTGTCCAATGTAGCATCCAAGTCAGATACTGTCTAAAGATGGTGAAATCCTGCAGATACTCCTGTTTTTCAGAGGCCATTGTACTAATTGCACCAAGTCCTAAAATACTGTAGTAAATAAATATACACTAAAGGTCAGGTCTATAGTCATTCAAGAGTTCTGTCTCCCTATGCACACAGGAAAAAAACAAGTGGATAAAAATGCCTGTTGACCAAACTATGACAGACAACCCCATAAAGCTGAGATATGTGTGTATACTTATACACTTACATGTATATATGCGTATGTTGTCTATATGTGTGCATCTGTCACACATATATGTCACATATCACATAGACATTGTGGATGGACAATTAACCTGATATAAGACTGAAGAGGAAGAGAGTAGCCTATATTGTCTTTGGGAACTTGAGATGAGAACCAGGTCCCAAGTTTCTCTTTGAATCAAAAGTCCATCTTATTAGTATCAACATTCTTCTGTTGATCTTGAATGGCCCCCAATTCATGGAATAACTCAATTATGATTGATGAAAACTGAAGGAGCAGAAGTCCAATTCAAATCCTGACCCTGCAGTAAACTAATTGTGTGACTTTAGAAATGTTATTTCCTCTTTCTAAAACTCAATTTTCCCATTAGTATTGCATCCCATTCCATTCCATGAAACAATTATTAAGTCCCTACCATGTGCAATGTTTTATGCTGGCGATTCAAAGAGGAAAATGAAATAGTACTATCCCTACATATTATCAATAATAAATGTGCAGGAAGAGCAGAGTAAAGGAAATAACCAGAAAGACGTGTGATGAGAAAAAGAGGTAAGCAAGCAATGTAGCAAACACAAGAGCTAACTGACACTCTACCTGTTCCTTATTGGTAATAATTTGCTCACACCCATAGTAGATAATGAAAAATTGCATAAGAAAAGCAGTAAAAAGGTTTAATGCACGAGATTCATGAACAAAAAGTCAATTACATAGCTAAGGGGAGAGATAGCTTATTTTATGCATTAATATCTGTGAAATTTTAGGACATCTAGAAAAAGGCCCTCAACTTGGTGAGCCCTCAGTGAAAGGTTTTACAGGATGACATAGGGTAGAGTAGCACAGGCCAAGAAGGTATAAATGGATTCTGACCTCTACCATAGCAGGAAGTATCTACACTGATGAACTCAATTTGGTCATGAAAATTACATACTTTAATATTTCAATAGCAATTGAATTTCAATTCAATATTCAATATCACTCTTTAACTCAGCAGACATTCTTTTAAGATTTATTCTGGTCAAAAGAATCCATCTACACCTTGGCCAACCTCTGATTTAGTCTCTCCTATTTTAGCTAGGCTGGTTCTCAGATAAAACAAATTGTTGTCGTTGTCACTCATCCTTTTTTCTCAAAGAGAACCAACGACACCATGAGAGTATTTTGACCTGTGAATGAATTGGGTTGTAGTTTATCACTGCCTCCTGCCCACAGCCTTCCCAGTTTCCTAGAATCCTCCTGGCGTAGCCTTTGAAAAACCCAGGGTCTCCTCTATACCATGATGAAATAGAATACTAGTGGAGGAATATGAACTCATTAAATGTTAGTGCTAGGAGGGAACTTAGAGGTCATCCAGGTTGTCTTCATGCTCTACCTCCTTTGTGAAATGTTGTTTAATCCCCTCTACATCACTAGGGCTCTCTTCTTTCTCCAACTGACCTTGTATTATATATACCTATATTATATATGTTGCATGCATGGCACACATACACATGTGCACATACACATTCCTACCCTGTCCCAGAAGAATATAAGCTACCTGAAGGCAAAGACCATTTCATTTTTGTCTTTGAATCCCCAATACCAATCACAGAACCTTGCACATGATATATGCTTAATAACTGTTTAATAGAATGAAATAAAATACAATCTGACGCCCTTATTTTACTAATGGAGAAACTGAGTCCTGGATAGGGGAAGTAGTTTGCCCAAAGTCAAGTAACTAATTTGTGTCAGGGCCAAGATTTTAATTGGGCTGTCCTGGTCCAGGATTAATTTCCCTACATCATATTCATCAGGGCAAGTGAATTTGACTAGCTTCTACCTCTTCCTATACTAAGCCCCAAAGCACTAAAGATCACTTTCTCCTTCTCCTCCTCCTCCTCTTCCTCTTCTTTTTTCTCCTCTTTTTTTTTTTTAACAACATGGCTTATGTGTCTCTTTCCTTTGACCTCATTCAGCTCCTTTGCATTAAGAAGTTTATTGATAGCCACTTAGTTGTCATGGAGAATAAGGAGCATTTTGGTAAAGTGTCTTAAGAAGCCAGAGCACCGCACAATCTGCAGCTGTCTCCTTTTATTAGACAGGCCAACGGCATTCATTGGTAGGAGGCTTCAGTTTTCCAGCATCTGTAATCAAGCTATAATCAATCAATAAATATTAAACACCTACTCTGTGTTAGGCACCGTGCTAAGCAGGAAGAGTTAGATGAGAACTCAGGAGTAGAATTCCCAGGGAAAAACTGGCTGAACTGAATTAAATTGAGTTCAGGTTTCTTAGTAAACATAAGGATTTTTGATTTTCTTTAGAGAGAGGAGAAATAGAAACTTCTCAGAGACACCTGAGGGCATCTCTGCCTGGGGCATCTGTCTGGAGCATCTCTGTCAAAAGTTTCATTGTCCACTTCAAAGTATGAATTAAGATCCTTTCAGGAGCTACTGTTAAAATGACTACAGTGAAAGTGACAAGGTGATCTATTGGTCTGATGGTTCAGCTGGGAGGAGTAGAAAGAGCCTTGGACTAGGAGATGCCTGTCATTTATTACTTAAGTGACCTTAATGAGGTCACCTCACTTCCCTAGGCCTTGTTTCTTCATCTATAAAATGTGGATACTAATTCCAGGCCCACCTACCACATAGGGTTGTTGTCAAGATCAAATGAGATAATATTCATGAAAGCACTTTGTAAACAATAAAAGACCATGTTAACAAGAGGCAGCATGGAGTAGTGGATAGAGAGCTCTAACCTGAGTCAGAAAGACCTGGGTTCAAGTACTGTCTGTGATACATACTGGCTGAGTGACCCTGGGCAAGTCACTTAACTTCTCTGTCCACTAGGAAACTCTCTAAAACTCTTAAGTTTCCAAGGAGGTGAGAATCTGTATTGGTAGCATTTCCTAACTGAGATGTTCTATACCAAAAAAAAAAAAAAGGGGGGGGGGGGGGAGGAGGCCGTGTATATAGAAAGTGTTATTTCTTTTCTGAAATACAAACTGGTCTGGTACCTAGAAGCTAAGTCTAGCTTGAGTTTATTTTTATCTTTATAGCTTATGTTAAAGAATTCATTGTACCTCTCTAAGTTTCCCAGTGACCTTTGGTCAAAGCCCCTAAAAATACAGTTTCAACAGCTGAGAGTCCAGTAATAAATTCTAGCCTCCCAGACCAAGACCCTTGGTGGAGGGTGCAGGAATAATAAGAAAGACCTTTGTATTCTTCAACAGAGACATCTGCATCTGGGTCTTTTTCAGGATCATTCTTGTTCCCATCAGAATGCCTCTTCCTACAAGGGGAAAGGCAGTGGAATCCTGATCTCTGCTCAAGAGAAGACTGCAGTTGGAGGCATTATAGACTGCAGCCCAAGGCAATTGCTGAGCACCAGCCTGCCACAAGGTGTCTTCAGGTAATGCAGCAAAGGCAGAAGCATCCAGCCCTCTGCAGAAAATCAATCCTGACCAGATGCTCATGACTATGGGAGGCAGACAGTATGTATGTATGTTTGTGTTTGTATGTGTATGCGTGTGTCTGTGTGTCTGTGTGAGAGAGAGACAGAGGTAGGTGAGAGTGGAAACAGGGAAATAGAAAAAAGGGGGAAACATAAAAAGAGAAAGAAAGAGAGAGATACAGAGAGGGGGAAAAGATTAGCAGGGTGAGGAGAAGGGGTTCCGTGATTCAGGAAGGATGTCACATGGTGGGAGAAAGGGAGCTCTGGACTGCATCAGACAACATCAGGATAAAGGATCTTCTTTGGGATTATGCATGTCTGCACTCATAAGACTGCTAGACTTGTTTACACTGAGTCACTGAAAGGAAAGCTACCTAGTTTGAGATTTTCAAAATATTTCTGCCACTGATTTATTAAATGATAGTACTAGAAGAGATCTTAGAGAGTATATAATCCAACCTCCACTTTGCAGATAAGGAAACTGAGGTTGTGGCATCCAAGAAAATGCTTAAAATGTCTTTTGCAATTTTGTGTCTAGGTTGTGAGTCAAGTGTGTCCAGGGCCTCATACAGAAAGCTCCTTATACTTAATACTAGTCATATTATCACTACCAAAGAAGCGGCTTAGCACAGTACTTGGCATATGGAGGCGTTTAATAAACGTTTATTGATTGACTAATTGATTCCTCCTCTTTGAGACTGTAACCTGGCCCCCAAAGCATCTGCTCTACTCTCAGTCCTGGGAATTGGAGGAGGGGTATCATCCACCTATGACATTTTTTAGAGTCTATTCAGCTCTTTAGAGAATTAAATCTGCTTTACAACAATATGTATGCCAAATATAAAAAAAATAAATTACAGATTCACCGCTTGGTCATCACATGACTTAAGATACTGGAGAAGCTATTCATATTTGAACTTGCTTCCCATCCCAATTGACAGGTATTCTAGATGTCAGTTTGTGCAATACTTGTTCCTCAGGATCTTTATTCCATCCTAGTTGGGCCCCACAGTTGGCCCTGATGCATAGATCCCTTGTACCTCACTGCTTGAAAATCTAGCAGCCCCTGAGGAGTAAAGGGGCCAGGTGGTGAGAGGAGCTGTGATTTTCTTAGGCTCTGAGCACTGAGGAAAACATATGTTGTCACCTTGTCGGTTGCCATCCTCCGCTCCTGCTTCCCATCTGCTCCCTATTCTCCTCCTACCAGCTCCCTTTGGACGCCTTCCTCTTTCTTATCCTTTTATCTATCGATTCCCCTGCTTCCTTTGTCTGTCCTTCCTTTCTCCTCCCCCTCCTCATCTCTTTTCCCCTAAATCTTCCCTCCTATCTAAAATGAAACACAGCAATACAAGAAAAAAAAATTACATGCAGAAAACAAACCAAAAAACCCACAAAGAAAACCAACAGTCATAGAACTGCTGAATATTAGAACAGGAACTGGACCATCAAGAACATCTAGTCTAATTCCCTCATTCCATAGCTTGGGGAAAGAGAGGGAAAGTGACTAGCCCAGGATCATGCTGTGGAAGCCTCCTAGTCCCAGTAGCAGAACCCAAGCTTCCTACTCTATGCAGTTTCCACTGGGCCACATTGTTTCTCATCTCAGGACAGCACAAGAAAGTAGAAAGAGCTCTGCATAAATGAAATGTAAAATTCGTGTGTTCATTTTATATAAAATATAAGCTAAATATAAAATTGAAACTCCTCTCTTTAGCTTTTAAAGTCTCAAGCAGCCTGGCCCCAGTTTCTCTTTCCAGCCTCACTGGCCATTATTTCCCCTCCAACACTGCAATGCAGACACATTGGCCTATCTATCAGTCCACTCACGTTGGCCATCCCCCATGTCTCAAATGCACTCCCTCTTTACCTCCACCTCATAAACTCTTTCTCTTTCTTTAGGATTCAGCTCAAACACTTTCTTTGACATGAAACTTTTCTTTATCCCCCTCCACCTGAACTGCAAGCACCCTCCTTCCCAATTACCCTGTATTTAACTATTTTATATATATTTATGCCATATGTATGTATATATATGTATATATTTTATATATTATATATATATTTTATATCTTCCCCATTAGAATATAATCTCATTATGAGATGAGATTGTTTTATTCTTCATACTTGTATCTCCAGGGCCTTAGCACATAGTTCGCAACCTAATAAATAGTTATTAATTCACTGGTATCCAAAGTTCAAATCGCTATCTTCTGTGAAGTGACTTGAACAAGTCACTTAAAATAAGTTTCCTGGGTCTCAGTTTCTCTAACTTCAAAATAAAGGGGTGGGGGGAACACTAGATAATTTTTTGTTACTTTCAATATTTTTCTCAAGTACATGTAAAAAAGTTTTTAACACTCATTTTTTAAAATTTAGAGTTCCAAATTCTTTCCCACCCTCCTTCCCCCCTCAAGATGGTAAGCAATTTTAAAATATAGGTTTTACCTATGCAATTTGCAAAACATATCGCTAGATGCTTCCTAAAGTCTCTTTCAATTCTAAAATTCTTTCTTTGTCATTCAGTTTAATAACCTTTGAGTCATTCTTGTCTCTTCCCTCTCTCTCACCTCTAATATCACATCAGTCTCTAAGTCTTCGTCTATTTCAGCTCTCTTGTATCTGTCCTCTTCTCTCCACCAATACATGCTCTAACTTCATTCACATCATCAATACCTCCTTCCTAGATCATTGTAATTGGTTTTCCCACTTTATAATTTCTATGATTCCAATCTCTGGTCCCAAAATACCATAGTCCCAGTTTACTGTTAGCTCAGGATCAGCTCTCTGAAAATATTTGCATCACCATTGATACATATGATGGGAACTTTCAGAGAGGTGCAGCAGCAAAAAAGATATACAAGGTGAAAACAGAGGTAAAGCCAGGGTCCCAATCCATGTTACTGGAAAACTAGGGCTCTAGCTTCTTGGAAAGAGAGGGATCCACAGTTACAGCAAAGGAAAATCCAAGTCAATTAAACAAACATTTATAAAGTGTCTTCTATGTGCAGGCACTATGCTAGACCTTGGGGAGACAAAGTAAAAAAAAATTATCCCTGTCCTAAAGGAGTTTACATTCTATTGTTGAGATATAACATGTGTACAGATAAGGAATTATGAAATACAATAAAATAAATATAAAATATATTCCTTTTCAAGAGGAGAAAGCACTGATACCTGATGAGGGGAGAGAAGAGGGGATTAGGAAAGTCTTTATGTGGGGGTTCATATTTGAATTGTGCTTTGAAGGAAGCTAAGAATTCTAAGAGGTGGAGATGAGGAGGAAGAGTATTGTAGACAGCTTGTACAAAGGCCTAAGAAATGTAACATCATTACCAGAAACAGCCAAATGGCCAGTTTAACTGGCATAGAGAATTGTGAAGAGGAATGATACAGAAGTCACATCATGGAGTTCTTCAGATTCCAGGCTGAGAATCTACATTTTATCCTAGAGACAATAGGGAGCCAATGAAGGTTTCTGAGTAGAGGTATAATATGATAAAATCAGTGTTGTGGAAATATCAATTTGGCAGCTATGTGAAGGACGGGTTAGAGAAAAAAGAAACAACAAGTGTGGAAACCAATTAAGTGATTGTTAAAATGGTCCAGAAGAGAGATAATGATGGTCAGAACTAGGGCGCAGTATGTGTGTATTCATCTTTCGTTGCTGAAGAAGACCATGCCATCAGAGAAATGATGACATGACT
Organism: Notamacropus eugenii; assembly: GCF_028372415.1. Classification (NCBI taxonomy): domain Eukaryota; kingdom Metazoa; phylum Chordata; class Mammalia; order Diprotodontia; family Macropodidae; genus Notamacropus; species Notamacropus eugenii. The sequence goes on along the minus strand of NC_092872.1, from coordinate 478,827,658 downwards.
TGTACTTGACTTTGTTTTGAGTGAGGGAGGGCTGTGCAGGTCACCAGCCTCACTTCTCCTCCAGAGCCATCTGAATCCAGCGATCAGATATTCATCAGGATGACTGGAGATGGCCCAGGATGAGGCAATAGGGGTTAAGTGACTTGCCCAAGGTCATATAGCTAGTGAGTGTCAAGTGTCTGAGGCAAGATTTGAACTCAGGACCTCCTGACTCCTCCACTGGTGCTCTATCTACAACACCACCTAGCTGTCCCAGGGACCAGTATGTATTAGTGGAGAGAAGAGGATAGGTAAAAGAGATATTATGGAGGTAAAATAGACCAAGACTTGTCAACTAAGATGAAATTAGAGAGAACAGAGACAGAAGAGTCAAGAATGACTTAAAGGTTATTAACCTGGATAACTGGAAAAATGTTTAGTACCCTCAACAGAAATAGGGAAGCTTGGAGGGAAATATGAATTTCATTTGAACATGTGAGATTCCAACAGTACATCTAGAAGAAGAGGTTCACTAGTATTTGATAATGTGAGACTGAGTTAAGAAAAGAAATTAAGGTAGGATTAATAAATTTAGAAGTCATCTGCCTAGAGATGATAGCTGAACCTATCTGATGACATCACTAAGGGATGGCGTGTAGCAAGAATAGAGGGCACAGGACATGGCTTTAAGGAACACTCACATTTTGTGGACCATAGCAAAGTAATAATCTAGCAAAGGAAAATGAGAAGGAATAGTCAAACAGGTGGGAGGAGAATCAAGTGACAATAGTGGTATGGAAGCCAAGAAAAGAGATAGTACCTGGGAGGAAGAGGATGACGCTGTCAAAAGCTGTAGAGAGGGTAGAATGGGGAATGAGAAAAGCCTATTGGATTTAACAATTAAGAAAATTGTTAAGAACCTATGAGAAAGTAGTTTTGTTTGAGTTTTGGTATCAAGCCACATTGCAAAGGATTGAGAAAAGAATGGGAGATGAGGATCAGAGATACTGAATGTTAATGACCCTTCTTAAGCACGTGACTGTGAAAGAGTGGAGAGATATAAGACTATATTGAGGGGATGGGTGGTATGATCAAAGAAAGGTTTTTGGGGGAGACCTGAATATGTTTTCACACAGTGGAAAGGAAGCCAGTAAATAAGGTTTTGAAAATGAGAAAGAGAAAGAAGAGAAAGAGAGAAAGAGAGAGAGAGAGATTATGATGGGCAGACAATCTGGGATAGTGGAAGGAGATGAAATCAAAAGCATAAGTGGAAGGAGGGTTTATTTTTGTAAGGATTAGAGCTATCTCTAATGAGAGACTGAAGCAAAAGAGAGAACAGGGTTTGATGGTGAAGGGTTTGGATATGCACAGTAGGAGAGAAGAGAATGAACTCATGATGGATGATCTCTAAATTTTCAGCAAAGTAGGAGATGAGATTCTCTGCAGACAAAAAGAGGGAGATGAAGAAGATCTGAGGGGAAAGAAGAAAATTTGAAAGAGCCAATGGGGACAATCAATCAGGATAGATTAGCAAGAGGATTGTTGTCTGCAATGTGGACACAATTGAGATTAGATCATATAAATTTGTAGGACACACTTAGCACGGTTACATGATTCATTGCATTTAGCAATGTGAGAATGGAGAGGGTAAATGGTTGGGCAAAAAGATAAGGGGGCAGGAGTTTGAAAGAGAGTTGATAGTGTGGTTAAACAGTTAAGCAATGGCATCCAGGTTATGAAGGGAAGGAAGTAAGGCCAGAGCAAGGATGAAAGGAAGTCTGCTGGGATTCTCCTCTCTCCCTACCCTGGGGTAGAGATGTGGGCTAGAGTGAGAATCAAATGAAAAACGCTATCATAGAAGGAACACTATAGTCCATTGGGTTCAAATCTAGGTGTTATCATTTACCAGTTCTATTGATGATGGGTTTTGTATGATCCATACAAAAATATGGATTATAATACTTGTGCTACCTATCTCATAGGGTTGTGAGAACTTAAAGTTCTATGGAGGGTAAGCTGTTATTATTATTATATTAAGCTGCTATTATTATTATGTGAAAACAGCCAAGTTTTTCCATCAGTCATAATAGTCCCAAAGCAACAAGGCTTTCATAATAAAGGTAAGAATTTAGTACAGATAGATGGAAAATCTTACCTTATTAGTATACCTTTTGCATTGGTTCAAATTCATTTGCATGCTAAACCAGAAAGGATTTGGGGACTGTCTAATCCTAAATTAGGGGACCACTAGGTTATCTGTTGATACAGTGCAGGCTCTGGAGTCAGGAAAACTTGAGTTCAAATCTAGCCTCAGACACTTATTAGCTGTGCGACCCTGAGGCAAACCTTCAGCTATCTCATCCATAAATATGACATGGAAAAGGAAATGGCAAAATTGCTTCAGTATCTGCCAAGAAAAACCACAAAATAGCATCACAAAGAGTCAGACATGACTAAATAGCAATCTTAGATTGTTATTTGTAACAAAGAAATGTCTCCTAAACTTTGAAAGAAAAGACTTAAATCTTAGCTTGGATTTACTCTACCTGCTTTTGTTATCCGGGTATAGCATTATGACTAAAAAGACCTGTCACACTGCCTTTATGGGAAAAAATTATTGGCACCATACCCTAAACTAACTACAACCAAATAGTCACAACACCCTAACAGACTAAAGGTGAGATGAGTGGTGGATAATGTGAGGAGATGAGCTCATGAGATAGCAGGCAGCTATGTTCAAAAGATGTGAGACCCTCTGAGAGCAGGAGAGCTACTCCCATCATGATCCCAAGGATTAATTAGCAGTCAACACATAACCAATGGTAGGGCTACACACCTAGCAGAGAAACTACACCTGGAAGGGAAACAGAAGAAGACACAGATGGTCCTGAAATATTTCCTTCTTAAATCCAGCAGTCAGAAGCATGAATTGCTCCTTCCACATGTGTATCTTGGCCATAATCCTATGTGTTTGCCCCTTATTATGATCTCTTTATCTGCCCACTTTCTCGTCTGATGATGTATATATTTGTGGGAGGTTGTATCCTAGGCCTATATTCTCCAGGTGTGGAATATACTCCCTCCTGAATGCCCTCTGCCTCCTGGAATCTTTCTCTCCTTTTAAGACAACTCAATCACCATTTACGTAAAACCTTTCATGATCTACCAAAATGCTAGCACCCTCCCTTCCAAACTATCATATATTCAATTACATTTATACTATATATACCAACACATGTACTTTCTAATTAATAAATGTTTTGGTTATTAAGGCTGAGAATGTTCTATTGTTATTTTTCTTACTGTGCTATTTCATTGAATGCCTATGCGTTGAAGTAATTGTATCCAGAGAAAAAATAAACACGTAGTAGGAGCTGGTAAGTATTGGTTTTTAGTGGATATGGATCCACCTTGAGCCTGGGGTAAATATTCTACTAAAATATTTGCCGATGAGAGATAGCCCTACGTATGAGAGGAGGGTACCCCAGGTGCTATGTTAGTAATAATTGTTGTGGTGGTTGCTTAGTCATTTTTCAATTGTGTCCCACTTTTCAAGACCCCTTTTGGCATTTTCTTGGAAAAGATACTTGGAGTGGTTTGCCATTTCCTTCTCCAACTCATTTTACAGATGAGGAAACTGAGGCAAATAGGGTGAAGTGACTTGCCTGGGGTCACACAGCTAGTATCTGAGGTCAGATTTGAACTCAGGAAGATGAGTTTTCCTGATTCCAGGCCCAACACTCTAATCACTGAGGCATCTCATTGCCTGAAAATATTTTGAAAAAGTATTAAAAAAGAGGTCAGATATTCTAATGTTGCCCTTGATTCATCTTCTTCCTCTCCCTTTTGTGTAACATTTGACAAATGATTCCACCCTTCTAGGTCTCAGCTTCCTCATCTGTAAAATGAAGAGGTTGTGGCCTGGATGATCTGAGGTTCCTTGTAGAATGTAACATTTTACATTCTTAAGGTCCTGATAGCTCTAACAGTCTATGTTCCATGTTCCATCTATGCTTCTAGGTCTTACATTCTGGAATCCTATTCCAAATGCCTATCATGACTCAAGAGAAAAGAAAAATCTGCTTCCCCTTCCCTCTCCTCAATACATGTAGGTCCATCCCGCTGCAGAAGCACGTGTTGAGTGGCAAGTACTGAGTCAGAAAGGGCCAACTTCTTACCCCACCTCAGCTAGGTATCAGTCATGTGACCTTGGACAAGTCTCTTAATCTCAGGAGAGGGGGAGTTGCATGAGAGAAGAGACTGGTTTTCATGTCTTTCTATCTCTTCTGCCTGCCACACAGCAAGTTTTTATTAAGTGTTCACTGAATGACTAAATATAAAATGGAAATAATAATAGCACCTATGTTGTAAGGCTCGAATGAGATAACATTATATAAAACACTTTATAAATCATAAAGTATAATATGTGAGCTATTACTATAATCTTTCCAGGCAGTATGTTGGTAAATACTTAACAACTGATTTTCTGGAAAGTGTGTGTGTGTGTGTGTGTGTACCTGATATACTTTAAAGTTTAATCTGCATTACTAATATTTTTTCAATCTAGACTTTCATAAATCTAGAGAATCAGTAAAACAATAAATCGAACCTGATTTATAGTATTTGCTGATTTCAGGGTATAAATGCTTACTCTGAAAATTTAACAATCAGCTCTCTAGCACATCCCCACATTTTTACCCTTGTAGACCAAGGAGAGGAATGAATCTAGATGTCATTCAAAGCATGCTGGGCCTGGAGTTGGAAGATCTGCATTCTAGTTCCAGCTCAGCCTCTTTCCTTCTGTTTCCCCACCATAAGGTTGTTGTGTGTAGCTTAAATTAGAATCTGTGTGTGAAAATGCTTGGAAAAGTATAAAGTTTTCCATAGATATTGGTTGATGGGACTATTTTTTCCCACAAAGCAAGTTTTTAAGCAGACTCAGGGCCAGTAATAGGTAGGCTGTTTACTACCACTAGAGGGCAATCAATTTCCACTAGAGAAATCAAGAAAGTTCCCTGAGGTCAAGAGAGGAAGTAGTCACTGAAGACAGCCCAGACAGTGTCTTAGAATCCAGACCTGGAAATTAAGGAAGCAAAAACCAGAATTCTTGGACCAGGCTTCTAGGAGACCCCAGAAGAACTCCTGTTCATTGACTCCTGTGGAGATGTTGGCTTGGTCTCAACATTTTCTTTCACTTTTTCATGTTGAAAATTATAAACTTAATAGATAGAGACCTTCTAATGTAGAAAGAAAAACAATAGAAGATTGTACCTGAAACCATGAACTTCTGTTAGGTACAGTTTGGTTTTGTAAATAGACATTAAATTTAATGAGGCAGCAACAAAATCGTGCAGTTTTTGTCCCCTTTGGAACTTTTCTGTTTTGTTTTGTGTATTTTTCATGTTTTATTGATTTTTTTTCTGTATCTTCATCACTTCCCACTAACTTGTGCCCCACCCTTTACTAAACTAAATAAAACAAATCAATTGGCCAGGTATGGAAAAGCACACCTCATTCTACAACCTTGATCTGTCTCTTCTTTGTCAGGAGTTGTCCATAGGCATGCTCAGAATGATGGGGCACTAACCTCTAAATGGAAAAGACCATATCTTTAGGACCTGGACCCCAAAGCCCCTGAACCCAGATCTCTGGTATCCACCTGAAGCACCCACCCATCCCAGTCAATAATCCTTTTAAGTGCCCTTTCGAGGTGGCTCTCTGGCCACTTAACTCCCTCAACTTGGACTGAAAGAAGGCTTGAGTGTTCGAATTCTTTTGAGGCAGACCCGCAACCTATACCCTTGAATTTCAGGGTTCCCATAACCCCTAGACCACAACAACAGGGCTTGGCAGATAGCAGGGGCATAATAAATGTTTTTTTATTGACTGATTCATCATCATCCTTCTACAGCCACGATTGCTCAGTTCTTTGGAGTTCTGAAATCTTTCCAAGTTGTTTTCCTTTACATTATTGTGGTCCTTGTGTAAATTATTCTCATAGTTCCTCATTTCATTCTGTATTGATTTATGCAGGTCTTCCCAAGTTTCTCTGAATTCCTCATGTTCAGCATTTCTGATAGTGTATTGATAATTTATTATTCATATAACACAATTGTTCAGTCATTCCCCAATTGATGAGTATCTACTGTTTTTAGTTTTTTGCTATATAAGCACTAAAATAAAAGTCTTTGCATGTATGTGCCTTTTCCCTGTCTGTGACCTGTTTGCATATATACATCTACTAGTGATATTGCTGGGTCAAAGGGTCTATACAATTGAATGACTCAGTATAGTTCCAAGTTGTTTTCCTAAAATGGTTGGAAGAATTTACAAGTCCAAAAGCACTCTTCTTTTTTTCCTCTTTTTTTTTTTTTAACAAGACCATCTGCTACTTTCAAGGTTCTCAGAAAATTGAGGAGAAAAAGAAAGAAGGAACTTGGAGGTCTACCTAGACCAGGGGTTAGCAACTTTGCAGAAGTGTAATGTCAAGGGGGGCAGAGCCAAGATGGCGGAGTAGAAAGACACACAAATACAGGCTCTCCCCACACAGCCCATAAAATACCTGTAGAGAGGGACTCTCAACAAATTTGGGAGCAGCAGAAGTGGAGAACAACAGAGTGGAGGAGGTTTCCAGCCAACGGTGACCTGAAAGGCCCATGGGAAATGTCTGTTGCACCAGCCCAGCCTTGGCCACATGGCATGACTCCCAAACAGCTCTCGGGGGCAGAATCTCCAGACCCTGGAATCCCCAGCCCCAGCAGCAGCGGGTTCATAGATCCCTCAACCCACAAGCCCCAAAGGCCAGTGACAGGGTTTTTTTCAGCTGGCCAGGAAGGGATAGCTCTGGCCTCAGGCAGCAGCAACAGAGGCCATATCAGGAAGGCAGCAGCAGTTCCCACTGCAGCCCCTACAGCAGCTGCATCCATTGTTGGATCCAAAAACCCCTGGGGGCGCTGAGGAGCTGACTTTTACCTCACCCCAGTGTAGAGGCCCTGAGGGAGTTGCTCCCAGACCAGTGTACACGCTTGATTGTGCCACCTTGGAGGAGCTGAGATCTTACGGATTCCCAGAGTATACCCTACTCTTGACAAAGTACCCAAAAGTCAAGTAACTGGTTGGGAAAATGCCCAAAAAAGTGAAGAAAAAAAAAGACTATAGAAGGTTACTTTCTCGGTGAACAGATATTTTCTCCCATCCTTTCAGATGAGGAAGAACAATACTTACCATCAGGGAAAAACATAAAAGTCAAAGCTTCTGTATCCCAAACATCCAAAATAAATATTCAACTGTCTCAGGCCATGGAAGAGCTCAAAAAGGATTTTGAAAATCGAGTAAGAGAGGTGGAGGAAAAAGGGAAGAGAAATGAGAGAGATGTAAGAAAAGAATGAAAAGCAGGTCAACACCTTACTAAAGGAGACCCAAAAAAATGCTGAAGAAAATAACACCTTGAAAAATAGGCTAACTCAATTGGCAAAAGAGGTTCAAAAAGCCAAAGAAGAGAAGAATGCTTTAAAAAGCAGAATTAGCCAAATGGAAAAGGAGGTTCAAAAGCTCACTGAAGAAAATAGTTCTTTCAAAATTAGAATGAAACAGATGGAGGCTAATGACTTTATGAGAAACCAAGAAATCACAAAACAAAACTAAAAGAATGAAAAAATGGAAGACAATGTGAAATATCTCATTGGAAAAACAACTGACCAGGAAAATAGATCCAGGAGAGACAATTTAAAAATTATGAGACTACCTGAAAGTCATGATCAAAAAAAGAGCCTAGACATCATCTTTCATGAAATTATCAAGGAAAACTGCCCTGGTATTCTAGAACCAGGGGGCAAAATAAATATGGAAAGAATCTACCAATCACCTCCTGAAAGAGATCCAAAAAGAGAAACTCCAAGGAACATTGTGGCCAAATTCCAGAGTTCTCAGGTCAAGGAGAAAATATTGCAAGCAGCTAGAAAGAAACAATTCAAGTATTGTGGAACTACAATCAGGATAACACAACATCTAGCAGCTTCTACATTAAGGGATTGAAGGGCTTGGAATATGATATTCCAGAAGTCAAAGGAACTACGACTAAAACCAAGAATTACCTACCCAGAAAAATTGAGTATAATACTTCAGGGGAAAAAATGATCTTTCAGTGAAATAGAGGACTTTCAAGCATTCTTGATGAAAAGACCAGAGCTGAAAAGAAAATTTGACTTTCAAACACAAGAATCAAGAGAAGCATAAAAAGGTAAACAGCAAAGAGAAATCATAAGGGACTTACTAAAGTTGAACTATTTACATTCCTACATGGAAAGACAATATTTGTAACTCTTGAAACTTTTTTCAGTATCTGGGTAGTTGGTGGGATTACACACACACACACACACACACACACACACACATACACACACACAGAGAACACAGGGTGAATTGAATAGGATGGGATCATATCTTAAAATAATGAAATTAAGGGGTGAGAGAGAAATATATTGGGAGGAGAAAGGGAGAAATGGAATGGGACAAATTATCTCTCATAAAAGAGGCAAGTACAAGACTTTTCAGTGGACAGAAAAAGGGGGGAGGTGACAGAAAAATCATGAAGCTTACTCTCATCACATTCAACTAAAGGAAGAAATAAAATGCACCCTCATTTTGGTATGAAAACCTATCTTACAATACAGGAAAATGGGGGAGAAGGGGATAAGCAGGGTGGGGGGGATGATGGAAGGGAGGGCAGTGGGGGGAGGGAGCAATTAGAAGTCAACACTTTTGGGGAGGGATAGGATCAAAAGAGAGAACAGAAAAAATAGGGGGCAGGATAGGATGGAGGGAAATATAGTTAGTCTTACACAATATGACTATTATGGAAGTCATTTGCAAAACTACACAGATATGGCCTATATTGAGTTGCCTGCCTTCCCAAAGGGAATGGGTGGGGAGGGAGGGATGAAGAGAAGTTGGAACTCAAAGTTTTAGGAACAACTCTTGAGTATTGTTCTTGCAACTAGGAAATAAGAAATACAGGTATTGGGGTATAGAAATTTATCTTTCCCTACAGGACAAAAGAGAAGATGAGGATAAGGGAAGGGAGGGATGTTAGAAGGGAGGACAGATTGGCAATCGGGGTAATTAGAATGCTTGGCATTTTGGGGTGGGGGAGGGGAGAAATGGGGTGAAAATTTGGAACCCAAAATTTTGTGGAAATGAATGTTGAAAACTTAAATAAATAAATTTAAATACAAAAAAAAAAGTGTAACGTCAAGTCAGGGAGATATTTACCCCAAATGGACAAGAAATGTGGGGAAGTTCTCTTCCCTCCCTCCCCCTCAGCTATGCATTTTACTAATTAAAAACTCTTTCAGAATAACAAGGTCCTCATAAAAATCCGGATTTCCCTTTGATGGGCTAAACATACCAGCTATTCATATTTGAACAAGTATTTACTGAGTTATTATAAGCAGGAGTCACTGTGCTAGGAGAGTGGGGATGCAAAGATAAATAAAGCATAGTACTTACCCTCAAAGAGCTTATAGACTAGTATTGGAGACAAGGTCCGTATAGTTAGGAGACAAAACAATATATAAAAAGTACCACAAGAAAGGTATGAATAGAATAAAATGAGAGTCAGGTTTGTTGATAAAGAAATTACTTCTTGGGATGGTTAGATGGAGGTAAGTGGGCCCTGAAGGATAGGTAGGATTTCAGGAAGCACCCTTCAGTAAGTAACCTGGTCCCCATGCTCAAATGCATCTGCTTCATAGACTCCTTCCCTTCCTTCAAGATGCCATTCAAGTACCACCTTCTGTAAGATTTCTTTTAATCAACTCTGCTACTTGCTTCCTTTTTATGGGCAAGTTCATCCCATTCACATTCACAGTTATGATTACTGTGTATTTCCCTCCATCCTATTTTTCCCCTGGTTTATCCTTTTCTCTCTCTTCTTTCACCTTGTCCTTTTTCACCAGTGTTTCACTTCTGACCATTTGTATTGATAATACATTTTTTGTTTTAGTGCCTTTGATTAAATAATGCAATTAAAGAAGATCTTCCCCACCCATTAATGGGCCTGGGAAGATTTATAGGAAGGCTCACACTTTTTGTTAATGAGGCACTGGTTCTCAAGGGTGGCGATGCCCTCTGGCTCTGAAAAATGTATAAATATTCCGAGAAGAGGTTTTGCTTTGGGGCTTAGTTTTTGCAGGAAGGTCTCTGGGCAGCTACTAACACCCCCCACTTTGAAAACTCAGATGTTGGTGCTTCCCTCTCTGGTAACTATGGTCAGACAGTTGGATCTGTCTGTTGATCTGTGATATATGTGTTGCTTATGGTCAGACAGTTGGAAGCCTGTCTGTTGGTCTTTATTTCTCTGCTTGTAGTTTTCTCTTTTGGTGAATGATATATATGCTTGATTAAAGGAGATCGTTAACTCCTCAAAAGTTGCCTTTCCTTTTAGAAAAGTAGATCAAAGAACCTGTGATAGTAGACCCTCCTGTGTATGTTGGGGGGCTTGCTTTTACATCATTGCCTCCACCAATCTGCCCTCCCTTTTCTCAGTCTCCTTTCACCTTTTCATAACCCCCTCCTCTCCTTATAGGGTAAGATAGATTTTTATACCCAACTGATAGTGTATATTATTCTCTCTTTGAGCCATTTCTCATGAGAGCAAGGTTCAAGCAATTCTTCAAGCTTTCTTGATTCCCCCCCATTACTAGTACCCTCCTTCCCTAATTTCTTCATATTTATTTTGCATTTATTCTGATATACTTAGGTATGCACATGTTGTCTCCTTTGATGGAATACAAGCTTCTGGAGAAAATGGACTTTCATTTTTTGTCTTTGCATTCCCAGTACTGGCACATAGAAAGTATTTAACAAATACTGGTTGGTTGATTGTTTTGTGGCTGGTTGGATAGAGGGCGGTACTTAGAATCAGGAAGATCTCAGTTTGGAGTGTCTCAACTCAGACTTTTAATGGTAGTTATATGAGCCCAGACAAGTAAATTAACCTCTTAGCTACAGTTCTGGAGAACCTACTTCTCAGGTTTGAGAGGACCAGAGGAGAAGCCAGATCCAAGGAGATAAGATACCCTGAGGAAAGTGCATTGCACTTAATGTTGTTGTATACATTATAGCTGTTGGGTGGGGAACAGGCAACTCACTGAAAGGAACTACTAAGAAAGCAGTAGATGCAGAAAAAAAATCACAAAACATGCCACTAAGGGATTTAGATTATAACAAGAGTCAGCAAACTACTGGGAAATCCTTAACAGGCCTTAAAAAACAGTCCATGGGCAGGATTTGGCCTATAGAGCCAGGAATAGTTTGCTGACTCCTGAGCTGCAGGGAAGAGTTTCTATGGGTTAGTAGTAGGAAATAAGGGTAGAAAAATTAGGTGGGGCCGGAATGCAGAAGGCTTTAAATGACTGAGGATTTTGGACTTTAATCTATAGCCCATAATCAGCCCTGGATATTTGAGCATCTTCTGGTAGTATTTTAGCTGACAGCACAGGGGCCAAAGAGTAAAGGGAAGAAAGCTCTAATAGGCTGAGAAGCAAAAAGTCTTCAATAAGCTGACAATGTAATGCTAGCCTGGATCCCTTCCCCCTACCTGCCTACTGCCCCCCCATCTCCTATTCTGCTGGATGCAGGTGATTAAAAAACCTCAGCATTGGGCTTTGTATTTTTACTTCCTGCTCTGTGCAAAGCCTCGTCTCCTTTTTCTCATTTGTCAGATTGTACAAAGTAACCAAAGAAGCCATGATCCCTTGTACTTACTTCCACAATAGGGTTTTACCAAGGAAGCTTCCTCTCAGTCTGTACCTACCTCCTAAATTTACTTTGAATTTATTTTATCTATACTTTCAATTTACTAACTTGTATACTAGTTGTTTTCCTGCAATAATGTAACCTCATTGAATGTAGGGACTTTTGTTTTTGTCTTGGCATCTTTGGCACCTAGCTTGGCATCTGGAACAGAGTAGGCCTCTTGAAATAAATTGGCACACATGGTAAAGAGCTCCCACACATCACCCAGCCTCATACCTTGTAAGAGAGAAAAAAAGGGATTTTTTTTTTCCTTTTCTTCATGAGTTCTGGGGCTTCAGGTGCCCATGCACCTATCTTAATGGGTTGAACTGGGGAGAGAGGAAAAACTTATTTCCAGCAGTCACAGATGGTTTGGGGGAAAATTTAGAGACTTCTGAAAGGAAGAATTTGAATCCTATTGTCCTGGTTCCCAGTCCTGTGCTCTATGTACCACTCTGACGCTTCCTCAAATTTCTCATTGTCTTATTTTGCTTGAACATAGTAAGTGCCTAAATTTTTTTTGCTCCAATGAATTGGAACTCTACCTTCTCCCTATCCCTACCATCCCCACACTCGACAGCATACAGGTATATAACGTAGTAGAAAGAACACTGGAGTCAAAAAACGTGGACTTTAGACCTGATTCCACCACTGACTCACTGTATGATCTTGAGAGAATCACTTAATGATTTCTACCACTTTCTCTGTGTGCCAAATGGGCATAAGCATATGACTGCTAAGGTCCCTCCTTCCTGCTCTAACATTCTGTCACCTGGTATATCCATAAAATCTTTGAGCAGGAAAGTTATTACGTACCGATTGTGCACTATGCCCTAGGCTGATGGGAGAGAGGAGAGAGGCTATAGAACAGGTTCCCTGGATTCTTGGAGTTCAGTACATAAGTGAAAATCCTTTGAAGGTCAAAGCAAAACAAAAGAAACCATGTTATACAAACAGAACCAAACATTTTGGATCTTTGCTATTATAGTATATAAGCAGGAGATAGGGGAGTATGTAGCTGGACTCTAAGGGTCTAAAAGGAGTCCAGAGAGCCATGATCCATTTTGAAGTCAATAACATAGCCACAGGGAAGAAAGCCATCATAACAATGTTTTGGATTCTCCCTGCAATGGTTTTACCCTAAGGAAGGAGTTCTTAACCTAGGGTCCGAGAATTTTTTTTAACTCTTTGGATAGCTGTATTTTAATATGATTAGTTTTCCTTGTAATTTTATGTATCATATTTTATGCATTTAAAAATTTCATTCTGGGGGTAGGTAGATGGCAAAGTGGAGAGAACACTGGCCTGAGTTCAAATCCAACTTCAGACATTTACTACCTGCATGACCCTGATCATGTCACTTAACCCCAATTGCCTCAAAAATTAGAACAAAATAAAAACATTATTCTGAGAAGGGATGCATAAAAGTCTTTGGCATAGACTGCCAACGAGATCCATAACACAAAAATAGGTTAAAAATCCCTGTCCTAGGGCCTGTTTTCTTACTCCCTTTGTAGCCATGATCTCTGTTCTTCTCAATTTATTTTCTCTACCCTACTCATAGCCTTGACCTTCCTCCACCACTCTTCTCTGTGCTTTATCTTTTTATCTAGAAAGGGAGAGAACAGAGGTCAGATGTAAGAGAAAAGCTAGGGGAAGTATATTGACTAGATGGTAAGCCGTAGTATGTTGTAGTGGAAAGACCAGTCGACTGGAAGTTATTAGACCTGGTCCTAGTCCTTGCTGTGTGACCTTGAAAAGTTATTTTAACTCTTTGAGATTTCAATTCCCGTTCAGTAAAATGAGGGCGTCAGTCAGTCAATAAACGTTTGTTAAGAGCCTACTTTGCACCAGGTACTATGCTAAGCCCTGGGAGTACAAACACAGGTTTGTTGGTTTGTTTTTTTTTTAAAGGCAGTTCTTGCCCTCAAGGAGTTTACAGTCTAAGTTTACAATCTGTAGGAAGCTACAGATGATGGGGGCAGGAGGGAGAAGTCTACTAAAGGCCAAAGGCAGTGTAGCTGATGGAAAATGGGGAGAAATCCAAGCTGAGTGCCTTCTTTAAACAGAGGCCTGGAGCCCAGGGCTTTGCCCTCCAGGCAAAGGGTCCAATTAAAGGTGCAGAGGGCACTTATGAAATGGGAGGACCAGGCAGATTCAATTTTGCAGCATAATGAGATTTCTCAGCAAAGAGTTTCCGGGGAAAGGAAGGAAATATAGAGAGTTCCAAAGAAGACCCAAAAACCTTGTGAGTGGTAGGAAACAGAGGAAGACTCGGTGATTCCCAAGATCCCTTCCTCTTTCAGCTCTGAGTCTATAACACTGTGGTTCTCCAAGGACCCCAAACTCCCAAAACAGACAGTTGATGAGCTGTTCTAGATTCAAAGCCATTCAGTTTACTTTAAGGAGGAAAAGAAGCCTGGAGGAGGCTAGTCTGCTTTACTACCTTTGTGACTCTGAATCACCACTTTATGAAAGGCAGCCAGGGCAATGACCATAGGTGTCCCAGCAGGAAACCATGTGGTTTGGTCTTGAAACCAGGGAATTTGGCAGAAGACAAAAATACCTCCCCATTAGCACAGAGCTAGCTCCCTGCTGTGTGAATGAATGTGTGCTCATGTGTGCATGCTTGCATCAGAGAATTCAGATTAGAGAATAAACCTGTAGATTATTCAACTTCACATCTAAGTTCAAGGTATCATGCTTTATGCCCAGCAGATAATAAGTGATTTTGGTTAAAAATAAAAAGGCAGCTGGGCACTGTCATGGCCAGAATGCTGGGCCTTGGATCAGGAAGACCTGAATTCAAATCCAGCCTCACACACTTACTAGCTGTGTGCCCCTGGGCAAGTCACTTAACCTCTGTTTACCTCGGTTTCTTTGATAGGAAAATGGGGATAATAACAGCACCAATCTCATAGGGCTGTTGTAAGGCTCAGATGAGATAATATTTATAAAGCCCTTTGCACAGTGTCTAGAACATAGTAGGCACTTAATAAGTCTTTCTTCCCTTCCCCCTTTCATTTATGTAAACTGAATGCATTTTTTCTAGGGAAAGCTCGATCACTGGAGCCTTCAGTTCCTCATCTGAACACCTAAAACAGTGATTACCTGTGCCACCAATCTGACAAGTAATCATACACTGTCTTGTTGCTTCACTTGTCCACGTGTCCCATCTCCCTCTGCCCCTAGACTGCAAGTTCCCTGAGAACAGGGCTTTCTTGTTTATCTTTGTATCTCTCAAAGAAACTAGTAAGGGGCCTTTCTAATAATAGCGAAGTTCTGGGAATCAAGAGCCTGGGGCTTGGTCCCAGATCTGTGACTCCATGGCTGAATGATCTTGGGAAAGCATGAAAGCTGCTTCTCTCTGGCCCTCCCTTTCCTTGTCTGTAATGGACAAGGGCTGAACTAGGAGACCCTGATTCCTCCCAGCTTTGGTGCTCAGTCTCCCTACCAGCTCTAACACTCTATGACTCGATAACTAGTAAGAGCTTAATAAATATTTGTTGAATGAACAATGAAAGAGCTTAAGTTCAAGAGACTGTGCCAGGAATGAAAGCATATCAAACTGGAGCCCTCTCAGTCATCATCATGGGGGCTGATATATAGGCAGTGAGTTCTGGCTGTGGGCCAGGCACTCTTTGAGGTCCTGCGCAAAATGTCCTGAAAACACATTTTTTTTCCTCCCTGAGCATGGGGGAGGAGGGAAGCACTTCTTACCCAGCTACCCAGCTGTTGATGACACCAGGAAGATGTCAATCCCCTAAGTGGCACGAAATGGGCAGACTGGCACAGAATCTTTTTTTTAAAAAACACTCACATGTTTTGCTGTTGATTCTATTCTTTTTGACAATTTCAGGTCTGACAGGTTTGTGGGGGCTGAGCGCCAACAGGGAGGGGAATGGGGAAATAATGGGGCAGGGGGGAGGGACTCCTTCCAGCTCTGCCCCTAACGCTGTCTCCTGCTTGCTGCACATTGAGCTCCCTTGTTTCAGGGTACCCCAGCTGCTTTGTTCCTGGAGGTAGGGTGGGGTAGGGCTGACTAGGCATGAGGAGGAGGAGGAAGGCTGGCAGAGGACACTTCCTGTTAGGGAAAATGAGTGACTCAGGGGTAGTAGGTGGCATTTTCACAGGAAAATGTGGGGGTGGTGAAGGAGAGGAAAAATGAGCTGTGGTGGTCAGGCCTTCTCTCCTCTCCTTCGTGGGAGGGGGAATCTGTTTGTCCAGACACAAATCTGTAAACATATTTTCCTTCTTCCCACTTCTCTGGGCACCTTGTTCGCTCCACCCAAAAAACCCTCACTACCATGACATCAAGAGTGGAAGGGAGAGCACTAGGGGGAAAAAGGGAGAAACTGCTTTTCATAGAAACCAAGGAGCTAGGACAATATTTTTCTCCATCTCCTGGAATAGAGATCCTCTGTTTCATTTCCTGAGCATCTCCCATTCTAAAAGTGCTGTATGACATTTAAGTGAAAGAAAATTGAGAAGTGGTTTTTTTGTTTTTTAGAAATTCACAACCTTCCCCTTTGCCTACTGAATAATATCCAAACATCTTAGCCTGGTATTCAAGGCCCTCCACATATGGGCTTTTTTTAATCTTATCTGACTCAAGTCCTTCACTTGGGTCATACTGGCTTATTCACCATCCCCTTCTTAAAAAATGACTTTTTCTTGTTCCTTTTGCCATCTCTTTACCTCTGTCCTCAGTTTAAAATATCTCCTCCCCTCTGAAGCTTCCCCCTACCAACTACCACCTGCCCTCAGTGGTTCTCTCCTAAAGCCAAGTGGTGAAGTGGAAGAAATGCTGGACTTAAGAAGGTCTAGGTTTGAATGCTGCTTATGACTCTAACTTACTATGTAACAAAAGGCAAGTCATACCCTCTTTCTAAACCTCACTTCCCCTACAGACAAGATGCATATGATAATCCTTACGCTATCTTTCTCAAAGGGTTGCTGTGAGAAAAGCATTTTGTACATTTTACATCACTATAGAAACATGATTTGTTATTTCTCCTTCCTCTGACTTCCTATAATGCTCATGTGACCTATATTCATATGACAGAATATTCTGCTTGGTACTGTATTTTTTTGCGTACAATTCCTATTTCTTCTACTAGTTTATAAACTCCTTAAGGGCAGAGATTGTCTTATATCCACAAAGTGCCTTCCTAGCACAAAGTATGGTCAATAAATATGGAATGAATGAATGAATGTTCAGCCTCCCTAGAGATTACAGGGCTGGGGAATGAAGGAATTAGCCGCTATCTCTGATGGATAGGTGGATGTACTCCACCCCAATGCTAACCTTGCATTTAACTACCATTTATTGTGGGTAAAGATAACCTTGTTAAAGAATAAAATAAAGGAGAGTAGTATGAGCTCTTCTCCATCTTCAGTTTCCATTTTTGATAGTATTTTGTATTGAACCAGATAAAGGTCTAGCTAGATATACAGAAATGGACAATTTCTTTAGAATGATGGTAGCTGGAACCATGAAATCTGAGAAAAGATGGAGAGTTTCTTTTACCCCCATGGTTAGCATTAAAATATCCCATCTTTTACATATGAAGATAACAATAACCCTTCCTTTGTACAGCATATACATCCAGTTATTGTTCAGTTATTTTTCAGTTGTGTCTGACTCTTCATGACCCTATTTGGGGTTTTCTTAGCAAAGACACTAAAGTGGTTTGGCATTTCCTTCTCTAGCTCATTTTATAGATGAAGAAACAAGTAAACACGGTTAAGTGACTTGTCCAGGGTCACACAGCTAGTAAGCTTCTGAGGCTGGATTTGAATTCAGAAAGATAAGTCTTCTTGACTCCAGGCCCAGAAGTCTATCTACTTTGTCAACCTGGGTGCCCCCACTTTAACTTACAAGAGAGGGAAACTGGGGATAACAAAGGTTATATGACTTTTTTAACATCATGCCAGGAATAACTAGCAGAAGCAGAATTTAAACCCAGGTCTGATGACTCTCCAGAGTCCACTGTTCTTTCTCTTGCACCCCTACCTCCTACACCTAACCCTGCAGGACTCCCACCACATCTGACCCTTTTGCCTGGTCCACCTGGTGCTAATTCATTTTCGTGCAGGGTCAACCCAGAACTGCTCATTGAATACTTACATGCCACACCTGCAAACCAGTATTGTAAATTTTATAAAGAATCCTTCCAAGAAACTCTGTGTGGGGCTAGCTAGCTGTCTGACTGGACTGTGTTATGTGACTTGCTGGAAGAAGGATGAATATCTATAAATCTAATACTCAAGGTAGAGAGCCTTATACTTAATAGGAAAAGATTCATTCTAAGCCCTCAATTGTTCAACTTAATTTTAAAATTCCCTCAGCCCCTAAAATAGAGGAACTTAGTTTTGAAGAAAAGAGGGGCATACGGGAAAGACAAAGCTTTGGTGTAGTGGGTTACCTTAGTGGGTGGTGGGTTCCCTGGAGAGTTTCAAACTTAGGCTGTTTCAGAATGACTGTTAGAGCAGATGACCTCAAGGTCCTTTCCTATTCTATGGCCTGTGACCTTGGGCAAGCTATTTCCTGTTTGTGAGCCTCAGTTTCCTCATTTATAAAATAATAGCACTACCTATCCTGCTATTTTGAAGAGCTGGGTGAAACTCAAGATAATATATGTGAAGGTACTTAGAAGATTGGAAACCACTGTACACACCTGCATGGAAACATTAGGATATTCCAGTAGCTTAATGATCTCATCAAGGTGTGTACTCTCTCCAGAGGAAGATCACAACCCATCCACACCTCCTTATATTGGAGCCAGGACCAACCAGGTTATCCTTCTTTTCTCTAATATATTGCCATTTCAAACTGACTCTTTATTGCCATTTCTTTTTTTAAATCATTTTTATTTATCGTGTTAACTATTTCCTAATTACATGTAAGAAAATTTTTAAAAATGATTTCCAAGTGATCTTCCCCGTTTCACCTCCCCCTCTTCGAGAAGGCAAGCGATTTGATTTCAATTATACATGTGAGGTCAACTTCATTGGCTTTTCACCTCTATTCCTGATCCTCTCTCCCACGTGAACTGCCCAAATCAGCCCAGTAAGAGATGGTTTACCTTGAGCCCCACACAAAGGTGGTAGCTTGGTGCCAGAGTACCTGCTGGGTGTTCTGGCCACACCTTCCTTCTGGGCACTCCCCGATTCTCTCTGATGCCCCTGGAGAGTTTTGTAAGACAGACACACCTTGGGAATCTGGGAGGATAAAGGCCGAGGTGCTTCTGAGCAGTGGGTGAGGCACAGGCAGGCTCAAAGGGAGGATGTCATATACTCAGGGGAAGGAAAGTTTATACAAATTTTTTAAAATAAATTTGAAAAATCTGCTTCTCCCTCTCCCCAACCCTGCCTGTTTTGGGGATGGGAAAAATCCCACCCAAGGGAGTGACCTTAACAGACTGGGTGGGCAGATGCCCCTCCCAGAAGCCTCTGTTAGGGTTGGCAGTTCTCTCGGTCCCTCACCCTCCAGCTCAATCTGGCAACAACTTGGGCAACATACATGCCAGCTAGTGGCGTTGGTATTGTTATGCAGGAACAGCCCTGAGGGGTTATGGAGAAGGGGCCCAAGGCTGTTAAACCCCTTCCCCCCGAGGTCCTGAACATCCTTCACCCTCCGGCACCACCGCCCCTCTTTCCACAACTTGGGGAATGCGGGAAATACCAGACTCCGGGGCGGAGGAGCTGGCCTTGCTCAGTGGCTCTCCCTCCGCTCTCCCCTCCTTCCCAGCCCAGGCTGTCTCAAAGAAAACGGCAGAGCCCCGCCCCTGGGCTCCGGGGGTGGGCCCGGGCCGGCCGAGGGCGTGTCGGCCGCGGGGCGGGGTCCCACCCGAACCAGCTTCTCTCGGCCGAGGCGCCTCGGGCTTCCCTGGGCTAGCAGGAGGCGGCCGCCGGACCCTGGACGCTGCCCGGTCTATGGAGAGAGCCAGCGGACGCTGAGCCCGCGGCGCGCAGGAGGCGAGCTCGGCCCGGGCTTGGTGGGCTGTGGTCAGCGTCTGGGGGCTGCACCAGCGCCGCGCGGGTGCCCTGGTCTCCGCCATGGGGGACGTGCTGTCCACGCACCTGGACGACAGCCGGCGCCAATACATCGCAGGTGAGCGCGCGCCGCCGTCTGCCTGGGCTTCCCTCGGGGGTCCCCAGGACAGCGCCCGGGGGGGCTTAGCCCTAGCCGGGTTTCCGCTCCGCGTCCTTCCCATCCTCCCCTCCCCATTCTCCCGCTCCGTGGCTCCCCCTGCCCCCCGCCCCTCTGCCTCCGCTCGGCTCCGGGGCTCGGGAAAGAAGAGGAGGCTCGCTTCGGGAGCCGGGCGCTAGGAGCCGGGAGCCGGGCGCCGGGCGCCGGGCGCTTCCTCTGGTGTGAGCGCTTAGCCCCAGAGGGGCAGAGTTAAGGCTAGCCCCATCCCGGGGCGGGGGGGCAGTCCTGCTGCTGGATCTCCGGGTGTGCGCCTCCCGGGTCGGTGGCAGCGATTCAGGCCCAGCTTCGACTCCCTCCTCGGAGGCTCCAGGCGTTGCTGGCTCGTGGGAGGAGATTGGTGATTCCTACCAACCTTTCCTCGCCCCGTCCGAGTGCCACCTCCTCCCTCCTTCAGCCTTCCTCTCTTGCCAGTTTGCCCTTAGAGAATGCCATCTACTCTTTGCCCTGTATATCTGAAGCTGCCAGCTCCCTGGCAGACTCTTTGCAGTCACACACACACTCCAGAAGGGTCCCAGAGCAGAGCGATTGAGGGAGGTTTAGGGTAGCATACTTTGTAATAACGGCCAGCGGGGCTGAACAGTCTTCCTGGTCTCACAGTTCCATTTAACTCTGCCATGCTTCTTCATTCCTGCCCCTCCTCCTGCTTAGCGGCAAGTCTCCTCTCTTTCCTGGAGCCTTCCCTGACCACTTCCAGCCCTCATTCCCAGGAGCGATCATCTGATAAATCCTTGTCCCTTTCGATGCCCAGCACAGGATTGGACATTTATAGTAGATGCTCAGTAAATGCTGGTACAGTGATCTTACAGGTCACTCCTCTTCGATGGATCCTACACTCAGCATATATTTGGGTCTTTACAAATACTCCAGACTCCCCTAACCAAGTGTCCTAGAGGGCGAGGATGGGGAAATAAGGTAAATGAGTGTTAGCTACTGTGTCTCTGCTCCCGTAGATTAGTTTTCTCCATCTATTAATAAGTATTAAAGAAGAATGAGGGTGTGGTGAGGCACAGGGCAGGGTGCTTTTGGGTGCCACTTTGGGTTGGAAGCTGGTTTGGGGCCTTTGAAGGGTTGAAGGCTGCCTGCTAACAATCCAGTCCCCAGCTTTTCTGAAAGTCCGGAACACATACTCAGGGCACTGGAATGTGGGACGGACACCATCCAAGCAGAACCCCTTAGAAATTCCAGTGTAGGTGCTTTTTGCTAATCTACTGTAGATACTTTTTGTTAATTTATTATAAATGCATTTCCTACTACTCTGGCCCATAATATTTACCTTTCCTTCAGTAAACTACTTACAGAGTGCCTACAATGTGCGCCTACTATCCTAAGGTCTCTTGAGGAGCTTGGAGGAGATGAATTGTATGATACCAGAGAGAAAATGATAGTGCCACAAAAGAGGTATGAACAAGGCTCTGGGAAACAGAAATCAGGTTCCCAAGACCTTTCTTCTGTCCAAGCTGAAGGGATTTTTGGTGAGGTCCAGCTCTATTGAGAGCTGTTTATGCAGATTCTGCTCTGAGGAGGTGTAAAGGAAAGACAGGGTTGATCTCAAGCTCTTACTCTCTATCCCCCTATCCTATGTCCTGCTTGCCTACCCCACACCTCCATGATACCAGTTGAATATGCTTTGCTGAAACCAGGGTGGAGTGTAGGGATGCCTTCTGCAAAGGCCTGCTTTTTTTCAGCACTGTTAATAACCCTCCTTCAAATGCCTTAAATTCCTGATCCAGCCCCACCTGGGGCCGAAGTCTGAAAGGGGTCAGGGGAACGTAGGATCTAATGCCTTACCTCCCACTGACCTAAGCAGCCTTGGAAATGCTGCTTCCAGAGACTAGGGGTCATTTTATCCTCTTAGGGTCCCATAGACTCTGCCTCTCTCCTTACTTCCCCTTTGGGGACATTTTCATTTCAACAATGAAACTTCAGAGATCCTATATAGTACCTCCTTTTCTAGCCCGTTTAGAAAGTCACCTTTAGGAGCATTCCTTCCCACAGATGCCAGGACAATATTTGTTATCCTGAAATTTAGTTTCCTAGGGTAGGCTTTCCCCCCATAAACCTCAGAGCAGGTGAAAGCAAGGTAGCAAGTCCTGGCAGAGGTCAGGAGCTTTCAAACTGTTGATAATGTTTTGTTTATTCAGTCTCTTTCATCCATGAGTTTCAAAGCAGCTTGCAAGCATCAACTTGCTTACCCGTCAGTATCCATGTGGGGTAAATGGCAGACCTGATCCCTCTTTTAGGATCATGGAACCAGGTAATGAGGCCACTACTTCTCTAAAGTGTGGTTGTCCCAAGCTCCCTCAAGCTCTCCAGCCTCTCCCCTACTCCTCCAAAAGCTGGCACTTCAACCTCCATAGCAACATAAGACTCTCAGTGTTGCCACTTCAGAGATAGCAGTCCAGCTTTTAACTTTTATTATACCATAGAACTTGAAGAATGGCCACTTTTCCGTATTTTCTTGGACAGGATAGCATAGGGAGTCTGTAGCTGATAACTAAAAAAAAACCTCAGAACAAGCTTATGAAGTAGGGGTTGTATGCTCCTGCAGCTTCTGGACCAAGTAAACTGTCTACATAGTGGTGGTAGTGAGGATCACTGCTCAAGGCAGTCTTGTATAAGAGAAAATAGTCTTATTCGGTATAGCATTAGAGGGCAGAAGTAGGGCCAGTGAATGAAAGTAACAGAGAAACATTTTGGCTCAGTGTAAGGAAAGACTGTCCAACAGATCTAAAATAGAATATGAACTACCCTTCAAGGTAATGAGTTCCCTATTACTGGAAGATTCAGTAGAAGCTTGAGCTACAGAGCCTCTAATGCATCTTCTGACTCTGAGATTGTGTGATTGTAATTTAGGACCCCTTCAAGTCAATTGGACCATAGTTGGTGAGGGAATGTAAGGAGAGACAATGCTGTAGATAATTAATAAGTGTTACATGCTGATGTATCTTTGATACTTGAAAGTATAACAAGTTTTAAACTTTTTAAAAAATCTTTTAAAAAAAGTTTGTAGTTATGGGGTTGTCCACAGATTTCTCTTGAGGTAAAGGAGGCCTGTGGTTTTTAGCTTCATGTTTATACTACCCCAGAGACATGTAGGTGCCTAACTTGTCACTTAGGACCAGGAAACCACAGTGAACAGGAAGTGATACCCAATGGACTGTTCAGTGGGTGCAGTGGGGCCAGAAGAATGTGGTTTGGGTATTTGCCTTGTGATGAAGGCTTCACCATCCATGCCCAGATATTGATACCATCTTAATTTTGTGTGGTATTGCTTCTATCACACAGCATTGTCACACAGTAGAGGTCTGTTTGATTGGTGATCTGGGCATGAATATGGGATAGGATCAGTCAATCATCAAGCATTTATTTAAAAAGCTCCTATGGGTCAGACTCTGTGCTGAGGGCTGGGTATACAAAGTACAGAAGGGAGAGTTCCTGGCTTTGAGAACCTTACATTCTGTTGGGGAAGCATTTGTCCTTGCTTTCAAGTACATGGGAATCACAAATTTCTGTACTATTCTGTATCCTATAAAAGAGCTTCTTGACCTGAGGTCCATGAACTTCAAAAAAAATACTTTGATAACTTTTTCAATCAATTAGTTATAAATGAATTATAATTCTCCACATTTTATTTTATATATTTAAAAACCTTATTCTGAGAAGGGTCCGTTGACTTCACCAGATGACAAAAGGGGCCTATGTTTTTTTTTTTTTTCAAAAAGTTGAAAACCCCTACTTTACAGGATGATAATTCTCCCCACAAAACCATAGAGTTTCAATACCTGTCTTGCTGTATGTGAGAGCTAGGATATATGTGGTTTGCCTAACAGAGTTAAGAATGAAAGGATCCAAATCACCATTGAGCCTTGCACATAGTAGGTGCTTATTAAATGTGAAATTGAGTTGAAATCTCCCTCTTAATAATACCTTTTTTAGAAGGAAATCTTTAATTAGTCAGATGTTTCAGGGTTATAATAGTCTTTTAATTTTTTTTTGTCTAGTCACTTTAATTGCCAGAGACACCATCTTTCTCATTCCCACATCCCTTCCCCTACTCCATCCCCCGCCCCCAACTCAGAAAAACTTAATTCAGCTTAACCAAGGCACCCTGCTCAGTGAGCAAAATTGACTTTGGAGCCAAGCCAGATGAGATGGTTGTACTGAAGGAAGAGGAGAGTATTAAGGGATTTGTCCTTGAGCAAGGAATTGCTAAAGCTGCCTGACTTTGACCTCCCAAATGTACAGCTGCATTGGGAACAGATTGAAGGATTTGTAATCATCCATTCCCTGCCCTTGACAGCTCCAGCCTTGACCAGCACAAAGTATGTTTGGGGAGCTTCACGTGATACCTGAGATCCTGAATCTAGAGGAGAGAGAGGCCATTCCATCTCCTGATCCATGCCCTATTGGGTGCTGTGGCTGGATAGATGACAGGCCTTGGAAGATAAAAAGATAGGCCTGCAGGGGCTGAGTGAGAAGGGGAGAGGGAAGAGATCGTCATGTGTCAAAAGCTCTTGTATAGGTTGCACCAACACATCACTCCCCTTATTACTCATGTCTGAAACTCATGAACAATCTCCCTTTGACCAATGCTAGTCTCCTAAATAAGCCTCCTCCCCTTCCCCCTCCACTGTAGCTCATGACTCATTTAACCTCGGGTCTCCTCTAGCATCATCCTGTGGTTTCATAAATTCCTGAGCAACATTTTAGATGTCCCCCCCACCCCCACTTCGCCATTCCACTTCCCTGACTAGGGGAAGAAGGGTTTCTGTAGAATGGGGTGGGCACAGCTTTAGGGAAGGATTAGGGCAGATGCCAGGGGTTTAATACCTTGCAGGTGTGGCCATTCAAGTAGTTGCTGCTCATGGAATCCTAGAATCAGGGCTAGAGATCTTAGAGGAGGGTGGAGAGAAGGGAAATGGGATGGTGGTGGCTCAGGACCCTAGGGGAGGAAGATAGGAAACGAAGGCAACACCTCTAGTCAATAAATGCTACCTAGAAGTGTGTGTGTCTGGAAATCCCAGAAGCACCTACAACAAGTGTGCTCTGTACTTGACTTCAGATGACTTTAGATCATGGGACACTCAGAAAGAAGGGAGGAATGATTTGCTGATTAGAAAGCATGAACCTCTTTCTTAAGCAAATATACTACACGGAGCCCAGATCAGCACGGATACAGTGAATGGAAAGAACCTGAGCTCCACTGGCAGAGATGAGGATAGCAATAGGGTCCACACCTGTGACTTCACTCCCCCTAGCAATCAGTGCAGGGTGGTATCTCCTCTGCAGTTTAGTCTTAGAATACTGTGCAAAGTGGTTCAAAGCTATGTGACTTGCTCAGGGTCCCAAAGCCAGTATGTGTCAGAGTCAGAACTCAAACCCATAACTTTCAGACTCCAAAGCCTCTTAGGGAATGAGTAGAGAAAGTACTGACTTCAGAGCCAAAGGACCTAGGTTCTAACCTCACCTTTGACACTATCTATGTGACCTTGGACAAGTTACTTAATCTCCCTGGGTCTCAGTTTTCTCCTCTGTAAGTCAACAAGTCAACAAGCATTTGTTAATCACTTATTATATACCAGGCACTGTGCTAAGTCATCTGTAAAATGAAGGGGTCCTTGAGGGTCTCTTTCAACTCTAGATCTGTGATCCCAGAATCCTTACAGCTCCCACCATGGTTTGAAACTGTTGTGTTGTATAGTCAAAGAATGGGTATTATCACGAATTGGAGACTTTTACCAGCAGGAAACATCCAGTCTCTTTATTTGGATGGTAAGTGTTTATCTTCTTAATCTAACGGGCTGCTGGTGATAACTTGGTGGCTAGCTGGCTTAGCAAGACTAATAAGAGTTGACTGCCCAAGATATTCCCAACATAATACAGAAAATCTAGCCTATACATAATTGTAATATCCTAACTTGACCCCAGTGAAGAGATATAAGAATACGTCTCCTCTTCTTTGCAGAGGTAGGGGGCAATGGTTTGGAACACTGCATACGCTGTCAGACTTGGTTGATGCATTAGTTTTGTTTAACGGATTCTCTCTCTTTTTTTCTGCTTTCTTTCTCCCTCCCTTTCTTTCTCTCTCATTCCTAGTGAGTAGAGGAAGGGATGTATTGAGAAATGGAGGTGATATAAAAAATAAAAATAAAAGTTCTCAATAAAGAGGACAAAAAAAATCACAGTGATGTCCATTATCGTCTACACATTAATAGCCACATGTGTAATTGATCTACTTGCCTTAAGCAATATCTATCCATATTTGGGGGTTATGGTTCTTTCCATTTTTTTTCACACTCTTGCTTTGTGTGACCTTGGGCAAATCACTGATATCTATATATGTCTGGGATGGAGTCTGTAGGGGATAGTGGGGGATAAATGGAGGCACTGAGCTGAAACATGGCTGGCCTTCCTCTGCTCAGGCAGGAATCTTTGGGGAAGAAGGACACAAAGAACTCCAAAGTGGAGCTCATCTGCAGAACACCCACCTCCTATGAGCAGTCTGCTCTTGTGAAAGAAGTGCTAGGCAAGAAACTCGGAAGATTGACTAGCTAGTACCGACATTAACTAGTTATGTTCATTTGTGTGAGTCGTTAGGCTTTGCTTCCCTCTTCTGTAAAATGATTAAAGGGGCAGTATGAACCATGCTCATGGACCTGGAACCAGGAGAGGTTTGGATTGGTATTATACCTCTGGTAGTCAATCAGCAAGCATTTATTAAGTGCTTCCTATGTATCCAGCACTGTGCTAAACCTTGGGAATACAAAGAGAGCCCCTTCCCTTAGAGAACTTACATCCTAATGGCAGAGAATGCATGTAAATAACAAGATACATACCAGATCTATACAGGGTAGATGAAAGGTAATCTCATAGAGAATACTTACTAACTCTGCAACCCTGGGTAACTCATTTAACTTCTCCAAACCCCAGTTTCCTCATCTGTAAAATGGGGGTGATAATACCTTTCACAAAGTTATTAGGAGGATCCATTTAGATGCCTGTAGAGCCCTATATAACAGAGTAGTAGGTGAATGTCAGCTATCATTATTAAATAGATATGGTCTCTGTGGAGCTCATAGTCCTATTGGAGAGAAAAGGAGTAGATGCATAGAAAGAGAACTAACAATAGGAAATATTTTGTGCTGGTGGCTCATTTGTATGTAGGACAACACACTTAAGCGCTGCAGGATTGTAGAAGAAGATCTCCCTGTGGGCTGAGGCTGTCAGGAAAGATTGCATTGACGAGATCAGATTTGAGCTGGGTCTTGAAGGATGGAATGCCTTCCTAGAGGTTGGAGGAAAGAACATTTCAAATAGAGGAAAACTGCCAGAACAAAGAAAGGATAACTGTGCAAGAGGTAATAAGAGGACGATGAGCCGACTTGTCTGGCTGGAGCAGAAGTTTCTCATAGGGTTACAGTGGGAGGTAAGTTGGAGCCAGATAATGGAGGGCCTTGAATGCCAGGCTGAGGAGCTGAGATTTAGGGATCAAGCAGGCAACAGAAATTCACTGAAGGTTTTTTAGAAAGGGCCACCCCACCCCCTAGCCCCCAGGTTCTGTTCTGGGCTCTGTGGCTTGGCTTTGGGCTCTTTCTTTGAAATGTCCTAGCTTGTCTCTTCCTGCCTGAACAGTTCTGTCTGTGTCAGACCTACTACTGGTGCAGGAGGTGTGTATGGAGGAGGGAGATTGGGGGGGTGGGGGTGGGAGGGTGGAATGATGGTGGTGTTGGTGAAAGATCTGATTTTCTGTAAACTCACCACAGCTGTTTTTTTCTCCACAAAGTAGCCTTTCTCAGATGGACCTGGTTTTAACCCATCCAGTGCTTTAGCACGGTGCCTAGCACACTGTAAGCACTTAATAGGTGCTTGTTGACTGATTGACCGTCTTTGGACCCATTCTCTTTTGGTTTTGTTTTTTTGCCTGTGATGAGGTCTCTCTGTCTCATTCAGTATTTACTGTGCCGCTATACTTACAGCAGCCATTCTAGCACAGATGGCACCGACATGACCAGAGACATCACCTATAATTGGGCTACAAAGACGCTTTGACCTGCTCTGTTTCAGACCTGGACCCCCCCCTCCTTAGGCATGCTGGTGGTCACCCCCACCCACTCATCCCCACCATCTTGAAAGTGAACTTAGTGAAAACATTCAATCACTTTAATCTTACTGTAGCTCAGAACCCTCCAAATGTCCTACCAGCCTCCATCTCCCAGTAACAGGAATTTCAGGGGTATGCCACCACGCCAGATAGGGTTTGCCTTTGGACCCTGTACCCTTCCCTCCTTTTGTGCCTTTCCTTTACCTCCCCCTCCTCTCTCCCCTCACCATGCAGGCTCCTATTGCAAGACAGAAGGAAAATGGATGGTGGGACATGGGAAAATTCTTATCTTCTCCCCTCTGGCCATACTGGTCAATTCATTGTCTCTCACCCCAGCACATCCCCAAATTCCTCTTTAAGGTTTTTGCTGCAGTCATGGGGATCCCACCCTACTAAATCTTCTTTCCTCATGGAGTTATAAAATCTTAGTGTTAGAAGTGACCTCATCTAATAACAGGATCTTAGATTTAGAGCTAGAAGAGACCTCATAGGCCAGTGACTCCAACCCCATCATTTTACAGATGAGGAACCTGAAGGAAGGCTCTAAGATGTTAA
The DNA here is from genome assembly GCF_028372415.1 of Notamacropus eugenii. Classification (NCBI taxonomy): domain Eukaryota; kingdom Metazoa; phylum Chordata; class Mammalia; order Diprotodontia; family Macropodidae; genus Notamacropus; species Notamacropus eugenii. The sequence goes on along the minus strand of NC_092872.1, from coordinate 478,799,012 downwards.
ATGACTTGGCCAGTCACAGTCCCACTAAGTATCTCAGGCAGGATTTGAACTCAGATCTTTCTGACTCCAAGGCTATTGCTCCATCAAATATACCCCATTATTTTAGAAGTGAAGAAATAGAATCAGAGTTTCAGGTCAAGTGGTTTGCCCAGGGTCACACAAGTTAGTGGCAGGACAGTGACTGGATAGGAATTTAGGCCTTTAATTTGTGCTGAGTTGGATTTTTCCCCTGATCTATTCCATGTTCCTTAAAGGTAACTAAAGGTATTCCACGTGTCTTTAAAGTTATAGTCCCTGATGTCTCTTCTAGCTCTGCCTTATGTTCTGTTATTCTTGTGATTCTAATACTCTATGATTCCAATCTTCGATGAATTTCTGATAAAACCCTTTGAAGGCTTTGGAACTCAGGCCCCCCTGGGGTGGAATGCCCCTGGTGTTCTGAGATGTGGACGTTTACACTCAGATCCCAGACACTCAGCTTGTTCTAAAATTGCTGCTTTAGTTTTGCTGTCTTGGGAAACAGCAGAACTAAAAATCAGGATGATGTGGCCAGCAAGCCAAGGGGGAGAGGAGAGGGAATGATTAGTTCTCTAGGCCCAGAGGTGGGGCATATAAAGAGTATAATTTAAAAACCAAATAAACAAACAAAATACCCACAGAGCTAGGCTCTGTGTTGGGCACAAAGATCAACCCTGTGTCTACCCCTAGAGGGACTCACAATTTGCTGGAACCAGGGCATACAGACCTGAGCACACACTTATGGGAAGGCATTTTGACAGATTAACTGTATATACAAAGAACTTCAACATCTGAAGCTAGGGCAGTGCTTTTGGCAAGTTGGAGGAGGAAGCTTAAGGAAAGAGGAGAGGGAAGGAGTGTGGGGTCAAAACTGGTGATTGGGTTCTCTTTTAAGAGATTTACAGGGTAGAGAAATATTTTCTGACTTGAGAAATTCACCTTGGGTTTTGCCAGAAGGTAATCTTGGCACTCTGCCCTGGTTCAGGGTGTGATGTCTCCCTCAAGGTCCCATCGGCCTATCAAGGTACATTCTCTTAGGCTGGGTCACTAGCCGTGTGACTTTGGCTAAGCTACTTCTCATCTCTGGGACTGATTTCCTCATCTGCTAACAGTGGGCTTTACAATGGATGAGCACAGCTCATTCCAGGGAGATTGGAAAATTCTATTTTCATCTGCCTTCTTGCCCCCAATTTGGAAAGGAGCAACTATTCCCTGTGAAACTTCCTGGACCCCAGAGATGATTCAACAGATGATTCAACAATATTCAGTAAACATTTGTTAAGCATTTACTATGTTTAAGGCACATATTACCTCAGAAATATGGGTTCTGATCCTGGCTGTGCCATTAGCTAACTAGCTGAGTGATGTGGAATGAATTACTTAACTTCGCTGGATATCAGAGTCCTCCTCTGTAAAGTGAAGGGCTTGGACCAGATCACCTCTGAAGTCCCTTCCCTCTCCAGCATTCTAGAATAAGTCTGTATATCATAGCTCAGAACTTTCTAATCAGAAACCAGCTGAAAGGGACCAAGATCATGAAGTGTTAAAGCTGGAAGGGACCTTTAGAGATTACCCTGTACAGTGATTGTCACACTTCTTTTGCCCGCAGTATTATTCTTTTACAAGATATTGGAGGGTAGCATGTACTTGGAAGTGTAAGGTCTAAAGAAAAGGCTGAATCTTGTGGTCCACTCATGTGCCTGCATACCCTTTGAGTCATGTTAAGTCAACAAGTATTTATTTAGCATCTCTCATGTTTCAGGTACTGGGCTAAGTGCTAGGAATACAAAGTCCCTGCCCTTAAAGAGCTTATAGTCTAATGGAGGAAACAACTTGCAAACTATGTATGTAACCAGGAAAAAACTGGGGGAGATAATCTTTGAAAACCACTGATCTGGCCAGCCATTCAGTTACCTGGTAGGTATGTGTTGAGCACCTATCGAGTGACAACACTGTGGGGCTTACAAAGAGGTATAAGATGTGGCTTTTTGCCTTCCAGGAGTTTATGGGGTAGCTTTAGAGATGGCACTTACCCAGAAAACAGTAAGAGAGTAATGAAAGGCTGAACTGTAGCATTCAAAATACAGGAGAGGAGTATAGAAAAGAGAGAGCAGTGAGGCCTGGAGTCGTCAGAGGGTAGAAGGATTTAGGCTGGACCTCAAAGGACGAGTATTCCAATATTTCTAGATTCCATGATTCTCTCAGCATGGACCCTCCCTCTTCCCATGCAGATTGAACAGTTGATCTACAATTTAAGAGATGAACATTGAGAACATCTGTGACTGAGCAAGGCCTCTATCCCTCTACTCCACCAAAAACTAGCCTGGTGATGAAGAGTGTCTCTGGATCCTCAGACAGAATTTATACAATCATAAATTGAAATTCTGGTTCTGCCACTATATGTCCTTGGACAAATCACTCAACCTCTCTGGACCTCCATTTCCTCAAGTGTAAAGTGAGAGGGTTGGACCAGATGATCCCCAAAGGTCCTTTCCAGTTCTGAATCTATGACCCTTTGCTTAGTAGAACCATACTTAAGATTTTCTAATCTAGTAGGAGCTCCCAGGATTTATGCTCTGCTACAGCATAGATAGGTTCTTCAGGAACTTTGGAGTACCTCCAAGTCATGGTAAGACACTGGAGTAAGACAGATCTCTATAGAATAGAGCTGTCATGATAACTGGAGTGCCTAGTTGTGCTGACCTTAGCTCAGGTGATGTTTGGGCCTTCTTGTTGCTTGTATGTAACCTTCCATCTCTCATCTCTGTGCCTTTGCACTTGGCCATCCCTCATGCCTCTCTTTACCTCCTGGTTTCCCTGGCTTCCTTCAAGACTCAGCCCAAATCCCACTTTCTTCGAGAGTCGTTTTCTGGTCCCCTCCATTAGTAATGCCTTCTGTCTAAGATTACTTCCATTTATACAATATGTATCCTATATGGGTAATTTTTTTTTGTATCTTTTCTCCCCTATTTGAGGTCAAAGACAGTATTTTTATCTAGTGCTTGGCTCAGAGTCAGCACTTAAATATTTTTGATTGTCTGGATCTTCATCTGTAAAATAAGGGCATTGCTCTAGATGACTTTGGAAGTCCTTTTCAGCTCTAAATCTGATCTTATCAGTTTAAAATGAAGTAGAACAGAGCTGAGGTGGCTCTTATTTTGGGCTCAGGGGACCTACTCTGCTAAATCCAGGAATCTTTTCCAGGTAGTAATGGTAAAGGGGAGCAGCAGCTTGGGTGCCGCCACATCTCCTGTGTAGTGGTGGGGATCTTTGAGAACCTTCCCTGGCTTCCTAATTAAAAAAAAAAAATGAAGCATGCTATCTGCCATTAAGTGTGCTGAGAAAAGGATTCTAATTCTGGTGATGCTTGGGTTGGGGAAGAAAACAATTTTTTTTTTAATCTTTAAAGTATTTGGGGAAACAGGGGACCCGCTTTCCCATAAACATATCCCAAGTAGGTATGTGTATGTGGGGGACCAAATCTTTCTTAAAATTCTTTCTAAAAGGAAATATCTGTATTGCAGTGTAGACACAATGGTGTCTTTCTCCTTCCTTGAAATTATGCTAAGAGACTAAGTGTACCTCCCAGAGTTTTGTACAGAGAAATGGGCCCTTTCAGCCATGTACAGAGGATTAATGACTAGAGGAAGAAAATTTCCTCAGTCATAAAATTCTGGGTGGGGGCCTACTGAGCAAATTCAAGGGTTCGCTGCCCTTTTTCCCTCCTTTCCTGTTTCGCTGGCAAAGTTGCATCAGAAGAAGAAAAAAAAATTGTTCCTCTAGTTTAGGTCCCAAAGTGGAATCTTGTTCCCCCACCCCCATTGCCTTCCCTCCTCCTCTTCTTGCCTTTCTCCATCCCCCTTCCCCCATCGACATCCCTTTCTCTCTTCTTCTTCCTTCCCCTCCCCCTTGGGAGGAGTCTCTTTTCTTTTTTCATTTCCCCTTCTTTTTTTCTCTGTACTCTCCTATCCCATTCTTTCTCTGCTTCTCTCACCCCTAACCCTTAAGGGTTTTCAAGTGACCTTCCTTGGCTGTGCCAGCTCTACCACAGACAGACTTCATTCTCTGTTCCTCCCCAGAGAAGCAGAATGAGAAGGAGCAGGGCCCTAACACTAAGGAGAGAACAGAAAGTTTCTTTGGTGTGTCTGCTTTGTCTGTGAGCGCTTTATCCACTTCAAAGTTGGCTTTTATACAGATCCAGTCCTACTTCCCTAGCATGTAAGAGCTGGAAGGGACTACAGACTATCTAGTCTAACCCTTTACTTTATAGGAAAATTCTAGGAAATTAAGAGTCCCAGAGACTGAAACCTGAATCTCTTGTTCCAGGGATGAGTTAAATCAGCAGTCATTTATAAAGTGTCTATTCTACGCCCAAGTCTCCTGTTAGATGCTGGTTTACCAAGGCAAAAAAAAAAAAATGGGAAAGAGGATAAAGTCCTCTAAAGTAGTGTTTAGATGTAGTGGGTGGGATAGACATGAGAATTTGGATGACTCTAATGGTGATTTTTGACATCTGCTTACATCTGGAGGGTGCAATGATCCAGACTTTGTGTGGGCCATCTAGCTTGAAAACCCTTAATGTCTCTGTCTCTTTCTCATATGTGTGCATGCATATTTTGTGTGTATGTATATATACATATATGTATATATGTATACATATGTATACATATATGTATATATACATACACATGTGCATCTTATATGTGATTCTGCCTTAGGAGAGACTGACAGTCGTGTGTGTGTGTCTGTGTGTGTGTCTGTGTCTATGTATATGCAGCTAGGTGGTGCGGTGAATAGAATGCAGGGCCTAGCGTCAGGAAGATCTGAATTCCAATCTGGTATCAGATACTTCCTAGCTGTGTGACCCTGGGCATATTATTTAACCTTGTTTGCCTCAGTTTTCTCATCTGTAAAATGAGCTGGAAAAGGAAATGGCAAAGTCCAGTATCTTTGCCAAGAAAATCCCAAATGGGGTCAGGAAGAGTCAGACACGGCTGAAATGACTGAACCACAACAAAATCATATGCTCTAGTTTCTCCCAGCTCTCTCACTAAATTACTGTGTGACCTTGCTTCATCTCTCTGTATCTGTTTCCTCATCTGGAATATGAAATAGGAATAACAATTCTACCTTGATAGGTTATTGTGAGTTTCAGAAGAGACAAATGAATAGTAATAACGCTTTTGCAAGCTTTCTGGTAATATATAAATGTAAGGTGATTTAAGTAAAATCTGTACTGTCAGACCTAAATGTGCCTATTTCTTTACCCTCCTTGATTTAAGTCACTTGGACAATTCTGAAAGCTCACACGGTGTTGATTATTAACATTGTGACACCTGGTTTTATTGTAGCCTTTGCAAAAGTTAGTTTCTCCTCTCCTAAACTCCTCTAAGGAGACTACTAGACCCAGTGCCAAGGTTGGCCATGAGGAAACTATAAACCTTTTCAATCCAATAAGCAAAGCACTGTACTAAGAAGGACCTAGGGATCCACATACCAAATAAAACAAAACAAACCCAAAAAACTCACAAGCCCAAGGAAGGAGTGAACACTAGCTGATAATGGGACTAAGGAAAGCTTCCCATAGGAAACAGCATGAGATAAACCTTAAAGGAGGGAACCAAAAGGCAAAGGGGAAGAGGGAATACATTCCAGGCATTAGAGACAAGTGCTTTGCAAAGGCATGAAGCTAGCTGCTAGATTGAATGCCAAAATTGAACTCATTATCTTTCCCCCTAAACCCTTCCCCCTCCTACCAGAGGGCAAACACCATCCTCCCAGTCCCTCAGGCTCCCAGCCTAGGAGTCATCCTAGATTCCTCCTCATCTCTCACCCCCTCCATATCCAAGCTGTCCCCAAGGCCTGTCCACTTCACTTTAGCAATATCTCTCAAATGCTCCCCCTTCTCTCCTCTGATACTATCCTCACTCTGGTACAGGACCTCATCATCTTACCCCTGGATTATTGAACTAGCCTGCTGGGGTGGGGAGGTCTGCCTGCCTCAGTCTCTCCCCTCTTCAATCCATCCTCCATCCACTAAGGTGACTTTCCTAAAACACAAGTCTGATGGCATTCAAAGCCCTCCATAACCTAGCCCCATCCTACCCTTCCAGTCTTCTTATACCTCATTCTCTCACACATACTCCTTGATCCAGTGACACTAGCCTCCTGCTTGTTTGACAAACAAGATGCTCCATCTCTAGGCTCTGGGCGTTTTCTTTGTCCCTAATGCCTGGAATGCTCGCTCTCCCTCCTCATCTCCACCTACTGGCTTCCTTTAAATCCCAGGTAAGATCCCACCTTCTATAGGAAGCCTTTCCCCAACCTCTCTTAATTCCAGTGCCTTCCCTTTGTTAATTATTTCCCATTTATCCTATAGATAGCTTGTTTGTACATATTTACCTTCTTGTTGTCTCCTTAATTAGATTACGAACTTCTTGTCTTTTGACCTTCTTTGTACTCTGTGCTTAGCTCTGAAGCCACTGGCATGAAGCCATTCTCTGCCTCATTTCTTACCTAGCCTTAATCATTAAATGGATGTTGCCTCAGTCAAACAGAGACCTGTTAAAGACCTCAGCTGAAAAAGGTCAAGGTCTTTCACTGCATTGGGGTCCATCTCCAGTTGTCCTGATCTGTATCTTGCCACTGGACTCAGATGGCTCCAGAGGAAAGAGTGAGGCTGGTGATTTTACACAGCCTTCTTTCACCGCAGTCCAATTCATTTGTCATGGAATCACCTTTCTGATGTTGCTGTCTTCTTCGAGAATGAAGGACAGGCAGCGACAACAGCAGCTTAGCACAATGCTTGACACATAGTAGACACTTGATCAATATTTATTGGCTGTCTAACTGACCAAGTTTAAAGAAGAACACATAAGTCAATTTGGTTAGAGTATAGGGTACAGGCAAGGTAGTAAGGTGCAATAAATAAGATAGAATAGAGGAGCCAGATTTTTGAAGGACTTTAAATGCCAAGCTGAGGAGTTCGTATTTTAGCCTAGAGAAGTAGAAAGCCATTGAAGCTTTTTGAGTAGGGGAGTGACATGGTTAATTAAACTAGAAGATTTTTTTGGCAGCCAAGTGGAAGATGCTTTGAAGAAGGGAGAGACATAGGAAACATGGGACTAATTAAGAGTCTCTTGCAATAGGCTGGTGAAAAATAATGAAGGCCAGAACTAGGGGCGGGAAAAAAAGTGAGAAAGGCCACAACTAGGGAAGGGGTGGAGAAAAGGGGACAGATAAAAGATACATTAGGGAGGTGGCAAAATCAGTAAGACTTAGCAACTGATTGAATATGGAGAGTGATGTTTGGAGAAGAGTCCAGGGTTATGAACCTGGGTGATTGGAGCCTAAGTGAGGGTGGTGCCCTCAACAGAAAGAGGGAGATTTGTGAGAAAGTGGATCTGAGGGAAGGAGATAATGAGTTTCATTTTGGGCAAGTCGGAGCTTAAAATGCCCATGGGACCTTTGGGTAGAGATGTAGAAGAAGCAGTTGGTGAAGTGGTGCTGGTGCTCAAGAAATAAATTAGGGCTAGATATCTAGATCTGAGGAGTCATGGCTACTGGCTCCTCTTTCATTGGTGAGTTCCTGCCCAGGACCCCTGTTTCATGAAATACTTATTTCTGAGATCTATCCTGACTCTCCAGATTTTCTCCCCTGCCCCACCACTTTCAAGCTGCCTATTAAGTTTTTATGTATTGTCTTCCCCCTCCCCCCATCAAATTATAAGCTCCCTGAGGATATGAACTGCCTTTTTGGTTCATATTTATAGTACCACCATTTAACATAGTGCCTGGCACACAGAAAGCACTTCATAAAAGCTGAATGCTGGCTCTGGCATCTACATAAAGGTGATAGTTGAATCCATAGGAATTAATAAAGTAACCAAGAGGAACAATGTTGAGAGGCAGCTAGATGGTGCAGTCGAGAGAGTGTTGGGCTTGGAGTCAATACAGCCTGAATTCAAATTCCATTTCAGATACCTACTATCACCCTGGGCAAGTCACTTAACCATTCTTAGCCTCAGTGTCTTCATCTGTAAAATGGAAGTGATAATCATAGCACTTGCTTCACAAGATTATTATGGGAACTGAATGAGATGATGTGTAGAGCGCTTAGCAGACATTAAAAGACATAGAAATACTATGATAGTAGTGGTGGTGATGACCATGATGGTGACGGTGAAGATGACAGTGATGACAGCAGTAACATAAGAGGGCTTTGAACAGTCCTGGTAGCCCAGCTGTCCATGGTTAGTGGCAAGACATAATGCTCTAGGAAAAGAAACTTAAGAAGCATCATTAAGATAAGTAGGAGGAAAATCAGGATTGGGAGTGTCACCACAACCCAAGGAAGAGAAAATAACCAGGAGGAGAAGGACATCAACGGCATCAGGTGCTTCAGAGAGGACGAGAAGGAGAAGGACTGAGAATGGACCCTCAGATATAGTAAGAGATCATTAGTAACCTTGGAGAGAGAAGTTTCTGCTGAGTGGTCAGGGGGGAATGCCAGATTGCAAAGGGCTTGAAAATTGAGTGGCAGGAGAAGAAATTGAGGTAATGAGGATAGATTGGTTTTTATTTTTTCTTTCTAGTTTAACTATGAAAGGAAAGATATAAGGATATCTGGAGGGAGGATGGCTGGGTCAAGTGAAGGCTTTTTTTGTTGTTGTTTGTTTGTTTTAAGGATGGAGGAGACCTAGGCATGTTTGTAGGTTGCAGGGAAGGAAACAGTAGGGGCACCTGGGTGTCACAGTGGATAGAACACTGCCCTGGAATCAGGAGCTTCTGAGTTCAAATCCAATCCACAGCTTACTACCTGTGTGACCTTGGACAAGTCACTTAACCTCAATTGCCTTGTCTTCCCCTCCCCCGAAAAAAGAATTCAGTCCCTCCTCTTGTGAGAAAGGTAATATGTGGGTTCACAGTGAGGCATACATTATCAGACATGATGAGTAGGTTGTTTTGTTTTGCTTAACTGTACCCCTTTCTTATAAGGGAGGGTCTTGTTAGGGTTGAGGAGGTAGGGAAAATTATTGGGAAGTGTAGTGATGTTTTTTTAAATGCATCACCAAAATGTTTATTTAAAGAATTCTGAGGTACGCTGGGGCAGCTTAACACTTTCTGTGACCTTTTATCAACCCCTGGCTTCTTGCCTGTAAACTTACCTCACTTCTTTTGCTTGTCTGTCATTTATCTCTGAAGTAGGATACTTGGTTTTGATCACCAACTGACCAAGCAACCTTCACACACAAAGAGTTTCTGTGACTCTTATTCCATCATATGCAATTTAGGGATTGCATTAATGACACATGCTTTGCTGGAGATAATTGCAAAGCTGGCAGCCTGGCCCTGGGCAGAATCTCTGCTAGGCTAATGAGCAGCTTACTGCTTAAGCCCCTGAAGTCACTAGTTTGTTCCTGTTGTCCAGGAAGCCATAGTAACTCGTGCTTCAGAGGCAGCTCAGCACCAAGGGAAGAGCTTGGGGTCTGATTCCTGCTTCTACCACTTAGCCATCATCTAACTCTGGACAGATCACTTAACCTTTCACGGTTCCAACTACACATTCTGTAAAATGGAGATAATGAGACTTACCTGAATGGGCAACCTGAAATCTGTTTGTAGCTGTAAAACTGTGTGGTGACATAAGTTGGTGTTACCATTCAGTAAGGACAGTTCCCTTTGTTGAGTGAGGAGGTTGAAGTAGATGATCTTCAAGGTTCTTTCCAGATTTTAAAAACTGATCTTCCTAAAGCACAAGAATGACCGTGTCATATCCTCTACCTAATCCCCATTCAGTAGACTCCAGTGGCTCATCATCTTGATGATTAAAGAGAAAACTCTCTGTTTGGCCTTTGAAACCCTTTACTACCAGGCCCTTCCTACCTTTCCAGCCTCCTTCTACCTTCCTTTCCTCCATGTATTCCTGGATCGAATGACATTGGCGTCCTTGCTGCTTCTGGAATGAGACACTTCATCTCCCAGCTCTCTGCATTTTTTGTTGCCTGTCTCCCATGCCTACTCCTTCCTCATCTTCATCTCTTGGTTTCTCTGGCTTGTACCCTGTGCAAAAAGCCTTTCCCCATCTGCCTTAATGCTGGGTCCTTCCCTCTGAAATTATCTCTAATTTAGTCTGTTTATAACCTATTTGTACATAGTTGTATGAGGGCAGGAAGTATTTTCCACCTTTTTTTTTCCTCTTGTATCTCCAGCCCATAGCACAGGGCCTGACACATAGTAGGTGTTTAATAAATGCTTGCTGACTTGTTGCCTAGATTGACCCTGAAGTTCTGTGATTCATTGTGGCAGGTTACCTTTGCACAGGCTGGCTCAGTATGTGAGAAGCAGTCCCTCCTCATTTCTATCTCACAGAATCATAGGTTCCGAGAAGTAAAACTGGAAATTTAGGCATTTACCTTGCTTTTCTACTTCCCTTTGATATATTCACATCTCTGAACCTTCTCTGAACCAGAAAGCCTTGTTGTCATGTTCTAAGTTTATTGATAGAAGGGAGGGGTAGGGTGGGAGACCATGACATTTTCTTCGGTATTAGAATTTGACTGATTGAATGACATGTGGACTTTCCCAACAATCCCTTACCTTTAACTTCCCAAGGAAGTGCTTGACTTGAACTACTACAGGAAATGTCATAACTTAAGAATATTAAAAGAATGCATTATACTGAGCTTAATGTAAAGTAAAAAATGAGTGTAAATGTTATTGTCCTTTCTTCTTTCCTCCCCTCCCCAAATAAACATCTCTTCTCTCTGTGGTATCATAGAATTTCAAAAATTTAGGCAGACAGAGGTTAAGTGATTTGCGGAGGCTCACATGGCTAGCTGTCTGAGGCTAGATTTCAGCTTGGGTCTTCCTGACTCCAGGCCCAGAGTTCTGCCCACTGTGTCTACTAGCTGCCTCCCCAGTGTTCATCCAACCATAGCTTGAACACCTTTTAGTGACAGGGAGGCAAATCTAGGTTTGATGTTGTAAGGGGTTCCTAACAGAACTTTCCCCAGGGGTAGTGGACTTCCTTAGGAGCTGATAGGCTCACCTTCTCTAGAGACCTTCAAGCAGAGACTAGGCAATTGCTCTTTGGGGATGTCCTAGAAAGGATTCCTGTATTCCTTGATTGGACTGGATGGCCTCTGGGGACCTTTGGATCTCTTGAGTTTTGCTTGGAACCTCCTGTCTCATGAAGCTGTTCCTTTATTGAATAGCTCTGGTTCTTCTAGAGTTCTTCCTCATACAGAGCTGAAATATGCCTTCCTATAATTTTTGCCCATTCATTAGTCCTGATATATCCTCTGGATCTGTGCAGAAAAAGTGTATTTCTTCTTCCACATGGGGATAGGGCATAGAGGGACTGGACCTGTGACTTCTGTGTTATAAAGAACTCCCAAGTGAGGAAACTGCCTCTACCAATAGAGTTTTGTACCTCCTCTGCCAATTATGCTCTTAGAGAGTTGCTTAGAGTACCAAGTAAGTTCAGAGAGGGTCACACAGCCAGTATGTATTTGTTGTGGGATGGAAATTTCCATCTTCTTGACTCCAAGGCCATCTTTGTTGCTCTGGGAACATAGGCCATGCTACGTGTGTTCCACACGATAGCCCTTCAAATAGTCCAGTGAGGTAAACTTACCTCCTGCCAGGTGAGAGATGAGATATGGTCATTCAGGGTATTGAGTGGTTTTGGAAGAAATACCAAGAGCTGGTGAAGGAGTAAAAAAGCAAGAGAAGTGAGTGATATCTAATGCTTGGGAGGAGGGATACAAAGATACATTTCTTAAATGCTGGTGGGAATAGTTTCACATTTCATTTAGCCTTTCACGTGGCAGAATGTTTTAAAATTTAACACCCCATTTCAGCAAATCTTTTGGAGGAGGATGCTGAGGAATGACGGGGTTAAGTGACCACCATGGATCAGATGACAAGGTGGTGAACCTTTAGCTACCTTAGATTCCAAGGCTTCTGATTCCTAGGTACTTGAAAAGGTTTCTCATGGACCATCAGTGCTTTGGGAGATATTTGGGTCATTCCTCAGGGGAAAAAAAAAATTCTCCTCTACATCTTTAAAACTTGCAAATGGATCAGAGGATTATTGGGCAAGGAATTTTCTGAAGGCCTATCTATGCCCAGTATTCATCCTGTCTTCTGATCCCAGCCCAGGAGCAAATAAAGCATCCTGCCCTCTTTCTACCCTACCAGACCCCTTTGTCGATGAGCAATGATGCAGTAGCTCTCTCCCTTGCTTGAAGGGGAAAAAAAATTCATCTGACCCCCAATATCAGGAAAAAAGGAAAAAAATGCCCAGTACAGCCTGGGAATGAGCTCTCTCCTTATTTTAAACTAAGATGTCAGTCTTGCAGGGGAAGGAATCTGACTCAGGAGGTAGAGGTAGGCTCTCCTCTGGATTTCCTCCCCTGAATCCAGCAATTCAAGACGGACCCCAGGGCATCTTAACACTTTATTTGACCCTGTACTGACAGTAGAGTTACTGAGGCAGGTAGTGGAAAGATGACCAAATTGTAGATGGTAGGATCATAAAAGAAGAGCCAGAAAGGACCTCAGAAGGCATCTAGTCCAACTTCCTTATTTTTACTAAGGAAAACTAAGGCCCAGAGAAGTAAAATGAATTGCCCAAGGTCACATAGCTTGGTGTGTGACCAAGTAAAATTAGATGATTTGGGTTTGAATCTTGACTTTTCCCTGTACTAGCCATGTGACCTTGAACAAGTCACTTCTTTCAGAATCCCATTTTCCCATTCGTTAAAGGAAGGTTTTGGCCTAAATGATCTCTGAGCTCTTTCCTAGCAATTCTTACGATTCTATAAAAGTCCCACGTTCAAATGTAGGAAAGCCTAAAAGAGCTGCAGTGTTACTAGCATTTGGCTGTAAAAATGGATCCTTTTGGGGTTCACTGTAACTTTTGCTTTCCTCATGGTGGTCTCTTTGTTTCTTCTTGCCAGCTCCCTTTCCTTTCTCATTACCTGCTCCAAGCAGCATGGTCTGTAAATTGGGGACAAGAAGACCTAGATTATTTGAAAGCATGGGTCTAGTCTGAGTATCTTTTGAAGTCTGTAATTACTATAATAGAAAATTGTATTCCCTCGGGTAGGATTCTAAAACCTTAGGATTTATAGTTAGAAAGAACCTGAGATTATCTGGTCTAACCCCTTATTTTTATTTTTATTTTTTTTATTTTTTATTTTTTAATGTTTAACAATCACTGCCACACAATTGAAATTTTATCCCCCCCACACCTACCCCCCACTACCTCCCTCCCTCCCCACGACTGCATACAATTCTGTATAGGTTCTACATATACTTTCCTATTGAGTACATTTTCACTATAGTCATGCTATGTAGTTGGACTAAAATAAATGGAAGAAATCATATAACAAATCAAAACATGATACACAAAAACACACACACACACACACAAACATGATCTGCTACATTCTGCAAATGACTTCCATATTTCTTTCTCTGAGTGTGGAAGGCATTTTTGCCTTGAGAACCACCATTGGGATTTTTTTTTTAAGAAGTTCTTGCGTTATTACGAAATTCCAAGTCTACCAGAAAAAACTCTTGCACACTGTGGTCGTTGTTGTGCACAAAGTTCTCCTGGTTCTACTCCTTTCACTCAGCATCAGGTCATATAAGTCCTTCCAGGCCTCTCTGAAGTCTTCTTGTTCATCATTTCTTATGGCACAATAGTACTCCATTACATTCATATACCATAATTTATTCAGCCATTCCCCAATTGATGGACATCCCCTTGACTTCCAGTTTTTGGCAACTACAAAGAGTGCTGCTATAAATATTTTTGTACATGTGGGACCCTTTCCCATTTTTATGATCTCTTGGGGATACAGTCCTAGTAGTGATATTGCTGGGTCAAAGGGTATGCACATTTTTGTAGCCCTTTGGGCATAGTTCCAAATTGCTCTCCAGAATGGTTGGATGCGCTCGCAGCTCCACCAACAATGAATTAGTGTTCCAACTCTCCCACATCCTCTCCAGCATTTATCATTTTCTTGTTCTGTCATGTTTGCCAATCTTATAGGTATGATGTGGTACCTCAGAGTTATTTTGATTTGCATCTCTCTAATCAAAAGTGATTTAGAGCATTTTTTCATATGATTATAGATATCTTTAATTTCTTCCTCTGAAAATTGCCTGTTCATATCCTTTGACCATTTATCAATTGGGCAATGACTTGTATGATTATACATTTGAGTCAGTTCTCTATATATTCTAGAAATGAGGCCTTTATCCCCAAGCTTAGCTGTAAAAACTATTTCCCAATTTACTACATCCCTCTGGATTTTGGTTGCATTGGGTTTGGTTGTGCAAAAGCTTCTCAGTTTAATGTAATCAAAATTATCCATTTTGCATTTCATAATGCTTTCTATCTCTTCTTTAGTAAAAAATTCTTCCCTTCTCCATAAATCTGATAAATACACTATTCCTTGCTTCTCCAGTTTATTCATGGTATCAATCTTTATACCTAAATCATGTACCCATTTGGACTTTATTCTTGTGTACGGTGTCAGGTATGGGTCTATGCCTAATTTCTGCCACACTGTTATCCAGTTTTCCCAGCAATTTTTGTCAAACAGTGAGTTCTTATCCCAGAAGCTGGGGTCCTTGTAACCCCTTATTTTTAAAGATGAAGAAACTGAGACTTGGAGAAAGGGAGCAAACTACCCAGGGTTTCAGAAATAATAAGTAACAGAGCTGGTGGAACATGAAGCGAGGCATGCTTAGGGCTCCAGGGGACCCAAATTCAAGTCCCATCCCTACTTCTGACTACTTAAATGATCCTGAGCAAATCAGTTTACCTCTCTAGACCTCAGTTTCCTTTTCTATAAAATAAGGGGTTTGACATAGATGATGTTTGCAGTGTCTGTAAGCTTAAAAACAAGGCTCTTCTAAACTTCTACTAAATATGGGTGATAATGGTAAGAAACAGTTGACATTTATAGAACATTTTAGAGTTTACAAAGCACTGATCCTCAGCACCATGAGTGGTTTACAGGTATCTATATTTTTCTGAAGAGGAAACTGAAAGGCAAAGAGGTTGTGACTTACCTATGTCAAGAAGTAGGATTCAAATCCAAGGCTTGCCTGGCTCTGAGTTCAGGATTTTTTGTACTCACTAAACTGATAGTTGAGGTGTTCTCTAGGCCATATCAGTTTATGTAACTTCTAATAACAACAACAACAAATAGCTTGTAAAATATCAGTTGTTAGAGGAAAGACAGTTTTGGGACAAGGATTTGTTTGGTTGACTTTCCATAAATGTCAGCTCACTTGTTTGAGAAAACGCCATGTTGAGATGTATGCAATAGAATGATACCCAGATGTCAAGGTAAGACATGGCTCCCTTCTAGGCAACGCTGGCAAAGCATCAGCCATTTTCCTCAACTACAAAAATTGGAGTTCTGATGTAAGCCTGTAACCTGGGCATCTTCTATTCTAAGTCTCCTCATTACAGTGACATCTTCCCTATCACATCAAGCTGAAATTTAACAGATTCCCTTTCCTGTGAAGGGAAAGACATGCCTGCTGTATGAAGGTACCTAACATAGTAGGAGAGCTTGCCCTGTGGTTCCCCATTGGACTTAGAAAGCCTTTACAGAGGAATGCCAGGCTTATGACCTGGCATTGCCAGAGTGGGAGAGGGCTGGACTCCTTAGAACCATAGACTAATCTTGACCTATTAGGAAGATCATCCAATCCAGCATGGTCATTTTATAGGAGAGGAAGCAGACTCCAAGTGAAGGGACTTGCCCAGAATCACTCAACTAAGTAGCAGCAGATCTGGGGCTAAAATCTACATCTTCACACAATCAGTCCAGGACCTTTTCAGTTCTACCATGTTGCTTCTTGGTATCAAATAAAAGATGTTGGGTTTTTTTAGGGTTATATAGGATAAGTTATATGACTTTAAAAAGTTATATAAGCTGTTATTATAGTTCCTTCCCACTGAACAATTTTTTAAAAGAGAAATAAAAAAATATCTCTGCTTTTATGTCTAGGAGAACATAAAGAAATAGAAGATAGAATTTCTGCCTTCAATGGGCTTACAGTCAGGGTGTCTCCATAAGGCCCACATATGAAATAATTAGCTAATAGCACAGAATTAGAGAATAATACAGGACAGGCTGTGATTGAGTCAACTGCGCAGCATCGGCTGTGTGGGGGATTGGGAAGAGATCGGTATGGGTCCAAAGCAGTCAGGGGAGTTTTTCTGAAGGCAGTGGGACTTGAAATTGAGTGGACAAACAGGAATACCATTGAGGCACTGGTGAGGCCCCACCCTGTTCTCCATCCCAAAGTGAATCTTGGTATTACTGGGCTCTGTGCAATAAATCCAACCCAATGACTCTCAGTATGGGGGAAGGGAGGAGGCAGGAGGAGGCCAGCAGCCAGCTTGACTGAGGGTGAGGGCCCAAGACCTCTTGCACAGCTTGGAAGGATAGGCTGGAGGGAGTTTTGTTATTTGAATAAACTTTCTTTCCCATATGCATAAAGTCACTTTGTTTGTGCCCACATTCCAGAACTGAGGATTGGGTTTCCTGCTGGCAAAACAATCTAGAAGTCGGAGTTTGTATTCAGGCAGGTCAGGCATAGATGGAGAAGCTCAGATTTGGGGATGGGGGGAGATAACAACTAAACACAACTGTTGGGCCTTTCTAACCCCGAAGAGGTAGCATAGTCTTGAAGCTTCCATCAGGAGAAACTAGGGTACAAAGAATATCACTCAGATTCAAAGAAGAGCCAGGGTTGTATTGGGATTTGTGGGAGAGATAGGAGGGAGAAGCCTGGCCTCAAATCCTCAAGAGAGAAGAAACTGGGTTCAGGACCCAGAGAACATGGCTGGGCCTGCTGCTTTCCTCTAAGCCAGAGTGAGATGCTAACCTGCCAGTGACATCAGGGATGTCCCAGAGGGAGATGGATGGAACTCAGCTAATGAAAAGCTCAGGTGGTTTGGATGAGAGAGAGAGAGAGGAGAGAAAACACCATTTTTTCAAAAAGCCTTTAATGTGTTTGTACTGGGCTTACCTCTATCAGTCAACCAGCAAGCTTTTATTAACTATATACTATGAGTCAGGCACTGTGCTACTTGCTGGAGATACCTTGAAAAAGCAAAGATAATCTCTGACCTCAAGGAGATGATGTTCTAATGAGGGAAACAACAAATACATTAACTGGTACCTACAAAATAGCTGCAGAGTAGCTGGGTGGCACAGATGTGACAGTGCTAGGCTAGGGGCAGGAAGACTCATCTTTTGAGTTCAAATCTGGCTTCAGACACTTAGTAGCTGTATGACTCTGGGCAAATCACTTAACCCTGTTTGCTCCAGTTTCCTCATCTGTAAAATGACCTGGAGAAGGAAATGATAAACCACTCCAGGATCTTTGCCAGGAAAACCCCAAATGGGGCCACAAAGAGTCAGACAGGACTGAAACGACTCAACAACAATAAAACTAGAAAGTAGCATTAGAGGGGAAAGGCCCTGGTAGTTGGGGGAATCTAGAAAGGTGTCGTGGAGTAGGTGGCATTGAAAGGAGTCCTCGAGGACTGAGCTTTCTAAGTGCAGGAGACAACCAGGACAAAGACACAGAGCTGGAGGATGAAATAGTGTGTGTGAGGAACAACATGTAGGACCGTATATAGACTCTGGGGAAAACTGTGTTAAAATCCTGAAAGATAGGAAGGAGCCAGGTGGCGAAGGGCTTTAAATAGTAAATAGAGGAATCTATGTTTGGTCCTAGAGTAATGGAAAGCCACTGGAGTCTATAGTCATGGGGGAGGGGTGTCCTGTTTATTAGTGGTCCCTTTGGCATGTTCTCATGCCTGGAGCTTTCCCCGGGGTAGGGTGAATTAAGATGATAAGCCCAGGTGCCAGACTCTAGAGAGCTTCCCCACCACTTTGGGGACCAGACAGCACTCAAGACCGCAGCAGATGGTGGAAGATGTGGTACTAGTCAGCTGATGTCTAAAACCTGACTGCAAAAAAGACCCGAAAGGCAAAGATAGATTTGATCAGCATGCAGAATCCCCTGTATTGACAACATCGTTTCCCTGGTAACAGTGCCTTCTCTCTACTTTCCCCAAGGCCCCCTGCCTGCCTTTTTGTGGCTTTTCTCTTCAAGGTTGTCTTATATGTGCACAATAATCTTATTTCATCTGTATACAAATATAATTTGTTTTTGCTGCACAGCCTCACCAAATGACCTTGCATAAGAAGGGAGGGGGAAATATGCTTAAAGGTCTGCCTCCTCTAAATCACTGGAAGCTTGGTTTTTCTTTTCACTGTGTTCCCACGGTGTGAGGCAGCTGTGTATGAACTCAGTCAGATGGTTCCTCCCTTCCCCTCCCAACCCAAGTATCCAGGTATCCATTTGTTTTTTTCAAGCTTCCTTTAAAGAAGGGAGTGGCAGTGGTCTGAACCCCTTGAGATTCTACCTGAGATATGTCCATTTATCTTTAGGACAGGGGTGGAAGTGGGGGAGATGTCCCATCCTGCCAAATCTCATCTCCTTCTCCTTAGTCACTGACTCTCCTCTCTGTCTCAGTTGGTAATGACAGAGAAGGAGGTGGTGGTGGTGACTATGAATGGATGGGGACCTGGATCATCCATACACTGGATCATCATCCCCTGAATAATTGAGAGTTGGTCACTTGAATGCTTTTGGTGACTTTTTAACATTTTGATTGATCTTTCCATTTCTTCTTTCTGTGTAACCTTTGAGAAAAGTGGGGAAAGGGGTATGTGAGCACATGGGAAGGGTGTGAAAGTGAGAAACCAAGATCTCTGGTCACCAGGTGACATCTTTCATGATTTATTGTACTGGGTGAGAGTTTTTATATCACTCACTGAGTGACAGGAAATCTGATTCTCAAAGCTGTCCTTTGTTCAGCCCCCTTTCCAGTCCATATCGTCTGATACTAAATGCATCACCAGAAATAGAAGTGAACACCTGCACAGCAGAGAGAGATGTACACCGTTTGACCCCTGTGTGATGTAAAAGTCACAGGACTTGTCACTAACAGCATCCCCTTATTTGTTGTGGAGATTAGGTTACAGCTGGTGGGCAGGAGGGGTGCCCTGTGGAGGGTGTTCTGAAACTATCTTGGACATTGAGGGGACCATTCTGTGGGAAAAGATCAGTTGCCTGGTATTCTTTGCTGCTCCACCAGTTTCTGGGCCTCAGTCCTTCTGGTCTTCTCTGAGCTCTGGTGGTTGAGGGTTCCAGTTCCAAATTAGGTATGACATCTAGCACGAGGAACCTACCTCTGCCTGCAGTGCAAGTATGTGAGCAGTGGGGGAGGGATGAGGAGGCTACCATTGGACTGCTCTGCTGAATGATTGTTCTGTGAAAGATACCCAGGTGGTAATTGGAGACTCCTGTGGGAACCAACAAGAAATAAAACAAGTATTTCATTTGAGTGTCCCATCTCGGAGGCTCTGGCATTGTGTTAGGCATCGTAGGGTATACCAGACCAGCACATGATTTATAAATCCATTACTTAGATAATAATAGCTAGCATTTATGTAGCACTTTAAGGTTTGCAAAATGCTTTATAAATATCATCTTGATTGATCCTCACAATAACCCTGGGAGATGGGTGCTGCTATTATCCCCATTTTACAGATGAGGAAACAGGCAGGTAGTGAATATTCATCCAAGTTCACACAGCTAACAAGAAGGCAGATCTAAACTCAGGTCTTCCTGACTGCAGGTCTAGCACTCTATCCACTGAGCCACTAGGCTGCCTGAGTCTTGACGTAACTGAGATGAAGAAACTGAGGCCCACAGAAGTTAAATGCCTTGGCCAAGGTCACCCAGCTAATCAGTAGGAGAATTGCACAGTACCAGGCACATAGTAGGTGCTTAATATCCTATGTCATTATAGCAATGATGCTTTCATTGGGATGCCTTCCCTCTGTGATCTAACAGCCCAGTTGTAAGGAGGTGAAGAGAAGGCTGAACTGAGGCTCAGGTAGACCTGCGTAGCAGTAACGTGTGCAGGTTGCAGCGAAAGAGGCAGCCACAGCTGGCCTCTGTCTCATAGCAATGGGGCTGCAGCAACATTTCATATTCAGGTCATTCTGACCTCCAGAGGGGGGCTGCTCATAGTCGCAAAGACAGACTCACTCTTTCTCCGTCATCAGGGGGCTATTTAGTTCCTATTTTTTCTCTCAAGTTGTTTTTTTCTGGGCCTGGAAGATTAAGATGGAATGTAAAGGAAAGAGTTTCCATGTGAGGGACTGAGACTGACCTTTTTCTTGATAACAGCACCTCCATTATTTCTTTGATTTCTGGCCCTCCTGGTGGGGACAGGGTCATCTGACCAGAATGTAGTTAGTGAAGACAAGTGTTGGGAGGAGGGGAAAGGAGTTTGGAGTCCTGTAGTCATTCTGAGACTCCTAGACAAGTGCTTCCAAGGCCTTGCTCTGTAATGCTCTGAACATTCTTATGGGTTAAGACTCAGTGTCGATGTGGGAGATAGAGCTGCTTGGGAAGTGCTGCAGAGATGGGAACCCACTAGACTGGTTCATCTTCTATAAGCTAGTGCTAATACTATGCCATTCCATCTCTACCCTCAAGCATCTCCCAATCTAGTTGTGAGGAGGCAGAGTTGGGCATGGTGATGGTGCATTAAGGACATTGACTTGCGGGTTAGCAGGTATTGGTTGACTCTTTCATTAACTTGCTATGTGACTTCAGTCAAGTATTTTTCCTCTCAGAGCCTCAGATTCTCTCTCTGTCTCTCTCTTTTTCTTTCCTTCCCCCTCTCTCCCCTCTGCCACCCTCCACTTTTGTGGTTTCATCTTATTGGTGTCAGACTTAGTATGGACACCCAAGCAGCTATGGCCCTACTGCAACTCAGAACTCCTGAACCCAAGCAATCCACCAATCTCAGCCTCCCCCAAACAGGGTTTACAAACATACATCTCTATGTATGTTTGTACATAGTTTCTTCATCTTCATCTTCATCCTGACTAGTTTCTTCATCTCTAAAATAAACTACATAATCTCCAAGTTTCCTTCTAGCACTGACATCCTATAGGTCTGTGATTCTCTGGTTAGTGTCTCCGGGGAAGTGAGAGGCAAGAGGTAGCTTAGAGGACCCAAGATTGAGTCCCGCCTCTTTAAATTACTTCCTGTGTGACGTTGGGCAAGGCTCTTCTAGCCTATGAAACATGATTGTCATATGCTAGGATTTCTTCATTCACTCATTCATTCGATGGACTTTAAGCACAGTGTTTAGTGGTAGGGGCATAGTGTGGTAAGGTAGAATGAGCACTGACTGTGGAGTCAAAGCATCTGGGTTCCTATATCAGTTCTGATTCTTACCTCTGTGACCCCAGGCAAGTCATTTAACTACCCTTGACCCTACTTTGCTCATCTCTGAAATGAGGGTGTTGAACTAGGTGGCCTCTGAGGTCCCTTCCAGTTCTAGAGACAAAAATGAAAATGTCTCTTCCCTCAAGGAGTTTATCTTTTGTTGGAATATAATTTAGATTTGGAAGTGACCTCAGAGAGAATCTATAGCTCAACCTATCCAAGGACCAGCCTGATTTGGAATAAGGGGAGACAAAATAATAGCAGAAACCACAGGTACAGGCTTGTATTCACCTCCTGATTAGAAAGAGGAATTCCTTCTCAAGCAGCAAAGACTCAGAATTCCTCCTGACCTAGAAAAAGCAGGGTAGGTGTCCCAGGTCTTGTGACAGGGATTGTTTGGGTAAATGCTTTAGGTGGCAGTAGGTGGTAGAGGCTCAGGCTGGGTGGGTGTGCCTGGGAGGCCTTAGCTTGCTCTGGAGTTGACACCCTCTTGGCCTGGGCGCATCTGGGGGTCTTCCCATCTCTTCTTCAGTGTCATAGTGCTTGTGAGTGATGAGGACACCACCAAGGGCAGGAAAAGATAGCCCTTTGGCTCCAGAGCATAGGTATGGTTAGCCGGGTTTCTGGGGGCAGTCGGGTGGGAATTGGGGAGGGGGCCCAGAGGAATGGACTGAAGTGGAGAGGATGAGAGAGCTTTTGTTTCACTGTTTGTTTTAAGATGGGAATCAACTTCCTCCCATTCAAGAGTCCTCAGAGGTGTAAACTGACCGGCCAGGATGTGGGGCAGTGGCCTGTCCTCTATCAGCTCTGCCAGCCCTACTTGTTTGTGCCTTTTTTGGCATTTTCTCTGGATCTTCTACTCCAGTTGCTTCCCTCCCACCTCTAGGCGCACTACGTTAGGGGACCTGTTGTTGCTGGGTGAGCCTTAGTTAAATATTTGCCCAACAAGAATGGCATTAGCAGCTTCAAGAAATCCTTGCTCCTTCTACCCATGGTGGTAGGTGGGAGGAGGATTTGGGTCTCCCCTCTTGTCCTCCCCCTGCAAATAAAACCCAGAAAAAACTGTTTAGAGAAGGATCAGCCCCAGATATGGTGGTCCTTCTCCTCTTAGCATGAGCAGACACATTGTTGACTGGGGTAGAGCACCCAGAAACGTGTTGGGTGGCCAACTTGGAATTTAAAATCTCATTCAGATCATCCAGAACAGACTCTTAGTTTTCCAGTTTTCATAGAACTTCCATTGAAATTCCATCACAATTTCAGTGGTCTTACCCCATGTTCTCCCAGTGTTTCCCATCTTCCAGTTTTTCTTACCATGGTCTCTCCTCTCTCTGCCCATCCCTCTCCCTCCCCATCTCAATCTCCATTGATGTCTAAAAGTCAAAGCCAGAACCAAGGGAACTAAGACAAAAGCAGGTAACATGCTGCAGAAAGAGCCAAGGGGGATAAGATCCAGACCGAAAATATTTGTGAAAACTAAACATCAGACTGGAACAGTGGGTTAAAGTAAGGTAAGCAGTGCAGTTAGGGCAAGAGCAATATACAGAGACAAGAGATCCTTGAAACTATGGCAAAGTATGCCTCAGACAGGAAACAGCTTGGATTCTTCCTCCTGGAACCAGTGTCCACGGTGTGACCAGCCCAAGGCTTGGATGTTCCCATGAAATTTAAGGAAAGAAAAGCAGAGAAAAGATCCTAAATTGACTTTAAGCCCCACTGTCTGATTTCCATGGCTGAATATATCTATCTCTGAAGTGTTGAGTTACTTGTTGGTAAATGCTGGAAAAATTCCTCTTGTGGAAAGCGTGGGGGGTGGGGGAGCCTCAGCTTATTCCACAACATCAGCATGGTTATCTGAGTGTTTATTAACAATCAGCTCTTTAGTTCCACATATTTTTAGGCTTGTTACTGTGAGATTGCGTTTCTCGACTTGAGCTCTTATGGCCTATCATAAGACACTTAAAAACATCACCTTAAACTTCAGGGGTGTTTACTTGTTAGAGTTCCCACAGGTAAATGATCTGAAACCCTGGCAGCTGAGTCCGAATCTAATCTTTTTTTTTTTTAAATTCTCTTTTTTCCCTGGTTTTTTAACATTTTTATTTAGAGTTTTGAGTTCCAAGTTCTATCCTTCCCTCCCTCCTCCATCTCTCCCCTCCCTGAGACAGTAAACAATCAGATAGGTTATACACGTGCAATTGTGTAAAATATTTCCATATTAGTCATTTTGTGCAAGACAACTCAAATAAGAAATGTGTGTGCAGAGATTGCTTCCCAGGGAGCATTTACAATGTCTCTGCTACTTCCCCTTTGATCCTGAGTTTTCTGGCTTCCAGAGGGCTCTTGGTTCTTGCCCTGTGTGTGTAACAACAAGCCCATAGGCTTAGAAACTGGGAACCTGGGTTCCATTCTGGGCTCTGCCTCAGCTGGTTCTGTGACCCTTGGGCCAATCATTTCCCAGCTCTGAGTTTTGGTATCCTCATCTATAAAACGAGAGACTGGAAGATCAACTCTGAATTCTGTGTTCTTAGCTCTTGACCACTGCTATTGTTTTGTGACTGGAGGACTCAACTCTTGACTCAACTCTTTGCCTTGTAGGAAGTATGCTTTAAAGAGTTCCCTCCCTCCCAATTTTACCCCTGCCCCATTGCATTCCCTGGGGGTAAAAAAAACCCTTTTTTTTTAGACTGAAACCTATGGTCCTGCATGGGACTTGGTAGAGGAGTAATAACATTAGGCCGCACACTTGTTTGCCTCTCGAATGCTCACACTTGGGTGTGTATGAGGTAAAGCACAGGTTGCACTTTCAGGAAGCTCTGATGATCTGTTCTAGACCTTGTGAGCACAGAAATCCACAAGCACTGATAATGTTGCAGGCGATGTGCTGAAGTTAGCTCATATACCTCTGGGGAATCCGTTGTTCAATTTTCAGTGTGAGCATTTACAATTTGGAAATAAGCAAAGGATACAAATTGGGGCTTTATCTCTTGTTTTGCTGATTGTTTAGACTTGAGAAAGTGGTAGAGAAAATATCAATAGTGCAGTTTAAATTTTAAAGTGAGCTAGTTGTTAATTGGGGGGGGGGGGGTCGAGGCAATTAGGGTTATGTGATTTGCCCAAGGTCACACAGCTAGTAAGTAACTGAGGCTAGATTCAAACTCAAATCCTCCTGTCTCTAGAGTCACTGTTCTATCCACTGCATCACTCAGGTTCTTCTGAAAACTGCGTGTTCAGCTATTTTAGTCATATGAAAAAATGCTGTAAATCACTATTAGTTAGAGAAATGCAGATCAAAACAACTCTGTCACACCTGTCAGCTTGGCTAGCATGACAAAACAGGAAAGTGATAAATGTTGGAGATGTGAGGAAATTGGAACACTAATGCATTGTTGGTGGGGTTGTGAATCTGGAGAGCAATGTGGAACTATGCTCAAAGGGCCATAAAACTGTGTAAACCCTTTGACCCAGCAATACCACTTCTAGGTCTGTATCTCAAAGAGATCATAAAAATGGGAGAAGGACCCACATGTACAAAAATAATTATGGTGGCAAAATATTGGAAATTGAGGGAATGCTCATCAGTTGCGGAATGACTGAACAAGTTGTAGTGTATGAATGTAATGGAACACTACTGTTCCATAAGAAATGATGATCAGGCAAACTTCAGAAAAACCTGTAAAGACTCATATGAGCTGATGCTGAGTGAAGTGAGCAGAACCAGGAGGACACTGTTCACAGTAACACCAACTGTGATAGGTCTTAGCAATGCAAGGATCTGAGAAAATTCCAAAAGACTCATGATGAACAATGCTGTCCTCATTCAGAAAAAGAACTATGGAGTCTGAATGTAGATTTAAGCATACTATTTTCTCTTTCTTTTTTTTGTTTTTGTTTATTCATGGTTTTTTCCTTTGGTTTTAATTCTTCTTTACTACCTGACCAATGTGGAAATATGTTTAATATGAATATATATGTATATATATATATAGACTATATCAGATTGCATGCCATCTTTGGGAGAGTGGAGGAGAAGAAGGGGGGAAAATTTAGAATTCAAAATCTTATAGAAGTGAATGTTGAAAACTAAAACTTAATTAATTTTTTAAAAAAGAAAACTGCCTGTTCATATGTTATGAGCATTTATCAGTTGGGGAATGAGTTGTGTTCTTATAAATTTGACTCAGTTCTCTATATAGTTGAGAAATAAGGCCTTTATCAGAGACACTTGCTATAAAATTTGTTCCCTAACTTTCTGCCTTCCTTCTAATCTTGGCTGCAATTGTTTTATTTACCTTTTAAATTTAATATAATCAGAATCATTCATTTTACATCTCGTAATGCTGTCTCTTGTTTGGTTATAAATTCTTCCCATATCTGACAGGTAAATTATTCCTTGCTCTCCTAATTTGCATATGGTATCACCCTGTATGTCCAAATCATGTATTCATTTTGATCTTCTCTTGGTATATGGTGTGAGATGCTGGTCTTTGCCTAGTTTCTGCCAAACAGCTTTCTAATTTTCCTTGCAGTTTTTGTCAAATAGTGAGTTCTTGTTGCAAAAGCTTGGATCTTTTGATTTGTCAAACAATAGATTGCTGTGGTCATTTACCACTGTGTATTATATACCTAATCTAATCCACTGATCTACCACTCTGTTTCTTAGCCAGTACCAGATTGTTTTGATAATTACTGTTGTAATACAGTTTGAAATCTGGTATGGGTAGGCTATCTTCACATTTTTTTCATTAATCCCCTTAATATTCTTGACTTCTTGTTCTTCCAGATGACTTTTGCTATTAATTTTTCTAGCTCTGTGAAATAATTTTTGGTAGTTTGATTTGTATCTCACTGAATAAGTAAATTAATTTAGGTAAAATTATCATTTTTATTACATTGGCTTGGCCTACCCATGAGCGGTTGATATTTTTCCAGTTTTTCAGATCTGACTTTGTGTGAAAAGTGTTTTATAATTGTGTTCATATAGTTCCTGGGTTTGTCTTAGCAGGTAGATTCTTAAGTATTTTATACTGTTTACGGTTATTTTAAATTTCTCTATCCCTTCCTGCTGGACTTTTTTGGTAATATATAGAAATGATAATGATATATCCCACAAGTTTGCTGAAGTTGTTAATTATTTCAACTGGTTTTTCAGTTGATTCTCTAAGTATACCATCATGTTGCCTGTGAAGAGTTATAGTTCTGTTTCCTCACTGCCTATTACAATGACTTCAATTTCTTTTTCTTCTCTTACTGCTGTAGCTAAAAATTTCAATAAAATGTTGAATAAAAGTGGTGATAGTGGGTATTCTTGCTTTATCCCAAGCTTATTGAGAAGACTTTTAGCTTATTCCAGTTATAAATAATGCTTGCTGATGGTTTTAGATAATGTTACTTATCATTTTGAGGAAAGCTCCATTTATTTCTGTGCTTTCTAGTGTTTTTATGAGGAATGAGTGTTGTATTTTGTTAGTCGTTTTCTGCATTTATTGAAATAATCACAAGATTTTTGTTGGTTTTGTTATTGATGATATAATCAGTTATGCTGATAGTTTTCCTAATATTGAACCAGTTCTGCATTCCTGGTATAAATCTCACCTGGTCATAGTGTATGATCCTTGTGACATATTGTTATAATCTCCTTCCTAGTGTTTTATTTAAAATTTTTGCATCAATAGTCATTAGGGAAATTAGTTTATAGTTTTTTTCCTCTGTTTTTGCTCTTCCTAGTTTAGGTGTTAGCCCCATATTTGTGTCATAAAAGAAATTTAGTAGAACTCCTTCTTTGCTTATTTTTCCAAATAGTTTATATAGTATTGAAATTCATTGTTCTTTAAATGTTTGGTAGAATTCACTTGTGAATCCATCTGGTTCTGAGTATTATTTTTTCCTTAGGGAGCTCATTGTTGGCTTGTTCAATTTCTTTTTCTAATATTGGGTTATTTAAGTATCATATTTCTTCTTCTGTTAGTCTGGGCAATTTATATTTTTTTTAAAGTATTCATCCATTTAACTTAGATTGTCAGATTTATTGGCATATAATTGGGCAAAATAGCTCCTAATAATTGCTTTAATTTCATCTTTATTGGTGGTGAATACACCCTTTTCATTTTTGATACTAGTAATTTGGTTTTCTTTTCACCAAATTAATCACTGATTTATCTTTTTTATTGGGATTTCCCCCCATAAAACCAGCTCCTGGTTTTATTTAGTGGTTCAATGGTTTTCTTATTTTCAGTTTTATTAATCTCGCCTTTGATTTTCAGGATTTCTAATTTGGTTTTTAATTGGAGATTTTTAATTGTTCTCTTTCTAGTTTTTTTAGCTGCACACCCAATTGTTCTCTTTCTAGTTTTTTTTAGTTGCACAACCAATTCATTGACCTGCCCTTTCTTTATATTATTGATATTTAGTAAGTGTTTAGAGATATAAAATTTCCCCTAAGTACTGTTTTGGCTGCATCCCATAAATTTTGGTATGTTTTCTCATTGTTGTCATTCTTTTTAATGAAATTATTGTTTCTATGATTTGTTCTTTGACCCACATATTCTTTATGATAAGATTAGTTCGTTTCCAATTAATTTTTAATCTATGTTTCCATGACCCTTTATTAACTGTAATTTTTATTGTGTTATGATCTGGAAAAGATGCATTTAATATTTCTGCTTTTCCACATTTGATTGTAAGGTTTTTATACCCTAATACATGGTCAATTTTTGTGTAGATGCTATGTAGAGCTAAGAAAAAGGTATACTCCTTTCTATTCCTATTCAATTTTCTTCAGAGATCTATTATATCTAACTTTTCTAAAATTCTATTTTATAGTTAAATTTATCTAGGTCTGAGAGGGGAAAGTTGAGGTCTCTCACTAGTGTAGATTTATTGTCTATTTCCTGCTATATAATTCATTTAGCTTTTCCTTTAAGAATTCAGATGCTATGCCATTTGGTGCATTGTCTATGGTGCCTTTTAGCAAAATGTAGTTTCCCTACTTATCTCTTTTAATTAAGTCTATTTTTGTTTTTGCTTAGTCTGAGATCATGATGGCTACCCCTGCTTTTTTTTTTTTAATCTCAACTGAAGCAGAATAGATTCTACTCCAGCCCCTTATTTTTATTCTGTGTGTGTCTCTCCGTTTCAAGTGTGTTTCTTATAAACAATATATTATTGAATTTTGATTTCTGATCCATTCTGCTATGTGCTTCCATTTAATGGGTGAATTCATCCCATTCACATTAATAGTAATGATACCTTATTTTCCTCTCTCCTATTTTCCGCATTTTTTCTTCTCTCTCTCTCTTTTTACCCAGTCCACCCTCAAAAGTGTTTTGCATTTGACTATGGCTTCCCTTAATCTACCCTCCCTTCTACTAGCCCTACCACCTTCTCTTGTCCCCTTCTACTCCTACTTCCCTGTGGGGTAAAATAGATTCCTATACCCCACTGAGTGTGTATGTTATTCCCTCTTTGAGCCAATTTCAATGAGAGTAAGGTTCAAGTGTTGTCCCTACCCCCATTTCCCCCTCCACTGTAAAAGCTCCCCCTTTTGTGCCTCTTTTATGTGAGATAATTTTCTCCATTTTTCCTTTCCCTTCTCCCAGTGTATCCCTCTTTCTAACCCCTTAATTTTTTTTTTACATTATCCCATCACAGGCATCTCACATCTATGCCCTCTGTCTTTTTCTACTACTTCTTACTGCCCTAATAATGATTAAGTTCTTAGGGGTTACAAGTATCATTTTCCCATCTAGGAATGTAAACGATTTAACCTTATTGAATCCCTTATTACTTCTCTTTCATGTTTACCTTTTTATGTTTCTCTCGAGTCTTGTATTTGAAAGTCAGATTTTCTATTCAACTCTGGTCTTTTCATCAGGAGTGCTTGAAAGTTCTTTATTTTATCAAATGTCCACTTTTTGTAGGTTATTTTTGGTTGTAATCCTAGTTCCTTTGCCTTCTGGGATATCATATCCCAAGCCATCTAGTCTTTTAAAGCTGCATATTCTAGATGTTTTAGATTATCTTGACTGTGACTCCATGATTTTTAAGTTGTTTCTTTTTGCTGTTTGTCATATTTTCTCCTTGACCTAGGAGCTCTGGAATTTGGCTGGGAGTTTTCATTTTGGGGTCTCTTTCAGGAAGTGGTTATTGGATTCTTTCAATGTCTCTTTTACCCTCTGATTCTAGAATATTTGGGAAGTTTCCTTGATAATTCCTTGAAAGATGATATGTAGGCTTTTTTTTTTTTTTTAGCATGGCTTTCAGGTAGTCTAGTAACTCTTTTGTTTATTTATTTTGTTTTGTTTTTTTCTTTTTTGAGGCAATTGGGATTAAGTGATTTGCCCAGCATCACACAGCTAGTAAGTGTCTCAGGCCAGATTTGAACTCATGTCCTCCTGACTCCGAGAGCTTTGGTGCTTCATCCAGTGCATCACCTAGCTGTTCCTGTACAATAACTTTTAAATGATCTCTCCTTGATCTATTTTCCATGTTAGTTGTTTTTACAAAAAGATATTTAACAAGATATTATTCTTCTGTTTTTTCATTATTTAGATTTTGTTTTGATTGTTTCTTGATGTCTCATGGAGTCATTCATTTCTACTTGCCCAATTCTCATCTTGAAGGAATTATTTTTTTCTCTACAAGAGCTTTTGTACCTTGTTTTCCATTTGGCCAATTCTGCTTTTTTAAATTCTTCTCTTCAGAGGATTTTTGTGCCTCTTTTACTATTTGGCCGAGTGTTTTTTTAAGGTGTTATTTCCTTCATTATTTGTGTATGTGTGTGTGTGTGTGTGTGTGTGTGTGTGTGTGTGTTTTGAACCAAAGCATTAACTCTTTTTCATAATTTTCTTGCGTCACTCTCTTTCCCCACTTTTTCCTCTACCTCTCTTATTTGATTTTGAAAATCTTTTTCAAGCTTTTCTAGGAATTCTTTTTCTACTTGTGTCCAATTCACATGTTTTCTTTGAGGCTTTGATTGTAGCTGTTTTGACATTGCCTTCTTCTGAATTTGTGTCTTGATTTTCCCTGTCACCATAGTAACTTGTTATGGTCAGGTTCCTTTTTTTGTTGCTTGCTCATTTTTCTAGTCTATTTCTTGAACTTTATGTTAAAGTTGAGCTCTGCATCCTGGGTGGAGAAGGCACTGTCTCAAGCTTCAGGTTTTTTGTGTTGCTATTTTCAGAGCTAGTTCTGGGGATCTGTAAGTTTTTGGCTCTTCCAAGGTGGTATGGTCTGAAGAAAAGTGTGGTCACTGCTCTTTTGACCTGTGCTCTGGTCCTTACCTGGAAGGGACCTTGTTTCCCTGTAGCTACTGCATGTGCTTGCACTCCTCTGACCCTGGAACTGTGACCAGGGCCCCATATCCCTGTGGCTGTGTTAGTGTTCCTTTCTGCTTTGGAACTGAGATCAGGGTTCCTACTCCCCTGTGCCTGACCACAAGCATTCTTCTCTGCCCTGAAACTGACCAGGTCCTCTGCACCCCTACAGCTACCAGTGCTAGTGCTCCTTTTCACCCTGGGCAATGCAACAGAGTCTTGAACCCGGTGCCAGCAAAGAGGCCTCTGTAATCTCTTTCTGAACAGTTGTCCAACCCCCCTTACCATCTGGGAACTGAGAGCTCCAGAAGCTGCTGCTGCCATTGAAGCATACCTCCAAGGCCTGCTTTTGGAATTTCAACCTCTGAGCTTCTGCACTCCAGGCCTCACAACCACCCTAATGAGATAGACCTTTTCTACTGACCTCTTAAGTTATCTTGGGTTGGAAAATTATTTTTCCCTGACCTTTTGTTGTCTCTGCTGCTCTAGTACTTGATTGGAGGCATTATTTTAAAGTTATTTAGAGGGGAATTGGGGAAAGTTTGGATGAGTTTCTATTTCTACTCTACCATCTTGGCTCCACCTTAGAACTTGATTCTTTAGCCATTCCCTGGGGATCCATGGAAGATTTTTGAGCAAAAGAGGGACTTGATTACCATTGTTTAAAGAAGATGACTCTGATAGCATCCTATATGTTGTGTCTGAACACTGGCTTCATAATTTTGGCCGGACATGCTGTAACTATTTGAAACTGAATGGTAGTGATTTTTCTCCTGGGTATTGAATGCTCAGTTAGCCCAAAGGACATTTTAAAAACAACTACTAGACTCTACAACTCCTCGGTGATGAGAGTACAAAGTTGAAGTCTTTGTATAGTCTTTTCCCAAGAAGAACTTCCAGTCTGCTAGGGAATCCAACAAGTATTATACAAAGTCAAAGAATAGGGTTAGACAAAGCTCAAGACAAATACTTCCAGCTCGTGTCCCTTGAATGTGTGCGTGATGATTTGGAGGTCAGCTTCAGGTTTGGAACTTACTAGATGCGTGACTGTAACTTTGCTGGACCTCATATTCCCATCTGCAAATTGAGGTCGGACCAGATGACCTCTGTGATTTTTTGTAGGTCTAAATCTGTGATCCTGTGGCCCACCTGCTTTTTGCTTGATTTTTTGTTTCAAATAACTCAGTTGTACTTTCCAGCTCTGAAATTCTACCCTTTTGAGTCTGGAACCACCCTGTAACCTCAGATTAAATACATATGTGTATATCTCTATAAATTGATATATGTGCCTGGAAGATTTATTTTAATTAACTTCAGATTGGCAGTTCATATGACATTGTAAGCAGATGATGGAGTTTCCTGGGCATAAGGTAGTGGAGGAGATGGGGTAGCTGGAGAGGAAAAACAGCTGATGCTTGGGGTGCAGGGGACCTTCTGGAAGAGAGGGCATGACCATGGGAGTATAAGCATCTTACACATCAAAGGACTTGCTATTTCTCTTCCTTAATCCATGACCAAGCTGATATTTTGTGGGTTGTTCATAAGCATACCTTTCGGTTGTGAGGGTCCACACAAGTCCTTTCAGGAGTAGGTTCAAATCAGCACCAGTGAGCCTCCTCCCAGGATTGGAGCACTCTGGGGCCAGACTTGTGGGTACCATTTATCAAGATGGTGAATGTTCCCCTCTGTAGCTTCAGCTCCCCTGAGTGTCTGAGAAGGGGAAGCAAATGCTTGCCATTGAAAAGCATGTCAAGAAAAATGGCTGAGGTTCCTTCTTGACATCTGGGATTCGTCCAGGTCAGAACTCTAGTCCAGGGGTCAAGTATACAGTAAAAACCACAGGGCACAGAGATCAGGTTCTGAGGAGAGACAAGGGAAAAGGGGTGAGAACAGCAAGTGAGGTAGGCTAGAGCAAGCAGCAGCCTGGAGAAAAGCTTAAATTCCTGGGCATCTTGTTAATTAATGAACTGGAACTCAGGACTCATGGCACCTAATGCAATGGTATTTCTACAGTACTGCTTCCTACACTGAGTTCTCTTTCTCCTTCTCAGCTCGGTGGTTCAGTACTTAGAGTGCTGGATTTGGAGTCAGAAAGGCCTGAGTTCCAATCCTGCCTCAGACCCTTACTAGCTCTGTGACTGTGGGTAAGTCATTTAACCATCTCTCAGCCTCAGTTTCTTTATCAAAAAAATGAGAATAATAGCACCTGCCTTCCATGGTTGTTGTGAGATTCAAATGTGTGAAATAGACTTTGCAAACCTAAAAGTGCTATTGTTATCCTTATAACGAGGGGACATCCTGGGTGCTCATTAAATTTAGTCCTTTTTCACTCTAGGTCAAGAGAGTGGGACTCTGATAATACTCATCGTTCCTGGAACCTCCTTGTGCCTCAGGAGCCCCATACTTGAGGTTTCCTTGGGCACTGCCCTACCTGGTAATAACTTTTCAGTCATAAAAGATGCCAGCCAAATCTCTCTCTCCCAGGCTCCTTTTCCCAACCCTGCCAGATAACTCAAATTGGCAGGACACCCACAAGTTCTTGCTTCTTTCAAGTACAAATCCTGAATGAAAGGCATTTTGACCAGATTGAGAAGGGCACACCCCACCAAGAGACAAGGGCTGCCAGTTGATCAGGGGTTATGGGGTAGAGATTATGAAGTCAAATAACAGTAACAACAATAATGATAAACAATAAGGTTTGCACACTGCTTTACATTCTCATTTGTTCTTCATAACAGTTCTGGGGAGAGAGGGTAACCACTGTTGTCTCCTTTTTACCCATGAGGAAACTGAGGCAGATCCAGGTTAAGTACAGCTAGTATGTGTCTGAGGCAGGAATGGACTCAGGTTTTACAACTTCCAGGCCCAGCAATCTATCCACTTTGACACCAAACATAACATAGCAACCGTTGTAGTTAAAATTTATATTGCATTTAAGTTTTACAGAATAATTTCCATACATTAGTGGGCAAGTGATCCCTGAGGGCACTCCACTCCCATAAGGGGAGGGGCTTTTCTCTCTGGTCTTCTGGTTGCTGAGACCCTGGTTCTTTGGGGCCAACCGTGAGGAGTCAAGGTTAGAGTTGTTTTGTTCCCGGAGGCAGGAGGCAGGAAGGAAAGGCAGCTAAGTGTGGTCTGGTGGAGAGAGCGCTGTATTTGCAGTTGGAGGACTGAGTTTTGGATCTCAGCTCTGCAATTTAGTGTCTGTTTTGGGCAAGTGGCTTCACCTCTTTGAGGCTGTTTCCTCATCTGTAAAAATGAAGTGATTGGATTAGCGGGGCCTTTCCCGCTCTAAGTCAATGATTTGAGTTTAAGGGACCCTGTTGTCCTTCACTCTGGGCTACCACAGTGGTCACTAGAACTGGTGCAAGGGCTGGAGCTTGTGTCTCCAGGGAAAGGCTAATACCGGTTTTTACTTCTTCGGCCACACCCTGGAAGAGTGAGGAGTAGGGGTGGACAGAAAGAAATCCTCCATGATTTAGGGAAGCTATTTTGAAATGAGTAATACACAGTCATACAATAGTAGAAAGAACTCTTGTCACCAACTCTGCATGACCTTAGGCAAATTGCTTAGTTTCCTTGGGCCTTGGTTTCCTCTTCTCTAGAATTAAAAAGTATTGAACTAGCTGATCTCCAAGGTCCCTTCTCACTCACATCTGGGATTCTGTAAGGGAGATAGAGAACAAATTGTTCTCACGCCCTAGCTGACTGAGTTGACTGTGACTTCCAAGAAGGTAATTCATTCTCCTCCCTGCCCCTAGGTCCCTGGCTTCCTGCACTGCCAGAGAGAATGGTCTGGGCTTCTCCTGGGCTGCCCAGCAGGCCCTGGTTCTTTGCCTTCCATTTTCTGGGGGTCAGGTTTGGTTTGCTCCCAAAGCACTCTTAAAACCAGCTAGTCCAGTTGCTGGGGCAGCCACTCCCCTGGGGTGTGCCCACCTGGTTTCAGTCAGCAAACCTCTTAGGCTTGAAACTGGTCCCAGAGGACTGGGTGAGGGCCTCTTGGGGTTGTCTTTGTTTGGTTAGGTGTGTTTAGGGAACATAGGAATGGGAGGATGGGGCATAACTGTGGCTCCCTCTGCTCTGACTGAACCGGGTCCGAAAACCTGATGACAGCCACTCCTATAAAAAGAAGGCAAATAGCTTCCTAGGCTGCATCATCCAGCTTGTCTAAGTTATTCCAGGAGCTTGTCAATAGTCCCCACCTACTGTATAATAACGGGGTATTTGTTCTCAGCTGTAACTTGTACATTCTACAGTTAGGGATGGTGAAAAATAATTGCCTTACCAAGGGAGTTTGGAAGAGAATTTAGAAGTCTCTCTGTCTCTGTTTTTCTGCCTCTCTCTCTTGTCTGTTTGTCTCTCTCTGTCTCTCTCCTCTCTTTATCTGTCTGCTTCTCTCTCCCCCTTCCCCCAAGCACTCCCATTGGCCTCTGAAGAACTCTAGTTTAACTGTCTTTTCTCAGAATATGAGTTACTCAGGAGGAAGTAGCGTGATCTTCCATTTTGTCGGTTTGGAAAATCAGAGATTACTACTTTTTCCGTTGGTTAGCTTGGCCCCTGATCTGGAAGCCTCCTTCTGCCTAAGAGGGGCTGGAGGGGTCTTAGATTTTTAAATTTAAATAGTCTCACCCCATCTTCCAATTTAAAAGAATGTAAGCTTCTTCCAGTGATGAAATGTACTGCCTACTTTCTGAGAGAAATGGGATAGACCCAGAAAAAGACAGTTTTTGGACATGGCCAGTACAGGAATTTGTTTGTTTGTTTTCCTTTTTCCAGTGGGGTGGGGGGGGAAGGAGAGAAGATAGATTTTTTGTTCATTGAAAAATAAAAAGTGTTTTACATGGAAGGCGGCAGGTACTGTTTAACTCTTACCTTTGTTTCTCCAAGGCTTAGTACTGTATGCCACATAGTAGGTGCTTAATATATGCTTTTAGATGGATTTTTAAAAACGTAGAGTGGTGAGAAGAACAGCAGATTAGCACTCAAGAGAAAGACTCTGGTCCCAGGCTGCTGTTGCTTTTACCCTGGGTGTCTGCCTAGGCACTTAACCTGTGTACACCTCCATCAGTGGAATGGGGCAGGAAGTGGAGAACACTGATTAGAGGTTCTTTCCAGCGCTGAAGATCTGTAATTGTATTGTTCGTCCCCAAGATGGGCCACACAGACTCGTGCTGTCCCTTCAGTTGGTCTTTACACAGCTCTCTCATGTCTCCCCTCTTTGGGATTTGGCCTCCCTGGTGTGGAGCTGTGGTTCAACCCCTGCTTCAGAAGGGGCTCCAGGTGTGAATTGGGCCCAGAGGGAAGGGAGTGAGGCCTGAGGTTAGGAAAGGGCCGAGTGTTTGTTTGCCCCTGAGGTATGGCCAGGAGTCGTTTTTTTTTTTTTTTTTGAGGGGGCTGACTGGGCTAGAAGGCAGAGCTGATTAGGGTAATCTGTCAGGTCACCCTGGAAGCTGTGGGGTGTGACTGGCATCCACGGTTACTATCACCAGTGAGTCCTTTTGTAGGAATGCCACACGGGCTCTTTCCAGGCCAGGAGATTTGTCTTGGGGAGCCCTGGGGCAACAGGTGTGAAAACCTCTGTACGTTGACCTTTAATTCTGTGACATTTCATCCAGCAAACATTTACCAGCCCTTCTGCCTCCTCTGAGTGCCTGCATGGACCGTCAACATGTCAGAAATCAAGCAGGAAGTCTTCTTCCCCAAACCAGCTCCTCGCTGCCTTCCCCTGCGTCTCTTAATGGTTCTACAATCCTCCTTCACAATCTGAATTATCTGTGACTCTGACTTCTCTCCCTACGTCTGTCGGTCCCTAATGCCTACTGAGTTTTCTTTCACAGTGCTGCTCCCATCTCTCTCTTCCTTTCTCTTTCTTCTCTTCCTTCGATTCCCCTGCCTTGATCTATCCCATACCTCACTGCCCTAAACATACAGTGATCTTGTTGCTTCTCTACCTAAAAGCTCCCATCCACTATGCTTACTTACCTTGCTTGCCCTACTGTGTATACTATATGTTCCTTGAATACATTGACCCTTCCACCCCCCATTATTCTTCATCTTGAAATGCCCCTTGATACCTTTATTTCTCCCTTTCAAAAACCTACTTTTCCTGCAAGGTCCATCTCATGTTCTGCCCTCCAGCTGAAAAGCTTCTGTAAGCATAACCAAGCAGAAGGGATCTCTGGGCAGTTTTTGATGCTTATTCCACTTCCTGGGTAATCTGCTTTTCTTTGGCTTTGGTAAGACTTCTTGCTCTTTCCTGGTTGTCATCCTACCTGTCATATGATACCTTCTCTGTCTCTTGCTAGATCATCACCTGCATCTTTAGTGTAGGCGTCCCCTGGGGCTGTGAACTGGACCATCTCTTGTTTGACACTCTCCTTTGATGATCACATGAACTCGACGGTTCAATTATCTTTATGCAAGGGATTCCCAAATACCTGTATCTATGTATTTCTATCTTATCTGTATATGTAAACATATCCATCTGCATTTATCTTCATGAAGAAAAAGAAAACTTTAGTCCCATGTTGTCAGCTACTTACCGGACATAACAACTCGGATGTCTTGCGTCACTCAATATGCCTCATAGAGAACTCATTATCTTCTTCCCCTCAGATCTGCCTCTTCTCAGAACTTTGGCATTGCCTCTGAGGGGGGCAGGCAGCCTAGTCACCCAGGTTTGTGACCTTGAAGTCAGCCCTGACTTCTAGCTTTCTTTTCCCCCATTTCCCATCTAATTGTCCATTCCCTCTCCATGACAGCTTTCCCGTTTCCACTCTCTTTGTTCCTCTCATTCAGCCACTATTTTAGTTCAGCTTTTCCTCACTCCACCTCCCTCGTAATTACCACCTAATTGGTCTTCCCACTTCTAGTAATTCAGCAGTCCAGTAAAAATGCATTACATCCCTAATATGCAGAAAGCATTCTGCTAGACCCCTGGATTCATAGACAAGCACAAAGGAGTCCCTGCCTTCAAGGACCTTCAATCATAGGTAGGGTGGCAAAGAGAAGATAGAAACGTACAATGATAAGTAAATACAGTATTTGAAATGGGATACTGAAAACTGAGGAAATCAAGGAAGACTTCAAGGAGAGAGAGAGAGGGAGAGGGAGGGAGAAGGAGGGAGAGGGAGAGGGAGGGAGGGAGAGAGGGAGGGAGGGAGGGAGGGAGAGAGAGAGAGAGAGAGAGAGAGAGAGAGAGAGAGAGAGAGAGAGAGAGAGAGAGAGAGAGCGCACGCACATAAGCTAATCCTTGAAAGAATGTAAGGATGCTGAGGGTTGAAAATAAAGAAGGAGTATATTTCAGACTGCTGGGAAAATTCCTAGAGGTGGTAGATGGAACGTCTAGTTTAGCTGGAATGAAGTGAGTGACTGTGTGTGTGCATATGTGTGCATGTGTTTGTGCATGTATGTATGTAATATGAAATAAGGGTGGAAAGGTAGGTTGGAGCCAGATTGAAGAGGGCCTTAAATGCCCATCCATCCAATACTCATCCATCAAAATAATCTTCCTAAGGCACAAGTCTGACCATGTCACTCTCTTGCTCAAGAATCTTCAGTGGCTTCCCATTGCCTTTAGGATAAAATGCAAATTTTTCAACCTGGCATCTAAATAAGCTCTTTAAGGACAGGGGCTATCCTGTTTTTACCTTTGTGTACCCAGTACCTAGCACAGTGCTTTCCACAACATAGATGCCCAGTAAATGTTGACTTGAATTCCTTTCAAAATGTATTTTTAGGATATTTATCACATTCTACTTTTGTATTTTAGTTATTTGTAAAAATGTCTGGTCTACACTGCTATACTATAAGCCCCTTGAGGCCAGGGCTTCTCTTGTTAATTAAAAAAAAAAAATCCTTGGGTCAGCGGCACAGTGGATAAAGCACTAGCCCTGGAGTCAGGAGGACCTGCATTCAAATCTGGCCTCAGAGACTTCATGCTTGCTAGCTGTGTGATCCTGGGCAAGTCATTTAGCCCTGATTGCCTTGCCAACACCTCCATCTCCCCTCCTAAAAATCCTAGTAAGACCTAGCAGAAAGCTAGAATTTTAGAAGTTATCTAGTCCAATCCTTTATGGATGAGGAAATCCAGAGAAGTTAAGTGGCAGAGCCAGAATTTGAACCCAATTCCTATGCCTCAGAATGTGGTGTTCTTTCCACAGCAACACAGTGCTCAATAAGTGTTTTTGAAGGGATAAATGACAAAGTCTCTTGGCAAGACACTGTGTGGTATACAGAGAAGTATGAGACACTGTCCCTGGCATCAAATTATTGATAAATTTGCAGGGAGAGAAGTTCTATGTTTATACACCTGACCAAACACTTTCCTGAGGCAGGTGAACGTGGTTGTCTGTGTCCTACATGGGCTGTTCCATCAGAATGTGGGTCAGATTTTTTGTTTGTTTATTTTAAGATGCTCCTTGCATCTATGTAGAACTGGATCAATCCACCTCACGTCCCCTGAAATAACTTCTGATATATATTTGCTAATGTATTGTTGTGAAATGTTTTTCATATTTGACCTTAATGTCATAATTATTACCATAAGGGCAATAATTTTCCATATTGTCCTTAATCTTTAATCACTCCCTATCTACTGGCTGCTTCCTTACTGCTTAGGAACATGCCTATGTCTCCTCCATCCTCAAAAAACCCTTACTTGGCCCATTCATCAGGGCTATCATTGTCTTTTATCTCTCCTCCCTTATATGGAAAACCCTTTGAGAAGCTGTTGATAATTGGCTTTCCTCTCCCTTCTTACCTCTTTGCATTGTCTCTCTTAGTTCTCCTACCTGTCCGACCCCTCCTCAGTCTCCTTTGCTGAATCTTAATCCAGGTTCTGTCCACCAACACTCACTGCCACCCGAAGCTCTCTTCTGGGCCTCTTCTCTTTTCCTTCTGTAGTATTTCTCTTGGTGTTCTTGGCTTCTGTGGATTCAGTGTTCATCTCTACATAGATGATTCTCGGTTCTGTTTGTCTAGTCCTAATGTCTCTCCTGCCCTCCAGTCTTACATCTCCATCTGCCTTTCAGATTCTCAAATTGGGTGTCTGTAGATATCTTAAACTCAACAGGTCCAAAACTGAACTCATTTCTTCCTCCAATTCATCCCTTCCGTCTTCCTAATTTCTCTATTACCGCAAGGGTGCCACTATCCTCCCAGTCGCCTAGACTTTTTCAACCCCCCCTTCCATATCCAATCAGCTACCGAATCCTGTTGTCTCCACATGTATAACCTGTCTTGTATTCACCTCCTTCTCTCTTATGACACTGTGACCCTCATCAGCTCACACCTGGGCTATTGAGCTAGCCCGCTGGTTGGGCTCCCTCCCTTTGGGTCTTTCTACTCCAGTTCCACTTCTACTCAGTTATCAAGCTGACCATTCTTAAATATGGATCTGACCCTGTCACCACTCTATTCAGTACATTCCAATGGCCTCCTAGTCCTTCTAGGATAAAATATGAAATTTAATGACTTTTAAGACACTCCATCTTCTGATAACTAACATTTTCCCTGGCCTTCTCCCTGTTCTTGGAACTTTCTTCCTCCTCCTTTCTGCTTCCATACTTCCTTGGCTTCTGTAAAGTTTCAGCTAAAGTTCTACCTTCTGCAAGAAGCCTTAGTCCTTAAATTTAGTACCTTCCCTCTGAGGCAAACCCCATTTTATTACACACACACACACGCATATCCATGTCTACACGCATACAGATGTACACACATTTACAGATTTGTTATTCAGTCATTTCAGTGGTGTCTGACTCTTCCTGATCCCATCTGGGGTTTTCTTGGCTGAGATACTGGAGTGGTTGACCATTTCCTTCTCCAGCTTATTTTACAGATGAGGAAACTGAGGCAAACAGGATGAAGTGACTTGCCCAAGGTCACACAGCTAGTAAGTATTTGAGGCCAGATTTGAACTCAGGAAGATGAGTTCTCTTGACTCCAAGCACAGCACTCCATCCACTGTGGCTCCTAGGGATCCACATATAATAGATGATATATATTATACATATCTATATATAATATAGACTATAGTATATATATTTATATATATATATATATATATATATATATATATATATATATATGTATGTTGGGGATGTGTGTTTGTATACATCTCATTTTGTGCGTGTTACTTCTCTTCATCAGACTGTCAGCTCCTTGAAAATAGGGACTGTTTTTTCTTTCTTTGTAGCTCCAGAACTTAGCACAGTTCCTTACATCTAGTAGTTGCTTGATTGATGCTAGTTGACTGACCAACCATAAAGCTATAAATAGTTTGAAGAATCTGGACTTTGCCCTAGGGCACAAATTTTAGGAACACACATTTCCCCATAGCAGTTGTAATGTGGGCAGAACTGGGGGAAGGAGAGCCATGACCTCCATCACTGTTTTGACATGCACCTCCTTTCCCAGACCTGACTTCCCTCTCCCAGGCCCATAGTGCCTAGATCACCCCCTCTTCTGTCAAGAGTCCACCGGTGACATTCCCATGCAACCCCAGGTGTTTTTGTTTCATGACAAAATTATGGTACAGCTCTAAAGTTGAGAGGCCTTGGAGAATTTGGGAGAAGAAGTAGTTCATGGAATAGACTAGCTCTTCCATGGAGGGCCTGGAAATACTGTTATAGACTAGTATGTTCATGAAAAGCTCTACAGTTATGAGGGACATGGTCTAAGCCCTCCTATTTTACAGACACAGAAACTGAGTACCCGAGAAGCAACTGATT
Organism: Notamacropus eugenii; assembly: GCF_028372415.1. Taxonomy (NCBI): domain Eukaryota; kingdom Metazoa; phylum Chordata; class Mammalia; order Diprotodontia; family Macropodidae; genus Notamacropus; species Notamacropus eugenii. Next base: position 478,757,584 of record NC_092872.1, on the reverse strand, counting down.
TGCCTAAGATGCCCAGTGAGTCAGTTCTAGGCAGAGCAGTGACAATTACCCTATTCTCTGAATTCACAAGTCTAGTGTGATTTCTAATAATATTGACAAATTAGGACCTGTTGACTCCTGGATGACCTTTGGACAAGTCACTAAATTCCTCTTGGCCTCACTTGGTTCACCTATAAACTGGAGCTGGTTAATTGCCTTCTCCATGCATTCTGGGTCTGGGCTGCTGCACAGGGACATGGCAGTGAATTGTTCTTGCAGCTGTAGCATGTGGATCCTGGAGGATGGCTTTGGGAGCAGCGTGACCCCTATTGTGATGGGGTGAATGGAAAGTGATCTGGGGATTTAGTCCTCCCAGAGAGAGCAACCCAAGTATGCTCAAATGACAGTAGGCATGATTTATGCAAGGAAGTAAGATGAGGTTAGAACTTCAGATGACCCAGCAAAAACTGGAAATAATTATCTCTCACCAAGCCTTCTACTTTGAATAGATTAGGACAATCCCTGCATTCCTCAAACATATCTCATGCTCTCCTGTCTCTGTTGTACCATTATTTTGGCCTGAAATACCCCTTCCTACCAATTCCCACACAATGGAACCTGTCCATTCTTTAAGACCCAACTTTGATCTACCTCTACCTTTGATCTCCATTTCCCTTATCCCAAACCAAAAGCTGCTATAACTATAGCTACTTAATTCTGTCTTGTGCCACAGTTGTATTCCTATTCCTTACCTCCTATTAAGGCCAAAGATCGTGTCTTTCTCATCTCTGTATTCCTGAACAGTGCCCCTGCTGCAGGATAGATGGTCAGCAAATCTATGTTGAATGAATTCATACTAGAGTCATTTGGAAGTATAAGGTTTGTGATACCCAGCCAGTGGATGGAGCATTGGGCCTGGAGTAAGGAAGACCTGAGTTCATATCCTCCCTCAAAAACTTTCTGTGTGATCCTCAGCAAGTCACTTTTCCTAGCTCTGCTTCAGTTTCTTCCTTTGTAAGATGGGGATAAAATAGTACTTACCTCCTAGGATTATTGTGAGAATCAAATGATGCAATTTTTGTAAAGCACTTAGCATAGTGCCTAGCACATAGTAGGCTCTGTATAAATGCTAGCTATTATTATCAACCCTTTCTGTCTCCTATTCCATCCCATAGAGTTTTATATTCATACTGATTCGATACCAAATTTTTTATGTCTCTTTTCCATCCACTTTTCCATCCTACTCCTTGCTCCTGATATCTCTCAGGCCATTATGTCTTGATTCTTCTATGTTCTTAATAATTTTCCAATTTAGATTACAATTTACATACACACCTCATTTTCCCTACTGGTCTGTAAGCTCCTTGAGTTAAGGAACCTTTGTACCCCCAAAACCAGTCCAGAGTCTTGCTTGTAATAGACACTTAATAAACGTTTTGTAGTTGAATTAAGAACTATAATCCAAAAACTTGGGCTTGCTTTCCAGAAAAGGGCTTAATACTCTAGAAAAGGAAAAAAATGAGAGGAAAAGATCTGATCTCCTCTGATTCTATTATGGAAGTGGTGTTTTTAGATGAAACTCATATTGCAGGGGAGAAAGAACACTGGCCTTGAGAATCAAGAAATCTTTTATTCTCTTCCAGGCCATGCCATGAACCAAGTGACCTTCAGCAAATCACTTTAAATCTCTAAGTCTCAGTGTCCCCATTGGTAAAATAAGAGGGCTGGTACCTTCAAAGGTACCTTCCAGCTCTAAGACTATGAAAATCTGTGTTGTTTTATTTTTTCCAAGATCTTTGGAATGGAATGAGAAATTATAAGGTGTCTGGATGAAAAAGACCAAAGGAGAAGGCTAATAGTTGAGTTATTTAGAAAAAAACTTATAATAAGATTCATCTTTCTGAAAGAACTTAGCAGATGTTCATGCAGGGACCATGTGGTAGGAATTTGAGTAATAAAATCATTAGGGTTGATTGGCTCAAAGGGATACGTAGACTATGATTCAAATTTGGAGGATGAAAGAATTGTGAAGAGAGTTTTGAGTTGTTTCCTAGCCCAGGATTGCATTTGAGGGGGTGGAGTGGGGTGAAAGAGTGGGGAAAGGACAGATTGTACAAGCATCTTGTAAAAGGTGAATGAACCTGGGGATGTGTGCTGGACCCTTGGGACAGTGGACAAGGTGGATGTTGCTTTGTAAAGTCAGTGGCCTTGCATCAAAGCAGACACCAGTCAAGCAGAAGGGAAGAAGGGAAATAGAAGTTAAGCATTTGGACCAAGTAAAATTAGTTAAGTGCACACTTCTTACCTTAGAATTTCAAGGTCTTCTACACTCTAGCTTCAGCCTACCTCTCCTGCCTGTTCCATGACCCTCCCTGAGGATCCACTCCTACCAACTACACCATGTGCCTTCCTGCACCATACCTCTGCCTCTGCTGCCTTCCTTGCTTAGCATGCCCTTGCCCCAGCTCCACCTATCCAAATTCCACTCTTCCATCGAGTCTTACTTTCAGTTCCACTTCCTGCATGAAGCCTTTAGGTAACATGGCAGCCCACATTAGCTTCCAGTTGCACTTATTATATGTGGCATTCATTTGTTAACCAATGCCAGGCTTTTTTCATGTTCTCTACAAACAAGCTTTCATTTTCTTCCATCCTAAAAAAAACGCCCTTCCCTCAGCCCATTATGCCCTCAAGCTGCCATCCTTTCCCTCCTTTCTTTTACTGCTAACTATCCCCAAAAGAGTTGCCCATCCTCATTTTCTCTAATTTCTTAGTGCCCACTTATTCCTCAGAGCCTTGTGATGTGGCTTCCTCTATGGAAACTGCTATCTCAGAGATCACCAATGACCTCTTAATCACCAACGTCACTGTCTTCTTTTCGGTTCTCATCTTCTTTGACTTCTTTGTACCATTTAACATTTCAACTGTGCCCTTTCTAATTGGAATTCTTCCTTGGGTCCCATGACACAGCAACACTTTTCTGGTCTTCCTCCCACTTCTCTAACAGATCGTTTTCCTGTCTCCTTTGCCAGTTCATCTTTGTGCTCATATCCTCACAGTTCAGGCACTTCCCAAAGAGTACATTTCTCTCTTTTCTCTCACTGGCCTTATCTGTTCCTATAGCTTGAACTCTGTCCTCTCTGCAGACTCTCAAACCACCATTTCTAGCCTGACATCTCTCCTGAGCTGTTGACCTACATTTCCAGTTGCCTGGCTCCTCACTGATAGTGCCCGACCCTCTCCTTCGAAACAACTCTGACTTCCCTATTTCTGCTGCCACCATTTCATAGCATTGCCATCTCTCAGTCTTCCAGCCTCAGACCTCAGAATCATGTTTTATTTCTCCTTTCCTGTCAGTGCCTGTATCCAATTCCATCTAGCAACCTTCCCCTAGGTCGTTGCCCCTTCTTGGGGCAAGTACGGCAGGAGCAGGATTAGAGTTTCTCCATAGTGCTTTAATGAGTGGACCATCATAGAATCCCAATCCTTAAAGGGCCTGAACTGCATCACTTTAGGTCACTAACACCCAGTACAATGGCTTGAACATAGAAGTCCCAACAAATATTAACTGATTTGAATTGTAGGGTTTGGAGCCTTCTCTTGGTTTCTAGGTCCATTGTCTTTGCATTCATGCCACAAACCTCTTTGTGGCTGGCGAGAAGAAGGGGAAATCAGAGAGCTCCTACAGGAGTGTTGTACCTTCTGTCTGGAACAGTTCCAGGGCTTAACAGCCTAAGGACTCAGGGACTAGCTGGGCACAGAACTGGAAGCTGCTCTTGCTGTGGTTGAAGGTCTTGTCGCTGGGCTTGTGTTGAATGGGGGTGGGGATCAAAATGATTCCTGAGATCTTAGGATCATAATTCTAGAGTTGGAAGGGATCTCAGAGGCCGTTTTATAGATGAAGAAGCGGAGGCTCAGGGAGGTTAGGTGACCTTCCCAAGGCCATTCGTATTGATTGCTTTCATTCTTCCATCTTTTCAGTCACCTTCAACTCTTTGTGACCCCATCTGGGGTTTTCTTGGCAAAGATCCTGGAGTGGTTTGCCATTTCCTTCTCCAGTTCATCTTATGGATGAGGAAACTGAGGCCAACTGGTTAAATGACTTGTCCAGGGTCACACAGCAACAAAGTGTCTGAGGCCTCATTTGAACTCAGGTCTTCTTGACTCCAAGCCCAGTGCTCTATCCATATTTATAATCACACATATACTAAGTGTCAAAGGCAGGATTTGAACCCTGATTCTCCAACCCCCAGAGTCAATGCTGTTTTCATTATACCACTTTCATTATATCACCTTGGGCACTCTACACTTTCTGAGCCTCAGTGTCCCTATCATGCATCTCCCCCCACCTTCTGCCATCCCAACCTGTCTCAAAGGGGCATGAGAAAGACAAAGACTCAAGGTGTTTTCATAAGATTTACTAGCCTGGAAGGAACACTGGACGTGGAGGTGATGGTGGTGGTGGCAGTAGTCTTAGCAGATCTGATCAGATTCTGTCTCTACCCAAAAATCTTTCCTTCCCTCATCCACAGGGCCCTCTGAGAGAGGCAGTGATGGTGAAGATGTTAAGGGATAATGTCTGAGCTGATTATTTGATTTTGTTGTTGTTTTATTTGCTACCTTTTACTTGGAAACCACAAACACCTTGTTTCAGCTCCTCTCGAAAGGTGTTGTTGCTATTTCTCCTGTTGGATCAATGATAGTTTCTCTTAAAGCTCCAGGGTAGCTGAGTTTAGGTTTAGGGAAGATTGGGAGGCCGGAGGCCTCCTTTGGCAAGGGCTTCTGGCTTCCTGCCGAGCCCACATGCTGACTCCTGCAGGAAGGGCCATTGATTTCCCTCTTGGCCTGATCCTTTGTAAGTCAGGACTTTACAGGTCTGTAGAGTCTCCTGAGGCCATTCCAGCCAGGAAGAAATAGCACACAAACACACACAATCTACCCACCCATCTGAGGTGCCAAGTGGGAGTGTGGTGGCATGAGGATGGTAACTAGGATGGGTGAGAATTCAGCTGCTGGTAAGAATGAGAGCCAGCCCGTATCTGATTAGCCCTGTTATGTTATCCCTCTCTCTTCTTCTAACCTAGCAATTAGTATATGAATGCCTACTCACAATCTAGAACTCTTTCCACTAGATCCCAGTACATACCTATAATCATGTCAACAAGTGTTTGAGTGCCTACTGTGTGTCCTGCAAGTCCCAAGTAAAATCCCACCATCTACTGGAAGCCTTTCCCAAATCCTCTTAGTACCTTCTCTCTGATTATTTCCAATTCATCCTTATATAGCTTGTTTGTACGTACTATTGCATACGTTATTTCTCCCAATAGATTGTGAGCTCAAGGGCAAGAATTGTTCTTTACCTTTCTTTGTATTAGTGCTTAGCACAGTCCTGGGACATAGTAGGGACTTAATAAATGTTTATTTACTGTCAGGAGATGGGCAGCGTACTTCCCCGTTGGTATACTGGAATCCTAGCTGGTTGTTAACTGATCAGAGTTCTTAAGTCTTTCAAAGTTCCTTTTCTTTCCATTGTTATATAAATTGTTCTGGTTTTGCTCATTTCACTCTTCTTCTGTTCATATAAATCTTTCCAGGATTCTCAGAAGCCAGCCTTTCCAAGCTATCCTGTATATCCATCCTTGTGGATGTACTGCACTGGGGACAGAAGGAGACACAGTTTTTGCCCTCTTGGGGATCACAGTCTAACTAAGGAGACAAAGTATTGAGATTTAAATACTTATGCATTGAAGGAAGTGTCAGACGTTCCTGAATAACACAGAGACAAAAGTTAACTGGGCCTTAATAGTATACTGGATTAGCAGAATCATAGACTTAGAGCAGTAAGGAACCTCCAGGGTCATCTTGTATACAACCTCCTACTACAAAGAAATTGAGGCTTGCCAGGCCTAGAGGCCTGAGGGCTACCCGAGTCTTACCTTACCTGTCCCAGGTCTTCGGTTGGCCAAAGCGGATAAACGTATGAGAGAAGAGACTTTCCGGAGTCGAACAAGGGTTAGGCTTTATTCAGGGTCCTGGTTACATGTGCAGGGGGAACTCTTCCTTAGGAGGGAGAGAGAAGTCTCCCAAGGAGGCAAAGATCTTACAGTAAGAGATTGGAAGCAGAAGTATAAGTGGGGAGAGAGGGGAGAGGGGAGAGCGAAGAGAGGAGAAATAGAGCCTTCTGTCCTGTCAGGGCCCCTCCGCGCTAAGAGCGCCTTCAGGCTTTCCTGACCCTAATTAAGCTCTCCGGCCGTGTAGTTTGCACCTGAATACCGTGCCTGTTAGATAACAATAGGTGTGCCCAGATCCGGGACAGTCTCGAGGGTGGGGATGCTCCTCCCATCACGTTTCTCACGGGAAGAGGCGGAAATACACGAGATAGCTCGGTCTCACTCCTCGATTCCCTAGTGTTTCATGGGGGGGCCTCATGAGAACTCTAAGATTTAGAAGTTCCCACCTTTACCCGCCCGAGACTGTCCACATGGAATTGAGCTTCCATCCCCAACAGAGGCTCAGGTAGGTTAAGTTTAGGAAAACTCCATGGAAGGAAAGGATCTTGAGCAGATATGTAGGCATTGGCTACCTATGCAGAATTCAGAGAGAAATTTGATTAGAGATCAGGACATTGGGGGTCTTCTGTGGCTGCTTCTATGGATCTCAGCTGTTTGCCCTGTGTTGGCATCCAGTCTGGGAGAAGAATGTTGTCTTTTCCCTAGATTTTCCAGTTTCTTAAGGGCAGCTGTTTCTGCCCCAGTGCAGAAGCTGCCTGTGAGTATATGTGTTCTCACAAAGAATGCTAACTGTGCTTCTGTCATCTCACTGCTGGCCATCTGGCCACCTGGCCTTGGCCAGGACTGACCAGTGCTGAGCTTTGCTTTTGGCACTGGCCACTTGGCACTCCTTGGTGGTTGGTTGGCTCGTATGCTGATGACTTGGCAACTTTTGTGCTCAATATAGGGTAACATCCTGTGCTCTTATCTCGCTAGCCCCTGACAGAAGAGTGATTGGGGGAAGAAGTTAATAATCAGATAAATATTTCAAATCAGCCCAAACAAAAACTTGTGCATAAGAGAAATGGGGAATAAAGGGGTCATGTTGGTCCACTTTATTAGATGACTCCAAAATGGATGCCCTCTCTAAGGAAAATCCCCACGATGTTGAGCTATCAGGCAGTTTCCAGTGAGAATTCTCTTTTCACTAAGAAAATGACCATATTCCTACACATGACATATTTGTTCCTGTCGCCAGACCTTCACTTACACAGTTCCTCCCTCCTGGAGTTCCCTTCCTCCTTCAAGGCCCAGCTCCTCCAGGAGGTTCTCGCTGATTACTCCACCCTACAGTGAGCCTTCCTTCTTCAAGCTCCTCAAGCCCCTATTGTCAAGCTCCATCATTTAGAATATGATTTACTATGGTACTCTCTAGTCTGTAGTCTTGTCTAGGCAGAGCTCACTAGCCCAAGCTAAAGAACACCTAATCTTCATGAAGTCAGGGAGCTGTGTTAAGGAATCTCTTGAAGGTTTTGTAAGTTTTAGGAAAATGGCTAGCCCCTGGCTTCACTTTTCTTAAGAATGGAAATGCCTTGATTCAGAGCTCTGTTGCTACTCTGTCTTTGCAGTCTTTCTCTAGCTAATGATTAGCTTTTCATACTTCTGGGATTTGGAATAATTCCTCCCTCTTTTCACACTCACCTCCCTTTCCTCCCTTCCTCAGCAATTCCATAAACCTCGCCTTTCTTTTCTTAGAACTGTGACTAATCGTGACTGAGTTTCCTTCTGTGAAAGAAGTACCCCCTTGGAGACCCACATGAGGTTGTTTAGATTGGACTATGTCCGCTTGGCTGGTCAAAGCCCTCCTCTATCTGTGGTACAAGAGGGGTCGTCCTTCAGGCCTGCTAAGGCAGGATTGCCAGATGGAGAGACAGCTCATCTTCCACGTAGCTGCCAAAGTTATTTTCTTGTAAATGCACATCTAACCACGCCACCACCCTACTCAGTAAATTTCATTAGTTCCCTATTGCCTTTAGGATGAAATTTACATTCTGACTTTTAAAGTCCTCCGTGACCTGGCCCCGACCTAACTTTCTGGACTGATTATACATTATTGCCCTTCCCACATACTACATTCCAGCCAAATTGCGCTCTCTGGTCTTCAGTCACAATATTCTATCTTCTGTCTCCATGTCTTTCCTGTCCCCCCAGCTCCCCAAACCCCAACTTTCTGTTTTGGTGTCTTCCTTGCATTTTATTTAATTTTTGTTGTTGTTGTTTACTTATTTTAGTCATGTATGACTCTTTATGACCCCATTTAGGGTTTTCTTGGGAAAGACGCTGGAGTGGTTTGCCATTTCCTTCTCCAGTTCATTTTACAGATGAGGAAACTGAGGCTAACCAAAGTCCCTGACAGTGCTCAGACCTGAGAAACACTTCAGAAATCCACCCATTTCAGTGGATGAACCCATCTTATTTTAGTCCACTCCAAAACACTGTTTCTCCAAGCCAACAACTAAATACAATTCCTCTTATTTATTATTTTTCCCTATAGAGAAAACTGGGAAGATCCTGAAAGATTTCTTCCAGTTCTATGAAGACCAGTATGGAGTCGCTCTCTTCAACAGCATGCGCTATGAGATTGAGGGCCCTGGGGGGCCCCAGGCCCAGCTGCTCTGGCGAAAGGTAAGAGGGTACACTGTATGTCCCCTATTACCATCCACAGCTTGGGCATCAGTACTGTAGACTCTGGCATCTTGTACTTTTAACTTCCTACCGGACCCCTCCAAGGAGATCTTACTTCTTTCAGTCTTGGTTTTTAAAATACTGCTTGGAGGTTTAATTTTTTTTTTAAATGTCCTGTTAAAGTTCCCCCCTCTTTTTATTTACATCACTGTAAATAAACTCTCCCTACACTCCACAGGGACAAATAAGTACAGACAAAACAAAGGAATGTGTTGGCTATGTCTCAAAGCATGTGCCTCATTTGGCACCTATAGTCCACTACCCTTTCTTGCTTCCTTGCATCTTGCAAAACCAGTTGTGATGGAGTGTTGCTTTGTGGTTCCATTTTTGGAGTCTCACAGCTCCAAACGGTATACCAAAGAAGCCAGATACCCAGGACTTGGTGTCGGGGAATCAGCTGGACCATTCCACAAACCTTAATTGAATACCTACCTATTCGGTAGTTCATAAAATGAACATTAATCTAGTCCTTACTACAAGCAAGGCCTCCATGCTAGGCACCATGGAGAACTAGACATAAGTCCCACCCTGAAGGAAGCTTATGGTTTGTTAGGGGAGACAGCATGGACTGGCTAATTTTGCTAGTCATCTTTCTGTCTGTGAGAGGTACAGACTTAACAGCTCCACAAGATCGGGAGCTGGAGAGACTATGTAGTTTCTAATATCCTTCCCCACTGACATCACTTGGTGTCAACTTTGCATCTCCTTTGCTTTCTGAGCACCTGTTGTCTCCTTCAGTAGAATACAAGCTCCTTGTGGACAGGGATGCTTTTATTTTTATATTTGCATTCCTAGCACCCAGTGAGTGCTTCATAAATACTTGTCAAAAGACTAGAGAGCTCAGGAAAGGATTCGTGGAAGATGGGAGACTTAACTTGGGCCTTGAAGAAATAGGCTTAAAGATTTGTGGGGGCAGGACTCTGACTCCACCACCAGATACAGCTGATCCTTTGGCCTGCCAGGTTGTAAACTGTGTGTGTCCCTTTGCCATCCCTCTGGAAAATCTGATGTGCTCAGACTAGACAGCCTAGAAATGAGGAGAAAAACCAGGGAGGCACATTGAGGCCAAAAATATTAGGAATTTGGAGGGGTTGTTTACTCCTCACTATTCAAGGGCTAGAGAGTCAGGTCTCAGTCCTTGTTCCTCCTCTTCCATCCTGTCTCCTCTCTTTGACCCATTCTGAGTTTACTGGAACCAGGAGGAAGCTGGAAAATTTGAAACATGCAAGCCATGCTGGTCCCTGGGGGTCTATGCTAGTAAAAAGCTGTGTACCTTTCCAGTATCCTTTTCATTGGAACCTGCTGTCTTTTTAAAAAGTATGTTTCCCACCTTTCTGCGCTTATGGTCCTAGCTTTGGTTTGTTATCATTAAGAGAATGACATACCAATTAGCAAATATTTCCTGAATATTTATTCATCTCTCTGCTAAGCTTTTTTGGGGAAGGAGGGCAATAAGATGCATTTAACCAGCAATACAGGCTGGGCTGTAAACAGAAGTGTAGTACAATGAATGTTATGGCAATATTGAGGAAGGGTAGATCACCACTTAGGTGATCAATGAAGAACTGGGTTTGAAGGAGGAGAACGATTCTGACTGTCAAAGAGTTACCAAGAAGCCACTTCCAGGGTAGGGGTGAGAAATGGGAAGGAGATTATTTGGAATATAAATGGGGAAAGAGATCAGGCTGTGAGAGCAGAGGGTTTTTGTAAAGGAATGATGGGGAGAAGCGGTCTGAGGAGAAAATTGGGGCTCAGATTGTTGAGGGCTAAGAACGTAGAATGTAAGTTGGGTTCAGGAGTTTGGACTTGATCTTATGTGCAGAGGATAGTCGTGTGATGTTTTGGGACAAGAGAATGGCAGAGTAAAGGGAGTTATTATCAGATAGAGGTGGCTCACAGAATCTAATGACATAAGGAAAACCTGTGCTACTAAACTTTTGTAAAATCTCTCCCTCTTTATAACAAGACAGCCAAAAAGGCAGAACTTTCTTAGGCTATGGTGGGAGACATAGTGTTCTGGAAAAGGGACACGATAGTTCCAGCTGTATTTTGTTTTGGTCAGACAGCATCTGGAATATTGTGTGGAGCTCTGGGAGCCACAATTTAGGAAGACTAAACTGGAACCTGTCCAAAGGAAAAGAACCAGGATGGTGAAGGGAATTAAAGGTCATGCCAAAAAATGATCATTTGAGGAAACTGTTGATATTTGCTTGGAGAGAGAAAACTACAGCGTAGTCATTAAAAAACTGTCTTATAGAAGAGAAATCATACTTAGTTTCTGCTTTCCATACATATCAATACTAGGACCCAGTTGGGTAGAAGTTGCAGAAAAGTGGGTCTTTAGGCTCCATTTCATGGGGGAAAGATCCAACCATTTCAATTGTCCAAGAGATGGATATTATTGAGTTACCTCAAGTGGAATTCTCCATAGAGGAGGTCTTCAGGCAGAGTCTAGATATCCATTTGGTGTTGTCATAAAGAGAATTCTTGTTCCAGTACAGATTGGATCAGATGCCCTCTGAGGTCCCTTGCAACTTGGGGATTCTGCCATTTTGCATCAGTAAGATCTGTAGGAAGTATACCAATGGCAGAAAAGGACAATGAAAATATAGACCTGGAGCCAAAACTAGAAATCACAGTTGTTGGCTTTTGGAGAGCACTTTGACCTGCATTTTGAACCTCCTGGGAGAAGAAAAGAGGAACCCATTGCTGTCAAGCATAAGATATGGTAGCTCCTGTTCTCCTGCCTCTGCCTGTGTGCTTCACTGTGTGCACACTCCTTCCCCAGAGGGATGCGGAAGAAAATGGCAGTCATGAGGGTGACTAATCTTGTCAAGTGCTTGTGCAGCACATTTTCCTGAGAAGTTCCGAATGCATCACTCTCATTTATCTTATCACCTTATCAGTAAGAGAGTGAAAGAAGGGAAAGCTATCATTATCTCCATTTTACAGATCAAATGATTGAAGCAGATTACAGTGTGGAGAGCTCTAGCATTGAATCCAACCCAGCTTCTACTTCCTTGTGTCTAGCTAATGGAAAACTTGGGAATTCCAAAGCTACCCTTTGTGGTCATTCATAGGCATAGCATCTCAGAGCTGGAAGAGACCTCAGAGGTCAAGTCCAACTTTCAACCCATTCCCAGAGTCCTTCCTGACAAATGCTCATCCAGCTTCTACTTGGACAATTCCAGTGAACTTAATGCTTAAAAAAAATGGCAACGCTTTCCATTGTTCAAAAGCCTTAATTCATAGAAAGTTCTTCCTTATGTTGAGCTGAAGTCTGTCTCTCTATAACTTCTATACACTGGTCCTCGTCCTACCTTTTGGAGTAGGACAGGACACAGACCAATTCTAATACATCTCCTGTATGACAGCTTCTCAGGTAGTGGAAGATGGCTGTCATGTCACTTCCCACATTAAATCTTCCTTTCTCTGGGGTAACCCCCTTATCCCAGGTCCTTGACTTCAAAAATTCTTTACCATCCTGATCCCCTTCCTTGTATGCTGTCCTTCACTTTATCATCTTCCCTATTAAAATGGGATGTTTAGACCTGAATATGATATTTTAGTTGTATCTCAACCAGTTGAGAATATAGTGGGACCATTCCCTCTTTTGTTTTGTTTGTTGGACTTCTGTTCCTGCAGCCTGGTGCCAGATTACTTTTTGGTAGCCATGGCCCATCCTGACACAAAGAACTCTCGTTCTTTAGGATTTCCAGGTGCACCCATGATTTGTGAACAGGTGGTATGGGAGATGAGGCTAGAGATGTAGACAGGGCTCAGGTAGTATGTGACAGCTGATGATGCTGGAGGCTTCATTCTCTGCTGAGTCCAGTGCTTGGCCTTATGAGCACACAGGTCAAGAGCTTCCAATCTAACCAGTTTTCTTTTCCTTTTTGCTACTTCTTGTCTTTCATTTAACTGTGGGATTGGGCAAATCACTTAACTTCTCTCATTTCCTTTATTTCTTCATCTAGAAAATGAATGAGTTACACCTGATCACCTATAAGGTCTTTTCCAGCTTTACATCTATGATCTGATGGTACCTAGATGTGTCACTGGGGCCGTGATCCCTTTAGTAGGAGCCTTGGCTCATGGTGCCTCCAGAGGGAGTTCAAACTGGTTATGACAAATTGAGATAATGGTTGTAAAGCACTTAGTATAGTGCCTAGCACATAGTGGTATATAAATATTCATTTGTCCAATCACTCAGTGAGCAATTAATAAGTACCTATGTGCCAGGCACTGTGATGGCACACACGGTAGAGAGATACAGATACAAAGAAAGAACCAACCCCCTTTCTCAAGAAAACTTACATTTTCCTGGAGAAGACAAGTTCTCGTACAAGTTTAGAAGACCCGCTGAAGGAACGGGCGGATGAGAACAGTTTGTTTCAAGGCCATGAAGATGGCTACAGCAAGCACTACAGAACATTTAGAATTTGGTTAGACACCAAAGACTCCAAGGTCATCCTCTCCATCCCAGGCCATCACTAGTCATCTTGACTTTTGTCCTGCCACTGGACTTTGATGACTGGGGAAGAGATCATGAGGCTAGTGACTTTTCTCCACTCTGCCTCACTCAAATCCAGTTTATGTGCAAGTCAAGACGTTACCTCTTAAAAAAATGAAGGACAAGCGGACATAAACCAAGTGAACAAACAAAGCAGGTGTGGTGTGGTGCAGTAGGAAGGAGTGAATCCTGAATTTGAAATCGAAAGACTCAAATTCTAATCCAGACTCTGCCACACGTATGATGTTGGGTAAGACATTTAACCTCTCTGAGCCTTTGTAAAATGAAGAGAATAGATTGGATGACCTTTAAGGTCCCTTCTGGCTCTAAATCTCTGATTCTCTGACCCTGTGAAATGGGAGGGAGAGGGAAAGGCAGGATAGATTATTGTTAAATTAACAAGAGAGGACTGTAGCCTTCTAAATCCAGGTCATATTGCAGGCCCAGAGGACATAGTGATGAGACCTAAAAATGATGAAGACTGAGCATAGGGCCCTGTGTACTATAGCATGGTGACCATCATTTATTTTTATTTTTGAAAATTTTAGTCATTTTTATTTGCATAATTTCCAATTGTTTTCCAGAATAGCTGTGCCAATTCAAAGCTCAACCAACACAGACTGTTAATCATCTTTTGTATGTATGTGTATGTGTGTGTGTGTGTGTGTGTGTGTGTGTGTGTGTGTGTAGTGTATGTATAAATATATAAATTCATATACAAATATATATACACACACAAAATTGTTATACTAACATATTATGTAGTATATTTTACATTATATTATAGTTATATTTATTATATTTATATAAATAATATGTTAAATATATATATATATACACTTGGAGATCTTCCTTCTATTGTTTTACAGAAGATGAAACTGAGGTAGAGAGTAGAAGGGGTGAGGCAGGAGGAATCAGAACTGTCCAAGACTTTCCACAGCTCCGCATTTTCCCTTGATAATCAAACGCAGAAAGAATTTTCATTCATTCATTCTTCCAACACATTACTGGCCATGTGGCCAGCACCACTAGTATCTCGTGTCTTGAATGCCCTTCTCCCTACTTCTGACTCTTAGGATCTTTCCTTTGCTTCAAAACTCTGTCCAAGTGACAAGTGCCATGGTATCTCTACCCTCACTCCCCACCTCCACCATACTCCCCCAAAAGCATTTACTTGGAATTTATTTTGTACCTTTGTATTTAAATTTTTATTAATTGATTGATATGTCCAAAGTACTGTATAAGTACTGAGGATACAATGGCAGACAAGACAGGGACTTATTGTTGGAGGAAAGAAAACACAACTGACTTTGCTGTAAGGCAGAATGTATTGATTAGAGCAAGGAGTGATCCAGGCATAGCACTAGACCATTATTTATTTGGCTTTTATATAGTACTTGGCCCCTAAATAACTCTCCAACCTAATCTCTCCCTACTGCCTATGTATAAGATTGAAAATCTAAAGCTAGAAGGGACCTCCAGTTGGTCAGCTCCCTCATTTCACAAATGAGGAAACTGAGACCCAGGAAGATTAAGTGCCTTGCCTAACATATTAACAGATGATAAGCATCAAAGACATGATGTGAACCCAAGAGCCTCAGAATCCAAAGCCTGTGCCTCCCTAATTGGAGAAATGAGGACTGCCAGCAGGCTCTTATCGCAACCCTCAGCCCTTTTCCCATTGCCATATCCACTTTCTCTCTACCCAGTTCTGAGATTTATCAGAGGATGGTATACGGGGAGTCGGAGACAAATATGTGTTTCTTACAGATAGTTGGATGGAGGTCTTTGTTCTATTTCCCTTAGATCCAAGGGGACAAGTCTTTTTCTTGAAACCTTAGCAAAACAGTCTTTCTTTCTTTTTTTTTTTTTTTGGTTCATGAAGGGTTCAAGAATAATTTTTTCCCAAACAGGAAGATGATAAATGTTGGAGAAGATGTGGGAGAGTAAGAACACTAATTCAGTGTTGGTGGAGCTGTGAGCTCTCCAACCATTCTGGAGAGCAATTTGGAACTGTGCCCAAAGGGCTCCAAAAATGTGTGTACCCTTTGACCCAGCTATGTTGCTTCTGGGACTGTATCCCAAAGAGATCGTAGAAATGGGAAAGGGTCCCACATGTACAAAAATACTTATAGCAGCTCTCTTTGTGGTGGCCAAGAACTGGAAATCAAGGGGATGCCCATCAATTGGGAAATGGCTGAACAAGTTGTGGTATATGAATGTAATGGAATACTATTGTGCCATAAGAAATGATGAACAAGAAGACTTCAGAGAGGCCTGGAAAGACTTATATGATCTGATGCTGAGTGAAAGGAGCAGAACCAGGGGAACTTTGTACACAGCAACAACCACAGTGTGTGAGGAATTTTTCTGGTAGACTTAGTACCTCATTGCAATGCAAGGACTTAAAAAATTCCCAATGGTTTCTTGAGGCAAAACACCTTCCACATCCAGAGAAAGAACTATGGAATTGGATTGCAGAATGAAGCAGACCATTTTCTTTTGTATTATATTTTGTTTTATGGTTTCTCCCATTCATTTTAATTCTTCTATGCAACGTGACTAAGGTGAAAATGTATTTAATAGGAATGTATGTGTAGAACTTACATAAGATTGTACACTGTCTCAGGGAGGGACTGGGGAAGGAGGGAAAGGGAGGGGAAAAAAATCTAAGATGTATGGAAGTGATTGTAGAACACTGAAAACAAATAAAATAATTTAATTTTTAAAAAAAGGATAATTTTGTCCCCTTAATGATACATCAGTTTCCTGAGGCTTCTAGGGTGAATCCTGGAAGTGATGGTGATGCATTTTCTTAGCCTGTGTTTTTCCATATCTCTTTGCATGGAGTTGTAAAAACCAGAGGATAGAGGAGCCTAAGGACTACGACAGAAGTGATTTTTCTCTGGGACTTTGGGAGATTCCAGAATCCTTGAAGGGATTTAATCAAATATGTATTGAGAGTCTGCTACTGCGTACCTACTCTATCTTGTGAGGGGCTCTGTGAGATGTGCAGAAAAAAAAAATCTAAGATACGGTCCCTACTTCAGGTAGCTTACAAGAAGGAAGGTATTTATGCACTGAACATCTAAATATGTGATGAAATCTGATAAAGATTTCACAGTGAAATGCATGGTGTGGAAATAATATAGGAGTTAGGAAAAGGAAAAGATTATCTCTAACCAGAAAGGCTTCCTTGAAGGAAGAACATGATCTGGGCCTTAAAGTACTGAATTAGGGGAATGCATTCTAGGCTGTAAGAAGAGTGACTCATAATGGAATGCTGCAGGACTGATAAAGAGGCCATTGAGAACTCCATTAGATCCAAAGCTAGAATGAGATAGGATTGTGTGGTGGTGTGATGGTGAGCATCCTAGAGTTGGCATATGAATTCTGACCCTAACTCTGCCACTAATGATATTTATTACTTTTAATCACTATATCCTTCTAGTCCTTGTTTCCTCATCTATAACATGGACTTACTTGTGTTCGAAGGTCCTGTTGCCCTCCTATGAAATTCTTATTCCATGATTCTTTGAGTCTATGACTCAGTCTCTTTTCCCACTGGACAGTTGAGAGAGGTTAGGGGAGAAGTCAAGGGCAAACGACTCCATTCCTTGGGAATCCCCAGGAGAGATGCCTGCGTCCTACAATGGAAGGATTTATTCAACAAGATTCTTATTCTCTTTCCTGTCTTCTTCTTTGGCTTCTGAAGCCAGCAGGGGCTCTTAACTAGTTTTCATTCCTATCTTTCTCCTTCTTTTCAGAATCTTCTGTCTTAGTGATTCTTCTTTACTGTAGCATCAGAGAGTTCTAGACTTGAACTGGATCCTCAAGATCATTTAGATCAATCCTTACATTAAGGTAATACTTTAAGTATCTGGAAGTGGAACCCAAGTCTCTTGATTTCCAGTCCCATGTTCTTTTTAACTCCATCATACTGACACCCAGAAGACTTTCTTCACTTCCATCCTTTAACTTGGTCCATTTTGCTTTCTCTTTTTCAGAGTTTGAGTTCTGTCCTCCTTCATAGCTTTATATTTGTGTGGAGGGGAAATGATCTTTCTGATTTCCTCTCACTTCAGCAGTCTATGATTCTGTGTAGCTTTTATGACAAAGATGTTTGCTTCTTCTAAAATAATCTCTGCCTAGAAATTCAATTTTCTTTTCCTTTTGAGTTACTAGGAGAGTTGTCACTCAGTTGTTTGATGACTATAAATAATACCAAAAGCAACAAACCTCCCAACACACACCTATTGTAAACTGCATAAGGTCTGGGGAGGTAGAACCAGGGAGAGGAAGCCTGAACCTAGATCTTTCTGGGAAAGTCAGCCCTTGTAAATATATTGTCATGATTGAGAGAGCACTCATGGGCCTTCTGAGAAGTTTGCCTGACCAAGTTCTGAAGAGGGGAAGGAAGGAGAGGGGGATGGGTGGATCTGAACCAAGGAAAGGACCTCAGTTATGGAGGGTGGACACGCCCCAGAAGAGGCCAAGCTGAGAGATGAAGAAAATAGATCCTTCTGTGCCTTACTAGAAATGGGGGAGAGATGTGTTTGCCAAATTTAGCGTCTGTTTTAGATTCTAAATATAGACCCTTTAAGCTTCCAGTGCTTTGTGACTTTGCAAAGGCGCAATTCTGAGTGGCTGCCTCCCCCTTCCCCCCCCCCACTTTTTTTTTTTTTGGTAAATATTTTTAATCCCTGGGTAGGAAGCAGCTTAAGAGGCCCTATTGTTTATGTACAATGGGTTTTCATTTGAAAAAAGAAAAATTTATCTGAGCTTCCCCCTTGAAGAGCAGGAGGAAGTGATGTATGGTGCTGAACAGGAGCATCAAATCACGTTCAGATTGTACTCTTGCGGAGAAAGTCTTAGGGGGTGAACAATGGCATAGGTCTATGTCCTAGTCTTTGCAGAAGCACCAAATAAATGAAGCATTGGTTCACTTTTGAAAAATATTTTGATATTCCAGTTCAGTAGTCTCAGAATATTTGTTTGGGTCTAGCTCCAGCTAGCCTTCAACTAGGTTGCTTTGTGAGATGTTTGGGTTTGGTTTGTGATTTGACAAAAAAATAGTTAAATTTCCAGTTCTTTCAGGGCAGGGGCTGCCTTTTATCTCTCTTTGTGTCCCCAGTGCTGCTTAGCAAAGTGCCTGGAACATAGAAGGCACTCAGTAAATGGTCAATGAGTGACAGGCTGATGAGTGAAATTCACACCCTCCCCTTGACCACTTTTCAGAATCTTTTTTTCCTTCCAGACTCACCTCAGTTGTCACCACCTTCTTGGAGCTTTCCCCTGATGTTGATTTTAACCTTTTCCTAGCTAAAAGTGTCCTTCCCATCCTTATATTTTCCTAGAAAACTTTTATTTAGATCTCTCTTTTGCTTTCATCACATTCTACCTTGTATTGTAGTATATGTCATACTACCCCTCCATCAGAATATGAGTTCCTTGAGAGAAGGGACTGTTTCATTTGTATCGTTGTACTCCCAGAACTAAGTAAGATGTACATCAGAGCTGCTTTAAAAAAATTTGTGGCATGAATGAATGGTCCATTTCTACTTTCTGTTCATAGTTTAGTGGTCTCATCAGGGATTTGAAGGCTATATCATAATGGGCAATTCTTTGGACTTAATGATTCTAAGGAGTAAGATGTTATTCCCTCTCCACTTCCAGCCATTAAACAAAGTTCTTCCCCCCCCCCCAATGTTTTATTGATGTTCTTTTCCTTTTTTACATCACCCTTGCATTCCCAAAATAGAAGCCTCTCATAATGAATAAGTAGAATCATGGAAATTAAGTCAGTACATTAGCCAAAAAGAATTGGAAATCTAGGGGATACCCACCAGTTCGGAAATGGCTGTACAAGTTTTAGTATACTAATGTGATGGAATACTGTAAGAAATAATGAAAGGAACCATTTCAGAGAAACCTGGGGTGAACTGATGCAAGGCAGAACCAAGAGAACAGTTTATGCAGTAACGACAATATTGTAGAGACAAATAACTTTGAAAGAATTAGGAACTCTGATCAATACGATGACCAACTACAATTCCAGAGGCTTCATGATAAAATATGCTACCTACCTCTTGATAGAAAGATGGCGGACCCAGAGTACACAGAGACTTTTTTTTTTGGACGTGACCAATTTATTTTGCTTTATTATATGTGTTTGTAACAAGAGTTCTATTTTTCTTGTTTTCTCAGTTGATGTGTGTATGGGAGAGAGAGAGAAAGAGAGAGAGAGATGAAAGAGAGAGAAGGCAGATCTTTGTTTGAAAATGAAATTTAATTTTAAAAAAATCAACTGAGTTGGAAAATGTGTACCTCATTTCATACCTATGATTTGCATCTGTTTGCCTAGAGGTGAGAGGTATGTGTCACTGTCAGACCTCTGACATCAAGATTAGTCACTGTATTGATTGGAGTTCTGAATATAAAGAAGAGTTCAAGGGAAGTCTAGTGAACAGATCTTGATCAAATGAAAGCATCAGAGAAGAACTTCGGTGTTAGCAATTCTCAGGACCCTTCTTCTTGTAGCCCTGGTAATGTGGAATTGGACAACAAGAAAATTTTAAAGTTAGAAGAGATCTTTGAACATAGAATGTTAGTGCTAGAACAGAACTTAGGGACCATCCAGTCCAACCCCTCTCTGAGCCCAAAGAGGAGACATGACTTGCCAAAGGTCACACAGCAAATCAGTGTCAGAGCTAGAATTAGAACCCAGGTATGACTACTAGTACAAGTTTCTTTCAGTTTATGGATGTGAAATAGATTTTTTTATTGCAAGTAGCCTGTGTCTTGATTGAACTTGTAACTCAGAACTCTTTGTTAGCACCGTAGTGTAACCAGTGAGGAAAAGGGCCAGATCCTGGGTACCCATGAGTGCCTTTGTGTCAGACCTACCATTCACCCACTGAGGCCTGCTGCAACCCTGATTCCCAACCTGTTCTGTGCTCCCTCCCACAGGTGCCATTGGACGAACGAGTCATCTTCTCTGGGAACCTCTTTCAGTACTTGGAAGACAGCAAGAAGTGGAGGAATCGCTTTAGCCTCGTGCCACACAACTATGGGCTCGTACTCTATGAAAACAAAGCTGTAAGTGATGTGGGAGCCTGGGACTAGACTGGAATGGGCACAGAACAGCTGGCGGGGGAGGACTTAAGTCTGCTTTCTTTCCTTGTCATGAGATCTGCCCTCACTCTTGAGTAAGACAGTGGTAGTTTTTCCTTTATCTTCTTAACTGCGCTATTATTACTATTACTAATTCCTGGATCAGAGTTGTCAGGTAAGCCTTGCTCAGTCCTGCTACTCATCCCAATTCTGACACCCTAGGCCGACACCCAGCCTAGGCCTTCCCCTTTTTCTCCTCACCTCTGCCCCAAGATGTAGTGCCCAGTCTCACTAGTGTTACTATATGCCTGGTGCATAGTAAGGGAGAAGAAAGGCAATGAATTTGTGGTTTCACTGGTATGGAGAACTCCTTGGTAAGGAAACCCCCTCCACCAATGCAGATTAGTAGCTTCTCTGCAACTTACATCTTACCATTGGTCACATGTACTTTTTCCATTAAACTACACTTCATTTTGCAAATTTCTTCCCGTTTTTGGATATGGCACTGATTTTGTTGTTGCAAGTAGCCCATGTCTTGATTAAACTTGTAACTCAGACCTCTTCGTTAGCACCATGGTGTAACCAATGAGGAAACAGCCAGATCCTGGGTGTCAGTAAGATGTAATGTGGTCTTAGAGATTTGCCTAGAATACTGGGAGGGTTAGCGACTTGAGGTCACACAGCCAGTATGTGTTAGAGGCAGGATTCAAACCCAGGTCTTTCTAGCTTCAAGTTCAGTTCTTATATACCACACTGTCTCTTGGCACATGGTAAGCACTTAATAAGTGCTTATTAACTGACTGATTCAATTGCCGTTCTAGGAAAGAGAAAAAAAAGAGTAGCTGGGGTAGCTATTAAAAAAAAACAACAAACATCTCTTTTTTTAAAATCTGCATCCCTGGGTGAGAAAGTGGTGGTAGGGGTAATCAGAATGGACAGATAAGGTCTGAATTGATTGTTGCCCTTGGTTCCTACTTCTTTCTCACCAAAACCTTCCTCCAAGCAAACTTCAAGCTGTTAAACTGAATTTCATCCCTTGGGTGGTATCATGTCCCTTGTTTAAGCAAACATGATATACAGCATTGATAAAAGTCAGGCTCTGGTTCATTTTATGTAATTTGGAGCTTTATAAAGGCATTTTAAGGATGGAATACTTCACATATTAGGTGGTGGCACCTACTGGTAGAGGGCAAAATGCCAGCACAACTCTGTTAACATGACCTCAGCCTTGGAAGGGATCGTAGAAACCATTGATCCAACTCCCTGTCTGGTACATGAATTCTTCCTACAATATCCAGACAAGTTCTTTGCCTAACATCTATCCGGACATATTACCAAGTGACTTCTCTTCCTTTGGTGTTTTGTAGGAAGTCGTTACTCTCCTGTCCTCCTCCCTCAATTCTTTTTCTGGCATACTCAGGAAAAGAACCATTGGGTTGGGTTATGGTGTTAAGAAGTGTTAGTACTACTTTAAGTAGCCAGAATTGCATTGGGGGGGACAGGAATTGGCGTATGGTTTGGGATTCAGCAATGGTCTCTGTCTAGGTTGACTTTCTTCTCAATCCCTCCAGGCCTATGAGAGACAGATCCCACCCCGTGCCATCATCAACAGCGCAGGCTATAAAATTCTCACCTCAGTGGATCGCTACCTAGAACTTGTCGGTAACTCTTTACCAGGTAACATGCTGCCCTGGGTGGAAAGAAATGACTGCAGGGTTAAAATACCTTTCTTATAGTGGAATGGATTTGCGCAGAGCTAAGTGCCCCAATGACCAGTAGCACACATTTGTAGAAGAACCATCTGGGCTTTAGGCTACAGGCTGGATGTGGAGCAGGGTATAAATTCAGTGGCTTTGATGAATGGCCTCAAACACCAGGCTCTAACCAACTGAGGTGCACAACCAAGGTGACACACAGCCATGCTGCAAGCTTTAGCTTTATCCTGGCAAACTAAAGCAAGGAAAATAAGAGGCCAATACTCAAAGGGAGGTCAAGAAAAGGATGTGGGCCAAGGTGGATGCCAGTTCTGTTGTGCAGGATTCATAGTAAAGTCTTAGGATCCAAGATATTCACCATTTTCCTTCAATCATCTTTGTTGTGGTCTAGTCATTTTTTAGTAGTGTCCCACTCTTCGTGACCCCATTAAAGATTTTCTTGGTGAAGATACTAGAGTCATTTGCCTTTTCTGTCTCCAGCTCATTTTACAGATGAGGAAACTGAAGCAAACAGGGTTAAGTGACTTGCCCAAGGTCACATACCTGAGAGTCTGAGGCCAGATTTGAATTCAGGAAGACTCATCTTCCTGACTCTAGACCTGGCACTCTATTTACTGTACCACTTCGCTGCCCTTAAATTATCTTATAGAGTGTTAGAATTAGAAGGAATCTTCAAGATGACCCACTTCAACCGTTTTCTTAAACCTGAGGAAATGGGAGCTGAAAGAGGCAAAGAATTGCTGCTAGTTGATGTCAGAGGTAGGATTAGAACCCAGGTTTCCCATCTCCCAGCCAGTACCTAAATTCTGGCTCTCCCTTACCTTCTTATTTTCTTCTCTTTATCACCCCCATCCCTGCTTCCAACTCCTCCCAACCCCCCCACCTCACTTCTACCCTATTTCCCTGAAAAAATATATGCCCCCCCCCAAAAAAAGGTAGTCTGCCACTTAGAGGATCATCCTCCCTCCTCCCTGAAATATAAGGGTGCTGTTGTGATCTGTAAAGTCTCTAGGCTCTTAGGTAGACAGCCTCCCTCCAGAAGGGACAGCTGCAGTGTGTCTGCGCTCAGCTCAGTGCTTGTGTAATCTGCCCCAGATCTGTTGTGTCTAAACAAACACCAATGGATTCAAAGGTTCCCCCTTTGCTGGCCTTCTGAGTGAGAGGAACGCTGTTTCCATAGGAGTCTAAGGGGATGAAAAGGTCTTTGTCTAGGATATAGCAGCCAAGGAAGGCCTGGCTTCTAGAGGACTCAGCCTTCATATAGTGCCAAAGGAGCTGGATTGGGAGGCACAGGACCCAGTTTTGATTCCTGACTTTGCCACTTACTATTGGTGTGACTGTGGGCAGGTCACCATAACCTCTGCATGCCTAAAATGAGATAGTTAGACTAGATGGTCTCCAACATAGCTTCTAGCTCTAAATTAGTGATCCTCTCTTAGAAGGAAGAGATTTGGCCTGGGATAGAGGTTCTGCAAGAACCAACCCAATGATGGAGATGGGTACGTGTCATGGATATTTTACTCTAGAGCAGAGAAAGATAGGTGAATCCAGATGGATCTCATTGGCATTGGGAGGGTGGATACACAGAGGGCCTCTGGCCTGCCATGCCCCTGAAGGAAAATTAAAAAGCCTGGGGCCCCTAGAGTGGAAAAAGATGAGTTGGTTTTCTAATCTCACCTTCACCAACTGGCAATGACCTTGGATTCAAAGTGCAGAAGAAAAAAGGCTGACGGAGAAGCCCCAGGAGCTGAGTAAGAATCCTGGATGTGCTCTTTTCTATGTGAGCCTGGGCAAGTCACTTAGCCTCTGGTCTCCATTTCCTCATCTGCAAAATTAGAAGGTTAGAATAGATGGCCTCTGAAGTCCCTCTCAGCTTCGGATCTGTGATTAAATGCAGTGACTTGCTCTGGCTTCCTCATCTGTTGAAGGGGAAATAATATTTACCTTCCTTTGTACCACAAACAGTTGTTAAGATAAAATACGATGTGATAGAGATAGCATCCCTGTAGGAATGCAACATGATGCTATCATGATTTCATTTCTCATCAACAGGGCCAGCCCCCAAATCTGGTGCTGCTCCAATTCTGAAGTGCCCTACCCAGTACCCTCTGATCCTCTGGCATCCATATTCTCGACACTATTACTTTTGTGTGATGACAGAGCCTGAGCAGGAGAAGTGGCTGGCTGTGTTCCAGGACTGTGTCCGGCACTGTAACAATGGTGAGTGTGGTCTGCTCCAGGGGTAGCCTGGGTCCCTGCAAGAGGGGAAGGGTCCCAGACAAGTATTTCTGAAGGTGAAATGGAAGGGAGTGAGACCTTTGTGGGTTGGAGCAAAAGCTTCTTTCCTTCTTGAATTTAATTCCATGAAATTCATCAAATCTGAAAAAATAAATGTGTGTTAGTCCCTGGACTGTTGGTCCTGAGTTGAGCACCTTCAGAAAGCAATGGAACAGTAGCAGGTATCAGGAGACTGGGGTTCAGGGCCACGCAGCCCTATCACTGAAGAGCTGTATCATCTCCAGCAAATTATTTCGCTTTTCTGATCCTCAACTTAAAATAGAAACCCAAGCTGTAGTCCCAACTCTGCTCTTATTGTAGGACCTTAGGTGAGTCACCTTACCTTTCTTGGCCTCTGTTTTTTTCATCTGTGAAATGACAGACAGTTTCTAAGGTCCCTTCTAGTGCCAAAATTCTGTGATTCTTTTAATTTTCCCAATAACCTATAGGATCACAGCCTCCCTCCTGATTCAGAGGGCTCACTAATGTCCTGACCTCTTGGACTTTTTAACCTGGTGGCCTCTTATATCCTGGAGAAATTCTCCCTGGGTTCTGGGAAGATGACTTCCTTGGTTAAACTTTAAATGTGAAAACCTGGAGGATTACTGTTTTCAACTCCTTTGGCTTAGGAGAGGCTGAGTTAGAGGTGAGCTCATCGCCCTGTTGCTTCAGAGACACACCAATGAGCTCCCCTTCCCCCTCCTGTCATAGCATGCCCCGGCACAGGTTATACCTTGCATGTCTCTGCAGGCTGAGAATAGAGACCTGACAGGGTTGGGTCCTGGCACAAGGCCCTGGACTCCAGGCATTTACATATCACTCCACCCCATCCTCCCTAATCTTTCGGCCAGTTCAAAAGCTATTTCTTGAGTCCAAGTTAGGCTGAAATTTGGGAGCCAGGGGGGCAGTGGGAGGATTTAAAGGGCTCCTTGATGAGAAGCAGGTCATCAATCACATCTGAATTATTTCTGGCACCTTGAGCTGGGCACATTGCCCACCCCACAAAAGGCCGCCTGTTCAGCTGTTCCCCTGGGGGCTAGTGAAGCATGGGAGGAGAAGGAAGAGGGGCTGGGAGTGCCATGTTTCAGATGCTACTGTCTGCTGGGATTCTAGCTGCCTCCTGTTAAGTGTATACTCCATACTCTTCCCTCCTTCTCTAACTCTGAATTGAGTTAAAGGTTTCAGGATCTTGAGAAAAAGAGTTGTTGAGCAATATTGAGGCCAAGCAGCCTGACTGTTCCTAAAACCATCACTTTCTAGGCCATGTTATAGTAGGTAAAGTGCTTCACTGTCACCATCTGTACAATAAGGGTCATCACAGTTTTAGGAGATACTTCAAACAACTGAAACCAGCTGTGCCCTCAAATCCGGAGTGCTCTTGGGAAAAACAAACCTGGCAGATGGAGAGTTTCTAGCCCTTTGTGAGTGGTCTAGGTGTTATGGAGCCTGGCATTGAGTAATGAAGATGTTGGGAAAGGTAGGGCCTTGGGAGAATGGATAGCCTGCTGTGTTAAACGTTGGCACCTGCAATCTGTGAGAAGTAGAAGGTTAGGGATAAGATTTGAACTGTGACACGGGTAGAATTGCCATCCCTTCTCTCCCCTCCCACATATGCATGGATCCCTATCGATCTGTTATATTTTTATGCTGAAGAAGTTAGGGAGCAATTATCCAGGTTCCCAAATGGGGTAGGGTCACAAGGCAAGTCAGAGATGGAACTATGGTTAGCTAAAGATCTCTCTGATCTGACAAATCTGTTTCTTTAGAGATCCCTTAAAGGCCATTCACAGTTCAGGAGCTCAAGCTAAGGCTGGGGAACCAGGAAGGGCTTCTGACACAGATTTGCTTGGAGGTGTAATGGAGAGTAGTAGATTTGGATTAGACCACCTGGATTCCACCTGCCTACTTTCCTATTAAGCCTCTTGGAACTTCAGTTTCTTCTTCTAGAAATTGTTAGAATTGGACCAGATAATCTATGAACTCTCTTCCAACTATGAGTCTATGACCTTTCTGTCCTCAGTCTGGTAACATTGGTGTAAGAATAGAATTCTAACCTCTGAACTGTTAAGGCCCTTTGGCTATTTGTGATCCAAGTAAAGTAGCCTCAGAGGTCCTCATATAGATACGTTTAGGATGAATTTCCTGCCCAGAAGCATATCCAGGGCAGAGTTTTCATCCCAGGTTGACTTATTCCCTGACCTTCAATAGGCAACTAGTATATTTTACCTCTCTGCCAGTTCAGATTCTCAGGGAAGACAAACATGTTAATGGTAGCCTATAATAATGATAGTGATCTCATATTCATATAGCACTTACATCTATGATTCTGGCTACATGATTGGTATGGTGGTGGAATGGTTGTTTTCCACAAGCCTCAGCAACCCAGAACCTCAGAAAAAGAAATTATGCTCAAGTTGAAGCCCCAAGATAAGAGACAGAAACATTTCACAAGGTAAAAAACAAAACAAAACACAGAAAACCCTATGAAATAAGAATGTCAGTGTCCCCATTCCAGCCTCTAAGCCATTCTACATGGCAGACACAAGCAGTACAAGGAACCTCATCTTCTTTTCCTTCAGAGTGCAGCATTTGGGAACCTGAGTGACTGTGGAAAGTAAAAGAGGGAAAGACCAAAGAATGAGGAGTGAAACTGGAGACAATGACCTGTCCTTTGACAAATCTTTCAGCCTGAGTAAAAACCTAGCTTGAAAGTAGATAAGCCAACTGGAGAGGATCTTGAAGACAGAAAGAAGAATAAATGAAACTCTGGCCAGGAACAGTCATTATATTATGAAGGAAAATGTACCAAAATTTCACGACCAAAAAGATAATTCTGTAGACTCCCCAGAGATCATGAAAAAACAAGAAGAAACTCCAGAATAGGTCAAAATAAAAATAAAATTGTAGAAATGAAATGAGGTCAGAAATTAGAGTTCTTACAGAACTTAGAAGATTTGACTGATTTAGGACACAGAAACACAGAAGCTGAAGAAAAATTGCCAGAAGAAAAACAAAAGGCAACCATGTTGAACAATAAACACACACATTCTGTATAATTCTAAGTCATTGACCTTGAAGATAGGATATATACAATGATAATATAAGGATCATAGCTCTCCCCAAAGAATATGACAGATTAAAAAGTCTGAATATCATACTGCAAGAAATAATGCAAGAAAATGGTCCACAACTGTTGACTATTGACAACAAAGCATTAATAAATTGAATCCTCAGGTGGCCACCAGGACAAAAACAATAACTAATCTTAAAACTAAGGGATGTAAACTTCACAATTTCAAGAACAACAAATTGTTGTCCAGAAAAAAGACTTTTAAATATGAAGGATTGCCAGTTAGACTATCACAAGGTTACTCCTCAGACACAAGAAGTCGAGAGAAGAGATGGAGTAGGATGTTCCAAAAAGCAAATGAACTCAAGCTGCAACCCAAAAAAGAGGTATCCTTGTCACCAGTGATATGGATCTTTTAACACAGGAGCTATTTGATACATTCCTACTCCAAAGGCCCCATGATGAAAAATGCTATCCACTCCAGAGAGAGAATTGATGAACTCTGAGTACAGATTGAAGTGTATTTTTTCACTTCATTTTTCTTGCCTTTTTTTTTTTTGGCAACATGGTTATTATGGGAATGTTTTACATGACTTCACATGTATAATGGGTATTATATTGCTTGCCTTCTCCATGGGTGGGAAAGGGGCTGGAGAGAGGGAGAGAATTTGGAACTGAAAATTTCAAAATGAATGTTTGGGAAAAAAAAAAAAGCTATGGGTGTTCAAGACTGGAGGACCGCATGCTGGGACTATTATAGTGAGGAATTCTTTTAATGGTCTATATAGCTGCCAAAGCGTCTTCAAACCTAGCCCAGAAGAGGAGATGTAGGAGCCTTCAGTGGTAGCCAGGACCCAGAGTAAAGGGGTAGTTTGGGATGAGGTATGGTGCCATAGCACTGGAAATAAGACAACCTAGCCTTTGGACCTGGGTATGATCATGGGAAAGACAGGAGGTAGTACTAGGACTTGGGACACAGAATGATTCCCACATGACTCTGCTTCCCCTTAACATTGCTTCCTTCATGAATTGATATTTCTAAGAGTGGAGCACACCAAAACTTAGAGAGAGATGGAGATCTATAAATGCAATAACTTCGAAATGTGATAAAGAAGTCAAAATTCTATCAGAAGCCTTACCCTCATGAGGGCCCCAAGAAATAAAGAAGGAACAAGGAAAGGAGAGCCTGTAAATCAGAAAATAAAATTTAGGGTAGACTAGAAGAGGAGTAATGAGAAGAACAGAGCAAAGGAAACATTCTTCACAAAGATTCAGCAAAAGAATTCTACTTAAAATAAGCCACTAGAGGGGAGGAAAAATTTTTGAACCACACACTTACTTAGGGTAAGAAAGAAGAGGGTGAAGAGAAAAGGAGAGGGTAAAAGGAAAGATGAGAGAAGGAAGAAAGAAAGGGAGAGAGTAGAGGAGAAAGCCACTGGAAATAGACTAGGGTCAAAGAGGCATGACCTAAACTAATCACAAGGATAAAGTCCTAATAAATAAAAAAAAAGAAGGAAACACAAATTAAAACCACACCTGACCATCCTAACCTTAAATATGAATGGATTAAACAGTCTAATAAAGCAAAAGAGTGGGAAAATGGATGAAAAAACCAACAGTTAGCTGTGGACAGCAAAGACAATGACACAGAATAAAAAAAAGATAGACTAGAAGAATTTTACTTTGCATCAAGTGATCCCTCAAAAAAGCAGGAATTGAAATCATGCTATCAGAAAAAATAAAAATTAAAAATCACATTGTTGAGAGAGAGAAACACGGAAACTAAATTATGAACCATCAACAATGAAACTATCAATACTCCAAAGTCTACAAAGTGCTTTCCTCGCAACAACTTAGTGAGGTGGTCTTTCTAAAGCATTGCATTATACCCGTTTTACAGATGTGACCGTGAGAGGTTAAACCTAATATATAACTGAGAAGCGTTGAAGCGGGCATTTGAACTCAGGTCTCTTTGACTCCAGGTTCAGTTTTTCCATTCACTACCCTGTTCTGCTTCCTCACAAAGGCAAAATCTAAATAAGAAGATTAATCTACTGAGGACAAACCAGAGCTCATCCCCAAACTCAATAGAAAAAATTTTGGATTCTCTTCACTTTAGATGAATGACGCCACGATTCCTTTTTCATCAGAATAGCTCATTGAGTTCATTGTGATATCAAGAAAACCCAAGCTGACCAATGAACCACACACCCCTTTCTACAAAGCAACTTGTATTTGTATGGGAAAGGCTGCTAGGGAAAGAGCCCTTGCCCAGGAGTTAGAAAACCAGAGTTCTGGCCCAACTTCTTCCAGTGACTAGCTGTGTGACCTTGGGCCAGTCATTGACTGACCGTTCATTTCTTCATCTGTAAAACCGATATAACAGTACTGTTGTGTCTTACAGGATGCTTGTCAGGGTCAGATGGGATGATGTATGAATGTATTTTGTTAGACTGTAAATCATTGTACGTATAGAAGGGATGGTGGGGTTTTTTCTCTCAGGACTGAAAATATAGTAGGTACTTAGGAAATAATTGTTGACTATTTCACTAATCTGTTTAAAGCTGTTGGATAACTCAGTGAAAGTTTTTGCCAAAATCACTGCCCTATCTTTTCTCCAGTTTGAAGACTGTGGGAAATTCTCTTTTTGGGATGTTCTTGGGAACCTCAGACAGATGATGTGTCAGTCCAGAACCTTTAATTTGCTCACATTGGAGCCTGCCAGGACCAAGAAGGAAGGGGAAAGCTCAGAGGCCCAGCTTAGCAGGAGGTGGCGGCAGCAACCACGGTCACAGCCTAAATAAAATCAGCCTGATTGCCACTCACCCCCAAGTTGCAGGAGCTGAAGGCTGTTGGCTCCTAAGACTCGTGGCTCTTGAGAGAAGGGCATGTGCAGAGACACTCTCATTGTCACATCAGGCTCCAGGTCCCTTTCTCCCTGCAAGCTGTCCTGTTTTGGCAAAGTTTGGGCCACGAGCATTCTAGCAGCCAAAGGCAAGAAATGTGGCAAAAGCAGGAAAAACATAGGCGCAAGAAAGACTGTGCCTGCTTTAGTCCAAACAGTGTGGCCTGGGAGTCATAGCATCCTGAATCTTGAGTTGGAAGGGACTGGTCTAGAGAGGACAAAGGACCACTAGTGTCAGTGAGAGCTGGGTCATTTTCCTATTCTGCCACTTACTGGATGAGTACCATCTTGGGCCAAACTACTATACCTCTTTGGCCTATAGCGTCCTCATCCATAATTTTTTCCCCGAAGGGAAGAGGATCTGGGGCAGGGGGAGACGGAATGGGGGCAAGATCTGAACGAATGATTTCACTGCCATGGAAAACTCCCTCAAACAATGCAGATTATCAACTTCTCTGACACTTATAGTTATAAAGATTTTCCTGTCACTGAGAGGTTAAATGACTTGCTTACTGTCTATACTTACTATACTATTCTGTGCTTGCTATAGTATGGGTCTGAGCCAGAGCTTGAACCGGAGGATCTTTCTGACTCCAAGGCTAATTCTCTAGCCACTGTTACCTTACCACTCTTTTCGTCCATGATATAGGGGATGATAGTCTCACTCTACCAGCCACACAAGGTAATTGTGAGGAAATAGCTTTGTAAGCAATAAAGCGTGGAATAAAGATAAGTTACTAGTTTTATTATTTTTAATACTAGTCCTGATTCTCATTAAGTGGGTGACCTTGGAGAAGAAGGCTTTGATGTTTTGGCCTACGGTTTCCTCGTCTTTTAGGTGACGGTAAAATTAATCAGTGTTTCTGAACTCAGCCTGGGCATGGAACATTCTGACCTTGAATAATATTGATGAGTCTGTATTGACGGACCCCACAGTTGCTCTTCCTGGCAGTGGGAGGTTGGGGGAGAATGTTCTAGAGCAGGGGTTCTTATTTTGTGACATAAAGCCCTTTGGCCATTTGCTGAAGCCTATTGACTCCTAAGAGTCATGTTTTTAAATGCATAAAATAAAACAAATAGGATTGCAAAGGAAACCAATTTTATCTAAATAAAGATAGTTTTTCCCATCCAATTTGGTAGATCTCCCCCCAGAATCTATCCATGGATCCCTTGTGGGAGGGCTTCTCTGGGTTAAGAACTCCTGGTCTAGAAGTGTGGCATATCCCAAAAGGAAAGGAATGGGGGAATTGTTGAGTAAAAGAGAAGTCAGGCCTGTTGGCATTCCACTCCAAATTCACACACATACACACATCCCTCTAATTTTTTTTTGTTTCTCTCTTAATCTCTAGTCCAAGGGTAGGAAACCTGTGACCTCAAGGCCACATGTGACCTTCTAAGTCCTCAATTGGGATCTTTTGACTGAGTCCAAGTGTTACAGAACAAATCCTTTTATTAAGGGCATTTGTTCTGTGAAGTTTGGGTTCAATCAAAGGGCCACACTTGAGGACCTAGAGGGGCACATATGGCCTTCCCCACCCCCACTCTATAGTTTCTTTCACGCTCTCACTCTTAACTCTCTTTGTTCTCGTTAGCTCCAAGCTCCCAGCCAGAGACAACACACCAACAACATACCTCAGCATTAAATCTCTGTCTTCATTTTCTCTGACCATGCTTCCCCTCAATTCCCCTACTCCCTTGTAAGCCTGTTAGATACGAGCATTTCCTCAGTCGATTTTGCTTAACTTTTTCTGTTACAAGTTCAGTGACTAACATGGAAATATGTTTTACATGACTGCACATGTATAACCTATATCAAATGGGTGGGGGAGGGAGAGGAATTGGAACTCAAAATTTATTTTAAAAGCAAGTGTTAATTGTTTTTACATGTAATTGGGGGAAAAATAAAATATTAAAGGAAAGAACAACCAGGTGTAGTTCAGTAGGCCTTTGTGGAGGACAGTCTACATTGTAAAATGTCCAAAGGGTTTGGTGAAGGTCATTCACTCCACTTCTCAGATAGGGGAAACAGAGGCCTAGACAGAGTCTGAGAGAAAGAGAATGTAGAAAGAAAGATGATGTATGTGTTTTCCATTCCCTCTGCCAGGAGGACAGCAATCTTTTGGCCAGCAACCCTGAGGGTCTTCCCCTCCCAGTTTGATTTTTTTTTTTATTAAAGGGGCCATTCCTTGACTCACTTTTTAAAGAGGCCTATTCACTGAATGGACACTGCCTCGCTCGAAGTGAAAACCTGAAAAGACTTTCGCTTAAAAAGGCCAAGGTCTCCCACTGCATCCTAGACCATCTCCAGTCATCCTGATGAATGAATATCTGACCACTGGACCCAGATGGCTCCGGAGGAGAAAGTGAGGCTGGTGACTGCACAGCCCTCCCTCACTCATATCAAAACCAGTTGCAAGACATGTCGTCATCTCCCTGATTTCATGGTCCTCCTTGAGAATGAAGGATAAGCCACAAGGACAGAAATGAGATAAATCTGGGGAGGGTAAGGAGGATGACTCCCTAGCTCTCACTAGAGGGACAAGGGGGGAAGAACCAAGTAGCCACCAAATCACTACCTGGTTTCTTTATAAGGTCCAGGGAAACTGAGGAGGCTGCATGGTACCCTTGATGTCCCTTGTCCCCAGGACTCTTCCTGATTTAGGGAGCAGTCTAGGACCCCCCTTCCTTCACTGGCTCCAGGTAGTACATGCACTGATGCATGTTTTATTCTGATTTTTTTTTATCCTCCTTGGAGCCTGAGCTTTTTGAGCATAGCATGTAAATGTATGGATTTGTATATAATGACATGCCAGTAAAAAGCCTGCATGACCTAGAGTACAGGAAGCCTGCCCAAGAGTCAGGAAGACTTCAGTTTATTTCCTGCCTCTTTCCAATACTGAGATTGGCTGTATGATGCTGGGTAAGTCAGTTAACCTCTCAGGGCCCAGATAACTTTCTAAGACTATGTATTTACAGAACAGTTGCAGATCTGCATTGATAGGGGGAGTTTCTTCACAGGGGTTCTCTACACCAATAAAAATCACAGGTTCACATGGAAAATAACACTAGCAAAACATGCAGGCAGCATTTCATTGTACTAATGAATTAAAATCCAACAGCTTTAACCAAGTTCCTGCCTTCTTCCCATCTCCACCCTCAGACTTGGACCTCTGCTTCTCCCTTCCAATAAGCCATAGTTATTGGACTTTCAGGGAGCCCCACCCCATTGGTTCCACACTGCTTCACCCATAGGAAAAGTGTGTGTGTGGCAGGGAATCATATGTTAGAAGTGGAAGGGTCTTGTTAGAGATCCTTTAGTCTAGGCCCTTTGTTTCCATAAATGTGGAAGCAGAGGCTCAGAGAGGGCCGGGGGTCTTGTCCAAGGTCCCAAACCAAGTTCATGGCAGAGCCAAGGCCCACGTCTTTTGACTTTTGATTCAGTATTCTTTATACTCCACCTTGCTGTTTCCTTTAATGAAGTTGCATTGCCTGGGAACTGAGCCCAGATCTCCTTTGTAGGAGACAAACATTCTGCCTGCTGCTGAACCAAATTCTGAGAGGAATTTGTGGGAGCAAGACTGGGGTTTGAGGTTGGGACTGTCCTGAGAGCCGCCTCCTTCCCTCCCAGCACTCAGAGGCAGATTGTACTTGGAGGAGGGAAGGAGAGAGACATCCAGCACCTTGGCTGAACCTGAATCAAGCCTTGCAGAGAAGGGGGACAGCATGGGTATCTCCCCCACACCTCTGATCTGGAGTCTAATGAACCAAGAACCCCAGCTCTATCTGTCAAACTCTGGATAGAACATGTAAATAATTTTACTTATTGATGTTATTAATATTATTACCACCCAGCTCACTTGCTTCTCTCTCTTCCACCAACAGGAGTCATGGGGAAGGATAATATGGTAGAGACAGGGGGCTGTCTAGCACTCCCACCCCCCACTCCCAGCAATAGTTCCTTCCATCCCTGCCCCACACCCCTCTTCTCTGCCTGGCCAAGGGCCTGGGGCATCTGGGACTCTGCTGCCTGGCCAGGGATGCCAGCTCGCCCACTCCTGAACCTTCTCTAGCTGATGGTTCCCACAGTGCAGGAATCCAGCTGTTCTCTGCCAACACAGCTGGGCCCAGTCAGCCTCCTGCTGCTGCTCTATTTCAATGGGGGATGGGAAGGTTGGGGGAAGGAGCAGATAGAGAGGACCCTGTGGGGAGTGGAGATAGTGGGGAGCAGGTAATCAAAGCCTCTATAGCTCAGAGTATCTTTTTTGAGCTGGGGGTGGTGATGTGATGGTGGTAGTGGGGGTGTTGAATCACTTTGCAGTAATCTCAGTGGGAGCTGAGGTTTCTGAAACACAATGCATGTTTCCCCTTTTCCTCTCCTTGCTTTTGCATGTGGCTTTCTAGACCATGTGTTGGTGATGACTCAGCCACAGCCTTATTTGGTTTTTCTTTTTAACCACTCTCTCCCCTAGGTTGGGTTTGGCAACTTCCTGCCTTTCCTGTGCTCCTGGGTTTCTGAGACTTCAGCCCAGAGATTCCCTTCATGATGGGAAAAGGAGGGTTGTTAAAGGTCTGACCAGTTCCACAGGACAATCTTATTGGGCAACAGGCCCACCACTGGAGGCTCTCTATTCTCTTTGTGAGTGGGGAAGGAGGGGAGAGCATGCCATGTGGGTTCTGTTGGGAGCCCCAGATGAACAACAGCTGTCAGTATTTACAGTTCATCAGGCATTTAGTAGACACCTACTATGTGTCCTGACTTCCCAAGTTCTGCTAAGGGTGCCTTAATACTCCCAGTCACCCAGGCTATGAACCTCAGGCTGTACTGGGCTCTCTCTCCCTCTCTGTCCTGGCATATCTAGTTAGTCACCAGGTTATAGCAATTCTTTTGCAATCTTTCCTGTCTGTCTCCTGCTTTCCATGCCTACTTCCACCACCCTGGTCCTAGCTCTGTGCTGTGCTAGGCATGGGGGAAATGAAAGCATTAGATAACAACAGCTAGCATTTAGGTAATAATCATGCTTTTAGATAGCATTCCAAGCTTTACAAAGCACTTCACAAATATTAGTTCATTTAACCTCACAACAACTCTGTGAAGTAGGTGAGGTTGTTATCCTCATTTTACAGATGAGGAAACCGAGGCAGACAGGGTTTCAGTGACATGGCTAGGGTCACATAGCTAGTCAAGTGTCAGAGGTTAGATTTGAAAGTCAAACACTTGATCCACTGGGCCACATACATAAGACCTGTCCTCACAGAGTTTCCAGTCTTTTGGGGGGATGTGACAAAAGCAAAAATAACTGTAACGCCAATGCATACACTAACAACCATCCAAAAAAAAAAACCCAAACCCTGTAATACAGTATAGCATAGTGGATAAAGGACCAGAGTTCAAATTAGGACTATCATGAGTTCAAGCCCCACTTCTGACATATATAAGCTGCGTGATTTTGGGCAAATCAGGTAACCCTCAATGCCCCCAGGCAACTTTCTAAGGCAATAGTTTACAGATTTGCTTTGATAGGGTTGGCGTTTCTTGACCAGAACCTCCCTACACTGATGAAATCATAGGTACAGACAAAATGAATAACATATTCATGTTTTTAATAATATTTTATTTTTCCAATTACATGTAAAGACATTTTAACATTCATTCTTAAAAATTTTGGAAAAAAAATTTTGAGTTCCACATTTTCTCCCTCCCTGTCTCTAAAAAGGTAACAATTTAAAATAGGTTATACATGTACAATTGTGGAAAACCTGTTTCTATATCAGTTAATAATATATTCATGTTGGAGCAGCATAAGCAAGGTGCTGTCTGAGTCCTAAGGAAGGAAAAGTCACGACTTGGCGGAAATTACTGGAATCAGAGAAGGCTGCCAGGGGAACCTGGCTCTTCATTTGGTCTTCAAAGCACAGGTTAGAATTCAAAAGGCAGAATTGGAGGAAAGGAGGGGCAGGCATGGAAGACGACGGTGTGCAGGCTACAATCCAGGTTGAGCCTGAAAGACCACCCCTCTCCTCCTTCTTCATCTTCCATTTTCCCTTTACCTCTGGAATGGACCTCAGTACCTAGGACAGTGCCTGATACAAAGCAGGCTCATCATAAATGCTCATTGCTCCATCGATAGCAGCAATAGAAATGCAAGACAATAAATACTTAAGCTCAAAATGAGAGGAGGATCTAACTTTGACAGACTTCGCTCTTCTCGGCAATGCAAGGATCCAGGACAACTCCAAAGGACTCGTGATGGAAAATGCTATCCACATCAGAAAAGAGCTATGGAGATGGAAGCAGACTATTTTGTTTCTTCTTTCTCGTGGTTCGCTCCATGGGTTCTAATCCTTCTCAACAACATGATTAATGTGAAAATGTTTAATATGAATATATATGTAGAGCCCATATCAGATAGCATGCCATCTTGGGGAGGGGAGAGAGGGGGAGAAAATTTAAAACTCAAAGTTGTAGAATTGAATGTTGGAAACTAAAAATAAATTTTTAAAAAATGTTTTTAAAAAAAGATGAGAGAAGGAAAGGCGTCAACGTGAACTACTCAGAGAGGAGATCAGGAAGTCTTTATGTAAGTGATGGGATTGAAGGATGGATAGGATTTCATGAAGAAAAAGTGCAGGTCCTGGGAAACATCTGAAGGGAGGGGAGAGGTGGGATGGCATGCCCATGGAATCTGGCACATAGACCATTCTGGAATGGAGGGTTGGGTGGCAAGTAGAAATATGAGTTTGGGAAAAGTAAGTCAGAACCAGATTATGGAGGGCCTTGAATGCCAGTTAGAGTTCAGACTTTTTTCCCATAGACAGTGGGAACCCTGAAGGTGTTAGAGCAGGTGAGGTACTTTAGGAAGGTGCAAGAAACCTCAGGCAGAGATGCCAACTAAGAGACTATTTTAGTAAAAGGTAACAAGGCCGAGGACCAGGGTAGTAGTTTCTTTCCATGCCATGAGAACATGAAAAGCAGGAAACCCATGAGAGATTACAGAAGAATTGATGGGACTTGGTGACTAACTAGTTGTGGTAGGACAGAGAGAAGGGGGAAGAATCCAGACAACTTGAGACTGTAAGCCTAGTGACTAAAGTATGGTGGATACCATGACTCAGCAAGTCAGGACTCCTGACTTCAGACTCCTTCTTTCACTGGCTCAGACAGAACCAGACTGAACCTGAACCAACTCTCTCAGTCCCCCTGTGTCTTCCCTACTCTCTCAGCCTGTTGAGTGGGAAATGTTCCACTGCCATTCTTTGTTGATCTTCTGTCTCTCTCGGACAGGCATTCCTGAGGATTCCAAGGTAGAGGGCCCAGCATTCACTGATGCCATCCGCATGTACCGTCAGTCAAAGGAGCAGTATGGTACCTGGGAGATGCTCTGTGGAAACGAGGTGCAGGTAAGGCCCAGGGAGATCTTGGAGGTAGACAGGACTTAAGGCTGTCTTTGAATGTGTATCAACTAGGAAGAGTTGTGTGGATTTGGAAGTAGGGAGAATGACAGGAGCAAAACATAATCATTATTGGTATGTCAGCATGGTCAGAAGTCTGCCGCAGGGATTTGTACTTAGTCTTGTGCTGTTAATGTTGCTGTTTACCTGCATAAAAGGCACAGAAGGCATGGTTATCGGAGTTGCAGATGACACCAAGCTGGAAGGGATAGTTCAGATACACTGGGTGACAGAGCAAGGATCCAGAAAGACTTTAGGAGGGTAGAACACTGGGCTGAATCTAATAAGAATTGTAATAGGGGCAACTGTAAAGTCTGGAGGTCACAGCATTAACTTCACCAGCATGAGTCCAGGGAGGTATGCTTAAGTAACAGTTAATTGGAAAGCCTGGGCAATTTAGTGGCTTGCTTGGTCCCACAGTGTTTGTGTGTGGTCCTGGGATGAATGAAGGTAAGCCTAAGAGGCAGTAGTCACACCTTGCTCTGCCCTGCTCGTACCACATGTGGGCCCTTTCGTGCAGTTCTTGGGGAATTGAGACTAGGAAGAGCATTGCTAAGCCAGCCAGCATCCAGAGGCAGGCAGGCAGAATGGTGAATGGCCCAGTGCCCCAGTGATATGAGGAACGAGGATGTGGAAACTGGCAAGGACTTGGGACAAGATCACAGTCTTCAAGTCTTTGAAAGGCCATCATGTGGAAACAGAGTTCGATTGTTTCTATTTGGAAAGAGCCAGGAGCAGTGAATGGGGAGAGGTTGCCAAGAGGCAGATTTAGGTTGAATGTCAGGAGACACTTCCTAACAATTGGAGCTGTCTGGGGTCTAGGTTCCTATGGGCTACTTTGGTTGGGGGGAGGAGGGAAGCGCTCTCTCTCTGGGCTGGTCTTCAAGCACAGGCTGGGTGATCACTGGTTGCATAGGTTGTAGTGCAGAGTCTTCTTTTTCAGGTATATGATAGGAAGTTGTTGAGGCCCCTTTCAGTTCTAAAATTCTGTGGTTGTGTGATATGTGAAAGAGAACCATGTGAGATGAGGCTAGAAAAGAAGCTTGGGTCAAGACAGAAGTTAGTAAGAAACTACTGGAGATTTCTGAGAAGGAGAATGCTTTCACATTGTTAGGAGAATTGGAATTATGGTGCAGTGGATAGAACACTGGATCTGGAATAAGCAAGAGTCATCTTCTTGAGTTCAAATCCAGCCTCAGACAATTATTAGCTATGTGACCCTGGGCAAGTCACGTAACCCTGTTTGGCTCCATTTCCCCATCTGTAAAATGAACTGGAGAAGGAAATGACAAGCCACTTCAATATCTTGGCCCAAAAAACCCTAAATGGGGTCCTGAAGAATGACTCAACAGCAACAACAAATAAGAAGAACTATGTTGGTAGCCTGTGCAGGTTGGATTGGAGGGAAGGAACACTAGAATCTGGAGCCTGATTTGGGGGCAGTTGCAGTAGGAATCCTGAATTGGGGTCATAGTGGGGTTGAAGAGAAAGAAGAGATCCAGTGCATCACAAACGGAAAGGTGGGAGCAACAGGAGATCATGAGATGTGGGTGATGTCAGAGGAGACTCAATGAATGAGGATTCCAAGGTTTTGAGTTGTGGTCCAAATGCCTAGGAGGAACCTGGGTAGCACCATGGAGAGAGCCCTGGGTCTGGAATCCAAAAGACCTGAGTTCAGATTTAGCCTCAGACACTTCCTAGCTGCGTGATCCCGAGCAAGTCTTTTAACCCTGTTTACCTCAGTTTCCTCATCTGTAAAATGAGCTGAAGAAATGGTAAACTCCAGTATCTTTGTCAACAATTTGTCACAAAGAGTGGGATGAGACTCTTGTATGGTGACAAATGTATGGTGATGGGTCACTGAATGTGATGCCTGAGGAGCTCTCTGAAGGCTTCTCTCACCTGCCAGTGGTGAAAAGCTGACATGTCCCTTGTTCCCCTGAACACTTCCTGCCTTGGTGGAGCTTTTTCCTCACCGCTGCTTTTACTGCAGTCTGCAATCTTGCTGTGTTGCCTTCGGGCTTAGGCTGGATATATTGCCAGCTCAGCAGGTCAAGCCAAGCTTCAGTCATAAAACAAGCATTTATTAAACACCTAATGTGTGCTAGTACTGAAGATACAAAGAAAGACACAAAAACCACAACTAAACCCCCCAAAAAACAGTCCCTGCCTTCAAGGATCTCCCATTCTAGTGGAGAGACAACATGCAAATAACCAATCATGTACATACTAGATATCTACAAAGCTGGTGTTGTTCAGTCATTTTTCAGTCATGTCCAACTTTCCTGACTCCATTTGGAGTTTTCTTGGCAGAGATACTGGAGTGGTTTGCCATTCCCTTCTAGAGCTCATTTTATAGGTGAGGAAACTGAGGCAAACAGGGTTAAGTGACTCGCCCAGGGTCATATAGCTAGTGAGTGTTTGAGGCCAAATTTGAACATAGGAAGAGAAGTCTTCCTGATTCCAAGCCCAGTGCTCTGTTCACTGAGCTACCTGGCTGCCCATATCAAGGAGATGGAAGGAAATCTCAGAGGGAAGGCACTAGGAGTGAGAGAGATCAGAAGAAGACCTTCTGCAGAAGAGGAGATTCTGCTGAGTCTTAAAGGAAGCAGGGAAGCCAGTAGGTGAGGGTATAGAAGGCATGGGACATGGGGGACAGCCAGTGCAAAGCTGTGCAATCAGTATTATGTGTGAGGAAGAGCTAAGAAGGCAGGTGTTGCTGGTTCTACAGGATGTGGAAGATAGTAAAGTGGAAAAAGACCTGAAAGCTAGGAAGGAGCCCTTTGAGGAAGTCCGAGCATTCTCTCTGATTGTCTTTCTCTCTGTCTGTCTGTGACTTTGCTTCCCACCATCCAGATCTTGAGCAACCTGGTGATGGAAGAGCTGGGGCCCGAACTGAAGAGTGTGATAAGCCCCCGGATGAAAGGCAAACCCCAGGAGAGACAAAGGCAGTGGATACAGGTAGGTATGGGGGGGTGACTTGTAGAGTCTTGCCTCTCTGAGCGAGACTCCTGAGGAGCTCTCTGAAGGCCTCTCTCACCTTCTGATGGTGAAAAGCCGACATTTCCCTTACTCCCCTGAACCCTCCCTGCCTTGGCGGAGCTTTCTCCTGACCGCTGCTTTTCCGCAGCCTAGGACCCTGTCGCTTTATTTCCTGGGGTCTTTGTGCTATAGAAGCTTGGCCTCATCAGGTAATGAACCCCTACGGGGGCCAGGCCTGAGTCTTTGTTGTATTCCTTCACCATCGAATCCTAAGGATTGCATGAAGATATAACAGCATGCCAAGCCTTATGGGATCCGTTAGGAACAAGATGTCGAGATTCTCTTTATGAACCAGAGACCACCTTTACCTCCATGCAGAAGGAGATAAAGGAACCTCACTTGAGGCAGATTTGGAGAGGAAAAGTGACTGTTGTTTTGCTCCTATAGATCTCGGATGCTGTGTACAGGATGGTCTACGAACAAACCCAAGCCCACTTCGAGGCCGTGGCCGCCAAGTGTGCCATGACCCGGCCAGCTATGGAGAGCATCATCCGCACAGATATGGACCAGATCATTACCTCCAAGGAGCACTTGGCCAGCAAAATCCGAGGTACAGCAGGACAGCTTGAGCCCCAGAACTGCATACAGGCCCCCTCACTCCATCCTTGCCACTTCCCAAGTCCTTTAGCTCAGGGGGTCTCACTCAATTACATTGCCAAAGCACTGAGCAGTGTGATCGAGGCAAAAATGAAATCCTGAAGGGCCCAGAAAGCATTTAGTTCCTAATTTTGAAAAGCTGATCATTTTTGTGAGTTTATTTGATATCCTGATACTTTGCTATGTAGCTCCTGATTCTTCGTCAGTTCCATACCCTGAAAACCCTGAAGTGTTTTGAATAGATCTGCAGGGTCCCTAGTCATAGGACCAGGGATCTTGA
Organism: Notamacropus eugenii; assembly: GCF_028372415.1. NCBI lineage: Eukaryota > Metazoa > Chordata > Mammalia > Diprotodontia > Macropodidae > Notamacropus > Notamacropus eugenii. The sequence continues at coordinate 478,715,909 of NC_092872.1, read as the reverse complement.
GCTGCTGGGGATCTCCTTCTGGTTGAACGTCCTCTTTCTAAAGATGAGGAACATGAGGTCCAGGAGGTAGAGTGATTTACCAGGTCCTAACCTTACTACTCTTTGGGACTTTTCGTGCCAAGAAAGGATATGGATGATTCTAGTTTCAAGGAAGATTTCCTGGAAAGAGGGTGGATTCAAAGAAAGACTTTGACAGAAGGGTAGGGGGAAAGCATTCCAAGGTGGGGAGGGGGTAGAATCACTTTGTTTTCTTGAGTTAGTCCATATCCAGGATCTACCAATGAAATAAGAAAGGCAGGGCAGAACTTTGTCACCCTTGCCCAGGGCCTAATCTTAATCTTAAACTTTAACAGCTGTTCTCCAGCCCCAGTTTGGGGTCATAGACTTCTCTGGCATCTAGAAGTCCATGGGTCCCTAATCAGAGTCTTTTTAAATGCATAAAATACATAAGATTACCAAGGAAATAATTTTGAAATACAGTCATCAGAATTAAAAAACAAGTTCATGGATCCCCAGTTAAGAACCCCTGTTCTCAACTAATGAAATTCTGAGAGAAGTGATGGGTAACTGCGATGTGGGTGGGGAGGACACAGGCTGAGGAGGAGTTTGACATTGTCATTCTATTCTAATGCTGACATTTGGGTGAATCCCATCTCATCCTTCTTGGCCTAGTCTTTATCCTCCCCAAAGCTGAGGTCTGTGTCCGAAACCATGTGCAGCCTTACATCCCCTCTATCCTGGAGGCCTTGATGATCCCCACTAGCCAAGGCTTCACTGAAGTTCGGGATGTCTTCTTCAAGGAGGTCACAGACATGAACCTGAATGTCATCAACGAAGGAGGGATCGATAAGCTTGGAGAGGTAAAAGCCCATGATGCCCCAGTCAGTGGTAAATGACCTAATAGGGCTACATCTTTGATAGAGTCACAGAGGCAAAGAACGTTGGAACTGAAAAGGGCTTTAGAATGCAGACTATTAACACAGAATTACAGATCCCAGGGAGTAATTGTGGGGAGAGGTAAGAGTCTTAAAGAACATAATATGGGAATGAGGGTGAAATGTTTTTCTTGCGTAGGGTATGGGAAAGGTATGGTATGTGTGAGAAAAGCATTAGAGTAAGAATTATGAGAGCTGGTTTCTAATTTTGGCCCAGCCATCAACTTGCTGAGTGACGTTGGATAAATCATTTCATTGGGTCACAGTTTCCCATCTATAAAATGAAGGAGTTGAGATAGATAGTGTCTAAGCTATAATAGCTATAGTCTAGCTATAATGGCTAGAACTTATATGACATTTTAAGATTTGCAAAGCACTTTTCAAATTTTATCTCATTTGACCTTAAGCAACCTTGGAAGTAGGTGCTGTTATTATCCTCATTTTACAGATGTGGAAACTAAGGCAAACACGAGTTATGACTGGCTCAAGGCCCCACACTTAGTGAGTAACTGAGGCAGGATTTGAAGTCAGGTCTTCCTGACTCTAGGTCTGGCATTCTATCTGCAATGCCTCCTTCCTTAGCCTTTTCCACTCACATTCTGGGAGTTCAGGTTCATCTTGTATGAGATCCTGGTAGTTTGTGTCTATCATATTTTGAAACTAAGCAGGCACCACAAATAGCCAAAGTGGTGGAGGGTGTCAGATGCTAACCTGGGGAAGGCAAATACATCACATTCAAGGCATCTTTGCCTTCCCAGTACATGGAGAAGCTTTCTCAGCTGGCATACCATCCGGTCAAGATGCAAAGCTGTTACGAGAAGATGGACCAGCTGAAGCTTGAGGGGCTGCAGCAGCGATTTGATGTCTCCAGTGCATCTGTATTCAAACAGAGAGCCCAGATCCACATGCGGGAGGTAGGAGCCTCAGAGACCTCAATCCACCCCAAAATCCTCCCTACCCCACCCCCATCCTTGGAGCTTTGGAGAACAGGGGTCATAACAGAGACCGGAGCAGCATGTAACTCCAGATAATGCCTCTGGGGTAATGGGGACTTGCAGGGTAATTACTCTGCACACTGATGCTACAAGTTGTAATTGGTTGAGTCTGCCTAGTGACTCTGCCCTGGACAAGGAGAAGAGAAAAAGATAATCCATATTAGCTGGTGATTAAAAAAAAAGATAAATACAAGTAACTAAACTGTAATCATGTGCCTGGCTCCCAAATAAACAGTCACACTCTTATTGTCACCAAGGCAACATGGACGAAATTTGTTTTGGCTGCCTCGCAACAATCCTTGTCCCTTATCGCAACAGACACACACACATGCACATGCACATGCCTCTTCTTCTACAGACCCTACTTCTCCCCTTGAAACATTTCCTCTGCTACTAGCCCTAACATTTCTCTTCTACTTTCTATGTGAAGCCTTCTCTCATTTCCCCTCACACACACATTTGTTAGTTAGTGCCTCCTCCCCACCAAAAAAATTACCTTGCTTCATTGTCTCCCCGATAAAAACGTAAGCTCCTTTGTTTCTGTGGCCTTTGCCCTTAGCAGAGTCCATGACATTGTAGGTGCTTAATAAATGCTGGTGGCTTGATTAGTAGAGATGCCCTCTGTCAAGGCTGCTTCACCTTTATAATGTCATAAATCCCTCCGGTTGGAGTGTGGGAACCTGCGGCTCGAGGTCTCATGTGGCTCTCTCTAGGTCCTCAAGTGCTGCCCTTCTGCGGAATCTAAATTTGTGAAGTTTGGATTCAGTCAAAAGGCTGCACTTGAGGACCTGGAAGGCCACATGTGGCCTCAAAACTGCAGGTTCCTTACCCCGCTGAAAGACATTTTCTCATATCAGGGAATGTTGGTGGGGACAGAATTTAAGGGAATGTTATCGTTTACCTTGGGCTTTATAACAACATCCCAATTAGTGCTTTCCACCACTTGGGCATGAGGCTCTTGTCTCCCTGCTTTCCCCAGCAGCATTTCTTGTGTGAACCCTCTGCCCCCACCTATCTTCTATAAAGGTCTTGAGTGAGAGATGAGAGGTAGTATGAGAGGAGGGCTTTGAACCCTGGAGAGACAAGGGACTCAGACTTGGAAGCTTTAGTCAGTCCACAAGCATTTCTTTAAGCACTTACTAGGTGCCTGTCACTATGCTAACCACTGGGGATTTAAAAGAAGGTAAACAAACAAAAAAACCCAGTCCCTGCTTTCTAGGAGTTTCCATTCTATTGTAGGAGACAACATGTAAATAGTGAGATCTATGAAAGATATAGACAGGGCAGATGGGGGGTAATCTGAAATGGAAAGGTATTTGTAGCTGAGGAAAATCAGAAAAGGTTTCCTACAGGAAGTGGGCTTTGAGCTAGGTTCTGAGGAAAGTTATGAAAACTACCAGGAAAGGCATGAAGAGATAAGTGGGCAGAGGACATCAGTTGGCAGGGAGTTTAAGTGTTAAACTGAACTGTTTCTTCCATGAGGGGAGATAGTCCATTGACTTCCAGTAACAACTTCTCCATGGGTCTGTGATTCCCTCCTTAGCAAATGGACAACGCTGTCTATACCTTTGAGACGCTCCTTCACCAGGAGCTAGGGAAGGGACCCACCAAGGAGGAGCTGTGCAAATCCATCCAACGCATCCTGGAGCGTGTGCTGAAGGTAAGATGGGACTCCTGCTTGGGCCTTGGTGGAAGATCCTCCCCCCTCCCTTTCCCCTTGGCCCTAATCAGTGCTATTGCTCTCTGGCAGAAGTATGATTATGATAGCAGTACAGTACGGAAGAAATTCTTCCGGGAAGCCTTGTTGCAGATCACCATCCCATTCCTGCTGAAGAAGCTGGCCCCTACCTGCAAGTCGGTGAGGCCCTGAGCTGGGGGGCAGGGGCTGAAATGGGGGGAAGACTAGTCTCCTAGTACTCCGAGCTAGAAAAGTACCTTAGCAGTCATCTTGTTCAACTCCATTTTAAAGATGAGTTAAATAGACTCAGAGAGGGGAGGTGGCTTATCCAAGGTCACACAGATACTAACAGTAGAGTTATCAGTCATTAACTCCCTTTTCCCAAATCCACAAACTGTAGCATTGAACTTGTTCATTTCTGAAATGATAAAATCATGAATCTTAGATTATTTGCTGTGACTGTTGGGCAGCATCTTAAAATGTTAGTGGTGAGGGAGCTTGAAGATGCTCTAGTTCAGTGCCATTGTTTTCTAGATGGGAAAAAATGAGGCTTGCCCAAAGTCTCGGAGCAAATCGGTCATAAAGGACTAGAATCCAGGTGTCCTGACTCCCAGTCCAGGGCTTTTTCCACGGAACTCTACTGCTCCAAGCATACTTCCTCCGTGCCCACCTCAGGGCAGGTTCTGCCTGACAGAGCCACAGCCCTATAGAGAGAAGAACATGGAGTGTCCTTTTGAAACAGGGCATCTGCTGCCTCAAGATAGTGGCCCTTGCCTCTGCTGAGCTGAGCCACCAGACTGGCCCTACCTATACTTGGCCTCATGTCTTTCTTTTTCAATGTTTAATGATGCCCTTTTCTCTTCTTTTATCACTATCACTTCCCAACAACTCTACCAGCTCCCTACCCTCACCTCCTGCCATAGAACCCTTCCCTTATAATATAAGTACATTCAATCAAAGTTAATCAACACATTGGCCACTTGAGAAAATCTGTGCCCCAGTCTACCCATTTAATCCACCACCCAATCTGCCAAGACACAGGAGGCACACATCATTGTCTGACCTCTGAAGTCAGAATTGGCAACTGTATTGATCTGAGCACCCTCCTGTCTCAGTGTCAATTGCCTTGATATTGTTGTTTTCCTTGTATAAATTGTTCTCTTGGTTCAGCTTCTTTCATCGTGTGTTGAATTCATCCAGAAGTTCGTCTGAATTCTTCATATTCTTTAAGGTGCAACAAAATTCCATCAATTCCGCAATTTGGACTTTGTCCTTTCCACCCCTCTAGGAGCTCCCCAGGTTCCAGGAATTGATCTTTGAAGACTTTGCCAGATTCATCTTGGTGGAGAACACATATGAAGAGGTCGTGCTACAGACAGTCATGAAGGACATCATGCAGGGTAAGAGCCCCTGCTGACCAGGGACGATCATCTGAGCAGCTTTCAATGGATTGGCCCATGGGCTCAGTCTCTCTCTCTCTCTCTCTCTCTCTCTCTCTCTCTCTCTCTCTCTCTCTCTCTCTCTCTCTCTCTCTCTCTCTCACACACACACACACACACACACACACACACACACACACACACACACACACACACACACACACACAATTGGGCACTTAACTGTATGGGTTTCCCTGGGGAGGAAATCTTGAGTTTGGGAAGGGCCTTGGCACTACAAGGCAGTGGTTAGAACATCCTTAGAGCTAAGGTCTGTTGGACAGAGACCACAGGGAAATGACTTCCATGCCATCTGGGGACATAAGATGAGCCATACAAGGATGAGTGAGCGTGGGATCCTACGACACCCTGAGGAATGAAGTTATGGAGGCAGAATGACAGAGCAGTATGTACTGGCATGTAGAATCCTGAGCCCAGTTTTTGTGCTACAGCTTGAGTGACCTTGAGCAATCCCTTTCAACCACTCTCTGCCAGCTCCTGTGTCAGCCACTCTCTGCCAGCTCCTGTAGTACACACTGCCTCATGATGTCTCTTGTACTGTTGTCTTGAACTGTTAAATCTTTTTTGTGTTGTTCCTGAACTTTTCATGGTTGTAAATGTCTCACCTTCCATCTTAAAAGACAGTGAGGTGGCATAGTGGAAAGAGTGGTGCGCCTAGAGTCAAGAAGACCTGTGTTCTGATCCTGCCACAGACACTGGCTAGCTGTATGACCCTGCCCAAGTCACTTAACCTCTGTCTGCCTCAGTTGCCTCATTTGTATGATGGGGATGAGAATAGCATCTCCTTCCAGGGTTACTGTGAAGAGAAAATGAGATAGTGTTGTGAAACACTTTGCAAACCTTAAAGCTTTCTATAAATGCTGGCTAATTTTTTTTAAGGCTAAGTTCCTCGAGGGAAGAGATCTAAGGTAGTGGGTAAGGCAAGGCAAATAAGAGAAAGGGAAATAAAGTAAATGAACATGACATAGTAATTATTGAGAGAAGGGAAAGGAAGTTGGTGTGAGTGTCTAGTAGCTGTGGAAAGAAGGGAAATAAAGGCGTGACTTGACGAGTCATTACAAGGGAATCCAAAGGAGTAAAGCTAATATAGACTTACTTGAGCACCTTCCCTGGCCCTTCTGGACACCATGTGCTCTGCCACGTGCTGGAGGTGCACAGGGATGTGCTAGGGCCTTCTGCACCGTGGGCCCTTTTAGCAAGGCTGACTGCCCAGCTCCGTCACCTTTGTTACACTCTAACGTTGAAGGAAGCAGAGATAAACAAAGGTGACGTAAGGGCGTAAACTACAAGAAGGGAGGGTAGAGAGCATTTTGCTGGAGCTTGAATTGAATGTATAGTATTCATATTTCCAACCTAGCCAAATGACTGCTATTTACACAGGCTAGAATCCCTTCCTAGGGAGACTAAAGGAGATTGGCTATTGGAAGGACCTTCTGGGATACCTCTCCACCTTAGCACAATGACACAGTCCTTAGAAACATGGGAGGTTTCAGTGTGAAAAATCAAGAAGAAAAAAGGTTTTGACGTTTCAGAGAGGAAACTGTTCCCAGGGGTCTTTCATCTAGAAAAGGAAGGGAGGAAGGACTGCCAGGCCCACAGGGCTAAGAATTAAATTTGAGGTTCTTTCTAAAGAAGGATGTGTCCTCCAGAGAGTAATAAAATGGCTGAGTAGATGCTTTTAGATTGGATATAATCCAGTGTTCTAGGAAAAAAAGATGAGTGCTAGTACTGGTGACTTCCTGCTGAAGGGAACTGGGAACTGAGGCAGATACTTGTTGACCTGATAAGTATGAAAGAAAGATGTGTTTTTTTCCTAGGTGACATGAAGGCAGGGAGGTAGGGTAGTGAATGAAGTGTTGGGCTGTAGTTCAAACTTGAAGTTTAACTATTGCCTCAGATACTTGGCAGCTGTGTGACCCTGGGCAAATTATTTAACATCTGTCTGCCTCTGTTTCCTCATCTGTAAAATCAGAATAATAACAACACCTTCTTCACAAGGATGTTCTGAAGATTAAATAAGATAATATACTTAAAATGGCTTGCAAAATTTAAAACCTCGTATAAATGTTAGCAATTATTTTTATAGGAAACCTCCAAGGATTTGTCAAAATAAGCGATTACTACCCACTTCTGGTGGTTCATCTGGGCACAAATCAGACACGTGTGTGCACATGCACACACATGCACGCACGCACACACAGGAAAGCATTGACAATGATTTGAAAGTCTTGGGCAAGAAACTGAAGAACTTGGAGTCCTGCTAGCGTTTTCATCACTTCTACCCTTTCAAGGCCAGGGATTTAGAAGATAAAAAGGTGATTGGAGAGGTGAACAACTGGTTAAGAAGATGATGTCTGAGAACAGGATTAAGATTTCTGGACCACATCTTAAAATACAGGAATGTGACAGACTTTAGGCCAAAAATAACTAACTAAGGCTTCTCAGAATGTATTTGCCTGCTCTCTGATGACACTAATCACATGCACTTTTGGCTGAAAAGGAGAGAAGAGGAGGAAAATTGACTACCTATATCTGTCAAACTAGAGACAATAGAGAAAAGTGACAGTGCAAGAAGAATAACTTTTGAGACACCTAGACACTCACAGGAGACAGCGACAAAACCCATGGTCCCAAATGTCAATATACAAATACACAATGTTTGGGCAATAAGTAAGATAAAAGAGAGTTTCTAATGCAAGGAGACATTTCACTCCATAGGTGTCACCAGACTTGGGGGGAATGAGACCAGTGACTGGTGTGCTTTATTCAAAAGGAGCAAGATCAGTAAAAAGATGGTTAGGAGGTAATGTACACTAAGAAGAAATACTTGTGTGAGGACATCCAAGGTGGCTGTGGGTGTGGTGTGACCTAGAATGACAGCATTTGAGTGACTAAGTCAGCAAGTATTTAATAAATATCTGCTGCATCCCAGGCACTATGCTAAGTGCCAGAGATACAAAGAAAGGCAAAAAAAACAGTTCCTTACTCTCTAGGGCCTCGCAATCTAATCAGGAAGACACCATGTAAACAACTGTGTACAAGCAAGATAGATACACTTGGAGGCAAGGTAGTCTCAGAGGGGAGGCCTCCTACTCAAGGTGGGCTTTGATCTGAGGCTTGAAGGAAACCAAAGGAGAAGATGAGAGGCAAAGGTGAGGACACCAAGTGTTCCAGGCACAGTTTCCATGGAATTGGGCCGTGGAGTGTTGTGTGTGAGGAACAGCAAATAGGATGGTATAGCTGGGTCATATGTAGAATACATAGGGCGGAGTAAAGTTTCCAAATGACTGGAAAGATAGGAAGGGACTAAGTTACAAAGGGCTTTAAAAGTCAAACAACTTTGCGTTTCATCCTGGAAGTTTTCAGGAGCCATTGGAGCTTATTACGAACATCAATCAAAGGACAAGCAAATGATTTCATGACTGGTGTATACTATAGGCTACCTGAACAGAAAGAAGAAATGCCTCGGGAATTCTGGAAACAATCACTGACCTGACACAGGAGCATTATAAAATAGTAGAGCAGGCTTCACTTATCTAGCTCTCTGCTGGATTATTGAGCTCTCCAGAGCTCTTTTTAGGCCAGAAGTATATCAACCAAAAAATAGATCAGCCCTTGCCTGCTTATCTTGCCTTGATGATAATTTCATCCTTCCAAAGGTGAAGGAAGCAACAAGGGGGAGTTCTGTTATGGATCTGATTCTCATCAACATTTAAAAGTATCTCACACTAATCTTATGGAAAATAATGGAGCAATATGGGTTCATTCAGAAGTGTGCAACTTGAGACCTGCAGAACTCTAGAGTATGGAGGAACCAGATTAAAATGTAATTAAGAAATGTATAACAAAATAAATAAAAATACAATATAACATAGATTGTTAATTTATAGTTTTCTAAGTCAATATGCCCCCCCCCATATCCCCACTCCCTTCATTTCTATTTGAGTTTGATACCACTGAGTTGTTGTTGAGTCATTTTAGTCATGTTCCCCTCTCTGTAACCCCATTTGGGGTTTTCTTGGCAGAGATACTGGAGTGGTTTGCCATTTCCTTCTCCAGCTCATTTTACAGATGAGGAAACTGAGGCAAACAGGGTTAACTGCCCAAGGTCACACAGTAAGTGTCTGAGGCTGGATTTGAATTCAGGTCCTCCAGATTCCAGGATTTTGGGGGGCTCTCCACTGCGCCATCTAGCTCAGATAGTACAATAGGATGCATTCAGAACTGGCTGAATGGTTGTGCTTAAAGAGTGGTCACTGGTCAACGATAAATTGCTTTGGTTCCCTAGGGAGACAACCAGGTCTAAGATCCATATCAGTGATGTGGATAAAGGCCTAGGTGGCATACTGGGCATATCTGAAGATGACACAAAGCTGGAAGAAAGGATAGAAGTGGAATTAGGGTTGGGTAACCCATGGAATGATAGTCTGACAGGCTAGAATACTGGACAGAAATGAAAAAGAAGAAACACAGTAATAGAAGAAAATATAAACCTCTTAAAGCTGAGTTCAGGAAATCCACTCCACAAGTAAGAGATAGGGAAGACATGGCTGGAGAGCAGTTTTTCTGAAAAAGATTGGGGCCTTTTCATGGATCTTAAACCAAGTGGACACAGCAGCCAAATAACTCCAAGAATAAGGAGGCGAGTGCCCAGCTGTGTTCTGCTCTGGTTAGATCACCTCTGGAGTATTATTGTGTTTAGTTCTGGGCACCACCATGTAGGAAGGTCATGGGAGGTTTGGTAAAAGGGATTAGGAATGTTTAGCTGGAATGAAGGAAAGCTCGAGGGAAACATGATACCTGTCTTTCAAGTATCCCATGGAAGAGGGGCTTGACCTGTAGTCTGACCTCAAAGAGAAGAACCAGGAGCAATGGGTACAAGCTGCAGAGGCTTGTGGTTAGGAAGAAGTTACTAGCATTGAAAGTCACCAAAGAGAGAATGGGCTGCCCCCCCCAAGCAGTGGATTCCCTGTCACTGGAGGTCTTCAAGTAAAGGCTGGAGGGCCCTTGTTGGGTGTGACAGAGGAAGTTCTTTCAGGAGTGTGGCCAGCAAGGTCCCTTCCAATTCTAAAATTCTGCAGTTCTGGGTTTCTTCCCTTACTCATCTTTGTCTCTTTCACCTCCCCCAGGAGAAGGTGCTCAGCACGTTTGTTAAATGTCTGTGGGATAGGCCCAGCTGGAGGAGTCAGGGAAAAGAGGGAGGATATTGAATGAATGTTGAACGAATAATCCTTCGTTTTTGTGTTCCAGCTGTGAAGGAGGCTGCGGTGCAGCGGAAGCACAACCTTTACAGGGACAGCATGGTGATGCACAATAGTGACCCCAACCTCCACCTGCTGGCCGAGGGTGTCCCCATTGACTGGGGAGAGGAATACAGCAGTGGCAGCCCAGGGGAGGCAGACCTGTCTGCTGAAAAGCGACGCCGAGCCAAGCAGGTGGTCTCGGTAATCCATGATGATGAGGCTGGGCTGCCCTATGAGCCATGCCCAGAAATGCTGTCCCCAGGAGTGCCGGAGAAGGAGCCAGTCCCCTACCCTGCATCCCCAGACAGCGTCACAGAGCTTCGGGGCCTGCTGGCCAAGGAGCTCCAGGTGGAGAACCCCCAGTCTGCTGCTGAGCCCCTCACTAATGGCACATCCCCTAGAGAGAGCCCCCAGCCCCTGGAGGCTGAGAGGGAGAAAAGTCCTAGCCAACAGGCATCTCCCCTCAACCATACCCACCATGAGCCAGCACCCACCATCCCAGGTGAGGAGGCCATCTCCCCTCCTGATACTCCCATTCGACACTTGTCCTCTGAGGAAGAAGCAGACAGTGATCACCCCAAGCCCAGTGACCAGGAGACCGGGGAGGAGGTATCTGGCCAAGGGAGTAACCCCTATGTCCAGACCACCACAGAAGACACCACAGGTGTGCAGACTGAGTTTTAGGACAGAGCCTCTCCCCTCCCCCCATGGATTCTGGATTCTGGTCAGGTGTGTGCATGATGTGAAGCCCTAGCTAACCCACAGCCCCCATCTCCAACCCACCCCCAGCAGCGGACACTTAATATTGCTCATCTTGTGGAATGGAAGCAAGCCAGGCTGGACAGGAGTCAGGGGGTGTTCGCTCACTATCTGTTGCAAACACGTTTTGTTCTGGTGTAAGAAGGGACTGGAGGGTAGAGGGGAAAATGGGACCCATGCTGCCTACAGGCCTGGCTCACTTCTCAGCCCTTTCCCGGCCCCTGTGTCCCTTTTTCTTTTTGAGATTGAGAGGGAGATGGAAGGCACCGCCTGACCACAGCAGCAAGACTCACTGTCAAGATTTTCCCTTGTTAGCTGAGGGCAGAGGAAGGTGTGAGGGAGAGTGAGGGGGAAGCTGGTGCCCATCCCCCACTCTTTCCCTGGGCCATGCTCAGTGCCCCCCATTGACCTTATGCTGTCGGTCCCATTTTAAAGATTGCAGCCTAGTTGGAAAGCTACCCTTTTCTGGCTGTTCCTTTCTTCTACTTCCCATCTCCCCCAAAGGAGGAGGAGAGGCGCAAGAAGAAGTTAAAGTGTTCTAGAATCCATTTAAGGCCAAGTGGTTCCTGAGAATGGAGGACGAACGGCTGACACAGCCTCCTTGAGGATTGAGCTGCCCTATCTTAGCCTCACCTCACCTCCATCCAGGAGGGTTTTCCTTAGGCACATGAAGCCTCTGGCCCACAACTGTTTCCAGCCAGAGGGACTGGCCATGAATGATGTTCTCAGTGGCCATTCTTCCCAAGAAACGTGGGGATGGTAGTCATGGCAGCAGCTGCTCGATCTGAACCAGCTCCCCACCTGTCTTGTTAGGACTGTATTGCCAGGAGCTATTGATCTGACAGGGAGAGAGGCCCGCTAATTCTGGCATAGATGTATATGTAGGGGGTAAGGATGGACAGGGACATAGCCTTGTTTTCTAGTTCTGGGGGATAGGGTTTTGTTGCATTCAATCTTAGGTGGGAGGGAGAAATGTTATTGTCTTGGTCCATTCTGATGATTCTTAAGAAAACAATTCATCCATTAGAGTTATCAGGAGGAGACTTTAGGCCTAGGGTTGGGGAAAAGAAAGATTGTCTAGTGCACGCGTTCTAAAGCAAGGAGTGTTTAAGATGCTAGGTCTCATCCCAAGGCAAATGTCAGTTGTCTTGAAGTTGGGGTTGTAGTTGAAGTGGTGGGTTAGGTCTTACCATATGATTTGGGAGGTTGAAGGTGGCAGTTAAAGTGTTAGGTGGGAGAAAGGGATTTGGTCAGGGATGGAAGGAGTTGTTTCTACAAGGCTTGAGTTAGGAGAAGTTAGTTTGTGTGACATAGGAATGAAGCCAGGAAGGCAGGTAAGGATGTGAACTAGGAAGCTTCAGGAGGATATGCAGAGAGTGGGTCACATGGGACCTCAGGAAAGGAGGAAGCCTTGGGTACAGGGAGTAGCTCTCCTGGAGGAATGCAAAGAGAGGAAGACTATGTTTAGGTGGATGTCTGATCAGGAGCGGAGAGAATTCCAGCCATCCTGGATTGGGGAAATAGAGGCAAGTGTTATCTGGAATTCCATGAGGACAGACCTGTATTGTGTTGCATTGAGAAAATTGTGTAGAATCACTTGTCCCATCTACTTCCCTTGGTCACTAAGTCAACCTCAGCACCATCCCCATCCTATTTTTGGAATTTGGGGTTTTGTTTTGCATGTGATCAATTCTCTGGGGTTGTCTCTACATGTTTTTCCCTTCCTCTATGCATTCTTGTTTCTTATGGGGAAGAGGCCATGGTCTCTTGCCTTTTAAAAAAACTGGCCATGGTCAACTGCTTTTTTAAAAAAGAGGAAAGATCAAAGAGTTGAATCTGCTTGGACAAAGGGATCTTTTCTATATCTCACCCCCTGCTAATCTGAGAGAATGATGCTTCATGCCTTCCCAATACCCAGATCTCACATGTCCACACAAATAAAAATTGACTTTTAGGGAGCCATGGATTTTACTGACCATTCCAGGAGCCTACTAAATGCTTGTGGACAGAGCCTCCTAGGCTCCTGCTGAAATTTTTGCATCCCAGGCATGTGACTCAGAGGTTCTCAGTCTCAGCTTTGGTCTGGCACACACACACACAGTACACTCACCAGGTGATCTCAGCCACTGCATCCATTCAGTCCAAGCCTGCCTGTCTTTTTTTATACATCATCATGTGTTAACACTTGGCATTGCAGTTGACTTCCGTTTTTATCAGACCCTTATTCCTAAAAAGTTATTCTGGATTTAGGAAGAGTGAGATCATGGTGAGTCCTTGTGAGCTGTGCTAGAATCCATCTGTGCTCATAGACACCCCCTGACCAGTGACCAATGTATTCTATCACATTCCCCTTCTGATAAAGAAAACCAAGGAAAAGACTGGCCTCTTCAGGATGTGGCTTGGATCCAGGCCAGGGAAGGAAATTCTCCTCCTCCCCCCCTTAGTCCCTCCCTTCCCTCCACCCCCTCCCCCAGACCCATCACATCCTGTGTTGGAGCAAGCCAGCTTCCTGAGGCTGGGGGCAAGTTAGGGGCTGGTTCACATTTCCATCCTGGGCAAAAGTCTTGGGAACATGGGGAGGAGCCAGAGGATCTTTTCAAGGGCAGTGCAAAGCCATGTGGTCTAGTGAGCCCTGAAATGCAGGGTCCTGGAATTAACTCCCTGAAACGGACAGCTGATACTTCTAAGCACACTATGAATCTAACCCGATTCTTCTACAGACATTCCGTTTTTAAAAATGCCTTGTAAACTTTGTTTTCCTTTTTCTTACTGGGGATCCAGCCTGAACCACTCAGGACCCCTTTACAAGTGCCTTCCTTTGGATTATTTCCAATCTGCCTCTTTCAAGATATGATATTGAAAATATTATACAAAATGTTTATGCCTGTACTAATTAATAAATGCTTTATTTAAAGCCAGCCCCATTGTCTGCTGCTTCAGAGGAGAGATGTTCAGATTGCCAAACTGCCTTTGGGAGGAGGAGGGGAAAATGGGTCAGGCCTGGGTCAGTTCTAAGTCCTGACCTGCCGTTAGAACAGAACCTGGAACTGCACAGGTGGGCGGGGGGCCTTTAGTGAACAAGGAATGAATGGACACTGCACCTCCCCAGGGGAGCTTACAAACCCCAAGCTTGCTTCAGGAAGAGGACGGGCAAAATGAGACCCAGCTCTGAACTGCTACGGGATGAAATAGTTCATCTACTTGTATTTTTTAAAAATACAATTTTTTTATTGCTATTTTCGCTTTCTTACATCATCATAGTTATCCCACTATCCTTCCCTCTCCCTCCCAGAGAACTATCCATGTGACAAATAGTACTTTTAAAAAGAGGGAAAAATCAACACAATGGATCTCTACATTTTAAAGTTCCAAAAACGTGCAATGTGTAACACCTGTGGCCCTCCCACCTCCAGGAAGGGGGTGGTTTAGGGGTGGGCCCTTGCATCCCTTCCTTCAAGGCCAGCACTCTTCCTAACTGTGTGTTCTTTTGTTGTTGGCGTGTGTACAGTTTTCAGGGAGAGCTGAGGCCCAGTGCCTGGCTGCTGAAGGCCGGGGGCTGGCCTCCTCCCAGGATGCTAGTTAACCTCCACAGCGTGGCTCCTCCTCTTTGTGGGCAGAGGGGCGGAGCTGTGTGCCCGGCCTTTGGCACTGCAGCTATGGGCGAGCCCAGACACCTGGAGGCCAGTCCCTCACAGATCCTGAGGGCCTGGCACCCCCTGGTGGCCACAGGCCTGGCCAGGTTTTTCATCCACCTTCATTCCTAACCCTCCAAAGCCAAAAATGCAGAGGAAGAAACGGTGGTAAGTTATGTCAATTATCATGCAGAGGAAACTGAGGGGAGAGAGGGTATTGTCTTCTCAGGCCATCATGTCACTATTTCTGCATAGGAGGAGCCTTCCGGCCCTCAATATCTATAAGTCTGAGCTTCCAGAAATCCAGGGCCTTGAACCCAGCCCTTCCTTCTGGCACCAGAAAGCCCCGAGCCACCCTGACCCTCCTCCTAAACAGAAAGTCTGTGCTCAAGGCTTCCACTGCCACTCCTCTGAACTGCCCCCAAGCGGGCCCCTGGCCAGCTCTGCCTGAGGCAGCAGGAGGGTCCAGCCCATGACAGCATCCCCTCTTCCTTTTAGGCTAAGCCAACTCAGTTGAATGAAGTTCAGGCCAACTCTCAGGATTCAGATGGGACCAAGGAAGGGGGGTGTGGCTTCAGCAGCACACCATGAAAAGCACCAGGCCCGGAATCAGTTGGTGAGTGTTGGGCCTGGCTCAGCCAAGTCAGCTCTCTGGGTCTGGAGCATCCTTCCTCTGAGAGCCCTTCTGGCTCTCGATTTCTTCTCCCCATCCTGTCTGGAGTCTATTCTCACTATTAGCTCTTTTCCCATAGGAAAAACAGTCTCCACTTGCCCCTTAAGCATGACCATTAGCAGGTACGCAAAGACGGCTCAGGCACTGAGGGTGGGAAAGCGGAGATTTATTTCTGTTTTGAGACTTAAGAGCTCAGCCCCTGATCATGCACTACACTAGGGATGTGAGGTACGAGGACAGTACAGCGGCTTGACCTACTACAAAAGAAAGGAACAACACAAGTGATGGATTTTGCTGGGTGTGCCCAGGTGTGGCCCCTGCTGGCTGCCCATTCTCAGTCTGCAATGTAGGCAGCCACCCCCCAGATGTACCCCAGATAAAAGAGGAGGTACACAGCACTGTGGAGGAGCCTCATACGGAGCAGGCTGGGCTTTCGGGACTAAACACTTCACCTTCTACTTTGGGGAATACTGACCGTTCCCCAAGGGGCCCACGGTGCAGAGGATGCCTGTTCACTTTAGCACCTAGCTCAGCTGTCCATGCCCAGGAAAGCATTCCCTGGAAGCAGAGACAGTGAGCAGTCAGACAGACAGATAACAGGGTGTCATTTCCACATTGGGTTAAGACCAACAAGGAGTCTTGTCCACAGACCCTCCAAGCCTTCACTGGGCCTTTGTATCCCTTTGAAGCAAAGACATAGAACAGGCAGACATACAAAGGATGTCACTTCTTCCTCTGGGCAAGACCAAACAGGAGTCTCTGCCTACGAGGTCCCCTGCCTTCACTGAATCTTTAGCCCTCCCTTCCTCCAGTGACTCTTCTCTATTCTTCTAAGGCTGGGCTTTTAATACCCTGAGGAAAAGGCCTATACTGACAGCCAGTGGGAGTAAACCCCAAGTTTCTGATGGCACACTTGGCCAAAATCTTGACCTCCTCAATCTGTTCTAATGTCCCTCAGCTCTAGTACAGGCAAGGGAACAGGTAAGCTGGTCCTTTTCTGTTTCTTCAGTCTTTGTGGGAACTATAAGGAAGTGTTCTGCTTCTGTTCTGAGATGAGAGTATGATAGTACCTTGTCTCCCAACACTACACTCACCTCTGACTCCTGTTTCTAGAAGCACCCTATATAACCAACCTCATCATGGGCCTGGTGATGAGGGAAGCATGTTAAATTACCTAATTATTTATCCCAGGAAGAAAAAAAGTGCTTGGCAATCAGAGCCCATCCTCCCAGCTGGTGAGGAGAGGAGCTGTGAGGAAAGGGCCACATGCTATCTCTGAGAGGGGATTAGAGGAAGGAGAAGCAAGGCCCCTAGTCTTATACCAGCAGCTTGGTGTAAGCCAGGAAATAACTGTGAGCCATTCTGGGGTCTAGGAACAGTCTATTCCCCAGCTTAGCCACTGTGGTAGATGCGGAGACACTGTACAATGTTCTGGCGACACAGTGGGCAGGTTCGAAGGGGCTGGCAACAAGACTGGCAGCAGCAGACGTGACCACAGTTGAGGAAAATCATCTGGGCCTAAAAGTTAGAGAAAAGGATAGAATGGACATTCTTCTAGGCAAAAAAACCATTCCCAGATTTCCCAAGACAAAAAGACAACTTCCTACGGGAACAAAGCTGTGAGGACAATCTAGGAGAGTGCCGGGGCAAGCTGGTGTTGATGCCAATAAACTGGGACTGAATGAACTGTGATGTGTGCGTTTGGGCTCCTGCCCCCAGCTCCCACCCCAGGGTAAGCCCTTACCTCTCGCTCCAAGCACACTACACATTCTGAAGCCTGCACGTCCAGCTGTTCTGGGGGAGCTGTTGGAGTCACAGCCTCAGGAGACTCTTGGGCAGGGCCAGGTTCCAGGGCCTCCAGGCCCTCATCTTCAACAGACTTCAGTAACTCTGCATGGCACCAGAGGAGACAGTGAGTGTTCACCATCAAAGGTGCCCAACGATTCACAACTCACAAAGTGCTTCCACATCTATTATCTCACTTTATCCTAACAATTTTGAGAGCTGGATAGAAGGCAGAGAACAGAGCTCCAGTTTATAGGTAAGGAAACTGAAGCACCAAAAAGTTAAGTGAAGAAATAAGCAGGCTTCCTGACTCCCAGGCTGGTGATCTCGGCTCTAAGCCATTTTTCTGAGGAACATGAGTTCTTAACTGAATACCACTGTAGTGTGGGAGTGATGTTCAAGGCACCCAAGACCTAGATTCTGGTCAGAGCTCTTTCAAAGAAGTTTCAGCTAGGTGATGCCATGGGTACAGCACTGGCCCTAGAGTCAGGAGGAGCTGAATTCAAATCTGGCCTTAACTAGCCATGTGACCCTGGACAAGTCACTTAATCCAACTACCTCAGAAAAAAAAAAGTTTCAGACCTTCCTCATTCTACAACTCAGTTTACCACTTTGCAAAAGAGGGATAAAAAATCATTGTTCATTCACCAAACAACAGTCAAGAGTTTGAAGAAAAAGAGCAGAAAGGCTCTGTAAAATGAGACGCCTTCTCCTGAGGAATTTTGGTGTGACATGTTCTTTTTCAGGATTCCTGGTTGTCAGTACCTGGCAGTGTTTTCGCCATGTCCAGCAGCTCTTGGGCTCTCCTGATCAGTGCATGCTGCAGGCCAGTTTCAGAAATGCCCATCTGAAGCACAAGCAGTCAGAGAATTGCAGATTTGGAGGTGACCTAGCGCCTCCCCCCACTCCCCACCCCCACTTGCTAGCTGAGCACGTGCCTGGGAACACCACAGCACTGCAGAAGAAGCGTCCATGGAGAAGGTCTAAGCCTTGGCCCCAGAAAACACTGTGGCTCCCAGCTCTGGCTTTCTGCAATGTTTCACCCAAAGCATGGAGAGGATAAAGAGAGGGGAGGCAAAATGCGACCCCTGCAGGCTAAACCTGGCCACTGCATCATGACAGTTTTTGGAACAGCAGTTCGTGAGGCATTGTGGAAACAAAATATGGCTTTTAAATGAAACTGGACCTATGGAGAATCAGACTGTGTCCTGGAAAAGACTGAGTGTTAGAGATTCCTGGTGAGATATGGAGGTTGTCCATGTAAATAGCTGGGAGAAGGAAGCCTGATCTGGGTCAATGATAAATGCAGATTTGCTTGATCCTGGTAGAATTTTAGTAGCCTGTGATTTTCTAAAGATAATACAAAATCTACCAGGCTGGTTGAAGGTATATTCCATGGGCCATGAGGAACCCAACAGACATCTTATTCAGGTAAACAGCCCTGTACAACTATAAGACACTTATTTAACATTAAGCCTTGTTAAGAATTTTTGAAGAAGGTGAAAGAAGGCAGAGTCAGAATGATCATTCTGCCTCCCCACATTCCCCAAATTACATAATGTTCCATTCCCTACCTTGGCCAAGTCACCAGGGCTCATGTGGCTCAGCATGCCTAGGGAGACTCGATGGTGAGCAAAGATGGGCAGATAATGTTCGGCTGAAAGCTCCACCAGCAGGGTTACCAGCTGCTGCTCCAAGCCCTCTTCCTGGGGAAGGCAAAAAAAGGCCAGTTAGATTGGTGGGCTCAAACTCAAAAGACCCTCGCTGGCATCATGCTGACTTAGAAAAAACAAATTAATGTCATCTATGTTGTACCGTATCTGTATTTATTTTGTTAAGCCTTTCCCCATTACATTTTCATCTGTTTCAGCCCGCACTCGAGATTTGTGGGCAGATATCTCTGATTTGGTTCACAAAGGGGTATTTACTTTGCAGTGGCTACTAAAAAAAAGTGGGAGAGGCAATGGAAGAAATTTTCATTTTGTAACTAAGACCCCCCCAATCTCTGTTGAGTGGACATGTTGTGAGAACAAGAAAGAAAATCCCAAGAATTCCTCTATCATGATCAGCACAATAAACATGAGTTGATACAATCTCAAGGCCAAAGGGAAGGCAAATTCTAGTACACGTTGTCAAGGCTAGCACAAATTTGGCCTCTGTCAGTGAACACTAAGAACTACTACCAAGGCATCTGATGGGAAACTTTTGCTCCTCCCATCCAATTAAGGCCTGCGTTTGCCAGAGAAGATCTAACCATGTTGGCAAAACTCGGCTGCAAGGAATCTATAGAGGGAGTCTGCTCCCACTTTAAAGAATATGGCCGTTTAAAAATAAGGAAAAGCATGCTCTTTGGACAGGAGATCTCCCCTTTTCCAGGTATTGCTGGTCTTTACCTGCAGCTTCAGAGACAAGGGCTTCTGATTTAAAAGACGTTGATACTGAATCAGCCAGTAGTTTTCCTGTGTGGTTTCACTTTTGGCTTCCATCTCCAGCTGCCAAGAAAGAAACAGACTGTGTTAGCTCCAAATCAAGGAGCTAACTGATCTTTCGACATAGGAGTACTAAGGAATGGTCACAGGGAGTTTTCAAGTACTCATCTCTCCAGCTCATAGGAAAAACATCTGCACTCATTCAGGCTATGGACCTGGGACAGACTGAACAGAGAGCTCTGTGGCAGTAGAGGGGCCCCAGGAATGCTCTGCTTCAGCCTCTGGTGCTCGCTACAGTAGCCTGCTTGTAAACCGAGGAAGGAAGGTCTAAGGGTTGTAAGGGTGCCTTTAGTTTCTAGGGAAGGCAAAAACGCTTGGACCAAGATGTTAGACACAGGGATCACCAGTTTGGGCTTTTACAAAGACGAGCCAGAGGCAAGCATCCACCTGACTTCTTTGAGAAGAAAATGGCTCCTTTGTCCAGACTAGTTTTCCTTGAAGGACTCATCCCAAAATTACTCACTTCAAATTGTTGAGCAGCCCAACACACAAAACACTAGTTGAACCATCAATATACAAAGTTATCCCTGGAGGGAGGGTGGGTCTTTTTGCCCACTTCAGATTTTTTTGAAGGAAAATGTGGTTAAAATGAACACCAAGGAGCAAAATACTAGAAACAAGGTGGGAGCCCATTGATGGCTGAATAAATTGCGGTATGTGGATGTTATTTCACTCAAAGAAATGGTAAATATGAGAAATTCAGAAACCTTACATGAACTGGTACAGAGTCAATTAAGTAGAAGCAAGACATCAACAAACATAATGACAATAATAATGAAAATAAACACAACACAAAAAAAATCAATTTTCATAAATGCAATGAACGTTTGACTCAAGAGGTCAGACGACTAGAGATACCAAATGTGGCATACACAGCTGTGGAGGTCAGTTTTGCATGAATGTTTTTCTTTTCTTTTTGTGAGGCAATCAGGGTTAAATGACTTGCCCAGGGTCACATAGCTAATAAGGGTCAAGTGTCTGAAGCTGGATTTGAACTCAGGTCCTCCTGACTCCAGGGCCAATGCTCTATGCACTGCACCACCTAGCTGCCTCTATTTGGTGCGAGTGTGTGTGTCTCTCTCTGTGGATTTCTTTGTTAGAAGAGAGGGTTTGTTGAGGTAAAGAAGGCTATACAGAGCAATGGCTGTAATACGTAGAGAACAAAAAACAAAGATATTAACAAAAGTTACAAAATGAAGGGACTGCTGAGGGCAGCCTTGATCAGTGTGCTTCCTCCCTGGTGCTAATGACCTGGCCTGGGGAGCCTCCTACAGCAAAGCCTCTGGCGAGGCAGGCAGACCCACAAAGCTCAGACACTCACCAAGATTCCTTGCAGCTCCTCTTCTCGCTGGCTCTTCTCTTTCAGGAGCTGTTGCAGCAGGGAGCTGAGGGCCCGGCGCTGTTCAGAGATCATTTCCTACAACGTACAAACAGACTCCTTTTCCACACTGCAGAAAAATGCCCTGGCTCAGACTGACACCTGCTTATACACGGGGAATAGAGGAGGTGAAGGGTGTTGTCAGAACCCAAATCAAAGATAACAAGAATTGCTGACAGGAGCACCAGACACCCCCATGGCTCTCAAGTTGTGACCCCATCCACCTCTCCCTTCTCCCAGTAGCCCCTGCTCTAGCCTGAGGTCCAGCTGGGGCACAGGTCCTGATAGGCTGTGGGCTGGAGGAGGTCCTGCTGGTCTCTGCAGCCCATTCATCCCCTCCCCTGCTTTTCTGGGATTCTAAGCACCTCCCATGTGCTCTGAGGGCTGCTGCTAGGCAGAGAGGCTAAGTGATGGATAGGCTTATCACTGAGAAGGGGCTGGTGAGAATGAAAAACACAAAAGGAGAAATGACGACTTGCAGAAAAGCCAGCATCACCTTGTCATGTGGTCTGACAGCAGAGTAAGTCTGTAGGTGGATGCAAACAGGGGGCAAACCTGTGACCACTGTCTCATGGCTCACATGCTTCTCAGGCCTGGAAGTGAGCCCTTAGGATATGGCTCAAAGAGGCCCCTGGCCTGAGCACACATCAGGCCACAAGCAAGGCCTCTTTACGGAGCTGGTGACTCTGCCCAGGATGGGGACATCAGGAACATCTTTTTTTCCCCTTCATCACTCTTTTCCCTTCTATCACACAGAGCCATAAAATGTTAGATCTGGAAGAGACCTTAAAGATAATCTAGTCCAGGCCCCTCATTTGACAGATGAGGAAACTGAGGTTCTGAGCCAGAAAGTGGCCTGTGAAAGAACCTGTATTAGTCTAAGAGTTGGGCCTAGAACCTAGGATTCCTGACTCCTATTCCAGTGTGCTTTCCATTGGGCCAACAAGTACTTGGACACCTGGCAAAGGGGCCTAGCAGGAGATTTGGAGGGCCGCTTTGGATTCATGGTTACTCCAGTCACTTCCCAGGAGGCCATGCTGAACAGAGGGTACATAAGGGTCAACATTCAAAAGGGCAAAATGATGGAACAGGTGAAAAGATTAGTTGGTTGGTCACAATTTAAGGAAGTCCTAGTCTCCCTATAGAGAGATGCACCAGTGGGATGGGGCATTTGAAGATTTTCCCCCCAGAGGGCATTAAAGAGAAGGATGCCGGGGTCACATCCCTTGAGGCTGGCCTGAGCTTGCCCTGCTCTCTCTTCTCCAGAGTATCCTCCCAACATAAAAAGTGCACCCCTAGAATGACAGGGTGGCAACAAGGTGAGCAGAAGCTGCAGGCCCAGAAGCATGAGTTCAACACTTGGAGCGCCCAGGGGCAGCTCCATCTTAAAACAAAAGAAACACAAGATGATGATGACAACGACACATTTCTACAGTATCTGAAGGTTCACAGAAGTGTCCCCTGGGAAGGGGCTTTGAGACAGAAACTCACCCAACTCGTGCACTTCCAAAAAGAGGCCATCCATCCCACCTCTGCCTGAACTGGGCCCAGAACAACCCTGCAGGTGGTGTTCTCATGCCTTCCTGGGGTCACCAAATCTACCTAAGCTGAGTCACAGTCATGGTTTGGGGAATTATGAAGCATTAGGACTAGAAGGGACCTTGGAACATCAAATGTTAGAACACAGAACATAGAATGGTAGAACTGGAGGGGGCCCTAGGACACAAAATGCCAGAACATAGAAACATCAGACCTGGAAAGGATTTTGGAGATCATCTGGTCCAACCCCCTCCACTTTACAGAGGTGGCAGCTGAGGTCCAGAGAGGATAAGTGACTTGGCTAAAGGCACACAGTGAGTAAGGGGCAGATCTGGGACTTGGACCCAGGTCTACTCACTGTTGGTTCAATGGCCCCAGAGTCATTCCTTGCTCACACATGGACTGATTTGAAGGCTGCAGAAAGCTAGAAGTGAAATGCACGGGGTTGAGAGATCCCCCAAGCAAGACCCATTGCAGGTGGAAGGGATGGAGCCAGACCAAAGAACCCTACATACCTGCAGTGCCTCTGTGTCCAGGGCTTTCCTCTTTAACTCCAGTAGTGTCAACTGCAATAACTCAGTTTCTATTAACTTAATCTAAACAGAAGATGAGACAGTGTTTTTAACTTACATTGATAAAGGATTGATTTGCTCTGCTGTAGAAAACAGCCCTAAAGTGATGTTCCAAATCAGCCCTTCTGGGAAAGGCCTGAGTTTCAGGATGACGGAAATTCTAAGTCCTTTTAATGACCCCATAACCAGGTATTCCTTTGGTTACTCAGAAAAGATGTCCCAGAAGCAGTAGTTTTACTGGGGCTCTTACTAGCTTTCTCTCTACCTGTCAAACCATCCTGCACTCCCATTTTAGCTAAACTGTCCCCCCAAACAGCTGATAGAGTTCTAGGGAAAGACTCATGTTCTGCTAAGAAACACAAAAGATGCTTCTTGGCTTTTCCCATAAGGCACCAGCTGAGGAACTGCTAGGAGACAGCTGGTTTGGAATGTGAAAATCACCCATACCTACAACTTCTCAAAGTGGAAGAGTCTCCTTTCAAAGCCCCCAAGGGGAAGCTTGGAGTTCTAAGCCAGTTAGGGGGGAGGGGAAGTGCCATGTGAGACACAGGGCCCAATTCAGCCAAGGCTACTCCTAATTTGTCACTCCCCAGCCAGCCATGTGAAGTCACACAAAAGAGTTTTATGTTGGGCAATATGGAATTTAAATTAAATTGGTAAATAAAGAAGGAAGTCACGTCAGAAAAAAGAAAAAGTCATGCAAGAATGTGAAATTTAGATTATGCTTAATGATGATGCAATGAGATTTTCCAATAATCAAATAATCCCTTGCACTTTACAGTTTACAAAGCACCCTGCCATCTATGATCTCGTGTGATCTTCCCAGCAAACCTGTGGGGTCAGCAGGGCACTATCCCTATTTTACAGAAAAAGAAATGGAGGTTCAAAGAAGTGAAATCATTTAGCCAAGGTTACCTTGTTATCAAGGACAGAGCCAAGACTACAACCCAATGTTCCTTCTTTTTCTCTCTTTCTATCTCACATGATTTTCTTTCTTTTTTAAAAGTTCTGTTGATATCCAGTGTTCTTTCCAATACCCACACCAGGGATGGCAAAGATTTCCTGGCTCCAGTTCTCCTGGGTAGGAATCAGAATGAATCCCAGAAATACCTCTGGAATTTTATCAATGGATAGTTTTAAATGAATGAAGAATTTTCTCAGCTCACTAGAAGATCTAATGGGCCTCAACAAAAGATGGCATGAATGATGTAAGGGATGAGCCTTCACCATCTATATTATACAGCAGACAGACTTTGCAATCATAGACAAGTTCATTTTCAGAGCATTTCCTTCCCACACAATATCTGGTAGCAAACAGTCCTTTATTGCTAACAGGGAGATGAAGGCACTAACCACCGTGCCCGTGGTATCCCAGTGAAGTTGACTATCTCAGAGGAAGAACACTCAGCCGTATCTCTCCCTCCCCCTTTAGACTGGGCCCAGTTTTGGGGTTATCAAGTGAAAAGGGGAGGTGATGTATACTTTGGAGGTGCACCTTCTTTGGAGCAGGCCCTGGGAGGCATTATTCTTTTCCCCATTCAGGCACAGAATCAGACTCTGAGAGTTCGAAGGAGTCTTAGAGATCTAGTCCAACTTGGCCAATGTGAGAATGTTTTACTTGGCTATACACATTTATTACAAAGATTTGTTTTCTAATTCTTTCAAGGGGGAGAGGGAAGATGAAGGAGAGAAGAGGGATTTTTATTCATTGAAAAAAATTAATTTTAAATCTATTCCAACTCCCTCGTTTTAGAGATTAGGAAACCAAGTCACAGAGAGGTTAATGGGTCAGCCAAAGTTACCCAGTGAGCTAGTGGCAGAGCCAGGACTAGAAAACTGACCCCTAGTTCAATGAAATTTCCATTTACGTTATACTATCAAAAGTCATGACCTTTCCTTAAGATTTTCCAACAAAGTCCTGGAAAAATCCAAAAAAACCAATGTGATGACGAATTTAGAATCATATAAATATTAAGTCTTAGAGATAGAAGGGACAAGAAGTCATGAATGCCAACCTGTCACTTGGTTCTACAGTATCCCAGGTGGTCATGCAACCTCTCCTCAAACAATGCCAGTTCTGAAGAACTTCTCAACAGTTCTTGATGTATAGAATTTTTTTAAAATTCTGAGTTGAGAAAGTGACCCCCTATAATTTACTCTTCCCTCTTCTCTGGCCCTCTGGAGCAAGACAGTATGAGTAAGTTCCCTCTTGAACATGAGGATCCTTCAGACATTTGAAGACAGCAATCAGGTAAGGCTCCTCTCTGCTAAGTGAGAGGGTGTATGCAGTATTTAGAAATCCCAAATGAGTTTACCTCTGGTGACCTGGAGCTCACCTGGTTTCTGATCTGCCGGTGCATGAGGTCTTTTTTGACTTGAAGGGCTTCAAATGCAGCTTTCTGCATTTCACTCTGTAATAGAGATTGCATTCTGTTTAGCCAAGTGGTAGAACCTTTTTTCCACTGAGAATTCTAGGTCCAGAGAAAAACTGAGGGCCACATGCAAAAAAAAAAAAAAAAGAAGAGAATTTAATTATTTTTCTTGGAGAAAATGAAAATGCTCAGTTCACTGGCTTTTAAAGTTAAAACCAGGGACCAGGAAATTTCACTAAGACAATTAATACTAAAAAATATAAGGGTAGTAGACAAAATGGTAAAAGGACAAAAGAGAAACACAATAGAAAAGATGTTTAGAAAGAGAGAAGAGATAGAGGTAGGAAGGAAAGGGAAAGAGAGAGACTGAGGTAAGGAAAACAGTATAAAGAGTTACTTGTGAGGTTTTTGAGGCCAATTAGCAAGTCTCTGGGGATGTAGAGGGAGAGTATTATCACCTGCTAGCTCCTGTCCATTGCACTGGTGGTTAGATAATGAACCACTGCTCATAACTCTTCAACTACCCTAACCCCAGCCCTCAGAGAGCATCCATTTTACAAGGGACAGCAACAGCATCCCAGCAGGAGGTAGAATTTGTGTGGGGATATAGTGAATAAAAAAGCAGAACCCAGAGGCTACTGGTAGGTTCTCCCTCCCTGTTGTTTAACTTAGATGTAGAAGTGAAAAGCTTAGCTATACAGTCTCCAAATCCCTCAGGGGAGAGTTTCCTTTGGGGGACAGGTTTTTCCTTCCTAACATGGACCAGCTGGAAGCCCAGGTTTCTGGCACCTTAGCTTTCATCAGAGCTCTGGATTCCAGACTCATTTTCGGCCTAGCTTTCAAGCTGCAGGTGACAGTTGTCTGCTTAGCAACCCAACCCACCTCCTGCAAAATCTGGCTGATGGCTTTGTTTTGGTCCATCTGCTGCCAAGCCAGGATCTGCTGGAACCTCTCATCCATTTGGGCCATACTGCAAGAGAGACAGGTGAATGAGCCTGGCTCCAATCCAAATCCAAACAGAAAGGAGAGAAATGAAAAAATAGCCTATGTAAGTCAGAGAAATTGCAATTGTGTTGCTTCTAGCAGAGGAGTTAAAAGTTAGGTTTCTGTTTTCCTCTAAATGCTGGTCATACTGTTCAGTCTGCTCTCTAGGACCTGGTTCTACCCATCTGTCTGCCTTGACTGATTTGACTGGCCGTGTCCCAAGACTCTGAAATGCTACTCACAACTAGGAAGAACACAACCTGACCTGTGCCTTGGGTACTCCCACTCCAAGTTTTGTCTGTAGCTTCCAAAGGACTTTCCAGAATTAATACATATCATGGTCATGCATACAACCCACCAGTGTAGGCTGGACAGACAAACTGCGTGCCTTTTCACAAGTAAAGAAACAGACACTGAGAGAGGGATTATAAGACTTTGAGTAGGAAGAAATGTTCAAAATGATCTAATCCAACCCTCATTTTTGGAAGTGAGGAAACTGAGGCCCAAAGATGGGCTAACACTGTTACTAACTAGCAGGACAGGAATCTAGACCCAAGTCATCTGAGCCCAAGACCAGTGCTCCTCTCACTACATCTCAGCCTCCTTCCAGGAAACAACTTGCTCAAGATCACACAGCGAGTTTATAGCAAAAGAGGGAAGAGAGACATTTCAATCAATAGCCGTGGGATGCTACCAAACTCCTCTGCCCTGCACGGCCCAATCCCTCTTTAACAGGCCTAGGTTCCTTCGGACCTTACCTGGAACAGGCTTGCTTGACCAGGTTTTGCTTTTGAGATTCATAGGTCATTTGAATGAATCTGTTCTTGCAGCTCTCTGTCAACATCCGCTGCATGGCAGCTGGGTAAAACATCAAAGACCTGTCACAATCTTTCAGGATGAATTGGGGATACAGGAATCCTAACCTTGTCAGCTAATGATTCAGTAGCTCCCAAAGACCTACCCTGTTACATAATTCACATAATGTTGGTGTGGATAATCCCAAGATAGAGATGTAACCATTACATTAATAAATACAGTATTTAGAGAAGCCAGGCTAATTGTTTTTCAAAAATTGCTTGGTCTCCAAAATTCTAATTAGCCTGGAAAAGTGTATACTCATTAACCAGTCCCTAAGTCATTCCAACCTCCTTTCAGACCCCACATTTAAGCTTCTCTGGACCAACCCTTACTGGCTACCTCAGACAGTAGGAAGGAACTATCCCAGTAGGAACACCAAAGGGTGTATTCTAAAGAGTCACTGCCCTCAGAAAACCTAAACATGAAATAGCTCCAATGACACAACATAGAGCAAGAATTCGAGAAGCAGATGCTCCAATAAAGTAATATTTTTAAAAGGATTATATTAATGTCTTCTCCACTGCATTGCTTACAAATTTGAAAATATCAGCTAAGTATGATATTCTGCCCTGGCCAAACAAAACTATGCTAGATGCTGGATTCTAAACTGAAAAATTAGTATTTTAGATCATAAGTAGTTGCCTCATTTGCTAGATTAATTTCTAATGCACAATTTGTATATTATTTCAATTAACCATGTTTCTGACATTGGTAGGCTTTCTTCCATTACCCTGAATAATAGAGAGTAGGTTATATCTCCCCAGGAGATGACAGAAAGAGGAAACTGATCAGCCTCAGAACACAAGAGTATAAACCACAGCCATAGATTTGCTAAGTAAATCTGTGCCAGTTGCCCAACGTAGGTCTTTCTATTCCCCATGTAACCAGAGGTTGCATCGATGCAGGACTCAGCCCCTGACTCTAAGACTTACAGGCAATCTCTCTTTGGCGTAGATTCTCAGTCTCCTCCTGGGTTATAGCCATTAGTTGCTCCATCTTTATCCTGGAAAGTTTTTATTCATTAAAAAAAATGTATAACATTAAATCTAGTTATATCAGATGAAGACACTCATTGGACATCCTAATTAAGCACCTATGTCCCCAAAGCTCCATCAGGAATTAATTGAATTCCCTTAAGGAGTGAGAGGTGTTGAGGAGTCAATTTTCAAAAATCTCACAGTAGGAAAAATGCATTAACTCATGGACAGAAAAGAGATCCTGTCAATTAATTATAACTACTAATGATGGAGAGGGCCAGATGTTGATGTGAATTGGTTGTAGCAGTCAAAATGTCAGTGGATGGTCCTTGATGGTATTTTGGGAAGCCAGGTGACCTTAGGAAATAAATTTCTAGTGAGTATTTTAAAGTAATCTGAGGCTAGTAATTAATTTATAATCCAATCATTTTCCAGGGGAAATGGATTTTCAGTAATGGATAAAATGAAGTAGACAGCCATCCCCAATATTTTTGGGAATTTTTTGGTAAGAGGCTTTGATGTAATTCTCACAGTTCATAGGAAGTAAAAAAGAAAGGAAGGGGTACCTAGGGAAAAAGAGCAGCTTGCCCTACGCTAGCTCCAACAAACTTTTGATAAGCTAAACACTTACCTCTCATTTTCTAGTGACTTCAAGATTTCAGAATTTTTCCTTTGTCTGTGGAGAGGATCAAAAGGTTCTTCAGAGTCAGATCACTTTATTATTGCAAGAACCTGCTCCTGTATCCCTGATATACCTGAGGAATTAAGACACCTGGCACCAGGACAGGGCACTTCATCAATAAAGACTTGTTGCCTGAGAGGGCAAGGCAAAGCTAGATTTCAGCACAATGGTGAAAGAGAAATTAGTCTTCTGAGGTCTCTCCTCCTCGGGAGCTATGCTCTTGTTTTGTCTCAGAGGTCCACTGTCTTCATACTAACCCAGACCCACGATAGCTCCCCTCCCTTATAAGAATAAAAATAAAACCTGCTATCAGATAGCTGTCACTTTGGAAAGGCCTCAATGAACAAATCACCCTAAAATGATACTGATGATGTGCAACTCTTCCAGGGCAACTGCATTTTAAAGGGCTGATGCCTTCCCCCAAAGAATGAATCTTGAATGGCAGAATCTTAGGCATCCATAATTCCTGATGGGGGATATTTTTTGACAGGGGGCCTTCCCAGTGCCCCTCAAATCAAACTATGGAGATAGCTGCCTATATATAATGTTGGCTTGGATGCTAAGACTTTTCTATGTGAGCAGCAGGCTGCCCACTGGAGGCCAGGCACGTATTGGGGAAGGATGATTCTGTGGACCCAGGAGGCTTACTTCTGATTATCTTCCAGGAGCCTCTGAATCCGGCTTGAAATGCTCTGCTCTGTTTGTTTCAGTTGTTCTTGTAGACGCTGACGCTCTCCATCCAGGTAGCGTTGATGCTCACACAGGCCCTTTTCCAACCGAAACTGCTCCTGTGGCAGAAAGCAGAGCACTTGAGGCAGGAAAGCTTACAAATCTAAGGAGCTGGAGCTCCCATTCCTCACTAAGCTGGGATGCAGATTATGGTCAAGGCTGAGAAAAGGCCAGAAATGAGGTACAGAAAAATGTCCCTGTGTTCACAAATCCCAAACAATGGCAGGGAAAAAGAGTTAGGAATCTACCTGCGGTCCACCAGAGATTCATAGGATCTTAGTAGGAACTGGGATCAGAAGGGATCTTAGATGATTTGGTTTAACTCCTGTTTTTTTAATTTAAATTTTTCAAGTTTAATCAATGTCTTTTATTTTTTACACCAGTCATTTCTCAAAATGCTGCCACCTGACTGAACGCTCTTTTGTACCAAAGAAAATAGTTTGGCAGAACTGACAGATAAAACAGGTGGCGTGATGAAAGAGCGTAGGCTCTGTGACCTAATGTCATTGCTTGTCCTGGACCGTGACATCAGCAAATGAAATGGATTTAAGTGAGGCCAGGAGGTGCACAGTCACCAGCCTCACTTTTGCCTCCAGGGTTATCTAGGTCCAGATACAGATCAGGGCGACTAGAGATAAGTCACAGTTTGACTGAGGCAACGCCCATTCAGCAAAAAGGCTAGGTAAGAAAGGAGACTGAGATGGTCTCTTTCACCATCACACAATACAATAAATTATTGTTTAACAAATAATTGTTAAATTATGAGTCAAACAATAAACAAACAAATAAATAAATCTGAAAGGGAAATCCCTCAAGGTTTCTGGTCAAAATAGAAACAATGAGCCAATCAGGGCACAAACAATGACCAGGTAGGGCTTGGCCTGGGACCTATTGTTGGCTAAACAATGAGAGCCAGAGTGATTTGGATTATTGTGAGACCTTGGAAAAAAAATGATTCATCTTTCAGAGCCTCAGTTTCCTTCTCTGTCAAATGAGAGGATGCAACTGGATGACCATTAAAATCCCTTCCAGCATTACGACTAAGATCCAAATGACCCCATCTGGCAGCCACAAGGCACTCCCTTAATCCCTCAGGAGGAGAGAAGTGTGTGTCATCCAGTCTTCTCACCCTTCTCACATACATTATCAAGATTGGTCACTGAAATTAATCTAGGTTTGACTGCTCCCTCCCACACACATTTTGTATGATGAGGAAACTGAGTCCCTAAAAAAGTGAAATGACTTGCCCAAAGTCACCCCAGGTCACACAGTAGAGTCCTCCCACTCCAAGTCCAGCACTCAGGGCATTCTATACCTTCATCCCAAATCAAGATCACTCTGAGTTAGGCAGGCAATTCATGTGATGTCATGGAAGGTAATGAAATTTGGAATATCCTAAACATAAACTTATGTTTGGTAAAGAGATCAGGAAGTCTAACCAAGTCTAATTAGTGCTACAGTGGAATGATTTAAAAACTCAGATGTTAGCCAGAGATATGGGCAATCTCTGAATGATGTGACTAGTGACTGCCAGCCAAACCATGACAGAATCTGCCCCGTCCCTCCCTCCTCACTAAATAAAGCATGTAACTGGAGATGTAGTCTCAAATGCTGGTCTTGGGGAAAGTCTCAGGAAATAAAGGCACCAGGGCAGTACTCACATGCCACAAAAAGCTAGCTTATCTCTCAGTCATCTGGAACTCATATGCTAGGGTAAAAGTAGACCGCAGAGGGGAAGGAGAGTCTGATCTCCAAGGGTCTCAATCATCTGAGAACAATGGCCTCCATATAGTTCCCAACTCTGGGTCCTACCTCACTATGCCAAAAATGCATTGGGAGACCCAACACAGTCTGGCCAGTCCCATGCTAACAGCAACTACTGGTTGCTCCTCATGGGCCTAGCAAGGACATACCTCTTTGACGGTCTGCAATATCTCATCCTTCTGACTGTTGCTTTGCTGGAGAAGTTGGGCATGCTCCCGCTGCCCAATTTCTAGGCGACGTTCAAATTCTAACTTCTCCAGCATCTTCTGTTCCTGAGAGAACAGGGATCCAAAGGGTCACAGCAAGAAAATGGAATGAGCTGCTCCCAGATCTTGCTCTCTTCTTAATCGAGACCAGAGGGCTAAAGAAGATCAAACCCCAAACCTGAATATCTCTTGAAAACATGCAACTTTTCACAGTGAAGAAACCCCTAAAGGTGGCAGTGCACCTAAGTGGGTGACAGACACAGATGCCAAAGCAGAGTATACAGACTGACAAGGATTTCTGAGGCAGTGAACCAGAACGGTTAATGTTCCACCCTGTGAAAATCAAGCTAAAATATAACACATCACTTGTCCTAGTTCTTTCATACCCAAAAAAAGGTCAGTGACAAAGTCAAGGCTACAGGGAGAAAAACAATACCTACACTTTTACAGCCCAACTTCTTAAGAATCACTAAGAGAGATAAAAAGTCTGTAGGGGATAGAGAAATATTTGGTTTGGGTAGTGCATTAGCTTCTCAGTTGAAATGGCCAGTTTGTTTTAGCAGAGGGCCAGGTTAAAGCTAGTCTGCAACAGGAAACCTTTTCTGCCCTGCCTGATAAAAGGAATTTATCAGTTCTTCAAGAAAGAGACCCCCTTCTCTTGTCAGTGTCCATGTGCTGAGTGGAGCCACTACAGCTCAGTTCTTCCAGGAAACAAAACAATTAAAATAAAGCTAATATTTATGTAGTTTTAAACTTTGCGGAGCATTCAGCATACATTCTATCAATTGAATGCTACTATTAGGCTCATTTTGCAGATTAGAAAAGGGAGACTCAGGAGAGTTAAGTGACTGTCCACAGTGCCATAGCTAGTAAATTCCAGAGATGGGGAATTGAAAGCAGGTCCAAGATCAGCGCTCCCATCAACTCTGGTGCCAACCACCAAGATAGCACAAAGGAACAGTCATGCCAGTTATTCTCAGAAACAGTTCTGTTATGATTATGATTATTAAAAGGAAAATTGTAGTTGAATTCTCTTCTCAGAGAGAATGAAACATTGGGTTTTTCTAACATGTCCACCTCAAACCCTCCTGTTTTTGCAGGCTTCCATTTTTCAAAGGTTTAGGACTTCTCCATGTTTACTCACCTTTCTCTTCTCATAATCTAAAAATTTATTCTGAAAAACAAAAAAAATAAGAGCAGTTGAGAGAAAGAGGAGTTGGCCCAAGGACCCCAGCAGACCCATCTAATGCTATTTTACAGCAGTCTTCAAAGTACTGAGGATTCACTTGTAGGAATAAAGTCATGACAGGACAAGGAAGTATTGGGGCTTCGTCTATGCACCCATTTGGTACCAGAAGCCAAAGGTCACGAGCCCCTGAGTCTTTATGTCTCAAGGGGAATGTCTCTGAGGCAGCCTGTTGATCCTCACCTGCCACTCAGTCTCCTCCTTTACATAGCTGCAAATTAGTCCATC
This sequence comes from Notamacropus eugenii, assembly GCF_028372415.1. NCBI lineage: Eukaryota > Metazoa > Chordata > Mammalia > Diprotodontia > Macropodidae > Notamacropus > Notamacropus eugenii. The sequence goes on along the minus strand of NC_092872.1, from coordinate 478,682,728 downwards.
AGTGCCATCCACCGAAGTCTCTCCTCCATCTCTTTCCAACACTGGGAGCAAGAACTGGGAGGGTGGGTAGTACTCAAGCCCAGATTCTGCAAAAGAGCAGGGCCAAGCCTATCCAAATGACAACCAAAAACAAAGGACCCGGGCCAGAACAGAGCCCCCAGATGGCTTTGAAGCTAAATATCTTCTCCCACCACTTTCTACTCTCCAAGATGGATTCATTTTCTAATCAGAAGAACCTTCTCTCAGACAAATGCAAGCTTTCCCATGAGAATAAGCACCTGTATACAAAGAACACAGAAGGAGGCAGGGCCCTGATTTTCCCAGATAGAGAGGAATAACAATGTGGATAACAGAAGCAGGTAAAGCCCAAACCTCCAAAAACTCTTTACAGTATTTAGCTCTGGAATAGGCAGTGGGTGGGTATCTGTCTGGCAGGAAGGAGACCAGGCTCCAGGAGCAAGCTGGAAAGGATCCCAGGTCCTGGAGTGGAGAGCATGATAACTTGGCCCAGGAACTCATGACTTTGCAGAAAGACTGTGGGATCTGGCTCATCAATGCAATGAAGTCAACCTCAGGGGCTCAAAGAACACTCTGGACATATCTGTCTTCCTATCTAATACCTCTACTCATGTTTGAGAGCTTCATATAGTAATAAAAACAACACCAGAAATCCTAGATTTTACCTTTGCAGAGAAACTGCTGAATGGCCTCCGTACCCATACTACACACAGCCTCAGGTGGATAGACCATGGACGCAGCATCGAGGCTCACAGTCTGCAAAACATCAAGGGTGGAAGCGAGCCTCCAACATACCTGATATCACCCCTTCTTCCAATATCTGTCAGCCTGAAGCTAGCTCCCTAGAACTTTAAAAAAAACAAAAACAAAGAAACCTTGCTCTACCAATGAAGAACATCACCCAGTTTTTAATTCTTGGGACTGTCTTGTCATTTCATATCACATTCCTCTATTCAATAAACACTAAAAGGCTCCTGTTAATGCTATAATCAAAGATAAGCTCATCTGTCTGGCCCTTAAAGTCCCTGCCAAAGCCCTCACTTACTTTTTGCTAGCCTTATTCCCCTTTAAGCATTCTAAGGCCCAAACAAACTGGCCTTCCAGCTGTTCCTCACAAGCAAAACTCTCTCACTTCCATGCATTTGCCTGGAATGCACTCCTTCCTCACTTCTGTTTCTTAGACCTTCAAAGCTCAACTCAAAAGCAACTTCCTACATGAGGCCTTTCCCAACGTCCCCCACCCCACCAGCTGACAGAGCCTCCCCCTCCAAATTACTTTGTGTTTATATGTGTACATGTTACCTCCCCTAAAGGAGAGATTACATTAACATTACAAGAGATTGTAAACTCCTCCAGGACAGGGGCTGTTTTGTCGCTGTATCCTTGAGGTCTAACACAGCGCCTGGTACTTAGTAGATGCTTAATAAATATTTGTTTCTTATTTTCCTAAAAGAGAGAGCTGTCCACTTTGCCAATGGGTAAAACAAAAGGAGTGCAAGCTATGATGAACATGGCTCTGATTTACCTCCAGGGTCCGGACATGAGCCAGCATCGGGGGCAATCTCTGTATCAGATTTTCACTGATGTCAAGAGTGCGCAAGCTATGAAGTTCCCCCAAGGTGTCAGGCAGATCCTTCAGTTTGTTATCTACGGAAAAATCCCAAGCACACAGCTCAGTGCTCAATCTAATGACTGAGTGATTTTTAACTTGCCTGAGTAAAACTCCTGGGTCAGACAGATCTCAGGGGGGCTCAGTGGGGTCTTCTGTCACTTATTCCAACACACTCAATACATTGAGCATGATCCACTCTCTCTAAAAGATTTTGACAGCCCTAAGTGGAGACACTAAAGCGCTACATGGAGAAGCAACCTGCTTAAGATCAAGTGATCTGAAAAAGTGAATAGCTGAGTCCCCCAGGCCTGATTTCCAACTCCATCTACTACTTATATCAAAATGCGTTGAATATGAGAAGCCATTAAAACCCTATATGGGAAATATGGAAATGATCAATTGGGGAAAACAATCTTTGTATCAAATATCTCTGATAAGGGTTTCCTATCCATGAAATATAGAAAATTAACAGAATATATATAATACTGAAAGCCATTCCCCAACAGAGAAGGGGCCAAAAGAAACCAACAAACATTTTTCAAAAGATGAATTGCAAAGTATTAATAACCATATGAAAGAAGGATCAAAATCACTAATAATATGAGAAATGCAGATCAAAACAACCCTGGCATTTTACCTCATATCCAGCAATTAGGCAAAGTAGATAAAAGATAGAAATTGTGTTAGAGGAGTTGTGTAAAGATAAGGCATGTACTGATGATAGAGCTGAGAACTGGTATAACGACTCTGGGAAGCAATTTGGAATTATGCAAATAAAGCGACTACAATGCTTCTACCCTTTGACCCAGAGATTCCACTGAGAGGCACATGCACCAGAGATCATTGATAAAAAGAAAGCTCCAAATGCACCAAAATATGAACAGCAGTACTTTTCATGGTAGCAAGGAACTGGAAACAAAACAGATGCCCACGCAATGGAGAATGGCTAATGGTACCAAATGTAATGGCATGTTGCTACTGTGCCATAAGAAACAACGACTAACAAATACAGAGAAACACAGGAAGACTTAACTGAATTGATGCAAAGTGAAGTAAATGGAGGCAAGAAAACAGTATACACCATGGCTACAGCAACGTACATAGAAAGAGCAACCACAAATCAACCAAAACAGAATGTGCTGAAAACAATAAATAGCAAGTTTGGCTCCAAAGAAGGGAGATGGGAAGGAACGTCCCCTGGCTTCTCTGCAGAGGCAAGAGACCCACAAGCGTAGAAGACATGGAGCATCGGAGGCGGGGTTTGTTTTGGTTTTTATATATTCACTTGGTCTATTTTTTTCTCTCCTCCTTCATTTAAGAAAGATTATTTGTTACAAGAGATAGCTCTCTGGGAAGAGCATGAGGTGGAGATGGGAAGAAATCTGGGCAATGGAAAAACGAGATATCAATTTTGAAGTGTATCTTATAAGAATAAAATATATTCTTTAGGATATTTGTGGTTAACCTTATCTCAAATCACTCTTGGGCTCATTCATGACCACAGCTCTTCCTTACAGAATCCTTTCACTCTTTCCATTTTGACATCTGCTCAAAACACACTGTTCTATTGTTCAGTCATTTCAGTCGTGTCTGACCCTTTGCGACCCCATTTGAGGTTTTCATGGTAAAGATATGGGACTGCTTTGTCATTTTCTTCTCCAGTGGATCCATTTTGTCAGGCAGAGGTAAAGTGAATTCCCCAGGGTCACACAGCTAGGAAATGTCTGAGGCTAGATTTGAACTCAGGTCTTCCTGACTCCAGGCCCAAGTGCTCTGCTCACTGATAGACCAGTTGTACATGTTATCAGACAGCTCAGGTCTAACTGTTCTTTACTCAGATGAAGAAATCAATACTGAGAAGTCTATCTTGCTCTCATACCTTTCACATTGAGAGTCTGGAGCTGGGCCAGGTCCCCAATGGACTGTGGAAGACATTTCAATTGATTTTTTTCAATATTCAAGACCTAAGATGGAGAGAAAAGAGAAGAAGAAGAAACTACAAGTTGTCTATACCACAGCCTCCCCAGAGGAACAACAGACCTTCCATTGGAGGGGTCCTGGGAGCCCCACACATACTACTGAGAGGACATGCTTAAAATTCATCCCCCAATTTCTCAGTGATGGACTGAACAATTATTCCAGTCCTTCACCACACACTAAGGACTTCTCCTTGCCCATTTCATTAGGCATTAGTACCTTCGAAGAAGGCAAGGGAAAACAAAGAGATTCAAACCAGTCTGCTCTGCCACTTCTTGGTGACTGCCACCTGTGTTGCCTTCTCGTGGTTCACATGGGTCACCACCCTGGGGCAGGCCCTCATCACATCTCACTGGATCATGGGTAGCTTTCCTGCAGTAGATCATCCTGCCTTCTCTGATCCATCCCCACACTGCTACAACCTGGTATTTCTAAATCAAAGTTCTAATCATGTTACTCCTCTGCACCAGAAACCTCAGGGTCTCTCCACTGCCTCCAGCATGAAACACAAACTCTTTGTTTGGTGTTCAAAGTCCTTCACATTCTGGCTCCAAGCCCTCTTTTCTGAGGATGCTCACGTTAGCTCCCTTCACGCTTGTTTGCTCATGTGCCTGTCCTCTCTCCTTCTCTGTCTCTCTATACCCACACACTCACTCACACTCAGACGTACTCTCCTTCCTTCTCTCTCTCTGTTCTAGTCAAATTGACCTATATCCTGTTCCTCGTATAAATTCCCTATCTCACCTCCATGCCTGTGCCCAGGAATGCCTAGAATGCCATCCCTCCTCCCTCTGCCTCCCAGGGTTCCCTCCTACAAAAGGTCTGTCTCCATTCCATCTACTGTTGGGTTCTCATCTCATGGAAAATACTTTGCATCTCTTTTATAAATCATTTGTATTTACTTATCTGGGTACTTGCTGTTTCTCCCCAGGACAGGGCAGGGAAAGTTTTGTTTTTCTTTGTCTATCCCCAGTGCCAAGGACAGCACCAGGCACTCACTAGGTGATTAACAAATGCTTTTTGAACTGAACTGAACTCTCCTAAAGAGGATTCAGTGATTAATCCCAAGGAACTGAGCACTAGGCCATCTTGGGGCTTAGTCAAACACATGTCACCAGAACCTTGACCTCTGTAGTAGGGGCATGAGAGCTAATTCAAAAGCACCACAATGGCCTGAATCACCCCGTCCTGGTACCACAAGCCACCTAGCCCTCAGCTCCAGAGAAGCCAGAAGAGCCAGAAGGACAAAAGAAAGTCTACCCATGGCCTGGAAACAGAGATCCTGCTGAGCCTCTGCTGCAGCTAGAAAACCCACAGTCTACTATGAGGTACCTTTCAAGGTGATCAGGAGAAACACTTTACTAAACCTTATTGTATCGAACAATGTGCTTTCCCAAACTGTTCTATTTCTGTCCAGAGTGCCGCCATCCTAATAGTCCCCTGGTTCACAAGCTTGATGTCCCTGATTCTTCCCCTCTCCTGGATACTTCCATATCCAGTGATCACAGTCTGGTATTTCTACTTCCACTATGTCTCTCATACTCCCACATTTCTGCCTTGTCTTCCCTCTCATGGCCTCCACCCTAGCTTGGGCCCTCATCACCTCCTACCTGCACTATCCCCACAGCCTCCTATTTGGTCTTCCTGACTCCAGTCTCTGCCCACTCCGGTCCATCCTCCACACAGATGCCTTCTGATTTTCCTTAAACAGAGGTCTGACCTTCAGTCAGTAAATTCTGGTGGCTCCCCATCATCTGCAGCATCAAACACAGACTCCTTTGTTTGGAATTTAAAATCCTTCACGATCTGGTGCCAGTCTCTGTTCCCAATCTGCACACTAGAGTCAGTCAAGTGGTCTCCTTACTCTTCCTCACACAGGACCTTCCATCTCCATCTCTGTGCCTCTGTCTCATGCACAGAACACACTCCCTCCTCACTTCTGCCTCTTAGAATCCCTCACTCCCTTTAAGCCAACTCAAGCACCACCTTCTACCTGAGGCTTTTCATGATTCCACCGGCTGCTAACACAGACCGTAGAGCAAAGGTATCAAAATCCCAGGCTGCAAACTCCCTAGTGAAGTCCAGATTAAAATGTAATTGAGAAATTACAAGTTGTGGACCTACCACAACTTGTCCCCCATAGTAATCCAACACATATGATTATCTTAATTTTACAGAGAGCAACTGATTTATCATGAGAGGTAGCAGGGTCTAGTGGACACAGAGCCAACATTCAGAGTCGATGAGCCTGGGATTCAAGTCCTACCAACTGGACACATAGCGGCTGCGTGATTCAGGGCAAGACACTTAACCACTTGATTCCTAAGACTAAAGAGTACAAAGTAAACATCAATCTATTGGTGGAGGAAGTTTTCTTATCAGTATTCCCTATGCCAATGAAACCACAGATCTGGTATTTAAAACCAACCAACAAACTATTTATTCAGGTCCTTGAGGTTTGCAAAATACTTTTATCACAAGAACCCCACGTGGGAAGTAATGTACAAATTGTTATTTTCATTTTATAGGTAGAGAAACAAAGACTTAGAGCCATTAAGAAAGTTCTGCACAATCTCCTAGCTGGTTTATCAGGGCTGATCTGAATCCAGACTTTTTGACGCCAAGTCACATACTACAATATAACCTTCCAACCTTATTTTCCAATATTCTTCTCATACACTCTATGCTCTAGTGACATTTTGTTGTTCAGTTGTGACCCCATCTAAGGTGTTCTTGGCAGAGATGCTGGAGTGGTTTCCCATTCCTTTTCCAGCTCATCTTACAGATGAGGTGCAGAGGCAAACCACGTGAAATGACTTGCCCAGGGTCACACAGTTAGTAAGTGCCTAGGGCTGGATTTGAACTCATGAAATTGAGTCTTCCTGACACCAGGCCCAGCACTCTATCCACTGTACCACCTAGCTGTCTGGATTCCCCAGACATACTCTGTGTTCTCTCTCCTCTGAATCTCTGGTCATGCCATTCTGCTATTCTCTCTGAGTACAATGCCCTTCCCCACCCACTCCACCTAAGTCTAACATCTCATTCAAGACCACTCCTCCAGTAACCTTCCCTGATCCCTGGAAGTAGCCTCTGCTGCCTCTAAATTCCCACAGCACTCCAAACCTCTCCAATTCTGCTGCCATGATCTGTCTTTGCTGAGAGGCAATAAGACACCTCCTAACCAAAGCACAGAGACCAGGACTGTGGCCAAGAGGAAGGGGCCGGCCCCTGGGGCCTTTCTGATACTACAATGACAAAGCGCTGAATTAAAGGAGTGCAGTGCCCTTCCTTCACCTACTGGCCAAAGCCCAACAGCCCATTCGTCAGTCCCAGGGACCACAGTTCCGAGTGTGGATCATACCTGAAGAGCTGTCAGCTGTCCAAGAGCATCGGGAAGAGCCGTTAGCTGGTTATCATGGAGGTCCAAGACCTGCCAAAGGAAGACAGATCCTTCACATACCACTGGCCAAAGAGCTGAAAGGGCTTCCATAGACTAGAATGATCCCCGGAACCTCTTGTAAAGGTCAGGTGGGGGAAAAAACATTGGATGGAGACTTTAGCCTGCTCATTGCCATCCTTCAAGTTCCAGCTCAAACTGTATCTCCATCATGAAGACTTGGCATGCCCAGAATAATTTCTCTCTCCTCTGAAATCACTAGGGTTGGTAATCATTCATTCCACATTGAATCATGCACTGCCTTGTGCTTCATATACTCTTATTTGTGTTTGTTTTTTAACTTTTCATGTGATGTTTTTCCTTCCCTACTAAATTGTAAATTCTTTATCCTTCAAGATCAGATCTCTGTTATCTCCTTTTTTGTATCCCCGCACAATGCCTGGTACACAGCAGACCCTCAAAAAACACATAATGACTAACCATAAAGAATCAGTCATAGAACCTCTGAGGAGAGAGGGACCTCTGAGGTGAGAGAGACCTCAAGTCACCCCAGCCAACTCACACCTGAATAAAAAATATTTCTGCCACATCCTCAACAAGTGTTTCCTGGCCTCTCCTGGGACACCTCTGATAATGAGGAAGCCCCTGCCTCCTGAGGAAGCTCGATCCCCTTTTCTACAGCTCCGTTTTTTAGGAGGTTTTTCCTTCGGTCTGACTGAAATCTGTCTCTGCAGCTTTTAACTGTTGCTCCTTATTCTGCCCCTTGGAACCAAGCAGAACAAACAGCATCCTTCCACAAGGCAATTCTTAAATGACTATCCCATCTTCTTTCCACAGCTGCCCATCCTCAGTTCCTCCACTAGAGCCTTTGCCGGCACTATCCCTCAGCTCCTCAGCATCTATATTATATAGACAGATGTCTATATCGTACATTATCACGTTTGGGGAGAGAGAATAAGCAGACTGCGTGATAACAAGCCCAACTAGGATAGGCTTCCACTGCATTTTACTTTTAAATCACCCACAGATTTAGTTCATTCCCATTCTTGTTGCCAGTCACTATAGCTTGTACCACATATATGTGGAAGTTGGCAGAGCTTTATTAACAGTTAAATAAATGAAAAAGGACCCTGGTCTCGGGCCAACATCAAGGTTCTAGAGGAAAACTGGCATGTTACCTTGATTGTTCCAAGGTTCTGGAGGCTGCAAGATTTGGGAACCAAGGAAGTGAGGAAATTTGTATGAACAATCAACACCTGCGAGGAAAAAGGTGGAATAGTTTTACAGCCTGAAGGGCTTCAGGAAAAAAACATCAGTACAGCCTAAGATGGAAAAGAAAAGTATGTGTCCATTTGAAACCGATATCCAACCTCAGCATCCCAAAATTTAGCACTAAAGGGGCTTTGGAAACTATCTAATCTAGTGGTTCTTAACCTGGGATAGTCCATGAACTTGGTTGGGAGAAAAAACAAAACTATACCCTTATTTTCACTAACCTCTAACTGAAATTGAGCATTTCCTTCAATTATTTAAAAACACTGTTTTGAGAAAGAGTCCACAGGCTTCACCAGACTGCCAAAGGAGAACAGGACACACAGGGGTTAAGAAGCCCTGATTTAGTCCAGTCTCCACACTTGACAGACAGAAGAGGAAACAGAGGCCCGAAGGAAGAAAGGGGTTTGTCCTAAATCACAAAGCAAATTAGTAGCAGAACCACAACTGGAATCCTGACGTAGAACGCTTTCTCCACTCTACTACACAAAACCACACATGCAGCATGATGGAAAGGGGACCAGACTTGAAGTCAGAGGATCCAGGTTCCAATCCTGGCTCTGATGTTTGTGTGACCACAGGGAAGTCACCGTGGCCTAGACCGCCATTTTCTTATCTGCCACATGAAGGGACTGGAATGGGTCATCTCATACACAAATCAGCTGGAGCCTTGACCTGCGCTCCTGGAAGGATGACCGTGATCAGCAACTTTACCTCTGTAGTCAGATGTTCCCACAAATAAGCCACCAAACTAATGCAGAATTTCTGTCTCTGGCAGACCTGAATCTCTGGCAGCTCACTCAATCTCTGCTTAAATACCTGCCACGGTAGGGAGCTTGCTGCCTTGTTTCAGTTAAAGAAACGCTGAATTTGGACCAAAGTTAGGTGTGTTTTTCTGAAGTATCAATGGCTTTGCTCTGGTCTCCTTTAGGAGATGCTGCTTAAGACAAAGGAAAAATTTAAAGAGGAATGACTCAGGGGCAGGTGTCTGGGCCAAGAGTTGAACTAGGAGAGGAAGCAGTACGAGCACTAAATTGTAGTTAAGAAACCTGGATGCAAATCCTGACTCTAATATACGTTTGTCATTCACTGGGTTTCAGTTTCTTCATCTGTAGAATAAAATAGTGATATTTGTACTACCCACTTCACAGGGTTGTTACATTCGAGAGAAGTTCGGTATAAACCTTATAGACCAACAGAAATGTGATTTACTATTATAATGATTATTGTTAATCATAATCAGAATAACATAAACAGAATAACAATGAGGTTAAAAATCATATTTAAATACTACCAAAATTAAGACTTTCTCACCTTCTTCTGAAGTACTTTGCATGTTGAAAAAACCCCGAATGGGATCTAATGAAAAATCAAAGGAAAGAGTTAGCTCCCCACCAAACATCCTTCCATTTAATTTACTCTGTATACAGGATAGTAAGTATAGTATGCGTGCAGGAGATGAAGCTGAGAAAAGAGTTCACTTGGGAAGGAAGCAGCCAAAGGTCTCAGAGATGCACATCTTGAGAGAGTTTGGGGCATGGTGCAATTGTTGGACATGTGTCACCAGTGATCAAGCATTTTAAAAACAGCTTATCTGAGGGGAGGAAGGAGGAATGAAGGGAGAGAATCTAGAACTCAAATTTTTAAAACTAATGTTAAAAAACTGTTTTTACATGTAACTGGGGGAAAATAAAATACTAAATAAATAATTTTTTAAAATAAGATAAAATAGGGGAGAAATATCTGTGTAGTTAGTAGCTTAACATGAAGCAAAATTATTGATCGATATGACAAAGCTTAGCATGCTGGCAGAGTGTCTTTATTAATAAATTAATACTCCTAAGGCCAACCAAGGAAACCCCAGCATACATTCCCTGAAGCTTATTTGCAGGAAAAGACCTATAAGAGCTCTGGTCTAGACTTCTTTAGTTTCACCTTAAGAAAAGCCTTGAATGTCTCTTTTGTGACTTCCAAACTGCCTGTGGGAGCTCTCTCTCACCCTGGAGTAAAACTGTAAAGGGTCAGAAGGCCTCCAGTAGTCTAAGGACAGAGCAAGGGTTTCTTCCCACTTTGGAAAGGATTTGCAAAGGCCTCCCAGAAACAATCCATGTTCTTCCAGAAATCCAAGAGCTTAAGTATAAACTCTTCTAATTTTGTGGTCATTTTAAAGCATGTCATTGTCAAAGTATCACCTCTAATTTTTAGTTGAGGAGAAAATTACCAAAGTCTCAAGATTCCTATCTCATTTTGGCAACTTCAAAAAAAAAGATTAAGTTCACACCTGTCCTTATTGTAAACATCAGATCCAAAAAATAAGTCAGATAAAACACATAACTCAAACACCACCACCACATTACCTCTGAGAGCTCACATCTAGAGATGTCCAGAATGTCGTCTGCACCAGCTTCTTTTGCCTAAGGGAAAAAAATTACCAAGCAATCCTTCAATGTTAGCTCATTTCTGACAAAGTTTAAAGCAAATTGGAAATCTCTCACAGAATCATAGAATTTTGGATCTGGAAAGGACTTTAGAAATCATCTCCCTAATGAGAAGAAGGCAAGGCAAGAAGTCAGTGCCCAGGGTCACATAGTTAGTCAAACAGACCAGAAATTATAACAAGATAACTTTCAAAGGGGTAAGTAAAACAGTAATAGAGGTGAAAAGAACTCATGAATTATATGCTATGAAGTGATGGGAAATAAGGAGTTATGTATAAATATTATTAAAAATACCTGTGATAAAGTCAACCTTTAATTGAACATCATCTACCTTTGCTTCTGTAGTACCTAACACCGCATAACAGGGTCATAGATTAAAACGTGAAAGGGACCTCAGAGATCACCCAAGCTCAAGCTCCACATTTTAACAGAAGACAAAAATTTAATTCAACTAATATTTGTCAGGTGTCCACCATGAGTAATGCCAGGGATAACTCCCATTTACAAGGTGTGTTACAAAGTGCTTTTCTCACAGTAAACTGTGTGTGGTAAGTTTTGCAAGTATTATTTCCCCATTTTACAGGTAAGGAAACTGAAGCTCTGAGAGGTAAAACTGTCTTGCTCAGAGTCACACAGCTAGTATGTGGCATGGTGGGCACTGAAACTCCAAAACTGGTACTCTTTTCACTGCACCATGCTGCCTTCTTATATCATCCCAACTCACGGGGCTGTAGTGAGGAAAGCTCTTTAGAAACATTACCCTAGCTTCTCTTTCTCCTCTTCAGACACTCAGAACAAAACCAATCCATTCCCAAGACCTTCAATTTTCTTATTTAGTTCCTTCAATACCATTTGAAGATACTAAGGCTTTAAAGAAAGGGTACTTGTTCCTTCTTCCCCTATTGGAATGTTAGGATTTCATTATCACACAGCTCTTTCCCATTGCTCAAATAAATGTAGTTTTCTAAGTTTCTCTGGATTCAGGTATTTGTATTTCAAAGTTCCTATTGAGCTCTAGTCTTTTCATCAGAAGTGCGTGAAAGTCTTCTATCCCAATAAAGGCCAAATTTTTCCCTTTAGGACTATACAGAGCTTCATCTAGGGTAAGTTATTCTTGGTTGTAAACTGTTATCACTTGCCTTTTGGAATAGCATATTTCAGGATCTGTTGTCTTGAAGGGAAGCTGCCACGTCTTTATAGTTCTTTGGTATTTTTTAACTGCTTCCTTCAGGATGTTTGCAATGTTTTGTCTTTGACATTGGGAGCTCTGGACTTTGGCTATAACATTACTGGGACTTTATCTGTTGGCATTCCTTTCAGAAAGTGAGAGGTAGATCTCTTTACTTTGCCCTCTGGGTACAATAGATCTTTTTTTTTTTTTTAAATCATGGTTTTCAGGGAATCTAATGATTGTTAAATTCTCTTTCCTTGACTTGTATTAATAATCTTACACTGTTTTCTATTTTTTCAATCTTTTGATTTTGTTCCAATATTTCTGCTGTCTCATGGATATGGATTTGATCTAGTTTAGTTTTTAAAGTCCACTTCTGAGACAAAGAAGTCCCCATTTCACTTTTAGATAACTCAAATTACAAAGGAGCTTTTCCTTATATCAAGATGAAATCTATTTTTCTGCAACTTCTACCCACACAAAATTCTAGTACTATCTTTCTGGGGCCTTATTAAATAATTCTAATCCTTCTTTCACATAACATCACAGATTTCAAGCTGGAAGAGACCTTAAAGGTTATTTTTTCCCACCCCTTTATTTTAGATGAGGAAACAGAAAATCGGAGAGCTTTAGAAAATTGCCCAAGGTCATAGCAAGTGACCTTGGCAACAAGTAGCAGTTACTGAATTAGAACCCAGTCCTTAGACTTCAAATCAATTGGGCTTTTCACTATGCCACATAAAGCCATGATCTATCCCCCACCCCAACAAGTCCTTCCTTCTCTAAGCTAAACATGATGGCTTCCTTCATTGATGCTCAAGCTTATCAATGTTCTTTCCAAAATGTAATGCCCCGAATTGAACTCAATAATCAAGATGTGGTCTCACCAGCAGTAAATTCAGTGGAACAATCACTTTTCCTCATCCTGTACATTGTACTTCCATTAATAAGGGAAGGGAGAAGAGGGAAGAGAATAAGCATTCATAGAGGGCCTCCTACATGCTAGGTACCGTGCATATGACCCTCACAGTGATTCTGTGAGGTTGGCACCATTATTATTCCCATTTTACAGCTGAGGACACTGAAGCAAACAGAGGTTAAATGACTTGCCGGGTCTGGGGCCAAATTTGACCCTGAGGTCTTTCTAACTCCCAAGTTCAGCTCTCCATCCACTGTACTACCTAGCTACCTATTAATGCAGGGAAATGTCTACTTCCTTTCTTTCTTCCAAGCTATGAACAACTCTAAATCCTACTTGAAGACAGCTACCAAACTTATCACCCCACCCTGCCCCAAGTCTTCCATTCTTCAAAGGAAATATCCCCATTCCTTTCAATTGAGGCTCATTCTCTCTAGCTCACTGCAGAATCCAAGTCATGGCAGAGTAACAGAATATAAGTCTGACCAAGAGGAAATAATGAGATCAGAATTCATACTCACCAGGCACATCTGGTATTCAAAGCGTTTCCGAGCTTCATCATTGGGTTTTCTTTTTCGGAAAAAGAGAGGCATTCTTCCCTTTCCACCAGAAGTAGTCACTGGATCTCTATGAAGTGATTAGAGAAATCAATAATACAGAAAAACATTTTTAGCTAATTCTGGTCCCTGAGAACCATTTATATGTGTCTGTTGTCTCACTGGATAGAACTGTCAAACAATAACTTCAAGGATCCTGAAACTCATCACAGTAGGATTCTGAACTCAAATTAACAAATATTAAGTAACTATTATCTGTATGGACCCTCAAGCTCATATGCAAAGTGTTCATTGTCCAGTGACCATCAGCCAAAGGGGTGTCTTGTACATAATATGTTCATAATGACAGTGACCTCCACTGGAACCACCAAGAAACATAAGAAACCAGTCTAGCTAAGGACGGCCAGGCTCAGTACCAGGTTGGCCAAGGTAATTTATTTTTTGGTCAAAAAAAAAAAACCTCAGGAAGACTGTCTGCTAAGGATATGAGGATTGCAATCTATGTCAGTAGAGGGACCATCCTCACTTTAAAAATTATGGATCCTTGAAGTTGAAGACAACATGACCATGATGTATTAGGCTGGTTCATTCATTTATGAGTTCAACAAGTATTTGTTATCTACTGTGTGTAAAGTGCTCTGTGTCATTTGGAAATGAAGAGTAAAGACAGCCAAGTTCTCTAATAAGGTGGAATTAGATTGTCTCTGAGGTCGCTTTTAGCTCTATTTTTCATCTGGGGTTTTCTTTGCAAAGATTTTTTCTTGGCAAAGAGTGGTCTGCCATTTCTTTCTCCCACCTGATTTTACAGATGAGGAAACTGGGGCAAACAGGGTTAAGTGACATGCCCAGGGTCACACAGCTACTGTCTGATGCCCCCCCCTGCTGTATCTACTTTCTACAGCTAGCTGCTGCCCCCTCCCCAGCTCCCCCCCTTACAATCTGTTAAGGAACTGACTGAAAACTCCGATCCTACTCATTCTTCACATCTCCTCTACACCCCATTCAATCAATCATTCAATAAACATTTAGTAAGCACCTTCTCAGTGCCAGGCACTGTGCTAAGTACTGGGAGATACCAAAAGGGGCAGAAGAGAGTCCTGCCCTGCAGGGTTCACCATCTAACCGGGGAAGGCAGCAAATCCATACAGATAAGTTACATCCAGAAACACAAGGCATAGACGGGAATGATTCACAGAGAGGGAAGGTACTAGAGTGGAGAGGGGCTGGGAAAGGCTTCCTGCTGAAGGGGAGACTTGGAGGAAGCCAGCAGCTGGACTAGGGAGCGGGGCCACAGGACAGTCTGCACGGACGCCTTCTTAAGAGGACAGGTCACAAGTGGACAGACGAACAGGGACCACCTGATCTGGCAGAGGAAGGGACAGGATCTGCCCAGGGTCAAAGGGTGGGTTAGTAGCCGAGGAAGGACAGCTCTGGTTTCCGTACTGCGGGGCTGCAGCCCCCGCGTCTGCTTACAAAGGTAGGAAGGACAGATCGATGCTGCCGAGCACCCCCCACCCCACCCCACCTAGGGGCTGGCAGCGGCGGACAGCCACACCTAGGGATGTCCAGACAGGTGCACAGGCTGGGTGGGCACCGGGGCAAAGCTCCACCATCTGGGTTCTGGCTAGCCCGGCCCAGGAAGCAACTCCCGGGTGCGGGGATGGAGCGAGACTGCGGGGTGTCTGGGCTGGCCCGGGGAGAAGGGAGGACCCCGCAACTGAGGAGAGGTGCAGGGGGTGGGTGCGGAACCCACGGCTGGAGGGGGCAGTAGTGGGAGACACCGGGGCTCGGAAGAAGGCAAGGACCGCCCCGTCAAAGCCCCCCGCCCAGCCCACCAGAAAGGGGGAAGGGGTGTAGCCGAAACCTGGATCTTAGAACCCCCGCCGTACAGGAGAACGAAACTCCCAGATAAGAGCGGGGACTAGATCTCGGGGAGCTGTGACTCCGGGGACTGGCGGGGGAAGGGTCGGTCCCCGCCTCCCCTCCTACCCCGCGAGAGGCAGCAGCCGTAGCTCACCGCGATCGCCGGCTTCCCAGCCACCAGCTCCCGCCCACAAGCAACATGGCCGCCGGAGCGTCAGCGGCAATGCTACGGCGGTTCTCGCGACACTTGGATCTTCCTATATCCGGCGCTACTCGGCTCGCTTCCGGCCTTTTGGCTCACGGCTCGTGGTGGTGAAGGTGCAACTTGTTTCGGTCGTCCCGAATCCGGGTTCATCCGACACCGGCAGCCACCCCGCAGCGTCCAGGCCAAGTCTCCACTTTCGTCGCCGCCATGCCGCCCAAGTTTGACCCTAATGAGATTAAAGTCGGTGCGTCTCAGGGCCTGGGAGGGAATGGGAGAGCCGGGGCCTGCTTCTCTCGGCCAGAGTACCCCCAGCCTCCCGCCGCGCGTGCGCCCGGCTCTCCTTGTGCTCCGGTCAGTTTCTGCCCCTGGGCCACTCAGCCTTCCTTCCCCGTGGGGCGCTCCAGGTCTGTGGGACCCCCTCCCCTCTTCCCTCCTGCCCCTCGCCTCCGTCTCCTAACCTGAGCGTCGCGAGCTGGAGTGGCGAGGGTTCGAGGGCCTGGCTGCCTCCTCTAGGGCTTGTTGTATTATGAAAAGCTGGGGGTGGAGAAGAGGGCTGGGTTTCTAAGCCCACACCTGGAGTGGACAGGATGCCGCTTGGGATCTCCCCTTTCATTCCTTTCGATATTCGCCCGGTTATTTTAAGTTAAGGGCACTTGAATCCCCGCTGGCTCTCGAGCCGAAGGAGACCCCAGAGCTTGTCTCGTCCCTTGTTTAAAAGATATAATTCAGCAGACGTTTGGTCAGTGCTGAAGATAGCAAGGGACACGAAGTCATCTTTGTCTCTAAAGGCCTTGGGATAAAGCTCCAAGTGTGGAGTTCTACCAGGACACATCTATCAGATTGTGAGCTCTGAAGGGCTGCGTACCTGATACGCATGTAATAAATGCCCTCTGAGCTCCGCAGGGCTGCGGGCCTGGTGGCAGCCTGGTTTGGGGGTCGGGCCTGTACCTTACCTTTGTAGCTATCACGCAGGCTATGCCTTACCTCCGGAGTATGGAATGGGAAACGCTCTAGAGGGAATTTCTTTTAAAGGCCACAGTCCAGACCTTGGATATCCTAGAGGAAGAGGTCTAGAGTGAGTAAGGAATCTGCTCACCCAGGGTAACATGGCTAATGCCAGGAGCAAACTCTGTCAGACCGTCCTGTGTCTAACATGCTGTATTGTATCTGGACGCTGCAGAGTCTTGTAAGTCAGTATTATAAGCTCATCTTTTTTAAAAGGTCTTAATCTTTGTTTTTGTGTTTTTACCTAGTGTTTTTAAGGTGCACTGGTGGTGAAGTTGGTGCCACATCAGCTCTGGCCCCCAAAATTGGTCCCTTAGGTTTGGTAAGTCATTGTAAGGATATTTTGTATTGGATAGAAAGCTTCTTGTTAGTTTGATGATTAATAGTCATAGACGGCATCTGATGTTAGCGTCTCAAAAGCACATGCCTTTGTTTGTAAGAGAGACTGAAACAAAGTAAACTGATTACTAGGAATCTTTTCTTATTGAATCTTATTATCTGTCCATTTTAGAACATCATGTGATTTCTTATGGTTATAGAACAGAATAGGCCCTCCATATCTTCCCACCCACCTCACCCCCTCCCAGTTTATATCTAGGCAGGCTATTATGTGAGTGTTTTAGGATAGTATAATCACTTGGTTCCTTTTTTTTGCTTTAGTCTCCCAAAAAGGTTGGTGATGACATTGCCAAGGCAACTGGTGACTGGAAAGGGCTAAGAATCACAGTGAAACTTACCATTCAGAACAGACAGGCCCAGGTAATTATTTTGCTAGGTAATTTTCTCTTGTTAATATTGAGCATTGTAAAGGATATAATCAATTCACAAATGAACAATAGCCCCCTGCAACAATACCTCTGAGTGGTAGCCACTGAGAGGCCCCAGTCCTGATGGATATGGGTAGTTTAGTGAACTTTAATGTGATGGCAAGCAAAAAGTTGATACTGTCTTAGACACGGTTTGGAGAGGCATTAGCTTTTAGGTTTGAAGAGATCCTACAGGCCCTATTCTAACCACATCTGGATTACTGTGCTTAAAGGCAAAATTGGCTTGCTTTTCAAGTAATGAAAATATGGAAAGATTACATGAACATAGATGACAGGACTAGGATCCAGAAAGAATTTGACAAGCTACATGTTTGTAAAGGTGAACCAATGTAAAGTCTAACACTTGGACTTTTTTTAAAAATCCAAGTCTCAGGCTTTAGATCTTTCTCTATTAAATGGAAGTTTGGGGGGCGGGGGTGGAGGTATGCAAGTCAATGCCATGTTGGGCTGCATCCAGGACTGTGGAGGTGATAGTTCTATTTGTTAACCTTTGCTTTGACTGGAATCATTCTGGTATTTTATGGTCAGTTCTACCTGCAACGTTTTGTCAAAGATAGTAAGCTAATGAAGTTGTCTGGAGGTCATAGATTCCCCCTCACTAAGGCAAAATCTAGGTAATTGTTTACCACATGTAATGGAGAGCTTTGTTCAGGTGTGCCTTGGCCTGATATTCCCTGGCCATTTATGATATTATATGTGAATGAGGTGGCACAGCACAGTATATTGAAGGGAATCAGGAAATCTGGGTTTAAGTCCAGCTAGCTGAGGCAAGTTATTTAACCTCTTAACTTCGTTTAATAGATTCTTTGTAACCTTAAAACCTGATAGGGGTGTGAGATAGGATTCCTTCCTTGGATTCATCCATGTTAGTGGAGACTAAATTCAGGCGTGCCCAAGAATATTGCACTGACTGATGACAGGATAGTGACTGATGCTGGGGAGCAAAGTGTTGGAAAATATACATTTGGAAAAATAAATGAATTTGTCTTTCTTTAGATTGAGGTTGTACCTTCTGCCTCAGCCTTGATCATCAAAGCCCTAAAGGAACCTCCTCGGGACAGAAAGAAGCAGAAAAATAGTGAGTTGCTTTTCTTCGGGAAAAGATTGAAGATATTCCCTGTAAACTTGTGGGTTTTGATTTTGCCTTCAGCCACCCGCCACTGCACCTGGTTCCAGTGTTATGTTGGCTGGTGCAGTCCAGTGGTGAGCTGAGAGAAAAACCCAGCTTAGGAAACAGGGTTATTCTGCTTGTGGGTGACTCTGTGCCGAAAGCTTGGGAACAACAAGCTTGCATGTAAGGATTCATATCACCTTAACTGTATGGTGGGACAATTAACTGAGTCTTGTGTGTGTTTTATATAGTTAAACACAATGGAAACATCAGTCTCGATGAGATTGTCAACATTGCTCGACAGATGAGGCACCGATCCTTGGCAAGAGATCTCTCTGGTAAGAAAGCCATACAGTTACAAAGAAACACACCTTGGGTGTTGGTGTGCTGTTAGGTACTGTGAAGACTTAAGATACGCGTGACAAATTTTTAAAATCAGTGCTTTGTGTTTTTGAGCAAGTATCTAATAAAGTCATGCTGGGGAGGAAAATCCTTTGTATTTGTGTGAATGTTTGCCTTCAGCCACCCGCCACTGCACCTGTGTCCAGGTTGTTGGCTGGTGCGGTCCAGTGGTGAGCTGAGAGGAAAAACCCAGCTTAGGAAACAGAGTTATTCTGCCTGTGGGTGACTCTGTGCCGAAAGTTTGGGAACATGAAGCAGCAAGAAATTGTGTCTACTCAGGGCTCCAAGACACAGGTCAGCTTTGTCAAGTATTAGGTGTGGATTTATTAGGAACATTATTAAAGAGTGGTTTGTAAATGTATTGAAACAGAAGCAGTAATCTAAGTCTGTTTAAGGGATGAGGGTCTAACTGGAAAGGTCTTAAATTAAGTAGATTTGAAGATTAAGCCATTTTTGAAAGTTTACTTGTAATAAATGATAAATTATTGGTGGTTAAATTTTAAAGCAAGAACTCAGAGGGCTTTGTTCAAGCCTTGTTCTCCCTGCAGAACACTAGGTTGAGTGAATTGTAGGCACTGGGAGCTTAATATTTTATTTTCTCTTTTTGTTTTAGGAACCATTAAAGAGATTCTTGGAACAGCTCAGTCTGTGGGCTGCAATATTGATGGCAGGCATCCTCATGATGTCATTGATGACATCAATAGTGGTGCTATTGAATGCCCAGCAGTAAGTATTAATTTAGCTCCTTAATGATATTTTAACATTATTGGGGGCAAATTTGATGTAAAACTGATGCCATTTCTCTTCTTTCCACAGAGTTAAAATGCTACAAAGGGGAGACTATTGCAATAAAGTTAACATTTGACAACAACAGAGACTCTTCGTTTTTCCATCCAGAAAATTTTTGTGTCAGAAGCTACCACGAATTCTGGGAAATAACTGTTAATTTAATTTCTTTACCCCTCTTGCTCTGCAGCAACTTTCAGCTACTTTGCAGTTCATTTGGAGGAGGGAAAGTAGTGTTAGAAGAGCAGGAAAGTTGTTGAAGCATCTTAGTGGGACTGAAAATTGAGGGAAAGGACTAGTTGGACAAGCCAAAATTTCCCCAAAGGTGAGCAAAAGTTGTCATCTTTGCGAACTTAGTAGGAAAGATTGTGCCTGTTTGCCTTAAAAACCTTGAATGTGGGGTATTGGGTATGAGGGTACCCTTAATACAAACGCAGGACAGTTCAGTTAATGGCAGTAATAGCTAGGATTCAGGAAAAGAGATGTTAAAGGAATAACCTTTGGCTCGAGGTTTTTTTCACAAATCGTGTGGCTTTATTCTAGGGTAATTTGTACATGGTCAAAAATTGCATAAAAGTTTTATATTCTATTTCTTTGTGTTTAAGAGTGAATATTGCTGTGTAGTGCCTTATAAGTGGGACTTGGGAATCAGGATAGAAGTTTCTGGGCCTAAATGGCACTCTACATACTATTTACCCCATGGTGAGCTGTGTTTGGAAATGTACAAGTCTAGATCTGACCGAGCCTCTATAAGTCCTTGGTCCTGATATCAAGTGATGTTATTTCTATTCTCTCTGCCCCGGGACTTTGTTTTAGGGGAAGTCATGTCTGCCTGACTTACAGCCTCCCATTCTCAGGATGGTCTTTTAGAGCTGGGATGGATTTTAAAGATATTTTATCAGCTTGAACCTTTTCATTTCACACATGAGAAAACTGAGTGAGCAGTGCCCATGATATTAATATCCTAATTCTTGGAAGAGTATTTCTGAAGAAAAAATAAATTTGTCCCTGTCTGCAACCATTATGTATATTATAATTAATAAAATATATATAAAATAAAACCTGACATTGCAATTTCAGACATGACCACAGGGTGGCAGCACTTGCTCATACCTGTTGACTTTAGTCAGCAATATCAAGGATGGAGGCTTCCTTCTGGTTGTTGGGAAGTTGAAACGACTGGAGGGTAACATTCTCAGCAGGTGTACCCCAGGATTGTCAACGTATCTGAACCTTGAAAAACAGCAGAAATTAGTGTAGCACTCATTGGGGATTGATATGTCACTTATGTAGGCTCGAGTTAATCCCTTTTGCTAAGTCTGGTGGGTCATGGTAGGCCATGTCTGCATCCTTTTTTCTTAGTGCCCATGTGATACATAAGACCATACTTCAGGTTCACTTCTGACTCGTGGGCCCCTGAAGGAAGAGACTGGTTTCTCTACCTGGAGTTGGTAGTCAAATTGTGTGGATTCCTACCACTAAAACAAGATAAGAAGCTTCCACAGGTAGATAAAGAGGAACTTTTAAGTCATTTGGTCTATCATAAACCTACCCCCAAAACTTAACCTTGTTCTTAGTTCTGCATTTTGGAACCAAGTAGAACAAACTGCATTGTCAATTATTTCTTAAATTTGAAACTGTTCTTAGGAGCCCTTGCCCTTCACCATGCAATTCATGTTCAAGCTATGTATCCCACTGAACAGGTTAGTTTTTGTCTTCATGGCGTTTTTGTAATAGATGTGTATTGAAATAAACAGACTCATCTGTATCCAGAAGGATCCTGACCCAACTCCTCCATTTTATAAAAGAGGAAATAGCTCTAGGGAGTTGTTAAACCACAAAGGCAAAGGTTCATTGATTTCAGAAAGTGCTAGTGTTAGCTTTGCAGAGTGACCTACTTTATTTCCTCAGAAAACACTTGGCAAAAATAGAGCAACATTTACTACTGAACAGGTTTGACAAAGGTTAAATAACATTTTGAGCTTTTCAGAGGAGATAGTAAATGCATGATCCTAACCTGTCTACTGACATTCATGGATCCCAATTCTTTCAAACAATGTGTCAATGCTTCCCACCCGTCCCCACCTTTGGGTTTCTAAATTAAGTATGTTCATTTTTCCTTCATCCACATAACTGATTTTTTTAAAAAGTGAAATCGCCCAGAACCAAGTAAAGATCTACAGAGTGCTCCACTACCTACCTCCAAGTCTATAACTGGCTACCCTGGATCTGATGACTCAACCAATTCTTAATTCAGCTAATGTCATCTGGCCACATCTCCATCCTGTCCATAATGGTGACTGCTAAAATGTAGACACTATAGTGTGCATTTTTCATCTTCTAAGATAATGAGTATCCAAAAAAAGATTCTAATTGAGCAATATTTGAGTCAGACACTACAGCAGATGTTGGGGATAGAACACAAAATAGTCCTTGCTCTCAAGGAACTTGTATTTTACTGAGGAGGACACAAAATGTGGTTATAAGTACATATGGGAAAAATAACCATGTAGAGGAACCCTGGTGTCAGAGACAAGAAAGATGGCAGCATTTGAGCTGATCCTTAAAGTTTACGTAAAAGTTCCAAGAGAAGTGTAGAAAAAACATTTTGGGGAATCAGATAATTCCTGCAAAAAGTACTGACAAGGAAATGGCAAGATAGAGCAGTTTGGAGCAGTGTGCATGAGGGAGGGGTGATTAGGTAAAAAAACCTGGAAAGAGTCTCGAAGGCAGATTGTCAGTAAAAATTAAGGGGCTACTATGTGCTGGGCCACAATTCAAGAAGAGGCAAAAAAGGTCCCTGCCTTCAAGGGGCTTAAGATCTGAGGGAGGCAATAAGAAAGATACAAGCTGTGTACAGGATAAATTGGAGATAGTAGAGGGAGGGCATTACACTTATGGAACTGAGAAAAGCCTATTGGAGAGAGGATCTTGGATTGTGAAGGACTTTAAAAGATGTGTTTATACTAATGCAAGAAAACCAGTGAGAAGGCTCTTGTCTAGGAGAGATGATGATCTAGATCAGGATAGGGAATCAGATAAAAGAGATGTGGAGATAAAAGTCAACCGAACTTGGCAACTGATTCGATGGATGTTTGTAAGAGCAATGGGAAGCTTGGAAGAAGGGAAATGAGTTCTTTCTTATGTGTGTGGCAATATTGGATTGGAGATGTCCCAACGGTTAGAACTGCTGTCAAAAGAAGTGGAAAATAGAAGGAAAGGTAACAGGATGAACAGAGCAGTCCTACAAAAATAGTGTTAGAAGCTTGAAAAGTCATAGAAACTAGTTGGGGTTTGTTTGGGGGGGAGGGAAGACCACAAAGTTATACTGGAGGAAAGAGAAGGATTGAACTGATTGCCGTGGTGAGCACTCAGCTGCCTTTGAGTTACCAGGTACAAATAAACTATGTCCCAAAGTACTGAAAGAGCACATGACAGGATTGCCGAACCACTGTTGGAAGCAATACTTCACAATCTCCACACCTTTTCATTGATTGTCCCTTGTCACCTAGAATGTTCTTTGTCTTTATTTCCTCTCTTATTCCAATATAGCTGAAATACCATCTTTTGCACATAAACTTTCCTGATCCCCACCCCTACAACTACTCACAATTACCTTGTACTTTTGTGTGTATAGTCTTCCCCATTAAAATATAAGGCCCTTGAAAACAGGCTATTTTACTTTTGTCTTTTTATCCCCTGTTCTTAGGCACAGTGCCTAGCACATGTTTGCTCGGTCGTTTTCAGTCCTATCTGACTCTTCATGGCCCTATTTGGGGTTTTCTTGGGAGAATCATTTCCCATTTCCTTCTCCAGCTCATTTTACGATGGGGAAACTGAGGCTAACAGGATTAAGTGATTTGCCCAAAGTCAGCATAGCTAGTGTGTGATGTCAGATTTGAACTCAAAAAGATGAGTCTTCCTCAATCCAGGCCTAGGACTTTATCCCCTGTGCCACCTAGATGCCCCTGGCTTGAATATTTAAGATACATTTAAAAAACTTTATTTCCAGTTAACCCAAAACTGCTTTTTCTTTACCTCCTTCACCACCACCAACCTCCACAACTGAAAAGGATAAAAAAGCCTTTGTAATAAATATGTATAATTAAGCAAAACATTCCTACATGTCCAAATTATATGTCTGCCTTCACTCTGAGTCTGGAAACTGTCTGGGGGTGTCTACCACGTTAAGATAAAATTCAAAAACATTTCACAGAAGGTGGGAGAAAGAATTTTGAGCAATTTTTCTGAAAAAGATCTAAGTATTTTAGCTAACCAACAGCTCAGTATCAAAATCTAATAGGGCAGCTCCAAAAGGTAATGTGAAGGGCCAGCAAGGTGGTACAGTGGATAGAGCACCAGTCCTGGAGTGAGGAGGACCTGAGTTCAAATCCTACCTCAGATACTTACTAGATGTGTGAGCCTGAGCAAGTCACTTAACCTTGACTGCCTCAAAACACACACATAATCCAGCTAATGTGATTTGGGTTCACATTAAGGAAGGCATCATTTCCAGGAATGAGGAAGTGGTAGTCAAATTGAACTGCCCTGGTCAGACCATCTGGAATCATAGGTTTGGTTATTGTACTTCATCCTCTTCCCCCAAGTTTAGGAAGGACCTTGAGAAAATATCCAGGGTCAGACAACCAGGATGATGAGTCCACATCATATGAGGGTCAGTTGAAGAAACTGGGTAGTTAACCCGGGGAAGACAAGACTAGGGCAACATAAGAGCTGTGTACAAGTCTGACAGTCTGTTGTATGGAAGAGGCCCTCAGGGCAGAACCAAGAGCAGTGGGCAGAGCAAAGCTTATCAACAATTGAAACTATCCAAAAATGACATTGTCTGGCTTTCTCCTCACTGGGGGTCTTCAAGCAGAGATTTGAGAATCATTTTTTAAGTTAATGTTATAGTAGGATTTCTTTTGTGGATGAATTAGACTAGAGAGCTGCTGAGATCCTGAGATCAATTCTGAAATTCTATGAAAAACATAATTAAGTGGAAATATGGGCAAGGCAACACCAGTGTAGAGGATATAGGTGGCTTTGACATCCTGGATGATGAAGTTCTGGAGCTGCTGAAGGATACCACACTAATAAGGATGTAGTTGGAATGAATATTGTGGCCTCTGAATACTTCCAACCTGAGATACATGACTTGGACTTCAGGTCTCCTGATGACCCTAATGGATACATCACCCTGATGAGCTTGGGAACCTGGATAAGACCTCCCTCAAGGATGTCCTGATGATATTTATTGAGATCCTTTTAACCAGGATGACTGGGGAGCGTGGAAAGTATTCACTGCCACCGTAGCAGAGAAAAATCTCAAAGTGACCAACAGAAAGCAGGAATAAAGCTGTGAATAAAAAATCCTGCAACTGCCTGCAGCCCAGAGTTAACAAGATTGGCTCTGTGGCTCTAAATCTCTGCAGGCATGCAAGCTGACCCAGTCTAATGGATGGGGTGTAATGGTTTCCCATTGCTCTGGGGAGACCAAAGATACTATCATTGTAGACCTAGTGGTGAATCTCTTCATTGGACAAATCAAGACTGGTGCCTCCAGCCTATATGAATGTCTGGCTACGTATAATTAGATTCTCAGAAAAACTGCTTCTCTAGGCTAAATTCACTGGGAGTATTTCAGAAACCCTCAGGCTAAGTAAGTTCTGTGGCCTGGAGTGACTGAACCAATTTGACATCTGTTCCTCTACTAAAATGGGCAGTTCCAACACCACATCAGTTGTATTTGGGAAGGAAGTGTCATGGGGCTCTACTACTTAACTCCCCTCTCATTTGTGGTTCCGTGACTACGTACCTGAACACCTGGAACTCTGTTGAAAACAGTTTTGTGGTCTTATGACTGGGATAAAATGACTGTTTTTCCTCACCCTTCTTCCTGAGATGCTCATGTGCTAGGTCCTTTGTGGCTTTTACAGACGAAAGTATTTAGTAATCTGGAGGGAGGGGGAAGAGAAGGAAAATTCGGAAGTTTTTTGGGAGCCTTCATTCTCCCTTGATTGAAACTTTCTCTCAGACCCAACAAGAGACAGGGGAGCCCCTGTCTTTTTTCTTTCTTAGTTTTTTTTTGGAGGGGAGATGCTTTATTCCCAGTCTTTTTGCAGAGTAGGGTCCATGGGCAGCTGCCCCACCCCCATTTCCCACAAGCCTGCCTCTTCCCCCATCTCTTCCTCCAGGTCTTGTTTTCTACTCAGAATGTGGCAAATTGTGGGTGGAAGAGGATGGTAGCTTTGAATGTTTCAGACTTAGGACAATGACACCAGAAAGAACAGAAGCCTGTTTCTTAAAGGGAGCCAATGATATATGGAGTCAAGGAGAAAGGTCTCACTGAAGGGTGGTGGTCGATCTTCCACCTCCCCAGGGAACCTCAAAGCTCACTGATTTAGCCCAAGGTGACTGTATTTGACAGAAACTTCACAATGGGAAAACAAAGCTCAAAACCAGCCCCCTCTAGTGTCCTTGAAGACAGATCTTCACCTTACCCGAGCCAAGTCTCATAAGGGTAGTTCTAGCTTTTTCTCATTGCCTCTACCCCCACATACACACCCACACACCTCAAAAAAATCCTATATCCTGCTGCCCAGCAGACCTGAGGAAAGGTCAACAAGATGGGGAAAGGGTCTATAGACACAAGGCTGAAATATTTGTCCCAAATGTGTGGGATCATGATGGGGGCTAAAGAAACCCAAAGAATGAGAGCCATAAATCTAGCCCCCACCCAAATTCTGAGCAGAAAATCCATCTTCCAGAGACTGGAGGCTGAACTTCCTCATCCAGGAGACTGGTTGTATCTCAGAATTGTGGAACATAGTGTACAAGACCCCATTTGTGTAAAGAGTGGAGATTTACGGTGGATTGACTAGGAAATAAGGACCCCCAAGATACACTCTCTCCCAGGCCACAGAACAGTTTGGGTGTATAAATTGGGCCTAGAATTGGGGTTAGGGAAAGTTATAGTGAGTAACTGAGGAAAAGCAATGTTCAACTCTACTGCCACCCTCCTCTCCCAACTACTATCCCATCCCAATTAGAGTTGTCAGTAGCTGTCTTGCCTGCCTTTCCCTCCCTAAGCTGCTTTCCTCCTTTCTTTAAAAGGCAGGAATAAGAGGAAATACATGAGAGATTGATAAAATCTGGAGGCCTCCAGATACAACTCTTCCCCTTCTCCTTGTCTCAGGATGAGGGCCAGGGAACATACAGGATGAGACCAGGATGAGGAAAACAGCATATTCTTCCTAAACCTTTGATCTGGGGGCACCATCCTTGTCCCCCTGTTCTATTCCCAGCTTCGTCCCATAATGCTACTCTGTGTACCACTTCTAAATGTCACTCTGTAGAATCATCCCTCCATCTCTGATCTCATCTACAGCCAGGAAGAGTCCTTCCATGTTCTCTAGCAGTACTCACTCCTCAACATCTGGCTCATAGAATGAGTGGCAGTTCAGAATAGCCATTAGCGTCAGCTCATTTTCATAGGAGCTGCCAATCAGGTAGAAGTAGAGGTCAATGCTGCCTTTGTATGCCAGTCAGTCCTTCCAAGAGGGCAATCTCACTGTCAGTCTGGTGGGTCTTGTTGGAAATGTTCTTCTCAAAAGCCCTTTGCTCCTAGACACTGGAGTAGGTGTCTTCATAATACTTGACAAAGAGCCCCTCTCCACCATCGTCCAGAATCACGATGACTTTGACTGTGTACAAAGTAAACCCTCGAAAACAATAGCACTTAATAAAATCCAAGATGCAATAAGAGAAAGGGAAATTCTATTCCAAATAACTACATAATGCACAAAATATCTGGCGATCAATCTACCAAAGTACATAAATTATTTGCATAGATTCAATTACAAAGTACCCCTTAAAGAAATAACAACTTAATTAGCTGGAGGAATATTTAGTGTTCATGGCTGTACCATACCAATATAACAAAAAAGACAATATTACCAAATTTAATTTATAGTTTTAATACTGTACCAATGAAATTGTCAAAGGGATACTTTACAGAACCCAATAAAATAATTTTAAAATGTATTTGGAAAAATAAAAGACCTAGAATATCAAAGGAAATAACAAAAAGATGTAGAGATAAAGGAGGAATGGCACTTATGGATTTCAAATTATTCCATAAAGAAGCAGTCATCAACACCATCCGGTATTGGTTAAAAAATAGAGATAGGTCAATGAAACAGACAAAACAATAACCCAGTGTTCCATAAAATGGAAGACATAAGTTACTTAGGAAAGCTCCTTCATGCATTGAAATGAATTTAATTTTAAATGGTTATCCCACAAGTTAGTTGGTTGTATTGATGTTCAATGTTAAAACTTCTAATAAAACATTTAACAAATTTAATTTTTTTTTAAGATGGGATTTTGTTTTAGTTAAAGAACCTTGGGATCTTTTAAAGAGTTGTATGATTTCCAGTCTCTAATACACAGTAGCTATGTGACCCTGAGCAGATCACTTAATTTGTAAATGCTCTAAGACTAGTGGCTGTTGCTGTTGTTTCCAACTCTTCATGACTCCAGGGACCATACTACCCATGGGCCTTTTCTTGACAAAGATACTAGAGTGGTTTGCCTTTTCCTTCTCCAGCACATTTTACAGATGAGGAAACTGAAACCAACAGGATTAAGTGACTTGCTCAGGGTCATATAGCTGGCAAGTGTCTGAGGCCAGATTTGACCTCAGGTCTTCCTAATTTCTATCCACTGCACTACCTAGCTGCCACATTTCCCTTTCTACCCATGCTATTTTGATGGTCTTATTCATTCTCAGGCCTTTTTCTAGCATCTTCTATGCAAGTAAATCCCAAATCTACCTTCTTGCTCTAAGTTTTGGAAGAAGTCTAGCTAGTATAGGAGTTAGCAGAAATGATGTGTGATTGCATTTAGAATGTGTCTTTTTTCAGGACAACTATGTAATGGCCCATCTGATTATTTTCTGAGATTGATCTGGTTAGGTTATGAATTTCTTGTTTGTTAATTTGGTGAGTTTCTGTGGAGCAGTAGCAGCATAGTGCTCTTAAGAATTATCTGTGATAATTTTCTGGATTTCTTTGATCTTCATCATGATCTCTCTCTTCTAATTTCTAATTTTGATGACTTGGACTCACTCTCTTTTTATTAGCCAGAGTAATTGACAATTGTGTTCATCTTAAAAAACCTCCTAGATTTAGTTACTACTTTAAATGTTTTCTTAATTGTATTGTATTGATCTCTGATCTAATCACATTTATTTCTCTAATGTTTTCTCTTAGTTTGTTGTTTTGTTCCTTTTCTGAGTGTATTATTGACAGTCAGTTCATTGCTTTTTTCTCCCTCTCTTATTGATATAGGCTTTAGGAAGTTGGAATGTGCCTCTGAGTACTGCTTTGGCTATTTGCCAAAGATTTGGATATCTCTTAGTGACATTATCTGTGAAACAATTTTTAAAATTCTTTTTATAATTGTGTTTTCTTTTAGCTATTACACTCCCCTATACTCTAATCCAGTGACACTGGCTTCCTTGACTCCTCCTAACTGGCAATTCTCTCTCACTGTCCTCCATGCCTGGAAAGCACTCCCTCCTCACCTCTACCTCCTGACTTCCCTGGCTTCTTCCAAGTCCCAGCTAAGATCCCACCTTCTACAGGAAGCCCTTCCCAATCCTTCTTAATTCTAGTGCCTTCCCTCCATGGGAATCCCTCCATTTCCAATCCAGTCTGTAGATAGCTTGCTTTTGCAGAACTGTTAGCATGTTGTCTCCTTTACTAGACTGGGAGCTTCTTGGGGTCAGCGACTGTCTTTTGGCTTTTGACTTTTTTTGTATTCCCTTAGCACAGTGACTGGCATATAGGAGGCAATTTTAAAAATGTTGACTGACTGTCTGATAGTCATTATTTACTTTTTTCATTTCCATGGGGATGTCTACATCTTTTATTCATTATCTAATTATTTAGTACTAATTTTAACGAGTGATAACTGTAGCTAATGGAACCCTTGGCTTTCCATATTTGTCTTTATCTCTATTATGACCCAGCAGATGGACAATTTTTGCATAAATTCTGCAAATGCCAGAATAAAAGGGCAGAGAGAGGGTAGTAAACTCATCCTGTGAGATTTCCTTGATAAGATAAATTCTTGAAGGGAAAAGAATTGCTTTGACTGTTAGTTCCTGGGCTTAGTCGAAAGATCTTTCTGTATTGTAGGCTTTTGTCAAGCTGAATAAAGCCTCTCCTTGATAGTTGTCAGCTCAAATGTTTGCAAGGGAGCTCAAAACACTTTCCCTTTTTATAGAGAACTTCTGTTATTTCCTATAGAAACCGCAGAAGAGAACATAAGACAAAGAAAGATTTGTGTAAGAGATGTAAGGTGTAAAAACAAGATTAAGTTAAAAACATAGTTAAATTCAATCTATGTGTAAGTCCAGAGATTGGCTCTGAGCAATTATGAAATGTTTATTTTTGGCTTGTTGCATTGAGACCACATCATATGTATTAGGCTTAGTTTTAGTAATACTGTTTAGCTTTGCAGTTTCTTATCCATCCTTTTGTTAGAATTATCATATGTTTGGATTGTATTAAAGTAGTAGGTGCTCCATGTGTAAAATGCCCACATATAGCAAAGTACCAAATGCTCCATTTATCAGTAAACATTTATTAATTGCCTACTATTTGCCATTACTGTGCTAAGTGCTAGATCACAAAGGAAGGCAAAAGACAGTTCCTGCTCTCAAGGAGCTCAAAGTCTAACAGAAGATATTATATGCAGCAGCTATGGACAGACAAACTGTGTGCAGGCTAAACTGGTGATGATAAACAGAAGGAAGGCACTAAAATGAAGGAGGATTGGGAAGGTTTTCTATAGAAGGTGAGATCTTAGCTGGGATCTGAAGGAAGACAAGGAAATCAGGAGGTAGAGATGAGAGGGAGAGCATTCCAGGCATGGAGACAGACAGAGAAAATGCCCAGAGTCCAGGGATGGAGGGTCTTGTTCAAGGAATTGCAAGGAGGACAGTGTCACTGGATGGCAGTGTACATGGATAGGGGGGTAGGGAAGTATGGAAGGGTAGAAAGGTGTTTTCGGGAGGAAGATTTTGAAGGGTTCAAACACCAAACAAAAGATTTCATATTTGATTCTGAAACCAATGGGGAGCCACTGAAGCTAATTGAATAAGGGGGTGACTTGATCAGATTGTGTGTCAGGAAGATCCCTTTGACAGTGGAGGGGAAGATGGACTAGACTTTAGTCTAGAAATATCAAATACACAACACTCCCAAGAGCTTCCCAAACCAGATTAAAATGTAAGTGGGAAATAGTTAACAAAATAGATTAAAATACAATAAAACAGAGATAATGTTAATGTGGGGTTTTCTAAGTCAATGTGCTGCCCACAGAGATCCTTATGTATGTTTAGTGGTTCCTATTTTCTATTTGAGTCTGATGTCAGTGGAATAGAGTAAGGAGAGATTTGTGACAGGGAGATCAACCAGGAGGCTATCATAATAGTCCAGGTGTGAGATAATGAAAACCTGTACCAGGTTGGTGGCTGTGTCAGAGGAGGGAAGGGGGTGAATTCGAGAGATGTTATAAAGGTAAATCCGCAAGCCTTGGTAACAGATTAGACAGGAGTAAAAAAAAAAAAGTAAGGAATCAAGGATGATACCTAGACTGTGAGCCTGGATGGCTGGGATGATGGTGATACTCTCCAAAATAATAGAGAAGTTAAGGAAACAGAGAGGGTTTGGGAGGGAAGAGAATGAGTTCAGTCCTGGACATGTTGAGTTTAAGACATCTATGAGACATCCAGTTTAAGATATCTGAAAGGCGGTGGGAGATGTGAGATTGGAGGCCAGCTGAAAAGTTAGGGCTGGATCAGTAGATCAGTCATCAGCACAGAGGTGACAATTGATTCGATGGTAATTGATGTGGTTATCAAATGAAATAGTAGAGAGAAGAGAAGGCTCAAGACAGAGCCCTGTGGGATACTTATGGTTAGCAGGTATAACCTGGATGAAGATGCAACAAAGGAGACTGAGGAGTGGTCAGATAGCTTGGAGGAAAACCAGGAAAACCTAGAGATAAGAAGAGAGTGATCAAAGATGTCAAAGTCTGCAGGAGATGAATGAGGATGAGGACTGAAAAAAGGTCATTTGGTAATTAAGATATTGTTGCTAACTTAGGAGAGAATGATTTCTGTTGAATGAGGAGATTGGAAACCAGACTAGAGAATTAAGAAGAGTGAGAGGAAAGGAAGTAGAGGCCCCTATGGTAGACAAGGAGCTCTGTTGTAAGCTCAAGTTGCTTAGCCACAAAGGCAGGAGAGATAAGGGGAAATAGCTAGCAAAGATGGTTGGATCAGAGGGTTTTCTGAGGATGAAGGAGACATGGGTATGTCTTACAAACATAAGCAGTAGAGAAGCAGCTAGTAGCAGGGAAAGACTGAAGAGTGAGTAACTGGGCATGATAGAGGGAGAAATCTGAGGAGATGGGATGGAATAGGGTCATTTATTCATGTAGCAGGGTTTGTCTTAGCAAAAAGGGCCATCTCATTATGTGATAGAGGTAAAGGAAGAGATGGTGGCAGAACATATATGAATGATATGATATGAGGGGAGAGAGGAGTCCTCAGTGAATGGCTTCAATTTTTTCAATAAAATATGAAGCAAGGGTCTCAGCTGAGAAGGTGGTAGAAGGGGAAGCCATAGAAGGTTCGAGGAGGGATGGAAAGGTTTGGAAAAAGTGCTGTGACAAGTGGGACAGTGAGTTAATTAGGGACGTGTAAAAGAATTGCCTTGCAGCAGTGAGGACCCAGAGGATATCATGTAATATAAATTTGTAGGGGACCTGGTCAGCCTGGTTTCATGATTTCCTCTACCTTTGAAAAGTAGCCAAGGCAACAGATGTTGAGAGTGATCCAAGGCTGAGTCCTGGCAGGGGAAAATCTGAAATGCAATAAAAAAAACCAAGAGACTCAAGAGAAGAGGACAGCATGGACTAGCTCACCAAGAGGCCAAGATGGGAAAGGGAGGAACCTATAGCTAGTTCAGGTTTGATGGGGCAGGAAACAGTAGAGCAGTCAAGAGATTGGGGGTCACAGTGGGGATGAAAAACAGGCTTTGGCCTTGAAAAGCAGAGGGAGTTGTGAAATGACAAGAGATCATGATCAGATAAGGAAATTTCAGAGTTCACAAAGTGGTATATTTGTGGATGACAGCAAGATCAGGGGCCTAACCATGTCTGTGTATGACAGGTAAAATGGAAGAAGGAATAACAGGAAATGAATAAATTGAGGCATTGTGAGGTTGCAGTGTTTGAGTGAGGACTAGTAAGTCTGTTGAAGTTCCCTAGTGTGAGGGCAGGAAATAAGGAAAGACTGAGAGTCAGGTAGTGAATTCTTTAAGGAAAGAAGAGGGGTGTTCTGGAGACCAGTAGATAACATCTACCACAATCTTGATAAGCAGGTATATATGGAACAAGTGACCCTCCAAGGAAGAGAGATTACTGCATGATGATGGTAGAGAGGAAACCTGGTAATTGTGATGAGTGATAAGGAGTATGAGGCAGACCCAGTGCCACAGAGTAGACACACCACAGGAGAGGCTGATCCTTCCCAGGTTCAGATGACTTTTGCTTCAAAGCAGTGGTGTAATGGAGTCAGCTCTATCCCACCTGGTTTGTGAGAGTTCATTATTAAATGTTGTCAGTCTATAAATCAGGGCTTGATTTACTCTTTTGTTGATTGCCTAGACTTGAGAATGTGTTAATATTGTAGATTAAATATATTTATTTTTTCCCATTTAATAGTATTTTCTTTTTTCCAATAACATGTAAAGATAGTTTTCAATATTCACTTTTGTAAGATTTTGAGTTCCAAATGATCTTCTCCCTCTCCCCTCTCCAAGCTGCAGACTAAATTTAAAAGTATGTGTGTAATACATTTTCCCCAGAGAGCCCAATTACTGACACACCCTCATATTGTTCCATAAAGATTGCTCGAGCTCATTAGAAGGGCAGTAGGAGGATAAGAGAATGAAATCATCACCAGACTGGAGGCCTGGTGACTGTAGGACAATGATGATGATGATGATGATGATGATGATGATGATGATGATGATGATGACAGTAATAGTTACCAACATTTATGTAATGTTTTATGGTTTGCAAAGTGCTTTCCATCCATAATCTCATTCAAGCTTCACAATGTAGGCCAGAAAATTCCAATCTGTAACAAAAGTCACTGAGACAGAGTTATGAACATGATCAATCAATTTATTAGGAACACCAATGGTCCCTAGTCACTTGGGTGTAAGACCTTCCTTATGGTCAGGGATCCCAATGCTTGAGGAAAAATTGATTTTATAGCCATTGAGGGGTATACCAAAAATAGAATGAGGTGGCACAATTCCATGACTGGTCAGTTCTGGAAGTGAGGAAATTTTATGGTTGACTAAAGGAAATGTCCATCAATCATAACCACTTTGTCAATAGGCTTTTCATATGTCATTAGCTATTGATCATCAACTACAGACTGTCAATTGCAGGCCATTTTAGCAGGGGTTTTCCAAAGATTATAAGACCCTGTCAACATCAGATTCTGTCATAAGACCCAAGTGATTGACTAACAGTGTTCTAGGGTCCAAGGAAGTTATGGTCTTGAAGCAAAGGTCACTAGGGAGTGGATGACAATGGCTTATAGGAGTGGAGAGGCAAATGAATCTAATTAGAAGCCCCACATTGTAGAGCAGCAGGGGTAGTGCAGCAATTACATTGATCTTACAGTCTTATAACAGACCTAACAGTATGAATCTAGTTAATAAATCAGATACAATTAATATAATCACTAATACATGGTGGATCAATCATAACTTTTATTGTAACAGCATTAATTAACATAGTGAACTCAAACTGAATCCCATTCTGCTTAATTCACTAATACAACTTTTATTTGGTAGATAATTATTGAAAGATTGTGAGCAGATGAGTGACATGTACAGATCTGCATGTAAAAGAAAGATCATTTTGGCAGAATCTAAAGGGAGTGGGTGGGGAAGGGTAGGGGTGGAAAGACTTGTTAGGAAACTATTGTGAAAGATGAGTAATTAGCACATATCCTAGGGTGTTGGCAGAGGGAAATAGATGAATGCCAGAGATGTGGGACAGGTAGAATCAGCCTCAGAACTGATTAGATAAGATCCATGAGGGAGAGGAAGAGTCAAAATTACACTAAGGTTACAAACGAGAAGCCAAGTGAATGATGGTGCCACTGACAGAAACAGTCAGAAGGAGAACAGGTTTTTGAGGAAATGGAAATATAAGAGACTTATATTAATATATTGTGTCAAGAATTAACCAAAGGTGACAACAGATTAGAGGACGAGCTCATTTAAAAAGAATGTGAGTGAGATGGGGAGATTGTGAAGACTTTTCCTCTAAATATGGGGAATATTGGATTTTCTAAATAAAATTTCTCTTCCATAAGGCCTCTCTCCTTGGATACCTGAGTTTCAGGTATCCAGGGCTTGTGGACGGTCAGTTGGTTTCTCTCCACCCCCACCCCCTAGCTACCAGCTTTCTTTGTGAAAGTGCTGTGGGCTGTAGTTGGAAGTTACTCAAATATCCCCTTTGTTTGTTGTACTGTTGCCACATCAACACTACCAGCTCCCCCTTCTCCCCCTCCCCTCTTTTCTAAAGGCACATCAGCAGTTAAGTTAGATATTAGATGAGGTAATTGTGTTGGGATAGGTGAAGATTTCCCTGGGTTTGTCTAGTATTTCAGGCTTAGATTGTGAGCCCGCCTCCCAGCCAATGGAGAGGTGGGATAGTGCAGAGGTGGGATTCTCTGTGTTAGGGTATAAAAATTGTGCTTTAATTTCTGTAAGTGGCCTCCTTCCATCAGGTTTCCCCAACCTGGTGGAAGGACGTCCCTTTCTTGAGAATTGTAATAAATCCTTTTCTTTCTGTTCTTATCAAGAAGCCTCTTTATTTATTTAAGATTTTGAGTAAGTGTCTTTTGAATGAAAAATTATAACCAGTATCACTTTTTTCTCTTTCTCTTTCTTTTTTTAAATATATTTTCCCAATTACATGTAAAAACAATTTTAATATTCTTTTTTTCAAATTTTGAATTCCAAATTCTCTTACTAACTCCCCTTCCCCCCTTGAGAAGGCAAGCAATTTGACATAGGTTATATACATATAGTCATGCAAAATACATTTCTATGCAAAGCATGCTGTGAAAGAAAATGCAGGCAAAAAAAAAATCTCCATTTCATTTTGTTTTTAACATTTACTTTTTAAAATTTTGAATTCTATATCTTCCTTCCCTCCAATCCTTCCCTCCCCAGTGAGAAGGCAAGAAATATGATACCCATTATACATATGAAGTCATGCAAATCATACTTCCATATTAGCCGTGTTTCAAAAAAAAAAAGGCAAGAAAATTAAGAAAGTAAAAAGCAATATACTTCAGTTTGCATTCAGAGTTCACCAGTTCTCTCTCTGGAGATGAATAATATTTTTCATCATGACTCTTTTGGAATTGTTCTGGATCATTTG
Organism: Notamacropus eugenii; assembly: GCF_028372415.1. Classification (NCBI taxonomy): domain Eukaryota; kingdom Metazoa; phylum Chordata; class Mammalia; order Diprotodontia; family Macropodidae; genus Notamacropus; species Notamacropus eugenii. The sequence goes on along the minus strand of NC_092872.1, from coordinate 478,646,611 downwards.
GATCAGCTAACCCAGATATAAATGCTTTTGTTCTGGTTCATTCTTCGTAATTGAAGAGTACCGATGCCATCATGAAAGTGATGTCTTGAATTTCAAGTGAACCGGATTTAAGTGAGGCAGAGCAGGGCAAAGTCATCCCTCTCTCCTCCTCAGGCATCAAAGTCCAGAAGAAGGACAAAAGTCAAGATGACTGGTGATGGCCCAAGATGTAGTGGATGATGGCCTTTCTAAGTTAAGGTCTTTCCCAGGTCTCAGTTTGTCTGAGGTCACACCCATTCAATGACTCTAGGATGGGTAAGAATTGAGACAAAAGATGACCTAATTTACAATCACAGAAATATCAGTCTGGGTGGGGAAGACCCTCAAAGTTACTGGAAAACAATTGCTATTTACACTCATTCCAAGCCAGTAAAAGCTTCTTGACTTGAACTGAATAACAAGGTATGGTAGACTAATTGCATTTCCTTTCTTAACATGAATATCAAAATCAATGACTAATATGGAAATATGTTTTACATGATTGCACATATGTAACCTACATCAAATTGCTTGTCTTAACATGGGGTGGGGGGAAGAGAAAATTCGGAACTCAAAATTTTAAAAAAATGAATGTTAAAAATTGTCCTTACATGTAATTAGGGAAAAAATAAAATATTTTTTAAAAGAGTATTGCAAGCATTTATGTGTGGAAGTGGAAAGAGAACAACAAATAATCATGAAATAAAATAAATCTGACAGCATTTCTTTAACAATCTCTTGTCATGGTAGCCCATAAGGGAACCACCATGATGGAACTTCATCGTATAATATGAGAAAGTGGCAACAATACTTAAGAAAGTGAAGTTTAAAAAGGCCAGATACATACAGAAAAAATGAGTGCTGGAGGTGAAACAATTTTTTTTAAACAGTATTTTATTTTTTCCAATTATATGTAAAGATATTTTTCAATATTCATTTTTTATAAGATTTTGAGTTCCAATTTTTTCTCCCTCCCGCCTTCCCTTTCCCTTCCCCAAGATGACAAGCAATCTGTACATGTACAATAGACATGTACAATCATATTTGTTGGGGGACAGCTCTGGACCAGGGTCCCCCGTGAGGACCGTGAGACGCCTGAGGGTCCGAACCTGCCCCCTTGTGGGGTACTGGGATGGCCCTGGTAACAGGCTGGCTCCACCCACGGGGAGGCACTTGGGAGGAGCTCGCCCGCCCATGGGAGGTACGGGGGAGGAGACAGGGGATAATAAAAGGGGATGACCACGAGAGCTGGAGGAGAAGAAACGGAATAAAGCTTGCTGGATGCAGCTCCTTTCCGGTGCTCTGCCTGTTTATTCCCCTCCCCCAACAGGGAGAGGGAATTCCCCTCCCCCAACCAGGAGAGGGGCCGGAGACGTCCGAAGACCGGGGATAGGTAAGTAGAAGGCGAAGGCCCGGGAGTCGCCCCGGGCACATATTAAACATATTTCCGAGGTAAAAACAATTTTAAGAGTAGTCAGGGATTGGTTTTCAAAATATTTTTAAAAGGAAGAGATTCTAAAACAATGGAAAAGGTCCTGGAAAGTATGATTATCCAAAAAAGATGACAGAATAAAACAACTGCTCACTCACATGCCTACTTTCTCATCTCTTAAAAATTCTTATGAGAATATGCTCTACAAGTACCAAGCTTATCCTTAATGAAATATGAAGAACGGCAAACATTTGCAGATGATATTCTGTTGTGGTTCAGTCATAACTGATTTTTGTGACCCCATTTGGAGTTTTCTTGGCAGAGATACTGCAGTGGTTTGCTATTTTCTTCTCCAGCTTATTTTATAGAAGAGGAAACTGAGGCAAACAGGGTTAAGTGATTTGCTCAGGATCACACAGTTAGTAAGTGTCTACAGCTGGATTTGAAGTGAGGTCATCCTGACTCCAGGCTGGGTGCTCCAACCATTGTGCTACCTAACTTCCCTACTGCATTAATCCCCAGACTATAATTAGATTTTATCAGCAAAACCTTCAGATAACTTCCTGCTGCATATCCTGCCTGGCCAGGTCCCTACTTTGGGAAACATGATCAAATCAACTTTGCCATTGCTCCTAGAAGGGGTGTGTCAATCTAGTGAATATGACTGCAAACACCATTCCTGTAGCTTTCTGGTCTAACACAAAGGTGTCTTGTCTCCACCTATTAGAACATAGCTCCTTGAAGGTAAGGACTATTTTTACTTTTGTATCTGCAACATCAGCACAGAGTTTGGCACATACAGAATACTCAGTGCTTTCTCACTCCTTCAGCCGTGAAAAAAGTCACTCAAAATAGATCACCTAGCCTTGCCCAAGGGAGAAACCCAGTTGATGAAGAATGCATATTACCCAGATGATGCTATCATTTGGATAGGCAGTCCATTAAGTTGTCCTTTTTTGAAGAGAATCAATGACATCACATGGTGATGTCTTGATTTAAGTGAGGCAGAGTTGTGCAAAGTTGTCAGCCTCACTGTCTTCCAGAATCACCAAAATCCAGTGGCAGAGCAAAAGTCAAGATGACATGATAGCTGGTATTCAATGGATGACCTTGGTGTCTTTGATGGCTGATCAAGCTCTAAGCACTCTACGATCCTTGCTTCAGCTAACCTCATGGCAGTAGGAACAAATGGTTCTCATCTGCCCATCTTGCAGAGAGGGACTTCTTCATGTGCTTGGGGTAGACTTCTCCCTAAGGCACCAATGAGTTTGAGGCCTGTTGGTTACCTTTATCTTAGTTTAACCCATCTGCCAAGATGGTTTTACTGGGGGTGTGGCCACTGTACCTGCTATAGTTTTTTGGAGCTACAGCTGAGATTTGGATGAAGGTGGACACCAAAAAGGGGATGAGCAGCCCTGAAAAGACTTCAACAAGCCCTCACACCAGAGGTGCTAGTCCTCCTTGAACATCCCATCAGTAAGTATATCTTGAAGATGACAAATCAGCTTTCCAGAGTTGAATGGGAGGAGGAAAACTGTGCAATGGGTTCAATAATCCAACGTACTATCATTTTTTAGCACTAAACTACTTCTACTGAAACACAATTGCAGTGAGCAATGGAAAGATGCATAACAAATTCAAACTTGCAACATGTTGAAAATCATGACTTGCACATAAGGAGTGATATCAAACATATCACTTAGCACATGTGTGACTGTAAAAGAAAATGGATGAGTCATAAAATCAGTCAGGGATAACAGATGTCACACTGCTATCTAAGAAATACTATATGTATATATATATACATATGTACACATATACTGTATGTATATGTACATACAGTATATGTGTACATATGTATATATATATATAATTTTTTATTATAAACTTAATAACAATTAACCTGCTCTCCTTCTGATCAGTTCTGGGTCCCATTCACTGTCCATTTTCAGCATTTATTTAAGGCACAGATACTAAGGAACCAGTTTTATGGGTTGTTCATCTGACTATTATGTCATAATCCAAACAATAAGCATTCTTTATCTACTTGGTTTTCCTGAATAGAGAGTTAGTCCTTTGAGAAACTGCATAGTTCTTTTAAGGATTATGAGCTTCTCTCTGAAGGTCCATCTTTTAAACTCCACTATTCTCACAAAAATGTCGTTATGAATATAAGTTGTGAAATGCTACATACAGTCTCTGAATATGTTCAACCACGTGGGGAGTAGCACAACTCTGGGATATAAGTAATGCAGCTTGACTCCTTAAAGCATACATAATACCAACTCAGGGAGCTTGCTTCTGGGTATGCTTCTTGGAAGGGACCTTTCACCCTCGAACAGGTATCCTCTGACTGTTTCAGTCAGTTTGCCCTCACTGTATAGTGCCAACGAAAGCATTTTAACCAGCTGAGCCAGTAGTGAGTGTGCATATCAAAGGCTCTAATGAAAGGAATTCAAACTGTTTTCTGCTTATATGACCTTGGGTATGTTTCTTCTCCTCCCTGGGACTCCATCTCCTTATCTGTAAAATAAAAGGGTGGCACTAGATCTTCTCTAAAGTTCCTTTCATCTCTAAACCTATAATTTTAAGATCCTATGACCTAGGATTCCTTATCCACTTCGACTCTGTGTTTCTTTGTATGGTATTCACAAAGCATTGAAAGCCCCTGTGAAACGTTTCCAGTGTACTGGATATGTCTTCTGTGCAGAAATTCTAGAAAGGAGTGGCCCGGAATCACAGTGAAAGAAGGTGGCAGGCAGCAGGTTCATATTTGCACTGGTGGAGAGAACATAAATCAATCCATCAACAAGCGGTCTATACTGACGAGTTAACTGAGCCATTGAATTGTCAAAGTGGTTAAGACTATGAGCAATCCTTGGGAGTATGCGGAGTGAAAAGAGATCTCATCTGGGTGATGAGTCCCAGCTGTTACTAATTTACTGGGTCACCCTAAGCAAGTCACTTCTCCTCTCTGGACCTCATTTAATCCTACTTTTAACTGAGGGGTCCAGATTAGATGATTCCTGAGGTCCCTGCCAACTCTAACACTATAGGTTTCTTTGTGCAGCCACAAGTACTCTAGAAAAGCCCTTGGAACTCTTTCAGGGTGGGGGAAGTGGCAAGTTAGCTAAGTGACTCTTGTGTTTTTTTAACCTTTATCTGCTCCTAATAATAGTAATAACTATAATAACAGCTAGTATTCATATAGCATTTTAAGGTTTGCCTGCCGCTTTCTATATATTATCTTTTAAAATTTCCACTTGCTCTGAAGTTTTATTATTTTCCCCCTTTCACAGATTAGGAAACTGAGGCTGAGAGCAGTTAAAGTGACTTGCCTGAGTGACCATTACTGTCTATTAATGTCAGTGACTATTAATGTAGGAGGCAGGATGCAAACCCAGGTCTTTTTTACTCCAAGACCATTACACTATCCACTACCCACATTATTTGATGGCCAGAGGTACTTTAAAAATGCCAGTTTTTGATGACAGTTTCTTGATTTTTCTGGAATAACATCTTTTTTCTCTCTCTCTCCTTGATTCAGATTTAGAATTAAAGGTTGTTTCCATCTCATCCTCCTAAAAGTGAGAATAAAACTAGGCACCAGACTTGTTCCAATGTAGTTCTTGGCAACAGAGCACCAGGCTGCCCAGTCTAGATAGGGCACAGAGATTGATAGCTGGTTTTGTTCAAGCAACTGCTGGTGTCTGTTGGAAAGACAGGAAGAAGCCCTTCACTTTTATCGGGAAGTCGGGGGCCTCTGGAGAGTTGCCAAGGAAATTAATCAGGAAGGGAATAATCTGAAATTGATGGGGTATTTGCCGGATTGTGAGGTGCCCCAGAAAACTTGGATCCTGTAGCCCAAGACCTCTGTTCTCCTCCCAGCCCCAAATCTTGGTTGAGTTCATCCCTCGGGGCCCTTTGAGTTTATAGAAATAAAAGAGCCGCTCAGCCATGCCCCAACAGTACGGATGGCGAAGGCGGACGGGCACCAGATTACAAAATTCCCCGTCCCACTTTTCGCAATGAGCTCGGGGAACTAGTCTGGAGGGAGAGCCCGCCTCGACGTCTCTCCCAGGATTCCAGAGCCCGTGGAACCACAACTCCCAGGATTCCCCTCCTCTTGTCTGGCGTGGACCCGCTAGACCCGCCTGCCAGTCCTCCAAGGGGAGGGTGACTCGCCTCGGAGCCCGCCCCTGGGACTCGGCGGGTGGCCTGGGCTCGCAGAACGTGGTTTGCTGCGGCTTCTGTTTAAGTGCGGCTACAGGCTGGAGTCGGAGCGGCAGCGGGAGACCCCGGCAGGATGCCTGTGAGTACACGAGGGCTGCCTCGGTCAGGCTGGCCCCTGGAAATGGAGAGGGAGCCCTTGGCCGCTGCCCGGTGGGGGACGTTCTTGGGAGCCTGAAGCATCTGAGCTAGAAGGGACCCTAGAGCATGGAATGTTAGAGCGGAGAATGTGGGAGCCAGAAGGGATCCTAGGATGGAGGTGCTCCAAGGCAGGACCTTCGACAGGACTTCATCCAGCCCCTCTTAATTTGTCAGCTCGAGGAAACAAACCCAGACGGAGGAAGCGACTTCCCCAGAGCTGTTGCCAGCCATCCTCCTACTTTCTACCTGTCCCTTCCCTCCTGCGAGCTCGGAGGGGCTTGCGGAGGACTCACTTTGGGAGTGGGGTCCGGAGAGGGACCCAGAAATAGGAGCAAGGCACATCAAGATTTATTTAACTAGAGTTGGAAGAGGAAGCCGGGGAATGAGGGGACTTCCAGCGCCCCTGGGCGTCCCCCAGTGTCCCAGTGTGCTGTGTGCCTTGTAGCAGGGCATTTCCGAAAGGAGCCCGGGGCAAATTTGACTTTGGTCGGAGTTGGTTTTGTTTTTGTTTTTTTGAGGGGGCAGATAGGCAGAACAGCTGGCTTCCGAAAATCGGGTGAGATTTTGTTTCGATTTAAAAGGCACCCCGCCCCACGGGCCTGGCTGCTACAGTCTGCCAGTTTCAGTTGTCATTCCAGCTGCCAGTCTAGCCTGAGGACACGCTGTAGCTCAGGTTTGGAAAGTCTGGGACAAAAGACCCCCCTCATTTCGAAGATACCGAAGATTGGCCGGTGTACCAACCACCATCGTGACTTCTTGGCCTTTTTTTTGTTTAAGGTCGCAGTTCCTTCCCCTACTACTCGTTTTCACAGACTTTGAGAGCTAAGTAAGAAAAACCTTGGAACGTAGAAATTAGAATGTTAAATAGAAAAGACAGAATGAAATATATAAAGATAGGATAGAAAAAATATAAAGATAGAATGCTTGAGGTGGAAGGGACAGAAAGTATTAGAATATAGAAAATAGAATGCTAGAATTGAAAGGGACCTTAGAACATTGACTTTACAGAAAATCTAATCCACCCACTCCCCCGCAAGAGAGGGGAAGGGACTTAAGGGCAGGATCTGGATTGGGACATAGGCCTCCTCCTAAAGCATTTTTTTTTAACTCATGAAGAAACTTCTCCAAATACGAACTGCTAAAAAAAAACCCCCAAAACAGACAAAAATGTTGGGGGTGGGGGAGGAGAAAAATCAGAGATATTCAGCAGGTAGGTTGTTCTCTGCCCCCTCCCTGCTAGATTTCCTTCTAAATTCTTGAACTGCAGTTTTGCCTGTTTTCTGAGGCATGATTAAATCAAGGTTGTGTTCCCCCATCCAGAAATGCAGACACTCTATTTGCTGACCGCTGAATTCCTTTCTAAAGGAGAAAAACAAAAAGTTGCCCCCCTCCACTTTTGCCTAAGTGCCCACTGAACAGTGAAAACTGCAACCTACTCCCTTCACACCCCCACCTTCCCCATCTTGGGTGGGTCCTTTTGAACTAGGCTGTGGTTGAGAAAGAAACAAGAGGGTTATAGGAAAGGGATCCCAGCTGTTCGGGTCCAGACTGGGCAGGCTGGCCCAGTCCCAGGCCTGGTGGGAGGAAGTCTCCCTGTCATACATTCAGAGGCCTATTGCAATTAATCACCCACCATTTACAGTGCAGGATTGCATGCCAATGGCTTCATTAAGCTCAGAGAAGGTATGACAGACATACCCATGCCCAGCTGTGCTGGAGTGGGCTGTTGTTAACTTGAGTGTGTTAAAGGGGAAAAATAAAATAATCTCATTCCTATGGACTCTTAAAGTTTGCTTTCCTAGAAACAGTGGGATGAAACAGTGTTTTTATCTTACTCTGTACTTACTATGTACTAAATGCTGGTGATATAAATGGAGACCTTCCTTGCTCTTATGGAGCTTACCTTCTAACCGGGGGACAGAGCACATAAAGGAGGATTTGTGTTTATAACTATTGATTCCATAACCCCCATCTTGTAAATGAGAAAAATGAAGCTCAGAGAGATCAGGTGACCTGCTCTGGGGCCCTGTAATGAGTAAGCACGGGAGCTGCAGAGTTGGGGAACCTGAACCCAGGTCTAATCCTTCCCCTCAAGGCTTGGCTTCCTGAAGTCTCCTTGAGTCTAAGTAAAATACCTCCTACCCCTTAATGGTGCCAAAGGGATGTGCTTGCTTGGATTTTGATAGGTTGTCAGAGCTAGAATAGATTTTTAGATCCACATGCTCATTTTACAGATGAGGAAACTGAGGTCCAGAAAAGCGGGTTAGTTTTCCAAGTACATACCACTAAATTCAGGTCACAAGCAGGGTTAAATCTTTCCTTGTCTCAAGACTCTGGTATAGGGCTCCTTCCTACTGTATCACACTGCCTCGCAATCTTTTTTTTCATTGAAACAGTTGCAATCGAAAAAAGTCCAACTCCCTTTCTATTTTATTTATAAAATACTATGTTATACTAATCAACCCTGTGAGCCTATCTGCTGCTTGTTCAGTGTGGAAGGGGTGGGTGGGGAGGGTGATGCAGATTGCTGGGGAACCAAATTGGGGCTCTCCCACATTCCTGGAAAAACAAAAGCAACTTTCTGAAGAAATGTTTTCAAAATCAACCATGTGGCTGGGACTGGAGGTCCTGTTTTTCTCAGTAGTAGTTAAGTGCATGGGCAACTAGATGGTGCAGTGGGTAGAGCTCTGGGCAGGGAGTCAGGAAGACCTGAGTTCAAATCCAGCCTCAGATACTTAGTAGCCATGTGACCCTGGGCAAGTCATTTAGCCCTATTTGCCTCAGTTTCCCCATCTGTAAAATGAGCCAGAGAAGGAAATAGCAGACCACTCTGATATCTTTACCAAGTCACAGAGTTGGACACAGCTGAAAATGACTGAACAAGATAAGTGCATAGGTTATTAGATGTAGAAGTGAAATATGTTGGCTATTAGAGATGTGAAATATGCTAATGAACAGGAGACAAAAAATAAGCAGCTGGCCCTGAAAAGGCAACATCCTGCAGTGCTGTAAACACCCTGGGCTATCTGGAGGTGTGTGCCAAGGCCCCAGGCAGAAGTTTTGGTTACTAATTATTGTTAGTTCAGAGTGACCCACAGAGGCCCATAACCTGATTCTGAACACCTTTATTTCATCTATTTGTCAAAAACCCCTGAATTGGTTGAGGGTTTTCACTGGATCGTGGGATTTTAGAGTAGGAAGTGTTTTTCAGTACTTATTTCCAGGGCTAGCCTTACCCATAGGCAGAGTAGGTGACTTGACAGTCTTGTCCTGGTAGTGGGATCTCTTTAATTGGTTCTCCATTCATCTGTACTTCAGATGACAAGCAACTCTAGTGAAAAAGAAAAATTACTGGATTTTGACTCAGGTTCAAATCCCACTTCTGCCCCGGCTACCTTTATGACTATGGGCAAGTTGCTGAATTTCTCTGGACCTCCCTTTCCTCCCTCACCTGTAAAATGAGGGGCTTGGGATAGATGGCCTCCTTTTTCTGAGCATATAATAGCTGTTTCATGCCACTCACACAGAACAAGGGTGTCCATAGAGGAGGTAGGAGAAGTAGATCAGATTGCTAATCCTTTAACAGACTGGTTTGAAAGCAGAAGCCCAAAACTACAAGTGGTAAAGGCCAAATCCATGGTTTAAGGATGCCATAGACTAGAGAAAATACGCAGGGAAACAATAACTGGCCAAAGGCCATGTTCTTCCTTTGTTTTGTTTTGTTTTTCTACTCTGGGTGGGGCTCTGGAGGTCAGCTCAGGTCTGACTTAATTCAACAGAAGACAAAGGGTATGTGTGTCAAAGCCCAGAGAGACACGATGTACCTGGTCAGCCTTCATGACTCAGCCCAAGGGAAAAAAACCTAGAATATTAGAGCTACAAAACAGGTGAAGAGATGAACCCTCTCATTTTATAGATGGTGAGTGAGAGGGAAAGAGACTCACTCAAAGTGTCACTTCAAGTCAGTTGCAGAGGGAGGACTGAAACCCAGGCCCCCAGGCTGGCAACCAATCCCCTTTGCACTATATTCTCTCCACATGAATGTTGATTAGTTGGGAGTAGAACATAGGAGAACCTTGGTTTCTCTAACAGTTAAAAAGAAATGCTATGCTTCCATCATCCTACAGGTTGTGAGGAGAGGAAGGAAATGGAGAAAGCCACAAGGCTTTATTTGTATAGCTCCGGGGTGGGGAACCTGCAACCTCAAGGCCCTCTAGGTCCTCAAAAGTGGCTCTTCAAGTGAAGTTTGGGTTCAGTCAAAGGGTCATACTTAAGGACCTAGAGGGCCACATGTGGCCTCAAGACCACAGGTTTGTCACCCCTGGTATAACCAATGTATGATTGCCCACAGGGTTCCGTTGCTATGGTCCTGGGTAGACATGGCATAATTCATGACCCTCAAGAAGTTCCATGACCCTCAATTGAAGAAATATTTGGAAAATTCAAAGTCTCAGACAAGATTTAAGACAGCAAGTCTCTTGGCCCTTCTTAATAACTGTCCCAGGCTGGTCAGTTGAATATCAAGAATCTCTCGTTGCCTTAGTGTGACAACTCTCTCCACCATATGAAGGTCACAGTATAACTTAGTAGATAATAATTGTTTCCAGTTCTGTTCAGTGCCAACACTATCCACAATAACTTATGACTTTTCTGGTCATAGAATTGCTCTTCCCCTCCTCCCCCTGACTTTTTTTTCTTTTTATTATTTTTTATTTTATTTCCCCCAGTTACATGTAAAAACAATTTTTAACATTCATGTTTTAAAACTTTGAGTTCCATATTCTCTCCCTTCCTCCCTCCCTAATCCCTTCATCCAGAAGGCAAGAAATTTGACGTAAGTTATACATATGTAGTCATGTAAAGCACAACCATAATAGCCTGACTTTTTTATTTATAAGAACAGGAAATCTTCTATCTCACAGTCTCACTCTGTCTTCGAACCCTTGTTAGGAACACTAGCTCCTGAGCTAGTGAGGAACAAGGCCTGCTCCAAGACATTCTCCATGAAGATGGTATCATCTTGAAAAGGAAGGGGATTAGATGACTTCATCCCAGTTCCCTTTGGGAGCATTGAATAAGCCAGGAGGAAACAAGGTTAAGGCTAGCATTTCAGGAGCTCCTGTTCCTTGTTGACTGGAGAGAGGACTAAACTGGTGACAAAGGTGTGATTATACCGTGTCTACCCAGGATCAGAGGGAGTTCTTCGCATCTGGGACTGTTTTTGCCAAACTACACAAGGCCAAGATTAGAATGGTGGATTTAGCTGATGTCCTAACTAGGGCCTTCCATTACCTAGGGTAAAGGACTAAGCCCCAGGGCATTGCATTTGGAGGGTATAGATATAATTTGGAGTTCATTAGTAGTATAGAAACAGAATTTAGGAAGTTAAAAAGAATAATTACTTAACATAAGAAACTTCCAGATGGTAAGAAAGGTTGAGCTCCTCTACCATGTGGTTGGTCTCCTTAGTAGCCTCCTGTCCATATCCTAGGATTTCAGTCCTCTATCTCTCAGTTACCTTCTAGTGAACTTCCTCATGTTTGCCCCAGGGCAAAAGTACCTAGTTATGTCTCCTTTGCATAGAGATATAGAGGATTGAGGACAGCTAGGTGGCACAGTGGCTAGAGTGCTGAGTCTTGAGTAGGGCAAACTCATCTTCCTGACTTCAAATCCATTCTCAAACACTAACTAGCTGTGTGGCCCTGGGCAAATCACTTAACCCTGTTTGCCTCGGTTTCCTCATCTGTAAAATGAGCTGGAGGAGTAATGGCAAACCACTCTAGCATCTTTGCCAAGAAAACCCCAAATGGGGTCACAAAGAGTCAGACATGACTGAAAAAAAACAACAAAACAAAGAATTGAAAGCCTAGAACCTCTTTTGGGAGCCTGGGCACTTTTCTGACATAATAATATAGAACTCATTTTCTTTCCTCTCATGTTCAACCTGCTTCCCAGCTCCTGTATTGCTATTAAGGGCACCACTACCCTCCATGTCCAGGCAGCAGCCACAAGTCTTGTTGAGTCTCCCTTCATCATGTGTCCTGCATCTGTGACTTCCTGCATCCGTGACCACCTCTGCATTTCCCATGTCTACCATGCTACCGTCCCTGTTCAGGTCCACATCGGCCCTTACCTGGAGCACTACAACAGCCTCCAAATTGGTCTTTTTGCCCCTATTCTCTGTCCTCTCTGTGCTCTAAGCAGCTGTCAAGGTAATATGGCTAACACACAGGGCCAACCATCTCATCCTGCTGACAAGTGCCGGAGGCTCCTTTTAGCTCGAGGATCAGATACAAATGGCTGTTACTTAAAGCCATTCATAGCCTGGCCCCAACCCACCATTCCAGGCTTGTTGCTTATTCCTTCCCTTCAGCTTTCAGCTCCACTGGCCTCTTTACTGTCCCCTGGATAGGCCATCCTATCTTCCATCTCTGTGCTTGTGCGCAGATGATTCCTCATAGGTGGGATCCTTACCTTTTATAATCTTTCATTCTCTTAGGATTTGGCTCAAGAATAACCTGCTACATGAGGCCTTTGCTGACTGGCCCCAGATACTTGCACCCCACTCTTTTCAAAGTTTTTACCTTTATATGTGAGAGGTAAAAGGGTGCGGCAGCTAGAGAGCTGGCTCAAATTCTACCTCTGACATATACTGTGACCCTGGGGAAGTCAGAGCACATCTCAGTGCCCCTGGGAATCATTCTAAAACCAGCAGCTTTGCAGGTTCTTTTACGGAGGGAGTTTCTTTCTTTAGGAGTTCCCCTGACTAGTGACATTATAAGTCCAGTTCATATTAGTTCGGTAGCTTTCAGGCGTGTCCACATTTGGGGTTTTCTTGGCAGAGATCCTGGCGTGGTCTGCCATTTCCTTCTCCACTCATTTCACAGATGAGGAAACTGAGGCAAACAGGGTGAAGTGACTTAACCAGGGTCACACAGCTACTAAGTGGCTGAAACTAGATTCAAAGTCAAGAAGATAAGTCTTCCTGACTCCAGGCCTGCTTCTCTGTCCGCTGCCCCACCCAGCTGTTCCTGTATTTACTTATATTTATACTTGTCTCCAGGATAAAAGATGAACTCCTTGAGGACAGGGACTCTTTCATTTGGGGCACATGGCACAGTGCCTGGCAATGAATAAATACTTGTTGATTGCTATAGTACTTTAAAGACTGCAAAATACTTTCCTTGTACTACCTCCGTGTTGTAGGCAGTATTCATTTTAAAACACAAGTTTTCTAGAAGAAACGAGGGCTAGAGAAGTTAAGTGACTTGCCCAGGGGCACACAGTCGTCAGATCTTTGATGGGCGTCTTCAGAGAGGCTTGGACTGTGGTGGGGACAGATAGTCGTAGTTCTCACATGGTTAAATAGATACGGCTTTGTGTGTTGGCTTAGCCAATCCAATCAGTCCATACACATTTATTAAGGGCTTACTATGTCCCAGGTACCATGCCAAATGCTGGGGATACAAAGAAAGGCAAAAGCAACTCCTGTCCTCAAGGAGCTTATGTTCTAGCAGGGAGACTTGAATGATACAAGACCCTACAAACGCTCTAGAATCCATTATCTTTCCTTGGAATTGTTTGCTATGGCACTTGCTCTCCATTGTGTATCTTCCTTTGTCTTTTCCTCACTAGACTGTAAGCTCCAGGAGGGCAGAGACAGTATTTTCTAGTACTTTTGTATCTCCTGTGGCACCTATAGGTTTCTAGAAAGTATTCAGTAAGTACTTTAGTGGATTTTAATTTTGCCTTAGCCCACTGTAGAAAAGCAGCAGTATTTGTCATCCCAGATGCCCCAATATCCTTAGAAAAAGCAATCCCAGTAGCAACATGGTTATATAGTAACCTATGGAATCACAGAAAGTTAGGGTTGGAAGGGACCTTAGAACACAGAATGTTAGAACATAGAATACTGGAGCTGGAGAGGGTCCTTAGATTCAAGAACGCTAGAATTTTTTTTTAGATGAGTAAAACTGGGAAGGACCTAAAACAAAATATTAGACTAGGGAGAACCTTAAAACTTAGAATGTTAGAGCTGGAAGGTAGACCTTAGAACAAAGGAGAGCGGAGCAGAAAAGGACCTTAGAACAAAGATTGTTGTAGAGAGAAAGGGTCTTAGAACAAAGAATGCTAGACCTTAAAATGTTAGAACTGGAAGGAACCTTAAAACAAAGAATATTTAGATTGGAAAGAACCTTAGGGTTTAGAATATTAGAGCCAGAAGGAAACTTAGAACAGAAAATATTGGAACTGAGAGGAAGCTTAACCCTTTTCATTTTACATATGGGGAAACTGAGGCCCAGAGTGGTAAAGTGACTTGTCAGAGATCAGTCATATGGTTAATAGCAGAGTTGGGACTGGAGCACAGATCTCCTGACTCCAAACCCAATGACCTTGTTATTGCATCATGCCACCTCTGGCAAGGTAAAGGATACCTTTGAGGGCAAACAGCAGCAACCCTTGGGACTAACTCTAGGTAAGGGCAGCTTTTCTAACCTCAGCACCAGGACAAAAGAAGTCTCTTTAAGGTTGTTAATTGTGGAACATCAAAGAAAGGCAGTCAGGGAGTCAAAACGGAATGACCTATAGGATGATTGGCCTTGGAACTGGCCAGTGCTACGGTCAAGAGAGGCAGTTGGACGGTTTTGACCCAGCCCCAAGGATACAGCTATGGGCTGGACCAATGGGTGTCATGTTCAGTCCAGCCTAGCCTTTGGCTGCCCTCATCTTAAGAGTACTTAGTAACTTCTGTTAAAGGAGACCTTTAGAATAGAGGTGTCATGCTCAGTAAGTGTGGCAGGAACCAGATTAAAATAAAATGGGAAATATTTGGCAAAATGAATAAAAATACAATAATACACAGATAATGTTAAAATGTCATTTTATAAGTCAATATGCCATGGCAGCTAGGTGGCCTGGAGGATGGGACCTGGAGTCAGGAAGGCCTGAGTTTAAATGTGACCTCAGATTCTTACTAGGTGTGTGACCCCTTTTCACCTCAGTGTCTCACCTGTAAAATGGGGACACACTGGAAATGGCAAACCACTTCGCCAAGAAGACCCCAAATGGTGTCACAGAGAATCAAACTGATCCGACAAGAGAAGACTGAACAACAAATTCAATACAGTGTGCAGCTTGAAGGGTTGTATCTGTGGTGGTGCCCTCCTCTATCTCAATTTGCCTCTGAGTTGGCTGCCCTGGGCCTCCTACTGTGTGTGAGGGCATTCCTTTAGGGACTGTAGGAGGCACTCCTCAGTGCCGAAATAGCTTGAGTTTGAAACTGCAGAGGCTGGTAACAGATGGATCACACATCTTGGGAAGTCACCTGGTATTTCTGGGGCTTGGTTTTCTCTTTTGTAAAATTACCCAGAGCTGAGCAAAGTGGGCAGCATGTGGAGCCCCTGTTTTGGGAAGCAATTTGCCTGGGATTCCGGTTTAAGCATTTGCCTGATAGGCGGAGGCTTGGGCAGCTGTCTCTCAGTCTCCAGAATTCCTGACATCACTCCCTGATAGAGAAGTGAAAGTTGTAGGTAAAACAAAATCTACCTGGCCACCAGAATCTACCAATCTGCTAGGCTTAATTATCCATGCTTTTACAGCAGGTGTTTTGTTTGCTTTTTTTTCTCAGCCAGGACTAGGGTGGAAAGGACAGAAGGTGAGTTTTTGACTGATTGCACAAATAATTTAATCATTTTTTTAAAAAAAGAAAGTATTTTCTTATCTTTCCCTGTCAGAATTCAGTTTAACCCATTTCTTGGTTGTTATGGAGGAGGTGTGTGAGAAGTAACAAATATGCTGGCTCTCATTCCGATATCTAGAATCACTCCGTCCCCCACAGTATTTAGCTAATGGATTTGAGGGGAAAAAACCAGCAACAAACATTTAAACTCCTTGAATGCCTGTCATCTCACTTTAGATATTTTCACCTTAATCACTTAGTGGAGGGGCTTGAGAAATACTTGTAGGGAGAAAAAAAAAAAAGAATCCTTGATTTCCTGACCATGAGATGCACAAGACTAAGAAGGCTGCAGATCTGGTGGGAAGCTTGGAAATCACCCAGTTTAACCCCCTCATTGGGAAAATTGAGGCCCAGAAATAGAAAGTAGTGTCCTGAGTTCCATAACTGGCTGAATCCATTCAAGAAGCGTGCATTCGTAAAAAGTGGTTTGGTTTAGCCGAAAGATGACGGACAGGAGTCCAAGGACCTGCACTGAAATCCTACCACTAACAGTTGTGTGAAACACTTGCCTCTCTGAGCCTCAACTTTCTACTCTGTAAAATGGAGATGATAATAATTATATCTATTTCACAGGAGTTGCTGTGAGCATTGAAAGAGATAATTTGACCAAGTATTTTGCAGACCTGAATAATAATCATGGCTAGCATTTATATGGAGCTTTGAGATTCACGAAGCGCTTTACAGATATTATCTAATTGGATCCTGTGAGGGAGGTACTTGCAGTTATTATTTCCATTTTACAGATGAGGAAACTGATTCCTGTGTCCAAATCCTCATCCCTTCAACACCTGGGTTATGGCAATAAAGAGCCTGGGAGTTGGTTTTCCTGCCACAAGTCTCTCCCCACTCCAATCCATCCTTTACTCTCTTGTCAAAGTTTAGATCTGACCATGTCACCTCCCTACCTCACTAAACTGCAGTGACTACTGCTCATCTCCAGGATCAAGTTACAAAATCTACTGTTTGAGGTTCAAAACCTTCATCGCCTGCCCCTCCCCGTACTTTCTCACACCTCCCATCCCCCTCCCCACTCAGCCCACCCACCTTCCCACTCTGCACTCCAGTGAGTGAGATCTCCTTGGGGCGTCTTGAACAAGACACTCCATCCCTTGGCTCTGGGCGTTCTCTCTGGTTGTCCCCCATGCGTTTCCTCTTTCTCAGAATGCTCTTCCTGCTCATCTCTACCTGATAGCTTCCTATAAGTCCCAGCAAAAATCCCTACTCCTATAGGAAGCTTTTCCTGATTTCTCTTAATTCTAGTGCCTTCCCTCTGCTGGTGATTTCCAGAGTATTCTGCATATATATAGCTTGTTTGTACAAAGTTGTTTGCATGTTGTCTCCGGTCTTAGACTGTGAGCTCCTCAGAGAGAAGAACTGTCTTATGCCCTTTCTTTGCATTCATCCCCCACCTACCCCACCCTGCCCCCCAGAACTTATCACAGGGACTGGCACACAGTAGGTGCTTATCAACTGATGGCCAAGCTAGGAAAAAAATTCTCTCTCAGTCCTCAAAATATTTCCTGAACTTTTCAAACTGTAACAGTGTCCTCTTGATTCTGTGTCTCATAGTTATAGGATTTAGAGCTCGCATTGCCTTTAATCTTCTCTAATCCCCCTCATTCTATAGGTGAGAGATCTTAGGCTCAGAGAGGTTAAGTGATTTTCTCCAGGTCACACAGGTAATAAGTAGCAGAACCTGGGTCTGAGCCCAGGTTTTCTGACTTCCAATTCCCTGCTACCTGGCTGCAGAAGCAGGAAATCCCCAGCCCTCAGGAACTGGCACAGCATAGAGTCAGGTTCATGCTTGATTTATGAACAGGTGTATTTGTCAGAAACTGTTTGGTATGTCTCTTGGATCCATGCAAGTTGATTTAACTTTAAAAGAAAACTTTATTTTTCTAGGAGGCTGTCCTTGACTTTTTCTTTCCTTTCTTGCAGATGCATTTCATCTTCTCCAGTGAGGTGGAGCTCCTCTTTGATTTCTGGAGGGTCCACAGTCCAGCCGGTAAAAGTGTGAAGCCCCTCTCTCCCTACCTTTTTCCTCCATCTCTTTTCCCCTTTCTCCCTCCAGTTCTCCTCTGCTGGGCTCAGGGCACTGTAGAGAACCCATGTGCTCGTCCATGATGACATTTTGCCGGGATATTCATGTGCATCTAAATTGTTCTTCATGAAAACTGGAATTTGACCTACACACAACACATGTGACACTTCACAGAGACTAGTGCTTTACAGTTTTTCACACTGATTTCACACATGACATTTTGTTTTGTCATTGGGAGAACCCAGTCCAATCATCATTTAGATATAGAAATCAAGGGGCCTGAGTTCATAACCCAACTCCATCTGACTATGGGCAAGTCATTCGGGCTTTGGTTTCTGCCTTAGTAAAATGGGGCTCAAATGAGGATGTTGAGGAGAATGAGATTTGCAGACCTAAATAACAGCTAAGATAATAGCTAGCATTTATACAGTCCTCTAAGGTTTGAAAAAAGCATGGTCCTCACAACAACCCTGGGAGGCAGGGCTATTATTATCCCCATTTTCCAGATGAGAAAATTGAGAAGGGAAGTGATTTGCCCAGGGTCCTACAACTAGGAAGTGTCTGACGCTGGATTTGAATTTGGGTCTTCCTAACTCT
Source organism: Notamacropus eugenii (assembly GCF_028372415.1). Lineage (NCBI taxonomy): Eukaryota > Metazoa > Chordata > Mammalia > Diprotodontia > Macropodidae > Notamacropus > Notamacropus eugenii. Next base: position 478,628,413 of record NC_092872.1, on the reverse strand, counting down.
AAGTCCAGTACTGTACCCACTATACTTCCTAAATGTGACAAGTTGTAGTTATCAGTCATCCATGGAGTTGGTTGTGATTATTTGTTGTTATTGCTGAGTCATTTCAGTCAAGTCTGACTCTTCATGACCCCCCTTTGGGGTTTTCTTGGCCAAGATACTGGAGTGGTTTGCCGTTGCCTTCTCCAGCCTATTGCCTTCTCCAGCCCATTGCCTCACTGAGGCAAACAGGATTAAGTGACTTGTCCAGGGTAACACAGCTAGCACCTGAGGCCAGGTTTGAACTCAGGGAGAGAAGTCTTTCTGACTCCAGGCCTGGTACTCTGTCTACTGAGTCACTAGGGCCACATCCAGGTTTTGCTACTTATGAATTAGGAACTTGGCAAAGATAATAAATTCTGAGTCCCAGTTTCCTTAAATGTGTGGTTGGACTTTAAGATGACCCCTCAGTCCATCTCCTGACTCTCCATTCAGGACTCAGCTCTTGGTGGCTGCTTCACTTCCACAACGGCATTTATGCATGGTGGACAAGTCAATCCTAAGTTTGAGAAGACTCTTCATTTAATCTTAAACTGTTAATATACATATCTTCATGAAACATCATCTGTAGGCAAACGAAGCACTTTGCTGACATTCAATCCTCTCAATAGGTATTATTTTACGTTCCCATTTTACCGATGAGAAAATGAAGGCTCAGAGTTGGGTGATTTACCCAAGGCTGAACAAACAGTATCTGAGGGCTGGCTCTTTTAAATGTAGTCTCTCTCATCTGAGCCCAGAGGGGTTAAATAGTACAGTGGGCAAATATTTGTATATAAAACAGCTGTAGCAATTACAAGCTTTTAAAAAGTGGCTATGGTGAGCTCTTAATTTTTTTATGGGTTGCCTCCAGTGTTTTGCTTCTTCTCCTTCCAACCCTTTCTGTGCTTGCTGCAAGATATATGGACTCAATGAGAGCCCCCTGGCTGGGGAGAGGGGCTCCTGCTTCCAGGTTTGCTCAGGGGCTTGAGTTAAGAACAGTTAAGGTCACTCCTGGGAAGACATGGCATAGTCATAGGACTTGGAATCAAGAAGACCTGGGCTCAAAACCTGCCTCAGTCAATTGCTTGCTATGTGACATTGAGCAAATAATTTAATCTCTCTGTGCTTTCAGTCCCTCATCTATAGAATGAGGTTGGACCACGTAGTCATTAAGGTCCCTTTCTGCTCTCTATGAGGGTCAGTGCACCTGGTATCCTTTGTGTAATGTCCTGAATGTATTGGAGGAACCAGGTTTTAGGCCTTTGGGCCTAACTAGGACAGGGCCTTCAGGATAGACTCTCCCAGTACGGTGCAGAAATGGGCAGAGCCTTCCCAATCATAGCATTATTTTGGAAATTTTATTTTAATTGTTTTCTATCAGTAAAAACTACTTTCTCTTCTACTCAATGCCCCCAATTAAAAATAAGGAAACTTGTAACTAATAAGCAGAGTCAAATAGACAAGCGAGACTCATTCCCACACAGGTCTTTCATGAAGCTATTTTTTACCATCTGAACCCATCCAAGGACCCAGAGAAGAGATCCAGAGGGGAGGGGAGAGGGGGATAGAAAGAACAGCCCCTGCTGTGAGGGATCCGTATATCAGCTTCATTACTTCATTTCATCATCAGAACAAGTGTGTAAGAGAGCCAGAGGAGGAATTACTATCCCCATTTTATGGGTGATGAAATTGAGGTGCAGAGTTTAGTGACTTGTCCCCCATCACACAACTAGTGAGTGGTGGGGCCAGGATTGACATCTCGATTTCTCCCTCTCTTTCCCCATGCGCTCTCCCCCTTTAAAAACCATTATCAGCCACAACTATAGTCCAGATAAATACATAGAAAAATAAAACATGAGACCAAGCCCTAGCATTAGAAAAAACAGGATCAAGAGATCAACAAATAAGAGAAGAAACGAATAAGATGCTTTTGGTCCATGTGTCATTCCCCCATCCCCTCCCTGGTCTCCCAAACTTCTGCCACCTTTGATGTCACTTTCTTTCCTTCTCCCTCTCTGCATCTCCCCGCTGCCTTTTTCTGTAGTTGTGGTTAGTGTGTTTACTGTTTGGTCTGCTTGTACTGTTTCTAGATCAGCTGCTTCTTTTGGTGTATCAGGCTGCCTTTGAAGGAAGTCAGGTATAACCATCAAGGGCAAAGGGCAGTGGGGTGAGGTAGAGAGCACCGGACAGAGAGCCAGAAATCTTGCTGGCTCTATAATATAATATATAATAGTTACCATGCAGGAGAGCCAGACCTGGAGTCAGGAGAACTAGCTTAGAGTCCCATCCTTCCATTCATTGGCTTCTGTTGTTCACAGGCCAATCATTTAACCTCTGAGGCCCTATTTTCTCATCTGTAAAATGGGGATTGTAATACTTTCACTGCCTACTTTACTGGGTTGTTGGGAGGAAAGTGTTAAAGCTCTATATTCATGCAGTTGCAATTATTACTAAGTGACCTGAAACAAGTCATTTCCCCTCTTTGGGCCTCAGTTCTATCACTGGTAAAAAGAGGGGTCTGGATTAGATGATCTGAGCCTAATTCTAGGACCTTAGGATGTTCTGACCCTAGAGTTCAAGATCCCAGACAGGAAGGATGTGTGTGGGGAGCACAGGTTAGGGTCAGAGGAAGTGGAGAGAAAGAGCTCAGTCTCTGGTGCAGGAATCATCTCTTGGGGAATTGTCTGGGCTGTGTTGGGGTCTCTGGAGCTGGGCTTCCTTCTACAGGCATGGCCGTTTCCGTGCTGGTGGTCCTCCTCTTGGCTGTATTGTACGAAAGCATCAAAGTTGGCAAAGTAAAGTTATTCCACTGGTCCCTGCGCAGCCAGCCCCCAGACCACAGCCAGTCGCTGACGGAGTGTACAGACCAGGAGTCTATAAGCTCTGAGTCAGCTCAGACCAACAGTGACCGAACCAGGTAATGGATGGATGGGGTTTGGAAGCACTGGACCAACCCAGAAGGCTCAGGCAAAAGTGCTCTGAGTTTCTCACTTCAGCTCCGAACCCACGTTGGCCACATTGGGCACATTGGAACTTTTTTAGCCTGACAGCCTGATGCAAGGCCCTGCCAATCTCTCTGGTTGGCCTCCTCAAATTGAATATTGTCCTCTCTCCCCACCTGCCCAAAGACAGGGGGAAAGAACTATGACTTGAGTGTCTCTTGAGGTGGTGAATAGAATGCTCTTCAACCTCCTAGTAGGATTTATTTTTCCCACACATGGCCAGCTTTCACAGGCCAACCATTAGTGGTACCCAATGTACCTTTGCTAGTTTCAAATATCTAATAATACTACTTGCATTTATGTAGTATTTTGTGGTAATTAAGTGTTTTTACATCAACTAAATGAAGCAGGCAATATCATTTTCTCCATTTTACAGAAGAAGAAACAGAGTGACATGACCAGGTCGGTCACACAGTTTGAACCCAGTTTTCTGAACAGAAATTCACTGATCTCCCCGCCAGAGCAGGTTGCCTTTCCAAGGCCACCTTTTACTTTGTAGCCTTACTTTCCAATCCTGAGTCCACCGTCCACCCCCCATCCCCATCTGTCACTTCATCCTTCTCTAACTCAGCTATCTTGTGTATCTAGGTTGTTTCTGAGTCACTTGGGCCTGTCTCTGATACATGTCGTCCAGGTGGTCATTGGCTACTTTGTGATGCTGGCTGTGATGTCCTACAACACTTGGATTTTCCTTGGCGTGATCCTGGGCTCAGCTATTGGTTACTACTTGGCCTACCCACTCCTCAGTGTGGGATAGAGGGCAGCATGGGCCCCGAGGCTGCTGGATGGTTGTTCAGGCTCCATGAATGGAGAGTACCATCTCTTTTTTACTTAGTGATGAAAATCCCACCACATTTAGAAGCAGGCATCTCTCACAACAGTTCCACATCTCTCCCATCTTCTTCCTTCTGTGACCTCTTAGTTGAGGTACAGAGGGCCTGGGGGCACACCTGCCTTAGTTCCCTAGGCTGGCCATGATGGCCACCAGTGAGGACCTCTGGTGGTGGTTCTGGCTAAACCTTAGACTTTCCAAAAGCCTGGGGGAAGGAGAGGGGAGCCAGCTGAGCCTAAGCAGCTGATGACATTGCTGATCCTGTTACCTACTCATGGATTCCTGACTTGGGGGAGGAAGGGGCAGGGCTCCAGACATGCTCTCCTCCTCTGTATTGTGCCTTAGTTCCAATGGAACAAATCATGCAGGGTTAACTGCCCTCTTCTGGCTGTGGGAATAAGGGACATACCAGCTTTTTATTAAATTCACCCTTGTGCCTTAGGGATGCTAGAAAATTGAGATTGACTTGTGTGTGGGTGCGTGTGTGTGGGTGTGTTCCGACTGATTCAGTTCCTCCATTCCTCCCCCCACCCCACAAGTCCCCAGGTCACCTGCCTTGGCCATTATCAGCACAAATCAGGTTTTTAATGGAACGCTTTCCCCTTATATTCATACTAATTCAAAGCCTACTGATGTAGACTGAGCCCTGGCTGTGGAGTACTTGAGTTAGAATCCTGACCCTGGTTCTTAGTAGCTTTGTCACTTTCCCTCTCTGGGCCGCAGTTTCCTCATTTGTAAAATAAAGGGAATGGGTTAGACTAAATCTTTTAAGTACCTTCCAGCTCCAAATCTCTGATCTATTTCTTTAACATTTTCTGAGGGAACACAACGACCCAATTAAGTTAAATGATGCCCAAGGAGACATTTTGAGGGCTGAAGAGCCTGAGGGGAATGGGGACGCTCAAGGGTCTGAAGGGGCCGGGTCTCAAGTGCAGCAGAAGCAGCAGCCTGCCCTTCAACTGTGCCTTGAAATGATTGACTCTGGGATTCTTGGGTTAACTTTAACTACTGCACACAGCTTGTCAGTGGCAGATGCAGGGATGTTACCCAGAGTTCCTGACTCCTGCAGGGCTCCTTCCATTGGACAGCACTCCCTCCTTGCTGTTTAGGAGACAGTGAGGTTGTACCAGGGAAGCAGGATAGATCTAGCCTAACTAGTGATCTTACTAGTCTGGACAGATATTGATGACCTCCCTTTCGATCATCTTATTACAATCCTTTTCTAGTTCAGAAAAAAGTCACTGTCATTTAATAACCTTCAAGATCTCATTTCTCTTCACTGTCTATCTACCCTGTGACTTGGCAGAGAAAACACTGGATGCTCACTTAAAATCTTCATTAAACCGTCCTAGGCTGCTGTTGGGACAAAGGTTAAATCGAACCTAAGCTATTTATTCCTGCCCTCAAGGAACTTATGGTCTAAATAAAAACGTAATTTACATCTTGGCATCTTATTAAATTCATTTTTTTTAAAAAATGTGGATAAAAAAAGTTACTTTGTGCCATTTTGGGGACAAGAGTGGCAAACAAAAAGAAGAGATAGCTGTGGAAGCAAGAGAAGAGGAGGAAAAAGGGATAGAAATAATGGTAAGAATAAAAGACAATCTTAGACCAGTGGAATTCATTTCAAGTAATGAAATTTATTTTGTTAAATGAATGGAATTTCAGATATCTAACTGCTCTACCTACTGGGTTTTTCTGCTTCCTGAGGGCCAGCAGAACAGAGAAGAGTGGCCTTTAGGAGGGAATGCGTTCTAAAGAGTTCTGATGAGATGTCTGTAGAAACTGCCATGACATCAGTCTTCTGATCCAGCTGCTTAATGCTGAATTATAGAGCAGAAATAAACCTCCATCTCTCTTCCTGACTTTCTCATGGTTCCCAAGGGACAGGAGGGCAGACAGGGCTGGGAAGCTGTATTTCACCACAGAGCTAGACATAATGTCTAAGTAACTAGGCAATATTGGTTGGGTTACTGGTATTGCTGAGGTTCAGGGTGCTGGGTACTCCAAAATACCGACATGCTGTTGAATTCAAATGAATTCAACTCAAGGCTTCTTTCAGCCAAAGTAAAACAAAATTTATTAAAGATTGCCACATTGGGTTGACTCTTAAGGAGCCTAAGCATTTGTAATGCTTGTATTAACAAGTGGGCCAGATAGAATCTGAGCTAGATTGAGTCTGAGCCAGATTGAATGTGTGCACCTTCATGGGGACAAGAAGGATCTTATATACGGAAAGACGGAGGGAAGAATCCAGGTGTCGCCAAGTAGTCTTAAGACTCCAGGGATGGTCTTGATAGGGAAGGTCAGAGGGAGGATCTTGATGGGAGCAGCCAGTAGCCCAGAGATTAGGATTTTGATAGCATCAGGGTGGGGAGTATAGGTGGTGCAGTGGATAGAGCACCAGTGCAAGTGTCAGGAGGATCTGAGTTCAAATCTCACCTCAGATACTTGACACTCACTAGCTGTGTGACCTTGGGCAAGTCACTTGACCCCAACTGCCTCATCCTGGGTCATCTCCAGTCATCCTGATGAATATCTGGTCACTGGATTCAGATGCCTCTGGAGGAGAAGTGAGGGTGGTGACTGCACAGCCCTCCCTCACTCAAAACAAAGTCAAGTGCATGTCATCCTTTCTCTGATGGCATGGTCTTCTTCGGCAACAAAGGACAAAACACACACATCTATGTAGATCTCAAGAGAATGACAGATCAAATAAGGGGAATCCAAGATGTCTTCAAGGTGAGGTTTTCCAGGGCCCCCTAGACAAACACGACCAAACTCTCCAGGGCCAAGAGACAAAAACCTCAGCTTGTGCTCCTACCTGTCAGTATGATGGGATTTCAGGATATCCCCCAGAATGCTTTGGTTTTCTGTTAAATAATTAACTAAAATTTTTAATAATTAAACATTTTAATTCATTAGAAATCAGTATTTTCGGCTTAAGGTTTCTCATTCCAAAATGTGACTACCTGGGAGCAGTCACACTAAGATGAAAAGGATTGAAAAGCCACGTAGTCCAAGGTCATAAGAAGGAACAGATGAGGAAACTGAAGCCCAGGGAAGATGATGGGACTTGCCCAAGGACACAAGGTTAGTGCCAGAAGCAGGATTTGCACCGTGATCTCGAGTTCGGAGCCAGGGTTCTTGGTACCATTGATAGCCATTATCCCTGGTGAGGGGCAGTCACCTCAGCATGGGTGGAACGAGGAAGGAGCTAGAGAGGGCTATGTCCAGACACTTTTGGCGGAGGGATAGGGAGCTACCGTACCCCTTGATTTAGTCAATAAACACTTATTGACACTTGGGGAAAAAGTGCAAATATGATAGATTTGGAATCAGAAAACCTAGGTTTGAATCCCAGCTTTCCTACTTAATAGTGTGACCTTGGTGGCGGGAGGCTATGAATATTGCAGTAGGTGCCTCTAGGGTGAATATGCCAGGTGGAAGAGGCTTTTGGAGGAGAGGCAGCCACAAGTCACAATCTCTTGGGACTCCTTTAAGCTTTTGTTGTACTTTCCCCACAAACATACTTCCCATCATTGTTATTGGAGACTTCCATTCTTCAGACCATTTGCCGTGGAAAGATTTATGTAGATCTTTGAGGGCAGCTTAAAAAAATCACCTGGGGAGAAAATCGAAACCTTTGGCTAGAAAGGGGATTTGAAGTTAACTGTGGCCTTCAGGCACTTCACAGGGCTTTTTCCAGTTCTTACTACAGGAATAGGGGCAGCAGCAATTGCAGAAATGGTCAAGATTCGGAATCTCCATCATATAAAACAAAACACTGATGCTTGTTCGTACTGCAAATATTTTATTTCACTTATAATCCTTTTGGTGTTTTTCCACATGTCTCTTTATAAAGTTTCTATCAATGTTGATTTCTCATTTTACACCCTCAGAGGGCAGGGACAGAATCTCATTCATACTGCAACCAGCACAGCACAAAAAATACCATTACTTAAGGGAGGAGAAGTTTAAGGGCAAGAAGGGGATGGGAAAGGATCTGGCCACTCAGGCTGCCATATGCATACCACCTTCAATTGGAACAAGAACAAACAGCTTCTGGGAAACAGAAATCAGTTTACTATCAGAGTTTTCATTTTAATTAAAACTCTCCTTTTTAAAGCCCTATAACTGTGGGTCCCTGCTTGTTGCATAATATCTTAAACAAGAAACTATTTATCGATCTCTTTTCACCTCCAGTTTCTGGCTCTGTCCAGACCACTTGGAGCCCAAGCTGAACCCAAAATGGTCCACGGTCCAGGAGATGCAAAAATTGAGAAGTGAGATATGGGGACTCTAGCTATCTATCCTCTTTTCTGCAGTCACTGCTAGAGTGACTGTGCAAAGAGTTCGCGCTGGAATGAGGTGGTTGGAGCAGACACCTACGGGCTAAACTGCAGTGAAATACTGTTCCATCATTGACTTTTTTTTGCAATAGGTCACAAGCTCTGGACATATTTTTGCGCATATCTGGTCATGAGTCCCAGATGCCAAGATGCTCTTGGCTTCATTTGTTCATTCAACAGTCAAACATTTATTAATTTCCTACTATATGCAAGGCACTGTGCACAGTAAGGCCCACAGGTTTACGGGAAAATGGAAATCTCTTCCTTTTCTTTGAATGCCCAGAGAGAACCAGGAACAATACTAGGATGTGAGTTGTCCTAAAATAGAGAACAGGGTAATCCCAAGGATTTCCAAAGGAAAAAAGAAAACAAAAATAATCAGTTTAAAATTACCTGGTTTGCAAAGAATTTAAGAATTGGCTCCTGATCCATTCAATTGCCACCACCCCCATCCTCCCAGAACTTAATTCCTTCAGAAAATAGTGCATACTCCTTGGGTAAAACCATTAGAACCAAAGTTGATTTCATCCCAGAGCATTTAGAGACCAAGTTCCATTGCTGACTTTTATTTTGTGTTTGTTAACCTTAAATATTCATTAATATATAATATTAGACTTAAGGCAGAGAAAAAGACATATCTGAGAGCCTAGGACTGAACTCCTAAGGTAAGAAGGTGGTCAGCTAGATGAAGTCCATTGCACTGGATAGAGAATTTCCATGAGAAGGGCAGATACCTATGTGTTGTCAGTAAGAGGTCTTAAGGTCACAGATTAGTAAGATGAGGCTCACTGGATCAGACAGGCCAACATCCTATTTGGTTCCATCTTAGAATTAGCAAGGAAAAGGCTTAGTAACAGAACAAGTTCCATGAAGCACACAAATAAGGGGGATAAGCTGACTGACAGCAGCTGGTTTTAGGGCTGGGCAGGAGAGGCCATCAAAGGTCCTCCAACACAGGAAAAGCAATTCTTCTGAGGGTCCAACTCTTCCTCTCCAATGCTGGCGCTCCTGCTATGCACAGTACCTACCAACTTTGGCTCTGGTCTTATTACAGAAAGGACGAACTCACTAAATCTGTGTGACAGCAGGAAACCAGAGTCCAATCATTCCATTGGCCAGCAGTAGCAGCACTTTTGATGAGACAAAATTCCAAGGGCAAAGCCATGTTCCTTTTCAATAGCAAATGATCAGTGCAGAGAGTTGTGGGGCTTTGTCAGTGGGAAATGCTTCCTGGTGCAGAGCTCAGAATTTGGTTCTCAGTAGATACTCGGTAGGGTCTCTGCCCAGGGGTGAAAAGGACTAGGAGCTGTATTTACATCTCCTAGTGGAAGAAGGTATCACAGGACTATTCCAAAGGAGTTGCTGGAAATCAATTCCATTTGCTTTATTACTTAGGAAAGATATGTGTGGACAGTAAAATGCCAAGGGCTGCTTTTCTGCACCAGCAGCACCAGACACTGGGGAGATGCCCCCAGATGGAAGGATGCTGTCCCAGTGTTTACTGGGATGGGCCAGAAACTTCAACTCTAGAGAGGGTTAAGAAATTCTGGACCTCACCCTGTTGCCCACCCAGAACCAGGATCAGCTGTGCAAAACAGTGCTCAGAAAGAGAAAGGCAGAGTAGGGCAGGCTGAAAGACCTCTGTACTATCTCTCAAGTCTTCATCCCAGCCAGTCAAGGTCATCATCATCATCATCATCCCCAAAAAGGGGGGCTGGAGGTGGGTGTCCCTTCATGCTCTGACAAAACAGAAAACAGTCATAAGTTTTGGATACCATTGGTGAAATAGATCATTTCCTAAGCATCAAGATTCAAAACCTTTTTCCAAGTCAAGTTGGACAATGAGCTTTTGTTTGAGGAAGTCAGTATGTAGCTATCACTAAGGTGTGCTTGGCACTAAAGAAGGCAGCCCCGACCCTTACCTGTACACATATTTAACCAGACAGACCAAAATGTGTAAAGAGGGGAGATTTAATACAGAAAAAAGATCATCCTTGTTTAGCTCCTCTGAATCTTGCTCTATTTATTTTGCAGTCAGTCACATCAGCATTTTATATACAGAGTAGCGGAAGTAAGAGGGGAAGAGGAGGAGGAGGAGGATGTGTTGAGAAATTAGTATGGACAGAGCAAAGTGAAGAGAAGCAATGAACAAAAAAGAGAGACTGTCATCTAGAGAGGCAGGAGGAAGAAATGGACAGTTGTGGAGAAGTCGTTTTGGTTGAGTGTGCCACTAGTCATAGGCATGCTGCTGGAGCTCTGTCACCATAGTTTTTCTGAAAAATTAGAGTAGAGAGTAGGGGCCCCAACCCTAAGTCACTGTGCACAGGAATAAAGTCCCCTCATAAGTGCAGAACCCCAGCCAGAGGTTCCTCCCAACTCAGCTTTGGCAAAGGAAAGGCTCGCAGACGCACTCTCATCCTCCCAATCCGAGATCTGATTTCGGACACCAAGCAATCAGAAACAAAGGGCTGTGCAGAAGGTATCCTCCCTCCCAAACGAGGATGCCCTGTATTACCAGCTCTACTCACTCACAGTCACCTGCTCCTACGGGTAGCTAAGACAGGAGAGGTAGTAACAAGGGATATGGGAAAAACTCACACCTCCTTTTCACGTGGCCTATCCTGAATTTCTTACTCTGGATACCGAGGGTAGTGGGAACAGACGACAGAGCTTTTGGGGTTAATGATGTGGGTTAGCATTTATAGCACACCCCACTTAGAAGCAACTTTGAAGATACTGCTAGTCAGGTGACCCCCAGAATCTATTGTCTAATTTCAGATGAGCAGAGCATAGGGAAGGCGGTAGGTATGCCACAGGGAAAAGGCAAACAGTGCTCAGAAAAAGATGAGCACCACAGGGCGGGCTCAGGGACCCCTGGATTTTCTCCCACATCTTCATTTCATCCAATCAAGGTCATTATCACTGTCAACATCCCCCCAAAGCAGCTCTACTTCTTCCCTGTTGTGTGACCTTGGACCCTCAAGCTGAGTGGGCTTAAGCCTCCTTATCCATAAAGCAGAGAAAATGGTCTAGCTGCTATTCAAGGTCCCCTCCATCTCTAACACTGTGTTCTAAAGTCCATTCTAGCTCTACGAGGTTGGGATTCTAAGACATATTATATTAGCAGGCTGTTGAGGATGCTGGTTAGCATCAACTTCTTACGGTGGTAAAAAAGGGTGCCCAAACACCTCAGTAGTGTTTATTCTATGGCTCTCCCTCTGAAAGAAATTTAATTTTGGGGTGAAAGGTGGTTATCATACTCTGCTAAGTAACTGAAATAACACACTTTATACCAAAGACAAGAAGAACACTTGAGCATAGGCATGAAGGATTCTGGAACAAAGACTTAGGATCTTGGTGTTGTCAGTGATATTGCTTCATGCGTCTGGAAAATTCACTCTGCCCTAAATCTTTGACAGGGCAAGAGATTTGTCCTTCTACACTTGCATGTTTTGGTGGTGACAGTGGGCCCGAAAAATATGTGGTTTCTGCATACATTTAGCATCAATGCAAATCTTAACATTCGATATGTGCCTAAGGCAAGAACACTTGGCTGAGTATCAGAAAGTTTGAGGTCTGGTCCCACCTTTGCCACTAATCTGCACTATGTCCTTAAGTAAGCCATTTAATTGCTATAAGACCCAGTTTCTTCCTCTATAAAAAAGGAGAGATTGTCTGCTCTATTTTCCTCAAAGAAATGTTTAGGGGATCATGGATTTAGGTATGAAAGGGCAGAATGGGATCATAGGTTGAGAAGCACTTTGAGTGGAATTATGACCCGTATGCAAGTGCTAGCTGAGGAAGGGAAGGACACCACAGGGTTAGAGTAGTTCCAGGTTAGTCGGGTAATCTTGGACAATTTCAAGCATCTCTCTAGGACTCAGTTTGCTCCTCTTTGAAAAAGTGGGCTGGGCTAGATGATCTCTAAGATCTCTAATAACACTGGTAGCCTATGATTCTATTATCTGAAATCCTGTTCATGGTCAGAGGAAATTCATTTTCTATTCTGAGCTTTGACATTACATTGACTAAGCTGTCTATGCTTGCTCACTTAAGAAAGTGAGTCCAAGTGAAAGGTCAAAACTTATCTTCCATCTTCAATAAAGAATAGGTATGTACCTACCACCATATTTGTATGCCCCATTTCAAACTCCAGATTCGTCTTACAGGGTCCAGCACAAAGAGCCCTATCACAATAGGCCACCAAGACTCCAGATTCCTTTGACCTGGATGTTGTTTCTTAGAGTAGAACATGAGGGTCTCTTGTATGATGGTCTTAGGACAAGGGCAAGCCCTAAATTTCCTTACCACTTCATCTTCATCCTCGTCATCAGGCACTGGAATTGGCTTTGATGCTTTCAATGTTGCCCCTTTAAACAAGCAATCTTCATCACCATCTGTGAAACTGAAAGAAAACCAGGTATCAGCAGCAGAAAGTACTGCTGTCTCTGACATGTTCCTGCCTGGCACCAAAAGTTTCAAGAATCATTTGTATTTGTGAGAAGCTAGATTTAGAGTTAAAAGAAGCCATAATATCTCTCTAGGCATGAGGAGCTTCTAAGGAATACTTACCAATCCTGACAAAGCCAATTCTATGCTTGCCACTGTAATTCTGTGCTAAGGGAGGACAGCAACCAACCTGGCGTTCTGGCATCCATGGGTAGGTTTGAGGGTGGCTACTGGTTCTGCAAAATTTACATCTGTGCCCAACTGGGGCTCAGTGGTTCTGGTCGTGACAGCAGGCCAATCCGCCTCTTCATCTTTGAGGGAAAATTTCAGTTCTTCCCTTGAATGTCCAAGCTCTGCTGACAATGGGTCCCCTTCCTTGTGGCTTACAGCCTGACGGTTTCCTGGCTGCCAAGTCTCTTCACTCTCCCATCTCTGGGCACCTGAGGCTTCTGACAGGCTGCTTCTGTGATGTTTCATCGTATTATCACCATGCATTTCTTTACACTCAGGTTCCCAGACTACGGCATCTCCAAGAAGGGGTGGCATGGGTGGAATTGAAGCTGGGGGCCCTGGAATACCTTGAGATGGAACTCTAGCTGACCCTCGTGGGAGAGGTTGATGAGGTACTTCTAGACTTTTCTCTGCTTCTGAAATCCCATCCCTTTGGTATCTTTCCTCCATCCCATTCTGTGTCTCAAAAGCTGTAGGTGGTGGACTCTCTGGCCTGTCTTCCTGCTCCACTGGTTTCACTGTCTCCTTGAGCTCCTCCTGATCCAGGGTTCTAACAGCTGGAGTTGGACTGGTTGGGGCTGAGTGCTCCTGAGGTGGTTTCTGGGGCTGCTCTTCTCCCTCGCTGCTGCTCTCCTGTTCTGGCTCCTGAGGAGCCAACAGAAGCAGAGTCTCCAGCTGTCAGGAAAACCAAGGAGCGGGACATCAGCATGGACAGAAAAGCTTCAGGCAAGTCGTTTCTTAGAGAAATTCCTGTCTTATCAGCCAGACTAGTCTCAACATGGCTAACCAGCCATGACTAAATAAAAATAAAGTAGGCTAGGGATAACTGCTGTTGCTGCTAACATTTAACATATATATAAATAAATATACTTAACATGCTAATAGCCTTGTCTCACAGAAGAGGTATGAGAAGATATCTCCTTTCCTCTTTTTTAGAGGCTGAGGACGATAGGTATGAATTTAATGTGTCAGTTCGTTTTCCTGAACTGTTTTTTTCCCCTCTTTTTTATTCTTTGATATAAGGGAAGGCTCTCTGGTGAGGGGGGAGTGATATGAGGAAATGAAGGGATGTAAAAAAAAGGATATAAATAACAATTTGTTTAAAAGCAACAACTGACATTTATATAGCACCTTACCATTGACAAAGCATGTTCTATAGATTATTGTCTCCAGTTTGAAGATGAGGAGACTGAGGCTGAGGAAGGTTATGTCTGAAGAGTCACACACAGTGTCAGACTTGGGTCTTCACTTGATCCCAATCCCACAATGCTTCTTAGTGAAATGCCTTTAAAAATCTCTGGACATTAGGAGGTCCCAAAGCCGGCAGACATACCTTGATTGTATTCATGACAGTGCTCAGAATGGTCCTGCCGTCATAGGACTCTTCTAACTCAAATTCTCCCCTTAGAGACTGGAACACTCGGTTCATGATCTTCTTCACCTGGACATGGGTATGGGAAGAAGGGGGAGCAAGATCAAGTCCAGGGCTGGGAAACAAGCTTGGCAGACCCAGAGAAGAGTCATAGCAATTATTTTAAGATGTTATTCATCCTAGGCCCAAGACATGAAAGTTGTCACCTTAATCAGGACATGGCAGACAATGAACATTGCTTTGCTTTCTAGAAGGCTCTTTTCTAGGGTCCTTGGATCTCTATGCTCCTGACAACATACTTATGAAAGTTGTGCACCCATAGCTGATAAAAGCACAGAGGATGGTTTTCATGAGCCACCACCCTGCAACACCACCTTCCCATTTCTAACAATCTCTTGGGGATGCCCCTGGTCCTGAGGACTGGCACCCAACATGCCTTTCCAGGAGCCAGAGATAAGTACACAAGGTAAAGGACTGGAGCCTTTAAAAGGCTGCCAATTGTATGTTCTAAGCCTGAACTGTCCCTGAGATCCTGGAATAATACAATACCCAGTATACCAAGAAAGGCGCAGAAAGACTCAAGAGAACACAAGCTCAGCCCAGGTATTCTTTCTCTCCAGAGTTGGGCCCTGACATAAAGTCAGAAGTCAGTAGGTTGTTAGAAGGAACGAACAAAAGGCTGCCTCTTTGCTAATACTGTGACAGGGACACTGGAGAGAACACTTGGGAAACAGAACCGAACTATGTAAATGGCAGAAATAGGTGCACTGGGAACAATGTTGCAAATTATGCTTCTGTAAAAACAATGAAAATTTCTTCTTGGAGCTGTTCAACAGCAACATGGACTGCCCTGAAAAACACCCAGTTCTTCTGCCCAGGAAGTCTCTGAGCTGAGAGTCAGGGGTACAGAGAGCAGTATCCTATGCTGGGGAGGCAGCTAGGCTCCCATGACCTCTACAGGCCTGTATGATTCTAGAAGTCTAGGACTCTACAGCAGGATTGGATGGATGCTGCCAATTCTTGCGAGCGGTTTATTCAGATGAAAATTTATCACTTAGCAAAAAGTTCTCCATTTAGTAAAAAAGGAACACATGGTAAGCTTGAATAGTACTTACCAAATGGGACCTAAAGGGGGGACTGGAGGTATAGAGGGTGATCAAAGAGCTGTGACAAGTAGCCACAAGGTACAGAAACTTCTACATATGATACCTAGACATCCTCAAATAGAGTTCTGTCTTCACTATCAGACACTACCTTTAGCATCTTACCATTATTCCTCCTTTCCTGACTCAGCACTCACAATTATTCAAGGCTGACAAGCACAGTGATATCTCACGTATGTGTAATTTTCTACCAAACTGAAGTTACTCCTAGAAGTACCAACACTTAAAATAATTATACCTTTTTTTGTTAGAAATCCTACTAAAATGTGTTATGTAATTTTTTACCTTTTTAATGTACTAGAAATAATCTAACTTCTTTTAAATGACTTAACTTTCTCAGTGTTTATGATCAGTACTTGCTGTATGCAATATAGTAGTTCTCTCAGGGCCTTCTCTTAAGGTATGATGAGATTGTCTCTAGACTAGATGGACCCAGATTAAGGTGTTTTGCTAATTGTGTCTGTCTTTTCTATTTTTCTGTCTTCTCCATGCGCCCATTTCTCTGTACTGTCAGCTGAGAAGAGACATGTTATTGTCACTGTCTTTTTTATAGCTTGATATTTTGAGTCTCACTGACTTTCCCACCATACCCCTGTGTCACACACCTCCCCACTCCTTTCAGCTTCCTTTTGTGGACTATCTTGTAAGCTCCTTAAGGGCAGGGACTGTCCTCTTCTTATGTGTATCCCTGGCACTTAGCACAGGGCATGGTACATAGTAGATTCAAAACAAATGCTTATCAAATACTGACTACTGTCTTGTGTGCCTGATAACCAGACTTCTTAGAACTGTAAATCCAGGCCTTTCCTATCAAGTATGAAGGCTTTGATATAAACGGTTTATAATAGCAACTTTAGCTACTCAAAGATCTTCTACAGTAACTTTTGAGATATGCTTATGTGCTAAAAGGTTTAAGTTGCTGGATATCAGTGGGATGTGTAAGATCCCAACAACTCTATACGTTATGATAATCACCTGGTGCTTGGTACTACACTTCTCAGTCCAGTCTTCCATGAGATGTTAGCTTACCTTTTCTGAAGTGTCTGATGCTTCTGCTCCATGTTCAGTTTCTTGTGTTTTCCGTTTCTCTAGCTCCTGAATCCGCTGCTCATAGTGGACTCTTAGGTTATCAATTCTGGATTGGAGGGCTACACACTGCAAATAGAAGAGGTTATGGAAACCAGTCTTAGAATGCGGACAAAACATAAAAAATATATGTGACAGGGGCTAGAAAAAGACTGCCTTTTCTTGGGCTTCCATCCTCACTCCACCCAAACTGTTCTCTCCAAAGTGACCAATGATCTCTTAGTTACCAAATCCAATGGTCTTTTCTCAATCCTCATTCTCTTTGACACTGCTGATCACTCTCTTCTCCTTGATTCTGTCTTCTCTCTAGGGGTTTGGGACACCACATTCTGCTGGTTCTTCTCCTACCTGTCTGATTGCTCCTTCTCTGTCTCCTTTGCAGGATCCTGCTCCAGATCACACCCTCTAACTGGAGGTGTACCTCAGGGTTCTGTCCTGGCTCCTTTTCTCTTCTCCTTCTATGCTACTTCACTTGATGATCCCATCAGCTCCCATGGATTAAATTACTATCTCTGTGCTGATGATTTTCAAATCTACCCATTCTTCCCCAACCTCTTTGCTGACCTCAAGTCTTGCACCTCTATCTACATTTCATACATCTTGAACTGGATGTCCAGTAGACATCTTAAACTAAACATATCCAAAACAGAACTCATTTATCTTTCCAACTAAACCTCCCCTCTCCTCTCTTTCTTGTTACTATAGAGGTCAGTGCCATCCTTCCAGTTCCTCAGGCCCTCCGGCTCACAACCTAGGAATCATCCTCAGCTCCTCATTATCTCTGCCCCCGCCTCAGCATCCAAGCTGTTGACAAGGCCTGTTGATTTCACCTTTGCAACATCTTTCTTTTTTTTTAAATTTTATTTATTTTAATTAATTTATTTATTTTAATGTTCTACAATCACTACTATAAAACTTGGATTTTTACTACCCCTCACCTACCCCCCACCACTCCCCTCCCTCCCCAAGATGGCATACAATTCTATATGGGATCTACATATACTTTCCTGTTGAATACGTTTTCACTATAGACATGCTGTGTAGATGAACAAAAATAAATGGAAGAAATCATATAACAAATCAAAACATAACACACACGCACACAAATATGATCTGCTACATTCTGCATTTGAATTCCAGAGTTCTTTCTCTGAGTGTGGAAGGCATTTTGCCTTAGAAAACCATTGGGAATTTTTTTTTTTTTAAAGTTCTTGTGTTATTACGAAATTCCAAGTCTACCAGAAAAAACTCTTGCACACTGTGGTCGTTCCCCACACAAAGTTCTCCTGGTTCTGCTCCTTTCGCTCAGCATCAGATCATATAAGTCCTTCCAGGCCTCTCTGAAGTCTTCCTGTTCATCATTTCTTATGGCACAATAGTACTCCATTACATTCATATACCATAATTTATTCAGCCATTCTCCAATTGATGGGCATCCCCTTGATTTCCAGTTTTTGGCAACTACAAAGAGTGCTGCTATAAATATTTTTGTACATGTGGGACCCTTTCCCATTTTTATGATCTCTTGGGAATACAGTCCTACTAGTGATATTGCTGGGTTCAAAGGGTATGCACATTTTTGTAGCCCTTTGGGCATAGTTCCAAACCGCTCTCCAGAATGGCCGAATGAGCTCACAGCTCCACCAACAATGAATTAGTGTTCCAACTCTCCCACATCCTCTCCACCATTTATCATTTTCCTGTTCTATCATATTTGCCAATCTTATAGGTGTGATGTGGTACCTCAGAGTTGTTTTGATTTGCATCTCTCTAACCAATAGTGATTTAGAGCATTTTTTCATATGATTATAGATATCTTTAATTTCTTCCTCTGAAAATTGCCTGTTTGTATCATTTGATCATTTATCAATTGGGGAATGCAACATCTTTCAAATGTGCCCCCTTCCCTCCTCTGATCCTGTCACCACTCCAGTGCCTCACATCTGGACTACTTCAGTAGCATGCTGGTAGATCTGCCTGCCTCAAGTCTTTCCCTACTCCAATTCAACCTCCAGTCAGCCACCAAATTTTCCTAAAGTTCAGGTCAGACCATATCACCTCCCTATTCCATAAACTTGAGTGGCTCTCTATCATCTCAAAGATCAAGTACAGAATCCTCTGCTTGGTGTCCAGAGCCATAACATCCCTACCTCCTTCCAGTCTCCTTACACTTTAGTCCTTGACAGTCACTGGCTACTCCATGAACAAGACACTCCATTTCTTAGCTAAAGGCATTCTGCCACTGGCTGTCTCCCACTCCAAGCCTGGACTATCTGTCTACTGCCTTTCCTGGCTTCCTTTAAGTCCCAGCTAAAATCTCACCTTCTATAAGAAGCCTTTCTCAATCCCTATTAATTCTAGTGCCTTCCCTGTTTTTTTATTTCCAGTTCATCCTGATGTAGCTGATGTGCATCTCTGTTTGCAAGTTGTCTCCTCCATTAGAGTAGGATCTTCTTGAGGTCACTGTATATCCTTCTCTACCAACCCAAGACTAGGAGCAGCATGGTGTAGTGGCCACAGTGTTAAATTTGGAGGCAGAAAGAGGCTCTGGATTAAAATCTTATGCATCATTCTGCCTCCAGATCTGACACTATGCTCTGTTCCCCTTAGTCTTGGGTTGGTAGAGGGGTGGGGTATCCTTCTTTTTGCTAGTTCTTTGGGCTAATATCTGATGGGAAAGTTACTATGCTTGTTCAGCTGTTGGGAACTTGAAATAAGTATAATTATGCATGATTGTAAAACCATATCAGTTTGAAAAAGAAATTGAATCCACAAGTTCATGATGAGTTGAGTTCAGATGATCTGAGTTTCATTTAATAAAATAAAACACTAAGGCATTTTTAAAAATTGCTAAGAAATCAGTTACCTATATTTTGGTAATTTTTGGTAACCACATTTTGGTGGTTTTGAATGATTAATAAAGTTTTACTGTGCTAACAGCCTTCATAGAGGAATTTCTGTCACTTAGGCTATGGGGGGAAACAATCTGTCCCTCTTCAGAAGCATTTTCCTCTACAACAGCCAAAACCATCCTCCTCAGAACTAAGCACTGGAAAGAACACTGGCCTGGAAGTTGGAAGATCAACATCTTAGTTCATTTTTTTTGTCACTAAGCATGTTTTGAGTAAGTCACTTGCTTGTCTGTAAAATGAAGGGGCTGGGTGAGGTGATCTCGAAGGCTTGCCTTTTCAGTATCACGTGTTCTCTCTAAGCTGGGTGCACAGTGGCAGCAGTGGTTTAAAGGATCTGCTCTTCTGACTAGTACTTACCTCCTTTTGTTTCTGTTCTGCCAACTCTTGGTATTCAGAAAGCTTCTCTACATCTTGAGATTGCTCCAGTGCAGAGAGCTGAAAAAAGAAAGCACAGTGAAGACTAGCACACCCAGGACCTACGATGGCTCCCCAGGATTTGCAGACAGTGGGTTCTCAGTCTGAGTCTTCTCAGTCCTCTGGGCTCTACCTCACATGCCCAAAAGCATCACTGACAACCTGACTGTACAACATGGTTTCTTCTTTCTTAGGAAAGTCAATGAAAGAAGGAAGCCATCAGACAAGCAGAAACGCCAAGGCTGGGTGTCAGTAGCTACCTATTCTACCAACAGAATCACCTCATTGTTCAGTAACTTCAGGGTGCTGCTTGGGGCACAGAGAAATTAATGGCTATGTCCAAGGACACAGAGTTAGGATGTGTCAGGAGCTAGATGTGGAGACCACCCTCCACTGTCCAAACTGCCTCTAATTTAGACCAAAAGAGCTTAGGTGATATGCCTCAAACATAGGCAATGAGTCCCAAAGCTCTGTCCCTGTACTTTTGTACCCTTGCATCACTGATCACCTCTCTCTGACAATTAAAGAATGTTAATTTTTTTATGGGACCCATCAGCATCTTGCAGGCCTTGTTAGCAGACCAGAGTTAGCAGACTTACTGGCCCCTAGAAGGGTCTTTCAGGGATATAAGACCCTCAAGGATGGATAAGGATGGGCAATATACCTTTTGGAGATGTTAAGTTATTCTGTGACTTTAACTCAGAAGAAAAGCTGATTCAGGGATGGATGGAGACTGAGCAATTATACTGATGCCTACTGTCACTATCAACAGTAAGTCTTTTAGACAGATTTCTGGTCAGCTGATGTGCTGGGGCAATTTTGAGGCTAATGAATTTAAAAACAAGTTTCCCTTTCCCCTCTGCTGCTAAATAGCTACATGATCCAAATAATCCAAAGAGGCTGATTGGCCAGATGAGTTGCTTCAGTGTGATTTACCTTTTCTTCCAGGTGAGTGAGTTTCTGCTGAGTAGCATTTCTCTGCTCACACACTTCTTGGTACTGTTGCAAATGTTCATGCTTGGCAGAAGCCAACAAGTGTTCACACTTGGCTTCCCACTGGGATTTCAGCTCAGCTTGCATCAGAGATACCTGCCAGGGAACTTATATGAGGTCCTAAAACTTATAAAAGATCCTTAGGACATTGGGGAAGGAGATTTTCTAAGCCCAAATAGTTTCTCCCTGTATGGGATAATAAGCCAATAGCTCTTAATATGCTTCTTCTTCCTTGGTAAGGCTGTCCCAGTAATCCCTTTAAGTTCTGGGGCTCTTGTGCTAAGAAGGGGCAGAGTCCACCAGTAATGTTACATTTGAAAATTAAGGTAAACCAAGAGACAATGATCTGAGAATAATCAATTTATTAGTTAGGCTAACAGTAACCCAATAAATTGGGTCAATGGCCTTTCTTATTGACCAAAGACCCCAAGGTAAGGCTTAATATAGTTTTGGCGAGTACAGAGTTGGGTAGGTGGGAAAGAAAATACAACTGGTTACAGGGTAGACAGTTTCATTGGGGGTGAGAACATGACTGGTTATTTTAAAGAAAGCAGGTGCTAGTGACCATCTCTCTCTGACAAAGAATATTAATTCTTTTATGGGATCCATCAGGATCTTGTAGGCCTTGTTAGCAGCTCTGAGTTAGCAGACTTACTGGCCCTTAGAAGGGTCTGTCAGGGATATAAGACCCTCAAGGACATTTAAGAATGGGCAATATACCTTTTGGGGATAATAAGTTATTTTGTGACTTTAACTCAGAAGAAAAGCTGACTCAGGGATGGATTGAGACTGAGCAATTATACAAAATGGGGCAGTAGCACAAAATATGGTCAATTACAAAATAAAATCAATTATTAAATAATACAGAATAATTTTAATTTCTTCAGGAGTCAATTCTCTGATATCCTCATGGCTATTGAACCCATGAGGACACGGAGGCACCCATAGCCAAGAAAGGGGCACACAACTTTGGACAGCACTAAACAGCCTTTTCCCAAACAGCCTCAGAACTTGCCTTGGTGCCTCCTCTCTTTGCTAGTGCTGTGTTGGACCCCTACGGCTAATTGGAGTCTGAACGCCCGGACCTTTTATAGCCTGGTTGACCTTGTTTATTTGTCTGAGAACACCATCCCTTCACCCGCTGTAACCATCTAACTGGTTGGGCTTGTGCTCTCAGCCAAATCCATACTTCAGTCCCCTCCCTTTGTAATCTCCTGCCATATGTCTTCTCATCTCACTGGAAAACCTTTGCTCCCCATTCTTTGCAAGCACTGAAATGTCCCTTGAAGGATGGCCTTTTACTTGATATCTATCCCTTTGGGTACCTGTAACTGAGGTCTCCAGGGAACACTCATCAAAATCTAAAATGGAATCAGGGAAATTTGTTTTTATGTTTGAGATTTTCACTTCTTCATGCAGGTTTATGATCTTCTATTTTCCTACCCCCACATCTCCCCTGTACCTGTTCAGCTACTGTTTGATCTGTAGACACTTGAGCCTGTTTCAGGAGTTGTCGAAGTTTTTCTAATTCTTCCTGGTGTGATTTGCGAATTTCATCAATCTCTTCTTCAGCCTGGCTTCGCTCTTGGGCAGACTTCTTTTTCCTCTCTGAGAGGGTCTTTGGAAGGAAAAAACTAACTTAATTTCTAATAGTCTAGTAGAGGTTAAATAAGGGTGACTATATCGCTAGGAACTTGCTTGGTTCCTAGAAACTTAAAATATTTTCTTATTTAGTTATTTTTTTCCTTTATATCCCAACTGAAATCTATTTTAAGACTAGAGATTGTTGTCTCCATGGCAGGCAGTCTTTCCCAATCAAGAAAGGTCCTTCACAGACCAAGAAGATACCCCTTAAACATTCCCTAAAAGCTAAAATTGGCTGACTGGCCTAATCATAAGTCTTGGTGAGGAACTTAAGCAGCAAAACTTACCTTTTCCATAGATTCTTTCTCAGCCTGAAGGTCAGTCAGCTCCTCCTCTAGAGTTGCCAACTTTAGTTCCAATTGCTTGCGGCTTTGCTTTTCAGTTTTAAATTTGGACTGAGTTTGCTCTGATGTTTCTTGGAGTTCTAAAAAACAGAAGCAGATAGTTGGTCCAAGCATGGATGGATGAAACTTTAATGGCTGGGCTTGGCTGCTTGGGTGACTAAGCCTCTTCAAGGCTTCAAGGAATACCATTCCATTTATTTGGGACAATTCTTCCTTCTTTTGATTATTTTGTCATCTCTCTAGGAAGTTTACTGAGGCTGCTACGCAAAGACATACTCACAAATTCATTCCTTTACCCACTCACATTTAGCTGATACTCTTGTCTGTACCTCAACTTGAACATATATGAAGTAAAGAAAATATCCCCAACTGGAAGAGATGGTAATTTTACTCTAGAACATACAACTTCTTTTCACTAACTAGTCCACAGAATATTGAAGCTCTTCAGTTTGTACATACTGAGTCAGATCAACTAGGTCCCTGGGTCAGGGAGATGCAAGTCTCTGGTATTGGTGACATTTTTACTGACTGGTTTTTCATGACAGCTCCCCTCACTCCCTTCAAAAACAGTAGTGTGATATATATTTAATTAAAGTAAATTTAAATAATTTTTTTTTTCAGAATTGCATAGCATCCTTTGAGATAACAAGGAGTTCCATGGGGACAATACAAAGGCAGGGCTGGGAATCCCTGGATTGAACTCCAGTTCATAAAGGACAACAAATGTAAAAATATATCTGTAGGTATTTGATAGATGTTTATGGAACTGGACATGAGATACTTTGCTTCACATGGCAAATTTATATTCTGCTGACATCTGATCCCCCAACTCTCTATGAGAGTAAAACTGTTTCTTAACACGTGTGGGGGGGACAGGATTCTGTTGTTTACCAACATGATAGAGTAGAAGCACAGTAACTCTCTCAGGAAAAGAGAGAACTCCATTCTACACTGCAGTTCTAAATGTACCACCGATGAGAGATGCAGCTGTGGAAACTTGAGTCCATTTGCATCCTTGTATGAATAGCCCTTTTGGAGTAATGAATATGTTATCTTTTATGTTAAAAAAAAATGACGTTACTAAACAAAAAAGTATTTTTTTAAAAATATTTTTTAGAAGTGATGACAGAATTGTCCTAGTTCATCCAACTGTATACATGTATTTTTAATGCTGGATTAGATGATCCCAAGGGTCCTTTTCAGTTCTTATATACTAGAAGTCTCTCTTTCACTGTACTCCAGGGGTCTCATGAACAACCTGCTAAATGAAAAAAGTTTGGCAGAAAATAGTGGTTTCCAGGTCAGAGTTTAGAATGTTCAAAGTCAGTCCAGCCCCTTTTACCAGGAACAGACCTGTGATCTGTGCCTGCAATCGGCTGATTTGAGTCTCCCGGAGATCTGCTTCCTTCCGGCATTCTGTCAGTTGAATCTGTAGGTCTGTTTCCTTCTTCTGCTGAGTGGTCAGTTTCAGCTGCAGACTGGAGACCTGGGCAGTCACTGATGCCAACTCTTCTGTGACCTTAGCCTGGTTAATCAAGCAGAGGAATTAGGAGTAAGCTTAAACCACAAGTTATACAATGAGGCTAGTCCCAATGTTATCCTCTATCAACATACAAAAATAAGGTAACGAATAAGTTACAGCTCCTCACTAATACTGAGGTCAGAACCCCAAGGATGACAGTATTTGGCATCTCCTTGCTTAACCTGACTTAACTGAATGGGAGGGACATTAGCACATATGAAGGTAGTTTGGAGTTCTCAAAAGAAGGTTATTAATATAGAAAGATGGTCTATATACCCTATCCAGCAAGATCTGATTGATTTACTTTTGAGCTAGCTGGCTCACCGTACTTTAAATCAGATTCTGAACTTGTTAAAAGTGGCTGATCTTTTCCTTGTAAAGATATCAATACCTGAGTTACTAAATGAAAGGGTTTTACTGGGTGAAAAAAGCTTAACTGAATATGTATAACAGGAAAGGAGAAATTTTTTTTTGAAGGACTACAGACATAATAAATGTTGCATTAAGCAAAGGGAAAACTTTGAAATCTGCATAATTTAATTCAGAAAAATAAACCTCTTTTCAGTTCCTATGATGTACAAGAAAATAAAATTCAAAAGATAGGCAAAGGAAAGTCCTTCAAGAGTTAGCAGTACTAATGGGTCTTGGTGATTTCGAAAGGTACTTCATTTAAGAAGATAATGATCAATGAACCAATGGCTAATTATATACTAGACACTACACTAAGTACTGGGGATGAAAAGAAAGACAAATAAATAGACTTGCCCTCAGAAAGCTTACACTCTTTAGGCGGAAAAGGAAGGAAGAGCTAAACTGGAAGATATGACAGTAATGTAAATATTAGATTATGAAGGCAATAACTAGGCATGGAGAACCATGAAGGCAGCTAGTATACAAATTCAGAGAGTCATGCCAGTCATTGAGGAGTACCAAAAGGTAAGGTTTGAGGGTTACTTCCAAAATTTGCTTCATTCTAGTTGACTCAATCTGCTTAATTATAATAAATTTTCTACAACTCACTAAGGATGCTGTGAGGCCTTTAATCATGAGAGACATGGAAAAAACAACTCCCATGTCTGTATCAAAGCAAGCCCTCTCAGGTTAATTTCTGAGACTGAGATTTAAGAGTACTTAAAAACTGCTCAATATGACATATAATGCAGTTAAAATTTTTTTCATGTGGCCTATGCCATCATACTACAATCATTTGATTAAGAACTTTGATATTGCTCTGAAAAGAAATATCCTTTTGCTATGGTTGTCCTCAAGGTTATCCTTCTCTTCTTGTGACCACTTGAAATGTCATGATACATTGAGGTTTGGGCATTACATGATTACAGTCTTCCTGGAGCACTGCAGAGCTCTGATCTGAACAGTACCAGCACCCTAGAAAATATTTATTTTCTAAAACATTTAAAACGTGTGTTATGTGTAGCAAGTGGCTCTGAAGGGGGCAGCTCTCCACTCTTCCATGAGACCTTGCAGTGCATTGGCAGTTATCCCAAAGATGCAGTTTAGCCAGTACCCATACACGTATCCTCTCTATAAAGAGAGCTGTGAAGCCAACAGCTGCATTTATTGGAGAAAAAAACCAGTAAGTATACAATTTTAGCTCTATCGTAAGTGAACATGCAATTAGTAGTCTCCCTTGAATGTACTATCAACATTTTTTCTTCTGAATTTTTCATTCTCATTATCTCTATGCTATCTATTATACAATGGGTATCCCAGATGTGTATGGCTTATTAACTTTTCAAAGTATTCAATTCCCACTGATGATTATTTCTATGAAGTCTTCCTGTAGTTTCCAAGAAAGAATAATACTAAGAAATACAGGAGACTCTAGGGTATCATGAGGGCCGTAAGGAGTGCCACCACAAGAGTTGAGGCAGGAGGGTTATTTTTAGGCCCATTTAAGACTGCTGGACTACAATAAAAAAAACTTTTAGGGGCAAGGAAGTAGCTCTGTTCTACAGATATCTGCTTCTGGCTGTGAAAGGAAGGCACTAATATAAATGAACAGAATGCCTAAGGGTTCCCATAACCCAGGCACTATACAAAGGCAGTCAAACAGAAATGGGCCCATGTCCTGCACAAACTCTGCTATGTTTAACGCTTTATGGTATAATTTGAATGTAATTCTCCCATTCTCTTCTTCATTCTTACTTTTTCCATCCATTCCATCTCCCTTGAGGTTCTAGGCCTTTTACTCCTCCAAATAATTTCATTGTAATTTTGCTTCACTCTCTACAAAGCAAGTCTTTGAGAGTTTGATTAGCACAACACTAAATCTATAAATTTATTTTATCATCATTTTTATTATACTAGTGTGGCTTAACCATAAGCAATAAATACCCCTCAAAGTAGTTTTTTTTAAATGTTTTGTAATTGCATCTACGGAATTATGGAGCATGACTTAGAATATTGATTCCCAGATATTTTATGCATTTTGTAGTTATTCTGAATGGTACTTCCCTTCAATTATTTCCTTCCAGATTCTGTGACCACTATGTAGAAATGCTAATTATTCTGGAGATTTGTTTTGCATCCTAATTTACTGAAGCCATTACCTCAATTAGTTTCCAAAGAAAATTAGATGTGTGTTCATCCTTCATTGCTGAAGAAGGCCATGCCATCAGAGAAATAATGATATGACTTGCAGTCACTTGACTTTATTTTGAGTGAGGGAGGGCTGTGCAGGTCACCAGCCTCACTTCTCCTCCAGAGCCATCTGAATCCAGTGACCAGATATTCATCAGGATGACTGGAGATGACCCAGCATGAGACAATTGGGGCTAAGTGACTTGACCAAGGTCACACAGCTAGTGAGTGTCAAGTGTCTGAGGTGAGATTTGAACTCAGGTCCTCCTGACTCCTGCACTGGTGCTCCATCCACTGCACCACCTAGCTGCCCCTCCAAAGAAAATTATGTCATCAGCAAAGAAGTATAGTTTTGTCTTCTCTTTGCTTTTGCTTATGCTTTTAATTTCTTTCACTTCTCTTACTGCTAGTGTTCATTTACCCAGAATCACTGAGATGAAGTCAACTAATTTACAGATAAATGAATTTTACTCTGTGAAGTGTGAAAACCTACTACTCAACCCCAAATCTGAATCAAGCTGGACAGAAATCTTTCTAAAATGGAGTATATATTTCATTTCCTCATTAAACAAAGTACACAGAACATAATTTTAAACTTTTCTTAGTTATCAGTTCCACCATGAAGAAGCAGTAAGTGGAGTTGGTAATATGAAGAAAATCATGAAACTGAGAAGATGGCATTATCCTGAGCATAAGGGAATTGACTGGCTTGCCTCAAATGAGTGTCTGAAACTTGGAACTGAGACTTGGTGGTTCCGCATCCACCCATGGTTTGAATACATGTCCAGATGTGAGCCAGCAGAAAGCCTTGCTGCTAAACAACCAGGAGGACAGGGAGGAATTATGCCTAGAGATGGTGCACAGCTCAATATCTTGCTCTCTTCATAGGAGTAGAGTTACCATGCACAAAAATCCTGGACTTCTGATGACCCAAAGTCAGTAAAAAGCCCTATGTCCCAGATACCTGAGAGAGCAAGTCAGTGAGCACATGTGAAAGGGTTGGAGAGAAGGAAAACACTAAACACCTACACCATGTCCAGGCGGCCTCCCTTGGTCCCACCCCTCAACGAATCCTGCTGCTGACATCAGGTGCTGGGAGAGAAAGGAGCAAGAGGAAAAACTAAATGTTCTGAAAAACAAGCAGCAAAAGCATCCAAGTCAGATCAAGAACAAAGAACGTCAGAGAGAAGGTGGGTTGCAGAGCTGGGGGGCTAGGTCCAGCAAGTCACTGAGGATCCCCTCCAAGGCCCCTGGTAATTCCAATAGGTTATGGCTATACAGAATACCAAAAACAGTCCTGTCACAGTGAGTAGTAAGAACTATTTCTGGTTAAAGTTAGAATGCTGGGTCTGATGCAGGAGAACTTTGGTCTTCTCCCTGACACAGAAGTCCCAAGGAAGAGAATGAGAGGAAGCAGGAATAAAATGAGAGACCGGGAAGAGGGGTGGGAATAAGGAGGAAATGGTCAAAGTCAGCTCAGTTTAAATGTGATTAGCAGGAGATGAAATGAGATCTATGTGGCTAGTCTCTCATCATGCAAAGCCATGGTCAGCAGCCTCTTTAGCCCTGGCTGGTCTGAGTGGAACCAAACAACATTCTGTAGGGCTTGGCAAACCTAGGCCAAAGGGCAAGGAGAGGATATGTGGGAGAGAGAGAAAGGGGACAGAATGAGAAAGGAGGAAAAGAGAAGGGAGTAATAGAACTATCACACAAGAGACATGTGGGAGGCAGCTAAGGGAACACTCAGTGTCTATCAGAAGGTGCCTACCCCTAAATCCAGAATGGGCTAGGAAATGATAATGGGGATCTGTTATATTTGGTGAGAAGATGGGGCTAGAACATACCAGAACCTCCTTATATATAAATGCACACAGGGAAGAACTCATGGCAATAATTAAAGAATATAACAGGAATATCAGGAGTACTTCATGAAAGTATCTGTACACAATTATACAATGCCCTTAGTGAATTTCTCACCAAAATAAAATAATCAAACACAGACCATTTCTCCTCCACAATAATGTAATCTCTCCAAACCTAGTAGGTGAAAGGGTCAATATTTCTCAGCTAAAGATCTGCAACCCAAGCAAACAGTCTTCAATCTCATTGTTAATGACAGGAATGTAAACAAGCCTAGTCCTTAAAACCAGCCAGTCCCACCCAAAGCCCTAATCCTAGGCACTGCTAACACTAATGGTATTTCTTGACTCTGATATTACAGCACTCACAGTCTGAAATCAGTTTCAATCCAATGCTTACAAAGCAGAGGCAGTGTGGTGCAGCCTGTACCTCTTCTTCTCCCAGGGTGGTGCTAAGACAACAGCTATGAAAGTTCGAAGCACTACACAAAAGTCATGGAGGAGGCCTGAAATGAAAGGCCTTTAGAAACATCCTTAAAGATGTAAACTCATTAGAATTAAACCATAAGCCCCAAATTACCAAAAGTAATTTGGGATCAGATGAGATTTACTGTTTATTTTCTATATAACAGGATAACTGTTCTACCAACCTGAGTTTTTTTAAGTCAATGTGTAAAAGTGATACATATATACACACACACACACACACACACACAACTTTAGTGAATTCAAAACATGTTAGTAGGTGAAAAGATGGGTAATGTACCCAGGAATTACTCTGAAATAGGGATCATGTTCACTCTACTTGAAAAATTTGGGTTGTCTTTCTGAAAGGTCTTAGCTGTCTCCTGGCCCTTCAGGCTGCTGTCCGTGGTGCTCATGATTTTACCTTCTCCTGCTCAGCATGCAATACTCTTGCCTGTGTGTTTTCAGTGGCCATTTGAAGGGTGCTGTTCCTCTTCTCCATCAGCAGGTTACTCTGCTCCACATACCTATGAAATAGAGGATTAGGTCCAGCAAACTGCAGGCACACAGAAGTCAAGCAGAGGGTCATCTTAAACAATGCCATACAATGGATAGGAGTCATGAAAGTTTGAAACTTCCTTGTTACATACAGGTCTCTCACTGCCATAAGCCTGTTTGATGTAAGCATTAAATAAATTGTGTTTGTTTTTAGGGCCAGTTCACTGTGCTATTACCTCTGACTGCGTTCAATCAGATCAGTAATCTTGTCATTTTGTTCTTCTATCCGATTTTTCTTCTCAAGGACCTCCTGCTTCAATTTTTCATTTTCCTAAGTTTAAAATATGGATATATATAATATATAAAATTTAATTCTTTTACAAATGAACAACAGCTTTTACAGAATCAACATATTTAAATAAACAGAAGCTGGTCTTATTTAGTCCATGTTCTGAGGCAAGAAGCAACCAATATTATTCAGTCATGTTATTTGGAATCCCCTAGAGAGAAGGTTTGTACACAATTCTAGTAAATCAGCCCTCAGACCCCATTTCACCTTAAACAGACCACTTGATTTTTCCAGGAAGATAAAGAAAGGGAGTCTAGGGGAGATAATCCTATGCAGTGTAGATGACAAAAGTGGAGGAAAAAAACACCAAAAAATGCACTGCAATGAAACTAGTTTTAGTACAAAAGGGACCTGGCACAAGGTCAGGTGTACACAATACCAACTCTCAAGTTAACAACAGCTGGTATAATTCTTAAGTCTATAGCACAAGCAGGGCTGCAGTCAGGCCCCAAGCCCCAGCTCAGAGCAAACTCCTTTCCCTCAGCTGCTGTGGCACTCAATGGCTCTCCCTGTTCTTCACATTCTACTGTACACGACAGTTGTATGTATGCTTGGCTTATCTCTTCTATGAGATTATAAGTTTGTTGAAGGCCGGAATCATGTACTGTATTCATCCCATTCACATTTACAGTTATGATTGCTAACTGTATTTCCCTCCATCCTGCATTTCTGTTTATTCTACTCTCTCTTGTCCTTTCACCCTGTTCCTCCTCAAATATCTTCTGCTTCTGACCACTGCCCCTCCCTTATATCAGCACCCATACTTCTAATATTCCCCTCCCCTCTTACTTCCCTGTAGGGTAAGATCAATTTCTATATGCATGTTATTTCCTCTTTGAGCCAATTCTGATGAGAGGAAGGTTCAAGCATTGCCAGCAACTACCTTCCCCATCTTCCCCTCCACTGTAAAAGCTCTTTCATATCTCTTTTATTGAGATAATTTACCCCATTCTACCTCTTCCCTCCCCCTTCTCCCAGGGCATGCCTTTTTTTTTTCCACCCTTTAATTTTTTTTTTTTTTGGATATCATCCCCTCATATTCAATTCACACCAATGAGCTCTATCTATCAACACTCTTTCTAGCTGCCCCCAAAAGGAAAAAATTCTTAAGAGTTACACAAGTATCATCTTCCCATGCAGGAATGTAAACAGTTTAACATAACTGAATCCCTTATGATTCTCTTTTCTGTTTAACTTCTTATGCTTCTTTTGAGCCTTGTGCTTGAATGTTAAATTTCCTATGCAGCTCTGGTCTTTTCATCAGAATGCTCAAAAGGCCTCAATTTCATTGAATGTCCACTTTTCCCCCTGAAGGATTATGCTCAATTTTGCCAAGTAAGTAATTCTTGGTTATAATCCTAGTTCTTAGTTATAATCCTAGTTCCTTTGCTTCCAGAATATCATATTTTAAATCTTCCAATCCTTTAATGTAGAAACTGCTAAATTGTGTCTTATCTTAACTGTGCCTTCATGATATTTAAATTGTTCCTTTCTGGCTGATTGCAATATTTTCTCCTTGACCTCGGAGTTCTGGAATATTCCTGGGGCAGGTGTGTGTTTCATTTTGGGATCTCTTTCAGGAGGTGACTAGTGGATTCTTTACATTTCTAATTTACCCTCTGGTTCTAGGATATCAGGGCAATTTGCCTCAACAATTTCTTGAAATATGATATTTAGGCTCTTTTTTTATTCATGCCTTTGGACTACTATCCAATAACACTTACATTATTTCTCTTTGATCTGTTTTGGAGGGCAGTTGTTTTTCCAATGAGACAGTTCACATTTGCTTCTATTTTTTCATTCTTTTGTTTGTTTCTTCTTAAAAAATAATTAATTTATTGTTGGTTTTCAACATTCATTTCCACAAGATTTTTGAGTTCCAAATTTTCTCCCCATCTTTCCCCTCTCCCACCCAAAGATGGCATGAATTCTGATTACTCCTTCCCCCCAGTCTGCCCTCCCTTTTATCATTCCCCCCTTTATCCCCGTCCCCTTACTTTCTTGAAGGGCAAGATGGATTTCTATAACCCACTGCCTATATATTTTATTTCCCAATTGCAAGCAAAAAGAATTTTTAAAAAATATATAATTTATTTTTCAGTTCTCAACATTTACTTCCACAAGAATTTGAATTCAAAATTTTCTCCTCATCTCTCCCCACCCCCTAACCCAGGACAGAATGCACCCCATCCACTCTTTCCTCCAATCTATCCTCCCCTTCTATTACTCCCTGTTCTTCCACCCCCCTTCCCTCTATTTTCCCATATGGCAAAATAGATTTCTATACCCCATTGCCTATACATCTTATTTTCCAGATGCATGCTAAAACAATTTTTAACATTCATATTTAAAACTTTTGAGTTCCAAATTCTCTCCCTTCCTCCCTCCCCACCCACCATCGTTGACAAGGCAAGCAATTCAATATAGGTTAAACATATGTAGTTATGCAAAACACTTCCATAACAGTCATGTTGTGAAAGACTATATTTCCCTTCATCTTATCCTGTCCACCAGTTATCCTATTTTCTCCTTTGACCCTGTCCTGCTTCCAAAGTATTTGCTTTTGACTACTCCCTCCACCAATCTGCCCTCCCTTCTATCATCCCCCCCCTTATCCTCCTTTCCCCTTACTTTCCTGTAGGGTAAGATACCCAATTGAGTGTGTATGTTATTACCTCTTTAAGCCAAATCTGATGAGAATTAGGTTCACTCATTCCTTCTCACCTCCTCCCTTTTCCCCTCCATGGTGAAACTTTTTTCTTGCTTCTTTATGTGAGATAATTTACCCCATTCTATCTTTCCCTTTCTCCCAATGTAGTCCTCTTTCACACTTTAATTTTATTTTTTAGATATCATCCCTTCATATTCAACCCACCCTGTGCCTGCCATCCATCCATCCATCCATCCATCCATCCATCCATCCATCCATCCATCCATCCATCTGCTCCAACAACCCTAATACTGAGAAAAGTCTCATGAGTTATAAATATCATCTTTCCATATAGGAATGTAAACAGTTCAACTTTAATAAGTCTCTTATGATTTCTCTTTCCTGTTTACCTTTTCATGCATCTCTTGATTCTTGTATTTGGAAATCAAATTTTCTATTGAGCTCTAGTCTTTTCATCAAGAATGCTTGAAAGTCCTCTATTTCATTGAATGACCATTTCCCCCCCTAAAGTATTATACTCAGTTTTGATGGATAGGTGATCCTTGGTTTTAAACCTAGCTCTTTTGACCTCTGGAATATCATATTCTAATCCTACTTCAATCCCTTAATGTAAAAGCTACTACATCTTGTAGTTGAGTTTCCACAATACTTGAACTGTTTCTTTCTGGGTGCCTGCAATATTTTCTCCTTGACTGGAGAACTCTGGAATTTGGCTACCATATTCCTAGGAGTTTTCCTTTTAGGATCTCTTTCCAGAGACAATTGGTGGATTCTTTCAATGTCTATTTTATCCTCTAGTTTTAGAATATCAGGACAGTTTTCATTGATAAATTCTTGAAAGATGATGTCTAGATTATTATTTTTTTTAATCATGGCTTTCAGGTAGTCCAATAATTTTGAAATTAACTCTCTTGGATCTATTTTCCAGGTCAGTGGTTCTTCCAGTGAGATATTTCACACTGTCTTCCAGAGACAGCATACAGTTTTATACAGGTTCTATACATACATTCCTATTAAATACATTTTCACCTTAATCATGCTGCATAAAAGAATTAAAATGAATGGGAGAACTCATAAAACAAGTCAAAACATAATGCAGAAGAAAATGATCTGCTTCATTCTGCAATCCAATTCCATAGTTCTTTCTCTGGATGTGGAAGGCATTTTGCCTTAAGAGACCACTGGGAATTATTTAAGTCCTTGCATTGCAATGAAGTACTAAGTCTACCAGAAAAATTCTTTGCACCCTGTGGTTGTTGCTGTGTACAAAGTTCTCCTGGTTCTGCTCCTTTCACTCAGCATCAGTTCATAAGTCTTTCCAGGTCTCTCTGAAGTCTTCCTGTTCATCATTTCTTATAGCACAATACAATAATATTCTATTACACTCATATACCACAATTTATGCAGCCATTCCCCAATTGATGGGCATCCCCTTGATTTCCAGTTTTTGGCCACCACAAAGAGAGCTGCTATAAATATTTTTGTACATGTGGGACCCTTTCCCATTTTTATGATCTCTTGGGGATACAGTCGTAGAAGCAGTATTGCTGGGTCAAAGAGTATGAACTTTGTTGTAGCCTTTTGGGCTTAGTTCCAAATTGCTCTGCAATCAGAATGGTTGGATCTGCTCACAGCTCCACCAACAGTGAATTAGTGTTCCAACTCTCCTACACCTTCTCCAACATTTATCATCTTCCTGTTTTGTCATGTTAGCCAATCTGTTAGGTGTGATGTGCTATCTCAGAGTTGTTTTGATTTGCATCTCTCTAATCAATAGTGGTTTAGAACATTTTTTCATATGGCTATATATATCTTTAATTTCTTCCTCTGAAAACTGCCTGTTCATGTCCTTTGGCCATTTGTCAATTGGGGAATGACTTGTATTCTTGTACATCTGACTCAGTTTTCTATATATGTTAAAAATGAGGCCTTTATCACAGACACTAGTTGCAAAAATTCTTTCCCAGTTTTCTGCTTCCCTGGTTGCACTGGGTTTGGTTGTGCAAAAACTTTTCAATTTAATGTAATCAAAATTATTCATTCTGCACTTCACAATGTACTCTATCTCTTGTTTAGTAAAAAATGTCTCCCTTCTCCATAATTCTGATAAATACACTATTCTTTGCTTTACTAATTTGTTTATAGTATCAATCTTTATACCTAGATCGTGCACCCATTTGGACTTCATTCTTGTATTCTTGTGTATGGTGTCAGGCATTGGTCTATGCCTAGTTTCCACTACACTGTTATCCAGTTTTCCCAGTAATTTTTGTCAAACAGTGAGTTCTTATCCCAGAAGCTGGGGTCCTTGGGTTTATCAAACAGTAGATTGCTATATTCATTGACTACTGTGTCTTGAGTACCTAACCTATTCTACTGGTCTACTCTTCTGTTTCTTGGCCAGTACCAAGTGGTTTTGATAATTGCTGCTTTATAATACAATCCGAGATCTGGTAGAGCTAGGTCACCTTCCCTAGCATTTCTTTTCATTAGTTCCCTTAGTATTCTGGATCTTTTGTTCTTTCAGATGAATTTTGATGTTTTTTCTAGCTCCAGAAAATAATTATCTGATAGTCTGATTGGTATGGCACTGGTATACTGCAAAAGCAGTTCTTAGAAGAAGTTTTATATCTTTGAATGCATATATGAATAAAATAGAGAAAGAGGAGATTAGCAAATTGGGCATGCAGCTGAAAAAGCTTGAAAATGAACAAACTGGAAATCTCCAAGTAAATACCAAATTAGAAATACTGAAAACCAAAGAAGAGATTAATAAAATTGAAATTAATAAAACTATTGAACTAATAAATAAAACTAAGAGTTGATTTTATGAAAAACCAATAAAATAGATAAACTTTTGGTCAGTTTGATTAAAAAAAAGAAAGAAGAAAATCAAATTACCAATATAAAAAATGAAAAGGTGAACTCACCTCCAATGAGGAGGAAACTAAAACAATAATTAGAAATTATTTTGCCCAACGGCATGCCCATAAATTTGATAATCTAAATGAGACGGATAACTATTTTAAAAAATATAAACTGCCCAGATTAACAGAAGAGGAAGTTAAATACTTAAATAACCCCATATCAGAAAAAGAAATTGAACA
Source organism: Notamacropus eugenii (assembly GCF_028372415.1). Lineage (NCBI taxonomy): Eukaryota > Metazoa > Chordata > Mammalia > Diprotodontia > Macropodidae > Notamacropus > Notamacropus eugenii. The sequence continues at coordinate 478,592,529 of NC_092872.1, read as the reverse complement.
AGCCATCAATGAACTCCCTCGGAAAAATCTCCAGGGCCAGATGAATTTACAAATGAATTCTATCAAACATTTAAAGAACAGTTAATTCCAATACTGTATAGACTATCTGGGAAAATTGGGGAAGAAGGAGTCCTCCTAAATTATTTTTATGATAAAAATATGGTTTTGATACCTAGACCAGGAAGAGCCAAAACAGGGAAAGAAAATTACAAACCAATTTCTCTAATGGATATAGATGCAAAAATTTAAATAAGATTTTAGCAAAAAGAATACAGCAACTTATCGTGAGAATAATACATTATGACCAGGTAGGATTTATACGAGGAATGCGGGGCTGGTTCAATATTAAGAAAACTATTAGCATTATTGATCATATCAACAACAAAACTAACAGAAACCACATGATTATCTCAATAGAAGCAGAAAAGGCTTTTGACAAAACAATACCCATTCCTACTGAAAACACTGGAGAGCATAGGAATAAATGGAACTTTCCATAAACTAATAAGCAGTATCTACCTAAACCTTCAGCAAGCATTATATGCAATGGGGATAAGCTAGATACATTTCCAATAAGATCAGGGGTCAAACAAGGATGTCCATTATCACCACTATTATTCAATATGGTACTAGAAATGTTAGCTGTAGTAATAAGAAAGGAAAAAGAAATTGAAGGAATTATAATAGGAAAAGAAGAAACTAAGTTATCACTCTTTGCAGATGATATGATGATATACTTAGAGAATCCCAGAGAATCAAGTAAAAAACTACTTGAAATAATAAACAACTTTGGCAAAGTTGCAGGTTACAAAATAAACCCACACAAATCTTCTGCATTTCTATATATTACTAACAAAGCTCAACAGCAAGAGATAGAAAGAAAAATCCCATTTAAAGCTAGGGTAGACACTATAAAATATTTGGGAGTCTACCTGCCAAAACAAATCCAGGGACTACATGAACACAATTACAAAACACTTTTCACACAAATAAAGTCAGATCTAAGTAAGTGGAAAAACAACAGCTGCTCGTGGGTAGGCCAAGTCAATATAATAAAAATGACAATCCTACCTAAATTAATTTACTTATTCAGTGACATAACAATCAAACTAAGGGTGTTATTTTCTTCAGTGGTTTTTTTGGGTCTCCTTTAGCAAGTTGTTGATTCGATTTTCATGTCTCATTCTCATTTTTCCTCCCAATTTTTCCACTATTTCTTTTGATTTTCAAAATCCTTTTTGAGTTCTTCCATGGCCTGAGACCACTTCATATTTTTCTTGGAGGCTTTTGACTTTGTTGTCTTCTTCTGCTTGTATATTTTGATCTTCTTTGTCACCAAAGTAAGATTCTATCTATAGTCTGAGTTCTATTATGATGTTTATTCATCTTCTCAGCCAAATACTCGACTTTCTAACTCTTCGTCAGGATAGGACTTTGCTTCCAGTGGGGGTGGGGGTACTGTCCTAGGCTTCAGGGATTTTGTATCAGTCACTTGAATGCCCACTGTCTGTGAGTCCAAAGCTCTGGAAGCAGCCTCTGCTGTTGCTGCCACCGTCACCACCACCACCACCACCACTCCTACCACCCTGGGGCCAAGGGTGGACCTTGCCAACCCAAGTGCTCCTTGTTCTCCCAGGTCCCACAGTTTTTCCACTGAGCTTTTTGGCATTGGTGGGTTGAGAAGTCTGAAAACTGCCACAGTTGCCAATAGTTTAGGCCCGTGAGACCCGCTCTGGCCCATCTGTGCCACTGGGGCCCACACTGGACTGTGCTTGCTCCCTGCCTGGTGTGATAGACCCTTCCTGTTAACTTTCTGGGTTGTCTTGGGCTAGGGATTTGTTTCACTCTGTCACTTTGTGACTTCTGTAGCTCTAGAATTTGTTTAGAGTCATTTTTTACAGGTATTTGGAGGGCTTCAGGGGAGAGCTCAGGAAGTCCCTACTTTTACTCCACCACCTTGGTTCCTCGCCCTTTTGATTATTTCTTGATGTCTTATGGAGTCATGAGCTTCCATTTGCTCAATTCTAACTTTTAAGTAATTATTTTCTTCAGTGAGCTTTTGTACTTCCTTTTCAATTTGGCTACTTCTACTTTTAAAGTTTTTTCAGTGGATTTTTGTGCCTCTTTTTAAAAATTAATTAATTTATTTAACTTTTAACATTCATTTTCACAAAATTTTAGGTTCCAAATTTTCTCCCCATTTGTCCCCTCACCCCACCCCAAAACACCGAGCATTGTGATTGCCCCTATCACCAATCTGCCCTCTCTCCTATCATCCCTCCCTTCCCATGTCCCCATCTTCTCTTTTGTCCTCCTCCCAATATATTTCTCTCTCCCTGCTTAATTTCATTTTTTAAAGATATGATCCCATTCTATTCAATTCACTCTGTGCTCTTTGTCTCTGTGTGTGTGCATGTATGTGCGTGTGTGTGTGTAATCCCACCCACTACCCAGATACTGAAAAGTTTCAAGAGTTACAAATATTGTCTTTCCATGTAGGAATGTAAACAGTTCAACTTCAGCAAGTCCCTTAAGTCTTCTCTTTGCTGTTTACCTTTTCATGCTTCTCTTGATTCTTATGTTTGAAAGTCAAATTTTCTTTTCAGCTCTGGTCTTTTCATCAAGAATGCTTGAAAGTCCTCTATTTCGTTGAAAGACCAATTTTCCCCCTGAAGTATTATACTCAGTTTTGCTGGGTAGGTGATTCTTGGTTTTAGTCTTAGTTCCTTTGACTTCTGGAATATCATATTCCATGCCCTTCAATCCCTTAATGTAGAAGCTGCTAGATCTTGTAATCCTGATTGTATTTCCACAATACTTGAATTGTTTCTTTCTAGCTGCTTGCAATATTTTCTCCCTGACCAGGGAACTCTGGAATTTGGCCACAATGTTCCTAGGAGTTTCTCTTTTCGGATCTCTTTCAGGTGGTGATGTGTGGATTCCTTGAATACTTATTTTGCCCTCTGGTTCTAGAATCTCAGGGCAGTTTTCCTTGATAATTTCATGAAAGATGATGTCTAGGCTCTTTTTCTGATCATGGCTTTCAGGTAGTCCCATAATTTTTAAATTGTCTCTCCTGGATCTATTTTCCTGGTCAGTTGTTTTTCCAATGAGATATTTCACATTACCTTCCATTTTTACATTCTTTTGGTTTTGTTTTGTGATTTCTTGGTTTCTCACAAAGTCATTAGCCTCCATCTGTTCCATTCTAATTTTGAAAGAATTATTTTCTTCAGTGAGCTTTTGAACCTCCTTTTCCATTTGGCTAATTGTGCTTTTGAAAGCATTCTTCTCCTCATTGGCTTTTTGAACCTCTTTTGCCAATTGAGTTAGCCTATTTCTCAAGGTGTTATTTTCTTCAGCATTTTTTTGGGTCTCCTCTAGCAAGGTGTTGACCTGCTTTTCATGCTTTTCTTGCATCTCTCTCATTTCTCTTCCCAGTTTTTCCTCCACCTCTCTAACTTGATTTTCAAAATACTTTTTGAGCTCTTCCATGACTTGAGCCCACTGAATATTTATTCTGGAAGTTTGGGATATAGAAGCCTTGACTTCTGTGTCTTTCCCTGATGGTAAGCATTGCTCTTCCTCATCAGAAAGGAAGGGAGGAGATATCTGTTCACCAAGAAAGTAACCTTCTATGGCCTTATTTTTTTTCCCTTTTCTGGGCATTTTCCCAGCCAGTGACTTGACTTCTGAGTGTCCTCTCCACACCCACCTCGCCTCCAGATCCTCCCAGCCAGTGCTTGGGGGGTCTGAGATTCAAATGCTGCTTCCCAGCCTTAGGGCTTTGGCGGGACAGGGCTGCTATTCAGTGTGAGATTAAGTTCAGGTGCTCAGGTGGGGGCAGGGCCGCCACACGGGGCTCAGTTCCCTCAGGGGGTTTATGAGACCTTCAACAATGGACCTGAGCTCCTGCCTGCTTTGGGAGCCCCTGTCTGCTGCCGCCTCCGCTGCTGCCTCCCAAGGGGGCCTGAGTTATGGGGACACCCCACTCCCCTCTCGGGGAGCCAAAAAGACTCTCTCACTGACCTTTAACACCTGTGGGTGGAGGGACCTGTGCAGCAGCTGGAGATTCTGTCCCTGAAGCCTGCTTGGATCTGCTCCCCTTGGTGCCACGGCCGAGGCAGGGCTGGGCTCCGCTCCGAGTCCGGTACTCGATGGACCTTTCGCATTGGTTTTTCAAGTCTCTCTGGAACAGAAATCTCCTCTGCCCCATTGTTCTGTGGCTTCTGCTGCTCCAGATTTTGTTGGGAGTTCTTCTTTACAGGTATTTTATGGGCTGTGGGTTTGGAGCTAGCATATGTGTGTCTTTCTACTCTGCCATCTTGGCTCCTCCCCCTGTGCCTCTTTTTCCATTTGGCCAATTCTGCTTTTTAAGGAGTTCTTTTCAATGGATTTTTGAATCTCTTAACACTTGGCCTATTCTGTTTTTTAAGATGCAAAGTATTCACTATTTTTTGTGCTTCTTTTATAAAGTTGTTGACTCTTTCTTACATCACTTTCTTTTCCCCATTTTTCCTCTGCCTTTCCTATTTGATTTTGAAAATCTTTTTTGAGCTCTTCATCAACCTAACACTAGTTCACATTTTTCTTTGAGGCTATGCATGAAGGTACTTTTAATTGCATCATCTTCCTATGGGTTTGTGTTTTGATCTTCCCTGTCATCATAGTAATATTCTATGGTCAGGTTCTTTTTTTGATGTTTGTTCATTTTTCCAGGCTTTTTCTTAACTCTTAACTTTATTTTAAAGTTGGGCTTTGCTCCCAGGGAAGAGGTGGCACTGTTCCAAGCTTCAGGTTTTTTGTGCTGCTATGTTCAGAGCTAGTTCTGGAAGTTTGTAGGTTTTAGTTCTTCCAAAGTGGTATGATGTAAGAAGAAGTGTGGTCAATGTTCTCCTGGCCTGTGTTCTAGTCTCTGAGTGATCATAAACACTATTTTCTACCCTGGAACTATGACCAAGGTCTCTGTTCCTACATGTCCTGCTCACACTGGGACTGCGACCCAGAACCACGTGTGGGCAATGGAATAAAATCCTGCATACAATGCCAGGCAAAAGATCTCCTGTAATTTCTTTCTGACCAGTTTTCAGATCCCCTTATTGTCTATAGGTTGAGAGCTCCAGAAGTCACTGCAGCCACTACCACAACCACTACCTTAAGGCCTGCTGTTGGTTTACTGAGGCTGGGTCTGTGTTGGTACAGCGTGCCCTGAACTATGCTCCACTCTCATACTTTCTCAGACCTTTCTGGTCAATTTTCTAAGTTGTCTTAGGTTAGAAAATTGTTTCACCCATCTTTTTGTTGGTTATGCCACTCCAGAATTTGTTTTCAAGTGTTATTTTAATGTTGTTTGGAGGGGAATTTGGGAGAGCTCAGCAGAGTACCTACATCATCTTGACTCTGCCCTCAGGGATCATATATTATGTTTTGTATATATCACATAATCTAGCATATAGTACCAGTTGAATGAATATCTGAAAAATTATTGAATTTACCTTTAGTAATCAGAGAAAGAAGCAGTTGTTTTTTTAACTGTGGCTGTTGTGAGACTTTACTCTAACCCAGTTAAATCATTCTGGATAAACTGTTTCTCTAATTTTACTCAATCCAAGGTAGTTTATATTTGCTGCCTACTTGTGTGTTGTAGGCATGCACAACTGATACATTCTGGGGAAATAGCACTGAAAAGGAAGCACTTTATAAAAGAAGCAAGATCACCCTTACCTGAAGTATTCTTTGAATGTTGCTCATAATCATACTTGTTTCCATGCTAACTGATAAGCTAGGAAGGAGCAAAGAGTTGCTAGCACTGTGCTTCTGTAACTCTTCCACCTTAAAAGGGGATATCAAAGGAGATTTCATTAAGAAGGATACAAGCTAAAACGGTCTTCTACAATTTGACAATCTACATATCTAACCACTTTTACATGGAATGATAGAGTAAGCTCTAAGTAAATATCTCATGGCCAACCACGAAGGAATTTAGGTATGCCACTACCAAATGCAGTCCTACTTCTCTATAGATGCTGGAATCAGTTACATCCAGACTAGGTGGCACCACCTCCTTCCTCCCCCATGTTTTCTTCTCTGCCTTCTGCAGTGACTCACCTTAGCAGCAAGATAGTCCATTTTATCAGCCACCTTGCTCACTGCCATTCGGACTTCCGTGTTGTGCTGCCGAGCTTCGGTCATGAGAAATGAAGCAATATCAGCTGAGCCTAAAAAGAGATATATACCACAAATAAAACAGCTGAAGCAGAAGGTCTGGAGTCCCTTTTGGAAAAGCAGGAGTAGAAAAGGAGCTGGGGAAAAGAGCAATGATCTCATTATTAGTAACTGAGAAATGTGTCTGTGGCATGATAGCCACAGAAGAACACATGTGCTGCCAAATTAAGACTTTTGTGGCAAATGCCTTTAGAAGATAAAATTAAAACTCTTTCTCCTATTCTCCTCATCCTTCTGGAACCATGAGCTACAAAATTCTCATTAAAAGATTTTGTGGGACATCTTCTTTCACAACATGACTAATGTGGAAATATACTTAATATGATCATACATATGTAGCTTATATCAAATTGCTTGCTATCTTGGGAAGGAAAGAGAAAAAAAATTGGAACTCAAAATCTTATAAAAATGAATGTTGAAAACAATCTTTACATGTGATTGGAAAAAATAAAATACTATTAAGTGTGGAAAAAAAAGAAAAAAAGATTTTGTGGGACATATACACAAGGATTACAACAATGTAAATCAAGAGAACCCTAAAAGTCAACCAAACTCTGACAAGAAAATGAGCAATGCTGGTACTAAATCCCTAGGGCTAAAGCATATATTCTATTCTGTTAACAATGGCTATGCAAAAAAATGGAAACTCACATGTATTACATTCCTATTAAACATATTTTACCTTAATCATGTTGCGTGGAATCTCTTTGTTCATTGCTATTAACTGGTCATAAACAATTAACACCTACTATGTGCCAGATACTCACTGAGCTCTGGGGATATAAATGCCCCAAAAGAAAAAACAGTCCCTGCCCTAAAGGAGCTTACAGTCTAATGGGGAAGACAACACACAAAAGGGAGCTGGAAAGCGAGTGGAGGAGATGATGAAGTCCAAAAGCGTGCAACTGGGTGGCAAATGAAGAGATGGTTGGGCTGGGCTCCCTCCTTAAGTTGAGGTTTTGTCATTCTCGGTTTAATTAGCTATGTGGTGCAATAAATAGAGCACTGGGCCTGGAGTCAGAAGGATCTGAGTTCAAATTCGTACTCAAACACACAGCATTCAACCCACGCACAAAAAAAGGCATTCCCATCCCAAATAGTTACACATAACCAGCTAATAGAATGATTTTAAAAATAGAGGGGTAGATCAGTGGAATGTTGTTAGGTACAGAAGACACAGTAGTCAAAGATTATAGCAATCTACTGTTTGATAAACCCAAAGACCTCAACTTTTGGGATAAGAACTCACTCTCTGACAAAAACTGCTGGAAAAACTGGAAAATAATATGGCAGAAACTGGGCATAGACCAATATCTGACACTGTATACCAAAATTAAGTCCAAACGGGCTGTGTGACCCTTGGCAAGTAACTTAACCCTGATTTGCCTCAGTTCCTCATCTGTACTATAGGGACACACTGGAGAAGAAAATAGCAAACTACTCCAATATCTTTGACAAGAAAACTCCATGGACAAAGTCCATGGGATCACATAGAGTTGGACATGACAGAACAAATGAACAACAATAACAAAGAAGCTTTCAGTTGAGAAAGCAGTTGGGAAACAAAGTAAATGTCCATTTACTGGAGAATGGCTTACAAAGGATTGTTATGTGAAAGGAAGAGAGTATTAATGCACCATAAGGAACAACAAATACAAAGAACTCAGACAAACTTCCATGAACTAACACATAGTAGCATAAACGGAAGCAAAAGAACAATTTACACAGCACGATAATAATGTAAAAGAAAGCAACGATAAGAGACATGAGAACACTGATTAGTGTAAAAACCAAAGCCCTTTCGAGAACTGACAATGAAAGATCCGTTTCTCCTCTCAGCAGAGGAGCGGCAGAGCATGCAAACAAGAGTGAGCATTTACACAGTGTGCAAAGTGCATCAAATGGCAAAATGATCTTCACAACAGTCCTCCGAAGTAAGTGCTATTATCATCTCCATGTTTGGGCTGGGGGAAACTCAGGCTGACAGAGATTAAATAACTTGTCCAAAGTCACAGCCTACAAACCTCGGAGAAAGGATCTGAACTTAGGTCTTTCTAACTGCAGGTCTGGAGCTCTCTCCACTGCACCACCCAGCTGACCTTAGGTTCAGACTGTGGCACACATTGCTCAAGATGGCCAATGTATTTATTTTGTTGTTTATTTATACTTCTTTGTTAAAAGGAAGGGTTACACAGGGGATTGATAATAATAATATTTTTAAAAGGATCAATAAATTTTAAGTGCTTGAACAGAAAACCACCAACATTCAAACATTTTGCTTGGCAATTTTTGCTCTGTTTTATACACATCACAGTAATTTTGGGAGTAGGGAGAAAAACAGAGACAGAGGACAAATGGAGAGAGGCTAAAAAGATGCTGGAAATAAAGTAGTCATGATCAAGAAAATGTAAGTTTTTCTTTTCACATTCAGAGACTGAAAAACAAAAACAACAAGAATGAGCCAGCGAACAAGAGCAAGAAAAGCATCACAGAATTTGGGGTTTTTTGACCTAACCTTGAAAATGTGGAGTCTGAGAAAGTGGTCCTGCAAACATGGGTCCCACAGGCTGCATTTGGGAAGTGACTGGTGTAGCATTCTGGTGATAGGCACAGGCCTGTATACCTGTATAGGGCTAAGAAAACTCAAGAGTTATAAGTGCATTTCAAAAATAACTAATCACCTCCTTTCAGTCTTGCTCACAAACAGCTGACATCCTAACAGGGGCGACAAGTACACATAAAATATACACAACATAAACAGGTTTCCCAGAGTCTTAGTGCAGTTCTAATCAAGTATGAAGTAAAAAAATGCAAATACATACAAAATAGTTAAATACAAGGTAGTTTGGAAGGGAGGGGGAGAATTAGGAAAGGTTTCATGCAGAGGATGCTTCTTAACCATCATCTTAAAAGGAAGACAAAGCCTCTATGACGTGAAGGTGAGGAACACGTGTGTCCCAGGTCTGGGAAACGACCCTTATGTAAGGCCATAGAGAAAGGAGATGGAATGTTGTGAACGAGGAACACAGAAAAGGCCAATCTGCCCAGGAGCAGAGAACAGGAGATAGAGTAATGAGGTTGGAAAAACAGGTTGGGGGCATGTTGTGAAATACTTTAAAATCTACACAGAGGAATTTATATTTTATTCTAGAGGCAACCTGAAGCCACTAGAGGTGGATGAGTTGAAGACTCATAAGGTCAAATTTGTGTTTAAAGAAAACTATTTTCACAACAGAATCTTTGTTTGCCAGGAATGTGGGTAGACTTGAGGCAAGGAGACCAAGGAGGAGGATTTTGCAATAATCTAAGCAAGAAGTGATGAGGGCTTGAACTAAGGTGGTAGTTGTCAGAGTGGAGAGAATGGATCAAATAGCTAGACTGTGATGTGAGACCATTACTGCTGAGTCTGACATTTCAGAGCTAGATGAGATCATCAACATTTGGCGTTATATTAGAGCAAAAGCCTGCACCATGTCTACTTTGCTAAGTGGTTCTAGATAGGAAAACTAATCTTGTTAAGAAAGAGAGAGGAGAGACTCTTCAGTATCTTCCTAGGTTTCCCATAATATGTTTTAAAGTAATTTGCAAACCTCTGTACCACCAGGCACAGTGACTTTTTGAAAATGATTAAGTTATGCCTGTAAATGTATTTGGGCAAAGGCAGAATTACTGACTAAGATCCCAAATTAAATTTGTCAGCACGCAAAGTAGCAGACCTGCCTTTCCAAACTTGCTCCTCTTTTTATCAAGAGGCTGACACAGAATATTCATCTATTACAGAGCATCCCAGTAAAGACAGAATGGTTGGTTTCATGTTACTCTCCCTTTTCCTATTCTAAGCTACTTCAGTGCTTACCCCCAAGTCAGGCAATGTCACAAGAAGCTGGTGATAAGACTCTAAGCTGTTGGGCACTCTTTAACTTATAAAGAGGGATGAGGGTGATAGTTCACAGAAATCTCTTTTGAAGAGGCCCCTCTTCAAAAGTGACCTCAAAAGCAAAGCATGCCAAGTGGACCTTCCATGCTAAGCCTGTCTAACCAGCCATTACTCTGCTAGCCTATGCTGTGGGCCTTCACTGTTTGCTGGGCAAGAAAAAAATCCAAGAGCACTGACACACAGTCCTCAACGGAAAACCAATACAACGACCTAACTTTTGCTTAAGAAAATGTTACAGAATGACCAATGAAGGTAAAAGATTTTAAAAGACAGAATGGAATTAAATTATCAAAAACTTCCTAATGCATCCTTAACAATGTTAATACCTGAAAGGACTGCGAATTTCCAGGCAGATTTGGGTGAGACTGGATGGTTGCAGCTGGCATTAAGGCAGCCGAGGGTGCTTGGATCCCAGGGATTGACTGTTGAGATGCTAAAACAAAACAAGATTTTAATTTTTATCCATCTCTTTGGTGCATAGGTGGATACTAAAGTATGACTGGCAGCCTGTGTATTATCATATTCCTCAGCATTTAAAACTGTTTATATGCCCATTCTCTCAAACCTTGCAGTTCTGCTGCAAGCCCCTACAACAAGACAGGACAACAAAGCTGGGTGTTGTCATATGCTAGACACTCAGCCCTAAGATCAGTGTCAACTATCTGGGAGATAATTCAACTGAATGGAGGTTTCTAGCACTGTGGAAGCTATATAACTTATTAAGTTGTGAAGAGGAAGTGAATGGAGCCACTGAGTTTCCTTTTTAAGCCATACTCAAGGAATATAACTGACAGGACTACAAAGCCTTTTTTTGATTCAATTCATACACTCCAGAGGTATAGAAATCTCTTACTTGGTGATGTCCTTGGCCGGATTGGTACATAAGCTGGCTCAGGAGAGGGATGGATGGATGAAGTCATCATGTGCTGACCTGTTCCTCGTAGGGCATTTAGGTCCTAAAGAGGCACATAACACTTAGTTATTCAGGAGGGGGGAGGGGACAAAAATATTTATGCTGCATGGGATCTTCAAGTAGAATCACACCCTCTACTATACAGGGTTTCCCAAAAGTCTTAGTGTTTAAGTTTGCTTAAAAGCAAGCCTTGTATTTGCTTCTCAGTAGACAGATAACAGAAGGGAGGACTAACCAAAAAGAAGTCTATGGGAGTTGAGTTCATGGCATGTAAGGCAATTATCAGGCTAGCTGAGAACTTCCACATGCAAGTAACATCTAATCCTTAGTAAACACAAGCAAAAACTTAAAGATAACAAATTGCTGATCTTTATTCACACTAATTATTCATTTTTGCTCTATCTAATGAGGATAACCTTGTCCAAATCAGTAGGTCAGTCAACTATGCTGACTGAAATAGTTTGGTCTCATAGAATAAAGGTAAGCAAACCTAAGGAACTATGTATGTAGCACAACTGCTCCCTCCCCCATAAAGCATCCCTGAGTACTCAGCAAATATTAGATAATGACCATAATTCATCATGACTCTTTAAGATGCTAGTTATGTTTTTCCTTTAATAAGGGCTAGGCTGATCTCTAACAACTGCACTGGGAGCAGCAGTATCTTCTCATACATATATCTTATTACACCTCTACTGATGACAGACTCACTTGGGATAGTGGTTTGATGGGAAAAGATGTGGAAAATGGAAATGTTTAGAAAACAGCTTTAAGATGACATCCTAGCACAGAGCTGGGAGGCAGAGCCAGATTATAAGAATCAGGGTCTAAAATGTTTATTGACAAGTTAGAATGGATGAAATCTGATAAGATGAAATTTAATAAGATTAAGTGTAAAGTCCTACCCATGAGTTCAAAGAGTCAAATGCACAGGTACATGACTAAGAGACTAGAATAGACAACAGATTTGGGGATTGGAAACTCAGTGTGATTCAACAGCATGACTTGGAAACCAAAGAAGCCAATGTGAACTAAGACCACATGAAAATAGGAATGTCGTGTATCTCAAAGGAAGCAACAGTATTGTTGAGTATTTTGTTTGGCTCTGTGTGCCATGTTCTACAAAGGACATTGAAAAGATGGAGAGTATCCAGTAGAGGGTAACCAGGACAGTAAAGGGACTGAAGACCTACTTTATGATGTCCAGAGGGAAGAAGAGGGAGATTTAGCCTAGAGAAGATGGGGAACATGATCACTATCTAAGTATCTGAAGGGCTGTACGTAAAAGAGGGATTAACCTTGTTTTGCTTTGCTCCAGCAAATAGAACAAGGAGCAATGAATGTAGGGAAGCAGATTTCAGCTCCAGGTAAGGAATAACCTAAATATCAGAGCTATCCAAAAGTGGAATGAGACAGTTTGAGAGGAAGTAGGTTCACTATCACCAGAGGGTCTTTGAGTAGAAGATGCTATTGGTTGTTGCTCTTTGGTCTCCAAGAGGACCACACTGATATCACTACATTGGAATCAAGTTACAGTGTGTCCAGCTATGGCTGATCAGACCAATACATGTTTGGAAAATTCTACCACAAGTCAACAAGCATTTCTTAAGTGCTGACTATGTGTCAGGAAGTATGCTAAATGCTAGAGATACAAAAAAACAGAAAAAAAAACCACTTCTTGGTCTTAAAGAGTCAACAATTTAATGAAGAAAAAACATGTAAGTAATTAAGATTATAAAGGGTACACTGAATAAACAAAGTATAATCTCAGAGGGAAGGCACTACCTGCTGGGGGGTGGGAGGGCCAGGAAAAGCTCCCTGTACAAAATGGGATTTAAGATGTCTTTAAAAAAGGACCTAATTGTTTTCAATTCTGAACTTAAACTTTTAAAAAAGAGTATTTCCATATATACAACAGTACACAAAAAGCGGATTCTATATGAAACCATGAATCTCTATTCTATATTGTTTGCTTTTTTCAAAAGTACATAATAAATTCTAATGTTATTTTCAAACTACTTCCTTCTAACTTCTGTTATTTGTGGGACCTAAGCAAGTCACTTAATCTCCACTTCTCTGAGTTTTCTTAATTGTAAAATGAGGATAATAATAGGGTTGTTGTGAGGATCAAATAACACGTTTGTACTTGGCACATAGCAGATGCTATATAAAAATGTTTATTTCCTTCCTCTCCTCTTTTCTTCTGTGCAGCTTAAAAAATATATTTAAAGACTTTTTTGGCATCACTACTGCCAACTTCCCTTTTTCCCTACCTCAATCAATTAAAAACCAAAAGAAAGAAAAAAAAAACCTTGTAGCAAATAAGAATAATTAAGTCCATCACTTCTGTCAGGAGTGGAATAACATGCTTCATTGCAACATGGCTATTTATTATACTGGTCAAAGCTCTTGAGCCTTTCATCAAAACTGCTGGAAAGTCCTGTATTCAAGTAAGGTCCATTTCCCTCTGCCCCCCAATTATTTCTAGTTCTGCAGAGTAAGTTATTCTTGATTGTAAAGCTACCTCTTTGGTCTTCTGGAATATTGTATTCCAAGATCTCGTTTATAGTAAAAACTGCCAGATGTCATATAATTCTGATGTTTGTAGTACTTTTTCTTTGATGTGGGAGCTCACAATTCTGGCTATGGTGTTAATGGGACTTTTCCTTTTGGGGATCCTTTAAGGAAGTGATCAGAGAAGTCCTTCTATCTTCACTTTGCCCTCTTGTTCTAATAGATCTGGCCATGTTTTCATTTGTGATTTCTTGAAATAGAACATCCAAGATTTTTATCCCATAGTTATCAGAGTCAAAAAAACTCTTAAATTATCTCTCCTTGACTTGATTTTTGAGATCAGATATCTAACATTTTTGTCTATTTTTTCTATCTTTTGGTTTTCTTCTAATATTTCTTGTTGTCATTGATTCCTGTTTGGTCTATTCTAGTTGTCAGGGAGACCATTACTATTTACCATTTCCTCTACTAAGGATTGACCATCCTTCCAATTCTTTCCCATGGAGCTTTACATTTTTCTCTCTTTCCATATTTCCTCTAGGTAGTCATATAATCTCAGGGAAAATCCATTTTTTTCCTTTGAATCTCTGATTGCAATTGTTATGAGTCCCCCTTGTGGGGGATCTCTAGATCTACAATAGCTTGTAACACTAGTCAGGGTCTTCTTTGGTTTTCTCCAGGTTTGGTTAATGAAATGGGGCTCTGTATACTTTTTCCCCTCTTGTCCTTCTGGGTGTGGTAGACAATATTGATCTACCTGACATTTCTGAGGATTTCTGACATTCAGAGTGCTGGACCTTCATGGCCCTTTATGGCATTCCAGGTCAGAGTACTGCACATTCAAAGTCCAGTATTTTGGTCTAAGTGCTGTCATGCTGTCCTGGTTGCTACTACTCTTCAGTGCTTCCAAAATCCCTAACCTGTGACTTTCTGACCATGCTGGGCTTTCTTAGCAGAGTCCTCCAGGTCCTCTATCTCCAAACACAGAGTTTCACAGTCTACATGTCTTTCGGAAACCACTTCTCATAGAAGTGGGAAGCTATCAGCTTGGCTAATTGATCAGTCAGTTGGCACTGATTTTGTTGGTGGCCCCCTTTCCTATTGCCTGTAGGTATCTGGTTGATGTTCTGTGAGAATCTGGGGTTGAAGGAAGTCATTTATTGCAGCTTCTTGTTTTATTTCTTGATTCTGTTTGGTGCTAATTTCCAGTTTTGCAGGGGAAGATTAGGTATGTGGACACTGGATTGTCCGATTCTCCTTCAGATAGTCATCTTGGTCAGAAGTCTCTAGGGTTGAGTACTGAAGGAGACCAGGGACATTAAGAGGTAGAAGTGAGGAAGGAGAGCATTACAGGTATGCGAGACAGCCAATGCAAAGGCAAGGTAGGAGCTAGAATGTCCTGTGAGAAGAGCAGCAAGTGGTTAGTGTGTGGGAAGGAGAAGGAAGCACAAGAAGGTTAAAAAGACAGGGAAGACTCAGGTGTTTATGGTCTTTAAATGTAAGACAAAGGATTTTATATTTGATTCTGGACAAAACTGAGACCCACTGAAGTTTATGGAGCTGAGGTTGAGGGACAGGGCAACATAGTTGGAGATGCACTTCAGCACACTCATTCTGTCATCTAAGGAGGATGGATGGGAGCAAGCAGAAACCTGAGGGAGGAAGGCCAAACAGGAGATGGATATGGTAGTACAGGGAGTGGTGACAAGGGCCTGAGCTAGGGGGCAGCCATGGGAGTTGAGAAAAGGGGTTGTATAAGAGAGATGTAAAGAAAAAAGCAACAAGATGTGACAACATGCAAGTAAGAAGTAGGCCAGGTGACTTCTGAGGTCCCTTTCAACTCTGAAATTCAATCTGATGAACTGGCACATCAGTTTTACTGTAAATGTGCTTGTGGCCACTATGGCTATTTTTTATTCCTGGGGAAACAGTGGGGAGTAGCTTCATTACTCCTGCAAACAGGAATTCATGCTCACAGAGGACCCCCAGAAAATACCATGTGCAGATGTGTGATCTGCAAATGCCAGCACTTCAGATATGCTTAGAGGTGAGAATCTCTGGTGCCTTTGAAACTATTCCAGTCCCACTCAGGCACTCTTACACAGGCACAGACTAGAATACCAAGCACTGGACAGATAGCCCAAAAGCTGTCATATGATTGCTATGATGGTCTTCTCTGCCCAGCTGGAGGAGCTGGGATATTTTAGTTAGAATAGCTCTTCCAAGTAAGTAAAAGAACAGATGAAACCAATTCCATTTACAATGATTCCCAAGGCTCACCTCTTGCTTCAGTCCAACATATACTTATTGAAGCCCTTACCAAATGCAAAAGAGGCCCTGTGTCAAGTGCTGGAATTAGAGAGTGTGGTGCAATAGGATCCAATCCAAGGACCTGGATTCAAATTTCACCTTTGATGCTTACAACTTATGTCACCTTAGACAAATCAATTCACTTACCTGGGCCTTGGTTTCCTCATTTATAAAAAAAAGAGGATATCATTAGGAGGCTTCTGAAATCTTTCTAATTCTAGATCTATGATCCTATGGCTCATGCCTACCCTCTCAAGGAGTTTATGCTCTCCTATACCCAAGTAAGAAACGTAACACAGAATAAGACAGAACAAAAGGAAAGTGTTATACAAGAATTCTAGGGAAATCTGAGAGGTATAGATAAGGGACTGAACAAACAGGGGAAGCTTCATAAACAAGGTGGTACTTGAACTGAACCTTAAAGGAGAGAAGATCTGGTGGGCAGAGATTAGGAGGGTATTCAGTCTAACCATGGACTTACAAAAGAGCTTGGTGGGCAGAGATGGCAAGTTGAGGTCCAATAATAGAAAGGAGTGCAGTTTGAAAGGAATGTAGAGTGCATGAAGGAGCCTAATGTTAGTTGGTGCAAGCCAGACTGTAGAGACTTCTACTGCCAGGCTACATGTTTTATCCTACAAGCATTTGACAACACTGAAAGTTTTTGAACAGGGTAAAACTTGTAAAAATCTTTGCAATAAGGAAGACTATCTGGCTGCTCTGTGAATGATGGACTGAAGAAAGACCAGAGATAGGAAAGCCACTTGAGAAGTCTGGGAAGTTTAACCTCATATGCGGACCAATGGGGAAGAAATCAACTAGAGCCTTGAAATGAAGTCCACTAAAAACAACTGAAACAAAACGAAACAAAAAACAAACTAATTCTTTTTAGCAGGATCCTAACTGCCCAATGAGCAATGTTTATTTTTTTAAAAAGCAGTCCCTCTAATACCTTTCTTCCTCAGCAGTGAGCATTACATTCTTTCTCTATAACTTACTAAACTCTAGTTTCAATTTGATCTTTAACGTAAGAATTTGTTAGAGAAGAACGGAAGGAACTACATTTCCCAAAGTGGAAAATCCATTACCTTCAGTGACACTGCAAAAAACTAACTGAAGGTTCACTTCACTCCTTAAACCACTTGGCTCATGAGACATGAGTCTTGTGTATATTCATCAGTAAAAATCCTGATCAAATCTAAAAGAGAGGCTTAATCCTGCGGTGTAAGATTTTGTTAATGAGGTCCCCTAAGCAAGAAGCCCTCACTGGGGCCAGCATTCCATTGTTGTACTGTTCCACTGTTCCATTGAGCCTTAGTTTCCTAGAACTTTAAGCACCTAAATGTCTACTACCACCCTCTAGTACGGAAGAGATAAGAGGACATACCTCAATCTCAGAATCACTGGAGTCTAGGTGGGGAGGAACAATGGGTAGCATGGGCTGTCCCATTTTAGCCATCCTAGAAATAAGCTTAGCTTTGGTCACATCGGGATTCTACAAAGACAAGAAAAGTCATAAAATTAATTGTTTTCATATGATTTGCCCCTATTTTTTCATACTGATTACAACTCAGTGTTACCTTATTCTCTTTAAGGCTGCATAATTTCTCTGCCACCTATTTCAAAGAATGTAAACAGATTAAATCATTGGTTTCCAGCCTCTCATGATCCCTGGGAATTAATTCCTAACTTAGAAGATATAAAACCCAGGGTGGCTCACCATCAGGAGTAGGGAGCAGATGAAATCAAATGCACTGTACACCCAGCTAGAAGTTAAGGCATTCAGAAATCATCAGTCTTGGCTGGTCTGAAATAAGAGTGAATGAGATTTGGAAGACAGCTGTGACGAAAGAAACAGGCAGGACCTAACTTAACTACTTGTTTGGAAACCGAAGATTATGTTTCATTTTCTCCTTGAATGCAGTCCTGGGAAAGATAATATTATCTGGCTTGTGATAATATTTTCAAATCCATATCTGATCCTTATGAGGTTAGTGTTTTGTTGTTACATCCTTGAGCTTAGCCCTTTAAAGATAGAGAAGGAACTCACACAAAAATTCAGCTATTGCTGTCCTTTAATCTTATGATAGGTGATGAAATCAGAAATCTACAGAAACTCACAGGATTTGAAAGTGGGGAAGTATCCTTAGGCGCTTTTTAATTCAATTTAGTCATCTGACAGATTCGGAAATGGAGGTGTAAAGAGGGGAAGTGACTAGACTTAAGAGATCTTCAAAGGAATAGAAATGGAAGGGGATCGGGAAGGATGTAATGAGGGTTGGTCTGGAACATAAAACAAGGGGGTGGGGCTGTGTTGGTTGAACTATGAGATTGTTATATTCTACCTCCATCATCCACAACTTTCTTACCATTTCCCTTTAAACTATCCCTCTTTAAATTGCATAAAATTTAAACATACATTTTAATTGTGTAAAGTGCTTCTGAAAACCTTAGAGGGCTACAAATCTTGGCTTCTATTATTGGCAGTTTCCCAGCTGTTTCTGTGTGAAAGGGGGCAATCTTTATTCTAAAATGATCTGTGCTTTTGGAAATCTAAAATCTAAAACTTCTTTTAAAAACTGGTATGCAGTTTTTTTAAAGAGAAAATTTTTAGAATTTTTTAAAATGGAGCAGACTTTAGAGGAAAAGAAAGAAGAAAAAGAAAAAAAGAACAAAAGCAAATACTTGTAAGAATAACAAGAAGAATCACATTTATGGCAATCAATTATTCTTTTTCTTAATTGAAGCATAAAACAATTATGTCCAACAGGATACAAATGTAACCAAGTGAAAATGGAAAAACAAAACAAAACGTAACCAAAAGTCTTTCAGTATAAATACATATATTTGATCTACCTCCTCCAACCAACCCATCCTCAAAGACACATTTTTTTCTTACCCTAAGATTTCATCTTTCACATCTCAATGAAAATAATTTCATGTTCAAAACCCTCTTATATATTTTCTCTTCTCCAAAATTTTCTCCTTATAGTCTTCTTTTTTTTAAATCACATTAAAGTGTTCATCCTCATATTTATAAACATTGCTAACACTTTCCAAAGACATTTGCCACCTCCCATTTCCTCAGACAACTCTCATATAATTAAGCAAGACAAGTCAACATTTGGTCATCACAATTTCAGTCTATAAGTTCAATTATGTGAAGTATGTTATATTACACACATATATAAAAATAACATGAATAGATTTTACCATGCCTCCTTCAGAGCAGTTAATATAACTTACCGCAAGTTGCTCACTGATGGAGTTTGACTTGGTTCGAACAGCTGGCTCTCTGAAAGGAAAAAATACATACAGTCTGAGATAGACGACATAACTAAGAAATACAAGTTCAAATTGCACTTGGCTTCTGAACCATTTTAACAGATAAAAGTTAGGTAAAGGAATTTTTATTCCTTAAAGCCTCTGAGGGCAACAGGTTGAAAAGATGAAATTCTCTGCTTATTAGATCTACAAATCCTATTTTTATTTTTTTTAATTTTTTATTTTTTTTATATCACTTTCATTTTTCTATATCTCTTTCCCCTTCCTCACCCAAAGAATTATCCATTATAACAGAGAATAAAAAAAAGAGGATAGAAAGCAGTTCAACAAAAATAGCAAACACAAGAACAGAGCATACACAGGGTTCCACACTCATTGTCCCCCAACATAGCAAAAAGAGGAAGGAGGTCCATTTTCATCTCTCATCTTCAGGGCCAATATAAGTGGGAATTATAATTACTCAGTGTTCAATTTTGATTTTCCTGTGTTCTTTCCATTTACTTTACTGAAGTCAATGCATATGGTATTTTCATGGTTCTGCTTCCTTAGCTTTGCTTCAGTTCATGTCAGTTTTCCTCTAAGTTTCTGAACACTGCACATTCATTATACCACAATTTGCTTAGCGATTCTTCAATTGATGGATATCTACTTTGTTGCTAGTTCTTTGCTACTCTGCTATAAACACTGTGACACAAGTGGGACCTTTCTTTCTATCTTTGACCTTTATCCCTGAGTCAAAGGGTACAGGCATTTTATTCATTTTCTTCAGCATAATTACAAACTGTTTTCTAAAACTGTTGAATCAATTCATAGCTTCATCAGTGTATTTTTGTGCCTATCCTTCCACAATCTCTCAAGACTGACTATTCCCATCTTTTGACATCCTTGCAAACATACTGGTCATAAAATCTCAGGTCATAAAACCTCTATTATTAGTGATTTGAAGTAATCTTTCATTCAATTCTTTAACAAACTACCAAGGGAATATTAGACAAAATAAAAACAAAATTCATCTGGAGGAACAAAGGTCTAAGAATGTCAAGGAAAATAAATTTTAGAAGTAGGAATTAAAAGGAACTAGCACTTTAAGAACTCAAATTATGTTTAAAGCAGGAATCAATTAAAACTGGGTACTGGTTAAAAAACTGAAAAGCTGATGAGTACAGCAGACTAATTAAGAAAGAATCAACAACAAATGAATTCAACGACCCAGTGTTTGACAAACATGAAAATATTCTCACTTGGGAAAGAACTCCCTATTTAATGATATTTAGTCATTTCAGCCATTTCTGACTCTTTGTGACCCCTTTTCTGGAAGTTTTCTTGGCAAAGATACTGGAATGATTTGCCATTTCCTTCTCTGCTCGTTTTACAGACAAGGAAACTGAGGCAGATAGGGTTACATGGCTTGCCTAGGATCATACAGATGCTAAGTGTCTGAGGCTAGATTTGAGCTCAGGTCTTCCTGACTCCAGGCTTGACACTATCTACTGCTGCACCTAGCTGCCCTTCCTATTTAACAGGGATAGATAAAAACTTCTAAGAAAATAGTAGAAAAGTCTGGAAGAAATTATGCTTAGACCAACACCTTACACCACATTCCACAATACATTCCAACAGATATATGCCCTTAATATTACTGATTATACAACAAAAATATCAAAAGAGAAGCAGAGCATATACTTCTCCCAGGTATGGGGAGATGTATTCTTAACCAAACAAGGAATAGAAGCAATTATAATTACATAAAACTGAAAAGCTCCTTCACAGACAAAATTAATGCATGTAGAGAAAGAAAGGAAAAGAAAAAAAATCTTTGTATCAGATTTCTCTGATAAGGAGTTAGCATCCAAAACATACAAACAACTAATAAATACACAGAAGACTAATAGTCAATTCAGGTTTCACTTTAGACCCTGCAAATTGGCAAAGATAAAAAAATGACAATAATCAAAGTGGAAAGAGTTTTGGAATGATAGGCACACTAACACCTTATTAGTGGAGCTGTGAACTGGTATAACCATCCTGGAAAACAATTAGGAATTATACAAATAAAATATACAAATAAAAGTAAATAAAATGTCTATACCCTTTGATCAGAGTTTTCATCACTGAACTTACACCATAGGAAGAAGTTCCCATACATACCAAAATACTTAAAGCAGAACCTTTTGTGACAGCAAAGAATTGGAAACTAAATAGATGCGCATCAAGTGGAGAATGGCTAAACCAATTGTGATACATGAATGTAATGGAATATAACAGTGCTATAAGAAATAATGAATATGTTTAATACAGAGAAGCATGGAAAGTGCTATATGAACTGATGCAAAGTGCAGTTAAGGAAAGCCAAGAAAACAACATTCACAATGACAACAACGTAAATGGAAAGAACTATACACACATACAAAAAAAAAAAATCAAACGTGAATATAGCAAAATTATAGAGATCAAGCATGACTTGAAAGAAGACTTCTGGGAGCATGCTTCCAACCCACCCCTTTATGGAAGTAGGTGGCCCACTGATGTGTGTGTCATGCATGTTTCTGAACTTTTTCTATGTACTAATCAGTTATGCTGATTTTTTTCTCTTTCTTTTTTGTCTTTAAAAAATACCATTTGCTCTGTGGGAGGGGTTGGCAGAGAGATATTGGAGAAAACTATGAGGATACAAAAAAACAAAAGACACCCACAATATCTTTATAATAAAGAAAAATACTTTTGGGATACTCTGTGCGTACATACACATATATACATGTATGTGTACATACATATATATACACAGAACTAATATTAACATATAAGACCAAGAAGATCCACGTGTCAGTGAATAAGTGGTCAAAAGATACAGTCATCAAAAAAAAAGAGTGACAAACTATTACCAACCATAGGAAAGATGGCTCCAAATCACTTACAAAAAAATGCAAATCTACATAACTTTGAGGTTTCACCAAGTTGGCAAAGAGAACAAAAGATAAATACACACTAATATACTGTTTGTAGAAATATGAATTAGCCTATTTACAAAAGAAATTTGGAATTATGCTACTGAAAGTGACTAAAATATCCACACTTCCACAAATCCTATTAATATTACCCATGACAGCATTCCAAAGTGTGTGCACCAAGATGCCTCTTTAAACCTAGTAGGTGATTTCCTCCTACGTTCACGTTCTTGATGTTGAAAGAGCTGGTTTAGGCTCCAGTTTCTTACCCAGGTTTAAAAGGCACTGCAGTGGGTGGCAGTAATACCGGTTCAGCACTAAAGTTATCAGCACCAGGTGTTGGAGAAGGAGTTGCAGAATCATGGGAATTAATGCTGTGCCCATCAGAGCCAGAATCTTTGGCAAATTTCACCTAAGGAAAGAATAATCAGTACAGAATAGAACAATTGTCTTGATTGCATAATTCACCAGTCTTGAGGAAATCAAGGTGGTTTATTATATGCCATTAGCCATAACTTCCTTAAATGCAATGGTAAAGAGAGGAAATGAAAAGCAGTTAGACTGGCTGACTTCAGTTCTCCCCTAGCTCTGGTGTTCTATGGTTCTGTAAGGCAATCTTCTAGAGGAGTAGGATGAGGGCAGAAGACAGAAGTGTCTTCTGGGGTTAGACTGTCTCAAGAGACAGAAAAATCTTTAAGTTTAGAGTTGGGGGAGGAGGAGAGAACAATATTTGTAAGTAGGGGAAGATGTCTCTGGAGAAACAAAATGTTTCTACAAAGATAAGAATTTAACTTTTTGGAGTCCATTTTTCAAATTCAGGATTTCGTTGTTCTTGGAGGGTGGGAGTAGGGAGAGCCAACTGTTTACTATTCAACAATCTGTGGTTTATCATAAATTTACCAAGTTTAATGTGAATTTGTTAACCAATCTCAACTAGACCCCAGTTGTTCCTTTAATTTCTCTCTAAATGATTCCCATATTCCCCACAGAAGCTATTTTTCACTCTCCTCTCTTGGGCTCCCCATCCTTTCCCCTTTCTCAGTTAAGGACTGCAAATGTCTCTTACTTTCCTAACAGGCTTCCTTTCTCCTCTTCCATTTATCTCCAAATCCCTGCCATCATCTCCCACTCTCTTTTCCCTTCCCCAAGTCCCTGACAAAGAGGGGGCCCTTCTTGCCAAGGCCAGGCCTTCTACCTGGACACTGGATCTTCCTTCCTCTACTCTGGCAGCCAGCACCCTCAACCATTCCCTCCTTTCTTTAGTCTTCAACTTCTCCCTATTGAAATCTCCCTTTCCTCCTGCTTTCAAACATGCCCACATGTTCCCTATTCTTTAAAAACCTGCATTAGTCTACCCTTTCCTCAAGCCATCACCCCTTCTTTCTTTTCCCTTTTTTGTCCTTGCTAGGACCTCCTGGTTCTCTATCCTTTGGTTCCTTCCTGGACTATCATTCCTTCATTCTCTGAACTCTTTTCCCTTCCCCAACTTGATGCTCTGGAGGATCAGTTCAACTAGACACCAGTGGTATCAACTCAACTGGGAAAGGGTACCTGTGGGCCCCATAGTGAAAACTACAAATTAACATTATCTCTATTATATTACATTTTTATTCATTTTGTTAAATGTTTTCAATTACATTCTAAGGGGAGGAGCAGCTGCTCTACACTATCTTCTGAACTCTAATCCCTGCCCCTGGTCCTCTTCCTGTCATCTGCCACCTTTGCTCCTATGCACACACTGCTGATTAGAGATGTCTAGGCCCAATACTAACATATGCTACACAGTCTCAACTGTCCCCTCCCTAGGGTACTCCCCTTATCAATCTGCTCTCCCACTCACCACAAGGGCTCTTCCAAACCCTTTTATCCCACCTCAAGCCTCCATAGTACCCCTTCATATTTCACTGAGAAAACTGAGGTCGTTGATGAGAGCTGCTTCTTCCCTCCTCTTTTCATATTACCCAGATATCTTCTCTAACTCTGCCCTTCACCCATCTCTCATGAAAGGTGACCCTTCTCCTTGACAAAAAAAACTCTTCATGTATTCTTTATCCCATTTCTTCCCATCTTCTCTGGTGGATTTCTCCTTCTATGAACCCCAAATCTTTCTCTATTTAATCTCTCCCTAGCAATTGGCTCCTTCCCTGCTTCCTACAAACATGTTCATGTTGTTTTCATCCTTGAAAAACCTTCAACTGACTAACTCTCCCTCCTACCTATCCTATACCTCTCCCGGTTCCTTTCGGGCTAAACTGCTAGATAAGGCTGTATACAACTGCATACTTACTCTCCTGACACCGGATTTTAAACCCTCTGCAACCAGGCTCATCACCTGACTGAACCTTCTCTTTTCAAAGTCACTAGTGATTTCTTAATCGCCAAATCTAGCGTTTTTTTCTCCTCATCCTTCCTGACCTCTGCAACCTCTGACATTGCTGATCACTCTCTTCTCTTGGATGCTCTCTCCTCCACGAGGTTTTCATGACATTGCCTTCTCTTGGTTTGACTACTTGCTCTCAGTTTCCTTTGCTCATTCATCTAGGTTATACTCACTAACCTGGGTTTAATCTGTGCAGATGACTCCCAGAGATATATAGGTAGATAACTATAGACACAATTACATATTTATTTAGGTACGATTATACATATGTACAAACACACACATAAAATTAGGGGTGGAGATAAAGATCTATCACCACCTCTAATTTCTCTCCTGAGTTGTAGTCTCCCATCACCAACTGCCTTTTGTACATTTCCAACAGGTTGTCCTACAGGCATTCTCAAACTCAATTTGTCCATAACTGAATAGGTTATCTTTCCCCCCTGAATCTTTCTTCTTTAGAACTTTCCAATTACTGCTGAAAGGACTAACATCCTCTCAAATAATCCAGGCTTACAACATAGTGTCATCCTTGACTCCTCTCTCATGCTCACTCTCCGTGTGCAATCTGTTGCCAAGACTTGTCATTTTTACCTTCATGACATCTCTCTTATGTCACCTTCTCGCCATTCATATGGCAGTCATCCCAGTTAAGGCTCTCATCATCTCGTGTCCATTCCTAGACTTGCCACTTCCTAGCATTCTTATACTTTATGCCCCTCTACCTATTTTACAATCTTACAAAACCTGCCCTTTGCAGCCCTTTCTACCTGACACTCCAACTCCTGGCTCTGCCTTTTCTCTAATTGTCCCCCAGGTCGGGAATGCTCTCCTTCCTCACTTCTGCCTTATAAGTCCCCTGGCTTCTTTTCAGACTCATCTGGAATCCCACATTCTGAGGGAGTCTTTCCTCAATCTTCCCTACTGGCAATACCTTCCTTCCTTATGAGATTAATTTCCAGCTATTCTGAATACAGAGTTGTTTGCACCTTTTTTCCTCCACTAGAATTCAAGCTCCTTGAAGATGTGGATCATGTTTTTGCCTTTCTTTGTAACCTTAGTACTGAGCACAATTCCTGGAAAATAGTGCTTAATAAATACTTGTTGACCGCTATTTGCTACTTCCTCTAATCTCACTACTTCTCAATTCTTTGCAATGTGGCTTCCAACTTCATCAGTGAACTGAAGTTGCTCTCTCCAAAATTACCAATGATCTCCTAATTGACAGGTTTGAGGGGCTTGTCTCAGTTCTCACAATTCTCAACCCGCCTGTTGATAGCATCTTTTTTCTCAAGGTTTTCATGGCACTCCTCTCCTGATTCTCCTTCTGTTTAATTGTTCTTTGTCTCCTTTGTTGGCTCACCATCAACATGCCCAAACTGTGAGCATTCCCCAAGGCTTTCTTTATTCTTCCTCTCCACACTTAGTTACCTCATCAGCTTCCTTAGATTTAAGTACCATCTCTATGTAGATGACTCACAGATCTATATATCTAGGCCCAGTCTCTCTTTTGAGCTTTTAGTCCCATACCAAATACCTACTGAATATTTCAAACTCCCAAAGACATCTCAAACTTCCCATGTCTAAAACTGTTTTCATCTCCTTTCTTCCTCATCCTTTCCTTCTCCCAAATTTCTTTTTTTTCCTTGAATCATCATCTTCCAGTCTCCCAGATTCACAACCTTGGCATTAGCCTTGTTTCTTCACTCTTCCTCACCCTATACATACTACCAGTTGCCAAATCTTGCCATCTGTACCATTACAACACCTTCCACATCTACCTCCTCTCTACTCACACAGCTATCACCATGCTTTAGGCCATCTTGCTTAGATTATTACAACAGTCTTCTATTTAGTCTCTTCACTTCAAATCTCTCCCCATTCCAGTCCAACCTATATACTGGTGCCAAAGTAATTTTCCATAAGTATAGATTTGATCATGTGACTACACATTCAATATTCAATCATCTGCAGTGACTCCCTATTGTCTCCAGGACAAAATATAAAGTCCTCAGCTTAGCTTTTGAAGCCTTTCACAACCTAGCCCCGATTTATCTTTCCAATCTCACTGGACATTCCCCTTCCCACACAGTCATCTAGCCAAACTGGCTTTCTCTCTGTTCCTCATACCTGATACTATTTTCTCATCTCTGTGCTTTGCATGGGCCATGGCCATTCTCCATGCCTAAGGATGCATTTCTTCTTTATCTCAGTCCTACAGAGTCCCCCTCTTTCTTTAAGATGCATCTCAAGCACCATCACCTATAAGAAACCTTTCCAGATATCCACCAACTGCTTGTGCTCCCCCTCTCAAACTACTCTGTACGTATTCGTATTAATTCACTTTATATTTATATTGTATATATAGTTGTATACATTTTTGTTGCTTTACCCCACTGGAATGTAAGCTCCTTGGAGGAGCTATACTTACTATACTTACCAGCTCTGTGACCCTGGGTAAGTCACTTAACCCCAATTATCTCCCTTTCCCTCTCCAAAGAAAAGAAATGGAACAGGAAAAAAAGAAAGAAAAGAATGTGACTTCCTTGAGAGAAGAGATTGTCTCATTCTTTGTACTTGTTTCTCCATCACCTAGCACAGTGTCTGGTATGTAGCAGTTGCCTAATAAAATCACATCGACTAACTCTTGTTGAAGGACCTCTATAGCAGAGGAAAATGAAAGCCTGTCCAGGCCACCTCTGTTAGTGCTTCACTCACCCTTTTGACTTCCACCTCAAATACCAGGGTTGAGTCTGATGGAATATGTCCACTTATACCTTCAGAGCCATAAGCAAGTGCTGGAGGAATAATGAGAAGCCTTTTCCCTCCTTTCCTCATGCCAAGCATTCCATCTTCCCAACTCTTTAGAGATCAGAACACAACATTAAAGGTTAGTTGGCATAAAATGAATTACTAACAATCAGTCAATATACATTAAATTGAATTAATAATAATCAGTCAGTCAATATACATTAAGTTCTTAATATGTACCAAGCTCTGTGCTATGCTCTGGGGACAAAAAGAAAGGCAAAAGACAGCCCATGCCCTCATGGAGCTCAAAACCTAATGGAGGAGACAACACAAAACAACTATGTACAAAATAAAATGGAAAAAATAAAGGTTTCCTGTTGAAGGTGGAATTTAAGCTGGGACTTTAAGGAAGTCAGGAAAGTTGGGAGGTAGAGATGAAAAGGAAGTATTCCAGGAGAAGTCAGTGAAAATACCCAGAGCTGGGAGACAGAGTTTCTTGTTCCAGGAACAGTAAGGAAGCCAGTGTCCCTGGATCAAAGGGTACATAGAAGAAAAAAGTGGTAAGGTATAAAAAGACTGAAAAGGTAATATATGTATGGGGGTTAGGGTGTGAGGGGAAGGGGAGAGAAGGGCAGGAAGGAGAGAGAGGCAGGTATTTGAACACCAAAAAAAAAAAAAAGATTTTATATTTTACTCTAGACTCTCTGAAGCAGAGCCACTAGAATTTTCTGAGTCAGGGTGAAATGGCTGGACCTGTACTTTAGAAAAATTACACTGGTTGCTCAACAGGGGACAGACTGTAACGGGGAAAGAATTGTGGCAGGGAGACCCACCTGCAAGATAATGGAATAATCCAGGCAAGAGGACATGAGCATCTGCTCATCACGGCAGTGGCATTGTCAGAGGAGAGAAGGGGGCATATCCAAAAGATGTTATAAAGGTGAATTGACAGGCATTGGCAACAGATTAGACATGTGGGGTGACACAGTCAGGAGTCAAGGATGGTATGACACCTAGCAGCAGAGTCCCAGAACCACTACAATCAAGACTCATCCAAAAGCCATCAAGGTTATCACTGTGCCTCAGAGTGCAGTATCTAAAGTAGATTTTCCAGACTTTTTTATCGTAGAAGATGCACGCACACACTCTCAAATGTCCTAATAATAGATTTGGTAAACTTAATGTCCATTGTTAAAATCAGGCCTTTCTTGATTAGGAAAAACTACCTGCCTATGATGATAAGGAAGAGAAACAAAGAGCAATGAGTGGCAAGAAGCAAGAATTCAGCAGTGATCTCTACTAGCCACAAACCAAAATCAGACTAGCAATAGGGGCCAAGTTTTAAAAAAGCCCAGGAAGGCCCTTACAAGCCAGCAACACATTTTCAAGTACTTCTAGCCAATGGTAAGGAAAGCCAGACAGATGACATCTACCCTGCTTCGAAATATTTTTCTAGAGATAAGTTCTACCATTCTCCCTCAGTAACTTCTTGGTAAAAATTTGGTTAGAAGAGTTTTACCCAGAGCAGAAAGGAAAAAGGCAGGAGAGATGAAGACTGTAATGAGTTTTCTTTTTTTGTATATTAACTTTAAGAAAACATTTAGGAAAATGTATGTAGTAATTCACAGAATTTTTTTTTCTCCTAGTTTCCAAACAAGCCTTTTAGGATAGTCAGAAATATGCCAAATATTAGAATTAGAAGTAAGCTTTTTAAATTAGCCCCACAGCAGCTTACAGATTCAAAAAGGGAAACAACCAGTATGGCAAAGTAGAAGAGGCACTGGACTAGGAGTCCAGGAGACCTGGGCCCTGTTTAGCGAGTATTGTGTGACTTTGGCTTTAAAATTATTTCAGTCTGATTCAGTGGTTACCTTAATTACTTTTCCTGATCCCAGCTTTAATCGAAGCAATTTATCCTTGTTAACAGAAGAGTCAAATACCTAAATGTGAGAGAACAGAATCATCCAATAAAGTCCCAAACAGTAAAAAATAATAATGAAGATCAGCAAAGTCTTAATTTAAGCCCAAACAACTACAGAAAAAAATAGTATAAGGGGTGTGGAGTAGTTATGGTATAGTTTGATTAGGCCCTCACAGGTGCTATTAAACTGAACACCTCTGCCAATATCATGACAACACTTTAGAAAAACTGAAAAAGCAACACTTAATTTTAACGACACAAGTCTACATCAATCAACAAACATTTCCTTAACCTGCAAAGTGCAAGGTACTATCTTAAAAGCTGCATGTGAGAGAGGGGAGCATACATAAAGACATTAAAAAGAAAACATTCCAGGAATGTCCAATCTTGATGTGGCATTAAGTGAGACTAACAATACAAGGCAGTAAATCACACAGGCCAGAGAAGTGCTGGATTCAGTCTGTGGAAGGAGAGGAGCTACTTTAGTTTTTGATGTCAGCAGACAAGTTAAGATCTGACATAAATTGAAATCAGTACACTAGTGGATATAAAGCCAAATTTATACTAGGAGCTGTGCCACACACAGGGGTACAAAGACAGAAATGGAACAGCTCCTGCTCTTGAGGAGCTTACATTGTGTCAGGGGAGACACATGAACAAACATCTGTGTACTGACACTATAGGAAAAGGACTGGATCTGTGATTTCATTGTATACAGAGCTCTTAGGTAAGAAAACTCCTACCTACCAATGCAGACTGGTATCTTCTTTGAAACCTGCAGTCTTAGAGAACTGCCTGGAGCACTGAGAGGTTAAATGACTTGCCCAGGAACACAAAGCAAGCATGTGTCAGAGGCAGGACTTGCTCTCTACCTACTATGCCACACTGCCTTCATCAAACTATATATAAAGTAAGTACAAGTCAGTTTTTTGTGGGGAAAAACTACCAGTTGAGGGACCAGCAAATGTTTCTATAAAAGGCGCTTAAGTGCACCTTAAAGGAAAATAGGGTTCACTAGAAGAAAAGCTAAGAAGTGAGGACATTCTAGCATGGGGCACAGCTTGGACACAAGAGAAACGGTGTCCTATGTGAAAAACTGTAAGGAAGCCCATTTGGCTGGATTGTAGAGCTTAAGAAGGGCAGTGATGTAAAGACTTCTGGTTGCCTCCAAGATCAAATATTAACTCTTTTGTTTGATATCTGAAGCCTTTTTCAACCAGTCCTAGTCTACATTTTCAGCTACTAGAGTTTACTGAGTGGAGGAAGGACATGGTCAGAATGACATTTTAGGGAAGTCATATTGGCAGCTGGGAAGAGGATAGACTTGATGCCTCCAGTCCCCATAGATATACAATAATGTAATAGAATTAGAGACAGAATGGACCTTAAAGATCATCAAGTCCAACTCTCATTTTACAGATGAAAAACTGAAGCCAAAGTGGTTAAGTGACTTGCCTAAGGTCTCATACATATTAAATGGCAGAGTCAGAATTTGAACCCAGGTCTTCTGACTCTAATCCAGAGCTCTTTTCACAATACTATACTATCTCCTCGGAGGAGCTTTTTTAAATTTCTCAAAGGTAGACTTTTTCATCCAACTCAATTTTTTCTTTCTCTGAGTGTATCAGGGCCCTTTCTAGGCTATTCATCTTGATTTCCTCAAGTTAGGAAACCTATAATATCCCATATTTTCTCAAACAATTACATCTCCAAACAAATGCACTTTTAATGAGATTGCAAAAGGAATATCTTTTTTGGTATAGAAAACATTGTCACAGTACTTAGATGTGTGATCACTGTCTGATATTCTCCAAATGGCTTTTCCTGAAATTATTCCTGATTTTCAAAAAGGACGTGAAAGATAGAAATGGAAGACAAGAGAAGACAATCACTGTTAAAGGTTAAACATTAAAATATTTCTCCTTGCAAATAGTTATCTGGTTGGGAAAAAATCATAAAACGGAAAATCATTTAGCGTGAAATTTCACATGCTTTTGTAAAGGCAAATCCATTAGCCCTAGTCTGGCCTCCGAAGTCATACTGAAGAAGTCTTCTATGTATTAGCCTTTCAAATACATAAAGACAGTGATGTTTCCCCTTACTCTTAATATTTAGTGAGTAAAACCATCCCTTATCCCTTTAGACATTCTTTATGGTTTTCAGATTCCTTACCAAACTCACTGCCCTCCCCTGTTTGCATTCTATTTGAAAATGTTATTCTTAGAATATGGAACCTAGAACTGGACACAATTCTTCAGATCTGATTTGGCCAACACAGAATACAACAGAATTATTAATATGATCTTGATACTGTTATGGTTCATGCTACCTAAGGCTAAATTAGCTGACCTGTGAGGCTCTTCTAGCTCCAAAATTCTACAATTTTATGAATCAATACATTAGTATGAAAAAAAGAAATTGATATTCAATTGACAAATCAAAGATGGGTGGCTCAGTCTCCTTTTCTTTCTTGGAATAATATATGAGTAATTTATTGCCATCTTTCCTGTGTCCACTCTAGAGGAGTCACTAGACCTGTTTTATTTCAGCATTTCATTAACACATGCTTAAGAACAAATACAAAGATGAAGAGAACGCTCATGTAGTCTGATAATTTTGAACAAGAATTTTGTCATCTACCATCAATAACCTATAAAAAATTCTTCTTACCTGGCCTAGTCCATGATTCTGGAAGAGCCAGCCTGTATAGGCCACCTCCAAAGAATTACCAACTTCAATGCTTGCACCCTCTCCTATAGTAAGATCCTGGCTCAGCACAACTTCCAAGGAGGATATGCTGTTACATTTGGCAATGCATATCTGGCAAAAAGGAAACCACAAGAACCAAAAATGGGCACATATTTGATATTTAATTAATGCTTATATCCCCTCAACAGTTGCTTCTACCAAGAAAAGATAAAAAACTCAGAACCATAAAGACAGCAAAATCCCAAAGTCAGTGTTTTAAAATACAGTAAAATCTATCTGAGTCATTACCCTTACTGAAGGATCATTTCCATAGGTATTAAAATTTAATATTGTCTACTATGTGCAAGATACCGGGCTGGAGCTACAGTTAGCAAATAATTCTGACCATAATAAGAGATCCATGAAAGTATGGGATGGGAAGAGGAGTCCTCTCTCAAGTTAACCTCATGTTTCTTGTGGGCAGTGGGCTGAGGGGACTTTTGTAAAACTTCCTATATGCTCAAAACTTAAATCTTTCCACTGTTATGTGATTCTTTTTAAAAAGTCCATTTCATTTTCTTTTTAGTTCCAAATTCTCTCTCTTCCCTTCCTTTCTCCTTCCCTTTGAGAAGGCAAAAAAAATAAAACCCATTACAAATATGTAAAAGTTGTACAAAACAACGTCCACATTAGCCATATTAAAACAAGCAAAAGAAACAAAGAGAAGAAAATATACTTCATTGTGCACTTTTAGCCCATCAGCTCTCTTTCTGAAGGTGGACAGCATGTTTATTGCAAGTCCTTGGAACTGAGGTTGATCATGGTGTTATGCGAGTTACTACATCTTTCAAAATCTTGACAATACTGCTCTCACTGTACAAATTGTTCTCCTGATTCTACTTACTTCACTTTGCATTCGTATAAGTTTTCCTTGTTCTTTCTGAAACCATCTCCAACATTTCTTAAAGTATAACAGTATTCTATCACAACCATATACCACAACTTGTTTAACCATTCCCCAATTGATGGGTGATCCCCTAATTTTCAAATTGTTTGCCACCATAAAAAGAACTTCTATAAAACTTTTTATACATATGAGTGCCTTTCCTTTTTCTTTGATCTTTTGGGGTACAGATATAGTAGCAGTATTACTGGGTCAAAAGCTTTAGGAGTACCCTTCTAAACTGCTTTCCAGAATGACTAGATGAGTTCAAAGCTCCACCGACAATACACCATTACATTACCTATCTTCCCCCACTCCCCCCTCAAGCATTTATTTACTTTTTTTGCCATTTTAGCAAACCTGATGGGTGTGAAGTGGTACCTCAGAGTTGTTTTAATTTGCATTTTCCTAATCATTAGTGATTTAGAGCATTTTTTTTCATATGGCTATTAATCTGATTTCTTCCTCTAAAAACTACCTATTCATATCCTTCAGCTATTTATCAATTAGATAAAGGCTATTATTCTTTAACCAATGACATATGTCTAAATGGCTATATTTCCTAAGATGAGGTTTAGCACACCCATCAACTGAATGTATCCAAAAGTAAACTTGTTATCTTTTTCTCAAACCTTCCCCTCTTCCTAAACTTCCCTATTATTGTTGAGGGCACTATTATCTTTTTGGTCTTTCAGGTCCACCATTTACAAGTCATTCTTAACTTCACACTTTCTCTAATTTCTCATATCCAAGCAGTTGCCAAATTCTGTCAAGTCTACCTTCATAACATCTTTTATATATGTCCTTATCTCTCCTCTGATTCTATCCCCACTCCCATCACCTCACACCTGGACCACTGTCATAGTCACTGGTTGTTCCTCTTGACTCAAGTCTCTCCCCATTGCATTCCATCATCCACTAAACTGTCAAACTGATCTTCCATGTCAAACACAAACCTCCCCCTCTTCCCCAACTCACTCTTCTCACCATTCTTTCTTATACCTTATATCCATGTACTCTCTGATGTCAACTTGTCAGTTTGCTGCTCCTCAAATAAGACTTCCAATGCCGTTCTCCATCTCTGGAACTCTGTCCCTCCAGGGGGAGAGTCCTGCCTTCCTTCTAGTCTCAAATGAAGTAGCCACTTTCTATAAGAGGCCTTTCCCAACCTACTTAATCTTAGTGTTTTCCTTCTGAGAATATTTCCAATTCATTCTGTATATGATTTGCTTATTCATGGTTGTTTATGTGTTGTCTCCCTCATTAGACTGTACACTACTAGAGGACAGAGGCTGTCTTTTACCTTTCTTTGTACTGTCAGCACTTAGCACAATGCCCCTGTACACAGTAGGTTCCTAATAAATAAATGTTTGTTATCTGATTGAAGTTTCAGTACTGCATTGTAATGGAATTAAACTCAAATACAAATATATCCCTGCCACCTCATATTGACTAAGAAAACCACAAGTTAACATTATCTATATTGTAGTATATATTTTTTTATTTTGTTAAACATTCCCTCATCACATTTCAATCTGGTTCCAGGAGCACTGGGAGGTGGGTTGAAAGTGACACCTTAAATTTTACTAGTGGGAAATAAATGTATGCATATAAGTAAACATGAACTATTTACAAAGGTAATTGTAAAAGGTAATTACAAAGGATATACAAATTAATACCAGTGTTGTTGGGAGAAGAACCTACGATTACAGGGATTAGGGATAACCACCTATACAAGATAGTGCTTGAGGTGAGCCTTGAAGGGACCTTAAGGATTCCAATGGGCAGAAGCAAGTACTGCACAATGGGTGCTGTAGATGGGGGCACAGCTTTTGCAGAGGCCTGGGAGGAAGAGAGAGGGTCATCGTTATACGAAGAAATCAGGAAAGTTGTCCAGGGTACTCATCATGTCCCACGGACATTATCTTTATCTTTTCCCTAAACCAGCACTACTTCTTACCTTCTTTCTTTTGAGAGTACCACTGTTCTTCCAGTCACCCAGGTTTCACAACCTTAAAGTGCTGCTCAACTATTCACTCTTCCCACACCCTCTAAATCAATCAGTTGCTAAGTCTTATTGATTCTATCTCCACAATCTATCAAATACATCTCCTCTCTGCACACCCAGGCCTTCATACCCTCATCCATCCTTGCCTGGAAAAATTATGTGAGCCTCCTCACTGGTCTATCTGTTTATACAGCCTTTCTCCTCTTCAGTCCATCCTCCATAAAGCTACCCAAGTGAAATTCCTAAAGCATGTCTCTCTTGCTCAAGAAGATCCAGTGGTTGCCTACTGCCTCTAGAGTCAAATACAAACTCATCTACTGACATTTAAAATTCTTCATGATCTGGCTCCAACTTCCTTTCTCATTCTCTTTCACATAACCTGAAGTCACAAACTCTATGCTCTAGTCCAAGTGCCCTCCTGGATGTTCTCCCATCTAGCATACTTTGCTCAGTGCTTGCTTCTGCCCATTGCAATCCTTAGGGCCCCTTTAAGGCTCAGCTCAAGCACTACCTCATGTAGGTGGTCCTCTCTCATCCTCTTACTTGGGAGTCCTTCTCCCAACATCAGAATTACTCTGTATATCCTTTGTTAATTTACCTTTGTAAATACTTCACATTTACTCACATGAACACATCTTATTTCTCCCTAGTGAAATGTAAGCTCTCTAGTGGAAATGACTGTTCTTGTTTGTCTTTATGTTTATAGTGTCTGAAACATGGTCACTGGTGTTCAGCTGATTACTGAATTGAATTAAATTGCTAAATGTTGCTGCTTTAACTAAACAGTATTTCTTTTACCTACCTGTGCCCCAAAAGTTTTACCACGTTGGGACAACTTTTAAAAATAAGGTATGTTGAGATTGGGGGGAAGTACGTATTTTCTTGTTCAAAAAATGATTTTTCTCTGTTGGGATTGGAAGTTCAAATCCGTGTGGACGGTCTCGGGCGGGTAAAAGTGGGACTTCTAAATCTTAGAGGCTTACGAGGCCCTCCATGAACAGCGGGGATTCGAGAAGGTCAGACTGAGCTAGCTCGGCTAGCTCGGGTATTTCCACCTCTCCCCGGGAGATACGTGATGGGTGGAGTCTCCCTGCCCTCGAGGTCGTCCCGGATCTGGGCACACTATTGTTATCTAACAGCACAGTATTTAGATGCAAACTGTGTGGCTGAAGGTTAAGTAGGATTGAGGAAGCCTGAAAGCTCTCTTAGCACGTGAGGAGCCAAGAGGACAGTAGGCTCCGCTTCTCTCTTTCCTCTCTCCCCTCCCCCTCTCTCCCCGCTTGTACTTCTACTTCCAATCCCTTAAGATCCTAGCCTCCTTAGGAAATCTCCCCCTCTTCCTCCTAAGGAAGACCCCCCTGCACTTGTAACTAGACCCTGAAATAAAGCTCAACCCTTGTTCGACTCTGGAACGTCCTTTCTCTCATATGAGCATCCGGTTTTGGCCAACCGAAGACCTCGGAGGTGAGGTAAGAAGACTCGGGTAGCCCACACAGGCCTCTAGGCCTGGCAGTTGGCGCCCCAACAGGGACTGGGAGCGCAGATAATCCTGGGTGCTTTGGGAACACCCGGAAGGGGCTGTGAAAGAAGTGAGTCCCGAATCCTAGATTCGGAAGGAGAGAAAGAGTGAGAGAAGCTTCCCACACCCATGGGAAAAGGGCAGAGCTGGGGAATCTATTGCCAGTAATAAAGCCAGAGGAACAGGAGGTCTGGGCTGAGAAACTTCACAGGGAATGCAGGAAGGCGGGGGTCACAATAGAGTTAGATGACCTCCGAGAATTTTGTAAAAGGATTTGGAAAGTTTCTCCTTGGCTCAAGCAGGCAGGAATATCAAGAGAAAAATGGGGAGCGGTCGGAGAGCAAATGACTGCTTATGAGCAACAATACCCTGGGGAGCTGGAGGATTTAGATTTCCTGATATTCGGTGTAATTAAGAGCCTGCTGGAAGGGCCGGAGAGGCCAGGGCGGGATTGGAATGAGAGTGGAAGCGGAGAGAGGGGAGGGGAGAACACGGGAGGGACGGAGAGTCCAGGCAAGCAGAAAGTTAAGCGGAAAGTTAAGGAGCGTAAAGAAAAAATAGACTCGGAGCTCCATCTAGCGGATGGAAAAGGCGAGGCAGGGGAGAATACGCCGTGCCTTCCCTCCGCGCCTCCTTATAACCTGCTCCATTGGTCAGACAGTTCAGGGCCACAGTCCAGTTTGGAAAAAGGAATAAGAAAGGCTATAGAGAATGGAGAAGATGTAGGGACATTTCCTGTGCTAGAAATAGCGGACCCCAGTGTCCCCGGTGGCGTTCGACATTGGGGGGGGAAGGGGTGACCAACTTTTCACCTGAATCTTCTCTTAGAATATGCTTTGGACAGTAGGCTCCGCTTTCTTCTTTCCTCTCTCCCCTCCCCCTCTCTCCCCGCTTGTACTTCTACTTCCAATCCCTTAAGATCCTAGCCTCCTTAGGAAATCTCCCCCTCTTCCTCCTAAGGAAGATCCCCTGCACTTGTAACCTAGACCCTGAAATAAAGCTCAACCCTTGTTCGACTCTGGAACGTCCTTTCTCTCATATGAGCATCCGGTTTTGGCCAACCGAAGACCTCGGAGGTGAGGTAAGAAGACTCGGGTAGCCCACACAGGCCTCTAGGCCTGGCATTTCTCTTTGACGAAGAGATAAGAAATTACACCTTCTTCCCTTCTTTGAAGAAGTAAAACAAGTAAAAAGAAATAATTCCATGTAGAAATAACAATATACACTATGGATAAACAGTTGCTAACCTTTCAGACTTGGCAATTATGTACACTTTGCTGAACTTTATTCCCCTCTTTCTATTTTTCACTTGTTACAATATTTGGCTTGCTGGGGAGGAGGAGGTATATATTCAGAAAAGAAGGTGATTTCAAAAAGATAATACAATTTTTAAAAATCTCAAGCAATTTAGATAAGCACCACTGTTATTTTTCTCAAATATTTCAGGTTCAAGTGATGAAATTAGTTTTTTCAAAATGCTCTAAATCACTATTGATTAGAGAGAGGCAAATCAAAACAACTCTGAGATATCACATCACACTTATCAGACTGGCTAATATGACAAAACAGGAAGATGATAAATGCTGGAGAAGATGAGGGAGAGTTGGAACACTAACTCATTGTTGGTGGAGCTGTGAGCTGATCCAATCATTCTGGAGAGCAATTTGGAACTATGCCCAAAGGGCTACAAAAATGTGCATATCCTTTGACCCAGCAATATCGCTTCTGGGACTCTATCCTAAAGGATCATAGAAATGGGAAAGGGTCTCACATATAGAAAAATATTTATAGTAGCTCTCTTTGTGGTGGCCAAAAACTGGAAATCAAGGAGAAATCAATTGGGGAATGGCTGAACAAGTTGTGATATATTAATGTAATGGAATACTACTGTGCTATGAGAAAGATGAACAGGAAGACTTCAGAGAAGCCTGGAAAGATTTATATGAACTGATGCTGAGTGAAAGGAGCAGAACCAGGAGAACTTTGTATACAGCAACAACCATAGTGTATGAGGAATTTTTCTGGTAGACTTAGTACTTCATTGCAATGCATGGACTTAAAAAAATTTCCAATGGACTCTTGAGGCAAAATGCCTTCCACATCCAGAGAAAGAACTATGGAATTGGATTGTAGATAGAAGCAGACCATTTTCTTTTGTATTATGTTGTGTTTTGCGTTATGGTTTCTCCCATTCATTTTAATTCTTCTATGCAAAACGCATTTAATAGAAATGTATGTGTAGAACCTATATAAGAACAACATCTCAGGGAGGGAGTGTGGAGTGCGGAGGAGGGAGTGGAAAAAAGCCTAAGATATTTGGAAGTGATTGTAGAACACTGAAAACAAACAAAATAATTCAATTTAAAAAAAAAGAATTAGTTTTTCATGCCTGACACTAAGAAAAATATAGCAGCCTCTGATATTTCTCATATTGCTTCCTAGAGTTAACAGAAATGCAGGCACTCTTAAGTCTCTCCAAGGGAAAAAAGTTCTTTCCAGTTGTAAAACTTCTACATTTTAACTGATAGAGTTATTGCTTAAAACATTTCTAGATTCCTCTTTGGAAATGGTTTTCAGAAACAGTATAGAGAAAATCAGTTTCACTGCTTTATAGCTATACATCATTAAATATTTTCAACTACCTGCTTATTGAAATCCACTGCAGCTTTTTCTGACTCAAACATCATGGACCAATTTTGTCTTTGGTCATCATAAAAGGTGCTATAATTGTTGGGCTGTACCTGTAGGAAAAAGCAGTATTTGAACCATTAAAGCACGTGCAACTCATAAATTTTTGTTGTTGTTGAGTCATTTTTCAGTTGTGTCCAACCTTTGTGATCCCATTTGGGGGTTTTCTTGGCAAAGATACTGGAGTGGTTTGTCATTTCCTTCTTGAGCTCATTTTACAGAAGAGGAAACCGAAACAAACAAGGTTAAGTGACTTGCCCAGGGTCATATAGCTAGTAAGTGTTAAGGCCAGATTTGACCTCTGGAAGATGTGTCTTCCTGTCTCTAAGCCTGGCACTCTAACAACTGAATCACCTAGCTGCCCCATGTTTTTGCTCACAAGTAACAGATGACACATCTCACTGTCTAACACTATAGTCAATATCCTGACCAAAAAGCACCCATAGGAGAAGTCAAGGGAGCCATCCCTTTCTGAATTCTCAGATCTTGTCTCTATTCCACAGTTACTTTTTGAAAGGCTTTGTTAGTTACAGGGAGGATCAAAGTAAGTAGGAGCTGCAGGAGTGGAACTAATATTTTGTATTTTGGGTCTGTGCTTCCTTAGAAACTTATTCCAAGGCATAGAATGATCAGCGTACACTTTGGAGATGTTCAATGTCTCTTACCGTCAGTTCAAAATTTGGATGAATCCTGGCAGAGGTGATTGGCTGTTGCTGACTTATGTAAATGAGAATCCTGTACTGGAGCCCACCAAGGACGGAATACGAGAGCAAAAAGAGAAAACAAAAAAATGAACATAAAATCCACATCAGCAGATGCTAGTTGCTAAAGCCTACAAAAACCTTAGATTGCTTCCTAATTTTGTCCTAAGGAACTATCCCTTTTTTTTTC
Source organism: Notamacropus eugenii (assembly GCF_028372415.1). NCBI lineage: Eukaryota > Metazoa > Chordata > Mammalia > Diprotodontia > Macropodidae > Notamacropus > Notamacropus eugenii. The sequence continues at coordinate 478,552,614 of NC_092872.1, read as the reverse complement.
ATTTTTCCTTCCAATTTTGGTCTCTACATATTGTTTCATATCTTTTTATACAATTGAACACCTACTTTATGTGTTATATTCTCATATTAAGAAAGTGAATTTTAAAATAATGCAACTAAGACAACAGAACTTATACAACTTAATTAATGCTTTCAAAAACAGCAGAGTCCCCTTGGAAAGGAGAAAAATGTTCCAGGATGACAAGTATGGAGAACAATTTGTACAATCTCTAGTCATGTACAAAATATGACCAAAGGCATTACAACTTCAGCTTTCAGTACAAGATGAGGTCTGGGTATGCTCACTTCCCCATCGAAGCTGTTATTTAAGAGTAGAGTTCACTTCACTTTCAGTCTGGGTGAAACACCTATCTGAAGAGTACACATGAGTGCTGTTTAAATCATTTCTCAAGCTCAAAAAGATGAGTTAATTCTTGAAGGAAATTATACTGAATCCATATTAAATTTGGCTGCTCTGACCCAGTGGACCACATTAGTGAAAAATAACAATGTCAAGAATTTGGGGAGATCATCTGGGCTTCTGAGAAAAGAGTCCAGGGCCACAGGATGATGAATGAGGTGGAAAAGTGGTACAGATACCAAAGACTATTCTACAGATTCACTCAGATGGCTCTGGAGGCAATTCTAAAGATGAATTTACAAAATGCTTCACGTAACAGCCTCGTTGTTAGAATGAGGATAGTGACCTAAAAGAATGATACTGAAGTCAGAAATAACTTAATTGGAGATCTTGGATTTCTCCCTTCTGACATTAGAACTTTGTGATCCTATAGGGCTTACTAAAATGCTTTCTACTTACAACAATAAACATTGCTGATAAACCCAAGCAGAAAAGGAAATGTTCCTTCTAACTAGCTTACTTTTAAAGTGTAATTTCTTAAGACAGATTCAAATGATAAAAAAAGATCAAGCACAAATTGGCTTATTCACAAGAATGAACAGAAAAGCATTATTTACTATGATTTGGACTCACATCATCAGGAGGGTAAACAACCATCCTCATCACAAGACCAAAAAGGGCACTGGGCAAGCTCAAATGACAACTGCCACCTCAGCAGTTTTAATTTAAAGAGAATCTATTTCCTGAAAAGAAAACTTCACACCTAAGAAATCACACAGCGCATACTTGGGTAACAACACCAGCAGAAAGGCAAGATAAAATTACACACAGCACTACCACAAGCTCTACTGTAGCACCCTGTTGAGCCAGGCATAAACTTCAATGTGTATGCACACACACACACACCCACACACACATACACTACATACATATACACACACATATGCACACACATGTGAGCAATAAACGTGTGTGTGTGTATATACTCGTGTATATGCATACACAAAAGCTTGAGTAGTTTAAATCTGCACTAAGACTGGGCAGAATTCATGCATGTGTACATAGAATCAGGGCCCCTCTCACCTCTTTGGCAGTGTGGTTCCCCAGTACTGCAGCACCAAATTTTCCCTGCTTCACATACTGACCATTTGTGCTGAAGAAAAAGAAAAATTGCTTAATAAAACTGCTACAAAATAAATAAGCAGACGCTAGTAGATCAACAATGACTGCAACAATGTAGATTTAAGACCACTAAAAGGAAGTCAAGTTTTTGACTAAATGGAAAACCAGGCAAGGCCTGGAACATAATAACTAATGAAGCCTACAACCCCACTCATAGCAGAGAGACAGAGGACAAGTAGAGAGAAATTTTGTACACTGTCAGATGCTGTAGTCATTGTATCAGGCTTTTGTTTTATTGTTTTCCTTTTTCACTAGTGAGGGTTCAATGTGTGTGAAATAACTGTGATTAAAAAAAAAAGGCTTAAATAAATGAAAATAGCAAAAATAATTTAGTTGGAGTAAGAGCTACCCGAAAGGAAGCTAAGTAGACATCAAAAAGGTGAGTATCTCACAATTGAAACTTGTTTTTTAATCTCTAAGAAGTTATACCATAGTACAAGACACTATGAGGAGGGAGGGGGATGTGAAAGAGTGAAGTTGGACACACATCACATTTAGAATCAGTTCCATAGAGGAAGGAAGTCTGAGTTTTTGCAAGTGCCATCATACATGGAACCACATGGTGGTGACTACAGAGTCACTAGTGTCGAATTCTTAGAGTTCCTGGGTCAAGCTAGGAACTGGCATTAGTCGAGAAGTGGCAAAGCCATGAAGTAAAGAAGGGAGGCAGGGAACTAGTACTTATTAAAGTGACTTGCCCAAGGTCATATAGCTAACTAGTGTGTAATGTGAGATTTGAACTGCCATCCTTCCTGACTCACGGACCAGGGCTGTATCGATTGTACCATCTAGCTGTTTCATTGATACTGAGAGTAATGTGGATAATGCAGCTCTGGGGTAGGAGGTAGAGAAACATTGAAAGATTTTTCTTTCAGTACAGACCACTGAAAAGTGAGTTACCTGACTGTCTAGCAAATCGAAATGCTTTCCCTTGGCAAGTGGGACTCAACCCCAGGGTGGAAATACAAGTCTAGGGAAGTTTATCGGGCCCAAGTTAGGCAGGGTCCCCTGGAAATGGAAGAATTATTTCACCTGTTTTGGGTCTCAGACACAAGGCCTTCACACTGTTTTGATCAGGTGAAACAAGGCCTCTCCTATGTTTGATGGCTCACTAGCCTGAATGCTTGTATAGGAGCTAAGAAACCTTTCTCTTTTGCTGGGGAGACTTACAACATGAATCAGAAAGTTCTCAGGAAACACCGGATAGAAAGCATAAGCCAAAAAGAGATTTTGTGAAAAAGCTTAACAATGAATCTAGTCTATATGAACCCAGAACTTCAGCTCTGAGGCATGGCCTACAATAAATTATTAGAGCTAAAAGAAAAGGTCTGTAGATGAGATCTGAAAAACTGATAAAGAAATACACCTCCTGTCTCAACAGACAGGTACAGGTATGGATGGGTGTGTTACAGCCAGCTCCAACAAGTTCTCTATTGTTAAATTGTCAGTGTAAGTATTAATCCCTTAGAAATCAGGAAATTACACACCAAGTAAACCTGATTTACCGTTAACTAGCTAGACTTAAGAAAGTGATGCAGAAAATGTTAATAATATAGATTAAACCTAAAATGTGATTAAATACATTATACACACAGATACAGACACACATACACCCTTTAAACATTTACCAGCATACCTCTGGCTGGAGATTATGGATCTACTATCAGACTCAGCCAATGTGTTGGCTGGCTTTGCTTAAATGTTTTTGTTTTAAGAAAGAGTTCCGTATGGAGGAAGATGGAGATTGAAAGGGAAAAGACTGAAATAAACACAGAAGGCAGCAAGAAACCTTTTTAAAGTCATCTAATCCAATCAATGCTGGATAAACATAAGTATTCTCCCTTCACCACTAGGGTTATTTCATTAGCTACTTACAATCTGTATGCGTGAACAGCTGTGGCAGCTAGGACTATGGAAGAGCCGACAGGGGCTGGAGGAGTTTTCTGTGCTGGCTGATTTGCTACAGGGGAAGAAATTGGGATTTTATTCATTTTATACTTAGAAGTATGCTGCCCTTAAATAAACCTCAAACTTATATCTCACCCTCATATTTATATCCTATTTTAGATTTTTTCCAAGCATTTGTCCTATAAATAATCTCATTTAATTTTTACAACCAGGTGGCTAGAGTAGGATGAGAAATCTGCAGACAAGAATCATTAGAAATCACATGCCCAAGATTACAGGTTCTAAATTCTTTTGGTGGCTATGGTAGGTCAACACAAATCACTGAGTTTACTTTAATACTCCTAAGGTATCCTCATTTACTTTTGTTTCTGTTCTCTCTCTATTTCCCTCTCTCTCCCCCTCTCTCCTCTGTACCGTGTGTGCACGCACGCACACGTATGTGTATCTCCCTAACTCCTAGAGAGAGTTGGCAGTAAACTTACCAGCTGCTGTTATTGTTTGGCCTTTCTTAGGCTGCTTTGGAGCTGTATACTGGAAGAATTCATTTCCATGGCCCACAACCACCTGATCCAGTCCAAAGAGAGAGGCCAATTTAGCACTGCCAAAAGAAAAGGAAGCATTCATGACACATGACAGAAACCTAAACGTATCACGTAACACTCCAGTTAGTTCTCCCCAAACGCCATTTGGCATACATCACTCCAGGCAAGACTCACAAGAGTGCCCTTTTAGCCTGCTGACAGTGGGCCTGAAAGGCTTTCATCAGGTGGCCCCCATGTTGCTTGCATTACTGTGGGAAAGTTACTCCCCTTGTACAGGCCTGTTTTCTCTGCTGTGTAAGCTGAACATTGGGCTCAGTGATCTCTAAGTACAGCATCCATTTATCTTTTCTGGATTTTCTAGAGATCATAGCAGAAGAAAACAGCTAAAAGTGTTAAGAAGGGCTAAGAGCCTACAGTTATGAGGGCTAGTATCACAGTATGTATTTAGGAGAGAGACAGTCCAAAGATGGAATAGATCAAAGGTCTACATTATGCTGCTCTTGTTCCTGGTTCCCCCTACTCCCTGCCCCAGACAAACATTATACATAAACTTCCCTTTTCACCAGGCTCCTTCTGTTCACTTATTTTAAAATTCTTACACTGCAATTTAGTTTTTCCTTTCTCTCCTTATCTAGAAAATGTATTCATTTGTGCTATTTCAATGAATTTTACTAAGCTATGTACTCTTTTTACTGTTAATAGATTTCTTCTGGTAAATAAGTTATCAATATCTTGTAACTATATAGTAACTATGGCCTATAATGTCACCCCTGTTAAGATGGAGGAAACAAACTACAGATAAACAGATTGAAGAATATATTGAACTAAAAACCTTAAGAGGCAAAGCCTGTATTTGCCTCCTCCACATTCTACACAGTGCTGAAGAATGGGTTGCACAGCTGGTACTTTGTACACAAAAACAAGGAGAGGAAACCCTAAAAGGCCCAAAGTCAGTAGGAGATCTGGGAGTCAGCATCTCCTGAGATCCCTACCTGTCCAGCCATTTTATCTAAGTCAATACTACCTTGGGCATCTTAACTATTCTCCTCCCATAGTTACCAAACTCCCGGAGTCCCATTATTCTAACTACTGTGCCAGCTATTTGCTGGAGGCAGGGAGAGAGTACTGCTACTGGCCAGGACTAGGCATTAACCAACCAATACCATGCTGGTAATATGGATACAAACAGTGCACTATGAGTTAGAAATAATATTAAGGACTGACATTGCGAAGCCCCTGGTTTATTTCCTAACCTGAAGGTGCCCTTAAAGTCTTCCCTTACTACAAAACTTCCCCTTATCCAGGACCATAAAATTCCTTGTCCCTCCCCCATCCGGGGGAATGGGATTTCCTTGTCTCCTTTACATTGTGTCATTCATTGTCCTCATCCTGTGTCTTTATCATGCAAGACTTTCATTATCTTGCAAGACTTACACTAGATCTCCAACGCCCATAAGGAAACCCTAAAATCATCCTATGTTAAGTCTGGTTCTTTTCCTGCACCACTGCCTTGGTTTAGCTCCTGGCTAAATCTCAGGTGCACTGCTTTTGCATCAATAAAGCTCCTAATGGCTACAGAGAAGGTCTGAGTGAATTCATTCACATTTTGAACCAGCTCTCTCATCTCTTTCTCTCTTTCAACTCTGGTGGGGGAAAGATTCCTGATGATTCCTGTATCATCCCAGGGCACCCTTGGTTTAATGAGAGGGGGGAAAAAGCAGTTTCCAAAAGTGTCTGATTAAGAGACATTTATATAAGTTTGTGATTTCAAAAAGGTTGCTCTTGTATAGGGATTATGCGGTAAATAGTAGTTTAGGGACAAGAAGATAAGGAAAAGGAAATATTATTATGCCTTCTGGTTTGGGAGGTAATGATCTAACTACTCTAAAGGTTGAGAAATAAAGGCCTCAAGTCTCATAATAGAGATTGCAATTTCTCTACAGGAGAAAAAATCAGTAGGAACTTGAGGACAAAAATCTATATAAAGAGACCAAAGCAACCATTGTACAGTTTACTAAATACACATAAGTAGACTCAGTCATGTTGGGGGAGTAAGTTGTAAGTTTGCATTAACATTTTCCATCAGGAATAGCAGAGGGAGTTAATCTAAGTGCTTAAAAAATATACTTTTGTTGTCTTGCATAACTTTTTAGGCAATATTGAAGCACCTATAAGAAATTCTAAAAGGCATACTCATAATAAAAATTAGAAAACTTTCAGGTTTCTAAATTAAACTGGAAGAAAAAATAAATTTTTATAAGCTGAAGGGATGTGGAATTTCACAGGTGGACTTATTTAGATTTTTGGTTTATTATAAAAGGAATGAGGAAGGAAACCTGGGCATTTGTATACCTTGGAAGACCAAAAAAAAAAAAAAAGTTCAATGACTGTGAGGCCTCCTTTCCTAGATGGCAGTCTACCTTTTGTTTATTCTATTACAGCTGCAACCATGCCCCAAGACTGGCAATGATTTTGACTTCTGTGGGCTTTTTTTGTACCTATGTACAACTTACTCTCAAGTCTCATTAAACTTAAACCTGATTCATTAGCCTTGCTTTCTTTCCCAACCCTAACCCCTCCTACTTTTGGTCTAATGGCAGTAAATATTAGATTTGACTACCATTATTGTAGTTCATTTATATACTTTGAAGTTCAAGTATGGTGAGTTCATCTTCAAAGATATAAGGTACAGTAAATGGCTTTTGAGATCCCTTCCAACTCTGAGTCTGGGACTTTAGTAGGCTCTTTTGAATTTGATAAGTAAGGTGTGTGGAAAAATCTGATACTCTTACTTCAATGTCTCTAATCTACTTAAAGAAAAACACACTCAATGGATAATTACAATGAAAGAGGAACAGAAAAACTACTACAGTGCTCAGTGCAATGTTTTCTATTTCCTTGCAAAGGACCAATAATAGAAGAATCATAGAATGATAGAATCACCTCCTATATTCCTAACAAGAAATCAACTAAATCTAACTTGATTTTCCTAGTAGCATTCAGGGGGAAAAAAAAAACAGGTTTGCTTCTTTTGCAAGACCTTTTCCTAACAAAGTAGCTATTTTCACAGACTAGGAATTCAATCTTGACTAGATCTGCTAGATTTACGTTCTCAAACTAAGAAAGCCAAACTAAAACTGATGAGGTACAGACTCTGGGAACCTCCTTGAATCTTTTCACTTGATCTGGCAGTCTCGTGAAACCCATAAGCTTTTCATTATCACTATTCCCACATCTAGGTAATACTTACCACCCTTGATCCTATCAAAATCCCATTCTCCAGGCTACTGGCCACTCCCATCAAGATCCTCCCAAGATTTGAACTTTATTTACCCTAGGGTACTGGTCATTCCCATCAAGACCTCTAGACACCCCAGGTTCCTGACCACTCCCATTAAGATTCCCTGGAATCCCCAGACTACTAGACCACCCCCAGATTCTTCCCACAGTCTTTCTGCATATAAGATCCATCTCATCTCCATGAAGGCATGGCCCACTTGTCAATACAAGAGTCACAAATGACTTCTTAAGAGTCAACCCAATGTAGGGAATCTTTAAAAACTTTGTTTCTTTGGTTTAAAGGCCTGGGTCGAATTCATTCGAGCAGGATCTGGTGTTTCGGTATTTTAGGGTCCCCAGCACCCCAAACTCAACAACTGGATGGTAATTAAGTAGTCTGGATATAAGAAGAAAGGCTATCCATGCCCTCAAATTCAGTCTGGAAGCAGTGAAAGAGCACTAGATTTGGAGTCTGATTGTACAAGGTGGAATTTCTGCAACACTACTTCTATTGTGAGGGACCAAGGGCAAGTAAGTCATTTGATTAAACAGGCCACAGGTTCCATATTTGTGACATAAGGACTCTGCATACAATCTATTTTCTATCCTTTCATTTCTGGTCAGAATAGACTACTCCAGCCTCAGTTCTTTTGCCTTTGGTGGATTTTCATGCCCTCTATGAGTAGAATCTCATTTTCCCCATCAGAATCCTTCTTTTCCTTTCAGGCTCAGTTCATTTTTTATTTAGCTCTTACAATGTGCAAGGTAGCTTGACTGAGATGACAAATAGCAAGTCTCTGAGTCAGGAAGACTTGAGTTTGAGCACTGCCTCTGATGCATACTGTTCATGTGACCACGGACAAGTTTCAGTTTCATAGCCAATTCTAAGACTAAATTTTAGAGAAATTGGCAACATGCACTGGTAGAGACATTTTTTCCTGCTGAAAATTGATAACTACACCAATAAAATCACAGATTAACTAAATAAGTAAATAAAAGACTGCAAAGCAATCTGTTAAGCCAGGTAGCCATGGTGGTTGTTGTCCTTCATTCTCTAAGGGAATCAAAATGACATCACTATACTAGAGTCAATGATCAGACCAATACAAGCTTGGAATGCTCTATCACAGGTGGGGCACAAATACTCTGTCTTAACATTTGGGGTGGATACTCTAAATCAGCACATCCAGCCTTTCCTTTGAGCTGTCTCAATTCTGCTTTGCTCATAGAGAACAGCACCTTCTCTAATGTAGGCATGCCATTCTGAGGGGTCCTGTGACAGTGCCTCCCATGTCACACCAATCAATTCCAAAGTTCTTAAAAGACACCTTGAGAGCATCCTTGTATCGCTTCTTCTGACCACCAGAATGTGAATGCTTGTCCTGTGTGAGTTCTCTTTTTGGCAAGCACACGTTTTGCATTCAAATAATGTGACCATGTAGAGAGATGCACATACACTAGCTCCGAACCCACAGCCCATTAAATATCTGTAAAAAAAAGAACTCCCGGCAAATTCTGGAGCAGCAGAGGCCACAGAATGGTGGAGCGGAGGAGATTTCTGTTCCAGAGAGCCCTGAAAACCTCTCGCAAAGGTCCTTTGCGCTGCGGACCCGGAGTCGAGCCCAGCCCAGCCCAGCCTTGCCTCGCGGCGCAGCACTGAGAGGAGCAGATCCAAGCAGGCTTCAGGGACAGAATCTCCAGTGGCCGTGCAGGTCCCGCCACCCACAGGTGACGGGGGTCGGTGAGAGGGTCTCTTTGGCAGGTCAAGAGGGGAGTGGGGTGCCCCCATAACTCAGGCCCCCTTGGGAGGCAACGGAGGCAGGAGCAGACAGGGGCTCCCCAAGGAGGCAGGAGCCCAGATGCATTGTTGAGGGTCTCTGCATAAACCCCTGAGGGAACTGAGCCCGTGAGGTGGCCCTGCCCCCACCTGAGCACCTGAACTTAATCTCACACTGAATAGCAGCCCTGCCCCCGCCCAAAGCCCTGAGGCTGGGAAGCAGTATTTGAATCTCAGACCCCCAAGCACTGGCTGGGAGGATCCGGAAGCGAAGTGGGTGTGAAGAGAATATTCAGAAGTCAAGTCACTGGCTGGGAAAATGCCCAGAAAAGGGAAAAGAAATAAGACTATAAAAGGTTACTTTCTTGGTGAACAGGTATTTCCTCCCTTCCTTTCTGATGAGGAAGAACAATGCTTACCATCAGGGAAAGACACAGGAGTCAAGGCTTCTGTATCCCAGCCCACTCAATGGGCTCAGGCCATGGAAGAGCTCAAAAAGGATTTTGAAAATCAAGTTAGAGAGGTGGAGGAAAAGCTGGGAAGAGAAATGAGAGACATGCAGGTAAAGCATGAACAGCAGGTCAGAACCCTGCTAAAGGAGACCCAAAAAAATGCTGAAGAAAATAACACCTTGAAAAATAGGCTAACTCAATTGGCAAAAGAGGTTCAAAAAGCCAATGAGGAGAAGAATGCTTTCAAAAGCAGAATTAGCCAAATGGAAAAGGAGGTTCAAAAGCTCACTGAACAAATAATGTGACCAGGCCATCAGAGTAGCGCTCTCTGAAGCAGTTTGAATGCTTGGCAGTTTAGTTCAAGTAAGGACCTCAGCATCTTGGTATCTTATTCTGCCAGGTGATCTTCAGAATTTTCCTAAGCAATTCAAAAGGAAGAAATTCAGTTTCTTGGCATGACCCTGGTTTCACAGGCATACAACAATGAGGTCAGCACAATGGCTCTGTAGACCGTCAGTTTGGTAGTCAATCTAATATTTCTTCTCTCTCATACTTTCCTTCAGAGTTAGCTCTGGCAATTCGTGGGTCAGCCTCATTATCAATATGTACATCCTTGGAAAGTACACTACTAGGATAAGTGAACTTATCCACAGCATTCAAAACTTCTCCATTTGTTGTAACCAATGGTTCCATGTATGGATGGTATGGTGGTGGCTGATGAGCATTTGTGTTTTCTTGGTGTTGTTAGGCCAAAATTATTACAAGCAGCAGAGAATTGATCTATACTTTGTTGCATCTCAGCTTCAGAAGCTACACTGAGTGCACAATCATCTGCAAACAGAAAATCATGCACCAACACTCCCTCCACTTTGGTCTTGGCTTATAGACTTTTCACAGTGAAGAACTGACCATCTGTGCAGTAGCTGACCTTGATGCCCTGTTCATCCTCTTTGAAAGCATTTGATAACATGGCTGAAAATATCATGCTAAAAAGCATAGGAAAAAGCACACAGCCTTGTTTCACTTCATTGGTGACCAGGAAAGCACAAGAGCATTGTCCAATGTCCAGAACCAGAGCAAGCATGACATCATGAAATTGATGTACAATGCAGATGAACTTCTCCGGGCAATCAATTTTGACATAATTTTCCATAAGCCCTCACGACTGACAGTGTCAAAGGCCTTGGTCAGATCTACAAACTATAAAGATGAAATAAAAGCACTGTTGCCTTCAAGGTGCTTACACTTGACAAGGGGTTGTGGAGAAGGTTTGATGATTGATAAATGTTTACTGATCTCACCAGAAAAAAAATAACCTTCCAAGTCAAAAAAAGGGAACTACAAAGTTTTATAAATATAGACCCTTAAGCTGCTGCCACAAGCAAGAAGAGACTTGTGGATTTTTATGTGGAAGGAGGCCTCCACCTTCACAGATATTTCCTGTTTCACTAGGATATTCTGATAAGACTAATAATAATAATAGCAACAGTGAGCATTTATATAGTACCTGCCTCATATTTATTATCTCATTTGATCCTCATGACAACCCAGGGAGACAGGTGCTACTATTATCCCCATTTTATAGTTGAGGAAACTGAGACAGAGGTTAAGTGTCTTGCCCAAGGTCACACACTATAAATGTTTGAAGCCAGATTTGAAGTTAGGTGTGACTCCAGGCCCACTATATCACCAACTGCCTCTAAGAGAAATGTATTGTCCCACTGGAACAAACCTGATCTGGGCAACTCCTGAGACCCCAAAAGTTAACTTCCTCCCCAAATCACCTGACATCCTGTCCCTATTACCCAACCTCCCAAATAAGGAAAGTGGTTGAGCAACCACACCAGAAAGACTCTTTCTGCCTCCAGAAATGTCACCCTAAGACTGTGCAAAATCTTATTTAAGTATGTATTTCTCTTCATTCCGGATACAACTATCCACCAGGCAACTGATCATTAGCTCATGCAAATTAACTTTTCATCTTCTAACCTTGCCCCTTGATTTACTGACTACCAGTCAAAAGGTGGGCTTGCTCTCCCAGAAGGACTTTAGGATCTCTGCTTTAAGGAATACCCCAAGAGGTATGCCACACATATATGAATAAGATCACTTTTGATTAAACAAGATAATTTTAGGAGAAATTACTATCAGAGAGTTTCAGGAAGATTTCACAGAAGAGTGACACTTAAGCATTGCAAGAAACTAAGGGTTCAGAGAAGCAAAGATGAAGAGAGGGTAGATGCCAGGTAGCCAAAGAGGGGAAGATAGGGGCATATCAGGTTTGACTTGCTAAGTCAGTGAAATCCAAGAATTATCTCAAACCCACTTCGGGCAAGTAACTGCTTTGTGCAGCTAGTTAGCTGGCACAGGAAGATCTGAATTCAAATCCAGCCCAGGACATACTAGCTGTGTAACCTTGGACAAGTCACTTAACCTCTATTTGATCAAGTTTCCTCAATTCTAAAAATGGGATAAAAATAGCAGCTACCTCCCAGGGTGGTCATATGGATAAAATAATAATTGTACAGAAATTAGCACAGTAGTTGGCATGTAGTAAGCATTATTATATGAGGCAACTAAATGTCACAGTGCCAAGGCTGGAGTCAGAAAGACTTATTTTCCTTAGTTCAAATTTGGCCTCAAACATTTACTAGCTGTGCGACCCTGGGCAAGTCATTTAACCCTGTCTACTTCAATTTCCTCATCTGTTAAATGAGATGGAGATGGAAATGGCAAACCACTCCAGTATCTTTGCCAAGAAAACCCCCAAATGGGGTCTTGATAAATTGGATACTACTGAAAAGTGATCAAACAACAAAGCTACTATCACTGCCCCTATCACTATGGTAATAATGCTGTACAGTGTAAACTTACATAAAATTATGAATTTGAAAAGGAATGAGATAAAAATGAAACACCACTTTTTCTTAAAGTCAGGAGGAAGCCATAGACATTTAATGAGGGACATGGTCAGACTTAAACTTCAAGAAAATCTCTTTAGGAGCTGTGTAGAGGATGAACTGGGAGAGCAAGTGGCCAAACTGGAGGGTTTTGAAATATTTAGATGACTGTTAATGAGGGCTTGAACTAGGGTGGAAGCTGTGTGGCAACAGAGAAGAGATGGTTGAAAGTGATTTGGAGGTAGAAACAAGATTTGGCAATTGACTGGCTATGTTTAGTGAAGGATAGTGAAGGAATCAAACTCAACCTAAGGGGTGAACCTGATGGGCCACTGGCTCTGGAAATTCCCTTGAACTCTCCTTGAATCTTCCCACTTTATCTGGTGTTCCGCCAGAGGCTCAACTGGCCTTTCTTTATCACTGGGCCCAATCCTGTTATCCTTACCCTAGCCCGGGCCTTCGTGGTTTATTATCTCTGGATTGCCCTTACTTCCCACCCTTGATCCCATCAAAATCTCATTCTCTAGGTTCCAGGCAGTAGACCTCTAATCATCCCAGCCTACTGGCCACTCCCATCAAGACCCTCCCTAGACCCCTTCTCTAATCATCCCAGACTACTTGGCCAACCCTAAATTCCTCCCAGTCTTTCTGTATTGTATATAAGATTCATATCAGCCTCCATGAAGGCACTCAGATTTAATCTGGCCTGCTTACACGACCTTTATAAATGTTCAGATTCCTTAAGAGTGTGGCCAATAATGACAGATCTTTTATAAACCTTGTTTTTCTTTGATTGAAAGAAGGCTTCAGCCAAATTCATTTGGGCAGGACCTGCATGTTGCTATTTCAAGGGTCCCAGCACCCCTAAACCTCAACAAAGCTAGGTGATGAAAGGTAGTATTCCTCCCCTTAGTTAACAGGGAAGTCTGAAAAAAGGGATGAGGGGGGAAGATAATGATACCTTCAAAACAATTGTACTCATCCATGTCTGTTCTTCCCTGATATCTCAGCTGGAAATGGCAGAGACCGGGCTCCATCTCACTGTATCACTGTCCCAAGCACACAGTCTGCCCTCTAAAAGGAATTTACTGGAACCAGAAGATCACAGAGAAGGACTCTGGGAGCTAGAATTTTCCCAAAGGCAGTTATGTTGCTCTGGGTACCCAGGTAGTAGTTAGGGTTTAATTACTCTCAGGGACTAAAACCTGTCTTAGAATGGAGTAGTAGGCTGGTCAATTTATACAAAATGGGGTATAATGGGAGAAGGTTAGTAAGTGTGGTTGTGTTGGAGATAAGACCCCTGACTGGCTATTGTGGGCAATGTAGGATGTGACCCATTTCCTAACTGGTTGATCATACATCCCTTAAGGTCAAGCTATAGATCCCTTATGGAGTCCTAGTCCCCACTTTGTGGACCACTGTTACACTTGCTGTTGTCTAAGGTCCTTTATAGCTGTAGTACTTGATGAGTTTATGAAGGAAAAGCATGAAGATGACAAAGGACAAAAGCAGAGTGCTTAAGTACATTTCAAAGCCCAAAAATTTGGGAAGAGTGACTTTGCACAGCTGCCAAATAAGCCATCATGGGAGGGGGGAAGGGCCAGCTAGAACTATAGTCAAGCTCTAAACAAATATAAGAAACCCTGATGGAATCTCATGGGGTACAGAGCCCAGGATAACAATGGAGGAGATAAAAAAAAATAGATAATTGGGTCTCAACCCATCTCAAGTTTACAGTCACAACACAGTTGAGTGATAAGGGACTAATGTGGTAAACAGAAAAGAGTTTGATCCTAAGAATATCAGGCCTCACTAGGATAAGCAGCAATCACATGACCACACTACTTGACTCAGTTTTTGATATTCAATACCTCAAGTTCCTCAGCCTCCTTTCCCCTCAGAATGGGAAGCTGCAATAAATTTCTCCCAAAGCCTTCCTTTATAGAGGACTCAGATTAGAACTTTGAAGGTAACTCCATTTTCCATGAGCAGTTCTGCTTGATTTGTATTCCAGGGACCTGGATGTCTATTTCTCCCTCCCTCCTACAGTTTCCCTTTGTGTTGTCTTATATTGCAAGTTCCTTTGTTATCTCCCCTGCCTAGCACAACCATGGGCACTAAATAAATATTAACTGATTTGAACTGTTATTGAAATAATCCAGTGAGGTGGTAATGAGAACCTGTACTATGGAGGTGGCAGCAAGATTCCAAAGGAATCCTGATTGAATCCAAAGGTAACTGATTGATATAACAAATATGGTTCTCAAGATCACAGACAGAGCTAGAAGTAGGATACATTAAAGGTCGAGTCTATCCCCTTCATTTTCCAAGAAACTGCCCAAGGTCACACAGGTAGCAGGTAATAAGGATAATATAATACTGTATACTAAGCAATTTTCAACTATTCTGTCATCTTATCCTGGAAGGCAGGTGCTATTATCATCCCCATTTTACAGATGAAGAAACAGAGGGAAGCAAAGGCTAAGAGCTGCTCAGGATGAGACACCTGACTTCAGCAGGATGCTCTATGCACTGCATCACTGATTCCAAAGCAGATGCCTTTCCGCTGCATCTGAGAAGTGAACCCTAACCCTAAGGTTTTCGGCATGGCAGACTCGAGGGGAGGGGAGGGCCTACAGTGTGTCAAAAGTCGGGAGTGGGGGTGGGGGGGAGAAAATGAGAAATCAAAAGTAGAAAAGAGGAAGTCTGGTGAGGTTGAGAAAGCACTTGATCAGGAATCAGGGAGGCCCGGGTCAGTGTCAGTCACTGTTCCAACGCTCCCAGGCTGGGCCTGCTTTTCCCCCTCCGTAACACGACAGACCTGGCGGGAGCTCGCAAGGGTCTCTGGCACTCTGACTTCAGGGGAAAGGGAGGCAGCGGAGGGCGGGGTATTGGTGGGGAGAGGGGCAAGGGAGGAGCAAGACTTGTGGGGACCAGTCTGAGCTGCCCAACCGGACTTGGCAGTGGGGCAGGGCGGAGGGAGAACCAAACGAGAGGGCCCGGCCAAGGGAGGGGGCTAGGCGCAGGAGATGGCAGGAAGGCCCGCAGGGCTTCCCGGAGAAGGTGGGCAGGATGCCGGCGGCACGGTGGGAGAGGAGTGAGAGGGGTGTGCCCCTAGGGGGACCGGGAAAAGAGCTGGAAGTCGGGCAGGCAAGGAAGGCCTCTCACAAAAAAAAGGCCCCAGGTCAGGGCACTCCGAAGCCTTCTCCCTGGGCCCGCCACTCACCCGCCGCTGGGGGAGAGGAAGTCGGCGTCATCCTCGTCGCCAACCCCGAACATTGCGCCTAGGCCGTCGCTCCCAGGGAAGAAACGGCAAAGGCTATCTACCCGCCGCCGATGTCGTAAAAATGCCGCGGCGCCCCCACTCTGCTTTCCGGCGGCTAGGTCAGGAGAAGGAACGCGGCTAATTCTAAAAAGGAGGCTGGGCAAAAGGAAACGGGGTGCGAAGGGCAGAGAGGGGCTAGAAGCCGGCGGGGGCAGCCACGTGGGCCATCGTGTCACGTGACGCAAATCGTGCCGGCCCAATCGCGGCGAATGGGGCTTGGAAGATGGGAGGAGACGAAGGAGCTGTGCGTTGATTGGTTAAGGGGCGTGGCAAGGCTCCCAAGGCGACCACGACCGCGACCGCGGCTGCAGGGGTGGACACGTAGGGCTGGGGTCTGGCGAGCTGTTTTGTGTGCTTGAGGAAAGTCGTCGGGCTCGAAGGAGCTGGTGGCGGCGTCTGGATCTAGGACGGTAAGATCGCATTCCCTTCTTCTCCCGGTCTCCTCCGTGACTCCTCCCTTAGGGTTCGTTGGGGGGCGCGACGTGGCTGATCCTTCTCGGTGCCCGTGGTCCTCCCCTTCCCCTCCTCCACCGAACACGCGTTGTCTTTGCTCTGCTCCGGGTGGGAGTCGTGCGTGCCTGTCCTGGGACAAGGGTAGTGAGAGTAGAAAGCAGGACAAATATCTGTGCTTTGGAGATCTGGCTCAGTCATTTGGCCATGGAGGGTGAGAGTGGGTCATGTGGGATTGCCTCCAGCCCGAGGAAAAGATTAATAGGGGACCATTTAATTATAGGTTCCTAGATTTAGAGCTGGGAGAGACCTTATAGGCTTGTCTAGTCCAAACTTCTCGTTTCATAGTCGGTGAAACTGTGATCTAGAGAGGTTAATCGACCTACCCAAGGTCACCTCTTTATGGGTGGGGAAACTGAGGCCCTACAATGGGAAGGTACTTGCCCAAAGTCACACATCACATCAGTCGTAGAGATCATTTTGTTCAGCTCCCCCGTTGTAACGATGGAGAAACAAATCCAGAAAGGAGCATTTGCTTCCCTTAAATCATCCGTAGAGTTAGTCATACAAAATACTGCACCCATTCCTATTAAAAAACACTAGACAGTATAGGAATAAGTGGAGTTTTCCTTAAAATAAGTAGTATCTATCTAAAACCATCTGCTATCATATGTAATGGGGATAACCTAGAAGCTTTCCCAGTAAGCTCAGAGGTGAAACAAGGATGCCCATTATCACCACTATTAGTCAGTATTGTAGTAGAAATGTCAGCTTTAACAGTAAGAGAAGAAAAATAAATTACAGGAATTAGAATCGGCAATGAGGAAACAAAACTACCACTCTTTCCAAGTGATACGGTATACTTAGAGAATCCTAGAGACTCAGTTACTACTTGAAATAAATAGCAATTTTCGCAGAGTTGCAAGATATGAAATAAACCCATATAAATCATTGGCATTTCCATACAATGCTAACAAAATCCAGCAGCAAGAGAAAAAGAGAAATTCTATTTGAAATATTTGTAGACAGTATAAAATATTTGGGAGTCTGCCTGCTGAGACAAACCCAGGTACTGTATGAACACAATTACAAGGCAATTTTCACACATAGATCTAAACAATTGGAAAAACATCAATTGTTCATATGTAAATCAAACTAATATGATAAAAATGACGATTCTGCTTAAATTAACATATTTACTCAGTGCCATAGTGATCAAACTACCAAAACTTATTTTATAGAGCTAGAAAAAGTAATATTTTTCATCCGGAAGAACAAAAAGTCAAGACTATCAAGGGAATTAATAAAAAGAATGCAAAGTAAGGTGGACTAGCCATACCAGATCTAAAACTGTTACAAAGCAGAGAGTTAGTCATAGAGATGCAAAATGAAAAAAAGCTAGAGGGGATCAACAACCCCTCCCTCCATTTGCTAGAGAACCCTGGTGCCATGGGAGGAACCCTGAACTTGAAGTCTGGAGACCTGGTTTGAATACTAACTGTGCCACACACATATGTGACTTTGGGCAAGTCACTTCACTTCTAGTGTCAATTTATTAATCTGTAGAGTGGTGTTAATAATACTTGGACTACTTCACAGAACTGTTCAGCCTAATCATTAATAAAACTTTAAACACAACCTCTATATTAACAGATGGAAAATAGACCCAGTGTTCCTGAAAATCACAGCTACTTAGTGGCTTTCTGAAGCTAGCTAGTGAATTGTTCACTAGCTGTTCATCAAACTTTGTGTTCAGAAAGCATCTCCTTCCTCCTACAACATCTATTCTTTGTTCCCTGTTCTTGTCTCTTAAAATCCCTAGTTTCCTTCAAAGCTCAGCTCAAATCCTGCTTCTGCTTAAGACTTTTTCTGTTCCTTTTAGCTGCTGTTGGCTGCCCCCAAAACATTTTACTTTCTATTTATTTTTATATATGCTTATATGTGTATTGTCCTTGAAGGTGGAGACTGTACTATCTTTGTCTTTGTATCAGCAGGACTTGGCATATTGTAGAAACTTAGTAAACATTTGTTAATTGGCTGATGATTACTTACTCTTCTGGTATTCACACTTTGCCTACTATTGTATTTACCTGTTAGGTAGTTATCTTTTATCTCAGCACTTAAGATTGTAAGCTCTAAGGTAACTAGAGCTTTTAGCCATCTTGGAAATCTTCCCACAACGCCTACTACAGTGCCTTGTGCAAAGGAATGTGCTTTCCAGTTTTCAGAGCACTTTTACATCTCTTCTTTATTTCTCACTCAGCAATAGCTTTGTGAAGCAAAAAGGGTAACAGTTATACCCATTTTACTGATGAGAAAATTGAGGCTCAGAAGAATAAGTGACACTTAAAGATCACAGTCAGTAAGTGGTGAGACCAGAGTTAATTCTGCTGACTACTGGTCCAGGGTTCTCTTCTTACTATGCTGCTGATCTGGCAAATTTTAGATGTACCTCAGCCTTCCTGCTTCTTCCCTCCACAACCGTTCCCCCATTCCATAGTCTCAACAAGGCTAAGTGTGATTTGCCCAAGGTCACACTGCTAGTTAGTAGCAGAGTGAAATAACAAGGAATGACTGAATGAAAAGCTCTTATTAAGAGCTTACTGTGTGTTAGGCATTGGGGATACAGATAACAAAAAGTTTAATGACCTTTGCTATCAAGGAGGAAGAGAGTATAATCAATATAGGAAGAGGGTGTCTGGGAAGACATAGGGATAGTCACTAGATCCATTGGCTAGCCATTTGACATGCCCTTTCCAGAAGCCATAACACTATTTGATTACTATGTCCAGAGTAAGAGGTAGAAAGAGGGGAAAGCACAAACAGGCACATTCCTGTCCTTTAAATTTTTCTTTAATTCTTCCCCTTTGTTGGGTGGGCTCCAAGAGAGATAGTCATATACCACCATACATTGCCTGTGGTATGGTGTGTTAAATACTCTGAATGTTGAGGGATACTGGGGAAGAAAAAATGGGACAGCTGAAAAGATTGTATTTGATAAATATTTCTGTTTGTGATTCTTCCCCAGTTAACAACTGTAGATCTGCTTTGTTCCCATTTTACAGATTAGGATAGTGCAAGGGTTTTCTACCATGAGACAATGAAAGTTGACACAGTGACATCGATGGCAGTTATTTTGTGTCACATACAGTCTATTATAGCCTTTTGCTGAACAATGTAAATTTGTTGTTCACAGGGAAAAGATTCATCCAGTTTATCTTTTAAAGTGGCCATTCCCCCCTCCAAATTATTGTTCCAAAACTGTAATTGTAGCGTTTTCATATGAAATATTGTTGGTGCCAGTTGGTACATTTTGACATTTTTCTCATCCTTGAATGAGAATATTATCTCTGCGGCTTTAGAATTTTCTTCCTTGGTATTTATCTCGAAGATATAAGCCTGCTTGTTTGGCCATTTCCAAAAGAGTTAGGACCAGTAATTTTTGGTGGATGATATGATCCAGGATGCCAAAATGACCATTGTAGGGATACTGTTACCAAGAAAACTGTTACTATGAAATGTTTTAGCAACTTAGCCCTTAGTTACAAATGGGGATCAGGGTTGGAGAGCTGGTGTCTGTTGATAAAATTTCCCACTTTCATATTCCCCTACTTCAACCTCAAGCTAAAAACTAGAAATGGGAACACTTGCATATTTTCTCAGAATGTGTTTTAAACAATATTACATTGAAGTCTGGGGCTCCTCATTCATAGAATGTAGGATTTTAGTCCCAGAAAAGACCTTAGAACAGCTAGTCCATTACTCTTACATGCTTTAGATTAGGGGTTCTTCAACCGTTTTTGTGTGTATAATGAATTCCCTTGACAGTTTTGGGAAGCCTATGAACTCCATCTCAGAATAAGATATTTAAATAATTTAAGGAAATTCTAGATAGTAATTAGAAGTTAAAGAAGATAGATATGTAATTTTTTACCCCATCTTCCTTCCTTATGGATCCCTTGAAATCTGATGATTCTTGTACCTCAGGTTAACAACCTTTGCTTCAGATGAAGACTGATACCTACTCAGGTAAAAATGATGCTTAAAGTCACAGCTAATTAGGAGCAAAGCAGAGTTTTGAACCTAGATAGGCCTTCTGGTACTTTATGTGTACACCGGAAATTGCCAGCCTACAAAGATATTTTCAGACTTAAAACAAAGATGGGCAATGAATAATTTAAGGTAGTACAGTTATCAGAATGTGATCTCTTAAGTTCTAGACCTATAGCAGACCTATATTCCCATTTATATGGTTAAGGTTCGTTTTTAAAGTAATACTAATATTTTAAATATATAACCATGAATCTTTCATTTGTCATCACCTGTGGTAAGAGAGTGGCAACAAAATGCAGATTCTGAAATCTTGCTTTGTTTACAACATAGTGAAATGAAATTTTCAGCATTTGGTTGCAAGAATAACACAGGTTGGTAGTTTAACCCAGGTGAAGGTTCCTAGTAGGATCTGGCTGTTTTTAAAGATGACTAAGATGTTTCAGGTTTTTCGTACATCATATTGTCAAACTGCTGCTTCCTTTGTCATTCCCTTTCTTCCCCATCAGGGAAAAAGCAACTTAAGTAACACTGAAAGAAGCATTCTGGGAACTGGTTGGAAGTAGACTCATGTCTGGCTTTTTGGTGACTTCACTCCTCAAAAATTCCTCAGGAAGAAGCCAGGTTAAACACACTCCCTTCTCACCCCCAACAGAGAAGAAGGATGCTAGTGCCTACAATCTAACATGCTATCCTCTCCAGAGATAAGCCTTTATTTAAAAAAAAAAAAAAGTTTTCAGTAATTTCAGAACAAGAATCACAAATCATCAAAAGTTTTAAAGGAATAAAGTTACATAGTTTTCTATGCCATGAGAACTCCTGTAGGTGGCAATTTGAACTAACAGTTTAGGTAATATGGACCTAGGGAAGGAAGTGCCTTTGGTGCCCCTTTGCTCCTAGTGGGATTATGATTTAGGGATGGGCTCCATGCTGAGGAGGACCCACCCTTAGGAATGCAAAGGCAGCAGAGAAGGAAAAGGTTGCTAGGACCCACCCCCAACTCCTCCTTTCCCTTACACAATGGCATTTTAGCTTTTGTATACAACCTGCTTTTGTTGGCATTGTGCAATACAGCATCATGAGATGGAGGCTTGCGTTGCAAAAGTAAATAGGAAATGTTTTAAAGGACAGACTCTGGAATAGCTTTTCCTGGACAACCAACCAATAAATGCTTATAGGCATTTTGGACAGGTTTAGGAGTTCCCCTAAAGAAATAGGAGGCAGCACTATAACGGAAGAAGGGATACTGTTTAGTGTGTCTGGGTTTTTGTTTAGATTTTGAAGCAATTAAGTGGTGGTACCTAGAGCAATTGAGGAATTCATAAACTGCTTTTCATTATTTCATGTTTAATAATATAAACTGCAATCTTAAATTCTGTGAATCAATATATTTTACTATACTTCACTGAAAACAACCCAAAATCCTCAATCCTACAGCATCAAATACTGAGAAATAGATATTCAAGAGCCATCTGAAATTTACGTGCTATTTCTGAATCTTGTCATGATAATTTCCCTAAGAAGTCTGCAGATGAACAAGCTGCATTATTACTGGACATTTAAGATTTATGACTTGATTAAAGTTCAGTGGAAGAAAATATTTTGTGTACCTCTTTATTTTCAAAGGAAACAGGGTTAAAGTTCTTCTGTTATTAGCCGTCATAGAATCATGTATATTAGAACTGAAAGGAACCTGAGAGATCAGCTATCTCATTTTATAAATGAAGAATCATGGGATCCAGAGAGCTAAGATTAGATAAAGTATTTTTTCTTCCTAGTTAAAGGTTTGCTTTAACATTATTTATCTTAAATGTTATATTGATGCTGTTTTATATCACTTTCCATCGTGTCCTTCCAGCCCCATAATCAACTGTTTGAACAAATCATATATTCCTATATAGCTATCCATCTCCCTATAGGTATTTATGTTCCTGTTGGCTTCCCTATTAAAATAGGAGCTCCTTGAGGGTAAGGACTTTTTCATTGTTATCTTTCCCAGCACTTAATAGAATTCCTGGCAAGTAGTAAGTATTTTATAAATGCTTGCTGACTTTTTGATTGATCTGGCCTGTTGAACACCTCATTTTCTTGAAAATGATCTTCAAGGGGCAGGCAGGTGGTCCATTGGCTAGAGCACCAGCCCTGGAGTCAGGAGGATCTGAGTTCAAATCCCACCTCAGACATTTGATACTAGCTGTGTGACCCTGGGCAAGTCACTTAACCCCTATTGCCTTGCAACCCCCCAAAAAAATTATCTTCAAGAGGCAACAAAACTTGGCATACAATGATGAGGCATTATAGATAACATAATTATATTTCCTTCAGTGTTATAGGGTTTTTTTATCCATCAAGCTGTTGGTTTTTATAATAATCTCTTGTGATTAAAATAATAGGAACACAGGCCTTCTGATTCCATAGTGCAGTGTTCTTGCCACCATCCCTTAGGTTATATGTCCAAAACCTTAGGACATTTTTGTAGAGATGGTACTTTAACCATTAGTAGATGCATGGTGCTGAGGATGTGCCAGAAGGGCATAAAAGTATAAATCTCCTGATTACTTCATTCCAGGATGTGGCTTTGTAGAAAGAAAAACTATCTGATGGTTGGAGGATCAACTCCCTGTTGGACTTCGGCCCTTGGATCATTTCGTAACCTTTTAAGTTTGTGTTTGTTTGCCATATCAAATTTGGGTTGTCCCACTCTGAATCTGCAAAATGTCTCTATAAAGTCCTTTGTGAAGAACCTAGTTGTACACTTGATCTTTGTATTAAGAGGGGAAGTGAAAGTGGATAAAAGAAACTGGAGCTCCTACATTCTTTACTACTGAAAAGGAATGTGAAGGCATAGAAACCTCTGCTACTGAGCAAACACAAATGAGTAGTGGAAGGGAGGTGGTTAGCACAGCATTACAGAAATCTTATAAAGAGCAGTTAGGAAATGATAAAACGATATTTTGATGGTACTTTATAGCTTGCAGAGCGCTTTACATGTTATCTCATTTGATCTTCCTAACCACTGTAAGATGTAGGTGCTACTAATTATCCCCATTTTAGAGAGCGGCTAGCAAAGATTAAGTGACTTGCTCAGGGTCACACAGCTAACAAGCATCTGAATTAGGATGCAAACTCTTGTGTTTAGAAAGCAAGTAAGCCTTTTATTATAAGGGCCTACTTAGAGAGTCAACTTCACAAAAATTATATTGAATCACAGGATGATGATAGAAAGTTAGCAACCTCACATTCCTGGAGATTCTCCTACGGCTTCATAGAGCAATATAATAGAAGTGTTAGTTTACAGATTGTTTCATCTCTGCAGAAGATAATAGTTTGGCTAATTTAGACTGGGAGCTAAAAAAAAATGCATCTCAAGCAAACAAGTTTGTTCTAAGAAGTTATATAGTTGGTGGAGGTAATACACAGTATTTCTCTTAATCCAAGGAATTTGTTTTTCAGAGGAGAGGTGAAGAAAATAAATTCTTGATAACTGAAAAAAATGTTTAGAAAAGCCAAGGAATTTACACTTTAAAGATGTGGCTTAAAGATGATGCACACAGCCACACAACCATGTATGTCTTCCTGTCACTTTCTCTACGTCTAATATCTCATGCTTCCTCTTTCAAGAAGCAATTTATTAGTGTACACTCATCTTTAACCTTTTAATAGCATGTTTACTAAGAGGTTTGGTGCTAATGCAGGGATTGAACAGAGGAAGAGGGGAAGAGTTCAAGCCAACACAACAGTCCATCTCCAGACTTTGTAGTGTAATGTATTTGCTTTTTATATTTTTTCATTCTTTCAAGAATTTTCAGTTCTAAATTCTTTCCCTCTCTTCCCTCGCCTACCCATTGGTAAAGCAAGCAATATGATATACAGTATGCATGCTGCTAGGTGGCACAATGGAGTGCCAGGCCTGAAGTCAGGAAGAATCATCTTCGTGAATTGAAATCTGGCCTCAGACACTTAATAGCTGTGTGACCCTGGACAAGTCACTTTTAACTCTGCCTTAGTTTTCTCTTCTGTAAAAATGAGCCAGAGAAGGAAATGGCAAATATATTTGCATTTTAGCTACATTGCAAAAAATAAATAAAAAGCAAGGAAAATAAAGGAAAAGAAAAAAATATGCTTCAATCTGTACTCAAAAGTTCATCAATTCTCTGAGGAGGAATAGCATATTTCTTCAAGAGTCTTTTGGAATTGTCACAGATGATTGTATTGACCACAATAGCTAACTAGGTCTGTGAGAAACATGCCCCCAACTGAGAAACATGCTCACCTTAAACAAAGAATAATACTTGTGAAATCAGGAAAGCTTTTATTATTTTTGCGTTCATTCCCTCTGAATGAACAGGTAGCTCCCAAGGAAGGCTACAGGAAGACTCCAATTTGTTCAGACCAATGAAAGCCCTTTGTACTGTTCCAAGTTTTAACTTTCCTTCACACCTTCTATTGGCCACGTGACTTCTTGTTCTCCTCCGATAGGCTTTCCTTCAAACAGTTCTCAAGCCTGCGCACAAGTTTCCGACCTTTTACCTGACCTGTGCTAGGTCACCACTCTCATTAACTGCTATCACTTAAAGCTGAGAGGAATTTTAACCCTGTGGAAACAATTCCTTCTTTGTTTCCCACAAATCTTTCACAATTGATCATCATTTCATGATTGCTCTTATTGTGTACAGTGTTCTGGTTCTGCTTACTTTGCTTTACATCAACTCATATAAGTTTTGCCAGGTTTTTCTGAAACTGTCCCTTTGTCATTTCTTACAGTTTAATAGTATTCCATTCCAATTGATGGACATCCCCTCAATTCCCAATTCCTTATCACCACAGAAAAAGCTACTATAAATACTTTTGTACATATGGGTGCTTTTCCTTTTTCTCTGATGTCTTTGAGATTCAAACCCAGTAGTGGTATTGCTGGGTCAAAGAGTATGCAGTTTTATAACCCTTTGAGTATGGTTCCAAATTATTCTCCAGGATGGCTGGACCAATACACAACTCTACCAGCAGTATATTAGCATATCTATTGTTCCATATCCCTTCCTGCATTTGTGTTTTCCTTTTCTTTCATCTTAGCCAGTCTGAAAGGGGGGAGGTAGGTGGTACTTTAGAGTTGCTTTGGTTTGCATTTCTCAAATTTTTTGTGACCTTGAGTAAATGACTATGCATAGCTTTTATTTCCTTGTCTGTTCATATCCTTTGACCATTTATCAATTGGAGAATGATGACTTTTTTTTAACTCTATTTGAGAAATGAGGCCTTTATCAGAGTAGTTTGCTGTTAAGTTTTTTTTTTCCCAGTTTCTTTTTTTCCTTCTAATTTTGGCTGCATTGGTTTTGTTTCTGCAAACATTTTTATGTCCTGTGATTCTTTCTATCCCTTATTTGGTTATAAACTCTTATCCATAGATTTGACAGGTAATTAATTTTCCATTCTTCCCAAATTTGCTTACGATATTACTCTTTATGTCTAAATTATGTATCCATTTTGACCTTGTCTTGGTATGCAGTTTAGGTCTATGCTTAGTTTCTGCCAAACTGCTTTCCAGTTTTCTTAGCAGTTTCTGTCACATAGCTTGAATCTTGGGTGTATCCCACACTAAAAGTAAGTCACTTACTTTTATATATTATATACCTAATCTATTCTACTGATCAACCATTCCGTTTATCCAGTGCCAGATTATTTTGATTATTACCACTTGATAGAATTGTTTGAAATCTGATACTGCTAGGCTGCCTTCAGGGTTTTTTTTTTATTAGTTCCCTTTATACTTTTGACCTTTGATTCCAGCTGAATTTCTATTTTTTTTCTAGCTCTATAAATAACTCTTTGGTAGTCTGATTCATATAGTACTGAATAAGTAAATTAACGTAGTTAGATTGTCCTGTTTATTATATTAGCTTGGCATACCCATGAGCAATTAATGTTTCTCCAGATTATTTAAATCTGAAAAATTTTAGAATTATCCTCATATAGGTCTATATTTGTTTTTGCAGGTAGATTCCAAGGTATTTTATACTGTCTATAGTTACTTTAAATAGAATTTCTCTTTCTTGCTGGGTTTTGTTGGTAATATATAGAAATACTAATAATATTTGGATTTATTTTGTATCCTGTACCTTTGCTAAAATTGCTCATTTCACCTAGTTTTATAGTTACTATTCTAAGTTTTTATAAATACGTCACTGGCAAAGAATAATAGTTTTGTTTCCTCATTGCCTGGTCTTATATTCCTTTGATTCCTTTTCCTTGGTTTAATGCTATAGCTAGCATTTTTAGCATAATATTGAATATTAATGATGATAATGGACACCCTTGCTTTACACCTGATCTGACTGAGAAGACATCTAGTTTATCCCCATTATAAATTTCAGACCAGGAAAAAACTCAGGCCAATGTGGTGATCAGTAAATAAAAGTGAAGCATTTATTCAGGGTCAGGGAATTGCACTTAGGGACAACTTGCTGCCTTTTCATGACATGTCTAGGGAGGGACGGAAAAAAGGGGATTCCTTTAGGGTTTAATCCTGGAAAACTTATAGCTGGGATACATTGAACAGCTGAACTGCTATAGGGACAGAACTATCCTTGTGATTATCTTTGTCCTGGAATTGGGTGGGTAGTGGTTAGAAGCAGGTGAAATATTCAGGAATCTTCCTGGGGGCATTTAGAAATTTCTAGTCACCACAGTGTAAGGGACCAGAGATTTCCCTGGGGGTTGACAGTGATAATCCTTGCTCTTGCTTTTTAGATAAATACTACGGATCATGTCATGGAGAACTGTTTATTCCTATGCTTTCTAGAATTTTTAATAGGAGTAGGCGTTGTCATTTGTAAAAAAAATTTTCATCATTTATTGATATAATCAGATTTTTTTGTTATTGATATGGTTACTTATACTTAACATTTCTCCTAATATTGTACTGACCCTGCATTCCTGATAAGTCTTACCTGATCATAATCATTTTTGTGATATATTTCTGTAGTGTCCTTGCTGACATTTTGTTTAAAATTTTTATATCAGTGTTCATATGTCTGTATTCTTTGACTAGGAACCATCATGTTAGTGTTATATTATATTGTTCCTACTGGATTACCAACTGTCCCTCCACAGTTTGTTTTTTTCCAGTTCTTTCTAGGTATGTTAAAAAATAGCTCCAACCTGCAACCACCAGCCCAGGTTAAAGAGGTCAGTTTATGATCCTAAGGTAAACTTTCAAAGTCAGTGGTAGTCACAGGGCCTTCTTGTGTTCAGTGCCACCATGTCAGGCTTCATAGTATGTCCTTTTCTTGTGCCTCTGTTGAGTTTCGAGGTGATGGGGACCCCGAAATGCCAACATGCTGGGTCCTGCAGCCTTCTTAAAGCCAAAGAAAAAGTTTCTTAAAGATTCACCATGTTGGATTGACTCTTAGGAGCTTAAGCATTTACGCTTGTATTAACAAGCTGGCCAGACAGAATCTCAGGTAGACAGAGCCTGAGATGAATTGAATCTGAGCTGTTCATGGAGGGGAGAGGGAACTTAAATACAGAAAAAGACTTTTGTAGGAAAGATCTAGAGGTGGTCTTGATGAGACTGGAGTAACTAGTGATGTAATCAATGATGGGAAACAGCTGGAGGTAATTGGGAGGTATCAGACAAGGCTTGGTTGGGAAGCAGGTGGGGCAATCAAGAGGTAACAAGACAAGGAAAGGCCAGGCTAGGCCAGGGCAACAGATTTGAGTATCAAAGGCCAGGTTAAGTGGGAAGATTCAGGAGGACCTGGCTACAAATTTGACTGTGAAAGGTCAGGTTAAGTGGGAAGATTAGATTTGAGTATGAAAGGCCAGGTTAAGTGGGAATATTCTAGGAGAGTTCTGGGAGGTTCCCGGAGTCTGAACCCCATCACATCCATGACCCACCATTCTACCCACTTATTCTGGCTCAGGGAAGAGGCAGGAAGTCAGGTGTGTCTCCAGCAATGTGGAGAAAAGGAAAAGCATCCTTCCTGAGCTTTCAACCCCAAACTGAGGTTTTTTCAGTTAAATCATATTTGCCTCAGTAGACACTGGCTCTTATTTGTAGAGTTATAAATCTCATTTGGAATAAAGTATGTTAAGACTAGGCAGCTCAATAAACTGAAATCTCACCATTCTATTACTGTCATTGCAAGTTTGCAGACAAAATTATATTTGCTATTTTAGAAAAAGCTGTTAAAGAAGTAATTATTTAATTCAGTAATCTCTGATTTCAAAATAAAGAAACTTGCCCATAGATCATGTTTTAATTTGAGCACTCTTGACTTAGCAGTTGAACAGTCGTCACATTCAAGAAAAAAAAAAACAATGAAAACATGTGGACCCCATAATTTGAAATATGTGATGGGGCCTGTAGTTTTCATTTGTCAATCTTCTTTTGATAAGTTGGAACTTGGTGTTTCAAATCTTTGGATTTTTTTTTTCCCAATTGTCCATGTAATTTATGAAAGATCCTATACAATATGCTATGAACTAGCACAAAAATTGATTTTCTTCAGTATTGTCATTAAACTCACATTCCAGGTGCTGTGGCGCTGTTGAAAATAGGCATTGTACTTCGCAACCTTAAGGAAATTAGAGGTAATGGACAAATGTATATATGAACACAAAGATTACATAGTCTCTGCTAAAAATTAGGGTAGGACAAGCTGAGATCTAGGAAATGCTAAATGTGTTGAGTGTTTTGAGAACTGGCAAGTGTGATCTGTAACTCTTCCCTGTACTATGCCCAGTACTGTGCTAAGGGCTATAGAGGGCATAAAAATCTAAAAGGCAAAATTTCTTCTGGTTTTAGCTTGGTTTCCTTATTTCTTGCTTAAGTTTCCCTTTCTTGAATTGTATAAAATATGCCTGTCCTGATAACAGCTTCTAATAAAACCTGGTACTTGGGAATAAATTTGTGGAGGTCAACAAAGGTTATGACACCAATATTCCAACCAGGAATTGATTCAGTCTAGAAACTCCTTCGGTAACCTTCTTTCCTATTGCAGAAATGTCCTTCCAACTTTTAACCTCCCATCTTTTTTTCTGTTAGCTGCAATTTCAACCCTGGACACATTTTATTTCCCTGCTCTTTCTTCTCTCTTTCTTCCTCAGGTGTAGTCAAGCTTTGTACTACCCTCTACCACTTACTTAAACAATACACACCTTTCAGCTCTTCCTTTCCCTTACATGAATCAATTCTATAGGCAAGAAGGAGCTGGCATACTTCCCTTGTACTTTTAGACCACTTTTTAATGCCACCGTCACTAAATAGCTTCTCCCTTTACAATCTGTCTTTCAGCCTCACCTAAGGGTGCAGTCCTTAACTAAGACTTTTGCCAAATTATTCCTGCTATTTAGGTAACTTGAGGCCAGTCAGTACTCTACAACATTCTGTAAATATCTTCATTGATCGGCCACAAGATTACATGGTTGTAGTGAATGTAGTTGAGATTCCCTTCTGGGCTACCCTACCACAAATTACAATACATAGGGAATGTAAAGAAATCAAAATATGTGAAGATAAGCACTTCTATATATTTGTATGTATAGGTCATACATATTCTACATATAAGTCCTATATGTTACAATTTTGTGTGTGTAAAATGTAGGACTGTGTCAAGAAGTAAGGCATGTTAGTGGGTTCTAATGAACTCTATATATCTTCAGTGTTTTGAGATGTTATAAGTGGAACTAGGATTCATTTGATCTATATACCTCTGTGTCAAGACTATAGGTAGTCAGATTAATTAAAGTATTTACTCTGTGTCCAGTACTATGTTATTAGTATTATAAAAAAAATAGGAAGAAACATAAGACTTGATTCCTCCTCCCCAAGGAACTTAGACTGATCAACAATATTGAAGTACCTATTGTGTTTATGGTACTTCAGAAATCTAGAAGCATTCTTTCTAGCAGTTAATGCAGAGATACCATGGTTCCTAGGTTAATAGTCAGCATGTAGAGTGCTAATTGGGGTGTGTAGGAAGTGATCCAATATAGAAGCAGAAGACAAACTTGCTACTTCAAAAGGTTTTGATTGTTTTCTAGTTGGTTGCTCTTATTGTTACCATGTGACTAGGTCAGATGTGTTAGTTTTTTTTTTAATTGCTTTTGATTGGCATTGTACCTGGGGAAGGAAAGAGTTGTGGAGAAATCTGGTTTTAGTTTTGCTGTATCCCCTGTGCGTAGCACATAAAAGCAAAAGCTGTTTGGAGCCAGGGATAACATTTTCCTTTAAGACTTTATTGAATATTTTTGAGTTTTGCCCTCAGGATATTTCCTGCCTCTGAATGAATAGATGTCTGGATTCTAAAAAGTGGAAAAGGATTTTTAATTTAGACTTTCTCTTTATCTCTGAACATTTCTAATAGAGGCCCTTAGTGGAAGTCCCCCTTGAAGGGACCAGTAAGTTTGGAATGTGCTGATGTGAGGACAATACCAGAGGCTAAGAATGACTGAGGTTTCTTTTAGTAAATAGAAGTTTTAGGACCCAGAAGAAGAGATTAAAATGCAAATAATATGCTGAGAAATATATGCAAATATTGTCATTTGAAGTTGGCTTGTCAGCATCATCATCAAATAACTGAAGCACTCATTTCCCTGGGCCATGGTCAGTATTTGGCTTGGCTGGAAGGGAAGAGCCTGCGTTGGTAGCAACCAAAAGACCTGTGTGACAAGTCATTCTGTTATTTGTATTGGGAGAGAAACTTAGAAAAACTCTTGCTTAGGTTGCACTCACATCAACCATATTGGTTCCATGTGTGCAACTTGGAGATCACCCTGCGTTCTTGAAGGCTTTGTCCCTGGATTTCAGGCTGTGGCAGGCCCTACAAAATCATTGATTATGGGCCTCGTTGTGAATTGTTGGCACTTAAGTGCCCTAAGCAAAGCTTTGACCATGTCACTCTCCTGCTTAAAAAACTAATGACCCCTTGTTGACTCTAGGATAAAATAGAAACTGCTTCTCTTTACAGCCTCATTCTGCAATTCTCCTTTTGACTTTCTGACTTGGTCTTTCCGTTCCTCACCCACAGCACTCCCATCTCTCATCTCCCCTACCTTTACACTGGCAGCCCCACCTCTGCTTTATTAAATCTCTTGACACAGCTTAATTGCTTCCTTCTCACAGTTGTGTCCCAGTGTCTTCCTCTCCCCAACTTTGCAAAAAGTCTGTGAGGTTAAAAGTATTTTCATAATAACACATAATAACACTGGTTTTTTCCTAGTGATAAATATCAATGGATATAACTCAGACAAACAAGCTGTGTGGGTCTTGAAACCAGAAAGTTTGAAGACCACTGTTCTACATGATACATTTCCTCACCCCACTCCAAGTGCTAGAGCTCTCTTTCCCTAACTACTTTATATTTTACTACCTTGCATTTTAAAATTTTAGACTTTTAAAAAGACTTATGTACATTGCCTCCCCTGATAGAATGAGAATGTAAACTCCTTGAGGGTTCAGATTATTCCATTATTCATATTTTCATCCCCTTCCCCTATCTCATAGTAGACATTTGCTCAATAAATGCTTAGTTGATGGATTGATTTTCAGAAAATTTGTTATCAAATGATGATTTGTTTTGTTTACCACAACTCACCAGACTCTACGAAGATGTGGAGGGATTTCAGTTTGTAGTTGTGGGGAAAACAACCACATTGAAAATCACTAGTGAAGTTAAATTTGTAATGCCTTGTGGCTTCTGAGTTGTGGTGCTATTATGTCCTATTTTTCTTTTTAGTTTATTTTTTGGAGGAGAGAGTGCCTTTTTTTAAGTTTTATTGATGCTTTTTGCTTTTATATCAATCTCCTTAATTTCTAGATGTTCTCTAGTCCCCTAAATCACTCCTTATTTAGTGAGTCTTTTAACAAAGGAAAAAAATAGGCAAAAAGGAAAACATTCCACACCCAGATTCCCCCACTTCTGCAATAAAAGGAAGGAAATATAATCCTTCATCTTTCTCTGGGGCCAACTTCTTGTAGTCTTATATAATATTTTTTCCCTGTTTAGCTTCTGGAGAATCTCCAAGCATATCAATCAATCAATCAAGTATTTGTTACGTAACACCAGACGTAGTCTCTGACTCCTTCCTCTGCCAACTGCATCATGAAATCAAGTTTTTGTAAATTCTTTCTGGAAAGCAGTGAAAATATAAAAAACCTTAAGGCATTTCTTTTGGGGGGGGGGGGTGGCAAAAAATTCTAAAATTGCAGAGTGTTGGACCTGGAAGAGAAATTAGAAATCATCATTTTATAAATCAAGGGACCTGTGAGTTAAAATGACTTGTCCACAGCTACCCAGTACTTGAGTGACAGAATGAGAACTAGAGGAATTCAGCTTTCTTGATTCCCAGGTTCCCAGAGTAGGCAATACTGCCCCCTTGGGGGTGCTGGAATGATGGGGGGAGCTGGTTGTAGCCTTGAAAGCAGTTTGAAGGGGGCATTGACTAAAAATAAGAGAGCACAGGAAAGAAGGAAAGATAAGAAAATTTTGAAAAACCATTTGTACATATATCATCTGTTGTGTAACAGTTAATGTCGTAGTGATTACATTATTTTCCAAATAAACACACAAAAATGCAAGTTATAACCAGTGGTCAAATCTGCCAACAGCTTTTAACAAGCAAGTGTTGGCAGGCAAGTGTGTTATGCATTGCTGAGAAGTCCAGCATGCATCAGCAGGAATACGTGCGAGTTTACAATACTATATGATTACATGATGGAATATTAGAATTTCAGTGCAGGAAAAAAACACAAATTTACAATAAATTATTAAAATTTAAGATGTGTCATTTGAAAAAATACTTTATATTTTTTGAAATGATGCAAATTTTTAAAAAAAAACCATTAAAGGGTAGATTTCTAGGTTGTTGAGTAATTTTTTTTTTAAGGGGACCCTAGACCAAATAAATTTGGGAAACTCTACTATACCATGCAGCTTCCGTGGCAGGTGCATTCCGATTGAGGTTTGCTAGAGAAACTGAATGATTCACTCTTGAAAAAATAATCAATGGTTTTGTTTCTCTTAAATTATAATCCTAAATGATTGTCTTAGTTTACAGTCTTTTCCTCTGAATGAGGCAAAATGGTATCTAAAGAGATTCCTCTTCTCTGTTTAACTTAACAGAATAATGGAGAGATGACATTGTTGAGAAAAGAGGACAACCTTGAACTAACCTCTGGAAACCAAGTGTCAGTCACCTCTCCCCATAATCTAATTAGACCCAAACTGAAGATTAGCTTTTTCATAGATCTGCTTCACACAAGATTTTTGGCTTTTATTTTTACTTTTGGCCAGATGTGATTTCATCAGTGGAGGGAGCTCCTGTAAAGGCATTTTCTCTACTGATGCAGATTGGCACCTTCTCACTACTTGCTCAGTGCCCTACAGTTGGTATGTGTCGGTCTCATCTTGAACCCAAGTCCTGTGACTCAGAAGACAGCTTTCCCATATTACTGCTACCCATGTCATCATATGCAATGTCACTTACTTGGCAGTCTTCCGAATCCCTGTGGGGCTGTGGTATCATGGGATCACAGACTGCGGGGTGGAAAGGACATGAGCCATCTAGCCCAGCCTCAGTACTGGGCACACTTTGCTCTGAGCAGAGAGGCTATTTCTCACTCACTCTGGGCTTCTTCCCGTGCTTTGAGTTGCAGCTGTTTTTCTTCTAAAAACTCCAGGCCATGTTGTTTCTTCCTCACCTGGGTCATTTTTTTTACTGGTCTCATAAATGAAAGCTGTTTTTAATGTGATTGTTTGAAGTAGTTTTGCATCTTATACCTTAGGCATTCAGGTACTTCTGGGAAAAGCGCTTTTGATGCAGCCTATTAGTCTGATTTATGAGATATTCAACCACTCAAAGTTGCTACTTGAACATTTTTACAATCTGCAGAAATTCTCGTCCTGTCGCCTTTCAGTAAAGAGGCTTTTCAGAATTCTACAGAGGTTCTGTGAATGCAATGTACAGTATTTTACTGAAGATGGTTTATTGTATAGTAGGTAGAAGGAGGAAATAATATTATCATAAAAATACACGGTAATCCCTAAACATAGTTTTGGTCATTCCTTTCAAACTGTCTTCACCTAGCTCTTTTATTTGATGTTCACAAGTTAGAAAATTATCTCAGCTCTTCTTCACTCTCAATCCTCATAATTTAGGTATTGGAAATGAAGTCTGGATAAGTTGTTTCTAAATCAAAAGTTTATTGTAATAAGTACTTTTAGAAAGAATTAAACTCAAGTTTCATTATTTTTTTTCTGGATGTTGTCACTTATTGTAACATAACCATACTATTAGTGACAAAGAATTGACATTTTCCACCCACTATTAACTAACATCTCCAACTCGTCTTTCCTATTTCATTATTTTGTGTGCTCTGTAGCTCAATAAAGTGGAGTATTTGGGATCCTAAGAATTAACCTACTGAGCTAGACCAATGATGCCCTCAGAGTTAGAGTCCTTTAATTTTTTTATTAAGTACATTCCTTTTCATCACACTTTAGGAAAGTTAACAGACTTGGAGAAGAGAAACAATTGAAGTGGATCCCATAAAAAATGAACATTTTCATATAGAATTGAAAATTTCTAATGGAAGCCTTAATGCAGTTCATTCTGCCTTTAGATGCTGCTGATTGTTAGGGAGTTTATCCTGGTTCCTAGCCTAAATTTGCCACTTTTCAATTTCCCATTACTCCTAGTTTTGCCCTCTAGATTCATATTAAATTCTAACAGAGCAAATGTAATGCTTCCATGTGACAACCTTTCAAGTACTTAAAGAAGCTATCTTCCCCTTCTTGATTCTTCTATTTTCCCCAGCTAAGCATCCACCATGCTACTCAAAGACTAGTTATTGATCATTCATTGTCAGGTTGGAAGGAGTAGCATAGGATGATAATACAGAGAAGTGTTAAGACATTGGTCTTAGACTTGAGTTTTAAAAAATAACTCCCAAGTTATGTCCCCTCATTTTGTCTGAAAAAGATCTGGGGATTTTAGTGACCTACAAGCTCAGTGTGAGTGTGAGTCAACACTTATGATTTTTGCAGCCACAAAAGCTAATGAAATCTTGGGCCAGATAGAAAGTGGAGCTTTCAGGCCTGGAGGTAATAATCCTACTCTTCTTCATTTAGTGTATTGGACTCAGGTAAGACACAATAAGGGGTGGTTTGGTGCTGTAGTGGATAGAATGCCAGGTCGAGAGTCAGTAATCCTCATCTTGCTGAGTTCAAATCTGTCCTCAAACACTAACTAGCTTAGTCACTTCACCCTGTTTGCCTCAGTTTCCTCATCTGTAAAATGAAGTGGAGAAGGAAATGGCAAACATTGTATCTTTGCCAAGAAAACTCCAAACAGGGTCTCATGAACAATAGAACATGATTGAAAACAACTGAACACATGAGACGCAGTAGATTACCTTAGTTGAGGTTCCTTTTTTTCATTTTACTGCCACTCTTGCATACCCATTAAGGAGTGGTTTTTAAGTTTTATTGACTTCTTTTGTTTTTTAACACACTATTTTCCAATATTCCTTCCCCTTCTTTCATTGAATCTTTACTTGTCGCAAAAGGACAATGAGCATATGTGGTAAATCACAACAGTTTGTGCAACACTATGTATAGTTTTTGCTCCAAGTCCCCTGTAGCTAATGGTTCCTCCCAGGGACATTCCCAGAACCTCTTTCTACTTGGTTAGTTCAAGTCACTAAAACCCAGGACAACCCCTGATCATATTATCATGATCATAGACTCTTAAGCTTGAAACTGCTTTATGGTTGTGTACTTTGACCTTGAGTTTCCCATCTTTTCCATGCCTAGAGCTCAGGGATTGTATGATCAGCTGAAAGCTGAGGAGAGACTAGACTTTGTTTTGTTTGCTGCTTACGTGAATTTGGAAAGGAACATGACCCTAATCTTCTTAAGAATAAAGACATTCTCCCCTGCTCTCACTATATAAGAAGTTGTGGGGAGAATGGAAGCAGTCTCCAGAAGAATTGTCTGAGACTACTGATTGCATCTTTTTGTCTGAGCCAGAGGAGAAAGAAGGAGCCTCTGCCAGGTGTTTCTCCACACTTTCTTTGTAGCTGTTCTGTGAGGTGTAATCTTCCTAGTCCCTGTGGGCTGTAGTTCCTTATCCATCATTGTGGACTAAGGAGTTTGGACTAAGCCTGGAAGCCCTGTCAGTCACCACCAGGTCAGTGCTTCAGTGCTCCAGACCATAGTTTCCTGACTGGAATCCTCCAGTAAACTGCAGGCACTAGCATGGGCTTAAGTTAAGGGGGTCCTCACTCAGTTTTACTGTCATGGTCTTGGGGGATAGTGTCCTTTCATGTGCTTTTGGGTAATTATTGATAACTGACATTTTACTTCAGTTTGCACCTGTGATATAATTGCTATGGGCAACTACTAGCATGGAAACTCTCCACTCCGTAGAATGACAACTCAGATTAAGTGACTTGCTCAGGATCAAAAACTAGTGAAAGGCAAAGGTGGGGTTTGAACTTAGGTCTTTCAGGGTCTAAAGATACTAGGGA
The DNA here is from genome assembly GCF_028372415.1 of Notamacropus eugenii. Taxonomy (NCBI): domain Eukaryota; kingdom Metazoa; phylum Chordata; class Mammalia; order Diprotodontia; family Macropodidae; genus Notamacropus; species Notamacropus eugenii. The sequence goes on along the minus strand of NC_092872.1, from coordinate 478,515,858 downwards.
CATAGGCTTAGTTCTGTGTGTAAATCTTCCATTATTCCATTATCTGTTAACATTCAAGTCAGTAGAAGCAAGATTTGTTGTCGTTCAGTTGTTAGTCATGGCTGACTCTTCATGACCCTATTTGGGGTTCTCTTGGCAAAGATACTTGCATTTTCTTCTCCAGTGGATTAAGGCAAACAGGTTAAGTGATTAGCCCAGGATCACACAGCTAATATCTGAGGTCAAATTTGAATTCAGATCTTCCTGCCTCCAGGCCCTTTTTATCTGCTAAGTCACTTAGCTGCCTCTAGAAGCAAGCTAGCATATAACACATTTAATTTTAGGCAGATAATTAAATTTATGCCCATTGGAGACAGTGACTAAGATTTGAGACTGAACTATTTTAAAACAACCGATTCTCTGGAAAGACCTACTTACTCTTCCGCTGATAAAACACAACAAGTTGGGGTTTCTGTCATTCATAGGATCCTAGCAGGAGAAGCAATGAATATAAAGAAAAGACCTTGGTTAAATCAAATGCAGAAAAGGAAAATAGAAGCTGGAACCCAGAGTGAATTGTGTAACTGTCTTGGTTAATGGATTCCCCATGGTACTTACTTTATATTCCATCCTTTTCCAGAATCTTTGCATGGGGGAGCTTTTCTGGAGGCAGAAGCAACTAACTGTTGGATGCTGCCACTTCATCATATAATATAAAGTTTTCCTTTCTGAACTGTATTCAGGAAAATTGCCAAATCTCATGAGATTGGCAGAACCAAACTTCACTTCAAAAAGGTAAATGAAACTGGGACTTTCAAGTCTTGGTACTTCCTTAATGTTCTAGTTGCAGGGTTGGAAAAAAGGTTTGAGGTGTCTCAGAAACACTGATGTCTAAGAATGGTAGTCAGGATTCGTAGATTTTTTTAAATTGGTTCCGTCACTGAGTTTTTGAGTGGCAGTGATCAAATTTAAATTATGTGAACTATACATTTTGGCATGTTATTTGATGAAAAGGGGAAGTAAAGCCAAGAAAAGAAATGGAAGATGGAAATTTAAACAAGTGACATTTCCTGAAGTTGAAAAGAGTCAGCATATAGTCCTAGAATGCTCGAAGGCTAAAAAAGACCCATCTCGGGGAAATTGACCAATTGGATCTCAATAGTACTTCTGTCACAAGTTCATTTCACGTTACATTGTAAACTGAGAAACTGGCCTTGATTCTACCAAGATAGCACCCTTGTCCTTTGTAGATCTCCAACCCTATGCCTAGAAGAAGGTAGCTTGGCTGAAGTGCAGAAGCAGCCCTCGGAGAGGAAGTAGTTAAAGCTGGCAGAGGAGTTAAGAGGAAATTGAATAAACCAGAGACAGCACAGTTGGTGATTACCATGAGATTAAACCATTCCTTTCAGACTACAGGTAAAGACAGCAAATAGTATTGCTGTGACTCTGTGTGGACTTTGACTTATTCTCTCCTTCACTTCCAGTTTTATTCTGGAAGAAACCAAGCTTGGTGTTTCTGAGATCAATTCAGGTGAAAGAAACTAGCTAAAAGCAGCCAACTGCCAAATTATTATCTGTAAGTATAAATTCTTTTAGGGGGCTGAGCCCAAAGGGTGGGGTGCTTGGACAGGGGAGAATGTGTACTGAAAGCTGCCGAAGAGAAAATAGTCCAAGAATATGCAAAATATCATAAATGTCATTCAATTCCTGTACTCTGGTAAATATTTTTATAATTTTTTCCCTTTTATTTAGGTTTAGTACAACTTCCCATGATGGATTTTTTCCTTGTAATTATCAATTAATTAATTAATTCCTTGTAATTTTTCTAAGTAATTAGACTGATATTGTGGGTTCTAGTCCTGTGGTGGTAGGAATGGGATCAAGAAGAAATCCCAACCACTCACCTCAGCCATGTTGAACTTTCCCACATTGTATTCTGATGAGGGAAGGAAGGACTAGACTCTTCCAACTCAGCCTACCAGAATGTAGCTTGTCCCAGAAGTTCGGGTGCATTTTGAAGCTTTCCTGGCTTAAAATTGCACTACGACTTTGAGACACCCTGTAGTGTAGTCATCTGTTGCATAAAGTTGACATACTAAGTGTTTGTCTTAGAAGGATTTCAGTATATAAACGTTGCCTAATAACAGCCTTTCAAAATGGTTTCACTTTGTAGCTTCTGTAAGGCATGGTATTTCCCTTGTTGACTGGGTGACTGAGCAGAAATTTATTTTCATTTAGAATTTGTGAAAATAATAGGGTTGAAAATGGGAATAATAGATTGAGTAGAGAAAATAGTGGCAGTATATAGAGGGGAAAAGATGGTATTTTAGAAGAGTTGATGTCATTGTTTCTGTTTTTATAGCAGCCCTGTAGATATGGTACCTTAGGCCCAGAGATGCAAAGAAAGATTCTTCATTTGGCCTAGTTTCCATGGTAGCAGTGTGAAATGAGACTAGCTGATTTTGAAAAAATGTCCAACATGTTCTGTCCAACAACTGTCCAGACTGGTGCTGGGAAACACAAACATAGAAGCTCATTTTTCTACTCTCTTTATCATGATACAGTGACGTGGGTCCATTTGTATGATTGACAAAGTCCTATTTGTCTCATCCTGATTTCACTTCATTTACTCAGGACAGAATCCCACTTAGGGACAACTCGGTTCTTCATGATATCCTTCTCCCTACCACACTCCTTCCTCTGCATTCTAGTAGCATTTACACCTTTAACACGCTTTTGGAACTTAGCATATGTAACCTGTTTTTATTTAATTATCTTTATATGTCTAGTCTCCTCGAGTAAATCAAAAGCTTCGAGTGAAGAGACCGTATTTCTGCTTCCACAGTTCCATCCACAAATGTGTAGAGATGAAAGGAAATTTGACAGTGTTAATAGTAATGCCAGATTTTCGAGTTCTTTATGTAACGTAATTTTTATGTGTGTAATTGAATTGAGCATAGTTTAAAGTTAGCTGAAGTAGAACTTTGGCTATGTTTAATAAATAAGCTCATGATCTTTCCTGGAGATAAGAACTTGACCCTTCGGACTGCTATATGTTGGTGTTGTATGACGTCCCTGATTATATAATGATGGTCATTCACAGGGAGAATGAGGGGAAAGTCTCACTAATGATCCTCATTATATGCAAAAGCCTTCCTTATGGGTTTTTGCATTGCTAGAACCTGAGGAACGGGAATTCAGAAATGTTGACCTTTTAACTTGGGTTCATAGTTACTCTGATAAAGCAGTGTGTCACGGTAAAAGAGATAATTCATGTAACTATTAGACAGGGTATACAGTTGTTTTGACTTATTTAATTTGGAAAAACCTAATTAGATCCAATAGCTCTTGGCTTTCTGTCCTTCACTCTCTAAAAGCCTTTGAGAATTGATGTTGCATACAGATTCTCGTCACTCAGCTTGCCTAGGGCAGCAACAGACCTTTCTCCCAGAAGAAATCACTTAAATCTGGAAGTCCAATTTGCAAGAGACATTCTGATTAAGTGCAGACCTGCCAATTAGAATTAACTTTGAACAGTAGCTTTTTAATCACCATCACTGGTTATTGGAACAAGCTTTAGAACAGTTTTAAACTTTGTCACCCAAATCCGCTTGAATTCTGTTAAAATAACAGAAACTTGAAAGGTTTTTTCTTTTTATACAAGGATTTTTCTGAAATCCTGAGTGCTAATTCCTTTCCTCAGACCTTTCTACCTTGAGGATTTCCTTTTATATATATATATATATATATATTCCTTTTTTAAATCTGACTCATGAAACTCATAATTCTTAGACTGTTAAAAGACATTTTGATATCCTTAGAAAAGTTGAAGAAATTGTACTTTAATGATCCAGAACTCTCTCTTTCTCAGGAGGATTCTGCTGTTGATTTTCAGCCTTTCCTAGGAAGATGGACTCTGGACACGGTCATGGGATGAGCCATATGGACCATATGAGCCATATGAACCATAGTACCACTGTGCCCCCCCACCATCATCCATCCACTACACCCTCTCACAGTCATGGAGGAGGAGACATGATGATGATGATGGTGAGTAACCAAAAAGGAGACTGATGCCTTGTCACCAATTTGGGTCACAGAATATTAGAACTGGGTGGTCATCCCATGTAACCCTCTTATTTTATAGAGGAAAAAACTTGGTGCCCAAAGGGCAAAATAAATGACTTGCCCCGGAGAATTTTAATAAGATCTCAGGTCTCTTAGATTATACTGCAGTGTTGTTTCTTATGGTTTTTCCCCACAAGTGTACAATTTCATGCATTGCTGCAGAGGGCCATGCTAGTTCTCATTGCCTTAAAAAAAACAACAACAACACATTTTTAAAAATCTATTTTAAACTTAAATACAAAATAAGAAACATCCATGTACACAGCAGAACAGAGAATTTAGTATAAAGCAATAAATTTTCATTTCACAAAATGTAATAAATCCTACACGTTTTCAAAGCAGCCCAGCTCTTCTGTTCTTCCATCTAGCTTTTCTTTTGTTCTCTGCTGCTGTGTACTCATTACCTATTGTTATGGCTCTTCCTCAGGGTCATGGCATAGCCATAAATATACACACACATTCAAATGGGCCTGGATGGTTGTGGCAGAACAGAGTTCTATAAAGTAAGACTGAAGTGGAGGAAAAATCCCAGTTTCCAGTTTAGCAGCTTACTCCTTAAAATGTCTTGTCTCTTAAGATTGTGTTCCCTTAAGCTAGTGTTTAAATTTACCTGGTACATCCTCAATGTATAGTTTTCAGGTTGACTCTGTCTGAATCTAACTTACTGTTTTCTATTTTTGGCAGCCCATGACCTTCTATTTTGGCTATAAGAATGTGGAATTGTTGTTTTCTGGATTAATTATCAATACACCTGGGGGTAAGTAGTAAACTAGCAAATAATTGTTTGATAGGGATAGTCTCTGCAAAGAATAGTGTGACAACTTAAAGATACATTATTTGGCTAAAAGTCAGGAGACTGGAATTTTTTTTTCTCAATTATTGGTTTACTTTGTGATCTGTTCTCAATTTCTCACATGTAAGATAAGAATATAAGGATTATGATGGTCATCATGAGATCCCAGTTGTATCAATCACTATATTGCTTACAACAATAGAATGTCTTTGAAATTAAAAAAAAAAAATACCTGAGCTGTACACTGAAAAATAAGCCCAACTTTAGACTGTGCTCAAGTTCTACACAAGCCAGATATTAGCAAAAGTATGGTATCTTTTCAGACCAGTGAGGTAGATACCATGTCATAACACCCTGATCCAGGACTCCAATCTCATCCCCCTATTAGACAGATAAACGCACAGGTAACACTGACTACACCAGGTGTTAGGTGTTCTAGCACAGGTTCACTCTTGATCCAGACAAACAGGAAGACAGGAATGGAGACACAATAAGGGGTTAAATAAACTCACTTTATTCTAGTCTAGTCTTCTCACAAGAGTTGCTGATATTGGAAGTGCCAACTTCTACCAAATCACACTTCTCACAGGGTCAGGCAAGAAGGCTCCCCCTATGTCTCAGTGGGGTCAGTCAAGACAAGCACAGCATTCCAGCTTGTGCACTCCCCTAAATCCCCCCAAGCCTCAATGGTGGCCAATTGAGGTAGATACGTGCATTCTTCTATGCATAATTCAAATCCCCACTTACTAACCAGTACCCCCTTGATTTACAGGGCAACAGACAAAGAAGGCAGCTTGCCAACAATAGTCTCACAGGTTTATATTAATTCATTGTTATGTTTCACTGTGCAGTCACACATGATGGTGTTTATGGTGTATAATTCAAGGTTGTTTGTTTAACAGTTTATGTATGCAAGATTTATAAGGCCAGAAAGTAGTACAGCATCTGAAACCCAGGAGGAAAGAAGGCCTCCAGGAAGTAGTAGAGTATTTAGGATGTATATTCTAATCCCGTAGGAGAAAAAAACCCCACAACAGTCATACACGCACATAAACACCACTTTCTTTGCCCCTTTTCTTTGTACTACTTTCTCAGGGTCAAATTTAGTATTCAAGCATGGATTTTCAAAAGTGCCTATTACCTCATTCTTTATATCATACTAAATTTGCTGGCTCTGTGGGTGTTGCTCATACTGAGCATGCTCAGTAGCCAGTATGGGGCTGATCTGAGTGCCAAATGGGAAATTTCTTACGGCATGTCTTTGGATACAAGGAGGTAGAGTTAGTTGGAGAGGAGTTCCTGGATTTCAGTGAGGCTTTTGTTTCACCAATACCACTTCATAATGTAAGCATCTTCATTGCTACTTCAAATGTACTGACCTTTCAGAGTTAAGTTGATTCCTACTTGTGACAAAGAAGCAGATCTGAAAGCTTTATATCAAGTCTCTTTGTTTTTCATATCATTGGGATTCTCTTCTCTTGATCATTGATGTTACATTGACCTGTCTAGGTAGAGGTTCCTCTATTAAGAAATGACAGTAGCATTTATTGTTCTGATCTGTTTGGTCCCCTTTGGCATAACCTTGGTTACATAAGGAGTTTCTGTATTTCTTTTCCTTTTCCCAACTAGAAATGGCTGGGGCATTTGTGGCTATCTTTTTGTTAGCAATGTTCTATGAAGGCCTCAAGATAGGACGGGAGAGCCTGCTTCGTAAATCCCAGGTCAGCATTCGCTACAACTCCATGCCAGTCCCAGGGCCAAATGGAACCATCCTTATGGAAACACATAAAACTGTTGGGTAAGAAAAAAAGTAACTATAGGTAGAAGACCTTGAGAGTCAGGTCAGTTGAAAGTAAGCTTTTCTTTGCCGAGTAGGACAGGGGCAACTTGCTACTTGAAGTGATAATTTTATATAATCTTGTTGAAAATTGTCATTAGTGTTATGGGACTGTGTATCATGGCCAAGTCTACTGGGGAGAAACTACATGCGCACAGAAAAAGAAATGCAAAATAAATGCCAGATAATTTTTGGAGTAGGGAGCACTACCATTTGAGGAAATCAAGAAAGATTTAGATAGCTTGAGCCAGAAAGAAAACCAGGGTCTCCTCATCTTCCTAGTGCAAACTTCTTTCTGCTGAACCTCTCTTCTAAATTATGTGAACAATATGTAATTGTAGCAGAGTGACCTGCATCCTTCAAGACAAAAGTTGGGTAATTCCCACACACTTCATTCCATCTCTGGCTCAGTCACCCTAAATCAGTGGACTAGCCAACTATGCTGTCTTGTCAACACACACACTGAGTCTCAGAAGAGCCAGTAGAGATGAGTTAGAGAGGTAGAGGTAGGGATGAAATACAGTTCAGGCTGGTAAGTGAGTTTCACTCCAGTGTCCACAGTGATATGAGTACTTTCAAGGTCAGCCCTAATTTTTGTCCCTATTTGTTTTCCAGGCAACAGATGCTGAGTTTCCCTCACCTTCTGCAGACAGTGCTGCATGTCATCCAGGTGGTCATTAGCTACTTCCTTATGCTTATCTTTATGACCTACAATGGCTACCTCTGCATCGCAGTGGCAGCAGGGGCTGGAACAGGCTACTTTCTCTTCAGCTGGAAGAAGGCAGTGGTAGTGGACATCACAGAGCACTGCCATTAATGTCAGATTCTAGGAGGTGGCCTTATTTACCATAAGTGGAAATAGCTGGAGACTGGGGAAGTTGATTTCAGGTCCTCCCATTGTCCCTCAATTGACCCCTTGACTCCCAGCACTTGCATAGACAACAAATCAAGGAGATTTATGTATTAACCTCCAACCTGGATGGTGCCCTTCCCAAACTGTTGATTTCTGCTACTAGGCTGAGATCCACAGTTCTCCACTAATCAAAGTAGCTTTTTGTTCTAATGATTTCTTGATCATCTACTTCCCTTTTTACTCTCTTTTTATGATGATATTTTGTGGTCATTTCTGGGTCATAGGCAGAGGTTGTGGGAAGCTCCTACCCACCCCATAACTCTAGAACAGTTGGACTTTATGAGGGGGAAATAAGGTGTGCCTGTGCTGAGGTGTGGAGTGATATGTGGCGATCTGAGAATCTGAAGAAGGATTTTTGAGTGGATGAAACGTGCAATAGCATAAAGAAATGTTCCCTTGCGTAGCAACAATCTGGGTCAGAAGCTTCTGCCTCTGTTTACTTTTTTATTCTTATCTCACCCAATCACACAATTGACAACTTAATGATAGGAAATGTTTTCTAATAAAACCAGTGGCATCTTTTCATCTTGCTACTAGTTGGTCATGGCTTCATGAAATGAAAATTCTTATGTCTTAGCTTTTCCTTTAAACTAGCAATTGTTGGGGTAGGGAGCTTAGTACAGGAACCATCACTCATTATCTAAGGGAGACAATCATGACACTAGTCCTCTAAATGATGACACCTCAGCTCACTCTGGCTGGCCCCACTTTAGCTGGCTGAGTTACAGCATATGGAAAATCATTACTCCATATTTTTAAATATTGAAATAGCAGTGGTTCTTAGAAGGGACCCTTCTCTAACCTGTTCTGTCACTAATCTTTCTTAGAGAGGTTTGGAATACAGTCTACTTGTCACCTGGGACATCCTTTAGCTTAGCCTCCATGTAAGCTATCTTTCATTTGAGGACTTGACGTAGATTACTTCTTGCCTAAAAGAATGGCCATTGTGATAGAACCCTTCCCCAGCCTTTTCTCATAAAGAATCACGTTTACCTGTTCATCCTTGCTGTTGAGCTTACTTTGCAAACTACCTCTAAAGTGAATTTTCCTGAACTCACCTAATAAATCCTGCCTTTCATGGTGCTTGAAATTCTCATTATGCCCTAGGGCAAAAAAGACAGTACAACTGCTCTGGTGGTTTTTAAGTCTATACTCTTCGTGGGGAGGCAGTGAAACCAATGGAAAGAGCTGGGGTGTGGATTAGAGGACCTGGCTTCATATCTCAGCTCTGCCACCTAACACCTGTTTGAATTTAGGCAAGTCGTTAAACCTTACACCTCAGTCTCCTCATCTGTAAAATAAGGGGGTCAGACTAGATGACCTAAGCTCCCTCCCAGCTCTAAGTCTATGATCCTATAATCTTAAAATACTTTTCCAATAAATTCCAACCCAGGCCTGTTCTGGAGTGTGTTCTTTGTTCTTCCAGGTTACTTGGTTCCCAAAATCTTCGTTAATAATCCTAGGAAACTTACTTTGGCTTTGCTTTCAGCACATTTGGCTATTTAAGAACACTGAATAAAGAAAAATTCCCTTTGATCATTTACATAATAGATCCAACAGTAACTATATGGAGGCTGAGAAATAAATTATGGATCTTCTTTGGAAGCAGCCTTTTTTCTTGCTTAGTGTCATAAATTGTTTCATGTGTTGTTGGGCATTAGTAGTGCTTAGCGCCAGCTAGATAAAAAGATTTTTTAAATAGATCTGTCTGGTAAAATCAGCTCCCTGAAAAGCCACATAGAAGTAAGTGCCTATGACTGGAGAGTGTACCCCAGAACTCTCTGCCTACTTCCAGCACCTATGTTATTCATTATTCCCTCCATCTCCTTACACTTTTAAAGCCACGTGGGATTATTTTAGTTTGTAAATTAATGGAATTAAAGTTTGGTTTGAGAGCCAGAACCAGATGGTGCTGTGTAATTATCTCATAATTACATATCTGGGATTTGAATCAACTGAGCATGTGCCAAGCATGTGACAGTAATTTACCAAGGAGACCTCTACAATCCAGTACTAAGGATTTAACTATCCTATAATTGGACACTAACATCGAGGAATAGCAAAGGTATAACAATAATGACCTAGGTGCTGAAATAGACACCAATGATTTCATATTCGGCCCTGTTGCTTTCTAGGAGTTTCAGCCTAGACAGGGAGATAAGGGACCAAGCCCAGTAAAGTTAGTATTGTATTTAAGGTTCCCAGAGGGAAAACCATTCCTTAGCTTCAGTTTCTTGGTGGAATTTATGCTATTCAGGATATAGTGGGGTTTTTTTGGTTCAAGGCCTATATTTTGAAGGACCCAGCAAGAAATGATTGTTTTATTGAGACATCTGCTTATCCTTCCCCACTGAGAATTTGGATTGTGGTGATATGATAGCCTAGCCCAGCCTTTACCACCTTGTTTCAGTCTTTGCTCGTTGGTATTCTATACCATTAACTTCTCCTTTTGTTTGACTCTTCCATCCCCTTTTGATTTCTCCCCGTTGTTACTCTTTCCTATACAGCTCAAAATGTGTAGAGTATTGCTATGTGAGTTCTCCTACAAGTACAGATTGAAACCTATCCACTACTATACTTTATCAAATTTGCCTCTTGCTAATGATTAATGATTGTGAACACTGGACATGGTTTTCAAGAGTTGTTGGGGACCTCTGGATATCTGTGTAAATAACTCTGCTCATGTGGGATTGAAAAATGGAATCACAGCTACAAATCTGAATGCATAAATCCTAGCACTGGGCATTTTTTGCAAGTTCCAGATGTTCCTTCCCCCTCAGAACCTGCACATAGTACTAGGAATCCAAATGTTTGTTGAGTGAATGAATGAATGAAAGATTAGAATGTTGGTGAGCTGTATGGTAGATGGAATAAATGGCAACCATGTGGCCATTGTGGAAAGACGCTCAGTTTGATTCTGCCCATTAGCTTGGAGTTTGTAATGAGTCAGTGGGTTACAGATTAAGGTTTTTTCATCTTGGCTACAGGAGTATTAGGTTCCCTTTCCATTTGGGGTTGCCATTATGGGCTTCCTTCTGTCAGCCTGCTGGAGAGCTGCTCATTTTAGCGGAGCCTCCAGCTACCAAAGGGTACTATTGAGTATATGGTCACCTGAAGATGCAGCTACTTTTCCTCCTCTAATTTTGACCCTGTCCTCCCTCATGCTTCCTTCAGTCAGATGTACCAACTGAAGCAAAAAAATTCATTTAATAAAATGCCTTATTCAGTGTGTCTACATTGATACTGTCTATTTTAGATTGTGAGCTCCTTGAGGGCAGTTTTTGCTGTAACACAGCATGTTTATACATTGCTGTGGAGTGCCTAACAGTGCCATGTGCGAAAGAACACATAATAAATATTTTGATTCTGTTGGTGTGTTTTGGGCCATAGTGTTGTCAAAATTAGTTTCCATATTTAGCTTTGCTATTAGTGACAGTTTACAGCTTTCTAAAGTAAACATCTATATGGCCTTCTAGTAGACAATAGTCTTCTATTTTCATGTCTCATTTCTTATCTTAGCTGAAATGAGGGCTAGTCTTCCTGAGGGGGGTGCACGAAAATCAAAACCCTTGCACCCACTCCCTCACCAATATGTTGTCAATTCTAAAGCTCAGCCACATCAGTCAAGAAGCCAAGTATGTAATTCATATTAACTACCACTTACTTTACGTGCACATGCATTAGCAAGCTTTGGTATGGCTAGCTAAATGTCGAGGAGCTCTTCCAGGCTTCAGCTGATGGCCAGACCCTTATTAAAAGACTTCTTATACCATAGCAAAGAGTTCTATCCCGTATTCCATTCTGCAAATCCTATTTATCCAAGGAAATGAAAGTCACATTCTCCTGAAGGAGGACAGTGAGCTCCTGTTTACCATGCAAAGGATTCATGATGGCAAGCCTCATATTTTCAAGAAATTGATTAAAGTTGTGACAGGGATACAATTATATTTTATTCCCATATTGTTTCAGTAAAACATGATCTAAATCAGTTCTGAAACCCTTGGCCCACAGCACTCCTGAGTGCAACCCAAACCAGATTAAAATGTAGTTGGGAAATACTTAACAAAATAAGTAAGAATACAGTAAAATGGATAGCATTAATATGTGGTTTTCTAAGTACGCAGTCTGCTTGGATCCTTTTGTAGTATGGTTTGGTGGCAGCCACTGAACAGTGACTTGTTGACACTACTGGCTATATCATCTGAGATAAAATTGTAGGTGGGGGGGTGCTTGAAACAGGCTATTATGAAAGCCATGAACCCCGCCTTTCCTTTTGCTAGTAAAAGATTATAAATTAGAGAATGGAGTAGCAGCTGGATTTTTCTTTTGTTTTTACACTTCAAGAAGCTAATTAGGACAGTTTTTTGGCTTTACTTTATCTCCAAGAGAATCATCAGCTGGTTGATTCGCTGGCTCAGTGAGAGCTCCCTGTTCTCTATAGGCAACTAATTTTAATGGGCTTACTCCAAAGCCTAACAACTCAAGGACCTTGTCTGTTACATCTTGTACAGATTGAAGAATTTGTCCCAGTTTTTCAAAGATCTAGGCCTATCCCAGGCACAGAAATGTGGGTAAAGGTATATGCACGTGCAAGATGACGTCTCTTCTGCATTGAGTCATTCCCACAAAACGTTTGTTCTGCTAGTTAAATGGAATTTTTAATCCCAGAAAATTTTTTTTAAACATATCTCCATCTCTAGATGAGGAATCAGGTCTTAAACCTTGAAGAACTGTAGGTATTAGTTTCACAAAAATGTCAGGGGAAAGTACAGCCTGGCTCTCTCCCACAAGTACTCGCAATAAAGAGGAAGGAAAAGCACCAGATGGAGTGATGATTAGGAAATTCAAAAAGAAACCACTGGTTCCTTTTCCCATCCCAGGTCAACATGGAGAGATCCAGAGGCCTTCGGACCTTGGGGGAGGGGGAATTGGGGCAGAGGGGTGGTGCCAATTCTAGCCAGCAAGGCCTGCACTGCACTTTTTAGAATGGGCCTGTGGCTGGGTGCAGGAGTAGGAACAGAAATTAATAGTTACTATTGGGCCCATGATAGCATGGACTGTATCTGGAACCTTAGGCTGGGAAATACAGGGTTGTATACAGGTACAGAAATGAACCTGCAGCCTTCTTGCCCCCCTGCCTCTGAAGTAGTAGCTCAGATTTTAATCCACAGTGAGTTCCAGGGCAGGAAGCTTCAGACCAAGGGTAAGCCTGTTGTCCTATCAGTCTGAAATTAGTCTTCTAAGTGGCTCACAAGGGCTGAGGCCAGCATCTGTCTTGTCTACTGGAGCTCCAACCAGAGCAAGTCAGCAGTTGTGTCACCTGGACATAAATTTCAGAAAGGAGCTTAAAGGCTCAGATCAGAAGGGCTGCAACCATCATTCTATATCAGGCTACTTAGGATGAGCTGAAAATGTGCAGTAACCTGATCTGAACTATCCCTGAGATCTTTGAAAAACATCACATAATACCCAAAGAAAGCAGTTACACCTAGAGAATACACCAGATCTGATGGTCTCTCCAGAAGTTTGTAGGGTTTGGCCCTAGCACAAAATTCCAATTCAGGAAGTAAGGCTGGAAGAATGAATAAACAAAAAGATACCCTTGTCTTGGAGCCAGGGAATGCAAAACACAATGCAGGCAAAGCTTGAAAGAAAAACCAGACCACAAAGTCAACCAGAATTTCTAGGAAAAAAAATCAAACAATGATTTTAAAACAAAATGAGATCTGTAGAGGAAAGAATTGGTAAAGGAATGAAAGTGCTAAAAGAAGGATTTAAAAGAACTTAACCCAAGCAACAGACTCCATGAAAATTAGAGTAAACTAAATGGAAATTACAATAAAATATTAAAAAAAAAAAAAGCTACCCTAGAAAACAGGTGATAGAGGGGGGGAAAAAATCTTAAGAATCATTAGGCTACCTGAAAGTCAATACCAATAAGGGTCTAGATACAACCACATTTCAAGAAATCATGAGTGAAAATTGCCCAAAGAGAAAGTGAAAGTAGAATCTACTTCATGAATGAAACCCTAAAATTAAATCTCTCAGAAATATTATAGCCAAGATCTAGAGCTCTTTTCCAGATAAAATGAGAAGCTTCCAGAAAAAAAGGTGGAGTACTGGGCAACCATTGTGAGGATCACACAAGATTTGACACATTCCAAAAGGCAAAACAAATGTTTATAACTTAATAATTTACCCAGAAAAAAATGAATAACATTCTACAGGAGGAAGAAACAAAACAAAACGTCACCTTAATAAAATTGAGGATATCAAAAGTATTCCTGATAAAAGGAGCAGAGCTGAATAAAAACTTTGAAATGTAAACACGAGTTAAGAGATACATAAAAAGGTAAATATGTTTGACAAGGTCAAAGTATTTACCTTCTAATAGAAAAAGAGCAAACAAGTATCCCTTTAGCATCCTAATGTCATCAAAGGTCATAGAAGAACTAAGACAGCCTGGGACAGGGTTTTTATGTTTTGATGATTTTTGAAAGAAATGTCCTAGCATAGTGACGTTAAATAGAAACAAAGGCCATAAAACTATACGTAGGAATGGGCTCATGTTGACTTAGTTTTAAAATGTATTTATGTACTTTATTAAATTTTCCAATCACACTTTAATCTTTTTTAGGCCCATTTGGGAATGTTGTGGGCCACATGCAGCCTATATTTGACACTTCTGTTTTAGGAATACCTCTAGGGAAGATGAGAGGCAGTGAGGGGGGACAACTTATCTCACATAATCTGACCTATATAGGTCACAAACCATCCAAAGGCACTGTAAAGAGAAGGTACTGAGAGGTAGAAGAAAGAAGCAGGTCACACCAGTGTGGTTATATATGTGTAGGTTTATTGAGGCTTATTGGGTTAATTGGGGAAGTTTACTTACATGACTGCTCCTTGGCAGTACTGGTACTTGACAAGCAGTAGACCTCCCTTAATCAGATAGCATATAGAAACAAAATGAAGGCATAGTGCCCAAGAAGGCCCAGGGTAACTGGTAAGTTTTCCCATTGTATAGTTTCTTTTGAAGTTTACATTAAAGGTAGTTTACATTAACTGTGGTGATAGGTCACATTCTCATAATCTTTCTCCCATCATACAGGATGAACAAGTAGATGACTAAACGAAGGGAAGGGCTTGGGGGAAACAACTTTCATCTCAACCAGTTAAAAGAGGGTCAAACTCACAAACAAAAATATTTGGCATAAAAATACATTCAATTCAACAGGGAAACAGGAGGAAACTGGGAGGGGGGAGAAAAGAGGGAATAACAGGAAGGACAGAAACAGAAGGATCAGCAAAACAAACTCTAAATTTGTAGGGTGTATAGAGAAGAGAGAATTAAAAGGAAAGACAACAAGAATCTGTGACTGGTTTCTGGGCTAGGTGGGGGCAGAGAAACAGAAGCAAATTTCATCAAGCAGAGATCATTAGTGTTAAGAATGCTCTCTTATCACTCTCTTATTAAAAATTGGGGCAAGGAGCAAAGACAGAATAAGATGAAAGGCAATACATAATCATAAATATGAATAATATAAAGAAAAAGAACTGATCAATGGGATCATGATTCCAAGGTACCAATGATAAAGCATGCTGCCCACCTCCTAAGAGTCAGTCACAATCCATTCATTAAGTACCTACTATGTGCCAGGAGCTGTGCTAAGCATTGGGGATACAAAGAAAGGCAAAAGACAATCCCTGTCCTTGAGGAGCTCACAATCTAATGGGTAAGATAACATAAACAACTATTTACAAACAAGACATGGCCAGTATAAATTGAAATAACCAACAGAGAGAAGGCACTGGAATTCAGAGAGATTGGAAAAGGCTTCCTTTAGAAGGTGAGATTTTAGCTGGAACTTATAGAAGTCAGAGAATCCTGTAGGAGGATAGGAGGAAGGAGAACATTACAGACTTGGAAGAAAGTAAAAAAAAAAAAATGAACAGAGCCAAAAGATGGAGTGTCTTCGTAGAGGAACAGCAAGGAAGTCAGCAGGGTCTCCATCACAGAGGTTGGGGGATGGGAAGTAATAAGGTGTAAGAAGGCTGGAAAGATGGTGAGGGGAAGCTGGTTATGAAGGGCTTTGAATGCCAAGTAGAGAATTTTATATTTGGTCTTGGAGGCAATTGACAGCTACTGGAGTTTTTTTTTTTCTTTCTGCAGGTGGAAGGGGAGGCTGGAAGGGGGGAGAGGGAGATATGGTTGGAACTGCACTTTAGGAAAATTGCTTTGACAACTTGGTGGAGGATGGACTAGAGTAGGGAGAGATTTGTGGAAGGCAGACCAACCAGCAAGCAATTGCAGTAGCCCAAGTGTGAAATGATAAGGACCTGTACCAGGGTGGTGGTACTGTCAAAGGAGAAAAGGGGACATATTCGAAAGAAGTTACAATGGTGAAATAGGCTTTGACAAAAGATTGGATATGAAAGACTATCCTTTCAGGGATCATTTCTGTAGTGTGTTACTAGAGAATTGTGGCTGGAAGTGTATAAGGCTACAAAAATGTGCATACCCTTTGACCCTGCAATATTGCTTCTGGGACTGTATGCCAAAGAGATCACAGAAATGGGAAAGGGTCCCACATGTACAAAAATACTTATAGCAGCTCTCTTTGTGGTGGCCAAAAACTGGAAATCAAGGGGATGCCCATCAATTGGGGAATGGCTGAATAAATTGTGGTATATGAATGTAATGGAATACTATTATGCTATAAGAAATGATGAACAGGAAGACTTCAGAGAGGCCTGAACCAGGAGAACTTTGTACACAGCAACAACCATAGTGTGTGAGGAATTATTCTGGTAGACTTAGTACTTCGTTGCAATGCAAGGACTTAAAAAATCCCAGTGGAATCTTGAGGCAAAACGCCTTCCACATACAGAGAAAGAACTATGGAATTTGATCATGGCACGAAGCAGACCATTTTCTTTTGTATTATGTTTTCTTTTATAATTTCTCCCATTCATTTTAATTCTTCCATGCAACATGACTAAGGTGAAAATGTATTTAATAGGAATGTATATGTAGAACCTATATGAAATTGCATGCCGTCTCAGGGAGGGCGTGGGGAGGGAGGGGGGAAAGAAGGTGAGGAAGGGGAAAAAATCTAAGATATATGGAAGTAATTGTAGAACACTGAAAACACATAAAATAATTTAAATTTAAATATAAAATTAAAGAAAAGATAGGATATGAGAGGAGTAGGGTGAGAGATAGTGAGGATTTGAGGATGACACATGGGTTTTAAGCCTGTGTGACTGGAAAAATGGTGATACCTTTGACAGTAATAGGGAAGTTTGAAAGAGGAGAGGATTTTAGGGGAAAGATAATGAATTGTTTTTTGCAGTGTTGAGTTTAAGAAACCTGTAAGACATCTAGTTCAAGATGTCTAACAGGTAATTGGAGATGTGAGACTGAAAGCAGAGATTAGGGATATATAAGTGGATTTGAAAATTATCAGCATGGAGATGATAACTGAATCCATGAGAACTGATAAGGTCATCAGGTGAAATACAAAAAGAGAGCCTCAAAGGGAATCCTGCAGGACACATACGGTTAGGGAACATGAGCTGCATGAAGGTTTAGCAAAAGAGACTGGACAGTGGTCAGATAGGAAGAGAATGAGGAAAGAGTGTCCTGAAAACCTAGAGAAAAGAGTATCAAACGTAGGTGATGGATAGCATCAAAGGCAAAAGGTCAAGAAGAATGAGGATTGAGAAAGACCATTGGGTTGAATAATTAGGAGATCAGAAGGAAGAAACTGGGGCAAGAACTATTTCACAAAAACTCCTGGGAAAACCAGAAAGCAGTCTGGCAGAAACAAAGCATAGGCGACCATTCACACTGCATACCAAGAAAAGCACAGTTAGGATATCATGAACAAATGGGGGAAAATATTACATGTCAGATCTACAAATAAGAGTTCATGACCAAATAAGAGCTAGAGAGTATCAGAAGAGGTAATATGGATAATTTTGATTACATTAAGTTAAAAAGATTTTGCACAAAAAAACCAAAAGCAGCCAAAATCAGAAGGAAAGCCAGAAATTGGGCAGGGTGAGGGTGGGGTGGGAGTTGGGTGTGTGTGCAGAATTACAGCAAGTTTCTCTCTTAAAGTTCTCATGTCACAAATATATAGGAAACTGAGCCAAGTTTATGCAAATAAAAATTGTTCCCCAATTGATAAATGGTCAAATGATATGAATAGGCAGTTTTCAGAAGAAGAAATCAAAACAGAAAAGGGAAATGACAAGTACTGGAGAGAATGTGGGAAAATAAGGACACAAAGCTATGAACTGGTCCAACCATTCTGGAGAACAATTTGAAATTATGCCCAAAGAGTTATAAAATTAAGCATACTCTTTGACTTTATAATACTGCTACTAGGTTTATATCCTAAGAAATTCAAAGGAAAAGGATGAATATGTGCAAAAATATTTATAGCAGTTCTTTTTGTGATGGCAAAGAACTGAAAATTGAGTGCCCATCAATTGGGGAATGGCTAAACAAGTTATAGCATATAATTGTGATGGAATATTATTGTGCTGTAAGAAATAATAAAAGGAATAGTTTCAGAAAAACTTGGGAAGACTTCTAAAGAACTGATGCAAAATGGAGTAGAACCAGGAGAACATTTTACCCAGTAACAGCATTATTGTAACAGTAATCAACTGTGAAAGACTTAACTACTCTGATCAATACAATGATCCATGACAATTCTAAGGACTCATGATGACAAATGCTATTCAATTCCCGACAGAGAACTCATAGACTCGAGTGCAAATTGAAGACTATTTTTTCTCTTTATTTTTCTTGCTTCTCTCTCATCTTCCCCCATATACATGGCTAATATAGAAGTATGTTTTGCTTGACTTCACATGTATAATGAGTATATTTTTTGTCTTCTCAAAGTAGGGAGGGAGGGGATGGTAGGAAGGAGAGAATTTGAAATTGTAAATAAAAATGTAAAAGAGTTTTGTTTTGTTATTTTATGAGAGATGATTGGTAAATTTGGAAAAAGTTTTGGTTGAATGAGAAGCCAGGCTGTAGAGAGTTAAGAAGACAATGAGAGGAGAAGACACAGAAGCAGCTGTTGTGAACACACTTCTCAAGGCCATCCAAAGGTAAAAGAGATATGAGACAACAGTTAGCAGGGATAGATGGAAGGAAAGGGTTTGTTTTTTGAGGATGAGGGTAACACAGGTATATTTGTAGGCAGTAGGGAGGCAGCCAAAAGGGAGAGACAGAAGATAAGTGGGAGAATTGAGCTGATAGAGGGATAATCTGCTGGACCAAACAGGATGGAATGGAATCATTTATCCATGTAGAGAGGTTTGCCTTGGTAAAGAGAAGGGCTACCTCATCACATGAAATAGTCATGAGGAATGAGATAGTGGCAGAAGACATTTGGATGTTGTGAGATAAGGAAGAAAGGAGGAGCTTTCAGCAAATAGCTCAATTTTTTTCTGTAAAACATTAAGGAAAGGTTCTCAGCTGAGAGAGTAAGGGGAGGAGGAACCATGGGAGGTTTGAAGAGGGATGAAAAGGTTTGGAAGAGCCACTGTGGAAAGTGGGAGAGTGAAATAATTAGGGAGGTGTTTGCCTAGCAACAGTGAGGGCCCAGATCAAAATATGTAACATAAATTCATAGTGGGCCCCAGTTAGGAAGGGGCAGGAGTGATTTTCTTCACCTTTGTTCAGCTGCAGATGTGTAAGAACAAAGGCAGAGGATAATGGGAGTTATTCAAGGCTGAGGCTTAGCAGGGTATAATCGGGGATATGATAAGGGGAGAAGGAATTAAAAGAAGACAACAGAGAGTTGAATTGGTTCACTCTGGGTAAAGATGAGGAAAGGAGAGTGTGACTGACCTTCACAAATCAACCTTACTGATTTGATACCTAAATATAACTAGAAAATGATGGACTGTACTGGCCTGGGTTTTAGGTAAAACTCTTAATCGCTCTGGCATTGCTGTTTTAAAATAGACCTCTTAGTATGTATAATTAATTTTTCAGCGAAATCCACTTTGGGCAGCTTATTTAATTAGTATAAGAGTGAGAGACTGGTGATAATTAAATTAGGGTTCATATACTCCATTATCAGAGGGAAGCTGACAGAATGCAGCTCTCTAGTTTTCATGGGGAATGGGCAATGGGGCAGTAAGATTTTGGCCTTTAATAACCTACAGAGAACTTGATTCTGTGATGATCTAGGATACATAAAATACCATTTGAGAGTAATTACTCATCCTGGAATCGGAAAATGATTGTTTTTGTGCAAAATGATTAGCACTTTAATTAATTTATATGAGGATTAGTGTTGGGTGAAGAGTTGAAATATTTAATTGTAATTTCAGTAAGCACCTTGAGGAAGAGACTAGCAGTCGAGAAAGTACTTGTTTCTAATTAGTCTGGCACAGACAGGATGGCAATCTCAGCTGTTGAGTCGTTTCAGTAGTATCTAACTCTTCCTGACCCCATTTGGGTTTTTTTGGCAAAGATACTAGAGTGATTTACAATTTCCTTCTCTAGCTTTATTTGATGAATGAGGAACTGAGGCAAACAAAATTAAGTGACTTGCCCAAGGTCACACGGCTAGTAAGTATCTGAGACAGGATTTAAATTCATGAAAATGAGTCTTCTCGATTCTAAGGGTAGAGTTCTATCCACTGTGCCACCTAGTTGCTTCTATTAAGAAATTCATACATCATCAATTCTAAAAATATTTATTGACTACCTAAACGTCAGTGGCTCCCTCCAGGATCAAAAATAAGATTCTTTGTTTGCCTTTGAAAAACTTACATTTTTATCTAAATTAATGTATATATGTTTAATGCCATCCCAATTAAATTACCAAAAAATTATTTTACTGAGTTAGAAAACAATAATAATTTTTTTGGAAGACCAAAAGGTCAAGGATATCAAAGAAAGTAATGAAATAAAAGTAAAGGAAGGAGATCTTAAAGATCTTTAACTATACTATATGACAGAAATTATCAAAACTATTACTGGCTAAAAAATAGAAAAGTAGATCAGTAGAACAAAGTAACGTACAATTTAGAGCAGCAAATGGCTATAGTAACCTTGTGTTTGACAAATATAAAAACTTAAGATTTTAGGACAAGAATTCACTATTTAGAGGCAACTAGGTGGTACAGTTTGGAGGACCTGAGTTCAAATCCAGCCTTAGACACTTACCTGCTACATAACCATGGACAAGTCACTTAATTCCAATTGCCTCAAAAAAAAAAATATCATTATTTGGTAAAAATTGTTGGGAAAACCAGAAAGCAGTTTGGCAGAAACTGGGCATAGAACAATATCTTACACTGTTTACCAAGATAAAGCAAAAATGGATACATGATCTCGATATAAAGAGATATATTACAAGAAAATTTGAAGAACATGGAACATATTAGTATCAGAGTTATGGATAGGTGAATAATTTAAAAATAAATGAGAGGATTGGGGGGCATATGGATATTTCCATTACATTAAATTTTAAAAGTTTTGTACAAATAAAACCAATGTAGTTAACATAAGAGGGGAAGCAGAAAAATGAGAAAATTATAGACAATTTCTGAAATAAAGGTCTCATATCTCAAATATATAAAGAACTTTGTCAAATCTATAAGAATATGATTCATTCCCCAATTCGCAAATGGTCAAAGGATATGAATATATGGATATGAAGGATATGGGCAGTTTTCTAATGAATAAATCAAAACAATTTGTAGTCATATGAAAAATGCTTTAAGTTATTATTGATTAGAGAAATGCAAATTAAAACAACCTTGAGATATCATTTTACACCTATCAAATTGGCTAAAATGATAGAAGGGGAAAATGACAAATATTGGAGGGGATGTGGAAAAATTGGGACAGTAATTGACTTGGCAGAACTGTGAACTAAAATCCAACTATTGTGGAGAAAAATTTGGAATTATGCCCAAAAAGTTGTAAAACTGCCTATTTCCTTAGACTTAGTAATACCAGTATTTGGGATGTTTCCCAAGATAATCAGGGAAAAAGGAAAAATATCCTGTATGTTTGAAAATATTTATAGCAGCTCTCTTTGTGGTAGCAAAGAACTGGAATTTTGGGGGATGCTTTTCAATTGGAGAATGGTTGAACAAGTTGTGGTATATGGTTGTGTTGGAATATTACTGTACTATAAGAAATGATGAGCTTAATAATTTTAGAAAAACATGGAAAGTCTTGGAGGAAAATAATGAAGAGCAAAACAAGCAGAACCAAGAGAACATTGTATACAGTAACAGTAATATTGTATTAAGAACAACTTTGAGCAACCAAGTCATTTTGACTATTATAAATACCCAAATAAACTACAAAGGATGTATGAGGGAAGATGCTAATTGCATACAAAGAAAGAATGGATAAACGTATGGTTTTACAAATATATACATATTTGTATCTAATGGGGGCTGGGGAGGAAGAAAGCAGAGGAAAAATAAAGTTACATGATAACTTTATTTAAATATATTTAAAAGGAAGAGCAAGTAGTGCATAACAAGAGTTGCAGTTTCATGTGCAATTCTTTTTCTATGCTACTATGTTATGGAAATGCTTATTATATTTCTTAAATCCAGAATAAAAATGTAATGGAGAATTTACACTTTACTCCTTACCACATTTTAGGATCAAGCAACACTTGTCTTCTTGCTGTTCCTCAAACATGACGATACCATCTACCAGCTCAGTGCATTTTCACAGACTGTCCCCTATGCCTGAGTGCTCTCCCTTTAGTTTTCTTCAAGACTCAGCTTAAACAGCTAGTGCCTACCCTTTGAGATGACTTCCAATAAACTCTATATATCTTATATATACTAAATTGAGTATATATTTTCTATTAGAGTATGAGCTCTTGGAGAGATCATGTTTTTGCCTTTCTTTGTATCCCCAGCACTTAGTACAGTAGCCTGGCATATATTAAGCACATAACAAATGCTTGTTTGAAAGAGATAATAAGAAAGGGGAAAAGACCTACATGTGCAAAAATGTTCATAGCAGCCCTTTTTGTGGTGGCAAAATATTGGAAATGGAGGGGTTGCCCCTCAATTGAGGAGTGGCTGAACAGGATGTGGTATATGAATGTAATAGAATACTATTGTGCAGTAAGAAGTGATGGAATAGGCAGATTTCAGAAAAACCTGGAAAGACTCACACGAACTGAAGCCAAATGAAATGAGCAGAACCAGGAAAACACTGTACACAGTGTCAGCAACACTGTGTGATGATCAAACTATGAATGACTCAGCTCCTCTCAGAACCCAAGGATCCAAGACAAGTACAAAGGATTCCTGAAGGAAAATGCTATCCTTATCCAGATGAAGAACTGATGGACTCCAAATACAGATCAAAGCATGTTTTTTCACGTACTTTATTCTTTCTCATGTTTTTTTTTTTGATCTGTTTGTTTCACAACTGTAACTAATGTGGAAATATTTTTACATGACAGCACATGTATAAACTATATCAAACTGCCTACCATTTTCAGCACATTGCTGCTGAGCTGAAGGGAAGTCTGCTGGACTTGTCCATAACTTCTGGAGAAAGTAGAAAAGGGCAAAGAAAATTACCTGGGTAGGAAGGAAAAGGATGACACTAACTTGTTCGTCCAGCTTTGTATCCAAACAACATGAAAAGTAACGTAGCCTGCAAGGGTACCTAGATACTATTATACCTTGACCAAGTGTGTTAGCAAAGCAGACTTCAGTTATTATAGCTCCTAAGGAAGAAAGTTATTTATCTCCTGAAGCAACATTAACTTCAATTCTTGGAGCTAAAACATAAGTTCCCACTCACTGGCAACTGGCTCAATTAAAGATTCTTCACATTTTCTAAAGTTGTCTTTATTTTTAAGAACAAAGTACAAGTTCGCTGGAGAGGAAGATGAAAATTGTTCAGACACCAACTAGAGTTCAAATTTTTCCTGAATAAAGAAGTTAAGCCTCATAAGGATCTCATGAAGGCAAAATTTCTGATAGTCTTCAAGCACTCAGTGCCCTAAATAATATTTTAACTTTTGCCTTCACCTCATTGCTTTTTCAAAGGCAGGCACACAGGATAGTTTATCCATAAACTCTAAAACTCAAAGCTTCCAAACTGAGATGAACGATTATTGGGTTTGGGCTGAGGTTTATAACCAATTCGGTCATTGATCATTTGTTCTCGGGTCTTGTGGTCATTGCTCAGGCCAATAGCTCCTTCCCCATCACTGGCTCCCACCACATCCACCTCTTCCCTTTGTTTTTTACGAGTCTGAAAATAGAAAAGGTTTAGAAATAATGCATGAACCTGTTAGTGTACTGTTCAGAACACACATGATAAAGAAAAGGGATGCTAAAATAATGACCATTGCAAGTGACCTAACCTGCAGTAAGATTCACATGGGAACAATATTAATTTCTTATTGCATTAATAAAAGCCTCTATTCTTTCAATGTTTTGTTAGATAAAGTCTGGTAAATATCTTTTGGTAAATTTGGTAAATATCTAAAATATCTTTTAAAAAACTTTGCCACCCAAAACGACTACAATGAAGTCATAAGCTCTATATTTCACTTACTATCTTTTCCCAATGAGCAGACCAGTGAAGGAGTATCTTGAATCTCTCTAACTTGATTGTGAAAATTAATGAAACTGCAAATGATAATGGCTTCCTTACAAGGCGGTGACAAAAAAAGTTAAACCTAAAACTTTTCATGTTACTTAATTCACTATAATAGTAATATTAATTGCCAGTGTTTGCATAGTACTTTAAGGTTTATAAAGCATTTTGAAAATATGACCTCATGTTACCTTCACAACCCTGGGAGATGAGTGCAATTATTATCCCATTTTACAGATGAGGAAACTGAGACAGACAGAGGCTAAGTGACTGGTCCAGGGTCACATAGCAAGTCTCAGAAACCATACCTCAACTCGGGGCTTCCTGACTACAGGCCCAGGGCTCTGTCCACTGTGACACCTATCTGCCTCTACTTCATTATTCTGCTATTGTTTTTTCTGATCATTTAAAAATAGTAAGTTCAAAATATTATTTGTGACCAAATAGTTTTTATGAGACCTAAGTTAAAAAAAAAACCCAGCTCCTCCTGGTCTACTAGATGTCCAATCTATGCCACCAATAACTAGCACAATTAAATTTCTATAGGTTTTTCTATAGGGCAGCTAAGTGGCACAGTGGACAGAATACTAGGCCTATAGTCAGAAAGACTCAATACATAAGTTCAAATATAGCCCCAGATACTTACTGTGTGACCCTGGGCAAGTCATTTAATTCTGTTTGCCTCAGTTCCTCATCTGTAAAATGAGCTGGAGAAGGAATGGCAAACCACTCTAGTATTTCTGTAAAGAATACCCCAAATGAGGTCACCAAGAGTCAGACATGACCCAAAAACAACAACAAAAGGTTTTTGTAGGGAAGAAGCTTGGGGAGAAAGAACTAAGAGGCAAGTTTCTGAAACCACAGTGTGATACAGACCAGGGACTATCTTAATTGGTTTCTTGATGTGATCTACAGATGTTAGAATGCAAATGTATTCTTTTACAGGAAAAATTCAAGACTGCCGCAAAAAAAATAAAATTACTATGTATACTGTTTCAAGCCATGAAAGAAAATGAATATTTTAAATTATTTTAGCCTACCTATAAGTATGCAACCCAGAATATTGAAACATAACTAGCATTATAAGTGTATTAGATGCTTTTCAGAAATTTTTAAAAAACATACTCAGTATTTTTTAGTCTTTACATGAGAAGCTATAGCCTTCTCCTAATGCAATAATAATGATTTTCAGATTCAGCATAAGGGATTATTTTTTATTATTATTTTAAAAATGAACCAAGGGACTTGAACTTTCAGGAGCCAAGATAGCAGAGTAAACTGTAAGTACTCTCATCCTCCCTGGTTAACCTTGAAAAGCCCAGAGAATATTGCCCTAGGAAAAATCCTGGAATAAGGGAGCCAGTAGAAAGGGTAAACAGTCTTTTAGCTTGGGAGGCCAGGAAGACCACCAGGAAGGGTCCCTTTTGCTGTGGCTGAAGGGGAGCAGTGCAGGATCAGAAGTGTCCCAGTAAGCCCCATTTGAGCAGACCAGCAGGAGATCCTGAGCCCAAGGGGGGGGTGGAGCCTATAAGCACCAACATCAGGAACCCAGGGGTAGATTAGCACAGACAGGGGAATTGGGCAGACACCAGCACAGAGAGGGATAGTGCAGCCTTACAGGAGAAGACTTCCAGCAGCCAGGCCACTCCTCCCCGACACCTTACACCATGAGTTTAAGTGTAACCCCAGGGAAACTCATTTCACCTGGTTTTGACCGTGGCATACACCAGCCAGCTCACCACCAGATAAGATGCAGTATTATATAAGTTCTAGCTGAAGGAACCAGAGGCCACAAAACACAAAGGCAGTAACCAGGACCCTAGTTACTAGCACAAGAAATGTGGATAGAGCCCCCTATGCCCCAGAAGCAGAGATTCACTTTAAAAGGCAGGAAAAAGGCAATCACCATGAGCAAGAAGCAAATCAGAAAACCAAAGACCATAAAATCTTATTTTACTGGGACAGGGAAGAGCAAAATACTAATTCAGAAGAGGAAAGCATTGACAGTGTACCCACACCTTAAACCTCAAAAGGGAATATGAATTAGACTCAAGCCCAAAGAGCATTCTTGGAAGAGCTCAAGAAGGATTTTAAAAGCCAAATTAAAGATGTAGAAAAAAACCTGACCAATGATTTTAAAAATACAATCAGCTCCTTAAAAAGTAAAATTGGGCAAATGGATAAGGAGATACAAAGCCTAAAAAAAAGAGAAGATAACTCTTTATAAAAGGAGGTACAAAAGCTAGCTGAAGAAAACAATTCTTTAAAAATTAGAATTGGGTAAGTTGGAACTAATGACTCTATGAGGCATCAAGAATCAGTCAAACAAAATCTAAAGAGTGATAAAATAGAATAAAATGTAAAATATCTCACTGTGAAAATAACTGACCTGGAAAACAGATACAGGAGAGAAAATCTAAGAATTATTGGTGTACTGGAAAGGCATGATTTAAAAAAAGAGCCTAGACAATATCTTCCAAGAAATCATCCAGGAAAGCTGCCTTGAGGTCCTAGATCTAGAGGGCAAAATAGTCATCAAAAGACTTCACCAATCACTTCTTGAAAGAGGTCCCAAATTGAAAATATCAAGGAATATTGTTGCCAAATTCCACAATTATCAGGCCAAGGGGAAAATACTGCAAGTAGCTAGAAAGAAATAATTCAAATTTTGAGCAACTACAGTTAGCATCACACAGGACCTTGCAGCTTCTACATTAAAAGATCAGAGGACAAATCATTCCCCAGTTGATAAATGGTCAAAGGATATGAACAGGCAGTTTTCAGAGCAAGAAATTAAAGATATGAAGTCATATGAAAAAATGTTCCAAATCACTATTGATTAGAGAGATGCAAATCAAAACAACTCTGAGGTACCACATCACACCTACTGGATTGGTAAACATGACAGAATAAGATGATGATAAATGCTGGAGAGAATGTGGGAGAGTTGGAACACTAATTCATTGCTGGTGGAGCTGTGAGCTGATCCAGCCATTCTGGAGAACAATTTGGAACTATGTCCAAAAGGCTACAAAAATATGCATACCCTTTGACCCAGCAATACTGCTTCTAGGACTGTATCCCCAAGAGATCATAAAAATGGGAGAGGGTCCTACATGTACAAAAATATTTACAGTAGCACTCTTTGTGGTGGCCAAAAACTGGAAATCAAGGGGATGCCCATCAACTGGGGAATGGCTAAATAAATTATGGTATATGAATGTAATGGAATACTATTGTGCTATAAGAAATGATGACAAGAAGATTTCAGAGAGGCCTGAAAAGACTTATATGAACTGATGCTGAGTGAAAGGAGCAGAACCAGGAGAACTTTGGGCACAGCAATGACCATAGTGTGCAAGAGTTTTCTCTGGTAGACTTGGAACTTCACTGCAATGCAAGGACTTAAAAAAATTCCCAATGGTTGTTTAAGGCAAAATGCCTTCCACATCCAGAGAGAGAACTATGGAATTCAATCGCAGAATGTAGCAGATCATTTTCTTTTGTATTATGTTTTGGTTTGTTATATGATTTCTCCCATTCATTTTAATTCTTCTACACAGCATGACCATAATGAAAATGTATTTAATAGGAATGTATGTGTAGAACTCATAAAACTGTATGCCATCTCGGGGAGGGAGGGGGAAAAATCTAAGTTATATGGTAGTGATTGTAGAACACTGAAAATAAATAAAATTAGTAAAGAAAATTAAAAACAAAAAGATCAGAGGGAATGGAATATGATACTCTGTAAGGCAAAGGAACTTGGACTACAACTAAAGATTAACTACCCAGCAAAACCGAGCATAATCTTTCAGGCAAAGAGATGGATATTCAATGAAATAAGGGATTTCCAGACTTTCCTAATGAAAAGGCCAGAACTCAGTAGAAAATCTGATTTTCAAATACAAGACTCATGAGAGGCATAAAAAGATAAACAGGGGGAAAAAAGGAGAAAAAAAAACTTGTTATTAAATATGGGCAAACTGTTTATATTCCTACATAGGAGGATGATACTTGTTCATCTAGAGAATTGGATATTTATTATAACATTTAAAAGGGATATACATAGAGGGTGTGGCCATAAATTAACTGATGTGATGACAAAAAAACCTAATTAAGGGGTGCAAAGGGAGAAGAGGAAAGGAAGAAGCAGAAAAGGGTAAATTACATCACATGAATAGGCACAAAAACATTATAGCAGAGGGAAAGAAGGGAGGGACATGAGCATTGTTTGAGCTTTACTCTCATCAGATTTGGTTCAAGGAGGGAATGATATTCTCAGTTAAGTATAGAAATCTGACTTGCACTACAGACAGCAGGAGGAGAAAGGGAAAAGGAAAAGGGAGAGGGGGTTAGACGGAAGGGAAGAAGTAGTAAGGGGAAAAAAGGGGAGCTGATAGAAGAGAGGGAAGACTGAAGGAGGCAGAGATCAAAAGTAAAACTCTTTTGAGGAGGGGAAGGGAGAAGGGAGAAATAAAAGCATAAACAGGGGGGAAATTGGATGGAGAGAAAGACATAAGTGTGAATGGGAATGGGATAAACTCTCCCATAAAATGGAGGTGGATAGAAGTATGAATTAAAATCCATTATCCTACAATATGTTGCTTACAAGAAACACATTTGAAACAGGGATAAAGGTAAAAGACTAAAGCAGAATATATTATGCTTCAGCTTAAGTAAAAAGGTAGCAATCCTAGTCTCAAACAAAGCAAAAGCAAAAATAGATCCAATCAAAAGAGATAAGGAAGGAAACTATATTCTGCTAAAAGACACCATAGACAATGAAGTAATATCATCACTAAACCTATATGCACCAAGTGGCATAGCATTCAAATTCTTAGAGGAAAATTAAGGGAGTTACAGGAAGAAATAGACAGCAAAACTATATTAGTGGGGGACCTCAAGCTCCCTCTTTCTGAACTTGATAAATCTAACCACAAAATAAACAAGAAGTTAAGGAGGTGGGTAGAATTCTGGAAGAGGTAAATATGATAGACCTCTGGAGAAAACTGATTGGGGATAGAAAGAAATATACCTTTTTCTCAATGGCACATAGCACATACACAAAAATTGACCATGTACTAGGGCATAAAAACCTCACAATCCAGTGCAGAAGGACAGAAATAGTTAATGCATCTTTTTCAGATCATGATGCAATAAAAATCACATGTAACAAAGGGCCATGGAAAGATAGATCAATATTAATCAGAAATTAAATAATCTAGTCCTAAAGAAGGAATGGATCAAACAACAAATCATAGAAACAATCAATAACTTCATTCAAGGGAATGAAAATAATGGGACAACCTACCAAAACTTATGGGATACAGTAAAGACAGTTCTTAGGGAAAGTTTTATATCTCTGAATGCTTACATGAATCAAATTGAGAAAGAGGAGATCAGTGAACTGGGCATGTAAGTGAAAAAGTTAGAAAAAGAATAAACTGAAAATTCCCAATTACATACCAAATTAAAAATACCTAAAACCAAAGTAGAGATTAATAAAATTGAAATTAAGAAAACTATTGAACTGATAAATAAAACTAAGAGGTGGTTTTATGGAAAAACCACTAAAATTGATAAACCTTTGGTCAATCTGATTTAAAATAGAAAGAAAAAAACCAAATTACCAGAATCAAAAATGAAAAGGGTAAATTCACCTCCAATGAAGAGGAAATTAAAACAATAATTAGAAATCATTTTGCCCAACTGTATGCCTATAAATTTGACAATCTTAGTGAAATGGATGAATATTTACAAAAAATATAAATTGCCCAGATTAACAGAGAAGGAAGTAAGATGCTTAAATAATCCCATCTCAGAAAAAGAAATTGAACAAGCCATCAATGAACTCCCTCTCTAGGGCCAGATGGATTTACAAACAAATTCTATCAAACATTCAAAGAACAGTTAATTTCAATATTATATATAGACTATCTGTGAAAACTGGTGGAGTCCTAACAACTTCTTTTTATGATACAAATATGGTGTTGATACTCAAAGTGAGAAGAGCCAAAACAGAGAATGAAAATTATAGACCAATTTCCCTAATAAATATACATGCAAAAATTTTAAATAAGATATTAGCAAAAAGATTACAGTAACTTATCATAAGAATAATACACTTTCAGGTAGGATTTATACCAGGAATGCAGGGCAGGTTCAATATTAGGAAAACTATCAGCATAACTGATCACATCAACAACAAAACTAACAGAAACCATATGATTATCCCAATAGATTTTAAAAGATTTAAAATACAACACTCGTTCCTATTGAAAACACTAGAGAGTTTAGAAATAAATGGATCTGTCCTAAAAATCATAACTAGCATCTACCTGAAACCATCAAAAAGCATTTCAGGTAATGGGGATAAGTTAGATGCATTTCCAATAAGATTGGGGGGTAAAACAAGGACGTCCATTATCACCACTGTTATTCAATATGGTGCTAGAAATGTTAGCTTTAGCAATAAGAGAAGAAAAAGAAATAGAAGGAATTAGAATAGGCAAAGAAGAAACTGTTATCACTCTTTGCAGACATAATGATGATATATTTAGAAAATCCTAGAGAATCAAGTAAAAAACTACTTGAAATAATGAACAACTTTAGCAAAGTTGCAGGATATAAAATAAACCCACACAAATCATCTGCATTTCCATATATTACTAACAAAACCCAACAGCAAGAGATAGAAAGAGAAATTCCATCTTAAGTTACTGTAAACATCATAAAATATTTGGGAGTCTACCTGCCAAAACAAACCCAGGGACTATACGAACACAGTTACAAAACACTTTTCACACAAATAAAGTCAGATCTAAATAACTGGAAAAATATCAGTTGCTTGTGGGCAGGCCAAGCTAATTATAATAAAAATGACAATTCTACCTAAATTAATTTACTTATTCAGTGCCATACCAATCAAACTCCCAAATAGATCTAGAAAAAAATAATATCAAAATTCATCTAGAAGAGCAAAAATTTCAGAATATCAAGGGAATTAATGAAAAGAAACACTAGGGAGGGTGGCCGAGCCATACCAGATCTTAAATTGTATTAGAAAGCAGCAATCATCAAAACCACTTGCTACTGGCTAAGAAACAGAGGGGTAGATCAGTGGAATAG
This sequence comes from Notamacropus eugenii, assembly GCF_028372415.1. Lineage (NCBI taxonomy): Eukaryota > Metazoa > Chordata > Mammalia > Diprotodontia > Macropodidae > Notamacropus > Notamacropus eugenii. Next base: position 478,484,438 of record NC_092872.1, on the reverse strand, counting down.
GTTGGGTACACATGTCACAGTGGTCAATGACTGTAGCAGTCTACTGTTTGATACAGTCAGGGACCCTAGTTTCTAGGATAAGAACTCACTGTTTGACAAAAACTGCTGGGAAAAACTGGAAAATAGTGTGGCAGAAAATGGGTATAGAACAACACCTGACACTGTATACCAGAATAAAGTTCAAATGAGTACATGATCTAGGTATAAATGCTGATACAATAAACAAATTAGGGGAGCAAAAAATAGTTATTTGTCAGATTTATGGAGAATGGAGGAATTTATGACCAAATAAGAGATACAGAACATTATGAAATGTGAAATGGATAATTTTGATTACATTAAATTGAAAGGTTTTTGCACAAAGCCAATGCAACCAACATTGTGAGGGAAAAAGAAAACTGGGAAAGAATTTTTACTAGTATCTGTGATAAAGGCCTAATTTCTAAAATATATAGAGAACTGGGTCAAATGTGTAAGAATACAAGTCATTCCCCAGTTGATAAATAATCAAAGGATATGAACAGGCAGTTTTCAGAGAAAGAAATTAAAGCTATCTATAGTCATATGAAAAAATGCTCTAAATCACTACTGATGCAAATCAAAACAACTTTGAGATACCACATCAGACCTATCAGATTGGCTAACATGACAAAACAGGAAGATGACAAATGTTGGAGAAGATGTGGGAGAGCTGGAACACTAATTCATTGTTGGTAGAACTGTGAGCTGATCCAACCACTCTGGAGAGCAATTTGGAACTGTGCCCAAAGGGCTATAAAAATGGGCATACCCTTTGACCCAGCAGTACTGCTTCTAGGGTTGTATTCCCAAAGAGATCATAAAAATGTTGGAAAAAGACCCACATGTACAAAAATATTTATAGCAGCTCTTTTTGTAGTGGCCAAGAAATGGAAATTGAGGGGATGTCCATCAACTGGGGAATGTCTAAGCAAGCTGTGGTATATGAATGTAATGGAATACTATTGTGCTATAAGAAATGACTAACAGGCAGACTTCAGAAATACCTGGATAGACATATACAAACTGATGCTGAGTGAAGTGAGCAGAACCAGGAGAACATTATACACAGTAACAGCCATAGTATGTGAGGACAGACATATGTGTTAGTATTAGTATATTAGTTAGTTAGTTAATAGTATTTGAGGATAGACTGTTTTTGATAGACTTAGTCCTTTACAGCAATGGAAGGACCTAAAACATTTCCAAAGGACTCATGATGCAAAATGCTATCCACATCCGGGGAAAGAACTATGGAGTCAGAATGTAGAATGAAGCAGACTATTTTCTCTTCTCTTCTGTTTGGTTTTGTTTAGTTTTACTCATGCTTTCTCCCATTCTTTTAATTCTTATATGCAACATGACTAATGTGAAAATGTGTTGAATAAGAATGTACATGTAGAGTGCATATAAGATTGCAAGCCATCTGAGGGAGAGGGGGGAGAAAATAAGAAAACTTATGGAAGTGATTGTTGAAAATTTAAAACAAATAAATAAATTTGGAGGGAAAAAAATGAACTAAGGGTATACTTCAAAGGATTTGAGAATATGAGAATCCTAAACCATAAATCTATTTTTCTGCATTATGCCACTTTGGGAAAGACCTTTTAATAAAAAAAAATGAATACGAAATATGTATATAGAAAAAGAAAAAAAGAAAATTGCTAAATGAAATCACATGAGTCTTTCTGGGTAGTATTCCTCTATCACCACCATCCCTCCACATACCTTCTCAAATTGAACTTTTGCTGTACAAACACCTAAGTTAATGACTAAAGTCTATCTATGGATACCAGTTCAGCCCTAGGGAATAGTCATCCAAAAAGCCTGATGTGTTCTTAATCTGGAAATGTGGCAGTGCACCAACTTGACTTCAGTATCAAACCTTATGTTCTAAGCTAGCTGAATTTTCTTGTAATGTCTACCTGTCTTGCTGGCTGGGCCAAATCTGTGTGTTAACTCTATTAGTGGCACTAGTGCCTTAACGTTGGTGTTTGGCAAAGCCGAAGTTCATTATGCTGGCTAAGATTCATTACCATCAAAGCTTCCAACTGCCCCGAGGCTTATCCTCAGAAAAGAACTTGGAGGCTGAGTAGAGATGGGTTGGGGGGAGGGTTGGACTCCACAAGTAATTTCATTAGTATACAAAGCTCCCAATGAGGAAACCAAAAGAGGGTAGAGAGGTTCAGAATCTTGGCTCCTAGGTTCTGAGAAACCTGGCTTCCTGGTCTGTTCAGGCACCAGAAAAGTCTGTTTTTGAAGAAAAGTCTTCAAAAGCTCTGTTCTTTCTGGCCCCAAATCCATCATTCTCCTCCACAAAGTGCGTTTGGACTCACGATTCCTACAAGTCCAGAAGCTTTCCTCTGCCCTCTGCCCAAAGTTTGTGAGCCACTCCTGGTTCTTCAATCTGATGCTTGTGGCTCTCCTGTGAACTCCCAAACTGTAGTCTCTGGTCCACCTAAGTTCTCTGGCTTTCCTCAGGACCCATGGAGTCTGCAACCTTTCTTTATACCCAATACGCACAGTCAGCAACAGGTAGATCAGGTGCATCCCCAGTAGGGCTCATAATGAAAGCCCTTAATGTAACTGAGGTATCAAGGATGATGACACATCATAGGCCCAGGTTACACTCCTTGTGCATTTTTTTAAAAGTTAAAAAATTATGATGTTGAAAGCAAGCTATAGTTTTTAGGAGGAAATGAAAGCCAGTTCATAAAACATTTTAATAATAGCTATAATTAATATAACTTAATATAAATAAATATAATTTTAATAATAGATGTTCAAACTTTTTTGTTGCTCAGTCTTGTTTAGTTTTGTTGTCATTTTCAGTTGTGTCCAACTCTTCATGACCCATTTAGGGTTTTGGTTTTTTTTTAAAGAGCTTAATAGATGTTTATTGACTTGATAACTACTAGAAGACTCAGAAATATACTTTCTTTCATGTAGTACAGCACTCACATAACAATGTACATCAAAGGTTAACCAGTGGCAATGATATTGAGCACAGCTGAAAGGAACTTGGTTCAAATGCAAATTAGATCATCAAGGGCAAAGTTCAAATACTCTCAAATGTAATCCAAACTGAACCTATGTATAAATCAGGCAGGCTTTACTGATTTGAAATAAATCAAGGTCTTTATCTGACCAGAATCCCCAGCCTTTTAAAATCCAAGACCTACAATTTTTCAGCTCCAGAGGGGGCTGCCTGTTTAAAAAATAAACAAATATATTTTTATTTTTTATTATTATTTTATTTGTTTTCAGTGTTCTACAATCACTTCCAATGTATCTTAGATTTTTTCCCCTCCCTCCTCCCTTACCCTCTACCACCCCTCTCCCTCCCTGAGATGGCATACAGTTTTATATAGGTTCTACACATACATTCCTATTAAATACATTTTCACCTTACTCATGTTGCATAGAAGAATTAAAATGAATGGGAGGAATCATAAAACAAACCAAAACGTAATACAAAAGAAAATGATCTGCTACATTCTGCAATCGAATTCCATAGTTCTTTCTCTGGATGTGGAAGGCATTTTGCCTTAAGAGACCACTGGGAATTTTTTAAATCCTTGCATTGCAATGAAGTACTAAGTCTACCAGAAAAAATCCTCATAGACTGTGGTTGTTGCTGTGTACAGAGTTCTCCTGGTTCTGCTCCTTTCACTCAGCATCAGATCATATAAGTCTTTCCAGGCCTCTCTGAAGTCTTCCTGTTCATCATTTCTTATAGCGCAATAGTATTCCATTACATTCATATGCCACAATTTATTCAGCCATTCCCCAATTGACGGGCCTCCCCTTGATTTCCAGTTTTTGGCCACCACAAAGAGGGCTGCTATAAATATTTTTGTACATGTGGGACCCTTTCCCATTTTTATGATCTCTTGGGGATACTGGAGTGGTTTGCATTTTCCTTCTCCAGCTCATTTTACAGATGAAGAAACTGAGTAAAAGGGTTAAATAACTTGCCCAGAGTCAAGCGAGTATCTGAGGCTGCATTTGCACTCAAGTCTTTCTGATTCCAAGCCCTGCCCTCTATTCCCTGCAATATCTAGCAGCCCATTTAACTTTTAAAATACATTTTTAAAAAACCCATTCATATTCACTATCATATGCAAGATGAAGTGGTTAAAAGTTCACAATGTATGGCTTGCCTTGCTTGCTCCCTAATATAAAAAGACTGAGTTTAATTGAAATTTAAACATGCATAGTTCCATATGAAAATGCTTATTTTGATATGAAGTGACCTTCAAATCAAGGTTCTTCTAAGTAATGATGTGTACACATCTACACTAAAAACTCAATCTTCAACGTTCCTCTCCCAAATGAAATAGGTTTCTAGACAGAATACTTTAGACTAAGATAACACATCCTAAAATACCCACTCCATAAAATAACAGACGTGACCACACTCACCTCCAGATCCTTCCGGATACTCTCGAATTCCTCAATGTCATCTAGCTTCAACTCCAGGCGAGTGGGTTTTCGTCGGAGCATCCTGGTAACAGTTCAACACGTCCAAGCCAAATCCACCAAACTGTCAAAATTTAGGGAGAAGGAAGAGGCTCTACAAGAAGCATACTCTGGTGGGGATGGATTTTCTGCAAGCAAACAACGATACCCTAAACGTACACACAACCTCCTGAGCTGTCAGGAAGCCTCAATGACTCTGATTTCACAGCCATTCAAAAATAGCTGCCTGTGAAACACATAGAAACCAAAAGATGTACAATCCACTTTAATCCAGTAGTACTTCAGCCACATTCAGAGAAATGTACAAGTTTATACAGACAGTTAAAAATAACTTTCCTTAATTCAAAATGAATTACCATTTACAAAATGGATAGTGACAATCACTTTAATACCCTTTGCCTGGGTTTTTAGGGATTTGTGACCACTGGCAAAAGTCAAGTTAAGATTTCATTTTCAAATGAATCACACAGTGGTTGACTTCCTAATTCTAAGGAAAAGTCTCTTTGATTCATAACTATATAATGACTTGATGCAAACTTTTTCAAGGAACAAAAAACAGAAATAAACAATTGCGCAGATTTATGCTAAAATGTTTACAGAGGATTACGCTTTGTAACCATTAAAATGATTACAGAGGAAATCAATAATGCTAGGGTCATTTTTTTTAGCACCATTTAATGATCTGAATTTTAATAAACCTTTTTTTTTTTGGCTTTTCATAGACTTAAAAAGTTTTACTGGTGTTTTTCATGTTGTTATTTCTGAATATCCTTTTCCCCTCCCCTGTAACAGATTCCTATTTAGCAGTGTTAACCTCCCCAACTATTAGCATTGATTTAACATCCCTCTCTTCGGTAATGAAGAACAATGGACCGGAGTCCCTCAATGAGTATGCATGCCAGCATATGCTTTCCCACCGTATTTTAGGATTCTGGGCATACCCACCACACTCTCCAGACCCACTTCAATCCTGGAACCAAGATGAACGGCAGGGGATCTGAGATGGACGGAGCACTAGGTTCAGCGCATCAACCGAATATAAATACAGTAGGCAATTTCTGAGTGGTTCTTATTCCCCATCATCTATATCTAGGTATTTCCCCTACCTCCTTAACGTGGGGTGGGGAAGGGGAGGGGATGGAGGATGCCACCCTGCCTTGAACCTGGTCTACTCCGTGGCCCTTAGTTTCGCCATCTGTAAAACGAGAGTTGACCCATTTCCCCTCTAAGGTCAGTGGAATCAGACTGTGAAGGGAGAGGGAGGTTGTGGTTGAGGCTGGAGCCGTCGTTTCCATGACTACAGAGAGGCAGGCCAGCGGACCGAGCAGCAGGGAAGCCGAAGCCTGCCCGCCGGCGGCCAGCTCCTTCCTCCCGGCTCACGTCCCCTTCCCTTTCCGCCCGCCTCGCCCCAGGAACTAGGTCCTCAGCTCGAAGCAGCCCTCATGGCCCAACACCCACCTCCCCCCAGCGCGGCGCGGCTCAGCTCAGCTTGGTTTAGCCCAGTCCCGGGGCGAAACCGACTTCTCGGACCCCTACCGCCTCCAGCCTGTTCCACTCCGCCTTTCCAGCCACCTACCAATCTTCTGTAGGCTTGACCGCAAGGACTGCATCTCCCGACATGCCGCGTGGCCCCTTCCTTATCCGTCGCTGCTGACTACCTCTCCCAGAGTGCTCCGCGCTTCATTCCCTCAGGTTGCAACAGAAGCCCCTAGACGAAGACTACAATCCCCGGCCTGCTCCGCGCCTCCCCGGGCTTCCGGACTCCGTTTAGTTCCGGTTATGTTCTATTTCCGACACGTTTCGAAATTTCCGGTCCCCTGAGCGTGGAGTGAGTCCTCCGGCGGTGGGGGTCAGCGGCCGTGGTGGTCTGCGATTGAAATTCTTACCACAACATGGCTTCTTCTCGAGCTTCGGCTACGGTGCGGCTCTGGCCTTGGTGTTTAGGGATCCTTGGGAGTTCTCCCCACGTGTAGGGGAGCCGGAATTGGCTTCTGCCCTTCCACTGAACCCGCGCTCAGGGAGATGATGGGTGGGTTGGTGCAGAGGCAGGGGGATGGACTCGCCGAGTTCCTGACTCCTGACTCTGCCGCCCCTCCGAAGGGAACTGGCCTCCCCTCCCACCCCGACGGAACTGGGGCCACAGCTGGGGTTTGAAGTCAACGCGGCGGCGGGGGGGGGGGGGGGGGGGGGGAGGGGGGGAGTTGGAGTTCTAAAAGAGACAGTGTGGTAATAAAAAGTTGCCCTGGACTCAAGGTGGGAGATCGGACTTCCCAGCTCTACACGAATTTGGTTAAGCCTGTTAATTCCTGGCCCCAGTTTCCTTCTGTAAAGAGAGAAATCTAGATGAGATGCTAACTTAGACTTTTTCAGCATCGTGTTCTGTCATTGGGTTTTAGTCCTAGCTTTGTCCAGATCCCAGACAGATCGCTGAACCCTAGTTTGTCATCTCCAAAAGGAGAGTTACAAGGAAGCAGTTGTTAGTTCAGGATTGGGGAGGGACTTAACAAAGTTGTGGAAAAGGCTTCTGTGACAGATGGTGACTTCACCTTCACTTGGAAGTGTTTGAGCACAATTTGAATGACTGCTGGTCAGGGATGTTACAGAGGAGATTTCCTGTATCTGCAAAAGGGATGGACTAGATGATGTAGACTCTAAAACTCCAAAATTGTATTTAAAAAGGTGATAATCCCTGATCTTTTCCCTTCGTAGGATTTTTGGGAAGATGAAATAAGATTATGCATGTATAAATGCATTGAAATCTAGAAAGTTCTATAGAGATTGTAGTGTACTTCAGAGTTGAAAAAACATAGACCCCAATTTAGAATTTTCTTTGGTTTAACCAGAGGTAAATTTTCTCATTATGTTTCCCTTTAAATTCACTGCTTAAATTTATTTCAGGTCCTTTATTATCTAAATGACTCTAAAAGGACATTGAATGGATAGCAAGCTCAGTATGCTATTGATAACGTAAATGAACACTCATTTCTCCAAGATAGATTGCACCTGTCCCCAGAGGTCTTACATCTTAATAAGCAGTATCAAAGTAACCTATTGATTGGGAAATCACTCAGAAAAAGATGGAGTTCATTAGTTTCATCCCACACGTTTCTTGTCCCGAACATGCTCTCATGTGAGGGATGCACTAAAACAATTACTACCTTATCTGAGTGGGGAAAGTTCCAACTGGTGCTGTGCTTATTTCTGCAGATCCAGGAATAGCATTTGGTTTCAGAATTAACACTTCAGGCAGTTCCGAAGGTTGCTCCAACTCTAGGTTAACTCTACTTTTTGATTTTATAGGCAACCAAAACCCCCAGTAGGACTCCTGAAGACACTGCCTCCCCTGTGGTGAAGAAGCCTCATATCTATTATGGCAGTTTGGAAGAGAAGGAGAAGGAACGTATTGCAAGAGGGGAGTCAGGGATGTTGGGGAAAGAAGGAATTAAAGCTGGAATTGAGGCTGGAAATATTAATATAACTTCTGGTAAGACTAGTTTTGGACTAATCTTTTGTGTTGCCTGTTCTGCCTGGTCTTAAGTACGGGTTTTCTAGGTTTGAATATTTTCTCCTTTTACTTTGGGCCTTGATTAAAATAAGTTTTGCATTATCAACTATAGTCTCTCCTTGAACTTCTCTTTATGGAAGCGTGATTTATAAATGGTATCTCTGAGACTAAGTTTTACTTTGCCTGCCTCATATCCATGGGCCTTTACATTCTTGGGGATTAATAGTCTAATTTGTATTACATTAGTCTGTCATATGGTTGTAAATTCTACTAGATTTTAAATTCCTTGAAGGTACTAAACCAATCCTTACAATGTGTCAGGTACTGTGCCACACACTAAACATGTGAGTGCAAAGAATGTAGCATTCCCTACAGTTAGGCAACAAATACAAGCCTTAATGGCTGTATGTTTGTATATATACACATATACGTATACATGTATTTATATATTTCATAAATTTAAAGTGAATAAATACAAATATATACAAAGAAGTTAAAAACAAACTTGCTGAACAGATTGTTTTGGCCTTGTATTTACCATAGTGCCTAATGTAGTATGCACTTAAAAGTAGTCATTCTTCTCATCTTGTGTCTTCTCAGACACCTTTTTCTTCCCCACATCTTTTTGGTAGGACTGTTCCTATGAATTATGAGTATTTGTACTAGAAAGTCACTCAGAGTAAGTTCATAGAATCATATTCTGCTTCTTCAAAGAACAAGTTTAACATGGTCCTGATATTACTGTTTTGAGCCATTGTGGTCATGTTTATTTCTTTTGCTTTTTTTCTTTTCCAAAGTTTTTATTTGATCGTTTCCCTATACTACATCTGAACAGCTAAGCCACTGCAGCTTAGCCAAGACTCCCTAGTATTGATTCTAGTTTTAAAAACAGTTTTTTTTTAACCTGATCCTGTCTGTAAACTTGTTTTTTGCTTTTTTAAAAGTTAAAACTTTTAAAATGCACTAAGAGTTTTGGGACAATCCTTTATTTTGTTGTTCAGTCATTTCAGTTGTATCTGAGTCTTCATGACCCCATTTGGGGTTTTTTTGGGCAAAGACACTTCCTTCCCCAACTCATTTTACAATTCAGGTAACTGAGACAAACAGGGTTAAGTGACTTGCCCAAGGTCACACAGCTAATAAGTATCTGGGGCTGGGTTTGAACTCAGGTCTTCCTGACTCTAGGCCCAGCATCTATCTGCTTAGCCACCTAGCTGCCCCAGTCTGTGTCTAGATCACTGTAGTTTGTTGTAGTTGATTTCTGTTGTATATTTCATTTTGTGTATTTAAAAACCTTCTGATAAGGGGTCCATAGGTTTCCCCAGACTGCCAAAGAGTTTCCATGATATCTTGTCCTAGCTTATTTAAATGAGTCCAAGGAGATATTGAATTGATAGCAAGTTTAATTTGTTACTTGTGATATAAATGAACACTCTGTCTGGAACCCTAAGAGAGATTGTACCTGTCACAATTCTACTGTCAATTCCTGTAGAACTGTGAATTGCATTCTCATGGGAGTTTATCAGTCATGTTTTAGTGCCCGTATATCAGCATTTGATGAATACAAGTATGCAACTTGTGCCTCTCTTTTTCTTTTTAAACAAAATGCCTAAATAATTAATTTGCTAAATGTATCAAAGATTCTGGGCTCTTGAAGTCTGTCCTCTCCAGGTTTCATCAAAACTTTGTATTTTGCACTTTTGTTTAGTTGGGATTGGGATTGTGTCGAGTAGGAATTAGAGATGGATAGAGCAGTTACCCTCCTTTTAGAGCTGTTGAATTTTGAGCTGGGTATTGGGCATGAATAATCAGTTTCGATTTTTTTCCTTCTCTGTATTTGGAGTATAAGCTCTGATCATTATACTCTATTGCCTTTTCTTTGTATAGGGGAAGTCTTTGAAATTGAAGAACACATCAGTGAAAGACAAGCAGAAGTGTTGGCTGAATTTGAGCGAAGGAAGCGAGCCCGGCAAATCAATGTTTCCACAGATGACTCCGAAGTCAAGGCTTGCCTTCGAGCGCTGGGTGAACCAATCACACTCTTTGGAGAGGGCCCTGCTGAAAGGAGAGAGAGGTGATCATCTCCAGATGGCTTTCTGACTTCCCAAAATAATTGAAATTTTTCTCCTTTTTGTAATATATTCTGGTCACAAGATTTGGACTAGTCAGTGAAGCTGAGACTTTGACCATTGGTCTTAGGTCTTCTCTACATTTTACTTATTTGTTTCAGCTAATAAGATAATTCTTAAGCTATTTTGGAGAAGACTTTTTAAAATGCTGAATTTTCTATTATAAGCAGTGAAAAGAGTACTTGAATAATATCTAATTATTTTAAATCAGTGTTAGAATTTGGGATTGATTAAATATTTGTGTTTGAGTCTTAAAAAATTATCTGAAAAAAATAGACATCTGATAAATTTCTTCCTCATCAACTATTTAAACTATAAGGCCTTTTCATGTAAAACTTGAGAAAAGAATGGTACCTTTTACTATCCACATGTTACTGCCATAAGCAGAATCAGCTAGTGATGCCATCAGTGGCTAAAGGAGAGGGAAAATCTGCCGTTTTGCTGTATATGTACTTGGGGTGATGAACAGGTCTAGACAAATTGGCTGGCTTCAGAGAGGCCTCTTAAGGAGACAGAGTTTGTAGATTCTGGGAGGATGCCACAGTAGAGTTCAGAGTTTGCAAAGGAGTGAGGGATGGCTGAGAATAAGAATAGTTGAAGTAGGAATACATTGAGCACCTTTAATTAAAAAAAAAATGAGATTTTGGATGAGGAGAGAATATTGCAATTTTGATTTGACTTTAATGGCTGCTGTTTTATCTCTTTTGATGGTAGTGTGGTTTAGTGGGTAGAGGGCCAGCCAGGAGATTAAGAAAACCTGCATTCATGTCTTGCTTGTGTGACCATGAACAAGTTACTGTATCTCTCAGTATCCTGGAGAACTTTTTAAGACTCAGAGTTATAGAAGAATTGCTAGATCAAATGAGGTAACAATTTTAAAACCCTTAGCACTGTGCCTGGCGCATGATGAGCACTTGACAAATGCTTTTTGATTTACTGAGACTAGATCTGTATCAGTGAAAGGCTGTTTCATAGTTGGAGTTCCCCAAACTGATAACATCGCAATTCTGGAGCCAAAAACATGAATTTATTTTCTTTTATACACTACTTCTTTTAAATCTCATAACAACTAAGTTTAAATCTTTATGTGCTTTTTCCAGGTTAAGAAATATTCTCTCTGTGGTTGGCACAGATGCCTTAAAAAAGACCAAAAAGGATGATGAAAAATCCAAAAAATCCAAAGAAGAGGTAAGGTGTACTTGCTACCTGTTACCCTTTGAGACAGGAAAGGGATTTCTCTCTTTTCGTCTTTTTCAGGATTTGTGCCATTAGGATTAGTTTGCCCAAAAGTGTGCTTTTGAATATATCTGTGTTTTTAGTTTGTCATTGAGAAGAATGCATGAAGTGCCATTGCAAACCTTTTGAACTTGAGTGGTAGGGAAATAGGACTGACACTTCTACTTCTGTTCTTAACATATTCCTTAGTATCAACAAACCTGGTACCATGAAGGATCCAACAACCTGAAAACTGCTAGGCTGTGGATTGCTAATTATTCACTACCCAGGTAAGAAGAGGCCCTGGGATTAGGGGTGAGACCTGTCTTTTGTTGTTAACCTCCCGAAGTGTAAGAATTGGCCTTAGAAGGAAATGTTTAAATGACACTACAAGGCAAAAACAAATCTTGCTTTATGTGCTGCCAATTACAGTGTCCTTCTTAGACAGGAATTTAGAACCTGTTTTATGATGGTAGTGATGGTATTCCTGTGTTACAGGGCAATGAAGCGCTTAGAAGAAGCCCGTCTCCATAAAGAGATTCCAGAGACATCTAGGACATCCCAGAAGCAAGAACTGCACAAATCTCTCAGGGTAAGAGATATTCTCTAAGCTATTGTCTTGAAGTTGTTTTTGGTCTAACTTATCTCCTGCCCTAATCTTTTGTTAGGAAGGAAAAGTAGGGGCAAGTAGTTCCATGCTCAGCTTGCTACTTCCTAAGGAAGGGCCTGAGCCACATGCTGTGCTCTGCTTAGCAGAGGCCTACTGTTGCTTGGCTCACCACTCCCACCCTCCTAGGCCTACAGCTGTGCTATCATGGGATGCCCCCAGTGTTCATAGTGTTGACTGGGAGAACAGGCCTGTAGAAAGTAGCATGTTGAACCCCAAGAGGTGTCTCAGGTCTTTCTCTGCATGGGCAAGATATCGGTATAGATAAATACCTGCTATAGCCTTGCTACGTGAGTCAAAAATTGAGTTGAGGATGAGGTCAGAAATTTAAATTGGGGTTTGATTAGTGAGCTGTTTTTTTCCTTTCAGTCTTTGAATAACTTCTGCAGCCAGATTGGAGATGATCGACCCATTTCCTATTGTCATTTCAGTCCCAATTCCAAGTTACTGGCCACAGCTTGTTGGTAAGCTTAATTTCATAAGGATGTTTTTATTGGGTAGGAAGTTCATTAAGGAGCAATATTAGTAATACTACAGGGGTGGGGAAGCTTTGGCCTTGAGGCCACATGTGGCCTTCTAGGTCCTCAGGTTCAGCCTTTTGACTGAGTTCAAGTTTTACAGAACAGATCCTTTTATTAAGGGGCTTTGTGCTGTGAAGTTTGGATTCAGTCAAAGGGCCACATTTGGGGACTTAAAGGGTCACATGTGGCCTTGAGATCATCTGACTTAGATATACTCTTTTCACATACATTTTCTTCTCTACTCTTGGTTACTCCCAAGTTTTGATGCTTTGGACCCATACTGTATTGCAGATTTTGATTTCTCCTTAACTTTTGGATTAGACCACATTTGGCAGGTACAGGATGGAGTGGTTTGCTCTGTGCTCAGAGTACATGTACAGAGGCAGGCTCTAAGCTCCTGTGGGGCTCTAGGGATTGGTCTTGATACACTCCTCCTTGCTCCTTTTCCTCCCCTTCACAAGGATGCCCCTTTCAGCTGCACCATACACAGATTGGGGGTAAGGGGGAGGGGAGGGGGCTTAGGAAGAGACTGTCCTTTTCTAATGTTATCAAGATACCTTTTCCTTCCTAGAGCAGCCCTGGCTGAGATGCTTTCCTTTCTGTTTGATAGGAGCGGGCTGTGCAAGCTCTGGTCTGTACCTGATTGCAGCCTCCTGCACACCCTAAGAGGTGAGTCAAAGTTTCTTTTTTAGAATATATTCTTTTTCCAAGACCGCATTTACTTTCAGTGTTCATCAGTGAGACACTGCCTTGAATATCCTGCAGTTGTGTTCTACCTACTTTATAGACCTTTTTTTACTGCTTTTGTACTTTAGTATCTTCAGTTAAATTGGATTCCAGCAGATATTTACCAAGAACCTACTGTGTGCAAGGCACTGTGTACCCTGGGAACATAAAGACTTAAACAGACCCCCAGAATGGTCCATTATTTCCAGATTACATTTTACCCGGGGTAGGAGATGTACACAGTTCAGTAAACATTGCTACCTTGAGAGAGAAAGTACCAACGATTGGAGGGATCAGAAACAGCTTTTCCTAAGAGATGACCCTTAAAAGAACCTAGAGATTTAAGACGTGGGTGCATCACAGGCGTAGGGGACAAGCAGGGCAAAGACACAGAGGCAGAGATAGATCGTTCAGGTTGTGGGGATTGCAGCTAGGGCATTTTGTCTGGAACACAGAATGTGGGGCGGGGCGGGGAATGGAGAGGGGGGTGAGGAGGGAAATAAGCCTGAACAATGGAAAAGTAGGCTGGAGAGCCAGGCTCTGAAGGGCTTGTAAATACTCTTCAGAGAGTGACTGGAGAGAAGAGTCAGAGGTGACTGTGCCATGGAAGTAGGAAGGTGTGGAGGGGTAAGGGAAGGGAATGAATTCTGTTTGGGGCATGGTGAATTTGAGAAACCTCTGGAAAGTCAATGCAAGTAGAGATTTCCAGCAGGCATTGCTGAAGGAGTAGAGTTGGTAAGAGAGTGGGGCTTGATGTGTAAACTGGAAGCTATCTACACAGAGATGGGAATTGAACCCATGGGAGTAGATGAGATCCCCAGTGGAGAATGGAGAGAGGGAGGGCCCAGGACAGAGCCTTGCATGAAATAGATGCTCAGTAAATACTTTTTTAGTTTAATTTTTCTGTGACTTCATGGAAGGAAGAGGTACTTTTTTACATGTCACTTATTTCTTCCATCTTTCCATTTTCATCAAGTCTCACATTTCACTGTTGACAAACACTAAAGCTTTTATAGACTTTAAATTTTTGTTCATTTGCATCTTTGCTGTCAGATTTTCCACTTTTGTGTATATCTGCCTACATCATTATTATTGTGTGCTTTCAGACATGGTGTAGAAATCCTTTCTGTTTAGTATGTCTGGGATTGGAGTACCTTAGAGGAAAAGATGCTAGCTATAAGTTTTATCTTTTAGGCCACAACACCAATGTAGGAGCCATTGTTTTTCACCCCAAATCCACTGTTTCCTTGGACAAGAAAGATGTCAACCTGGCGTCTTGTGCTGCTGATGGTTCTGTGAAGCTGTGGAGTCTAGAGAGGTGAGGTTTGTCTGCCATCATTTAAATCCCTCCCAGCTCTAAATCCTGTGAAATAGGAAATAAATTTGACAAGAACTCCCCACACAGAAGGGGATCAGCGAATGCACCTGTCCCCTACTTTTCCCCCTTGGGACTTGCTCTAGGATAGTGAATGTTATAATGTCTGTCTAGTTCCTTCTTCATTCTCAGTGTGGCAGACTACAGAGTACTAATGTCTTAGCCTAACAATAGCAACTATCCTTAAGTGCAGTAGGCTTTCTTGGTAGGTAATGGGTTTTCTCTAATTAGAAGGCTTCAGGCAGAGCCTTGATAACCTCTTGTTGAGTATGTTGTAGCCAGACTTCTTTTACTCATATGGGTTTGACTAGACTGTCAGGCAGAGCTGGAGCCTGGATATCTGCTCTACCACCTCCCCTATTTCACTAGTCCAGACACAGAGCCTCTTAGCCCAATTCCCTTGCTATGGAGGAGGTGATCTCAACTCTGGAATGAATCCTGACTTGATTATGCTTTGAGCATCTCAACCCTTTTGTAGTTAACCTAGCCCCAAGACTTTACTGACTCATCATAAAAGACCAGGATGCTCTTCCCTCTTCCCCCCACTTGTCTCTCTTCTCCACCCCATCTTTCCAACTTTCTTAAGGATGTCTTTGCTTTTGTGAAGCGCATAACATTCTGGTGTTCTGTGGCTTTCTCGGCTAGCCTTTGCCCCTTCCTGGGTCTCAGTTCCACTTCATCCTATACTTCCATCGTGCCCTTCAGAAGGAATCCCATTCTCTTGTTAAGCAACTGTCCTTCATATTAGATCTGCCTTTTCCCATCAGAATTGACTTTGGATACATTTTGCATTTATCAGTGTGCATGTTTTCCCCCAATAGAATGTTAGCTGCTTGAGGGAGGGAACTGTTTGGTTCTGTCTTTGTATCTCTAGTGTTTGGTATGTTGCCTGCCACATAGGAGTCACTTCCTAAATTCTTATTAAATTGAATCCACTTTTGTTGCATAAGTATTTATGATTGACTGTAGTAGGTAGGGGCTTTCAGCAGATCTGGTATTAGATCCCACAAGTATTCCAAGAAGAACTGTCGCCAGGGCTTGAAAGGGAAGTAGAAGATTCTTTCTCTTGACACACTCTTTATCACCATTGAGAAGAGCATGCCCAGGTTTGAGATCCAGGTTTGCCCCCAAGAGAATGCCTTTTCTTAAAGAAAGCACCATAGCCTAATGAGCTTTTGTAGTTTTCTTAGGGAAATCCGAACCATCCCCTAACCAAGGGCATCAGGTTAGCTGTCCAGTGTGATCAGCGGGCCCACTAATGATTTCTCTGGCAAGACATTAGTTCTTAGTGACAGCCACGGAGGAGATAAGAATGGGCTTTTGTCGGCTATATTGCCAAGGTAGCAAAGTCTCCTTGGAGCCAGCATCCTTTGGCGAAAATGTGCTTTCCAAGTATTAGTGCTAACAAAGTGACCTTTCTTTTTGTCTTTGTAACTGGTATACTATTGCCCAAAGCTGTGCTGGTGCTGGCTAGTAGACATCTGAATACAGTTGCTCAGTTTCCTGCCTGTAGGAAACATGTTCAGGGCTACTTTTCCTGAGTGTTTTTAGGAGTTAATTGGCATTTCCACTCTTTCCAGGTTGAATCTTACCCACTGGCCCAGGAAGCTTTAATTGGCTTTGGTAATGCTGCAGCAAATTTACTCCTCTGGAGATTTGATTAATCTTGTACATCCACATTGACAAAGTTTCCTTTTTTAATTGCTCTCTTTAGGGTGTATGTTTATTCCCTTTCACCAGGACTTCAAGTCTTCTTTCTTTCGTTGCCAGGTAGCTAGATTTAATAGCAACCAACATGATACTAAACCTGTAGGTGCTTTGGGGTTAATTGTTCTTTGTGATCTTGGAAAAGATTCCCATTCACAATTTGTTTTCAGTGAATTTGGTTGAATCATAGATCTTCCCTTCACCTCCAACACAGATATTTTTCCCAGCGTCCCAACGCTGGAGGTAACCCAGAAGCCACATTAGGTACGGCTGTTGTTCAGAAGCATAAGTGAAAAAAAATTAATACTATCAGGCTGACGTATCTTTGATTCTTTTCTAGTCTTAGCATAGTATAAGGACGAGGCATTGGGAACATCTTGTTTTTTTGAGTTTGCTGACTAAAAGTATGAGTTGGCATATAGCTAAGTATAAATCGACCAATAAACATTTATTAGATGCCTGCTGTGTGTCAAGCAATTATTTAGTGATAAATGTCCAGTGATTTTGGGTTGTAAGTAAATGGTATTTTATAATGATGATTATCTTCTTGCATTTGTTTACTGTGGAAAAGTTATACCTAAAATGGTTGTGGTCTTAATTTTCGGACTAGATGCAATTCAGTAAACATTATTTAAGTATCTCCTATGAGCAAAATGCTGAGGATACAAAGACAAAACAATCCCTGCCTTCAAATTCAGAATGTTCCGTTTGAAACTGCCCAATTTTACAAATCCCATAGAGACCTGCTTCTTTAAGGATACGTGTCTTTCCTGAGCAGGCTGTTCTAATGAGCTCTTCAGTCAGATTTTCCCATGTCCTACTGTGCCAGCTCCCTTTCCTTCAAACAGTTAAAAAATTACTTGCATTCATCAGTGTCCTTGTTGACTCTCATACCTTCACCCCTTTGGGAAACACTCAAAGTCAGAAATAAGTAGTTTTGCAAAGAAATCCCTGAGCCTTTGTGGGTATTTTGCATCACTGCTGCTAGAAGAGTGTTTAATCTCAAATTACTTGAATATAAACACAAGTAGTCTGGTATAATGGAATGAACACTGAATTGAGAGTTAGCAGACAAATTCCAGTCTCAGTTCTGTCAACCATACATTCTGTGATCTTGGATAAATTGTCACTTCCCCTCTCTGGGCTTCAGTTTAATGTGTAAAATGAAGGAAATGAACTAGATAATCTGTAAATTCCCTCCTAGCCCTAACATTTAAAGATACTCTAATTAGCCATCGGTGCTTATGTTTGTCTTGGGCAGAGTTCAGATTGGTCCCTATGAGGACAGTGCTTTTGAGATACTCAGTAAATGTTGAATGAATAATTATGTTGTACCCCTCTGATTTGCTTGGATTCCTTTCAGTGATGAGCCTGTGGCAGATATTGAAGGCCATTCAGTACGGGTAGCAAGGGTGATGTGGCATCCCTCAGGACGTTTTCTGGGCACCACCTGGTAAGGCCTTTTGGTCTCATTCTCAGATAGACCTATGGCAGTTACCCATTTCATATACCTGTGTGTTCCATCAGACCTTAGAGAAGGGGTTCTTAACCTTTTTGACAATCTGGTGAAACCTATGAACCCCTTCTCAAAATAATGTTGTAAAATGCATAAAATAAAATACATATGGTTACAAAGAAAGCCCATTATATTGAAATACAGTTGTCAAAGTATTTTAAAACAAGTCCACAGGTTAAGAACCCCTGCTTTAGAAAAATTCTCTTCAGGATTTTCTTAGGGTGGGTTTGGGACAAGGACAGATACGCAGAATAATTAGGAAGGTCAAGAATCTAGTTATTTGTTTTTGATTTGCAAACTCCTGATAACTTTTTTCAAGAATTTTCAAGGTATGAGTAGGTTACTGATTTTTCTGAAGACCACCATTTCTTGTTCTTTCTCGTTTATCACTTACTCTTACCTTATTTTCCTTGACCAGCATGTTAGGGACTCTGATCTTTAATAACCTTTTCAAGTTTTCCCACTTTCAGAAGCAGTGGTAGAATTATGACAGAGATAATGGGCAAACAATTGGAGTTGTGCAAAGCAGATACTGTTTTGTGGTTATTAAAGCCCTGTTACTGATACAGAAAGGCTTCTTTATATCTATGCATTTACATGAACTGTTTTAGAAGCACAACTTCAGCTGCAGATCCAGTATTAACCTTTTCATGAGACCTTACAAAGTAGGTCCTTAGTAAATACTAGTAACTTCTTCCTTTGATTTTTAGCTATGATCGTTCATGGCGCCTGTGGGACTTGGAGGCCCAGGAGGAGATTCTACACCAGGAGGGCCACAGCATGGGCGTGTATGACATCGCCTTCCACCAAGATGGTTCTTTGGCTGGCACTGGGTAGGATGGCCGTAAGCATGGCCCTTATAAGCTGCTAGTGGTAATTAAAGAGGTCATCTTCTGTATTCCCTTTGTTTCATACAGAACTAAATTTGAACTGTTCTAGTCAGATAGTTGTTTACTGTTCTCTTAATTATCATTAGAGGAATAGAATACATCAGTCCATTCTTCTTTTTTTTTTCATTCAATTTTACTTTGTTTTTACTTCTAAATTTTCTTCCTCCTGCCCCCCACCCTCACCTCTTCCCATCATTAGTTCATTTGTCTCCCATACTTAATAATCAGGGATTTCTTCCTACTCTTAATCCTTTTTGCTTTTACCAAAATTTAAGCCTGTTCTTATTTGCGTCAATATATTCTTAGTGGAAAAAAATGACCAGCATCTTTCAATTTTGCCTTTGATGGTTAGGACCTTAAGGTACTAAGATCATAGGTTAATTTTGTTCCAGGAACTGACATAATTGAACTGTTCATTGTGAGCCTGTTTTTCTTACTAGGGGACTGGATGCATTTGGTCGTGTATGGGACCTGCGTACAGGACGATGCATCATGTTCTTAGAGGGCCACCTGAAGGAGATTTATGGGATCAACTTCTCCCCAAATGGGTACACCAAGCTCACTGAGCTTTGAGGGTGAAATGGATTATTGGTCAAAATTCAGATGACCAGAAACAATGCAGTTTTGGGTTCCAACTTAGGTTCTCTCTTTCTATACTACAGTTACCACATTGCAACTGGCAGTGGCGACAACACATGCAAAGTGTGGGACCTTAGGCAGCGGCGCTGTGTCTACACCATCCCTGCCCACCAAAACTTGGTGACTGGAGTCAAGTTTGAGCGTAAGCCCTTCTCTTTGTATTCAGCTTTCCAAAAGGCAGCACAGAGACATTAACAGCTCTTTCCTTAACCTTTGGAAGTTATTCTGCTGGCCAGGCTTCACTCAGCTTAGCGTAAAAGAGGGGATGAAATATGCAGAGGAAGTAAATCACAAGTTTCCCTCTCTCAGTTTTAACCCTTCCTTTCCTCAAATCAGGTAGAATTGTGGCAGTGAATGCTTTTGGTTCCTGGGTTGGAAATAAGGCCTTCATTTGAACTGCTTCCCCCAGTAGATCATTAAACATCCATTTTTATTTCCTGAATGAGACAGCCTAACAGTGAAGAGCTGGAGGTATCATTCTCATTGCTGTGTCTCAGTTACCCTATTCCTCACATGGGTCCTGAGATTTCTGAAGCTGATGTATGGACCAACCTCCCCAGCATTATTATTGTTAGTGTTTGTAAATCTGGAAGAATCTGTTCTGGATAAATTGTCCAGCTTTAGTGTGGTACTTTTACCTTGTTTTGTCCTTTAGTCATCTTAAGCAACAACTCTTCCCTTTTCTCTTTATAGCTATCCATGGGAACTTCTTGCTCACTGGTGCTTACGACAACACAGCCAAGATCTGGACACACCCTGGTTGGTCCCCACTGAAGACCCTGGCTGGCCACGAGGGAAAAGTGATGGGCCTGGACATTTCCTCTGATGGTCAGCTCATAGCCACCTGTTCCTATGACAGGACCTTCAAACTCTGGATGGCTGAATAGACCAGGCCGGTGGACATGAGTTTGTGACTCAGATGTCTTATCCCAAGTACTCCCTTTCCTGCCAGTTGGGTTAGAAGGGGGTCAGTGTGGAGCGCAACAAGTTTGACTTTGCCACTCACTGTGTGTAGTAGGGGTAGATTTGCCCCAAGGCAATCAGTCTCCAAATGGTCCTGGGCTGTTCTACCCTAACTTTCAGGGGCTCTGCAATGGACCATGTCGGCGTTACCATTTTTTTACTTCTGCCATATTGAATTCTTCCCTTACCATCGTCTTCTGTTTGTGTGCCCTATCCCTTTCCCTACACCCCTTGGATTATGGTACCTTTCTTCCCTTATTAGAACCTCCATCATGGGCCCTGAAGCCTGTCCTTCCAGGTTATGTCATGTGCTGTAGTTGGAAGTGACCCCTGAGAGCAAGTGGTCAGACTTCAGCTTAGAAGCTGACAAGTGTAGACGTGTACATGGGTGTGCACTGCTTCCAACTTCCATGGTATCCTTGGAGGATCTGTTCTTCCCCTGAGAGTTAAAAGGATGAACCAGGAGAATACAGACTATTTACCAGGGAGTCTGAGTTCAAGGAAAGTCTTCCCTTTCCTGTTGAATTAGCATGGAATGCTGAAGCAAGTTACAGTGGAAAATTTGCCTGGGAATTCTCTCTTCTGTGTTTGTTCCTATTTGACTCCAGTGCTGGGCATTCCTTTTGTGTCCCCTCCAAGGAGGGGGTGGTGTCAGGAATGAAAAGTAATAAAAAGATAACCAATGAGGCTTCCATATTTTATGTGCTGTGCTTTCTGCTGGTCACCAAAACGATGTGACTAATTTTTGGTCATAATACTCAGGAACACTCAGGCCTTTCTTTTATATCTCATTTCAAGTGCTGGTAAAGTCACTTGATATAATCATGCCCTCAGCAGGGGCCTACTGGAGAGCTGCTCTTTTGATCTGATTGTAACAAACAGCTCTGCCTGAGAGGTACTTTTAAGATTTCTGCTCCTGTTCCAAGTGAGGTAGAATGAAAGAAACAGGTGGAGTGTTTTTTGGTTCATTGTCAGTAGGGGGCCCTTCTCTGGTTTTCTCGTCAAGGTCATTAACTTTCAATGCCCTTTTACTCTTTTGTGCCTCAGCCCAACCACCAATACAAAATTGCCTCATAACAACCAGGAATTTGGAGAGGGACAAGATTCTGTCTGTCTGTAGAAGTATTGGAAGGCTCATATATGATACTTCTCTTTCTGGGCTCACAGCCCTTTTTTTCATTCATTTCACTCTAGAAAGAATCTGTTTCTTTGTGACCTACAGATTGACAATGTAATTTTAAGTTATATGTTCATTTTAACCAAATGCTGTATCACTTTAGCACAGTACCTAGCACACAGCAAACACTTAAAAGACTATCGACCTCAAAACAATTTACCTGTTCGATAAAGTTCTGAAAAAGAGTGTTTTACTTCTATGCTGCCAGTCCCCAGAGAGCATTCAGAGGCTTTTTAATGGATTCAGTGGGCTTTGCCATTTGTAAATAATTTACATATGTCAACCTTCAGGCACTTCAAATGAAAATTTTACTTTTTTGACCTTTCTTCTAGCAAGGCAACCTGCCCAGTTCTACTGTATTCTTGGAAGACCAGGTTTTTTTGGAGAGACAGCATTATAAGGCACATAGTTGTTGGTATTTTGTGTTGTAATAGAAAGGGCATAGGAGATTCCACCTAGGTGCTCTGCCACTAAATAACTGTGCAGACTGAATCGCATCATTTTTTTAAGCATGCCTGTCCCTTGGCCAAACAATGATCAAAGAAGGCTGCCTGCCTGCCTATTTCACAGAGTTATGAGGGTCAGATGAGAGATAACAGGAAAATTAATGTCCTGGAGGATAAAGACCTAGATATGAAAAGATATGAATCCAAGATTGTATTTCCTTCCTTTGAACAAATAAATCCCATACTTTTCCACTGTTGTGATAGTGTTTAAACCACCCTGAGGATTTAGGTAATATTTTGACTGGAAAAGAGCTCTGATTGATGTAAATGGTGAGAGGCTTTGATGCAGAGGAAAGATTTCCTTTCAGGGATTCTCTGGAGTGTTCTTTGCCTGTCTCTAGGCCTCTTGTTGCTTTAAGCCATACCCCTGAGCTGCTGGAGCATGGTGAGCTCACCACCAAGTGTACCTTGGCTACAGACTAAAAGGGTAAAGATGTGTAAAGAAATGAAGTCAATGGGGAGCTTGTTGACTGTAGATTCTCTCCAGTGGCACAGGCTTCGAGTGACTTAGGCTACTTTGACAAGGTAAACAAGAAATTGCCCAACTTTAATGAAGGAAAAAAATTTTTTCTCCATTCAACCGAGAGGAAGTCTGAAATTTGCCCTAAAAATCCAGTGTGCCCCCATTTTCCTGTTGAGTTCACAGGTGTGAGTCAAGGCAGTGTGTTATAGTGGAGGAGAAGGATGAGTTTGGTTGGAGTCACGGCATCTGGTTTTGTATCCTGACTCTGCTCAGGAGACCTGTGTGACCTCACTTTACCTCCAGGCCTTCCTGCAGTCCTGTTAAGCTCTTAAAGCCTGGTCTGTTACTTAAATAACCTAGAAATGGTGGGCTGTCTATACCAGGAGGGGAGCAAGATATCAGGACCAGGTTGTGCAGGGAACTAAAGGCGAGATGTATGAAGCCAGTTTCTCTATGAAGCACCAAGCTGAACAGACAATACTATGAGAAAAGATCAAACATCCTGATTGGTACATGGTTCTTTTCAGGTCAAACAGGCTTGGGCCCAGTGTTCTCACATCCTAGGCAGTAGGAGCAGGGAGCAGGGACCTAACTGGTAATGACAACCTGGGATTCTCACAACTGACGCATTCTCATTGGTTCAGAATTGCAGTCCTAAAGTAGGAAGGCCAGAATTTAGGGACCTCTGTGACTCTCCAGGAGTTTATCTGAAAACTGCTTGACCTTTTAAGCTTTAGAGGATTGGCCTAGTAACAGAACCCTGTTCCCCCTACACCATTCAGTTCTTAAGTCCTCTGCCACCAAGAAGGAAAAGCTAAATGACCTCATTTATAAAATGCTTAGACTCTTGGACTCCTGCTTGGTGTGTGTAAGGCATCTATGCATCATACAATATGTTATACTTTGGCAGCAGATACTCTTCTATATTAAACAACCAGGGAGATGGTTCCAAGTGCTAAGTTAACTATGCTGCCCACAAACCACTTGGATGGGAAAGGGAGAAGGGGAAAAGTGAAGGTGCTGTCATCACAAGGTCTGCTCAGGGGAGTGACTGAGAAGATTAAGAGAATTAGATACATCCTTCCACATACATCCTCATCTATGGGCTTCCCTGGCCAAGTCCCACCTAAAATCCCATCTTTTACAAGAAGCCTTTCCCAACCCCTGTTAGTTCTAGTGCTTTCCCTGTTAACAATTTCCTGTTTATCCTGTACGTAGTTTATTTGCACGTATTTGTTGTCTGCCCCATTAGGCTGTGAGCTCCTTGAGGACAAGGACTGTCTTTTGCCTCTTTTGCATCCCCAGCATTTGGCACAGGGCCTGGCACATATTCGGTGCTTAATAACTCTTTATTAACTGACACACACACAAACTTCTAGAGGTCTATCAGAGAGAAAACAACTTGAAACAACCAGGAATGAAGCTGGGAGGGGCTCAGGGGAAAGGTGGCCTAGTTTGGGATCTGAAGGCTCCCGGATGCTGGCGTCTGTGGTCACTAACCTGCTTCTCCATCATAGTTGGGGACCATTATTCTTTTTCCCTCTGAGGTAGCTTTTGGAGATACACCTTCCTCCCACCCCCTAACCCCTAGCAACAAAGAAGGGGAATCCCATTTCAGCATTCTTGGGAAAATGGCACCTTGGTCCCTTCTTAGCCCCCTCTGTCTCAGATCTCAAACATTCTCATTAGCAGTAAGTAGACAAGCAGTTCCTGGACTGTGATAAGACCAAACATTGCAGAAGAAGAGCACTAGTTGTGGGCTCAGCAGCTCCCTCATCCATCTGGAAAGGGGGGAGAGGGGAGGGGTCTCCTCCAGCAGCAGCCGTCCATGTTAGCCTGGCCCTCCCACAACTCCCTGTATTGACTGGCTTGTGCTCCCTGACTTGGCCGGGGGGGCCCATGTCTCACCCTGCACCCCAGAAGAACTGTTTAGTCCAAAAGATGGAGAAGATCAACAGCAAGGCAACACTGACGATGACGGCCATCAGGTAGGTGAAGATGCGGAACTGAGGGTTTTGGAAGCACTCACACAGGGACAAGTGGCTGGGGACTGGCATAGGG
Source organism: Notamacropus eugenii (assembly GCF_028372415.1). NCBI lineage: Eukaryota > Metazoa > Chordata > Mammalia > Diprotodontia > Macropodidae > Notamacropus > Notamacropus eugenii. The sequence continues at coordinate 478,459,878 of NC_092872.1, read as the reverse complement.
GCAGGGGGTGCTGCCCTCTGTGGGGCCGGGCCTGCCTGACTCTCTGGCTCATCCCCCAGGTTGAGAGTGTAGACCCTGGGCTGGCGCAAGAAGTATCTGCTTTTGCGCTCATCCTTGAAGCAGAGATGCCGGCCCTCAAGGATGATGTGGTTGGGTTCCAGGCGGAGCAGAGTAAGGACAGCAGCATCTGTGGGCAGCTCAGTCACCGGCCGGTCTGAAGCCAAGACAGTAGGGTGCCGGCAGAGGGGGCACAGCAAACGGTGCCGAGAGGAAGAGACCAAGCTCAGGTGGGCCAGACATTCAATGCAGAAGGAGTGGTGGCAGTCTAACAGCTTGGGGGTCCGGAAAGTATTGTTGAACAAGTTCCAGCAGATGGGACACTCGGCATCGGGCTCATTCCCCAATTTCTCAGCCATCTTTCAGAGCTGGCACATAAAGGACTGCTCCATCCAGGAGACCTCTCTCTAGTCAGAAAGCTTAAGCCTGTACTCCTGGAAGAACATCCACCAGCCTCAGTCTTTCCATCTCCCACAAAGACTTGGAGGTCGGGAACACAATCTCCAGAAGGCAAAAGGTTTCCTCCCTCCCACTCTGTCCCTGGGGCCTAGGAATGGAGAGGGTGTCACCAGACCTTTTCACATTTTCCCCAGAGAGGTAAAGGAGCTGTAGCAAACCAAGCGCCTGAATACTCTGCTTCAATGAGCTGTTTTGGACAAACTGCTTCAGCCCATTGTGCCCACAGAGTGGCGCGGGCTGTCCAAAGTCCAGGAGCAGGACACAGGAGTACCCACAGCACCAGGAGTTCTCTGCTTACCCACAGCTGCTCACTGGAGTTAGGAGGCAGGGGCATGAAGGCTTTGTTCATTCCCAGACCTCTCTTACTTTGGGGGACAGATGCCCATTACTCACCTCCACTGAGTGCAAGTAGGTTTAGGACAGACAGACTGCACGAATGGAATGTATTCCCCACCCTTTGGTACCAGGCAGTGAGGGAAAACCTGGGAAGATATGATCAGAAAAGGCACAAATGGACGCTATCAGTATCTGGGAAAGTTCTTCATTCTGGAAACCTCTGAGCATCAAGAGGTTGGGGGGAACTCTCCCAAATCTCCCTTATCTTCCCCATCAGCACCTTTGAGAGCCTCAGAGCCCACCAACTTCCTGCCATTCAGAGTGTCTTGGCTCTTTCCTCATTTTTCTCTCCTACTTCTTTGTTCTCCACAAACCCTAATCCCTTTCTGCACACTGCTTCCTTCCTTCTCCACAGGCCACATATGCCTCATATGAACTCACCTGAATGTCCGGAGTCCAGTTGGACTGTGTGGATTGCCCTGAGAAGACAGTGTTCTCCTCCTTGCCTTTCCCTGCCCGCCCTGTGTCCCAGCAAGCTTCCCTAGTTAGTCTTCAAGGAGGTTGCTTTCTACCTGTAAAACCTGCTGCTGGTTTCCATGGAAGCAGCTTACCCAGGTACCCAGAGCTGAGAACTCCTTGCTCAATAGCAGCCTGCCTTTTTTATGAGAGTTGGGAGAAAGAGACCTTACCTGCCTAGAGACAACAGAGGGGAGGAGGAAAACGGAGGAACTCTCTGGCCACCCAGAGAGCAGCAGCAGTCAAAAGTGGGGGAGTTGAATGGGAGTTTATTGGGCCTTGCTGGACCCGTGATCTTACAAAATCTGTCCCAACCCATTGGTCAGTGAGTAACAGAAACAGGGACAGAGGTAGAGCAAGAAAATTGCTGAGGCTCCTTTAGGCTGCATACAGAAGGCAGTCAAGTCCTAGAATCTAAGCACAGGAGGACAGGCAAGGCAGCACTGGTGCACTCCCAGCTCTCTGGAGTCCCAAGACCTGGATTCAAATCCTGCCTCTGCCTAGCTCAGTGACCAGACCAGTCTTCTTAGCCTCAGCTGCAGAGTAGGTTCCACTGGTGCTATCTACCTCAGGGAAGTCCTAAGAGTCTCAAGAAATGTGAACTTTTAGGAGTTTCAGGGATTCGGACCTGAGATTTCAATGCTGTGGGGAACTCCAGCCAGGAAAACTCCTGCAACAGCAAGTCAGGAACTGTTCTGCAACTTCCATTTTCAGCAGGTTACATGATAAGATGATACTAGTAATGATTAATAACAATAACAATAATTAATAACAGCTAACGTTTATATAAAGCACTTACTCTGTGCCAAGCATTGGGCTAAACACTTTACAATTATCTCATTTGTCCCTCACAACAACCCTGGGAGGTAGGTGCTATTATTATCCCCACTTTACAGTTGAGGAAACTGAGGCAAATGGAAGCTAAATGACCTGCCTAAGGTTATACACCTGGTAATTGTGGGAGGCCAGATTTAAATTTGGTTCTTCCTGACTCCAGGCCTGGTGCTCTATCTTCTAGATCATCTAGCTGCCTTGTTTTATTACGTATTTGTTATGTTTTAAAAGAACAGGAAACGCTATAAATAGAAGTTCCCAATTGTTTTTACAATGAATGTGGTCGTGTTCATTTTGTTTGATGTTTGTTAAATTCAGATTTTTTTTTAAACCCAAAATTTATCATCTCAGAGAGCTGCCTGGAGCACCAAGAAGTTAAGAGATGGGATGAATCCCACAGATATCTATCAGAGACAGGACCTGAATCCAGGTTTTCTGGATTCCTAGGGCCAGCTCTCTATCCTCTATGGTGATTTTTTAGACACTGACTGTTGCAGCATTACCTAGTTTTTTCAATAATGGATCACATGATTAGAAATCCATTTGTACTCTATATTATAAAAAATAGGAAAAAGTAAGCTATGGGTTCAGACACTTCCAATAACGTCCTCATCCGATGCTTCATAGTGGTCTGGAGGTGGCTCTGGATTCTGGCAGTTATGGAAGCACCCAGGGAGGTCCCCCTGAGTTCCTGACTATTATAGAAGGTACTCTCAGTGGAGGTCAAGCTCAGATAGGTCCTACTAAGCCAGCATGATTTATGGTATGAAGCTCTTGATGTTTAGAAAGGTTCATTGGTGTCACCTGGGCTGCCTCCTCCACCTCACTTGTTACATCATCACTCTGAGAAATCTTGGTCCTGGGACCCTCCTTCCTTCTCTTCCTGGTGACTCCCTCCCTGGTACCACTATTTGTAGGAAGGACCCCAGCCACATTTCACCTCACACTCACCTGGCCTTTCTCCAGACTTCTCCTTTCTCTTTACCTACCACATTGTCCCCCTGAGGTACCCTTCATCCATCCTACCACCCTCATAGCATCACTGTATATGCTATATCTTTCCATTAGATTGCAAGAGACTGCTGTGCTTCCTTATGAGTACATCCTCAGGGCTTAGCATGGTGTCTAAGCACATAGTAAATGCTTTTAGAGGTTTCAGGGGTTCAGACTTGTGATTTCATTACTGTGGGGAACTCCAGCCAGGAAAGCAAAGCAAATGCTTTGGGGGAAGTGGGCGAGGGCAGAGCAGTGTGACAATTTGGTCACAGTAACTATGAATTAACATCTATGAAGTTGTTGAGGAGTTGTCATCTGTGTAGCTAGAGGAAGGGCCTACGCATAGGAAATTAAAGATTCTCAAAATTTTACAGCATGGGTATTAAATCTGGAAATGACTGAAAAAAAAGTGTTCTAGGTTTGGTTCTACACTTCTAGCCCTGGTCTCTCTCCCAAGCTTGAGTTCTATATCACCAACTGCCTATTGGGCATTGGGCACTGGATGTCCCAGATGAATCTCAAACTCATCATGTCCACATAAGATATAAGTGTGTGGAGAAGGTGTCTAAATATATTAACATGGCTCATGGACAACATGGCTAGATATGATCTGAGATTTGACCCACCTTTGCAAAGAGTAGGAGGGGAGCCCATGGCAGCACCACCAGAAGCCTAGGTGAAGGAAAATACAAAGTCTAGGAACAGTTTCAGGATAGAATTATACCTGTTACCCCTCAGATATTTCTTATTTAGGGGTACAAATCTGGTTCAGAAACTGTTCCCCCAGCTCCTACCCAAGGAGAGAGGGTGACTCTTAGCTTTTCACCCTTTCCCACAAAAAGCTGGTTATACAAAAGACCATCATGAATAGTAAATAATAAGTAAACATGCATTTATGCAAGCAAAAAAGCAAACAAATTGGAGTTATACAGATTAGAATATATCAAAGTATACACAAGAGTAAATGAGTTTTTCATTTAGGATTGAATTAAGATCTCAGATCAAAGGAGAGGAAGAAGGTATAATCTCATCAAGGGGCATCTGCTCTCCAGGGTTGCAAGTGCTAAAAGTCAAGGAACATTATGGAGGTTGGTTTTCCTATGTCTGTGGCTCAAGAGATTTTATTCAAAAAGTTTATAACTTTATTAAAAATATTTGCCTATTCAAAGATATTTGCCTATCTCTACCAATCTGCCTCCACTCAAGTATCCTCCAATAATCTCCCAACACAAGCATACAACATGGTGCTTGGCATTCTCTCAGCCAATCAGGAATTATATCTTCTTCTTACACAGGACTAAGATATGACCTTCAGCCCTGACAGCTATCCCTCAAGAACACCATCCCAACTTGAGCAGCAGTCTGGTTACATTCAAAACAGAACTCATTATCTTTTTCCCAAAAATGCAAATCCCATCTTAACCTTTCTATTTCTAATTAGGGTACTCCATCCTTCTAGTCACCTAGCTTTACAATCACAGTATTATCCTTGGCTCTTCACATTCAGCATTTCCAATCAGTTGCCAGTTCTCCTTGGTTTTATCTTTATAATGTCTTTCAAATCCATACCCTTTTCTCTAACCACGCAAAGCTTGGCCCCTTATCAGCTCACCTGGACTATGGTAACAGCCTCCTAATTAGTCTGTCTATCCCCTCTCCAATAGATCTCCCCCATGGCTGCCAAAGTGATATTCCGAAAGCACAGTTCTGAATACGGTTATCCTTTCCCTTCCACATATCAGGGACTAGGAGAAGGGTGCAGCCTATGATTTGGAAAATCCCTGTAAAATTTTTGGCCCTCCCTTCATACCAGAGAAGTCTGCATTATTATGGTATTAAAAGATAAAATATGTTGACATTATACAATACTACACACATATTTTATGCATTTCTGAGTTTCTAAACTTTTTCTGTGTCATCTCTTGGGCTTTGTGTGTTGTCTGCAGCTTCCTCAAAACTCCCCCCAAATTTACATTTAACTTCTTATGTTGACCCATGATATATTGAATGTGAGGAAATGGGGAAAGTGTCGATGTGGGAGATAACTATATACCACTCTCTGCTCAAGAAGCTCCAATGGCTTCCTCCTGCCTCTAGCTTCAAATACAAACTCCTCTCTGGACTTATTCTATATTATTCTCCTTTACATGTTCTATATTCAGCCAAACTGACCTCTTTGTTCCTTGAAAACAACATTCCATCTCCTGTCTGTTTTTTGCACAGACTGTCCCACATGCCTCGAATGCCTTTCCCTCCTCACCTATCTAAGCTTGTTAAGACCCTGATCTTTCTTTAAAGCTTAGTCAAATGTCAATTTCTATATGAGGCTTTTTCTGACTCCCCCTCTCCCAGCAATGAGTGGCAACCTTCCCCAAAACTTTCCCTCATATTTACTTTTGTAACCTACTCAGAGGGGAAGAGAGAGAAAGAGGAGAGGAGGAAAGAAGAGAGGAGAGGAGAAAGGGGCAGGAAGAGAGGAAGAGGAGAGAGGAGAAGAGAGCAACAGAGGGAAGGAGAGAGAAGGAGGGAAAAAGGGAAAGGAGGAGGAGAAAGGAGGGAGGGGAGAGAGAAGAGAGAGACAGAAGCAAGAGCAAGGGAGAGAGAGGGGAGAAAATAATGTGGATAGGGATCCACAGCTTACTACAATAGAGACTACATGGGGTGAGATCTGGGACTCTCTCCTACCTTCTCTGGTTTTTGTTTGCTCTCATCTTGGGTAAATGGGCTTATTTGCTCTTTGCTATCTGTGTTCCAGTGTGGAACTAGCATTTGGTGGGAGGGAGTTGAGCCTCCAATATATAGCTTGAGGTATTCCTTCCCTATTAAGGGATAGCGATCAGGAGCTCAGCTTGAACCTAGAAACTCTTTCCCAAAGACTAACAATATTTAAAATGACAGGTACAGTCATTACCACCCTGAGGATCCTGGTCATGCATCAGGCCCCTGTAACCTGCCAACTGCCTCAATGCCCTTTACCAGCCACCTCAGCCTTCTATTTCTCTTCTTCTCCATGGGCTAGTTTTTAGGAGTGCATTTGGTTTTTGATCTAGCCATCATGACTGCAAGTTCATTGTCCCTAGAATCCTCAAAGTCTTTTTTTAAGGAAGCATTTGGTAATTGTGCATCCACCAGTCTTCTTTCCTCCCATGGAATCACAGAATTTCAGAACCAGCAGAGACCTCTAAAGTCATCTAAATCCAACCCACTGTATAAGAGGAATGAAGAAACATTCATTGACCACTTATTATGGGTCTAGCTCTGTGCTAGGTGCTACAGATACCAACAGAAACAAAAGGGACAATCTCTCTTCTTAAGGAACCCAACTCTAAGCAAGGGAGACATTGCATATACAAGAGATCAGTTGCAGATTGGATGGAAAGGCCCCTAACTACTAAGAGTCTGATCTGATGGGAAGGCCCAGGGGTCCATAAGATGCTTCAGTAGGACAGATGACAGTGCCCAACGATCTGGAGGGTATAGCAACAGGACAGGTAGTAAACACTTGGAGGACTTTAGGATGCAGTATCAGGGCAAATAACCTGTAAGGTCTGCTGGTTCTCCATCTCCTTGAAAGACTTGTAACTGGACGCCCAGCTTACTGAAAGTAAGCCATGTTGATGTTTTCACCAGTCACTCTGATGCGGTCTGGACATTTTAAGATGCTAGATGCCCTAAGAGTTGTTAGGGGGACAAAGCAAAGGCAAAGGGGAAGGGTGCCCCCACTGGTATTCGGGGAAGGCAAGGCAAGTTATTTTGAAAACAGTCTGGGTTTTTTTTTTCTTTTTCTATTAATTTATTTAACTTTTAACATTCATTTTCACAAAATTTTGGATTCCAAATTTTCTCCCCTTTTGTCCCCTCCCCCCGCCCCAAAACACCAAGCATTCTAATTGCCCCTATCACCAATCTGCTCTCTCTTTTGTCACCCCTCCCTTCCCTTGTCCCCATCTTCTCTTTTGTCCTGTAGGGCCAAATAACTTTCTATACCCCTTTACCTGTATTTCTTATTTCCTAGTAGCAAGAACAGTACTCGACAGTTGTTCCTAATACTTTGAGTTCCAACTTCTATTCATCCCTCCCTCCCCACCCATTCCCTTTGGAAGGCAAGCAATTCAATATAGGACATATCTGTGTAGTTTTGCAAATGACTTCCATAATAGTTGTGTTGTGTAAGACTAATTATATTTCCCTCCATCCTATCCTGCCCCCCATTGCTTCTATTCTCTCTTTTGATCCTGTCCCTCCCCAAGAGTGTTGACTTCAAATTGCTCCCTCCTCCCATTGCCCTCCCTTCCATCCTCCCTGCAACCCTGCGTATCCTCTTCTCCCCCACTTTCCTGTATTGTAAGATAGGTTTTCATACCAAAATGAGTGTGCATTTTATTCCTTCCTTTAGTGGAATGTGATGAGAGTAAACTTCATGTTTTTCTCTCACCTCCCTTCTTTTTCCCTCCACTAAAAAGTCTTTTGCTTGCCTCTTTTATGAGAGATAATTTGCCGCATTCCAGTTCTCCCTTTCTCCTCCCGATATATTTCTCTCTCACCACTTAATTTCATTTTTTTAAAGATATGATCCCATCCTATTCAATTCACTCTGTGCTCTCTGTCTCTGTGTGTGTGCATGTGTGTATGTAATCCCACCCACTACCCAGATACTGAAAAGTTTCAAGAGTTACAAATATTTTCTTTCCATGTAGGAATGTAAACAGTTCAACTTTAGTAAGTCCCTTGTGACTTCTCTTTGCTGTTTACCTTTTCATACTTCTCTTCATTCTTGTGTTTGAAAGTCAAATTTTCTTTTCAGCTCTGGTCTTTTCATCAAGAATGCTTGAAAGTCCCCAATTTCGTTGAAAGACCATTTTTTCCCCTGAAGTATTATACTCAGTTTTGCTGGGTAGGTGATTCTTGGTTTTAGTCCTAGTTCCTTTGACTTCTGGAATATCATATTCCATGCCCTTCAATCCCTTAATGTAGAAGCTGCTAGATCTTGTGTTATCCTGATTGTATTTCCACAATACTTGAATTGTTTCTTTCTAGCTGCTTGCAATATTTTCTCCCTGACCAGGGAACTCTGGAATTTGGCCACAATGTTCCTAGGAGTTTCTCTTTTTGGATCTTTTTCAGGTGGTGATCTGTGGATTCCTTGAATACTTATTTTGCCCTCTGGTTCTAGAATCTTAGGGCAGTTTTCCTTGATAATATCATGAAAGATGATGTCTAGGCTCTTTTTTTGATCCTGGCTTTCAGGTAGTCCCATAATTTTTAAATTGTCTCTCCTGGATCTGTTTTCCAGGTCAGTTGTTTTTCCAATGAGATATTTCACATTATCTTCCATTTTTTCATTCTTTTGGTTTTATTTTTTGATTTCTTGGTTTCTCATAAAGTCATTGGCCTCCATCTGTTCCATTCTAATTTTGAAAGAACTATTTTCTTCAGTGAGCTTTTGAACCTCCTTTTCCATTTGGCTAATTCTGTTTTTTAAAGCATTCTTCTCCTCATTGGCTTTTTGAATGTCTTTTGCCAATTGCGTTAGCCTATTTTTCAAGGTGTTATTTTCTTCAGCATTTTTTTGGGTCTCCTTTAGCAAGGTGTGGAGCTGCTTTTCATGCTTTTCTTTCATCTCTCTCATTTGTCTTCCCAGTTTTTCCTCCACCTCTCTAGCTTGATTTTTGAAGTCCTTTTTGAGCTCTTCCATGGCCTGAGCCCATGGTATATTTATTTTAGATGTGTGGGATACAGAAGCCTTGACTTCTGTGTCTTTCCCTGAAGGTAAGCATTGTTCTTCCTCATCAGAAAGGAAGGGAGGAGATATCTGTTCACCAAGAAAGTAACTTTCTATGATCTTATTTTTTTTCCCTTTTCTGGGCATTTTCCCAGCCAGTGACTTGACTTCTGAGTTTTCTTTCCACTCCCACCACACCTCCAGATCCGCCCAGCCAACGCTTGGGGTCTGAGATTCAAATGCTGCTTCCCAGCCTTAGGGCTTTGGGCGGGGGCAGGGCTGCTATTCAGTGTGAGATTAAGTTCAGGTGCTCAGGTGGGGGCAGGGCCGCCTCACAGGCTCAGTTCCCTCAGGGGGTTTATGTGGAGACCTTCAACAATGGATTTGAGCTCCTGCCTGTTTGGGGAGCTTGGCCCGCTGCCACCCCTGCCGCTGCCTCCCGAGGGGGCCCGAGCCACGGGGACACCCCACTCCCCTATTGGTCACCCAAAAAGACTCTCTCACCGACCCCCGCCACCTGTGGGTGGAGGGACCCACGCAGCCGCCGGAGATTCTGTCCCTGAAGCCCGCTCGGATCTGCTCCTCTTGGTGCTGCTTGGTCAAGGCAGGGCTGGGCTCTGCTCCGGGTCCGGGTATGGTGCGCTATGAACCTTTTGCGCCAGGTTTTCAGGGCTCTCTGGAACAGAAATCTCCTCCATTCCGTTGTTCTGTGGCTTCTGCTGCTCCAGAATTTGTTGGGAGTTCTTCTTTACAGATATTTTATGGGCTGTGATTTCGGAGCTAGTATATGTGTGTCTTTCTACTCTGCTATCTTGGCTCCTCCTGGGGGTTTTAATGATCTGCAAACTCCTTAAGAGTCAGTAGTGTGATGGGACAGCCAAAAAAGCTAATGATGTGGGGAGCTGCCTTAGGAGGAGCCATAGCTTCCAGGAATAGGGAAGTGATAGTACCACAATACTCCACGTTTATCAGGCCTTATCTGCTGTATTGTGTTCAGCTCTGGCACCGTGGTCTAAGATGGATGTTGATAAACTGGAGAGTGTCCAGAGGAAGGCAACCAGAATGGGGAAGGTCCTTGAGCTTGTTACATAGGATGACTGGTTTAGGTATGGTTAGCCTAGAGAAGCTTAGACTCCAAGAGGATATACAGCTGCCTCACTGAAGAAGGGTTATCTTGGGAGGGAGGGATTAAGGTATTCCTTTCCACTTCAGACCATACACAGATCCAGGAACAATGGTTAGCATCTGGCAAAGAGGCCAACTCAGGCTAAAGGTGAGGCCAAACTTTTCAACATTTAGAGTGGTCCAAAGTGAGATGGGTGACCTCCAGGGTCAGGAGAGTCTCTTTCCTTGGCTTTCTTGAGCAAAAGCTAGAAGGTGACTTTTGGGATATGTTATAGTAGGGATTCTTTTTTTTTTGTTTGTAATTTTTTCTTTTATTCTGGATTTAATATCAAAGAAAACAAGCATTTTCACATACAAAGTAGAAGAGAAAAAAGAGATGTGTAAAACCACAAATCTCTACTCTGTACACCTTTTCCTTTTAAATAGATAATTTAACATGTAATTTTCAAAGCTGTCCTGTTTGTCTGTTTTCCCCACCAGCCATCCTTCTGCAGTCGGTTATGCCCTCTAAAATCCACCTCTCCATCAAAAAACTAAACCCTCAAAACAAATTCTCACATTGGTTATGTCCAAAAATGTCTCATTCTGTATTATAAATCATCATCTCTGTTGACAGGTAGCACACTTCACCAGTGGTCCTCTGAAGTTACAGTTGATGACCAATTTAAGACGTTCATAAAAGTCTTTCTGTTCAATGGTGTTCTTATCATATAAAGTGTATTCCAGGTTCTGTTCACACTCTGTCAGCTCCTACAAGGCATTCTAGGTTTCTCTGAAATTATCCCTTTGGTCATTTCTTACTTTGTAGCAATATTCTATTACATTTATTCACTTCAATTTGTTCAGTCATTCCCCAAGTACATTCTCTTCTCTCTCCTCTTCTTCCCTTCCTGCCCCTTCACTGTAACAATAACCTGCTATATTTTGGGTTTTTCTTTTTTACATGTATGGGTCTTTTCTCTTTCCTTGACCTCTTTGGGGTAGAGACCTAATAACAGTCTGCCATAGAGAATGGTCACATCCTCCTTTGGTGCCTGCTACAATCTTCATTTTCCTTTTCTATCATCTTTGCCAGTCTGATAGTATGAGATGGAACCTCAGGATTATTACTCTGCAAATTGAGTGATTTGGAGCACAGACAGAAGTTAAATAACTTGCCAACCACAGCTAGTCTGAAGCAACATCTGAGCTCATCTTTCTGACTTCAGGTTCAACACTCTGTCCACCACACCAGAAAGCTACCTTCCAAAAGCCTACACAAGTGTAGCCTTCATTCAGTGCACTGTGTTCACTGCACCTCCTGCTATAGTCACCAGCACTCCAGTAAAACCAACCTTCCCTACTGCTGAATCCCAAAGCTAAGCTTTTCTCAGTTCTTGTGATCTTGGACATCTGACCTTCCCTGCTCACCCTGCCAATGCCTCTTCCTCCTCCTACCCATGGCAGTTTGCAGGCTTCTGTTTTTGGAGCTTTTCTCTGTTTCCATGATTGGATCCATTCTCAAGGCTTTCCACACTAACTACTGGACATGGCAGTCTTAGTCCTCAGCCTTCCCTTCAGTGTCTCCTTTTTCTTCCTGGATCACCCACTCACGAATCCTCTCTATGCTTTCCCCAACGCATGATCCAGTTGGTTTCATCTCTGCAAGGTGCTATCTTCTCTCCCCCCGCCTCCCCCAATCAGGACCTTTGAACATTTCTCCCACCATTGCAATTGTTGCTAATTAATCACTTCCTCCCCAATGCTCATCAAATAAGGGTCCTCACAACTTAGCCTGGAAAAAAATTCCAAGCTTTTATAATCTAGCTCCATTTTTACATTCCCACTAAAGTTCCAGAACCTGCTTTCACCCAAATAAGTCTGCCCTGACTTTCCAGTCTCCTGACCCGTACAGCTCAACCCTCTGGAAAGTACCTGGACCAATGCTTACCAATCAACAAGTGCTCCTTTACCAACCACTCCATCCTTTTCTCTTTCAACTTCCCAGAATCTCAGGATAGGAAGGACCCTCAGATGCCATCTAGTCCAATCCCAAACTTGACCCAGAAAATCCTCAACATGTGGAAGTTGTTAAGTTCTTTGACAAGAAATTCACTGCCTTAATGAGATCATCTGACTTTGGGCAATGTCATTGTTGGAAAATGTTTCTGACGTTTTTATCACACTCTAAGAGGAAATTAGCCAGTTTAACTTCATTTCTTAAAACTCGCTCAGATAGACAGTTCATCAATCCAATGAGTGGCAGCATGGTTGTGGACTGCAGTAATCATGACTCCAAAGAAGCAGAAGTAAGTGAGTAGGCAAGAACTTCCCATGGACAGTGTCTCCCTCTTTCCTGGTGGTCTCTGAGTGAGAACTGCTCCCTTCCTGGCACATATTCCTGAGAACATGACACCCAGACTTTTTTTGGATTTATCCTTTCCAGATCCATCAAAAGTGAATGAATATCCAAGCCTGCTTGCCAGAGGGGGTGGGCGCCCTGCCGCCAGCAGCAACGAAAGGCAACGGAGCTAGGGATTCTTTTAGTGTATGAGTATTACTAGATGTCTGCTGAGATCTCTTCCAACTCTCAAGTTCTTACCAGGGACTGTAAATATAAAAAGAAAATAGTTGCTGCCCTCAGGTGGCTTTTGTTCATTCTGGGAGAACAGGTACACATAAAAGGATATGCAAAATATGTACAAAGAAAATGGAAGGTTTTCAGGGGAGACACTGAAATGTGCCTCAAAAGAAACAGAATCAGGAAGAATATGAACACATATAAGTACATGCAAAATGTATACAAAGTAAATTCAAAGTTTTCAGAGAGGCCCAAGCAGCAGAAGTGATCAGAATGGGCCACATGTAGGAGGTGTTATTTGAACTGGTTTTTTTTTAAAGCTGGGAATTCTAAGGGGGCAAGGGCAAGGAGGCAGTGCATTCCAGATATTGGGGGATAAAGGCACAAAGACAGGGGGTGGCATCAGACATTAGAGGAAGAGGAATACGTCTACTTTGAACTGGAAAGTTTGAGAAGGGGAGTGTCCAGAATAAGTCTGGGAAGGTAGGTGGAACCCAAGTTGTGAAGGGCTTTAAATGTTAAACAGAATTTATTTGCTCCTAGAGGCAGTAGGAAGCCATTGGTATCTCTCAGATACTATCTCCTTGGAGCCCCTCAGCAGCCCTATGAGAGAAGTAGGTAAGGGGGCTGGGGAGGTGGGGTATGGGGGTGTAATTCCTTATCCTGATTGTACAAAATAGGTAACACCCTCAGAGATTTAAATTGACATTTCCAATGTCACAAAATAAATGAGATTCAGAGTCAGAACTAAAATTCAGATGAATTTGGTTACTTTTTCTACACATCAGGGCTGTTTGTTTATTATGTTTGAAGTATGAGGATGTTTGATTTTTTTGTTAGGAAGATAGCAGGGGTATGGCTCTTGAAAACCAGTAGTTAAATTTTCAGGTTAAGCATTTATACCTTTGAAATCAGCAAATGCTACCAAATTGGGGATTGATTGTTTTGTGGATTGTCTAGCCTTAATAGAGTGGAAATCAAGGGGATGCCCGTCAATTGGAGAATGGCTGAATAAATTATGGTACATGAATGTAATGGAATACTATTGCGTTGTAAGAAATGATGAACAAGAAGACTTCAGAGAGTCCTGGACTTATATGATCTGATGCTGAGTGAAAGGAGCAGAACCAGGAGAACTTTGTGCACAGCAATGACCACAGTGTGTGAGAGTTTTTTTCTGGTAGACTTGGAACTTCATAGCATTGCAAGGATTTAAAAAAAAAAAATTCCCAATGGTCTTCTAAGGCAAAATGCCCTCCACATCCAGAGAAAGAACTATGGAAGTCAAACGCAGAATGCAGCAGATCATTTTTTTGTATGTGTATTATGTTTTGGTTTGTTATATGATTTCTCCCATTCATTTTAGTTCTTCTACACAGCATGACTATAGTGAAAATGTATTTAATAGGAATGTATGTGTAGATCCTATATAGAATTGTATGCTGGCTCGAGGAGGGAGGGGGGAAGTGTGGGGTAGGTAGGAAAAAAAAATCTAAGTTATATGGTAGAGATTGTAGAACACTAAAAATAAATAAAATTAATATAATTTAAAAAATGAGAGAAGTTATATAAGACTGGGCAAGGGTAAATGTACCATTTTTCCAAAAAGAGAAGGGAGTAGTATCTGTGTGTTATGGGCTAGAGATCTTTAATTTGATTCCTGTAAAAATGTTATGATTTATTATTAAAGGCATGGTATATAAATATTTAGAAAAAAAAAAGTAATAGAGACCCTAGCCCCAGCTCCAGCCCCAGGGTAGCTGCAGCCACTGACGATCTAGGTGAGGAGGAGTGCTGGTGTGGTGGCAGTTGTGGAGAGGGAATCCTACTTGAAGTTCCAGGGCAGAAAAGAGTGCTTGTGGTCGCTCACAGACCAGAGCACAGGCCAGGAGAAGAGTAAACACCTTTCCTTTGATCATACCATGTTAGAGGAACTGAGAACTTACAGGTCTTACTTACAAGACCTCTTAAGCCTGGGGTAGTATAACCTCCACTTGACAAAGGGCTCAAAAGTCAAGTAATTGGCCAGGAAAAAGCCCCAAAAGGGGGAAAAATAAGACTAAAGAAGGTTATTTTCTTGGTGAAAAGGTATTTTCTTCCATCCTTTCAGAGGAGGAAGATTAAAGCATACATCCAGAGGAAGAATAAAGCATACAACTGGAGGATAAATCCTCCCAAAAAATATGCAATGGTCTTAGGCCATGGAAGAGCTCAAAAGGACTTTGAAAAACAAGAGAGGTGGAGGAAAAATTGGGAAGAGAAATGAGAGCAATGCAAGAAAATCATGAAAAATGAGTTAACAGCTTGCTAAAGAAATGCTGAAGAAAATAACATCTTTAAAAATAGACTAATCCAAATGGCAAAAGAGGTCCAAAAAGCCAATGAGGAGAGCAATGCCTTAAAAAGCAGAATTAGCCAAATGGAAAAGGAGGTCCAAAAGCTCACTGAAGAAAATAGTTATTTAAAAATTACAATGGAGCAGATGGAAGCTAATGACTTAATGAGAAACCAAGAAATGATAAAACAAAACCAAAAGAATGAAAAAATAGAAGACAGTGTGAAACATCTCATTGGAAAAACAACTGACTTGGAAAATAGATCCAGGAGAGATAATTTAAAAATTATTGGTCTACTTGAAAACCAAGATCAAAAAAAGAGCCTAGACATCATCTTTTAAGAAATTATCAAAGAAAACTGCCCTGATATTCTACAACCAGAGGGTAAAATAGAAATGGAAAGAATTCACCAATCACCTCCTGAAAAGACCTAAAAGGGAAACTCCTAGGAATATTGTAGCCAAATTCCAGAGTTCCCAGATCAAGGAGAAAATATTACAAGGAGCTAGAAAGAAACCATTCAAGTATTGTGGAAATACAATCAGGATAACACAGAATTTAGCAGCTTCTACACTAAAGGATTGAAGGGCTTGGAATATGATATTCCAGAGGTCAAAGGTAAGATTAAAACTGAGTATAATACTTCAGGGAAAAAAATGGAATTTCAATGAAATAGAAGACTTCCAAGCATTCTTGTTGAAAAGATCAGAGCTGAATAGAAAATTTGACTTTCAAAAACAAGAATCAAGAGAAATATGAAAACAATAAACAGGAAAAAGAAGCCATAAGGAACTCATTAAAGTTGAACTTCTTACATCCCTACATGGAAAGATGATATTTGTAATTCATAAGATCTTTTTCAGTATTACGGTTGTTAGAGGGAATACACACACACACATATATATATATGTAGGTGTGTATGGGTATATCTGTATGTGTATATTATATATGTGTATGTGTATATGTATATGTATATGTATCCATATGTACATATACACAGAGGGCACAAGGTGAGCTGAATATGAAGGGAAAATACTTAAAAAATAAAATTTACTGTTGAGTGGAATGTACTGGAAGTGAGAGAAAGGGAGAGGCAGAATGTAGCAAATCACTTCACATAAAAGAGGCCAGAAAGAACTTTTACAATGGAGGGGAAGGGGGGGAGATGAAAGGGAATAAGTGGGGCTCACTCTCATGAGATTTGGCTTAAGGAAGGAATAACACACACTCAATTGTGTATGGAAATCTATTTTACTCTTTAGGAAGGCACAGGGGAAGGGAAGAGGACAGGGAAGATGAAAGAAGGGACAGCAAATTAGGGAAAGGGATAATCAAAAGTAAACACTGTTGTGGGGGGGGCAGGGTCATGGGAGAGAATGGAATAAATGGAGGGCAGGACAGGACAGAGGGAAATGTGATCAGTCTTTCACAACCTGACTTATGGAAGTGTTGTGCATGGCTACACATGTATGACCTATATAGAATTGCTTGCTTTCTCAATGAGGGTGGGTGGGGAGGGAAGGAGAGAATAAGGAACTCCAAGTTTTAAAAATGAATGTTACAACTTGTTTTTGCATCCAACTGGGAAATAAGATACAACGACAATGAGCTATAGAAATCTTTTTTTGCCCTACAGAAAAATAGAGGGGATGGGGATACAAGAAGGTGGGGTTTAAAGAAGGGAGGACAGACCACAGGAAGGGTAGATGGGGTGCACGCTGTCCTGGGGTGAGGGTTGGGAGAGATAGGGATAAAATTTGGAATTCAAATTCTTGTGGAAATCAATGCTGAAAACTGAAAAATAGATTTTATATATATATATATATATATATATATATATATATATATATATATATATATATATATATATATATATATATACACACACATATATATATTTTAAAAAGAAAGTGATAGAGAAAATGTTCAACTTAAAAGCATCAAGGTTTAAAAGTTAAATGTTAAGCCTTTTAATTCAGTGTCCTAAGGCAGCTAGCCCTATTTCTGTTAAGAAAGCCTAAACTAATTTTTACTGAAGAGGGACTAATTATCTTACTTCTTTTGCTTTTCTGAAAGTATTAGAAGTGAATGGGCAGTACTTAATTCAAAGGACGATTTTTTGATGGAAATATTTCACCTATGACTGGAGGGAACACCTAGATGGTTCAGTGGATAGAGTGCTTGATTTTGAGGAAGACCAGAGTTCAAATCATTTTGTAAATACTTTTCAAGTGTGTGACCCTATGCAAATCACTTCACTCTAGCTTCAGTTTCCTCATTTGTAAACTAGGAACAATGATAACAGTAGCAAATACCTCACAGGGTTGTTGGATCAAATGAGATAATATATGTAAAATGTCATGTAAATGTGAGCTATTATTTTTTTTAATTTTCATTTATTTATTTATTTATTTATTTTTATTATTTTGTAATGTTTAACAATCACTGCCATACAATTGTGATTTTATCCCCCCCACCTACCCCCCCTCCCTCCCCACGACTACATACAATTCTGTATAGATTCTACATATACTTTCCTATTGAGTATATTTTCACTGTAGTCATGCTATGTAGTCAGACTAAGATAAATGAAAGAAATCGTATAACAAATCAGAACATGATACACAAACACATACACATACACAAACATGATCTGCTACATTTTGTGAGTGACTTCCATATTTCTCTCTCTGAGTGTGGCAGGCATTTTGCCTTGAGATCCTCCATTGGGATTTTTTTTTTTTTTTGGTAAGAAGTTCTTGTGTTATTACAAAAATCTAAGTCTACCAGAAAAAACTCTCACACACTGTGGTTGTTGCTGTGCATAAAGTTCTCCTGGTTCTGCTCCTTTCACTCAGCATCAGGTCATATAAGTCCTTCCAGGCCTCTCTGAAGTCTTCTTGTTCATCATTTCTTATGGCACAATAGTACTCCATTACATTCATATACCATAATTTATTCAGCCATTCCCCAATTGATGGACATCCCCTTGACTTCCAGTTTTTGGCAACTACATAGAGTGCTGCTATAAATATTTTTGTACATGTGGGACCCTTTCCCATTTTTATGATCTCTTGGGGATACAGTCCTAGTAGTGATATTGCTGGGTCAAAGGGTATGCACATTTTTGTAGCCCTTTGGGCATAGTTCCAAATTGCTCTCCAGAATGGTTGGATGCGCTCGCAGCTCCACCAACAATGAATTAGTGTTCCAACTCTCCCACATCCTCTCCAGCATTTATCATTTTCTTGTTCTGTCATGTTTGCCAATCTTATAGGTGTGATGTGGTACCTCAGAGTTGTTTTGATTTGCATCTCTCTAACCAATAGTGATTTAGAGCATTTTTTCATATGATTATAGATAGCTTTAATTTCTTCCTCTGAAAATTGCCTGTTCATATCCTTTGACCATTTATCAATTGGGGAATGACTTGTATGATTATACATTTGGGTCAGTTCTCTATATATTCTAGAAATGAGGCCTTTATCCCCGAGCTTAGCTGTAAAAATTCTTTCCCAATTTACTACATCCCTCCGGATTTTGGTTGCATTGGGTTTGGTTGTGCAAAAACTTTTCAGTTTAATGTAATCAAAGTTATCCATTTTGCATTTCATAATGCTTTCTATCTCTCCTTTAGTAAAGAATTCTTCCCTTCTCCATAGATCGAATAAATACACTATTCCTTGCTTAAATGTGAGCTATTATTATTATGTTGTACCACTGACATGTGCTACCTTTTTTACTTATAAGTGAAGCCATTCAGGGGGCATAAATATCTGTGAACTTGTGTGTGGTGAGATGAAGGATGAGGATAGTAATGGGATGGAGATGGAGACAGGGATGGGGTCATGAGAATTAGGTATGGGGTAGACATGTTGGTGGAAAGAGAGATTTGCAAAACAACTCTGAGGTAACACATCACACCTATCAGATTGGCTAACATGACGAAACAGGAAAATGATATATGTTGAAGAAGTGGGAAAATTGGAACAGTAATGCATTGTTGGTAGAGTTGTGAACTGATCTATTCTGGAAAGCAATTTGGAATTATGCCCAAAAGATTATTAAAAATGTGCATACCCTCTGATCCAGCAATACCACTTCTAGAGCTGTATCCCAAAGAGATCATAAAAATGGGAAAAGGACCCACATGTACAGAAGTATTTATAGCAGTTCTTTTTGTGGTGATCAAGAATTGGAAACTGAGGGAATACCCATCAATTGGGAATGGCTGAACAAGTTGTGGTACATGAATGTAATGGAATAATATTGTTCCATAAGAAATGATGAGCATGCAGACTTCAGAAAAACCTGACTTACATGAACTAATACTGAATGAAGTGAACAGAACCAGGAGAACATTGCACACAGTAACAGCCACATTGTGAGATGACTGACTTTCATAGACTTGGCTCTTCTCAGCAGTGCAAGGATCTAAGACAAAGATCTCACAATGGAAAATACTGTCTGCATCCAGAAAAAGAATCATGGGGTCTGAATGCAGATGGAAACATACTATTTGCTCTCCTTTTTTGTTGTTATTTTGTTTCTTCTTTCTTGAGATTCCTCCCATTGGTTCAAATCCTTCTTTACAACATAACCAATGTGAAAATATGTTTCATATGAATGTATATGTACAGCTTATGTCAGACTGAACCCTAATTTGGGGAGGAGAGAGAGGAGGAAGGGGAAGAAAATTTAAAACTCAAAATCTTATGGAAGTGAATGCTGAAAACTAAAAATAAATAATTTTTTAAAAAGATTTGTACTGAGAGGAAATGTAATAGAGTGGAAGTAATTCTGAACTTAGATTGAGGAGAGAGTTTGACTCCCAATTCTGAAACTTACTGATTATTCTGGACAAGCACCTTCAATTCTTTTGGGCCTCAGTGTCTTAGCTGCAAAATGGGTTTGATAACACTTAAGACTTCTCACCTCACAGGGTTCTGGTAGGAAAGGGCTTTGTCAACCTTTAAATGCCATAGGAATGTGAATTATGATGACTGTAAAGCCACACCTTACCCTCGTGCAATGATCCCTGTGGGGGTGTCTCTGTGAGTCAGGAATATGGAGAAGAAGGGGTGACTGGAGATGCATTACTCCAGTTGCTAATTGAAAAGAGGAAAAGAGGGCTGCCTCATGCCCTCACAAACTCAGGAAAGTTAGTAACTAAGGCACTCTCCAAACAGCCAGGCTAAGGCTATGATGAAGTACAAGGTTCAGTTTACTGAGCTGCACCAAAATAACCAACTGTAGGTTACTCCACTGTTCAGTCCCAGGTTGGCTTCCAGGCTCACAATACTTTGGATATTTGGTGCTGGAGGTTATGCTTTCAAGATTACTGCTGCTGCCCCACAAGGTACCATGGAAAGAAATGTCTTCCCCTCAAGTCTTACTGAGCCCAGGGAGGTGCCTGAGACCTATCCCAGAGTGCCATCTGCTATAGCACTTATGATGGTGCCTTCCAGAAATCCCTGCTTCTCGCTGTATACAGACCTTTTGCATGGAATGTCTGTCCTGGATGTATCTTTCCCTTGTCCGACAAGCTTTCCCTTTGTCTCTTTTGTAGAACTGTAGAACCCAAAGAGGCGAGGAGCATCTTTGAAGTGCCCACCAAACATGGAAATCTTGGGCAAATTCCCTCCATGAATGCAAGCCTTACCTGGTGTCTGGCTGGAGGGAAATAAACTGTGTTCCATTCTCCTAGCCCCACTGCCATACCTGAAGTAGGGTGCTAAGCTAGCCCTAAAGACACCCTGGAACTGCTGGCCCCTGGCTCCGCACAGCAGCCACTGGCTCAATCAGAATTGGTGGCTGTCCATCACATCCCAAAGCTCTCCTCCTGCAGAGAGCTTGGCCAGGTCCTCTGGGTGTGGAGGATGGTCCTTCTCTGCCTCCTTGGTCATTCTCTGGCCTTGCTTATCATCCTGTCCACGTACAAATGACCCTGACAATAAGGTCATCATTCTCTTTCCTTCTTTCTGCCTTCTTCCCTCTTCCACTTGGGTGTTCTTATACGGACATAATTTGGTGTTGGCATTCACACTTTGATGTGTACTATTAATTCAACAGCTGCTTAGGGATGTACCTCAGCCTGACAGAGTGGGGCTTTGGTGAGCAGCAGGTGAGGGAGCATCCCTGCAGACCTTTCCTAAGGTCCTGGGTCCAGCTTTGGACTGCCTTTTGAAAGAGAGATATCAAGATAAAGAGAGCCACAGAAACAAAATGGAAGTGAAGATTCATGAAGAAAAGTTAGTCCAAGGAGAGAAGAGAAGCTTGCATCAGTTGACATGAATTTGATTCTGTCACTGACTCATTGTGTGGCTTTGGGCAAGTTTCTTTTCTCTGGGCTTTAGTTTTCCCATTGTAAGATGAAGGAATTGAACTAAACTTTGCTATCGTCCCCCTCCCTATAAGAAATGTGAGGTACTGTGACTATTTTGCTGCTGTTGGTATGGATAGTAGTGATTAGGTAGAGAGAGGAGGGCAACATATCAATTAATTCTACTTTTTTCTCTGAAGACGCAGCACTCAAAAGTTAATAAAACTACAACTGGCCTTTTCAAACTATATACTCCATAGATTGATGAGAACTGAAAGAGACAAAAGGGCAGGAGGGAATTACGAGAAAGTGAGGGATCTCCTGATTCAGGGTTCAAAATATTTTGGCAAAGGCAACTAACATTGTACACATATACAAATTTACCTAAGACAAAAGTTCATGAATATTTTCATCTGAACTGAATTTAGTGTAGCTGGTATTAGTTCTTCAGAAATACATACAAGTACAACATATTGTCTGAGTTTTCAATTTTGTTCATTTATTTTAACTCATTAGTATTTAATACAAAAAACACACCACATGAAATAAATGTTCAGTCTCTAAAAAAAATTTACTCAGGTTTCACAAATCCAAACAAAACTACCACTGGTGCCTTGGATATAGTACGTTTTCAATAAATCTGTGTTGAGTGAATGGATTAATGTCTTTTATTTGATACAATTCACCAATCAACTTGTGAACAGACTTTAAAAATTCACATTGAACCTGCCTATGTAAAGCAGTCAATACATTATCAGTGTATCAAGCACGGTACAAATATAAAAACAGCTATTTAATTTTAAAATCACATTTAAAAACACAAATCAAAATAAGTTCTTTTCCCCAAGTCATTATCAAAGCATTCAATATGACCTCTGCATGGAGACTCAGAACATTTCTGTTCACTCACATTTCAAACAAAAACATTTTCAGTCACACTACCCTTAGGATACAGTGAGTCAGGTTCTCCAAGTGCCAAAACTATTACCTGAGAACAAATCAACCCTCTGTGGGAGCTAGGAATTGTTTGATAACTGAAGCAGCAACTTAGAAAACTATTCTTGGTAGGAAAGAGTTTGTGCTGTTTCCAAGAGAGGAACCTTTGGGCACTTGGATAATCTGGCTCATGGTGGTTAGAGCTAACTGAAAGGGACTTGTTTATAGTATGTGCTCAAAAAACATTTACTGAACGGGATGGAATTACACTGGTAAGCAATTTATATCACTCTTTAAAACACAGCTTAGGCAAACACTGGAAATGGGATCCTAATCAGCCATTAGTAGTAAAACATTTAAGTCAGAGGATGTGGAGACAAGAGAGACCTTAGAAATCAATTAGTCTCATCTTCTCATTTTATAGAAGAGAAACTTGAGGCCCAGGGAAGTGAACTGATTTACTCAAGGTCACTTGGTGAGCAGTAGAACTGAACTCTGAATTCAAATCCTCTGATCCCAAATCTAGTGCTCATTTTATAACACCAATATTACATCTCAGTTCTAGGTGCTACACAGATCAGTGAAGTAGGAGCTACTGCCATGGTTACTCTAGTGCTAGAGTTAGAGCTACAGAGAGAAACTGTTGGCCTGAAAAGGCCATTTTCTTGAGAGCTAAATCAGCAAGTTTTCTTCCTTTTAATTTTTACACATCCCTCATGGTTGGCCCTGACTCACTCTAATTTTCCTGACTGAGCCTCCTCCCCTTGTTCTCCCTACCTGGTCTCTCTCCTACTTCTAGGAATAAGAGGATGTCAACTGCAAAATGGTGCCCTGACAAATGTCTGAGATTTCAGGTAGCCAAATGTCTTGAACGCATAGGTGTGGGCTCCAAATGAGGCAGAAGGACAATCAGGGAAAATGTTTGACATCATTAGCATGCTCTCTCCCTCTTCTTATGTGCTATATAGCTCCTCTTGGCCCTTATTACAATCCACCTTGTATCCAGCCATCTTAACAGATACATGAAAGTACAGCCTTGAGATAACCTTAGACAACAGTCCTTGAGAACAGGGGTCATATTGTTTTCTACCTCTCCTATCCCTGGCATCTACTATAACAATACCTTGCATTGAGAAGACACTGTATACATGTTTGCTAAGGTTAATGGGATTATTTAAATATGGGGCTGTGTAACACGAGACAGTCTACAGACAGGGTTCAGAGAGAAATAACAAAATTAGAAAATAAGATTTATGAGGAAAGGCTAAAGCAATCAGAATTATTTAATCTGGAGAAAAGGAAGTTTGATTGTTTTACGGAGGATAGTAGTTCATTCCTCCATCTTCACAGAAGAAAAAACAATAAAAGATGCTTAAAATATACAAAGAGAATTCAGGTGGCTTATTAGAAATGTTGAAAGATAGTGGTATGTGACAGGATAAAACAGAGAGAGAAAGAAAGAAAGAAGAGATAACAAGAGAGAGCAAAGAGGATGTAATATCTTATTATAGAGGAGAATAAATTTGTCTAATATGATTTAAATGTGGTCTTGCCTGAAGACTGAGAGAATCTATATTTCACAGAGCAAGGAGGGCTTCTCTAAAAGGGTGAACCTTGATTGAAAATTAGGATTGAGGTATACCTGCTAATTAACCTTTGATTAAATTCAACATAACTAATTTGGGGTGAAGTATATTTAGAACACTAAAAATATCATTTTAGTGATATTTACAGGTAAAAGAGTAGGTATCTGTATATGAAAACTAAGTTTTTTGCTCTGTGTCCAGGAAAGCTTTGCTTCCCCCTTCCCAACAGAGAGGTAATGGACTCAAGTTTCAGAAAAAAAAATATAAAAGCATGGTCAATGTAAGAATTTTTCCCCCTTGATTATGCCTATGTGACAAGACTTTTGTTTTTCAATGGGGGAAGGGAGAAAAAAAGAAAAGAGATAATTGAAGCATTTTTTTAAAAAACGTCCAGAGAAAAGGAAAGACAAAAGGAAACAGCAGGAAAGCTTTGAAAATTACATTGGATACTTAAAAGAAAAATAAGGAATATGTGTGAAATTTTTAGTTTCACGTATGAAACTTTTTTCCTATTCTATTTTACATAAGGAAATGCTCATTTTACTTGGTGTACACTAAACTCAAGAATTTTCAAAAAAATAAAATTTGTAAAAAAAAAAAATAAAGCACATGATTCTTCTCTGTTCCTATCTCTCATTCAATTTCAATTTTATACTTACTGAACTTTGCTGCCTAAGCTTCTGTACCATTTGGTTTCTGTAACCAAATGTAAGGCAACCTAATGCTATAGCTATGAATGGGAAAAGAGAGAGGAGAAGTTTTATACAAAGATCCAGTACCCCTAGAATCCATAGCCAACCCTGGCTAGTGAATGTTTTCATGGGAATTTCAGATACAAAATGGGGAGCCCTTCTCTGGATCAGGCCCTGGCACAGAGCACTAATTGTAGTAGGTTCAGATGGCACAGGTTACATTTCTATTCTGTAAGTTTTGCTGCATGGGGTGAATCTAAGACTAAAATCCTCTAATAAGATAACTGACAGCCTATTCTCCAAATCTACTACCCTAGCTAGTTATTTCACTGATATTCCCTCCTATTTTACTCCTTGAGTTGGGATTCATTAAAATATTCCTACTTCTTACTGCTTCTCCTATTCCCTATCATAGCTGCCATGAACCCAGGAGACCTTGGAGGAATGGGGTCAGAGCCAAAGGGGAAGGGAAGGAGCACGGACCTAAATAGCCACGGTTATCTCCACTGATTGGGACACACAACAGAATCCAACAGGGCCTGGACACATTTTCACCCAGCTCCACCTTATCTTCCAGGATGTTTATTTGTTCCTTTCTAATTCTGCCTACATCTTCCTTTGGCATGAGGCTGGCCTCCAAGTCAGGAAAACCTGCTTATATGTCCCACCTCTGACCCATCTGGGCTGTGTGACCCTGGGCAAGTCACTTAACCTTTGGGTAGCTCTCTAAGATGATAAGTTTCAGAGAAGGTGCTGACTGGCATCCATTCCTGGACCAGGATTCAAATTTTGCCTCTGATATCAGAGAGCTGTGTTGCTTTGGGCAAGTGAGCAAGGTCATGCTGTGGAGAAGATGGTGTGCTGGGCCTGGGGTTGGGAAAACCTGGGGTCAAATACAGCCTCAGACACTTAACTAGCTTGTGACCCTTGGGCCAGTCACCTAACCTCTTGTGTGCCTCAGTTACCTCATCTGTAAAATGGGCACTGTAGGAATAGCACGTGCCTCCCCTGCTGTGGTGAAGTTCCAATGACATAATATTTGTGAAGTGACTAAATCATTATGCAAAAGGTAGCTATGATTAAGTTACTCATACCTCCCAGGCCTCAGTTTTCTCATCTGTACAATGAGCAGGTTGGACAAGATGACCTCAGGAGTCTCTTCCAGACCTATATATGACCCTATGATTCTCTTTTAACTTAAAAAATAGTTCTTAATTTAGCAAACACCAAATAAAATAAGCATCTCCATCCATAGTAGAACAAGAGAGGATTGTATGTGAAATTGTGAATATTGTTTAGAGCTTGCTTTTCAAGTGTACTCTGTAATAGTCATTTTAAATACAATTGTTGCATGCCTGCGAAACATGGACAGTCTATCAGTACCATGCCAGGAAACTGAATCGCTTCCCTTTGAACTGTTTTAGGAAAATTCTGAGGATCACCTGGCACTGAAGTCCTTTCTCGAGCTGACCTGCCAAGCATTCAAACTATGCTTCAGAGAGCACAACTCTGATGGGCTGGCCATGCTGTTCGAATGCAAAATGTACACTTGCCAAAAAGACTATTTTATGAAGAATTCACATGGAGCACGTGATTACATGGTGGTCAGAAGAAGCGGTACAAGGACACTCTCAAGGTCTCTCTCAAGAACTTTGGATTTGACTGTGTAACATGAGAAACACTGGCACAGGACTGCTCAGCATGGCATGCCCACATCAGAAAGGGTGCTGTGCTCTATGAGCAAAGCAGAATTGAGACAGCACAAAGTAAATGTAGAATGCACAAATTTGGAGTATCCACCCCAAAAACAGACTATCTGTGCTCAACCTGTGATAGAGCATACCGAGCTCGTATTGGTCTGATCAGCCAGTTGGGCACAATGAAACTTCACTGTATCAGGGTGATGACATTTTGGTCCTCTTTGAAAATGGAGGACAACAACCAACCAATCCACCTCTCACCTATCGCAAACAAAGTGAGCAAGTTTTGAGGAATAAACTTACTTTTGGATAGTGGGGCAAAGAGTTTTAAAATCAGAATATGTGCAGATGAAGTTTGGCTTAAGAACTTCATAGTTGACATGCATTTCTAAAGAAAATGAAAAAATCTTGTTTTTGAAACAATGGAGTTGCTTCAAACTCTGTGCTAACACCTGTGTATCATTCCTAAATGTTTTACTTATGTCCTCCTGAGTGGCATAGACACAACTAAAAGAAAGCTTACACTGAGACAGGAGGTTCCAGGATTTGTTTTTGCCTGAGTTCCCTATGCAAAGGAAGTTAATGGCATCAAAACTTGGCCACTTCCTGTATCTGCAGCCCTTTGCTGTTACTGATCCTGAGTAAGTGAATTCCAGAGTTGAAACTTGCACAAAGTAGGGAGGAGGTGTCACAGACGGCCAAAGAAACCAAAGGACCAGATCCATCCAGAGGGAGGGTAAAAAGGCAGGCTGGAAAAATGAACAAGCCATTAATTTCTTCAGAAACGTGAGCAAACATGCAGTGGTTGTCACCATTCCTACCATCAACAGTCTCAGAGAGTCGTCCAGAGCTATGAGATGTCACTGTGTGTCACAGCCATTCTGGACCCTGGCCTTGAGACTAGCCCTCTACCCGCCATGCCATGCTGCCTCTTAGGCAGTGTATAGGACATAACATACTGGAGTGTAATACAGTACATCACAATACTACACTATAGTACAATACAATGATAATAGCTGGTATTTATAGTGTCTTAAGATTTGCAATGCACTTTTAATATATATTACTTCACTTAAACTTCACAACAATCCTGTTATGTAGGTACCAAAAGCATCATTTTACATAATACAAATTCAATTCAATAAGCATTTATTAAGTAGCTACTATCATTCAAAATTTTGATGGTTGTTATTTACCAACCTCCAGAACACTCTCCTCCCTTCCTTAAGATAATCAGTTCATGGCTCATTTTTTTCTTCTCTCCAACTTTTGCCTTCGTACTAGGGGGCTTCAAAATACATGTTGATGCCTCCTCAAACACTCTAACTTAGTTTCCCAAGACTTACTTCTCCATCCCACTTTAGTCTCACAGAGAGATGGTCATACCCTTGATCCTGCCGTCACAAATGTTCCATTTCCAAGCTTATGAACTATGATATTCCTTTATCAACTACAGTTATCCCTTCCGCATCGCAACTTTCCCCATTGTGGTTTTGATATATCATGGGTCATCATAAGAAATTAAATGAGAATTTTGGGGGGAGTTTTGTGGAAGCTACAGACACAACACATGAAGGCCAGCAGATGACATGGAAAAAGTTTAGAAACTTAGAAATGCATAAGATATATGTTAGAAACTTAGAAATGCATAAGATATATGTATGGTATTGTATAATATCAACATATTTTATCTTTTAATATCTTTTAATATCTTTTAATACTATAACAAGAGACTTCTTCTCTATTACAAAGGGAGGGCCAAAAAATTTTACACAGATTTTCCAGATCTGAGGGGTTCTGTGCCCCTAATTGCCGTGATATGGAAGGGATAACTGTAATTTTAATTTTTTTTTGCTATCCTACCTTTCCCTCTGCCTTACAATCTCCTACCCTGCTCTTTGTCCTCTCTCTGACCTGCAATCCCTCTACCCCTCAATTTCTCCTCTAGCCATCACTCCTACACTAGCTATCTATCCACTCTCCTCCCAAACCCATCTTGACTCCCTGGTGAACCCTGTTCAATTCTAGACCATACTCTTGTCCCTTGCTCTCTCATCCTGTCACCAATCATGCCTTGCCAAGCCCAGCCTTGAATTACTTCTGCTATTTGCTGCCTTTGCTCCTGCTCTCATGCTGAGTGAAGCTGGAGAAAATCACTACAAATTTACCATCTCAATCTGGCCTTCACTGCAGTAAGACAATCCTGCTATGACTCCCTAATCAAGCCACTCTCCACAGTAGCTCTTCCCAAAATTTTTATGCCTGCTCAAACCTCCCATGGCTTCTCCTCCCCTCACCCTCTCAGCTGAGAACTTTATATCATATTTCACTGAAAAAATTGGGGCCATTTACCAGAAGCTCCCTCTTTTCCCCTGCTCATCTCACAATTCAGATACCTCTGCCACTATCTCCTCTTTTATTTATCTCCCATTATAAGGCGGCCTTTCTCCTTAGCAAGGCTAATCCCTCTACAAGCATGAGTGATCCCATTCCAGCCTGTCTTCTCCAGAAGATCCCACTCTATCACTACCACTCTCTCACTAATCCTCAATCTCTCCCTGTTGACTGACTGGTTCCCTGTTCCTTACAAACAATGTCCACATTTTCCTCATCCTCAAAAAACTCTCATTTGATTTGTTCCTATCTCTCTTCTCCTTTTCATGGTTAAATTCCCTGATTAGACCATCTACAATTAGAAGTCCTCTTACTTTCTTCATAACTCTTGGCAATATGACTTCTGACCTTATCCCTTGACTGAGATTGCTTTCTCCAGTTATGAATGGTCTCTTAAATGCTAAATCCCATGGTCTTTTTTCAATCTTCATCTTTCCTGATCTCTCTGTAGCCTTTGACACTGTTAGTCCCCTTTTTTACCTTGATACTCTTCTCTCTGGGCTTTCATGATACTACTCTCTCATTGTTTTTTTCCTACCTGTCCAACTGTTCCTTCTCACTATCCTTTTCTGGATCAACAGGACATATCTGTTAAATCTTGGCTCTCAGAAGCTCTGTCCTAGGCACTCCTCTCTTCTCCTGCTCTTATTTCACTTGGTAATCTCATCAGCTCTCACTGATTCAATTATCATCTCCAGGCAGATGATTCTCAGATCTATTTGTTCAGTCTTAACCTATCTCTTTACCTCCAATCTTGCATGTTCAATTGTCTACTGAACATCTTGGACTGGATGTTTCATAGGTATCTTACGTTCAACATGTCCAAAACTGAAATCATGATCTTTCCCCTAAAACCTTCTCTCCTAACTTCCCCAATATGGTGAAGAGCACCACCATCTTCCTAATCACTCAGGCTTGTGACCTCGGTGTCACCCTCACCTCCTCACTCTTTCATATTCCAAAGCCAATCTATTGCCAGGAACTATGGATTCTACAGTTATATTTCTAGTATATGTACATCTCTCCTCTAACATGGCCATGACCCATGTATGTCAAACACAGACTGCTGCAGCAGCCTTCTGGTTAATCTCTCTGCCTCAACTCTATCCTCAACTCAGGTATCAAAGTGACCATCCTCAACTCTGCCTCCTAGCTTCCTTCAAGTCTTAGCTAAAATTTGTACAAGAAGGCTTACTGGGTTTCTTAATGTTAGTGCCTTCTCTCTGAGATTACCTTCAATGTATCCTGTTTATGTCTTGTTTGTACATAGCTGTTTGCATGTGGTCTCCCCCAATTAAGATTGTGAGCTCTTTGAAGACAGGAGCTGTTTTTGCCTTTCTTCTTATCCCCAGCATTTAGCCCATCACCTGACTCCTAGTAAATGCTAATAGAGTTGGCTTGATTACTGGTATAAGGGGTTTTGTGCTAGATCTTGAGAAAAGAAGGAAAAAAATCAAAACAAACTAAAAAATAGTGCCTGTACTTAAGGGGGTTTATATTCTACTCAGAAATAGGATGTATAGATGAACAAATACAAATTGATTTGTTAAAGGAAAGAGTCCTAACAATTGGAAGAATAAAGAAAGACTTCAGGGAGGAAGTAGTACCTGAATTGAACCCTGAAGGCAGCTAAGGAGTCTAAGAGGCAGAAGGGTGGAGGTAGGGCATTAGCATTGGGACCAAGCTGTGCAGAGACATTTTCACAAACTGAAAAATTCAGAAAGAATCTGAGTTCTCATCCTGGCTCTAACAATGACTGTGATATGGAAAAAATCATTTTATTTCATTGAGCCTCAAAGTCCTCTTTTCACCTCTCAGGTTCTTTCTAGCTCTAATAGTTTGTGATTTAGAATAAAAGAGGTTAAATCAAATACAAAGCCATATTTACTAAGGACACGTAGCATAAACTGCCAACTGTGGCAGTTTGAAAGAGGACTTTCAATGACCTGTCTCTGAAAGAAAGCACAGAGTGAATCCTGCTTTCCAGGGAACCCATGTAATGAGACAAGGGGAGGATTCTGGTCCTCAAATTTCTTCTTCAAAATGCCTGTTCCAATTGGGTGAGATATAGTCACTTAAAGTTAATTTAATCTAGTTTTATGGATAAACAAAAATTTCTTCTCTATAGATTATTTGAACAAATAATCACTATGAAATGAACTCAAAATGGGCAAATCTACTCTCACACTCATAGTTCATAGATGCTAATGTTACCCTTACATACCTTAAAAAACTGATGTGTGAAAAGAAGCTTTCAAAATACTACGTACAAAACACTGCCCTTCAGTTTGTGACTGGATTGATGTTGTTCACAGTATTTCTGGCTGACTATAGTTCTGCCTCATGCCCTAAAACCTTTGTTCCAAAAGAGTCAAGCTGACTCGCACTTCTGCAAAACAAGTATGCTGGATGATTTATGCATAAAAAATATGATTTAAAGTTTTCTACTTATTTAGATTCTTATCTAAGTAGAATCTAAATACCTGTATGTACTTGGCATACAGGACAGAATGTGCTAACCCCTATTAATCTGGGAAGCTATGTTCCCTGAAATGTTTTTCTCTCTGGCTTCTTGGTTCTCTTGTGCAATGAAGTATTAATGATTCTACTGGAATCTGAAAGCCCAAGCTGTTGTTGTGAAGAGGAGGGCATGTTTGAGAGAACTTCTAGAACTGAGGTTCACATTTTAATCCTTCAAAAACCCCTCACATTGCCATGTCTGCATTTATCTTCCTGATGGCTATTTTGATCGTTACATTTCCCACATGAGTAGGGTAGGTGACCTGATGTAAAAGCCATTTAAAATGTACAGGCTATCTGGCTCAACAGTGACAACACCATTATAATGGCTTCCACTAAGGGTTAGGGAGAGAATGGTCCCAGGATCTCGGTGTGACCCTCTAACCACTTGGAAGTTAGGCAGGCACCAAGGCCACTACATGCATTAAACCCATATAAGGAGAATTCTTAAAAGCAGCAATCATTACCATGATGGTGCTTTTAGAGAAACGTATAGTAGGTCTCTCACCTCCAGTATCTTTGTTCCAAATCTTCACCTTGTTGTCGTATGATGAAGTGGCAATTGCTGGTATCAGAGATAACCCATTCGGCAGGAAGACACAGGATGTCACTGTCTGGAAATGTCCTTTGTACTCACATATTTTACCTCTAGTCTGTCTTAGGTCCCACAACTGTAACATAATGACACAAGGTATAAAAAGGAACCACTGTACACATTTTCCTCTAGTCTCTTTAACTGTTTTATTTCTCAGGACAATGCACCCAGTCACCCATCAATTATCCATCCACTGAGTAATATTTATTGATCACCTACCATGTATATGGCACTGACCATTCAGGAATACTGTAGAAAGAATCTGCATTCTGTAGGTTTAGTTGAAGTGAGTACTTTAAACTCTTATTGTTATGGGAGACTGTTATCAAAGTCTGCCACAGCCTAGGGTGAGTGTGCAGTGGCCCTGCTGCTCACAGCAACTCTCCAGCTGCCATGTACTGGGTCTCTCTGAGGTGCTTTAGAGGTCTTGTGGGTAAAAGGTCCTTGCTATAAGTACCTGAGTTGAAGACACAGGCATATTGGCTTTGTCTTCTAGTCACCATGCAAATGATGTAGAGAAATATAACATCCAGAATAAGGGAGGTAATAGGCCCCGCTGTCCTATGTATTAGACTGCTTAGAGGAAGAGGAACAGTAACAACCTGGAGCACATTCAGAGCAGTGAGACCAAGGATTAGCAACCATGTCCTCAAAGAACCAGAAGAGAGAACAGGGAGGTTTAGTGTGTAGAAAGGACTTAAGGAGCCATGTTTTTAATATCTGAAGGGCTGTCACATGGCAGGAGTTACTTTCTTTTTTGATATAATCCCTTACCGTTGCTTCACAGCCTTCCCCTCCAAAGCCACTGCTACAGGAGACACAGTTATATCCATCTGGACTGATGTCACAATAGGTCTGAATATGGTGTTTTACTGGAAATTTATGAGCTACTTGCAACCTCCGACTGTCCCAAATTCTGAAATGAATTGGGTTGAAAATGAAGTAGATTAAACATATACAATATGCCTACTTTAGGTAATCTGTTAATGCAAAATATCTGGTTCTTTGCTGCCCAGGACCAAAACAGAATGGAATGTCCTGTGTTGTTTAGGAGACAATGCTCCCTGGAATGGGTCTGTCCACAAGGTTCCAGGGTTAGTGCAATGGCTCTAAGAAATGATATCAGTTGATGACGTTTTGGAATATTCTATTCAAAGATATGACAAGGTTTTAAATAAAGTGACTGAATTTTTCCAGGTAATTTGGGGCTGGCAACCCAGCTCTAATTATACTGTGAGATTTGTTTTGTACGTGATAAAATTGCTCTAATGCAGCTGGGCATTATTCTAGAAATCAAGTACAAAAGATTTACAGATATTTCTCGGCTTATGCATGGAGTCAATTCATGGGATTATTTCCATTACATTTTCTTACATGGCTTCTAGCACTTTCTATGTGGAGTCATAATCTAGAATTCCTGTCATTACAAGATAGAATATAGACCCTTTCCTTAATTCCATTAATTATAATTCTGCTTCTGCTCCAAACTTAAAAAGCAACACCTTCCCCATTCCACCTCTTCCCCAATCTATTTTAGTGTTGATGATAGTCTCTGCACCAAAAGGGAAAGGAGAAAGTATAAGCATTTGTTAAGCACCTACTATGTGCCAGAAGCACCTTACAAATATCATCTTATTTGATCCTCACGAAAACCCTGGGAAGTTGGTGCTATTATTATCTCCATGCTGAAAAAACAGGCAGATGGTGGTTAAGTGACTTGCCTCAAATGTCTGAAGCCAAATTTGAACTCAGGTCTTCCTGAGTCTAGGCCCAGCACTCTATTCACCACACCACCTAGCTGCCAAAACAAGAAGAGACTAGTAGCTAAAAAGAGGGCTTCAGTTAGGGGTTAAGTGTACAATCATAGAGATATGTTAGGCAGCTAAGTGGAGAAATGAGAAGAGATCAGGCAAGAATAGTTGGCAATTGGAGGTGAGAGAGACCAACTCCAAAAAAGCACTTCCAAAATAGGGACATGGTGGCAGCAGCAGATTTAGTTAGGACTATAGGGGTCTCCTAGCTAGGGTTGTACATGGGACCAGATATGGGCCCTCCAACTTCCACACAGGGCCTTCCCAAGGGGCAGAAGGCATGAAGCTAACAGTAAAGGACAAGAATCGAGTCATGTAAGTGTGTACCCAGATGTCCTACAAGGTGAGCTCCACAGATCCCTATGCCATCAGCAGGCCCACCTGATGCTTTTATCCTCAGAGGTCTGGAGAAGAAGTGGTTCTCCAGGGATCCAACACAGATGAGTAACCTAGAAGAATGAACTTTTTAAAAACTTTGAAATAAATCCCACCAAACAAAGCACACAGGAATCTCTCCATAGCTTCCAGCAAATCATTGCTCCACAGAAAATATATTTGCACCTCTTCTCAAACATCTAAGAACTAGGAAATGTGCTTTTAAGGGACTTTGTACAATTTCATGACTACATGTCTTATTTTTAAGCCATCATCAGCAATAAACATTTATCAAACATCTCCTATGTAATAATTGTATTTGTTTCTCTCTGTGTCCCCCCCTCCTCACACAGTTAATTTCAGAATTTGCGAAAGAGACTGAAAGTAGCACAAACATTCCAAGATACTATATTAGGCATTAAAATAAAATTTTCTGATTACTTTGTAAACACACCAACCAACAATGTAGATATTTATATAGTCTTTGCCATTTATAGGACTGTAATAATTTTCTGCTACCTATTTGACAAGCCTCCTTTCCTGTCTTCAAATCCTTTCT
This sequence comes from Notamacropus eugenii, assembly GCF_028372415.1. Taxonomy (NCBI): domain Eukaryota; kingdom Metazoa; phylum Chordata; class Mammalia; order Diprotodontia; family Macropodidae; genus Notamacropus; species Notamacropus eugenii. The sequence continues at coordinate 478,425,447 of NC_092872.1, read as the reverse complement.
CATCACATGGCAGAAATCATACAAGAAATGATTACGATCATGATCTGATGACTCTAAGCCCATTTCTCTTCTGTTATTTGTTCTCCCTTCCATGCCCTTCCCCCCAACCCAGGGGTATTTTACTCTCCTTTCCTTGGTTTGGTTCCTAATTAAATCCATTGGATGACCTACGTTATCAAGGACTCTGTGTTACGGTCACTCCTTAATGCAAACAAATGGAATGCCAAATGAGTAATTCATGGCCTAACCCAGTGCATCTCTGAGGACTCCATATGGTGCCATTGGGAAAAAGGAAAAGCACAATTCTAATCTTTCTCATTACTGATATGGCCCCCTGCTGGTTTGGGTTTATGATAGTTTTCAAAATTAACACAGCTGCTCCTGCAAAGGAGAGAACAAAGGGCAAGTGGATTTTCTCTCACAACCTAGTATCTATAATCAGAAAATGGTGAGTCTGTCCATTTAAATAAAGGCAGGAACAGCTTCTTTTGGGTAGTTTTCTGTGTATAACAGATTCACAAAGTTAGGAAGGATGAAATCTTTTAAAGCCAATGCAGTACTATATTAAATGAGAATGTATATACATACACGAATTCTACATAAATGTCAGCTATCATTATTATGCAGAATCATGGAAACATAATTCTTAGAGCTGGCAGGGACCATAAGAGAGTTTTTTTCAAACCCCTTATTTGATAAAGAAGGAAAATTAAGCCCACAGAGAAGAGATTGATTAATATCACACAGCTACTTAGTAGCACAGTTGGGATTAAGCCACGGAGGTCTACTGTCTTCCCATACAGTATGTTCTTGCCCCTACATCATACTGTCTACTACAGCCATCAATATTTTTAGCCAGTTCTTACCAGGTTTCTTGAAATGGTAGCTTTTTGAAGACATTCTCCAGTCTTTATATCCCACATGCAGAGAGTATTGTCCCGAGACCCAGTACATATCTGTGAAGAATCTAGAAATGGTTTTAAGAAGGGAGTCCATGAGGTTATGATTTTAAATGGGATTTTGGAAAGCACGCTCATAAGAAAAGCTTTGCAGGTTAGAAACAACTTTATTGTAGGTGTCACCTGGACTCACAGCTAATCCAGTAACAACCATATCATGGCCCAGAAACTGTTGTATTGGTTGCAAATGTCCATTCAACTCCCATAGTATTGCTGTCTTGTCACGAGATGCACTGAAAAATTGGTTTGATCCAAAAACACAGGCTACCTGTTCAGAAAACAAGGCAAAAAGATCCATAGTTTTATGTCCAGGATAGACTGAATTTCAAAGAAAAGAAAGATATGTGTACAATTCTCTTACTAAAAGTAGCACATTAAGAACTTTTCCCACAAAAAATTCCTACCCAATATTCTATATTGTAGCCTTGTCATGATCCTTGGTTCTTGAAGTCCATGCAAGTGGAATTAGCTCTAGCAGGTTCTACAAAACTGGAAAGGCTTTTAATGTAATTCCTAGTGATCAACTACACATGCTGTCCAAGGAATAACTTAAATATGGAAAAAACTCATTACAAAAAATCTGGTCACTAGGCAATGAATGCTTTGGACAAAGAGAAACACAAAAAGACCTTCAGTACTCCACTGGCCCCTTCTACCTCTGCAGTAGTGGTGCAGAATATGCTAAGGGCAGAGGGTCCTAAGGATTGCAATTTTTAGATCATTTATAAACATTAAGGTAACTGATAGCCCTCTTGGTTTACAACAAGTGAGTTGATAAACTATTGGAGGAAATGCTTTGACATGTGTGGATCTCATAGGTCCTTGTCGTTCCACTGATGGGAGCTGGCAACTCACCCACATCTTTTAATCTTGTATAAGCCTTGTCCATATCCTCTCATATATCTATGTGTATCTACCCAGTCTGCTGGAGGTCTTTCTCTAGATTATGTGCTGAAGGGTTGGAGTTGTAAATGGAGTTGATGTGGCACAAGTAATTGCTCCCTGGAACTATGACAGAAGCATCAGGATTCTTCCCTGATGTTGGATTCATTATGGAAACAGAAATTGACAGATCTAGAACTGGAAATCAGAGAGTATACATATGCCTCCATATTAATATAGGATTTTTAACATTTCATGGATTCTGACACAACATTCATGTTGGCCCTGTTATTACCCACTCATATTACATCACTGAAGCACTAAACCAATGAACATTTACTAAGCACCTACACTACGTGAGCCTCTGGAAGTACAAAGACAAAAAGGGAAACTGTCTTCGCCCTTAGGGATCTTACATTCTATCAGAGGAAATGATATGGACACAAAGAAGGTGACATAAAGTATTTGTAAAGTAAATACAGAACAATTTTTCTGAGATAAGTACTAACTGAGGGGAATCAGGAAAGGCTTCATGAAAGAGGTGGCACTTGATTGGAAGGAAATTAAGGAGTCTAAGAGATGAGGAGGGATTACTTTCTATGAATGGGAGATAGCCTGTACATTATCATGGAGATGGAACATGCTGTGTCAGCGACAATAAAGAGGCTAACTGGCATAAAGGCACAGGAATAAGACTGAGTCAAGAATGAAAGGTCACTGTTTTTCTTCCTCTTGTTTAGTGGTATTGCTGCCCAATACATATATACACGTATATATGTATATATGTGTGTGTGTGTGTGTGTGTGTGTGTGTGTGTGTGTGTGTATACATATAGGCTGGTAAAAAGTTGTCTTACATCTAAAGTAGGGAAAGATACAAAGAGAATAAGAAAAATCTTGGATTCTATCATTAGCTTCCCAAAAGTGATGGGAAAGACATCAGCAACTTTGTTCCAAAAAGCCCACTTTTCTCATTTAAAAAAAATCTCAATATGGACAATGTATACATGTATCCAGAATATTCTTATTGAAAAAAATGATATGGGAACAGGAAAGCTTTTACAGATAATTGTCAAGCAAATCTTCACAGTCACACAACTAATGGAAAGATACAGAGAATACAAGATTCCACTATGTCGATTGGTGATTATAAAAAAGCATTCAACATGATATAGCAAAACATAGCCTTAAAGATTTTCCTCTAAATTTTCCCTAACATTAAAACCACCTAAGATTTCTGATCAATGCAAATACAGAGATAACTTTGTCCAACAATTCTCCATCAATATCAAAGCATAAAATAGGGACATATATACTTCCCAAAGGTATTTCCCATAATCATGGAAGATATTTATGTAAGGGTAAAATGTAAGAGGGTTCCCTACAGATGGTGAAATCCTCCAAATGTGTCTATTGTCAGCTGAAATTGAGCCGACTGCATCAAATCCCAAGTACCATAGAGCTTACATTTAATGAGATGCATAATCATTCAGAAGAGATGGACCAAGCAATTCATATAAAACCTATTAAAAGTACATTTCTTAGGTTATGACTGAAGTTGGATGAGCAGCCCATCAAGTTAGTTTATCAGGATGGGCATATATCTTGGATGGGCACTGCAGTTAGATAATGAGCTAGCATAGAACTGAAGGAAGAAAAAGAGAAGGCTGGATTGTATCTGGGAAACTGCAGTGTTTTCAGTGATCTGAGGCTATTTCTTGAAACAAAAGCCAATCTTCTTGATGCCAATGTATTTCTTTTGATGCTATATGGTTGTGAATAATTTAAAACCACAATGAACATGAAAATAAAATTGCAGGTAGATAAAGGTTACTATGACTGCAGCATATTGACAACTATGAATTATGCCCAAGAAGTAACATGTAACATATCATTAAGAAAATGTTTTTTATTAGAAAAGACAGTCTGCTGGTCATGAATGAAAGATAACAGATGAACTACAGAATTTATCAACAGAAAGGACTAACAGAAATAGTATAGTAATGCCCATGAAATGTTTTCTTTTTATTCTAGAAGAAGGTCTTTAGCAATCTAGGTAGATCCTCCATGGCAGATTTACTGGGTGGCAGGATGGGGAGACATGAGCAAGGATTGTACAACACAGGGGAGTTAATACTTGTAGGAGCCCTCAAACTCTTGAGGTATAAACTGGGAATTTGTTAAAGATCACTAGATGCCAGGATCCGTTTCATTCTCTGTTTCCACAACATTGTTGGCATGGCTCCCCATCTCTCTGCCTGCTGAGACCCTACCTATCCATCGAGATTCATCTGAAATCCTACCTCCTTGGTGAAACTCTTCCTTTGAGCACCTGGAGCACTGATTTTCTGCTCTATGCTTTATCATATAATGCCTTAAGACACCTCTTGTATTACTGTCATTGTTTTTTATGTTTTAATTTCTAATATTATAAATAGTGATAGACATAACCCACATAGATGAAAGCTCTTTGGAGTCCTCCTGAGACTAAAAGTTTGAGAATTGCTATGCTACATTCAGCTGCCTTTGACTTAAAGTATATTATTTCAAAATATACACTGAGGTACCTTAAAGTAGGGGGCAACTAAGTGGCTCAGTGAATAGAGAGCTGAGCCTTGACTCATGAGTACTTGAGTTCAAATCTGGCCTTGGACACCTACTGGCTGTGTGTTCCATATTTTTTAAATTCATTAGTTTTACTTAACTTTTCTTGTCTATAATTTCTATCTCTAACTAGGCAGCAGTCTGTCTCCTTATCTTATGCTGCTCTCATATCCCTAACAACACATAACAAGTTCCTTGTATGTCACATGTATTCAATTTAAACTCTGTTGACCATGTGAATAATACAGTTTGAATCAGGAAGAATTTCCTCTGTACTTTGATTTGGAAAAGGGTTGGCTCTGTTCTCTCTTACCCATCACCTGAGCTACTGGAGTACAAGCAAAAGTCAGATGCTTTACACTTAAGCAAAAATAAAAATAATGGAAATTAGTAAGTTCTTCTGTTCCTGGAGTAGGGACTCACAATATCAATGCCTCTAGTATTTTTCTTTATGATTAAAAAATCAATTAATCGGGAGGAGAAGGGAATAAGCATTTATTAAGTGCCAACTATATGCCAGGTATCGTGCTAAGTGCTTTACAAATATTTTCCTATTTAATTCTCACAACAGCCTGGCAGGGGGAGAGAAGGGATATATTATTATTCTCTCCATTTTACAGCTGAGGAAACTGAAGCTGACAGAGGTTAAGTGACTTGTCCTGGGCTACACAGCAGTGTCTGCAGTTGGATTTGACCTCAGGTCCTCCCAACTCCAGGCCCACCACTCTATCTGCTGTGCCACTTAGCTGCCAACAATAAGAATTTATTAAGTGCCTATGCTATACCAGGGACTGTTCTAAGTAATAGAGATATAAAGACAAAAATTAAACAGTCCCTGTTCTCAAGGAGCTTATACTCTATGGGGGAAACAACATATAGATAAGGATAGGGACTGAATTTAGATATGGATATATACAAATATGTAAAGTACACATAAAATAAACAAACACAAGTTAAATTGGAGAGGGAGGTACTAGCGGCTGGAGCAATCAAGAAAGGTTTCTTGTAGAAGGTGGGGCTTCAGCTACATTTAGATGGAAGCTGGGTATTCTAAAAGGGGGAGGTAAAAAAGTCGTGTGTACTCAGCAAGCATGGCAGAGAGCCAGTGTAAGGGCATGGAGATGAGAGGTGGAGGGTCATGGGACAGGAACAGTAAGATGGCATTTTGACTAGACTATGGAGTAATGTAAATAAGCCCTGGAAAGGTCAGTTGGAGCCAGGGTGTGAAGAGCTTTAAATGACAAACATGAGAGTTGACAGTTAATCCTATAAGTAATATGGATTATTTATACAATACTAACTAATCTTTTATTAGTTTTGAGTTTTTCCCCAGAGCTCAGACAAACTCCCTATATGATGACAATTCATCACCACTCACCTGGGCTGTTTTAATAGCTAACTGGTCTCTCTTTTCTAATCCATCCTTCATACAGCTGCCAAATTGATATTCATAAAACATCTGACCACATATTATCACTCTGCTATTTGGAAATCTTCATTTGGCTCCTTATTATTGCCTTTAGGATAAAATGCAAAAATCCTTCGGCTGGTGTTTACAGGACAGCTCCCCGAGCTCTTCAATCTGACTCCCATCACTCCCCTCCACACACTCTGCACTGCTGCAACGGGTCTGGCAGCTGTTTGCTCTATACAACATTTCATTTTCTGCCTCTTCCTTTACCTTTGGGTGTCTGCCAGGGGGTCCTTCATGTCTGGAATGCACTTCCTTCCCTCTTCCCTCCCTCCTGCCTTACCCTGGGCTTTCTTCCACACACAGCTCAAATCCAACTTCCTTTTCTGATCCCCCCAGTGATTAGTACTTCTCCATCCTAAAAATTACTTTCTATTTCTTTGTATAGAGTTCACTTCTCTGTGTACATAGGTTACACTTTGAGAGCAGATATGGTTTTGGTTTTGCCTCTGTATCCTCAGAGCCCAGGTAGTACCTTGCAAATGGCAGGTATTTTTAAATGCTTGTTGAATTAAATTGAATATACCTTGGTGATTTCCCGTTGGTGTCCTTTGAACTGTTTCATTCTATCTCCAGATCTCCAATTGTAAGCCACAACCATCTGCAGAGAGAGTGGTTAGAGCCAGTTACCTTGACCACAATCTTTTGACTCAAATCAATACTAAAGTACTATACCTATTGTTCACAGACCTCTAGCCCCTGTCCTTAATCACTTCCTCTTAGTGTCTGATTCCACTTAATTCACTTCATTGTCCTCTAGTCACATTTTCGACACTCATCTCATCTCCTCTCCATAGTCTAAGGTCAAATCTAAAGGTCTAATAAAGTAAACTCAAAAGACAGTTTGCAGAAGTTAAGGTTTAATGCACTGATCTTAAAAAAAGGCCATTGATATGTTTTGTTTTTATATCCTGGCCTGTTATAAATATTCCTATTCCTTCCTGCCTGAAATTGAATCTTCTTTGTTGCAAATGAAAAGTTAAGCAAAAACAAACCATATAGAGACCACGTGTATCCCACATTCTGAATCCTGCAGTCCCTCACCTCTCTGCCATGTAGAGGATGGAGATTAAGTATTAAAATGACTAGAGTATGGCTTCCTTTTATTCTTCTTTTCATTAATGTTATTATAGGGAGCAGCTAGGGACAGAGTACCCAGTCCAGAGTCAGGAAGACTCAAATCTGACCTCAGATACTTACTAGCTGTGTGACCCTGGGCAAGTCACTTAACCCTGTTGGTGTCAGTTTCTTTGTCTGTAAAATGAGCTGGAGAAGGAAATGGCAAACCACTCCAGTATCTTTGCTACCAAAAATATCACATTTACATACCATGATTTGTTTGTTGCTGTAAAGTCATTTCACATTCTTCATGACTCCATTTGGGGTTTTCTTGTGGTCAGCTTTGAAATCAGGAAGATAAGTCTTCCTGACGCTAGGCTGTGCGCCCTACACACTGCATCACCTAGCTGCCCACGGCCACAGCTGAACAATTTGTTCTGCCATTCCCTAATTAATGGGCACCTTCTTTGTTGACACAAAAAATGTTTCAATGCATATCTTGGCATATATTGGACCTTTCTATTTTTGTCCTTAGGGCATATTCTTAGAAGATCAAAAGATATAAATAATATAGTTATTTTTCTTGAGAAAGGCAGAATTGTTTTGCAGAATAATTGTCTGTTGAACTTTTAAGAAAAAGTTAAAGCAAGCTGCTAAGGATGACTGTCCTCCATTCATTGTTAAGAGTATCAATCAATCATATATACCACGATGGGGGAGGAGAGGAAGAAGCACGTTAGGTCTTTATTAACAGAGTAGCGATGTGCATTAGAAAATATAAAAAAACAGGGGCAGCTAGGTGATGCAGTGGACAGAACTCTGGCCCTGGCCTAGAGTCAGGAGAACTTGAGTTCAAATTGGACCTCAAACACACTTACTAGGTGTGTGACCCTAGGCAAGTCACTGAACTCCAACTGCCTCCAAAAATATATATATATATGTAAAAAACATAGGAAATAATCCCATGCAAAAATATGTGATGAGGATGAGTGGGGGTTTCTAGAAAGAAAGAGGGTATGCACATGCTCCCCAGAGAAGGAGATGACACTATCAGTACAGAACAAGCTGAACAATAGTTCAGCAAATCAATGGTTCCCAAATCTGTAACAGGAGACTGTGGCTACTTCTAACTCTCAACTTTTAAATTCTAATCTTAATATTATCAACTACGTTTAATCAAATCTGTTCCACCAGAGCCATTCTAATTGTTCTGCTCACCATGTTACAATTGGCACTGTCATCCTTACCTTATCTTTTCCTCCTGAAACACAAATGTCTGAATTCAGAGCAGTAACTGAGTTGACGGCATCAGTGTGAGCTTCTTTGTACTCCTGGACGACTTTAGGAGAACCATTCTCCTCCACACATCCTTCAGTTCTGGCAGAGAAGGGATTCAAATCAATGGGTGAAAATTCAGGAGGGTAGAGGAAGAAGCTGCTGGGACTAGGACAGCGGCACAGGGAAAAAAATGAACTGAGGTGAAATGGGGATGCTGGGTCAACGGAAAATGTTGGGGGCAATCAGACACTAAAAGGCTTGCTAGGAACTAGGAGTTGTTATTCCTCTGTATACAGACAGGTAAATAGGTCTTGTTAATGCTCAGGCAATTTTTTCACAAAGATTTGCAGGTTTTTCTGACTTAGAAACAGGCACTAACTATGTCAGACTTTCAGGACATATCCAACCCAACAGGAACACATGAATTTGTCCTTCAAGGTATGGTAATTCAGCCTCAATGGCCACCCTCTTAAGCTATTTTGTTTAGTGGAAGGGTGATACGGTGGCTTGCAATGTGGCTCTGGGCTGGAAAATTTGGGGAACCCTGGGTTAGGGCAAAGTCGCTGTACCTATATTTGTAGGTGTTGTGTTTGATTTTGCTCTGGAGCTTGCCCATGGTTCAAAGCACTCAGTCAACACCTTCGCCAATTCCACCTGCCACTGCTGGCACATCTGAGCTGGCATTACTGGAGATCTGTAGAAGTTATGTCACCTGGATGACGTTACAACAACAACAACAATTCTACCAGTGATAAAGAAGCATGGGCAGATGGTCAGAAGGCTTGCTACTGGGAATCTGGGTTAGTAGTTAAAGGAGGTGGTGCCTTTTGATTCTCCTTTCATGCCAATGAATTAATGAATCAATGAACCAATAAATATTTAAGCACCTTCTATGTGCCAGGAAAAGGACAAAGGATGAAACAATAAAATCAGTTCTGCTATAAAGACTGTTCTGAAAATGCAAATTTGTTCCACTGTGATTCACATTTTAGGGAGCATTTTAAGCATAATACTAATTTCAAGTCTGCTTCTGCCCAATTTCCCCAGGGAGAAAGAGTGAGAATGTAGAAAACTGCATCATTTCACAATAACTCACAAGCAGTAACCTTTCCAAAGTCAACTTCTAGAAGCAAACTTTAGGTCTCTGTCAAGGTAACAGTGCCATATTTACTGTACTTCTGGTGCAGAAGGAGCCGTGGGTGGAGAAGGGCTGGTCCACACCACTCTTAGACCCTTCTGTCTCTGCCTTAGGCTGAAGCTCAGTTTCCCAGCTACTTCCTTGTATGCTGCTGAGAAGGGTGGAGGGAGGTGAGAGGGAGGTCAAACAGCAGCCCATGGAAGTGGCCCCATTATCCATTGTAGTATTTGGGTACATCTTAACATTTGACATGAACAAAACTGGGCTACTGTTTTTTATTAGGTTCCTATCTTTTTTTTTTTTTTTAATGTGTCACTGACCAAGTTTTTGAGCATTTTGTCCCACACATATTTTCCCTGTGTTTTTTATTAAGATTTTGTATAACATAATTTTTTTGTCCAAATATAGTGAAACTGATTGTACCTGCTCTCAATGAGTTTATATTCGATTGGTGGAAATGATAAATACATACATAGCATAAGTATAAAGTGAATAAACAAATATTTACTGCAAGGTAATTTATGAGGAAGGACACTAGCAGGAATAGGAGACGTTTCATGAAGAAGATTGTGTCTTAAAGGAAGAAAGGGCTTCTATGAGGAGGAGGCAAAAGGGGAGTGTGTTCCAAGTATGTGGAACAGCCAATGCAAAAGCAAAGAGATGGGAGTGTCATATTCGAGGAACAGGTTTGGCTGGAGAGTAGAGTGCAGGAGGTAGAGTCCAGAGAAATGTCCAAAGAAACTAGAAAGATAGCTGAGGGTCAGAATGCATGAGGCTTTAAAAGCTAAACAGAAAAGTTTATATTTAATCCCAGAGATAATAGGAGTTGATTGACATGGTTATATTTTGTATGTAAGTTAAACTACTTTGGCAATTGTGCAGAATAGAGGGAGCAATAAAAGTGGTAAGATAGGAAGACCAAAATAGGAGCCTGCTCTAATAATCTAGAGTCTAGGTTCTAGACAAGGAGGGGCTGAAGGACTGAACTAAAGTGCGTATAGTACGTGAGCAGAGAGAAGGGATCAGATGTGTGAGATGATGCGAAGGTAGAAACAGCACGATTTGGTGACTGACTGTATATATGTGTTGAAAGAGAATGAGTAGAACAGAACGTGGAGAGACTGGGAGAATGGTGCCTCCTTCAACACAAAGAGGGAAGTTTGGAACAGGAGAGGTTTGGGGGGGTGATGATGAGTACATGCTGAGACATGATGCACATGAGTACATGATGGACATGCTGAGTTTGAGCTATCTTCAGGAAGTCTAGTCTGAAATGTGCAATATGTGACTGATGATGTAAGACTGAGGCTAGAGGAAAAAATGGGGCTAGATACAGAAATCTAGAAGCCATCTGCATAGCTGGTAGTTAAACCCATGGAAAGTGATGAAGCTACCAAGAGACAGAGCAGAGAGAGAGAACAGAACACATTCTACAACCCCAGGAACACTCACAGATGGGGGTGTGTGATGCAGACGATGAGTTGGCAAAGGAGACTAAGAAGGAACTGTAAGACGGTAGGAGGAAGGCCAGGAGAGTCTCGTCATGAAGACCCAGAGAAGACAGAATATCCAGGAGGAGACAATGGAGATGAAGGATGATGATAATATTGAATATAAAACTTTGGAATAATCTCTTTGTTCTCTCTGAAGCAAACTCAGAGAGTGCCTCTTCCTATGTCAACAAAAGCCAGCCAGGGCTGACTTGGCATTCCTTAAGAGACCTTTAACCTAAGATACTTTTTCTGAATAATGGCACGTTTTCCATATCTTAATATTTTGTGGACATATACTATGTTATGACATGTTAATGGTAAAGAAAATACAGACATCTTGGGTTGTAATTTCTATTTGAAGCTTTGTCAAATGTTATCTTATTGTATTTACAACCTATGCAATTAAGAAATTTCTTTCTAATGGTCTAGTTAATCACTTATGGAGACCATAAATCTGAAGGACACAGAACCCCTTCTTTGTCCTAAAACAGACTTAAAGCTGGCTGTTTTTGGTATCTGGTAGCTAGATTTAATATCTAGCTCTGTGGACTCCACGTACTGTTACTTTAAAGAGAATGAATTAATCTATAATAAATAATGAAAATGTATGCATTTAGCCTGTTGCATCTACTTTAACCAAACTTAAAGGTTAACAATGAGAACCAAGAAAAGACTGTCAGATGTGACAATTAAGGGAGCACTGGTAACTTTGAAGACAGCAGTGCTTGTTGAAAGAAGTCAGAAGCCAGACTCCACAGAGTTATTAACAGTGGAGTGAGAGGAGAAAGAATGGAAACAGCATCGAATGCTTTTTCAAGGTGTTTGGTAGAAATAGAGGATGAGAGCTTCAGGGGGATAGTACTTTAGTAAAGGTTTTTTAAGGGTAGCAAAGCTTAGGTAACACAGTTGAAGGCAGAAGAAAAGAACTTACAGATGGGAAGTGGCTAAAGATTTCAAAGAAAAGAGGGGGAAGATAATTGAGGATGTAGTCTAGAGAAGTTGGCAGAGGAGGGAGACAAAACACCAGACACCTGGGACTCATTTCTAGGAAGTTGGGAGAAGTAAACAGAGATAAGGAAATTGTCCCTCTACTCCTCTACTAAGGGGTCCTAAGAGTCTATGCTGATAAATAAGAAGGAATTCCTGGGAAGCAGTAGCCCCAAGAAAAGAAACTCAGCCTTGTGAATGTGTCTACTAATTTTTTTCTAGGAAGAATTATTTCTAGAGATACACTGTGGCTAGGGAGCACTCTGCATATAGCAGATGCTGCTTAAATGTTTGCTGAAGTAGACAAGGTGTCTGGGTTCCTAATCTACCAAATTGTTCCTTTTCCCAAGACAACAACAAATTTTAAAAGAGAAAACAAAGATGGCATTGTTTTTTTTTCCTCTATCTGGTATTGTAATTGCACTGATCTCAGTTTGAAATAATTTGATTACATTCTTAACTCTTCAAATGACAACACCTTATTTATAATAAGCACCTGTAGATTGGTCAGCGTGAGAATTTGTTTTCCTTGACTGTATAGTTTGTAATGAATTTTGTGTGTCTTTCTGTTTGGGTTTTTTTTTTTTTTGGAGGGGGGAAGGGAAGGGAGGCAGGAGGAAGAAAAAGCATTTTTAGGACTTTACAATGAAAAAATAACTTTTAAAATTACTCACCCCAAACCCTACCAGATCTGTGTGGTAAATGGATATATGTGAAGATTTCCAAAGCTTGTTCTAGGAGAGATGATTAAAGTAGGCCCCTTGCTAGTCACTGCAATTAGTAATAATATGCTTAGTTATTATTCTCTCTCACTGACCATATAATTCCACAGCAAAAAGATTTATAAAGTAGCCTTTCTTTTCAAAAGAAAGAACCTTTCAAATTCTGAGATTAATTCCATTTTTTCCAACAACTGGAAAAATTCTTAGGAACAAATGATGTGCATAGAAACCTTAGAGGTAATTTAGTTTATCCTCCTCCTAAATGTATCAAGGTAAGCTTAGATTCCATTAACATGTTGTTATTCCATCTGTTCATCAAATAATCTGTTCCTTTGCAGTCCCAGATTTCTTTTGGGATGACAATTTCACCTATTTAAAACTATACAGACACACATGTATACACACATAAATACACATGTATCAGTATTATTCACTATAATAGAGTGTCCGAGCTGGAGAGGACCTTAGTGACCATCTAGTCTAACCTCATTTTACATATGGGGAAACTGAGACCTACAAAAGGGAAGTGATTTCCCAATGTCACACAATGGCATGATGAGGTCCCCTGGGGTGACTAATGGATGGAAAAGGGAAGAGGGAGACAGGGAAGGAGAAAGGGTGAGCCGTCTTCCAAGAGGAACCCCCAGATTCGGGGCCAGGAAACCCAACAAAGGGGGGGAGGGGAGGGGGGCAGAAGGGCGGAGAAGGTCACAGAGATTCAAGCCGGAGGATGGGATTTAACGGTTATCTAATCTCTTAGGATTAGGATCTGAGGCTGGAAGAGTTTGTGTGGGTCATTCACGGATGAAGAAGCGGAAGTTCGGGGAAGTTAAGCCCAAGAGCACACAGGCGGCAGAGTCTGGATTTGAACCCAGGCCCTCAGAGTCCGGAGCCAAGGCCCTCGTCCCGGCACCATCCGGCGAGGGAAGCGAGAGGCTCCGGGGCGGTGAACCACATCCCTCCGCCGGGGGGGGCTCCAGACTGGCCTGGGGGCCCTCTCCCGCCCCCGCCTTCGGTAAAGGACGCGGTGTCCCCAAGATGCAGGGACTCGGCTCTTCTCCAAAGCCGCCCCCGCGTTTCCCACCACCTTCATCCCCGCCCCGTACGCACCGCCCGGGGCTGAGGTAGGGTGGACGAAGAGGCCTGGGGTCTGCAACCTCCATGCGCGCAGTAATCCGTTCCTCAGGCTGTTCCTTAGCAACGAGGCGCCCGTCGCTAGGGCGGTTGTGTGCCCGCGAAATGAGCCCGGGCGGCAGCGCGGGAGGGGCCCAAGAGGGTTCCGCCAATCGAGAGGCCCCGCCCCCGGCCCGCCAGGCCCCGCCTCCCAGGGCGGGGCTGCCCCCTCCTCCCGCCCCTCCCAGGAGCTTTGTGTGTCCTTGCGGCGTGGTCCTGGTCCTGATCCTGGCCCGAGGGGTTCCTGTGCTCTCTCAGGTTGGGTTCCTGGGGGAAGCCCACTGTCTCTGCAGGACAGGTGACTTACCCCGGCCTGGAAAGGTACCTGGCCGCCGCCCCTTCCATCGCTCCCAGACTGGGGTTCGAATGCCCCCTCTGATGTCAGAGAGCTGGGTCGCTTTGGGCGAAGGAGCAAGGTCGTGCTGTGGAGTAGAGGGCGCGCTGGGCCTGGGGTCGGGAACACCTGGGCTCAGACACAGCTTCAGACACCTACCCAGCCCGTGACTCCTGGGCCAGTCACCTAACCTCTTGTCTGCCTCAGTTACTGCATCTGTAAAATGGGCACGATAGGAACAGCACCTGCCTCCCGGCTGTGGGGAAGTTCCAATGGGATAGTATTTGTGAAGTGGCTAAATCAGTGCGTAAAAGGTAGCTGTGATCAGGTTACTCAGACCTCCCAGGCCTCAGTTTTCTCTGTACAATGAGCAGGTTGGACAAGATGACCTCAGGGGTCTCTTCCAAATTTATATATATGATCCTATGATTCTTTTTTAACTTAAAAAATAGTTCTTAATTTAGTAAACACCAAATAAAATGAGCATCTCTATCTATGGTAGAACAAGAGAGGACTGTATGTAAAATTGTGAATGTTGTTTAGAGCTTGCTTTTCAAATGTACTCTGTAATAAAGTCATTTTAAATACAATTGTTGTACACCTGCAAAACATGGACAGTCTACCAGCACCATGCCAGGAAACTGAATCGCTTCCATTTGAATTGTCCTAGGAAAATTCTCAGGATCACCTGGCAGAACTGGCATCTGGCAGTACCAGATACTGAAGTCCTTTCTCAAGCTGAACTTCCAAACATTCAAACTATGCTTCAGAGATCACAACTCCGATGGGCTAGCCATATTGTTCCAATGCAGAATGTACACTTGCCAAAAAGACTATTTTATGGAGAACTTACATGGGGCAGGCTATCACATGGTGGTCAGAAGAAGCGATACAAGGACACTCCCAAGGTCTCTCTCAAGAACTTTGGATTTGACTGTGCAACATGGGAGACGCTGGCACAGGACCACTCAGCATGGTGTGCCCACATCAGAAAAGGTGCTGTGCTCTATGAGCAAAGCAGAATTGAGACAACACAAAGTAAATGTAGGATGTGCAGATTTGGAGTATCCACCCCAAATGTTCACACGGATTATCTGTGCCCAATTTGTGGTAGAGCATTCTGAGCTGGTATAGGTCTGATCAGCCACACTGAAAGTTCACTTTATCATGGTGATGTCATTTTGGTCCTTTTCGATAATGAAGGACAACAACCAGTGATAATAAAGTCAACATGTAACTTGCAAAGCTGTTCCACTGGTCTGTGTGTGATTCATTCCTTTTGGCCTTCTGTTTTCTTCTCACTTGGGGAGGTGTGGGGGTGGGGAGGCTTGAAACTCTTATTCTAAATCTCCTTTCCCTCCTACCTCCTGTCCTTCTTTAGGAGGAAAAAAAAGGAAGAAAAAAGAAAATCCTCTTTTTTTAAACAAGTATTCATAGCTAGTAAAACAAATTCCAACACTGACCATGTCCAAAAAATTATGTCTTATTCTGCATCTTCAGGCAATAAACATTTATTAGATGTCTACTGCATGCTGGGAATACAAAGAAAGGGAAAAGACAATTTCTGCTCTCAAGTCTAACAGATGAGAAAACATGCAACCATCTATGTACAAACAAGATTTTATATATAGCTGTAGGTTACACACACATATAGCATAAATTGGAAATAACAAAGAACAAAGGCATTATTAGAATGAAGGGGTGTGGGGAAAAGCTTCTTGTAGAAGATGGGATTTTAGGTGGGTCTTGAAGGAAATCTTCAGTCCATCACCCCTTTGTCAAGAAGGTGACAGAGGTTACCTGTCATGCATGACCTCAAGGTAAAAGACCTCAAGGTGGGTCAAATGTTTCATTACTAGCATTCTAGAATAGTGGTTGAGCCTATGATTCTGTTTTATAGTATTTTATTTTTTCTAATTATATATAAAGACAATTTTTAACATTCCTTTTTTAAATAGAATTTTGAGTTCCAAATTTTCTCCCTCTTTCTGTAAGACAGCAAGCAATTTGATATAGGCTTCATATGTGCCATCATGTAAAACATATTTTCATATGAATCATGTTGCAGAAAAAGAAAATTTACCAAACAAAAAGAGAAAATTATAGTTTGCAAAAGGAAAAACCATGAAAAAAAAGGAAGTGAAAATAGTATGCTTTGATTTGCATTCAGACTCCATTAATTCTTTCTCTGGATGTGGATAGCATTTTTCATCATGAATCTTGGAACTGTCTTAGATCAGTGTGTTACTGAGAAGAGCTAAGTCAATCATAGTTGATCATCAAACAAAATTATTGTTATTGTGTGCAGTGTCCTCCTGGTTCTGCTCACTTCACTTTGTGTGTGTGTTTTCCTTTGTTGCTGAAGAAGACTATGCCATCAGAGAAATAATGACGACTTGCAGGTGACTTTGTTTTGAGTGAGGGAGGGCTGTGCAGGTCACCAACCTTACTTCTCCTCCAGAGCCATCTGAATCCAGTGACCAGATATTCATCAGGATGACTGGAGATGACCCAGGATGAGGTCATTGGGGTTAAGCAACTTGCCCAAGGTCACACAGCTAGTGATTGTCAAGTGTCTGAAGTAAGATTTGAACTCAGGTCCTCCTGCCTCCTGCACTGATGCTTTATCCACTGCACCACCTAGCTGCCTCACTTCACTTTGTATCAGTTTATGTAAGTCTTTCCAGGTTTTTCTGAAATCTGCCTGCTCATATTTCTTACAGCACAATAGTATTCCATTACATCCATATACTACAACTTGTTCAGCCATTCCCCAATTGATGGACATCCCCTCAATTTCCAATTCTTTGCCAACACAAAAAGAGCTGCTATAAATATTTTTACACATGTGGGTCATTTCCCATTTTTTATGATCTCTTTGGGATACAGACCTAGTAGTGGTATTACTGGCTCAAAGAGTATGCAGTTTGATTGCCCTTTGGGCATAGTTCCAGATTTGAGCCTGTGATTCTTGTCTTTGTATCCAGGGAGTTGAGGAGAGGGAGGTGAGAAGAGAAGGATTCCAGAAAATGTATAACAATCAATGCAAAAGCACATACAGAGAAGGGTGGTAGAGTGTCCTGTGTGAAGAAAAGGAGACCTGTTTGGCTAAATGACAGTGTGCAAGGGAGTAAGGTCCACTGAGGCTGGAAAACAGGTTGTGATGGGCTTTATCAGCTCAACAGACAAGTTTCTATTGTACCCTAGAGGCAGTAGGGAATCACTGGGGTTGATTAAAGGAATGACACAGAGAAATGTGTGCTTAAGAAAAATAACTGGCAGCAGTATGTAGGATGGATAGAGTGGGAAGAGACCTGCAGGCTGGTTTTCAAGAAGCAGAGGAATTAGAGATCAAATTACCAACATTTGATGGATTATGGAGAAAACAAGGGAGTTCCAGAAAAACATTAACTTCTGCTTCAATAACTACACTAAAGCCTTGGACTTTGTGGACTATATAGTAAGTCCTCAAAGAGATGGGAGCGCCAGTTCATTTTACTTGTCTCCTGAGGCACTTGTACACTGGCCAAGAAACAACAGTTAGAACCAAACATGGAACAACTGATCATTTTCGGATTGAGAAAGGATCACGACAAGGCTGTCTATTGTCACCTTATTTAACTTATATGCAGAGTACATTATGCGAAATGCCAGGCTGGATTGGATTATTCAAAAGCTGGAATTAAGACTGCAGGGAGAAATATCAATAATCTCAGATATGCATATGATACCACTCTGATGGCAGAAAGTGAAAAGGAATTAAGAAGCATCTTGATGATGGTGGCTTAGAGAGTGTAAAAGTTGGCTTGATGCTTAACATTAAAAAAAACAGATTTTAGCAACTGGAGACTCTACTACTGGCAAAAGAAAAGCAAAAACAGTCTTTTCTCTCAAAGAGCTCACATTCTAATAAGGAGGTTCAGCATGTAAATAATTAGGTACCTACAAGACATATAGAAAGAATGGATGGAAGGTGATCTCGGAAGGGAAAGTGCCGTTAGGTGGAAGGGACTGGAGAAGTAGTCACCGAACAGATGAGGTTTGAAATGAGTTTTAAAAGTAGGGGCAGCTAGGTGGCACAATGGATAGAGTACCAGCCCTGGAGTCAGGATTTAAATTCTGTTCAAATCCTGGAGTTCAAATCCAACTTCAAACACTGTGTGACCCTGGGAAAGTCAATTAACCCTGATTGCCTCCAAAAATAATATGAACGAAGTCAAAGAAGCTTAGGGGTAGGGCTAAAGAGGTGGAGCATTCCACCAAACCAGTGCAAAGGTGTGGAAATGGGAGATGGTGAGTCCTAGCGGAAGAACAGAAAATTCGCCTGCGTAGCATGCACGATGCAGAGTATTATGTAAAAAGGCTACAAAGGTAGGGAGAGATCAACTTATAAGAATCTTGAGAAGCCAAATAGAGGGGCCCCCCTTCAAAACTACATTGCTAATGAAAAAAATTCCCTCTTCTAGGCCCACAACAATCTAGTGGAAATCTCTCAAGGCTAAGTTGCTTTTTTAAAAAATTTCTTAGAGGCATAGCTAATTTGTTTGCTCAGCTAACCAGAATTGTGTCCTTTACTCAACCAGAGAGATGTTCATTCTTCATAAAGAGATCATAGGATGCTAGTCTTGATAACACATTAAAACCTCATCATTTGTGATGACATTCTATGATTATCTCAACCGAGCTGAGAGGAGGGGAGCAGTGGAGAAATCCTAGGCCACCTAACTTACACTATCCATTCACTACTCCTATGACTGTCTCTTGTTCCTCCCTCTTTAAAATCCTTCCTCAAAACCAGCTTCTTCCAACGGCCCTTTCATGGACCCTTTGGGGTCCCTGAAGAAAACAAGCGATGCATGTAGAACCATAAGTCTGGAACAGAAGTCAGAAGACTTGGCTTCTTGTCAGTCCTGCCACAATCTACGTGACACCTTTACATTTGCTGTTATTTCTTCATCTGTAAAATGAGGAGGGTAAAAAAACCAATCTATGCTGTCTTCTAACAGGAGAAACTGATACCATTCATTCATACATTCATGTATTTAATAGACATTTACCCAGTACCTATTATGTGCGAAGCGTGTGAAATACAAAGCTCTCCAGGAACCTCCAATCAAGTAGGCTGAGATAAGACGCGCCAGATGAAAGACATAAGGGGACCACGATTATTTTCTTCAGATATTTCTATCTTTGAATTGGTTTGCAAGTTTCCTTGTACCCAGCATGTTTGGCTTTGTGTTCCGTCTTTCATTCCTCGGGTGAAACTTTCCCCAGATCCTTCGACTGCACTTCTGTGACCTGCACTCCTGGTTACCCTTGCCTGCACTGGATCCAGTTTGTTAGTGTCTCTTAAGATGCAGCGGTCAGCTCTCCCTTCACTGTTGGTCCTTCATCATGAGCTTTTCATAGAGCAATGTGGTAATGTGATGAGTCACAATAATTTTATTATTAAGTTTATATTCTGAGTGTGATATTAAAACAAGCAAATGGTCTGTGCCTACATGAATTTTAGCAAGTGCCTTTTTTTTTGGCAATAGCAAAAAGAAGGAAAGAATTAAGGAAGGAAGGAAGGAAGGAAGGAAGGAAGGAAGGAAGGAAGGAAGGAAGGAAGGAAAAAAGGACTTATGTGTTCAACAAGTTTTTGGTGTCTCATTTCATACCTGTTGGGGGTGTAAGCTCAGTTTCACGTGGACAGTCTCGGGTAGGTAAAGGTGAGGACTTCTAAACCTCAGAATTCTCATGAGGCCCCCCAGGGAACAGCTGGGAATTGACGCGTGAGACACGGGTTATCTCGTGCATTTCCACCTCTTCTCCATGGGAGAGCATCCCACCCTTGAGACTGACCCATGGTCTGAGCACACCTGTTGTTGACTAGCTAAGGGCTGAGAGCAGGCACGCTATTCACGTGCAAACTATGGGCGGGAGAGCTTAAGTAGGGACAGGAAAGCCTGAAGGCGCTCTTTGTGCTGAGGGGCCCTTAGAGGGCAGAAGGTCCCTCCCCTCTCCCGCTCCCATTCTCTTGCTGTACGATCTTGCCTCCTTGGGAGGAGGAGGATTCCTCTCTCCTGAGGAAGAATTCACCCTGCACATGTAACTAAGATCCTGAATAAAGCCTAACCTTTGTTCGACTCTGGAAAGTCTCTTCTCTCAACACGTTTATCCGGTTGATCTCCGAAGACCTGGACAACAGGTAAGAAAAGGCTCGGGTAGCCCTTCGGTCTCAAGGCCGAACACATACCAATAAATTATATTTTCCAAAATATTTTTTGCCATCTTCCCTCATACCCACCATTGAATTGATCTTATCAAGTAGAAAAATGGACTTAATTTGGAGGTGGGAATGAGAAGGCTGTTGTTGTGTTGCTGAATCCTCTGTAGCTGAAAAAGACCATGCCATCAGAGAAATAATGACATGACTTGCACTTGACTTTGTTTTGAGTGAGGGAGGGCTGTGCAGGTCACCAGCCTCACTTCTCTTCCAGAGTCATCTGAATCCAGTGACCAGACATTCATCAGGATGACTGGAGATGATCCAGGATGCACTGGGAGACCTTGGCCCCTTTAGGCCAAGGTCTATGCAGGTACTCACTTAGGGTGAGGTAACAGCCATTCATTGAATAGGCCTGTTTAAGAAGTAGCCAGGGCATGGCCCCCTTAATGAAGTGAAGAAAAAGAAAGACTTCAGGCTGGGAGGGAAATGGCCACAGTTACTATTGATAATGACAAGAGAGAGGGAAGGGAAGGGAAGGGAAGGGAAGGGAAGGGGAGGGGAGGGAAGGGGAGGGGAGGGGAGGGGAGGGGAGGGGAGGGGAGAGGAGGTGGGAGTGAGAAGGTCAAGCACTCCCCAAAGATGTGGAAATGGGTCCCACTACAAAAACAGAAAGTCAGCCAGTGTAGCAAAACTTTTCAACTTAATTTTTTTCTCCCTGGGTTCTGACTCAGTGTCTACTTCAAATTCCTCTCTGTTTAAAAAAATTTTTTTTTTAAAATTCTGATCTTTTTTAGAGGTTCATATTTTCTGTCTCTGTATGTATATGTCCATTCCTCTGGGATCTCTCTATCTTTCTCAATCAATCTGAGCTAGAAAAATGACTTCATGTAGATTTGTTTTCTTGGACTTCCTGAACAGGATTCCATGTGGTATATTTTCTAGAACTTTTTGGAGGAGCTGGGAAATTGGGGTCTTGATGTGATGCATTTCTTTGTTATTCTGCCACTCACACAGTCACCATCCTAGTTCAGGCCCTTAATAAGCTCATCCGTCATCACTCTAATCCAACCTTAATATAGCTGACAAAGTGATTTTCCTAAAATGCAGGTCTGATCATGTCACATCCTTCTACAGGTGTGCTGAAGCCAGTTCAAACTGACTCTCAATAGCTGATTGTTAAATTTTCAGTGTGAGCACTTACACCTTGGGATCTCCAAGCTATCAATCAGGGCTTGATTTATTGTTTCACTGATTACCTAGACTTAAGAAAATGTTGGAGAAAGTGTTTATAATTTAGATTAAGTTTAGAAGTGTATTGGTTAGTACTTTTTAGAGAGCCAGTTGTTAAATATTTACTAGTACATTACTGTCTCTTTCACCCTGCTTGATAAGCTCTAGTGGTTTTTTTCTCTTATACCTAGAATCATTTCTTCATGACCCCTTCTGGTTTCCCAGTCTTCTTACATACTGCTCCCTTCCATCAATATTGGCCAACTTGCTGTTTTGAACATACAAGATCTGAGTTCAAATCAGAATTCAGACACAATACCTATGTGGACCTGGACTAGTCACTTAGCCTCTGTCTACCTCAGTCATCTGTAAAGTAAGTATAATAGTAGTACCTATCTTCTCAGGGTTGTTGTGAGGATCAAATCAAATAATATTTGTAAAGCCCTTAGCACAATGCCTGTGACAAAGAAATCAAAGAAGAGGTTTCCACATTGTAGGCACTTGATACATAATAGGCAT
The DNA here is from genome assembly GCF_028372415.1 of Notamacropus eugenii. NCBI lineage: Eukaryota > Metazoa > Chordata > Mammalia > Diprotodontia > Macropodidae > Notamacropus > Notamacropus eugenii. Next base: position 478,403,388 of record NC_092872.1, on the reverse strand, counting down.
TTAATAAATGCTTTTCCTCTTCCCTTTCTCCCATCTTTGTTTCCTTATATTGGCTGTCCCCCATGTCTGGAAAGAACCAGATGAGCAATGAATGAATTGTGTGATCTACACCCTTGGAGAGAAAAGGATACTTACATCCACGAAAGATCATAGCTTCATTGAAGTATCAAAGAAGTTAATTGTTAAATTCATGACAATTTAAAAAAAGTAGAGTGCCCAGAAGTGAAGACAGCACTGCAGATAAACTCAGTGACCATCTCAGAGTACAGCAGGGCTATCACCTCCCTCATTGATGGGACACTTGTTCAGTCATTTAATTGTGTCCAAATCTTCATGACCCTATGAACCATGGGGTTTTCTTGGCAAAGATACTACAGTGGCTTCCCATTTCCTTCTACAGAGACACTAGGCTTTTAATTAATGCAGCTTTTGGGATAGAACATATACTGTGATGCTATACAAACAAAATATGTCACAGGAAAAAAAATGAGTAGCAAAAAGAAAATAGATGTGACCAAGAAGGGGGAAAAAAGCAAACCCACAGTTTGGCAGTTGTCACTGGCACAAGACAGTTAAAAAACCAGTCAGAAGGCTTCCAGCATCTACAGGAAATATGTGTTGGAGGCTAGCAGGCTGGCTGATCCTTGAGAGAAGGAGAGGGAAGGGGAGGAAAGGAGTGGGAAAAGGGGGAAGAACAGAGTAGACAGATAGAGGAAGGCTGGGAGCTCATGATAAGAAAAACTCCAAGAGAAGTACTGGTTTCTTAGAGCCCAGGGAATGGGGGTGACCAAATTCTGGTGAATTGCATGGCTGCTCTGAAAAAACCAAAAGGCTAAAACCTGGTTCCAAAATAAGACAACGCAAAATGAGGGAATTTGTAATGGATTTGAAAGGCAGTACTGTATAGTGGAAAGAGTACTGGACTTTGGAGTCAGCCAACATTTACTAAATTATATGATGACTCTGAGCCTTGTTTTCCTTATTAGTAAAATGCTGGTGATAGTACTTGAAATACCTACCCCATTAACTTGGGTTTTTTGTTTGTTTGTTTGTTTGTTTTTGGAGCCAAGTAGGATTAAGTGACCTGACCAGGGTCCCACTAGTAAGTGTTTTAGGCCTATTTTGAACTCAGATCTTTTGACTCTAGGTCTAGCACTCTATCTGCTGCCTAATTGACTGTGGGAGCTTTTGATATGGCTATGGGGTCTAGGGGGAGAGGTCTTCTATGGTGTAATGGAAGTGTGGAATATGGTATAATGGAAAGATCACTGTTTTGGGGGTTGGAAGATTTTAATTCAAGGTTTGGTTTTTTTTAAAGGCAGTCAGTGTTAAGTGACTTGCTTAGAGTCACACAGCTAGTAAGCATCTGAGGTTTGATTTGAACTTAGGTCCTCCAGACTCCAGGGCTGTGCAATCTAGCTGCCCCTTTGATTTCATATTCTACTGTATGACTTTGGGCAAATCAATTCCTTCTCTCTCTGCCTCAATTTTCTTTTAGCTATAACATAATCTGAACTACTTACCTTGTAGCTAGGTGGTTCAGTGGATAGATTATAGGCCTAGAGTGAGGAAGACTTGTCTTCTTGAGTTCAAATCTGCCTTCAGATGCTTACTAGCTCTGTGACCCCCAAACAAGTTACTTAACTTTGTTTGCCTCAGTTTCCTCATCTGCAAAACGAGTTGGAGAAGGAAATAGCAAACTGCTCCAGTAGCTTTACCAAGAAAACCCCAAATGGGGTCATGAAGAGTTGGACATGACCGCATGACAACCTTACAAGGTTGTCATCAAGACAGTAATAGGATGGTAGTAGGTTGTGAACCTTAAAGGGGGAGTAGTAGGATATAAAGGATAAATAGAAACTCACATTGTGAGGAGGATGTTTTACAGTATATAAAAAAGGTTTGTCCAGGAAGTTCTGGATAAATTTGTTGAGTATCTTCTCATTCATCCATTTAATCAGTTTGATGAGATTAGAGGGAATATGTCTTAGTCTAAGTTTACCTTTCCAGAAGGTAAATCTTGCTCTGGGACACAGGGAACTCCTTTAATTGGTTCCCAGTGATTGGACTGACTCCAAGAAAGCATGTCAGGAATTCTCAAACTTTTCGGCCTTAAGATCCTTTTACCTTTGCAAAAAGTTGTTGAAGACTCTAAAGAGTTTTTGCTTATGTAACACTGTATTACAAATTAAAACTGATAAAATTGTGCATACTTATTTATTAGTCCATTAAAAATATTTATTAATTCATTAAAAACAATAGCAAATCCATTATGTTAATATATTTTAATGAAAAGTAAATACATTTTCCAAAGCAAGAAAAATTAGTGAGAAGAGTAGCATTGTTTTACATATCTTTGCAAATCTCTTTAATGTGTAGTTATGGAAGACAAGAGTATCATCAGTTATATCTGCTACTGCATTCAGTCTGTTGCGGTATGTTGCTGTGTGGTTGAAGCATATGAAGAAAATCAGGCCTCACACAGATATGTAATTGGAAAAGGGAAGAGTATTTAAACAGGCAAATAAGATCTTAGCATTATTATTATTAAGGAAATAGTTTTGACTTTGTGGATTCTCTGAAAGATTCTTTGAGACTCCCAGGGGTCCTTGCACCATACTTTGAGAACCCCAGATATAAGTCATTGAGAGACAGTGGAGAAGGACACTTGTTAGAAGAACAATCCAACATTATGGCTATCTAAACTGGACGCTGACCCAATTCTGTCCTAGTGCATGCTGGAGAATTTTTCTTTCCTACTACACTGCTGGGTGGTCTGGATTTTATCTAGCCACTCCAGCAATTCCTATCTCAGGTGGGAAGAAGGGTGGAGTTGTAGGGCTAAGTGATCCCAACCTACCCTGCCCTGGGGCCTTGTCTCAGGATCAGTTTTCGCCTTCAGGTCTGAGACAAGGAGAGTAACAGCTCAGCCAGGTGAGGGAGGAGGGGGATCTTTGGAGAAGATATCATTGATATATTGTCAAAAATACAAGACTGCAGCCAAGTTAGGAGGGAAAGGGGGAAGTAGAATGGCACGTTGTTCCACGATGTTACCATGAGTTGCTCCCCTAGTGCAGGTGGGAGGTGAATAGACAGTAATTTTTAAAGTGTCTCTATTTTCCAGGAGGACCCTAATGAATCGAATGGGCTATTCTAAATGATAATTATTTCTGTATTTGTTTTTGTGGTTCATTTGTTGTGACTCTTAGTGACTCTATTTGGGGTTTTCTTGGCAAAGATAATGAAGTGATTTACCATTTTATTCTCAAGCTCATTTTACAGAAGAGGAAACTGAGATAAACAGGGTGAAGTGATTTGTCCAGGAACATACAGCTAGTAAGTGTCTGAAATAAAATGTGAATTCAGGTATTCCTGACTCTCATGCTCTACCCACTGCATCATCTGGCTGCTCCTCTGTATTTGTTTAGGGGCTCCATTTTCTGTGGTAGATGAAATAAAACAGTGCAACACCTGGTATCCATATTGTACATTAAGTACCTTTTTGAAGAACTGAGAACCTTATCACCCACATTTGGGGAAACTGAGACAGGAACTTATACCTAAGCTCTATTTTGGAAGACTTTACAGGATGAATCCAGGGTAGGGGCAATGAGCCTAAGAAGAGACACTGACCCTTTGGAGTCAAACCCCAGGATCTATGAGTCCAGAGTCCTTGGGGAAGGGTGGGGGGTAAGGGACCAAGGCACAACAGGGCATTGGAAATAACACTAGATTGGGTGCCAGGAGATCTGGGTTCTAATTCTAACCTTTCCCATTCTGGGCCTTAGTTTTCTCATGTGCAAAATCAGGAAACAGGGCACTAAAGTCCTCACGAAATTGAACCCTCTTAACTGCTACAACTCTAGGGTAGAACCCCCGACTTGAAATGATAAATTGGCTGTCAGGGATCGGGAAGATTGTTTATTGACAGTGTGTCCGCTGCAGTGGGGGCCCCCAGGGTGGGGGGTTTGGGGGTCATAGCCTGAGGGGGGAAGGAGCGGGGGGGGGGGGGGCTTTTCCCGAGGGTGGGCGGCAGGGGCGGGCCGGGGCCAGTTGGCCCGCTCCAAGTGGCAGCAGGCTCGGCCCGAATCCCGAAGCCGGGGGAGAATGGGGCGGTCCCGAGGCTGGGCCCTAGGACGGGGCGGGCCGTGGGCACTGAGCCCGGGCCCCGCCCTCCCACCGCCCTCGCCACCTGAGACAGGTGGAGTCGCCGGAGTGGCCGCAGGAGTCATGTCCCAGAAGGAGCCGGCCCCGGAGCTCGGGCCCCCGGCGGAGTCGGTACCTCGCTGCCCGGTGCACGCCCTAGAGCTGAAATGGTTCTGCAGCGCCGAGCGGCGGCTCGTGTGCGCCGGCTGCAAGGGGCTGGGGGGCCCGTGCCGCGAGCACCACGTCCGGAGGGCCGAGGAGCGGGCGGAGGAGCTGCGGGTGAGCGCGTCCGGGCACGGCGCGTGGGAGAACGCCCCGGGGCTGGGCGCTGGGCAGGCGGCGCGGCCAGCCCGGCCACCCTGGAGAGAGCCCCGGGACCTGCTCTCCGGAATGGGTGGCGGGGCGCAGGGAGCCCGGTAGCAGGTGGTGGGGAAGGCTGGAGTATAAGCATCGGGGCAGGTGGACAGGCTGAGTGTGCAGCGTTGGCTTAGGAGGGCGAGGGCTCAGGTTCAGCTCAGGTTCCCCGTAGCTCCCAGCACGGTGGGTGTCCGGAGCTGGGGAAGGGACGTCTGCGAGTGTTTGGGGCGGGGAGATGCTGGGGAGAGGTGTAGTAGAAGGCCCGGGCACGGGCAGAACCTGGGAGACTGGAGCTGGGCAGCTAGCTGGGAGAGTCAGGTAACTGGAGAGGGGGTGGGTAGGGAATAGTGGGGGTGGGGTGGGGGTGGGAATGGGGGCGGATGGAGGCAGAGCGGTTGGGTCACTAGCTTGGTTGGAGCTGCTGTTGGTCAGCCTGGGCTCAGGGAGGCAGCAGGGAAAGTTCTTCCAACTGATGCTGAAAGAGACCTGAAGCTGATATATACATGCAAACACCACCCCAAAGAGAAAACTGTTTCTCACTTCCACATGGAGATAGAATTATCCACTGTTAGAAAGGAAATGAGAAATCATCTTCCTTTATTGTTTGGTTGTATCTGACTCTTCATGACCCCATTGAGGATTTTCTTGGCAAAGATACTTGGACTGGTTTTGCAATTCCCTTCTCCAGCTCTTTTTACAGATGAGGAAACTGAGGTAAACAAGATTAAGTGACTTGTCCAGGGTCACATGGCTAAATGTCCAAGACCAAATCTGAACTCAGTAAGAGGAGTCTTTCGGACTCCAGGCCCTGCTACTCTGTGCACTATGCCACCTGCCTATCTTCCTCTAAGTTCCAACTAAAATTCCACCTTCTACAGAGAAGCCTCCCCTAACCCCTCTTACTTCCAGTGCTTTCTCTCTTTAAATTTTGGCCTATTTTTCCTGTATTTATAGCTTGCTTTGTATGTATTCGTTTGCATGTTGTCTTGACTGTTAATTGTAAGTTTCCTGAGGGCAGGGACTGTTTTTTGTTTTGTTTTGTTTTTTTGCCTCTTTATCCCTATCGATTAGCACAGTGCCTACCAAGGCACCGTGCTTAGTAAATATTTATTGAGTTAAATCTAGAGAAGACCAATCCTCTAATTTTATACATGAGGAAAATGAGGTTCAGAGTTGAGGTGACTCGTCCAGTTATCACACACTGGCAGAGATGGATTGAAATCTCAGGGTGGTATAGTGCATACAAGTTTCCTTTTGCCTTTGGAGACTCCTTTGGCTAACCTGTGTTTTGGTTTTAACTAGATCTCACCTGGATAAACTTGGGTAGGGCTGAATGCAGCTCGTCCTGGGTCTCTCCTATCCCTTAATTTAGGGACAGCCACCAGCTTGGTTATAATAAATAAGGTGGGATCTGGGGGCATACAACTTTTTTAATCCCCTCCTTTACATTGGCTTTATAGAACTACAACAGGTATCTTCTGGGTCAAGATAATCTCTCTGGCTGTCTTCTCAGGCCTCTGAGTTGCTGTGGTATTAAGGAGGCCCCTTCAGAGTGGGACTGGAAAATAAATCTTGAAAAGGGGTTTTTTTTTTTGTTCTCTCTTCTACCCACTGGATGCCATAGAAACTCAAAGAGGGGGGCCCCAAAGTGTATAGATGGCATCAGAAATTAGCCTCTGGCACTTACCTCTTAGCTCATTTGAAACTGTCCCTTAACCTCTGGGGATTTCCTTACAGTTTGGCCAAGTAAGTATTTTTCTTCTACACCCCTAAGTCCAGTCCTAAGGCATGGGGGGCAGTCTCTGGAGGCCCAGGTTAAGTTCCTGCTCAAACAGCTGCTGGGCTAGTGAGGCAGGATTGCACGAAATCTGGAAGGGGCTTCAGGGACTTTCTACTGTGGCTATCCAACCTGAAGCTCCCTCCTCCCTAGGCAGCCCATTTCCCTTTCAGTCACACCTACACTGAGTTGTCCTGAGGAAGGTGCTTCTGAAATCTGAAAAATGCTTATATTAGTGTGAGTTGTTACTTGTAGGTAGGAAGTTTTTCCTTCTGGAGTTTTGTCACTCTGACTTCCTCCCTAATTCCATATTGATCCTCCTGCATCTGGGGCCAAGAAAAACAAACCTGTTTCCTTTTCTGGACAGTTCTTCAGACATTTAGTTGGAGGTCATGAAGTCCCACCCACCCAACCCAAGGCATTTGGGTGTCACCGGTCCCTTTGGCTGTCTGGTGAAGCCTATGGACCCATCCTCAGAGTAACATTTTTAAATGTACAAAGTAAGATACATAGGATTACAAAGAAAACTGCCATTTGGTGAAAATCAGGATGAATTTTTTTTCCTATCCAAGTTCATGGACTGTGGGAAGAGTCCATGGATCCCAAATAAGGAATCCCTATTCTAGAGATATAGGAAGCATACTTCCTGTGTTTGTCTTCCAAAGGCATAATTTGTCATTGCATTGATTAGAGTTCTGAAGCCTCTCAGGGTTTTGTACTTTGTTATGAGCATTGTGTAATTTGTTCTTCTGGTCTTATTTTCTTTGCATCAGTTCATACAAGTTTTCCTAATATCTTCTGAATTCTTCATATGCATTGGCACAATAATATTCCATTACATTATTGGATTTTTTTCCCCCTCCGGGTCAGTTGTATTGGCAAATGCCTACCCCCTTCACTTAACGGTAACTAATTAAGTTCAATTGGGCAAAAAATTATTAATCATCTAATACTTTGCAAGATCCCTATGCTATTTCTTGAGTTTCAAAGATTGAGGGAGAATAAAAACCAGTCCCTGACCTAGGGTTTATAGTTTAGTAGAGGGGGGGAAGAGGAGCTTTGGAGAAGATATATTCAGATAAGTATAAAACAACCCATAAAGACATCAGTGTAGAGGGGAGGCCTAATCAAAATGGGTATGGGCAGTTAGGTACCACATTGGATAAAACACTTTGGCTTGAAACCAGGGAAACTCATCTTTATGAGTTCAAATCTAACTTCAGACACTTGGGAGCTGTGTGACCCTAGTCAAATCACTTAACCCTGTTTGCCTCAGTTTCTCACGTGTAAAATGAGCTAGAGAAGGAAATGGCAGACCACTCCAGTGTTTGCCAAGAAAACCCCAAGATGGTGTCATGAAGAGTTGGATGTGACCGAAACAACTCAGCAACAATCAAAATGGGAAAGGAGGCAGAAAAATCACTTTTAATTGAGGTCAAAGGAAGTTTGATAGTGTCTCTGGAGGAGTTATGTCTGAATTGGCCCTTGAAGGAAGAGAAAACTTTTCAGTAAGTAGAGGTAATGGCTATAGGCCCAAGCCGAGACCTTTGCCTCTTACCCCAAAAGAGTTTGGGTCCCATTTATCTAAGGGCTCCTGGAAAACCCCACCTTGAAATCTCCTTGGATTTTCCCACTTGATCAGGCATTGAGGCCATAAGCCTTTCATTAATTCTATGCCCAAAACTCTGCTACCTATAACCTCTGCTTCCCATCCTTGATCCTATCAAAATCCCATCTGGGTTCCTGGCATCTAACCTCTAGTCAAACCAAGCTACTGACCATTCCCTAAACCTCAACAGAGGTTAGGAGGGAATGCACTAATGAACATTGGTGGGACAAGGAATCTGGTTAGTACAACTTCCCATTGTCCAGGAAGGGACTAAGGACTTGGTGGTGGTCACTGAGTACAGGCTGGATGGATAGATAGATATATAGGCAGATAGAGCATTTATTTATTAAGTGCTTACCTTGTGCTAAAATACAAATATAAGGAAGCTAGAGTTGCTGGCCTCAAGGAATTTACATTATAATAGAGGGATACTATATTATAATTATAACAATTTACATTAAGTAAATGGAGCTGGGAAGGGGCCTTTGGAGTGGGTCAGATGGGGAAGAGGCTGGGCCTCTGCCATGTAAGGCAAAAAAGCCAAGGCACCAAGACACCAAGCTGAGTCTGGGTTACCATGGGGAAGAGCTGGTAATGATGACTGTAGCAGAGGCAGCTGAGAAGTGGCTTGGAGGCCTACCAGATTCCCCTCCCATGATAAGGCAAAATCAGATCTGTCAGAGAAACAGCTTTCCTGATATAAGGTCACCCAGCTTCAGTGCAGATGTTTCCAGTTGATGACAGTAATCTTCCTTCCTGCTGCATCTTTTTGGACAGATCCAATTGTTGAGCTAAAATCTGATTCCCCCAGCTTCCCTCTGGAGCCAGAGAAACTTAAGTCTAATCCCTTCTGTACATGCTGCTGGCTCTTCAGATATATAAAAAAGTGACCTTGACCACTTTACATTTCTTTATTGTCTCTTTTCATCATATCCTGCCTTGTGCAATTCTCCATACGTATTGGTCTTCAGTTCTTGGGATGGGGAAAGGAATAAACTTTTATTTTGAACTTACTGCCTGTTAATTAAGCACCTACTTGGTATAAATGCTAGGAATCCAGACAAAAATGAAAACAGTCCTTTCGTTATTGTTAATTTTTGGTTGGGAAACTAAGAACAGATAAATGTGCGTGGGAGGGTCATTAACAATTCATTTTTGGGAATAGTTCATTCTTTTCAGTCTTGATCCCATTTAGGGTTTTCTTGGTGAAGATACTGGAGTGGTTTGCCGTTTTCTTTTCCAGCTCATTTACAGATGAGGAAATGGAGGCAAACAGGGTTAAATGACTTGCCCAGGGTCACACAGAGTCTGAGGTCACATTTGAACTCAGGTTTTTCTGACTCCAGGCTCTTCACTCTATGTACTGCTCCACCTAGCTCCTCTCAGTTGGAGGTGCTGATCTAGGAAAGGCTTCTTCTAAGGGATGTCCCTTGAGTGAGACTTGAAGAGTGCTTTGGGATCCCTAGAGTTAGAAACAAGAAGGGAGTGCCTTCCATACCAGGAGTGGTCCCTGGGAAGGAAATGGAATGCCATATGAGAGAAATAGCAAGTAAACTGGTTTGAAAGGAAAACTGTGCGAGGAGGAGGAATATGGAATTAGCTTGTAAAGCTGACTGGGTACAGTGAAACTTTTGCCCCTTAACCTAAAAGAATTTGGGTCCCATTTGTCTATGGGCCCTGGAAAACCCTGCCTAGAACTCTCCTTGAATTTCCCCAATTGATTTGGCATTTGCCTGAGTGTATAAGCCTTTTATTATTGCTATGCTCAATTTTCTATTAACTTTAACCTAGCCTAGCCCTCCTTCATCTATTATCTGCAGATTGCCTTAAGCTACTTCCCACCTTTAATCCAATATTGGTTCCTGGTCACCCCAGACTACTAGCCACTCTCATCAAGATCCTCCCTAGACCCCTCTTCCAATCACCCCAGATTACTTGGCCAACCCTAGAACCCCTCCCACATTCTTTCTGTACATAAGATCCAACTCTCCCTCCATGGAGGTGCTCAGATTCAATCTGACCCATTTACATTAGCGTTACAAATGTTCAGATTCCTTAAGAGTATGGCCAATGTGACGGATTTCTAATAATCTTTGGCTGAAAGAAGGCTTGAGTAGAATTCATTTAGGCAGGACCCACGTGTTTCTATTTCAGGATACTAGCACCCCTAAACCTCAACAGTTGGAACTGGATTGTGAAGCGCTTTAGAGTTTTTTTTTCCATTACTAGCCTGTAAGTTCCTTGAGGGTAAATAGTATCTTTTACTTTGGGACCCACCACAGCACTCATCATAGAAGATGCCATGCACAGGTCTTGGCAAAACTTGATTGGAAAGAGGCCAAACTTTCTGCCTGAAGTTCTTCAGCATCTTCCAGTCCTCCCTCCTGTCCTCCATTCCTCAGGGGCTCTGGGGCTCCTCCCATCACCTTGACTAGTCAGTAGCTGATAAAAGTTCTGGGCTTCACTTCCTTTGGTGATTGGCATTTCCGCAGAGATCACTGCTATGAATGAAAGGGATAGATTTCATTTGGTGGATGTGCTGCAGGTAGAAAGGATTAAAGGTGAAGGGGGTGGAGTTCGGAACTTGGGAATGCTTGGGAATAGGGAGAAGACAAGGCCAAGTCAAGGCTCTGTCCTCTAAGGTTTTAATAGAAGCATGCGTTGTGGAAGCTTCTGCCCAGACCCCAGCTGTTACCTCTTTTTTCAGAACAAGATAGTGGATCAGTGTGAGAAGCTGCAGCTCCAGAGCGCTGGCATCACCAAATACATGGCTGAAGTCTTACCTCGGAAAAACCAAAATGCAGTGGTAACTCTCATTCCCTGACCCCCCTTCCTCGAGTAGATGCTGAGATCCCTCGGTTTCTCTTCGGGCGGCACCCTAAAGTCGGTAGTATCTGGCTCCATCGATACTGAGTAGATCTGGATATCCTGGGAAGGATTACTTTCTTCTTGCCATCTCTGAGCCTTGACTTTCTTTCCCATCTGTTAGAGGAGTCTAGCCTCTAGTTCCATACAAGGGTCAAGAATTGGTAGCTGTAAAACATTCTGTTTTTAATTATCTTGATGACAGGGTTTCAGATGTTAAAACCATGAATAATTAGAAATCGCAGATAATTCCCCCAGACTCATGCCTTTTTCTAATGCCTCTTCTCCACAAACCCTTTTTTATTGCATGTGCCCCTCAAAATCGCTTCCTCTTCCTTCACCGTATTCACTCTGTTAGGGTCCTGGTAGGTGATGCATCCTGAATTGCATCCCCAGTAGTGAGAATAGATTGTCAATAAGTCAGCTACACTCTCTTTCCCCTTCTAAGGGTACACTCTTGTAAGGCAACAGACAGTAGGATCATGGTGTGTTAGAATAGGAAGGAACCTTGGAACATAGAATGTTAGAATTGGGAGGGACTCTAGAAAAATGTGTAGATGAGGAAACCAAGACTCAGAAAGGAGGTGCCATTTGCATGTAGTTAGTTACACTGTGATTTCGATAGATTATTTATTAAATGATGGGGATACCTAAGACAGACCTTGAGAAACTGACTGGAGGAAGACAGTGCATAAAGGGGAAGTGGAGAGGAAGGGTGCCCATGAGCAGGTGAGTTAGCAGAAGTAGGGCCAGAATCCTGAATTTCTTTGCACTGTGCAGCTGACAACCAGTGTTTCTGTCCTTGACTTGCTAGCAATCTTTTAGGATTTAAGAAAACTTTCCTTGACTTCTTTTCTCCCCTCTCCACTCCAGACCATGGCCAGTGGGGCCCGTGAGGTGGTGATCCAGCGGCTGAGCCTGGTGAGGAATGTGTGTGAGAGTGAGGAGCAGCGGCTGCTTGAGCAGGTCCACGCAGAGGAGGAGCGAGCCCACCAGAGCATTCTGACCCAGCGGTCCCACTGGACGGAGGCCTTGCAGAAGCTTGGCACCATCCGCACCAAGCTAGTGGGCATGCTCACTGATCTCGATGACCACAGCCTTATTGTAAGCTGGGCCAGGGGGTTGGGGTGGGGGCACGGGGGTATTGGGAGGGGTTTGTGATACAAGTTTCCTTCAGTTTTTTTAGGGTTGGGGGGAGGAGGGGAAAGGAGATGTTTCAATGGAAATTTTGGGGGAAATTGAAGTGTACTGTATTCTCAGGCCTTTTACAGATTAAATGTCATGGAGTGGATGGGGTCATAAATATAGAATACCTAATTTAGTTTGCTATTATAGAATGAATAAATGAAAAAGCATTTATTAAGTATTGAGTATCAAGCACGGTGCTATATCTACAAGGATGAGAATCATAAAGGCTCAGAAAAAACCGAGAACATTTTGGAGAAAGCTTTTTGTTTGTTTATTTGTCTACTCAACAGCTCCTGATTTCCCCTCTTCTCCCACCTTTTTAAAAACCATTCAGAAAAATACTTTTTCTTTCTAGTTTTATTTTCTTGACCAGGTTTTTAAGTCTGTAATTAGGACCACCACAGGAGGCAACTGGCATTTTTTTTTCTGGCACTGTGTAGATACATGCCCACCCTTTCCTTCAGAAGAATGAAAGATAGCTAAGAACTTTCAGCTTCACTTTTTTCCTTCTGGAAGGTTCCAGTGGGAAGAGAGATAGGAAAAAAAAAGACCAAGCATAAGTGAAACTTATTTAGACATCGGCCTTAGAGAGAAAATATAACAGAGGGGTCTCCTGCCCTGAAGTATGAAGGGGAAGCAATGAAGGCATCTGATTTGTCAGAATCGTGACTTGAAAATTTGGGAAATATCTCCATGAGTTAGTTGGTGCAGTCATTGAGTTGGCAAATATGAATGAGAGTCCTCCAAGTTTATAGCATTCTTCTGGTGCTGTGGGGATCTGTTTATTCATTCAATAAACATTTTTTAAGCATCTGCTATGAAAAAAGAACCATGCTAGGTCCTAGGGGAGGAACTAAGCTAAAAAGCAGTCCCTGTCCTCATGGAGCTTACCATCCATTAGAGGGATAAGACACTAAGATGATTATAAAACCCCAAATTATTTGATGAATGCCCAGAAGAGATGCAAAACAAAGAGCTTGGTGAGTTAGGGAACGATTCTTGGAACAGTAATCATCTGAGCTGGGCTTGAAAGGGTAGGAGACATGCAAAACACAGTCTCCGGCCTGGAAGAGCTTAGTCAAGTTGGTGAGACTAGCTACAGAAAAAGATAATGAATAACACAGAGCAATACATATTAAGTAGTACAAGTGGGTACAGACAGTGAGTCTTGTAGGAGTTGAGAGAAAGATGAGATCACTGGGTTGGGGGAAGGGGAGGTGGTGGGAAGAAAATGCCTGGAAGGAGTGGGACTTGAGGGATGGGTAGAAGCCAGTAGGTAGAGAAGAGTGGGAGGGGCATTTCAGGTTGGGGGAGCCTCCTGGACAAAGACCTGCAGGTAGTAGGGCAAAGCATATTTGGGGACCAGTGAGGTTGTCTCGAGCAGAGGGGTTTGCTGTTTTAAGCGAAAAGTAAGAGGCAAGGCCCAAAAAGATCAGAGCCAGATTGTGAAGGGCCAGGCTGAAGAATAAAATCTTATACTGTGGGTATTGATGGGTCACTGGAGGTACATTTGACCACTACATCCAGAAGCCAAGGTTATAGGATCTGCAGTCCTCCTCTAGGACCTGCTACTTCTGATATTCTTGTCAAGGTTGCTCCTGAGGTCTGAGTTCATAACAGTTGACCAGCAAATGATTCAGGCAAGGAGAAGGATCACTAATTTCTTTCTTGCCCCAAACTGGGTTTAACATGTCTATCTAGTTCATGACAAAATGCAGGCTTTTCAATGTCAAGAAAAACACCCAACTTGCCAAATATTTTTTCTCTTTACAGCAATCAGAGCGGGAGATTTTTGAAAGGTGAGTCAGTGACTTGTTTCCCAGAGCCTGTGTAAACCTGGGGCCAGGCAGGTCAGTGTGGGTCACCATATATAGTGGAAAGAATGACCAGTACAAGATCCAGATTCTAGCCCCTGCTTTGTAACTACCTTGTATTACAGTGGGTAAGTCATTTATTTGGCAGCCTCAGTTTTCTCTTCTATAAAAAGGGTAAATGAACTAAATGAACCCTAAGATCCTTTCTAGTTTCTGATCGTATGAAACTATGAGATTGATGCCAGACTAAATAATCTCTTTAGTCTCCTCCAGTTGTCTAATCCTGTGAGGTCATTCCTTCCTTGAGGACCCTGGTTTTAGGATAGTACCACCTAAATAAGTTTTATTTTGTTTTTACCTTACAGTCATTCTCATAGGGAACTGCCCTCATCCCATAATCCACTACCAAAGGAGTACTCTCTTGTAACAAATAAAGATGGTTAAGAGACCACATCTGATCATGTGTACTACATGCTATATAGTCCCCCACCTTTCTATTACAAGGAGGGGAGAAGGAAGGTGCTCCCCTATCTCTTCTCTGGGGCCAAGATTGTCCTTGAGGCTCTTTTTCTACATTTTCTGTTCAAGACTCCAGTTGTTGCTTGGAAGATACTTGTTTTTCAACTTAAGGATTCTAGGCATAATTGGCACAGAAGTTTGTGGTATAAGGTGATAATTCTGATCCCCAGGGACCCAATGAAAGACTTGAGACAAAGCATCTATGTGTCCCCTACCCTTCCCATCTTCCTTGCCTCCTGGCTATTTCACACATGGAAATGAGCTGAGAAACTCAGGTACTTTCCCCACAACAGCAGCCAATTTGAATGTGGATACTTTGTTTTGCTACCTCTATGTCATCTATTGGGTGAGAGTGTGGAAGAGCAGCAGCTTTCAGAGGTCTTCAAATGACTTGCTGTAAACTTGCTTGTCAAACTGAGAAGTGTCATCCGCTTCAGGGAGGTGGGGGAGGATAAATTGATGTCTCTCATTCCCTGACAGCCTAGACTGTGACCTGAAACTGACATGTCCAGCTATCTGAATTTTTTCACGTCCCCTCCCCCCCATAGCCTCCTGCTGTGTCTAGCACCCACCCCTCTCCTCTAGGACTCCGTTATTCTTTCACCCCGAAAGCTTCTCTCGCGAAGGGTTGAGGACTCTGAAAAGGACTTGAATGAAGGATCTATCCCTGCCCCCACCCAAACTGGAGGGCCTGCCCAGGATGGGCAGCTAATTGGAGATGCAGTACTGTCAGGAGGAGACAGTTCCTCTCTTGTCTGTATTACAAAGAGGCTTTGTTGGCCAGAAACTCAGTAGGAAAGCTAGCTTTGCTCTTATCTGGGGTTCTTGCTGCTTTATTTCTCTTTGGTGTCTTCATTTTCCCATGTGTGATTCTCTTTTTGAAATCAATTTCTTTCGGGCTATTTGAGCTATCGCCATTAAACCTAAAGGCCCTTTTAAAGCTAGGGTGACCCTAATTAATTCAACAGACTTTCACCAGGCACCAGCTATGTGCAAGACACTGTGTTCAGTAGTGTTGGGGATAGAAAGATATGAAATGAAATCTCAGGAGTTTATTATTTAGTAGAAGAGATAGGAGTTGGTCACACATAATTAGAATACAAATTAGAATGGAAATGTAAAGGAGGAATCCAAGAAAAGGCCTTCAAGAAATTTGAAAAGACTTAGAAGTAAGTCTATGAAAATTTCAGACTTAGAAGCATCATTGCTTCCTTTCTCTCCCTGAACCCCTCATTTTATAGAAGAGAAAACTGAGGCTCAGAGAGGTTAAATGACTTGCTAAGTGTCTCTCAGCTGATTAGTGTTGGGAGGTGGGATTCAAACTCACTTTTTTCCAAATATCAAGTCCAGTGTTCTATCTATTGCATCAAGCTGCCTCTCTGAAAGATCACTTCCTCAGATAAGCGATGAGCTCCTTACTTAGGTGCAGGGATCCATAGCCTGCACTCTCCTGGGACTGGAGAAGGGGGCTATAAAAATTGGGGAAAGAGGCTGTCAGGATTGGCTTTTCCTAGAGTTCCAAGGTGGCAGGCAAAGAGCTATGATGCAATCCAAAGGCCACTTCAATGGGGAGTGCCCCTTGGGCAGAACAATAAGGGAAGGTCTGAGATAACTTCCATCCTTTGCTTCCAAGTTATTTTTCCCCTTGCCCTTTATCTACCTACATTTTCAAATCTCCTAATCATACAATTCATTAACTTTGGCTAGTCAAGAAGAAAAGGGATCTGAATAAGTTAACACACACCGAGGTATAAAGATTAGTGGTCCAATCAATCTCACATTTTCACATCCTCTCCTTATTTGCATTGTAACCATTGATGGCAGCAAGACATGGATTTTAAACAGCGCTAAGCACCTGTGTGTACATGTATATTGGTAGAGGAAGTTCCACACCCTGAACTCTTTAGCCTGATGAAATCATAGGTCTGGAGCACGATTCTCAAGACCTATAAAGTTACACCAAGTAGGTGGATGTTGTGAGATCTAATATTACTATATCACTGGGGTTCCCCTAATGATACTTGAACTGGTAAAGGAAGTTTTCTCCTATTCCTTCCCACCTTTAAATTCCTTAGGGATCTGGTGATGGTGATCCACTTCCATGGATGAGTGACTTGAGGATCCCTCTTGTCCTGAAAGGGCCTTGTGGTGTCTGCTTCCTTTCTCTTATATGGTTCAGGCTTTCTGTCTCTTGTAGAACATTCTGGAATTTGCAAAGTGACCCTATGTGTTTCCTTTCATTAGGACTGAGGAAGCTGAGGGAATCTTGGATCCCCAGGAATCTGAGAAGTTAAATTTTAATCAGAAATGTGTGCGGAGCCCATTACTGACCCAGCTCTGGGCATCAGCTGTTCTCTGCTGCCTCTCAGGTCAGAATTTTGCCAAAGTCAGACGGGCTCAGAACCGTTAATAGAAATCAATGTGTTCTATGGTTAATATGTTAAGGAGGATTTTGTGGCTGACTTGTTAGGGGGCTTGGTTTTCTGGGTTTGTAAAACTATGTGTCTGGGAGAGGTTAGATATATAAATCAATGTGGTCCTTCCCATACAACCACATTCTTCCCCATCTTTTATGTTTGGGCCCTCCCCTGATACTGTCCCTAGTCTGAACCTATCTGTCCTTCTACCAACCCTTTCTTTCTTTGGTCTTGAAAAGCTGCCAGTGCAAAAGATAGGATAAATTAATATACTTTAAAGAGTTGTATGCTGACAGATCTAATATTATTTTTTCATGGAGTACTAGCATTTTAATAGAGGACTGTGCCTAAATCAGGTGAGGTGGTCTAGAGGGTCCTAGTCTATGGCTCTGTGCCTTCAGTTGAGCAACTTTACCTCTTAGGCCTTGGTTTCCCCATTTGTAAAATGGGGATTGATCAATCAGTCAACATTTATTAAGTCCCATACTTGGTCCTACGCACCATGCTAAACACTGGGGGTGCAAAATCAAAAACAAAACAGACCTCCCCTCAAGGAGCTTATATTCTATCTGGGGAGATATACATATAAGTAATATAACATTATAACAATATATATGTAAGTAATAGTAACGACACTGTCCTGTCTGCCTCACATGGTTGTTGGGAAAATCAGGTGACAGTTAATATATGGTATCTTTGTTATTGTTTTTGAGTTTCTGAAGAACTTAGATGGGAACTCTTATTTGGGAGTTGGCTATGATTGGGGAGCTCAAAGAGGGCTTGGGAATTTTCCTTACAGACTACATTTCCAACAGGTACTGAAGACATTCGTGTGGATGAGAAGACCATCAGTCCCTTTCTCCAGTTGTCAGAGGACAGGAAGACCCTTACCTTCAACCCCAAGAAGTCCAAGGCCTATGCAGATGGTCCGGAACGCTTTGACCATTGGCCCAATGCCCTCGCCTCAACCTCCTTCCTGGGTGGGCTTCATGCCTGGATGGTGAATGTAGAGAACAGCTGTGCTTATAAGGTGGGAGTCTCCTCAAGCCAGCTACCTCGAAAGGGTTCTGGCAATGATACCCGCCTTGGCCACAATGCTTTCTCCTGGGTGTTCTCCCGCTACGACCAGGAATTTCGGTTCCTGCACTGTGGCCAGTACCAGCCTTTGGCACTGTTGCGCTGTCCAGACCGCATTGGGGTATTGTTGGACTTGGCAGCGGGTGAGCTGTTGTTCTATGAGCCTAGCTCAGGTGCCCTCTTGTGTTCCTACCACAGCCAGTTTGAGGGCCCTATCTTTCCTGTCTTTGCTGTGGCCGACCAGAACATCTCCATTGTTCAGTGGTAGGCTTCTCTCACAATGCTTAAAGGGTTCCCTCCCCCAACCCATCCTCAACATCATGGTGCCAGGTTTCCCCATTGTGCATGCCTAGTAGCCATCACCCAAGGCAGATAGTGGTGGGAAGATGAAGCTGAGATGGGTTTCAAATCTGAGCCTGCCCTCATCCCAACGTGCCACACATCTCTTTTCCCTAGCATCCATTCTTAAAGTACCTGATATGCGAAGACAAGGAAAGGTGATAAAGGGAAGTAATGGAAAGAAAATTGAACAGGGAGTCCGATGCCTAGGTTCTAGTCTCAGCTCTGCCACTGACTCATGAGATGCTAACCAAGTTGTCTGATCTCTTTAGGAATTAATCTCCTCATCTGAAGGGGTAGATGAGCTGAGGTGATCATTAGCTCTTACATTCCATGTACAGAGTTCACTGGAAATTATTTTTTCTGGTTCCCCTGGCTTGTGATTGCTCAGTGTGTGTTTATAACCCCTTTTCTTCTCTTCAGGGACTCACCAGGGTCCAGTGTCTCACCTTTTGGATGTGGGATACTCCTTGAACCCTGACATCCTAAGCTTTTGGTAGGCTCTCTTACCAGGTGCTAACTTTATCTGAAATTCTGGGCCAGTCCTGTTGAGAACTGCTGGTAGCTGCTGGCTTTTCCTTAACCCAGCCTAATAGATGTCTTCCACCTCCTTCCACCTTCAGTGGTACCCATTCTCTAAGGCTAGGGGTTGGGCTCGTGAATAAGGGACTTGTGGGGAAGGAGAGGAAGCAGGGGTACCTGATGCAGGGCAGGCTCCTGAGGAGGTGCCTGGCTGTGGGGAACATTTAAATTATTAAAAGGTTTTGAAAAAACAAAGTTAAATTCTTAGTTTCTTCTTTCCCTGTCTTTTACTGGTAACCAAAGACCCCCATACTCTGACTGTATTTACCTGCCCCCATCAGGGTCCTATCTCTGGGAACTTGTTGCACAATTATTTGTGCTAGAAAATATATCCCCTTTCCACCCACTGATGGAAAAAACACTGGGTTGGAGATCCAAGAAGTCTGGATTCTAGTTGTACTTTAATTAGACTTTAATTAAATTTACTTTAATTAATGTTGCCCATGAACAATCTCATTGGACTCCTGGCCTCAGTTTCCTCATTGTCAAGTGAAAGGAGGAAGGGATGCTGAGGTCTGAGCTGGGCCACAAAGAATGGATATTCCACTGTGTTAACATCTGCAAAAACTCAACTACTGATAAATCTAACCTTAATCAATATGGCATTATGTTCAGCAAAAGAATGTCTTTTCATATTTTACAAAAGACTAATTTATGTCTTTGAGTTTGGGCAGCTAGGTGGTGCAGTGAATAGAGTGCCTAGCCTAGAGTCAGGAAGACTCATCTGTCTTCCTGAGTTCAAATCTAGCTTCAGACACTTACTTGCTAGTAACTGCTAGCACACTACTGTGTCACCCTGGGAAAGTCTCTTATCCCTGTTTTCCTCATTTGTAAAATGAGCTGAACAAAGAGATAGCAAACCACTTCAGAATCTCTGCCAAGAAGATCCCAAATCAGGTCACGAAGACTCAGATATGCCTGAAATGATTGAACAACAAAAAATTTATTTTTGTAAATTATTGTATTGTGTAGTGTTTTTAAAGTTTGCAAAGCTCTTTCTATGAGCTAAGTAGTACAACTATTATTATCTCCTTTTTACAGATAAGGAAACGGAAGTTCAATGAGATGAAATGATTTGCCCAGCATGACATGGCTAGTGTCAGAGTTGGTATTTGGACTCAGGTTTTCTGACTACTAAGTCAGTGTTCCTTTTCACTACAGCTCACTGCCTTTCCAATCATCTGAAATGGATGCTAGGCTAGCCAAAGCATAACAGGTCTCACTGAAGGTTTGGCTCCCAAAGGCTGGGGAGTGGAGCCTCTGGCAGAACTGAGTTGACAGAGTGATGTCCTCAGCAGCAAAGAAGTCAAATCTCAGAAGGGAGAACCATGTGAATAGACTATCCAGGAAGTTGACGTCAGGTGTGGCCAAGCCAGAATAACAGGCTGCCCTTCCCTCCCCAAGGTATCTGCCTCCCTTTACCCCACTCCTGCTGCCTTCAACTATAGGGCTCATTTCCATCCCCAAACTCAAACCCCAGTGGCTCTTTTGTCTCCAGATCAAGTCTAAACTCAGCCTGGCATTCATTCATTGTTGCCTTTGTCTGCCACCCTCCTACCCATCTTTTTGATCCTTCTGTTCATCTCTCCTCACCCCACATACCCATGGTCTTCCTATTCCTCTCTGCTTAACCAAGTCCCACACCTCCACGGGGCTTTCTCTGATCCCTCCAATCCACTCCAGAGCTCTTGTGGAGCTGCTACTACAGTGACTAGAAGCACTACAGTGCTTCTAACCTCTCTGCTCCTCATTTACTGCTAATCCCATACTATTTGGTAGTGTGGTCTAACTGTTGGCTGTCCAGGTTTTATCTTCTAGATCAATGACATATTCCTAGAGTGAAGACTTATCCCATAGCACTTAGCCTCTGTGTAAGAGGTAAGGTGTGAAACATGGCAGTGTCATGTGAACAACCTTAGATTGGTAGTCATGAAGCCTAGGTTCAAATCCTGGTTTTCCTAGCTAATACCTGTGTGGCCTTGAGTAACCTGAATCTCAGCTTCCTCACCTGTAAGATGAAAGTTGGATTACATAGTCTGTGAGGTTACTTCTAGCTCTTGGTCTAGGATCCCAAAATCCTCTCTGGATCTTGTTTCCTCTTTACAATGGGGTTGGACAAGATCAGGAAGAAACCTTAGAAATTACCTATCTAATCCAAGGGGTTCTTAACCCGGGGTCCATAAATTTATTTTTAAAAATAACTATTTTAATGTAACTTGTTTCCTTTATAATCTTATATATTTTATAGATTTAAAAACATTCTGAAGGGGGGGGGGGCTATAGTTTTTTACTATATTGCCAAAGGGGTCCATGACCCAAAAAGGTTAAGAACTTCTGATCTAGTTCAATCTACACCCATCTGTCAGAGGAGAGAAAGGAAGCCCAGAGATGGTATTTTGCCCAAGGTCCCACGGGGTAGAAATGGGATTAGAACTCAGGTCCTCTTGACTCAAATCTAGTGTTCTTTCCACTCAACAATAACTGCTTTTGAAACCTTTCCGGTCTATATTCTCTGATCTATAAATAAGAAGCAACAAGATGTCTCAATGCTTAGTTATGGTATTTGACTTTAATGGTAGCCATAGAAGCCTGCTATTGAGGCTGAAGGGAGAACAGCTCCCCCTTTGCTCGTGTGGGAAGGAGCCAATGTTTCCAACAGCAGATGCTGCTGGCTGGGATTTCCATTGCCTTCTCCCACCTGGCAGACTCAGCTTTCAGGGAGTTTACCACCTCACCTTCCCCACCAATCTTCAGTGCTTTGGGTCTGAGCCTTCCAGGTGGTTAAGGGCAACCAGAAGGTGGGAGAGGGAAGGCAGGATGTGTTCCTTAGGAACAGTTTTTGGAAAGGGGTCCTGGGTCTTGGTATCCATCAGCAAGAAACTGTGCATGCCCACCTTCCGGGGTGCCTGGTAATCATTCAGGTAATGGTCCCCAATGTGGGCCGCCTGGGTGGGCCCTACATTAGCAAGCCTCAGGGCCTGTTGGAAGATTTGTGGGTCAGGTTTGGCCCAGCCAGCTTCCTCAGATGTCAGTATGAAATCGAAATGCTTCCGGAGACCACACTGAACTAGGATGTCCTCTAGCCTCCTGTCAAAGTTGGAAATGACACCTAGTTGCAGGCCTTGTTCACGACAGTGCTGTAGAGTGGATTCAGCCCCTTCCAGCATCTGCCAGGTTTTAGCACTGCAGAAGTCCTCGTAGAGTTTGTTGGCAAGGGGATCGAGGATACTTGAGTTCCGCACTCCTGCCAGGTGGAACGTCTGCAAGACAACATCTAGCCACCACTGCCTGGAGGTGAGGCCTTGCCTCAGCCCGTAGTTGGGGAACTGCTGCTTCTGAGCCTTGTATGCTTGATGGAAGGCTGATCCAAGGGCTGCTGCCTCTACCTTTAGCCCATGGGCCCGAGCCTGGGCTGAGTATTCTTCCCCCACTGGATGGCGGAGTCGAAGCAATGTGTCCTTCACATCCCACGTCAGCAGCCTAAGCCTGGGGGCCATTGGCCTAAGAGATGGAAGCCCAGCAATAAAACAATGAAAGATGTAGCCTCTTATTCCTCAGACTCAAGGACCCAGGTGAAATACAATGATTCTTGAAGTTGTCCCCAAAAATCCCTTTTCCCCTCTCCTAGACCTAGTAAACCTGATTCTTGCAGGTGGAAGGCCCTCAGGATAAATTTCTTAGTTCAGTTATTATTTGACAGTTACTTCAGCTTCAAAAAAACCCCAAAAAACCCAACAAAACCAACAATCTAAGAACCAGGTATTATATAATAAGAACTGTCAGAAGGGTATAGGGTTAAAAACATTCCTGTGGTCTAGACAAGTGCTACAGGGCTTTCCTAAGACCCGTCACCCTTTGCCAGGGGAAGCTGGGTCATTTCTTGGGCTGATAAAAGAACAGTCCACCCCACAGGTCATACTGGTCAAACAAGTGGTAGTACTCCTCACTGTCTGGTCCAAACTCACGAATGGTCCTCCCCCCGACTTGGCCTTCTGCCTATGGATCTGATAAGTGCACCCCAATTCCGCTGCTAGGTTTCACTAGTCCCCACAAATCTGCCCCCAAAAGGGGCAGAGTCCAGTGCCTTGCCTTATTAACATTCAGTTATCTGGGCCCCAGGTGCGGAATTTAACAAGGACTGCCTGGGAGAGGAAAAAAACAGCTCCGGGGCTAGGAATGACGGAGGAAGTGAGGTCGAACAGTTAGAGCATGAAATCTCAAATCTTGAAGGGGCTTTGGAGATCATCTAGTATGGTCCGTTTATAGACAAGAAAACTGGAGGCCAGGACCGGCAAGGGTCTTTTCCAAGATAACCCAATGAATAAGGGGCAGGGCCAGAAGTCTGGGTTCCAGGGTTTCCCACCGCATCAGCCTCTGGGGAGAGAGGAGCCCTGCAGACCTCACCTGCCCCCCTCGCCTCTGATCTCAAAGCACTCCCCCGCCGAGGTCCGGGGTGGGAGTGCCTGCATGCACGGCTGCAATCCCCAGGGTGGCTGGGCCTGCAGGCTCAGCTCGGGCTCTGCTGCTGGGAAGGGAAGAAGGCCTTCCAGCTGCACTGGGCACCTGGGAACCCCAAAGAGGGCTAGGAGCGAGGGAGCAAATGGGCGCCTGGGTCCCGATCGCTTTAAGCGAGGCTTCGAAGACCCCCATAGGGCAGGCGGCGCTGGGGGAAAGGAAGAGTCACGATCTAGGGGAGAGCGGAGGCCCGAGGATCCCGCGGTTCCCACGCACTCGCGTGGTCCCTGGGACCACCGGTAAGACAGCGACCTTACCTAAAACTCCGCTCGGAGAGGCAGATTCACAGCTGCGACCGGCAGCGCGCAGGCGCGACCTCCGGGAGGCGGGACGCTGCCTGGACTCTTAACCTCGGAGGGAGGGCGCGGAGCCTCGCCTAGCCTCGCCTCCCCCTCCCCCTTCTTCCTCCCGGAGCGTAACGCCTGCCTCGCGAGCGTGCCGGGCGCGCGGGGGCGCGCGGGGCTGCGCGGGTCCTTAGAATCCCAGGCCGTGGGATTAACCCCGAGCGCCAAGACTGTGGGATCCCTTAGAGGGCCCCTAGTCCGACACCCTCGATGTACTGCTGGGGAAACTGAGGCCCACGCAGTACAGGGAGGAAGCGCTGGCTTTGGAACTCTGTCCGTCTTTGCGTTGAACAAGTGGAAGTATTTATTGAGTATCGGCCGCGTGCCCTTCTCCGAGAGCCGGGAATAAAGAGCCGGGGAAACCGGCTCCTGCCCCCCAGGAACTTCCATTGCAGTATGTAGGGCTACGTCTGCAAATATCCCTGTGTGCATAGACTGTATAAAGTACGTGTAACATACAGATACATAATATGTGCATGCTACATAATAACGTGGCCTTATACAATTGTATCTAATGTATCTAATATACCATTATATAGTTATATCTAATATGGATACAGGAAATTATCTCTCTGAACTAGATCGATAAAAGGTAGTTTTGGGAGGAGAGACCTTAAAAGGACTGGAAGGTCTAGAAAGGGCCCCACTTGAGGTTTTGTTTCCAGTTGGAACCCCCCGAGCTTTGATGCGGAGCCTTCTGGTACGGATCCGATTTGGGTGGCATCTCAGTGCTGCGGCCTTGAGCCCTCCTCCTTTTGTAACTTTGCCTTTGAGGCAGTACAGGGCCGGGGTTTTGGCCTTTCTGCCGAGGGATGGAATGAAAGGGTTTGAGTCAGGAGACTTGGACCTTGGGCATATCACTCCATATTTCTGGACTTTAGTACCTTTCATCTAGAAAGCAAAAAGGACAAACTATTGGGGCCCCGGGGTGGAGAACCTGCAGCCTTGAAGCCACCTGTGGCACTCTAGATCTTCAAGTGAGACCTTTGACTAAAGGGCCATGGCCTTGGGTTCCCTACCCCTGGACTAGACAGAAAAGCCCTTTTCAATTAGCATTCTAGTCAATGATTGCTAAGCTTCTGTGAAGTCCCTGCCCCAGAAACTGAGCTGTCCCTCCTCCCACAGCCTTTTGGAAGTTCCACAACTGGGTCAAAGGTTGCTAAGGAACTGTGGGCACTGGACTCTGCCCTATTATAAACTAAAGAGATTCCAGTCGGCTACAATCTGCAGCAATACATTTTAATTGCTGAAAACTTAGTTGCATCCAATGTACATGGAAGTATGGAAAACATTGGAACATTTTTATTGATTTTTTTTATGTCACCTAATTTCCTCCCCTCTTGTTTAGAGAACCGTTCCATATAACAAAGAATTTTTAAAAAGGATATAAAAAAGCACTTCAGTAGAAGCAATATGTTAACCAAGTCTGACAAGGTATATATACAGTGTTCTACCAACCATAGTTCTTTACCTCTCTTGGGCCAAGTTTGGTTACTATAATTACATGATTTTCAGGTTCATTTAAAAAATTTCTTTCCATTTACATTGTTGTAGTTGTGTATGTTGTTTTCCTGGTTCTGCTTACTTCAGCTGGTGTCATTTCATGTAAGTCATGCCCCTAAATTCTTCATATTAAAAATTTCTCTGCATTAGTATTTCATTACCTATATGCACTAAAATTTGTTTAATCATTCCCCAATTGATGGACATTTATTTTACTAACAATCGTAGCTACTGCAGAACCCTAGGGCCTGGGGTGCTATGCCTTCTCCTTTTCCACTAAGGGGCACTTCTGCTCTGGATTCATGCATGGGGTGACAGAATTTAAACTTCTATTAAACCATCTTCTATTTAGATGGGTTAGATTCCTTTTTTTTCATGCATTCTAGCACTTCCACTTCAGAGAAATTACTTAAACCTTAGGATTGGCTCATGTTTGAGGTTTCCCCAAAAGGTGGGAGTATAAATACTCAATTAATTAGCTCTTTATTTCCTCCACACAAAAGAAATTATAAACACAAATGACAACCACAAGCACACATGGATAGGGACTTAAAACTGGGTTCAATAACTTAGAACTACTGTGATATTCCCCTAGAAGACTGAGACTAAAAGCTATCAATCAGGATATGATGAAGTTTTCAGAACCACTCAAAAAGTAAGAAGTATTTTACATCACCTCACCTCTGCACTGTCCAAACAATTCCTTCCAAATCCTTGACTTTTGGCAAGCTCAGTGTTGGTGGTCATTCTCTGTAATAAACTGCTGCTGAGGGCAGCTCCCACCCACATCTCTGGATCTCCAGACTTCTGGAACTCACAAATTTGCTTCCAAGGCTTGCATCCATCTCTGGATGGCCTTTTGGTCACTTATTTTCAGAGAAGAAATAAAATAGAAGCAGAATTCAGGGTCCAAGACCTGGGCTCTGGCTCTTCAAAAAAACAAGGAGAGGGTAGATACTATTTTTTTCCAACCACTTTTAGCAAAGCCATGTCTTATCAAATAGCAGAGAAGATGCAAAATTTGTTTTCACTCTTGATTTCTTCCCTTCAAGACAGATAGGGCAGTGAAGGGCATTAATTGGCTAGTTTCCCTTTTTTCAGCCAATCAACTCTCAGCAAACAATACCTCTATTCTAATCTGTACCCCTTCCAGAAAAATAGGTGCAAAGTTAGGCTCCTTTCCACGTTAACCAGCTTCTATACTTTGTCTTCTATAAACATTTCCACTCATCATCTTCTGTGACTGACTTATGTTTAGGTTCTTCTTCTGATTCTATCTTCAATGGGTCACAACCTCCTTGTCTCCCAATGTCTCAAATCAGGCCTCCTTAGTTAGACAGATTGTCTATTTTTTGTGGAAACTTGAGAATTCCACCTTTTTGTCAGGTATGGCTCCAACAGTCCTTATAGAATCACTCCACAATTCCCAAATAGTTGATTTATAATTTCTCTTTTATAACCTTCCAGACTTTGAAGACAGTCGTACATGTAAATGATTGGACAGATCACAGCACCTTGTCACAGCACCTAGTCACTGAAGGCTCTGTCTTCAAACAGATCCTCTCAGCATTTCTGTCTGAAGGGTAGTTTTCTTTCAGATCCTCAAAACTATGTCTCTCAAATATAGGAACTTGTTAACAAATTCAGCCTAAATCTGCCTAAACATCCCTCCTCCACTCCTTTTACCTTTATTTGTTTAAAACCCTTGCCCCTTTCCTCTTCTTTTTTCCTACTAATTTTTCTCCTTGAACACTTCTTTTTTTCCAGTTTTCATTCTATTTCTTCCTCTCCTCCCATTTACTAAAGTCTTATTGGGAGGCAGTTAGCACCAGAGGTGAAGGGACTGAATCCAAGGAGGAAAGACTTGAGAAACTGCAAACATGGAGAGGAAGGTAGCTCCTCACTATTTCTTTGTATTCCTTGAGACTTCAGAGACTTCCTCCTTGAGTGAGCTCAGATTTCTCTTGGTTTGAGCTGAGTTATCTCTCTCAGAAAAGAGCTCATTCATGCATATGAATTTTCATGAGTTTCACTGCTATACCTTTAGACAACCCCTGTGAATATATGTAACCTTTGTAGAGCACACTTGTACATATTACAGGATTAAGAGTTGAGTGGCACCAGCTTAGGAGGGGCACATGTCTTCTCTTGGTTTCAGCAACAGGTGCCTCAGGAAAGCACTTTTCAAAGGTTCAGAACAAAATAGGGGAATTTGGACCCACAATTTTTTCCCCTCAGATCTTCTTCGTAGGAGCAAAGGCATCATTCTGGGTAAGTGTGCTTGTTCTAGAACCCTAGACTGATGAGGGCAGCTACGCTAGGTAGCAGTGGATAGAGTGCTGGTGTCAGTTCTTGGAGCCAAGAAGACCTGAGTTAAAATTCAGTCTCAAACATTTACTTCAGTTTCCTCATCTGTAAAATGAGCTGGAGAAAGAAATGGTAAACCACTTCCAGTGTCTTTGCTAAGAAAACCCCAAATGAGGTCACAAAAAGTCAGATGCGTCATGACTAAAATAACTGAACAGCAACAAGCTGATAGAGTTTGGGGGTTAGGGATAGAGAAAGAACCCTAGCAATTTGAGAGCAAAATGAGATGATTGTTATAAGGTATGAGGATGCATTGACAAGATAAATGTAATTCCCAGAGCACAAGGACAATTTTTCATTTTTTCCCCTCTGTATCACACTTAGTAAAGTCCCTTTCACATAGCAGGCACTCCATAACTATGTGTTAGGTGTTCCTGTGAGAAACATGTTTTTCATTGGCCCTTAATAGGAACATTTGGTCATAGATCACACTGAGGAAGCCCCATAGTGTTCAGTGGAGCTCAATACAATTGGAATAATATTATTTGGAGACACTTACCATTGCAAGGAATCCCTAACCATTTGGACTTTCATAGGACAACTCTGATAAGAGCAGGGCATACCTTTGGTGGGTATCCATCTCTGGTTTATGCCTCTCTTGATATTAAGAGAATCATGGATCACAGTTATCACTATGGTCACTTTTATCAAAAATTCTTCAGTTCAATAGAAATTCTCAGTTTGGTTCAATAAGGATTTTATTCAAGGGGTAGTACCAAGGACAGATGTTAAATGTCTAAAAATGGTTCTTATCTGTCAGGAGTTTTCTTCCTAGCAGAAGTGATATAACATCTATGTTGAAATATAACGCAAGGTAGTGATTGATAAGGACAAATGACAGAACATAGAAGGTGTTCTGGGAATAGTTTCTTTTAGAAAGAACACAACCAATTTTGGGGATGAATCAGGGAGAGCTAAACAGAGGAAGTGGCCATCTGAGCTCCCCTTTGAAGGAACCCAGTTGTAAAATGGAGATTGTCATGGCATCTGCCTCCCAGGGTTGTGAGCATCAAATGAGGCAACATTTGTAAAGCACTTAGCACAATGCCTGAAACATGGTTGGTGCTTAATAAAAGCCTATTCCCTTTCCTCTTACTCCTTTTACAATTTGTTAGAGAAGTTTAATTGATAAAAAAAAAAAGATGTTACAATGAATATGTCAAGGAGCCCACAAACCACTTCATTCAGGAAATGTGGTCCCCTTACCAAGCAAAGAGCTATGGAAACCAAGGTGACATTGGTTTCAAGTACTTAGTCATCATAGAGGATGGTGGCGTAAGGCCCTAAGCAGCATCACTTCACAAAATAGTGAAAATTTACTGTGAAGCAAGCTTAGCATGAGACACAACCAAAGTAAGAGCATTTATGGATGAAATCTGAACAGCAAATAGAAGCAAAAAAGAGAATTAATGGCAACATTTCTATAGATATCAACTGTTATGATCATCACAGCAGAAACACTACATTTGGACTCCAACATATCATAATGTGCCATGCGAAGCGGGTCATTTAATAATAACTTGATACTGACACAGTACTTTATATATAAAGTATGTATATGTATGTATAATGTATGCACACGTACATACACATATGTGTATATATATATATATATATTTATATATAAAGTATATACATAGAGTTTGCGAAGTGCTTTTCATATACAAGTTCCTTCGAGCCCCATTGCAGCTCAGTGGATCAGGTATTATAGGTATCGTCATTCCTATTTTACCCATGAGGAAACTGAAGATCAAGAGTATGTTATTTACTCATTGTCAAACAGCTAGTGAGCGCAAGAGGCAGGATCAGACCCAGGTCTACCACCAAGTACAGTACTCTAGCTACTAACTATACACTGCATTAGAGTGACTGTACCTTACTACATAGAGGCATAAGAAATCTCTGCTGGTGATACCATTTTAAAGTCATATAGGGATCTATTTTCAAGATATCTTAAAAAAGAAATTAATCTCCAAAATGGAAAAAAATTAGTCCTTTTAAAATTTTTATTTTATTCTGAACTTAAGAAATATAACAAACATTTCCATAATATGATAGAATAGGAAAAAAGGTGATTGTACATGAACTGCAATCTATCATGTACAACTTGCTATTACTTTTAAATATATAATAATTATCATGTAACTTTCTTTTCTTCTCTTTTTTCCCCTTCCCTTTCACCCTGATCTAGAGATGGCTATCATTAGGCACAAATATGTGTGTGTGTGTGTATGTGTGTATGTATATATAGTAAATACACAAGTATATAAAACACAATATTATACATACTTTTTTTTACCAGTTCTTTCCCTGGATGCAGATAGCATCTTCCTTCATATGTCCTTTGTAGTAAATTGGGGTATTTATAATAAATTCATTCAAAATTGTTCTTAAAACAATATTATTTACTATACATAATATATAATTATATTAATCATAATATAATTAATATAAATATATTATATAATACAATAGTCAACATTCACTTGGTTCTGCTCACTTTGTTCTTCATTATTTTTGCAAGTCTATCTATGGTTTTCTGAGATCATCGTTTTCTTACACCACAGCAGTATTTCATCATAATCACATATCACAACTTGTTCAGGCATTCCTGTCAACAAAAAAAAGGGTGAGGGACATCAACATCTACTGACCTATGCCTTCTTTCTCTTTAATAGATATTTTTATGCTACTGATCTAGATGTGTATCAAGTGTTCTATTGATGAAAAGATAAGGACACGAAGAGGCTTTTGCAGATTACTTCCTACCACATACCATATTTTCAGAATTACAGAAATCAATGAATGCTATATATTTCATTTACCACCTGGCTGCCCTCCTGTTCTTTATCATGCTGCAGGAAACTTCATCTACAAGTCATATCAACTCTGTTTAACTCTTACCTCAATAGTGCCCTCTGTCCTTGGGGCTCCTCCTCTCCTCTGATTGGAGAGCTCTCTTCCCAGAACTTTCACTTAAGGAAGGAGCCCAAATCTTCCATCTTTTCATTTCCCACTGGGCTCCTGTCCTTTGGGCTTTTCCACCATGCTCCCAGACTGGGTACCTTCTTTCTTCAATCTTCTGCTTTTCTGCTTCCCTTTGGATATTTTCTGCCCATTTGATTGTATGCTTCTTGAGAGAAGGGAAAGTCTTTTGCTTCTTTGTATCCCCAGCCCAGGGGTGGGGAACCTACAATCTGGTGGCCATATATGGCCTTCCAGGACCTCAAGTGCAGCCCTTCTCCTGAACCCAAACTTCATAGAACAAATCCACTTAATAAAAGGATTTGCTCTGTAAAACGGACTCAGTCAAAATACCATACCCAAGGACTTAGAAGGCCACATGTGGCCTCAAGGCTGCAGATTCCCCACCTTTTCCCCAGTCCTTAGCACACAGCCTGGCACAGAGCAGGTGCTTAATAAATATTCATTGACTGATACTGAAAGGCAGTTGTTTTAGATAGTTAATGTCTTTATTCTTATTATTCCCTCTCCTTTTTTTTCTCAGAATTAACATTTTGTTTAAATGGTTCTAGCTACTGTAATTATTCCCAGTGCATTCTTCTGATACTTTCATTTTAATCTTTTTGTCTAACCTGGTGTTAATTTTGTGCTCTAATCAGTTGATGAGCTGATGGATAGCTCTTCTTAGAATGATTCTCACTTTGTTAACCCATTACTTCCTTTCTATTGAGAGGTAATAATTTTAATTGACAGGATTTTTGATCCTATTAACTTTTCAATCCATAACAAAAAATCAATCCTACTGATTTTCCTGACTGGTATTTGCCACATCTTATGCCTTCCAACTTTCTTCTTTTGTTTACAGACTTTTTTGTTTTACTCCACTTCTATTTTTTCTCAATTACATGTACATAAAAAATTTTCACATTCTTAAAAAATTTTTGAGTTCCAAATTCTCTCTCTCCCCCTCATTGAGAAACTAGCAATTTGGTATAGATTATACATGTATTTGTATTTACATGTTATTACATGTTACATACAAATTACAATTGTATATTTGCAATATTACTCATTGCAAAAGAAAACACAGACTGAAAAAATTCAAGGATAATAACAAAGTTAAAAAGCATGCTTCAATCTGCATTCAGACTCCATCAGTTCCCAACTTTTTTCTTAAAGAAAGTATTCATGATACACAGGTATGAAGCATTGGAGCCACTGGCCTATTTCATACTTAATCCTGAACCTCTGTATTTCAACATATTTTTTACCATTCTCCCATGCTTAATTCTGAATTGAAATAACTGAATTTCAAGGTATATGTTGACTTTATTTGGATGATCCTTGACTGACACTAGAACTTTAAATGAAACATGATATATATAAGAAGCTGAATTTGTAGATGAAGGAATGATAGTATCCAAAAACTGTTGATGTAAAACCATGGCTCAGTACTAAAGGTATGAGCTTGTATGGACTTGGTTCCATCTTGGGGAATTTTCTTTAAAATCTCTTTAATTTCTTCTTTGCCTATTCCAGACCCTTCAATTTCTTCTTTTTCTCTTATTGCTACAGATAATGAAACTAAGTTGTCATTTTTTGCAGATGATATGATGATATACTTAGAGAATCCCAGAGAATCAAGTAAAAAACTACTTGAAATAATAAACAACTTTGGCAAAGTTGTAGGTTACAAAATAAACCCACATAAATCATCTACATTTCTCTATATTACTAACAAAGCCCAACAGCAAGAGATACAAAGAGAAATCCTGTTTAAACGTGCAGTAGATACTATAAAATATCTGGGAATCTACCTGCCAAAATAAACTCAGGGACTATATGAACACAATTACAAAACACTTTTCACACAAATAAAATCAGATCTAAGTAAGTGGAAAAACATCAGTTTCTTGTGTGTAGACCGAGCTAATATAATAAAAATGACAATTCTACCTAAATTAATTTACTTCTTTAGTACCATACCAATCAAACTATCAGACAATTATTTTTTAGAGCTAGAAAAAATAACATCAAAATTCATCTGGAAGAACAAAAGGTCCAGAATATCAAGGGAACTAATGAAAAGAAATGCTAGGGAAGGTGGCCTAGCCCTACCAGATCTCAAGTTGTATTATAAACAGCAATTATCAAAACCACTTGGTACTGGCTAAGAAACAGAGGGGTAGATAAGTAGAATATATTGGGTATGTATGATACAGTAGTTAATGAATATAGCAATCTACTGTTTGGTAAAACCAAGGACCTCAGCTTCTGGGATAAGAACTCACTGTTTGACAAAAATTGCTGGGAACACTGGATAACAGCGTGGCAGAAACTGGGCATAGAATAATGCCTGACACCATACCCAATAATAAAGTCCAAATGGATACATGATCTAGGTATAAAGATTGATACTATAAACAAATTAGTAGAGCAAGGAATAGTGTATTTGTCAGATTTATGGAGAATGGAGAAATTTATGACACAAGAGACAGAAAACATTATGAAGCACAAAATGGATAATTTTGATTACATTAAATTGAAAAGTTTTTACACAAACAAACCCAATGCAACCAAGATTAGGGAAGCAGAAAACTGGGAAAGAATTTTTGCGACTAGTGTCTGTGACAAAGGCCTCATTTCTAAAATATGTAGAGAACTGAGTCAAATGTACAAGAATATGTCATTCCCCAGTTGATAAATGGTCAAAGGATATGAACAGGGAATTTTCAGAGGAAGAAATTAAAGCTATCTATAATCATATGAAAAATTGCTCTAAATCACTATTGATTAGAGAGATGCAAATCAAAACAACTCTGAGGTACTACATCACACCTATCAGATTGGCTAACATGACAACCTAGGAGGATGATAAATGTTGGAGAAGATGTGGGAGAGTTGGAACACTAATTCATTGTTGGAGCTGTGAGCTGGAGAGCAATTTGGAACTGTGCCCAAAGGGTTGCAAAAATGTGCAAACTTTTTGACCCAGCAATATCGCTTCTGGGATTCTATCCCAAAGAGATCATAGAAATGGGAAAAGGTCCCACATATAGAAAAATATTTATACTAGCTCTCTTTGTGGTGGCTAAAAACTAGATATCAAAGGAATGCCCATCAATTGGGGAATGGATGAACAAGTTGTGGTACATGAATGTAAAGGAACACTATTGTGCTATGAAAAACAATGAACAGAAGGACTTCAGAGAAGCCTGGAAAGATTTATATGAATTGATGCTGAGTGAAAGGAGCAGAACCAGGAGAACTTTGTACACAGCAACAACCACAGTGTATGAGGAATTTTTCTGGTAGACGTAGTACTTCATTGAATTGTAGACTTAAATTTCCATTGGACTCTTGAGGTAAAACACCTTCCACATCCAGAGAAAGAAGTACAGAATTGGATCGCAGATAGAAACAGACCATTTTCTTTTGTATTTTGTTTTCTTTTATGGTTTCTCCTATTTATTTTAATCCTTCTATGCAACATACATTTAATAGGAATGTATGTGAAGAACCTATATAAGATTGTACAACGTCTCAGGGAGGAAGTGGGGAAGTAGGGAGTAATGAGGGGGAGGGAGTGGAAAAAAGTCTAAGATATATGGAAGTAATTGTCGAACACTGAAAACAAATAAAATAATTCAATTAAAAAAATCTCTTTAATTTAATTTTTTTGAAAATCTTATTCTTCTCAAAGTTTTTTCTGGAATTATCAGAGATTGGCTCATGTCTATGTCTTTTTTTTTTTTTTTTATAAAAGAGAGCACTTTGTTCCTAGGTAAACACAAGTTTATTAAAACATTAACTACAAGACAAATTTTATTTAAACAAAAAGAATTTGAACCTAAATTGTTGCTTTCTTTTCTTTCTAGTAGCCATGCACTTTCCCTGGGGACCTATATAGCCCTCCAGATTTTTAGTACTATACACAATGGGATCACGTACTTGTAGTTGCTAGAGAGTGAAATGACCTTTTCTTCTGGTGAACCCAACCTTTTCAGAGATATATACAGTTCTTTGCACTTGGAGTACTATTCTAGATAGAGCCCCCAGACCTGGGAAAATCATGTGGAGTCAATAGAAAGTTGGACCCCTGATCATTTTTGACACAGCCCTCAGTGACAAAGACTGAGGAATCAGCTAAGTGCCTTTGGTTGTACAAATTCTTGAGCCAGGAAACCTGGGCATATGAGTTGCCTAAATATCTTCTTGTGGAGACCCACTTAAAGGCTCCAGCTAAACTTCATTCATACTCCAGAAAGTCCCAAGTATAACTGATGGGATGAGGTGGGACACTCCCCTATTGCTCTCATTCCACAAAGGATTGAAAACAAAGTGGATGTTGTTTAGGTAATGGCTAAACAAATTTTGGACAGCCTGGGTCATTTTTATTTTCTTATAGTTTAGTATGTACAATAGACCAAAGAGAAAAATCTAATTTAAAGTGAATACAATCTACTTGTCAGATTGGAATTTGTTGTTCAGTCATTTTAGTTGTATTGTGACCCCATTTGGGGTTTTCTTGGAAAAGATACTAGAGTGGTTTGTCATTCCCTTCTCCAGCTCATTTTACAGATGAGGAGACTGAGGTAAGCAGGGTTAAGTGACTTGCCCAGGGTCACACAGCTGAGTTAAGTGTCTGAAGCTGTATTTGAACTCAGGAAGATGAGTTTTCCTGACTTCAGGGAGGGCACTCTATCCACTATGCCACCTTGGTGCCCAGAATTGGAACAGTTTATGGAATTTCACCCCTATATGAGAAAGGACAAATGTGAAGAATTCAGAGAGGCATGAGCAGCATGAAGTGACACAGATGGAAATCAGCAGAATCACAATGTGCAGTGGCTAGAATGTTGAACTGGAAATCAAGAAGTCGTAAGTTTGAATCCTGCTTCAGACTAGCTGTTTTACCCCTTAAAAGTTACTTAATGTCCTCAGCCTTAGTTTTCTCATCTGCAAAGTAGAAAAAACAATTGCACCTACCTCACAAGGTTGATGTGAGGATCAAATGAGATAGTGTACCTTATGTTGATATGTGAATGCTAGCTTTTATTATTATAATGACCAAGCCTGCTCCAGAGAAGAGATGAGAAAA
Organism: Notamacropus eugenii; assembly: GCF_028372415.1. NCBI lineage: Eukaryota > Metazoa > Chordata > Mammalia > Diprotodontia > Macropodidae > Notamacropus > Notamacropus eugenii. The sequence continues at coordinate 478,367,904 of NC_092872.1, read as the reverse complement.
TATATCTCTCTCTGGGGGGCACTAGTGGGATGGAATATTGCATATATTATCAGGAAAAATTTCTTGGTACGTTAGTTGGGCTTTCATTTTTGTTTCTTTGTTATAAGGGATAGATTCCTGAGAAGAGGAAGGAGGTAGCATGTATTTGGATATGGATGTGATGTAAAAATTAAAGATATCAATAAAAAACTTTAAGAAACCTAACCATGAAAAATTTTAAACAAAATAGTTAATAACTTGCCTATTAAATAATCAAATCCAGACCAGAGCTTATTAACTTCCTCTAGGAAGTTATAAAGTAGCTGATAAATTTCCGTATGATTTGTTTGTACCTGGAAAAGAGGAAACTAATTTTTTTTTCCTCTGTAGGCCTGTAGTTATGCTGTTTTTGTACAACTAAAAGAAAAAAAATTCCTATAATACTTTTGATCTTTGACAGAAAATAAATGGCTATTCATTTCATGCCTGTTAGGGAAAAGGTTGAGGCCTGGGAGGGGAAGGAAGAAATGCTGGAATCTGGCCCTGCTCTCCCTGTTATCTCACACAGGAGGTGCTGAAGGAAACCTTTGACACCTCAGAATAGCACAGGCCTAGATTGCTGAAAGGAGTTCTGGACAGACTGGACTGGAGAGACCAAAAAGATGATGCCCCTTCTAGAGGAGAAAGGAAAGAGATTTGGAAGCACCTTTCTGCACTTCGAGTAAATAGGGACTATGCCATACACCTCTGTCAAAACCTGAAGAAAATCTTCAATATGAAAGGGCAGAAAGATAAAAATGGATCTTGAGAGTCTGTAGGAAATCCTGACCCTTAGATCACACAGCTAGAGCAGGAAGGGCCCTTCCCATGGGAGGATGATGTTATTGGACTCAATTCATTGTCTGGAAAAGTCTGATTTCTTTATAAAAGAAGACCTTGGGAAGAGTTCACTGCTCTGCCCTCCAGTGAGGAGAGGGGCAAAACTAAATCAATCTCCAAGATGAGATTTCAAGGGATGATTTTATCCTGGGGAGGAGGTGGGCAATGAAGTTCCAGGAGTCAAATTAAGCAGGTGGTGTTATTCAGGTGTTTTCAGTTGTGCTGGATGCTCTATTTGGGATTTTCTTGGCAAAGACACTGGAATGCTTTGCCATGTCCTTTTCCAGTTCATTTTACAGATGAGGAAACTGAGGCAAACTGAGTTAAGTGACTTACCCAGGGTCACACAGCTAGTAAGTGTATGAGATCAGATTTGAACTCAGAAAGATGAGTCTTTCTGACTCCAGGGAGGGCACTCTACCCAGCTGCCATGGTAAATGAAGTTAGCTGGAAAAGTCTGAGCCCTCTTGAATTGATCATTAATTTACAAAATTAAGAAATCGTGGCAGGCAAACCTGGTTCCTTAGGTGTTAGCTGGGAAAAACCACAATGGCAGTGGGAAACATGACAAAAATCACACTTTAGTTAAACATGGAGAATATGGGGACAAAAGGCCCATAAAGGCAGAAGAAGTGGTGAGAAGTGGGGAGGGATATGGAGGCACACGATGTCATGGGTACAGGGTATGGGGTGGTGAAGGCAGGCAGTGTGGGGAAGTGGATGGGGAGTCATGTGTAACTGGGGATTAGAGATGGGAGCACTGGATTAAAGGATAGAAGAGTGCTTGGGGAGTGGAGGAGGAGTTTGAGTCTCCTTTTCATAGATTTTTTGGGAAACAGACCGAGTCCTACCATCTTGGGGTTAGTTCATTAACATATATAAATCATCTCAAACTTCTAAGTCTTCATCTCAAAGTTATCAGCCTCTTTGGAATTGTCTGGAAATTGATTTATCACATGTTAACTAGGATGTGAATTTTAGTTGATGTGTAATATGTTTTGTAAATTATGTTGCTTTGATCTTTGTGATGGTATGTGTATGACTTCCAGATTCCCTTTTGCATTTTATTTCCTGCTATTGCCCCTTTATACCGTCTGCTTATTATAGTGTACTTACTAGAAGGGGAGGGAGGGTAGCAGCCAGGGGGCCCAGAACAAGAGACAGTTTTGACATACCTTCTATAAAGGGAGCCCTTGATTTATACTTGCTCAAGGTCACATCGTAAATGAGCATCAGTGGCAGTGTTTGAATCCAGTTCCTCAGACTCTAGGAGGGCACTAATTAGCCCTTCTTACTGTATTAGAAGATCAGAGAATAGGATGACACCCAGAGGAAGAGTAAAGAAGCACTCCTGAATACTTGGAGCTAAGAACCAGCTTGGAGACTTTTCATGAAGAGGAGGAGCTGAGAGCTACAAAGAGGAAACAGCTGCTTCTCCTCCAGGAAATGACAAAGCAGCTGCATCAATTTGGTGCCATGAGAGATCAATCAGTGAGGTCAGAGGAAGAAAATAATTGTAGTGGTGGTGACTCCCTGCTAAGAGATACCGAGGCAGCCGTCTGTCAACATGTAAATACCAGCAGGGAAGTCTGTTGTTTTCTCTGGCCGTGTATTCAAATCATGATGAAGATACTGAGATGTATCAAAATAGGTAACCACTACTTGCTGCTGTGGTATCTGGCTTGGTGGTTATGCACAGGAAGTTTTCTATCATTTCCTTCCTTTCCATTTTAAAAAAACCTTTTGATTCTATTTGCAATAAACCAGGCAAATAGGTGTACGTTTTTAGATGTACTTAGCACAGTACCTGGCACAGAGTAGGTATTAAATAAATGTTTATTGACTGATACTCCATCCATGATCAAGAACCTTGGTCATTCCTATATTTTAAGCCATGGTCCAGAAATCCAACTCCATTCTCAGGTACCATTTTCTTAACTAGCTATTTACTTCCTAAGGCTGCTTTTCTCTTCAGCAGCCCTTGCCTACCACAGGAATTAGCAATGAAAATATTACTTCTACCCTAGAGTCTTCTTGCATAGTTTCTTGCATAGTGTTTCAGAATCAATCAATCAACAAGCATCTATTACGCAAGGACCTACCAGATGGCAAAGTGGATAGAGTGCCAAGTCCAGAGTCAGGAAGACTCATCTTTCTGAATTCAAGCCTGGCTTCAGACAGTTACTAACTGGGTAAGTCACTTTGCCTTGTTTGCCTCAGTTTCCTCATCTGTAAAATGAACTGGAGAAGGAAAGTAGCTCACAACCTGGGTAACAGAGGCATGATACAATAGTAATAGGGGATTTCTCCAATTACCTGGACATCTTTCTTTGTTAAAAACAGTGAATAACTTCTTGATTCAACTGAATGTAATTTCATCCTTCAAGAAATTAAGAATAAAGGGAAATTATGTTCTGTATTTGGTTCAAATCAATAGAGAATCAAATGGGAAGTGATGGGAACTATGTTAAGAAGGAAATTATCACTTTCTTTTAGAGTTTATGATACATTAGGAGAAGAAAAACAAACATAGTCTCTTACAGGCTCCCTAGACTTTAGGTACCTCTGGCTCATGGACTAGGTTCAGTCCTGGAGTAGCCTGGTCTCTAGAGGTCAGGCTCCTTACTGTCTGATTTTTTATATTACTGCCTCAGAGAAAACATATAAAGCTCATGTCTAGGGTTTCCTCAAAAAGGGAGTAGACTGGGAAGGCTTATATAAAATGATGCTGATTGAGAACAGAACCAGAAGAATGCTGTACACACTAACAGCAACATTGTTTGATGATTGACTTTGATAGACTTAGCTCTTCTCAGCAACGCAAGGATCTAAGACATCTCCAAAAGCCTCACAATGGAAATTGTGAGTTCACATCCAGAGAAAGAACTATGGAGTCTGAATGCAGATTGAAGCATACTATTTGCTCTTTTGTGTTTTTCTTTCTCATGGTTCCTCCCATTTGTCCTAATTCTTTTAGACAACATGATTAATGTATTAGAAAATATGTTTAATAGGAATGTATATGTAGAGCTTTTACTGGATTGCATGCCACCTTGGGGAGGGGAAGAGAGAGGGAGGTGGAGAAAATTTAAAACTTATGGAAATGTTCAAAACTAAAAATTAATTAATTAAAAAAAACAGATATCCTCATAAAAATGAATTCCAACATATGTAGAAAGAAAAAAATAAAAATAAATATGAATAAGAGGTTTTTAATAAAAAAGGGCAGTAGAAAAGTACTTTATGCTTAAAACATGACAGACTCACATATCACATAGACAAAGACTCAAAGAACATGAAGCAAAAACATATAACCATTACTATGTCTCCAGTGAGACTGATATTTAAAAGATTAAAACATGAAGTTAGCTGTCAAGCACTAGTACATGCCTACTATGTGCCATGCACTGTGCTTGGTACGAGGGATATTGTGTGTGTTCATCCTTCGTTGCCAAAGAAGACCATGCCATCAGAGAAATAATGGCATGACTTGCACTTGACATTGTTTTGAGTGAGGGAGGGCTGTGCAGGTCACCACCCTCACTTCTCCTCCAGAGGCATCTGAATCTAGTGACCAGATATTCATCAGGATGACTGGAAATGACCCAGGATGAGGCAATTCGGGTTAAGTGACTTGCCCAAGGTCACACAGCTAGTGAGTGTCAAGTAAGTGTCTGAGGTGAGATTTGAACTCAGGTCCTCCTGACTCTTGCACTGGTGCTCTATCCACTGTACCACCTAGCTGCCCCTTTGAGGGATATGACAAAAAAGCAAAAGAATCCCTGCTCATAATCCCAAATTGGGTTTCCTTCCAAGTTGATAGGTCATTTGAGTATTTTCTATTTCTATGTTTGTTAATAAGTACCCAGGGACCACTACCAGTTACCGTGACCTGTCTTGCCAATGGACTCTGATGACTCTGGAAGAGCAAGTGAGGCTCACAGCTCTGCTTCACTTAAATCCAATTCACTTGCAAGTCAAGACATCACCCTCCTGATGTCACTGATCCTCTTCAAGAAGGAAGGACAAATAACCGGTACCCATGAGTCCTCTGCTTTGTGTAAATTAAAGGTCATCCCATACCCAATACCCAAACTATACATCGATTGTCTAGGCAGGATTTGGAGGCCCTGCTAACCTCATTTAGGATACCCTAGACATGAGCCAAGGTTTATTCTGGAGACTCTCCTGAATTAAATCTAAGTAGTGATAATGAGCTAAAAGAAGAGAATTTGACCCTTTTAAGTTAAGCCTTCAGGATCTGACTGATTCTGTGCGAGCTCATAGCATTTGGGGTTCCCTGGGCCGTGGGGTCATATAAAAATTAGCCTTATTGGGTTGTGTTAATTACCTCACGAATTAGATATTTTTCATTTTTTCTTCCTCACACTTTCAAAGAAGGAGAATGAAATTAATTTTTTTCTGTAGTACTGTTAAATTTGTTTTTTAAAATATGAAAAAAACCCTTAAATTCATATAGCACTTTAAGTCCTGTAAGATTCTTTTCTCACAACAATATTGTGAGGGAGAAATTGCAAGAATTATTATTCCCATTTTAAGGATAAGGGAATTAAACTTCAGAGATATAAATCGGTGTGTACATAGGGTCACATTATTAGTGAATAGAGCTGGAATTTGAACCTCAGGTGTCTTCTGGGATATTACAGAGTTTAAGATGTTTAAAGGGATCTCAATGGCCATCTAACCCAGCCTATACTTGAAAAAGAATCCCTCCCCTGTATATGTCTTAGACAAGAGGTCATCCAGTCTCTGCTTGAAGCTGTCAATGAGAGGGAGCCCATTATCTCCTAAGGTGGCTCATCCTGCTCTTGGATGGTTCTAATTGGAATAGCTTTTTCCTTTAAATTTGCTTCTGGTACTTGTATGCCTTGCCTATTTTGACCCTCTGTGGTTCAGCAGAACAAATCTAGACTCTTTTCAACAAGACAATGCATAAAATATTTGAAGAGGAATCTCTTATTCCTTGTGTCTTTCCACTGTAAATCTACCCCTCTTTGAGCTTGTTCATTACTGTCAAGGCTGCCGCCATCTTCCCAATTACCCAGACTCACAACCCCACTGTCTTCCTTAGTGCCTCGATCTTGCTAACCCTGAATATCCAATCAGCTGTCACATCTTGTCTGTTTCAACTTCTACAGGATCTTTTTGTGTACCTGCTTCTCTTCAATCACACAGCCACACCTAATCCAGGTTCTCATGGCCTGTCATCTGGACTCCCGCAACAGCCTTCTAAATGGTCTCCCCACCTCTAACCTTGTCCTAGTCTAATCCATCTTTTATATAGTTGCCAAAGTGATTTTTCTAATATGTAGAGCTGACCAGGTCATGTCTGTCTTCAAACTCCAGTTACTCCCCATTGTCTCTGTGATCAAAAAATAAAGTACTTTGGCATTTGGAGCCTTTCTCTGTCTGGTCCTTTCCTCCCTTTCCAGCCACCTTGTATATCCTCACAGTTTCCCTGTCTGCCCCATCCCTCTCACGCTCTCTAGAGCAGTCATATTGGCCTAATTGCCATTTCTCCCATAGGAGGAATTTCCCAGCTTGATTGCTTTTGCTCTGGCTTTGCCCTATGCTTGGAATGCTCTCCCTTTTGTTTTCTGGCTTTCTTCAAGACTAAGCAAAAAATCCTGCTACTACAAGAGGTCTTTTCCAGTTCCCCTAGTTCCTAGAGACATTTTCTCTAAGGTTACCTTCCATCTATTCTCTATATATTTTGTATACAGCTAATTATTTAGGTAACCCCAATCCCAAAGCTCATTGGTATAGTACTTTCTTCACTGGTAGAGATCAATGCTTGAGCCTGCATGAGGGGCAGAGTGGGGCTTCTAGAATGAGAGAAAGAATGAGAGCTTCTCAGTTCTCTAAAATTTCTTCAAATTTTTTCTTGGAGTCCTACAGTCATATCAGGTGCCTCTGGCTCCCACCTTCAAGAAAGAAGATGGACAATGCCAATCCCATTCCAGGTTGTTGAAGGAAAAGACTCTGGGAAGAAGCCAAAAGGAGAGGAGTCAGAGATCTCCTGTCCCCATCTTGCTACACTAGAGACTTTGGAGAACTTATGTGAGATTTAGGATGCTTTCTCTTGGTTGAGTTGAATTATCTGGCTCACAGTGGGAGAGTATGTACACTTTCTCTGATTTCTATTTTGCTATTGAATTGGATAAATAGGTTTCTTTGACAATTTCCACTTGTGTTCATTGTAGAAATGGTATGTGATGGAAAGGGAGTTAAGCCCTAGATGTAAAGCTTGAGAAAAATTGAGGGAATTGAGGGGATTAGGAGAGCAAGTTGTTAATTGTGGGAATTGAGTGAACCACACTGACTGCATTTTGTGATTCAATTCTAGAGCTAGCTCAGTTTCATTTCTATTCAATTATGGGTCTATTGTAAATTCTATTTTGTCTGAACAATTTTGGGAATTGGAAGAAAACCTTATTGTGCTGTTCAAAGTTAGCCCTGCTTAGTTAGAAAACGGCCACCTCTTCCTGCTGCTTAGAGACTCTTAACTAAGGACCTAGGTTATGCTGACCAGAGAAACTCAGTCATATTCAAAGACTGATGCAAATTTTCTCACAATTGTACATTTCAAGCAATTCTTATGTCTTATCTAAAAACTAGCCCCATACTGATCAATCAGTTATTGTTTCCTTGTTCCTTTGATTGATTACAGATACTTTGGGGAACAGGACACTTCCTTTTCTAAATTCAAGGAATTGTACCTATTCACTTTCCCTCTCCCAACTTGATAAGTCTCTAATCTCTTCAAATTAGAAATCAGGTTGCCTAATATTGTATTGTTTCCTTTTAATTAATTGATCTTATTTGATTAAATTTTTTAGTGTATAAAAGTCTGTCTGTCTCTGTATTTGCGGTCTAGGCCTAAGCTGAGGAGTTTGTTCTTGCTTTATCAGGCAACTGGCATGCATTGGTTAATAAATCAATATGTTTGGAAGATCTAACCTTTGTTTTTCTCAGCCATTTCATCTCATACCCACCACAATGAATGAAATAGTGATGAGAAGTTAGTTTGAACTTGAAAATCACTTTTTCTAGACTAGGGATGGGGAAACTGTGGCCTCAAGGCCACACGTGGCCCTCTAGGTAATTGAGTGCAGCCCTTTGACAATTCAAACTTCACAGAACAAATCCCCTTAATAAAAGGATTTGTTCTGTAAAACTTGGACTCAGTCAAAAGGTAGCATCCAAGGACCTAGAAGGCACATGTGGCCTTGAGGGCGTAGGCTCCCCACCCCTGCCCTAGACTAACAATGTTTAAAGGGGAAGATATTAATTCTAGCCTGGTACCCCTTCTATCTGAAGAGAACAGAAGGGCCTCCAGCCCCAACCCCCTGCTTCCCCTTCTGACAGGAATTAAAGTCTCCCTCGGAGAATGGGTTGGGAGGGGGGGAGAAGAAGAGACTAGAGACGTCTGTTCTGCCTCCTTTCAAGGAACACAATGACACCCCAGGCTACAACTGGGAGACAGCCCTTGACATATTTATGTGTTGTCTCCCCAGTTAGATTGTAAGCTCCTTGGTTAGTGAATTACTTTTCCTCCTCCCTTCCCTTTTTTTGTATCTTTAGCGTCTAGTACAGTTCCTGACACACAGTAAACACTTAATAAATGCTCGTTGATCCATTCAGGTAGAACCAACCTGCCAGCAGCTTTGTGTTCTGAGATTGCTAGGAAGCAGTTTTATGATAGCATAAATATGTAAACCGACTCAACTTCGCATCTGTTGGAACTATTTCTTTTTATGACCTTGGAGGGCAAATGAAGGAGGAGATTTACAAGGAAAATCAGACCATGGAAACAGGAATACTCCGGGTCATGATTTTCTCATGCACATCTTTAAAGATGTAATGGCAACAGCACTAATAATAACTAGCTTTGCTATAGCACTGTGAGTTTTGCAAAGCACTTTATGGAAATTATTTAATTTGATGCAACAACTCTGTAAAGTAGGTACTATCATTATCCCCATTTTACAAAGTAGGTAGTATCATTATCCCCATTTTACAAATGAGAAAACTAAGGTTGAGAGAGGTTAATTGACTTGTTCAGAGTCATATAGCTAGTAAGAGTTGGAAGGAGGATTTGACCTCAGG